>NC_139461.1:25238500-26581500 GCF_057233095.1 Heloderma suspectum | reverse complement strand
CTTAGAGCTCATATGGGAGCCCCATGATTGTCTCCACCCAAAGGACATATATTCCATATACTCCCAAATGCTACCTGTTAAATGTGAGCACATAATCAACTGCCTGAACACAAAACCCTCCCACCACAAGTTGGTATCCTACCTCTAAAAATCAGAGGTACCAGCTGGGAAGGATTCCTTGAACAGCTTAGCGCTCAGAACAGTGCCCAATCCAGCTTCTTCCACCAGAGAACTTTAGCAATTACACTACCTCCTTTCCTAGCTCTAACCACAGTAGTTTTCAGCCTGTCTTCCATGGCACCAAGTCACTCCATAAAAGCTTATCTGAGGTTCCTCAGTGAGAAGACCAGTAATGCTGGGCAAACTGCCCTGAAAGAGAAGCTCCACCAATTTTCAACAACAACAGCTTCAGGGAAGTGAGCGTGTTCTAGAATACACTTAGTTCACATGCTGCAATGGTGAGGCACAAGAGTCCTGGGCACGAACTGAGTGTGCACCCTAGAATGTGGAATATGCAGCTGTTTGTGGCGGACAAGTCAATGCAGAAGAAGTTTCCTCAAGCTTGAAAATGAAAACCTGTGGCAGCAGGTGGTGAACTGCTTTCATGAGCTGCTTTCTAAAGAGCTTGGCAACTCTGCATATGCAGCCCTTTGATATTTATACTAATACATACAAGATGCATTCTACATGGGCAGATACATTGCTGGCTGCCACAAGGATTTTCCAATCCCAATGATCTCGTTGCTCGGCTAAAGTAGTAAGTGTTCTAATAACACCAAACTTGTGAAACTTCACACTTCACAGCACAACAGCAGCTTGATGATGATACAGAAATTAAGATAAGGAGATCTTTGCCTTTCGATACTGACTTTTTTGTTCACATCTTCAGCTACCCCCTCTGTATAGTTATGCTCATTTTTTATTATTTAATTTTTACATTAGACTGAACCCTTAAAAAAAACCCTTTTAAAAAGTTGTGCTTAATAACGGTGATCATTAAGGACCAAATCTGTTCTCATCCACACTGTACTATTTTGGGCTGTGTTTCTCGATCATTCTAAAGCATAACAAATTGTTGGAAGAGCGTGAGAAAACAGGAAACTGGCTTTTATATAAAAATTATAAGGACCTTATAATGGTAATGCAAGTTACGTTGCAATGTACTGAATAGTAAAAACATTTATTTTAAACCTTTTGTGTAGTCAACGACTGCCTCCAAAGCCGCTATTCGGATATCCACAAAGTGCCCGTATTCTGCATAGGACTTAAAGACAGCAGGATCACTTGGGACGTGTCCATTCTTCTGTAGTATGCGAATGGCATTCAAGCAGCTAGGAATATGGGTGAAGGGAAAGGGAATAAAAAAGTCTTGTAAATTCTAAATGTCTAGGCACAGGAAATACATTTTTATTTTAGCGTCATCCTAGCAAATTGCTTATTAATTTTACAAGTTCTAAAATATGACAAATTCATGTGAGGTTTTTTAAATTGCCTCAGTTAGAATTTTATCAAAGGGTGACATTAATAAGAGAAGATTCTTCTTGATTTCTGAAGAGTTCTAAAGAAGCTTGGGACCATTTAATTTCTTCAGTATATTATCCAATGCAACATAAACTAGGAGAGAAGATACAATCCATATTATGCTAAAATCAGCAAGTAAATATGGGGGCAATCCAGATACATATCAAGAGTATCTGGTTCCTTACAGCTTCCTTCCCTTCCCCCTCCCATGTGTGTTGCTCCATGCATGGGATTCCCCTATTGCTGGCCTCACATTTCAGTGATCTGTGCTTGCGAGGGGACGGCACATGGACTGGCTCACACTGTATACACAGAACACACTTAACTCATCAACATGAAGCCTCTTGTTGTGCACGATCAAAAGAAAATAAAGCTGCGGCTCCAAGTAATACAAATGCTCTAGTTTTAGAAGTGCCTAATGATGCATTTTCTCTCAAGGCAGTATTTGTAGAAGGACTTTTTAGGTGCCTATTAAATCTCTCTTCTATCTCATGGCTTTTGCATGTTTATTGACAATATAGCAAGATTATTAAAAGTTACATAGTCTAAGATCAGAATAACTACATCAGTATAAACAGCAAAGTAGGATGAAGAAAAAAGAAAAAAAAAAAGATGGAGTCTTTCTTTCAGATATATTTTCAGGAATTCAAGATGTTTCTGTAACATACCTGACCGTAATGGTGTGCCTATAACTGGGTAGCAGCTTTTCCATGTTTAAGAACCTGGTAATTTCCTCAAGAATGAGGCGGACATCAGGATTTAAATTATCCAGTGTCCGGGCTTCATTGTTCACACTGACGGCAGGCGTTACAGAGTTTGCCAGTGCATCTATTAGTTCAGCGCGGTAGTAGTTGTCTGAAAACTAAAATCAAATATCAAAATGCGAATAAACAAGCACTACAGAATGGGGCACTGCAAAAAAAGAAGAGCACCTGCCAAAGGCGCATTCCACTGAGCTTGCGTCTCTAGTCAAGGCTCCAATCCTGCCTTCAGTTACACACGGGGAATTCCCATCATCTTTGATGGGACTTCTGTCTGAATAAATGCAGGACTAAATCCAAAGAACATATTTATTTGATTTATATCCCATCTTTCAGTTACAAAACACCCCCCAGGTAGTTTACAATATAGGTGAAACACATATACAGTGATATCACAGCAATCGCTAAAAATCCACAGCAGCATTCAACTAGTCGTACCAGCAGGGTGTGGAGAAAACAATTCCAAAGCCTAACAAAACAGGAATGTCTTGATCAAAAGGCTAAAAGAGAGCGCGCCAATCAAGTTTCCCAAGGAAGGCTATTCCCCAACATTGGTGCCACTGCAGAAAAAGCTTTGTTCCATGCCCCAACGAAACACATCTCTGAAGGCAAAGGGACATGGAGCAAGGCCTCCAATGATGATTGTTAAGAACTCGCAGATCCAACTGTCCTTCAAATAACCTGGCACCAAACCATTCAGGGCTTTATAGATAATCACCAGAACCTTAAATGGTGTCTAGACATGAACTGAAACCCAGCATAGCTCACATAACACCAGAATATGCCCCATGAAGCGGATAAAACCAACATCCTTCTCAGTGCGTTTTGCACTAGCTGAAGTTTTGATGACTTTTAAAGGGCAGCCCCACATGGACTGCATTACAATAACCCAACTTGGATGTGACCACAGCATGTGCGACTGCAGCCAGCTCTGCTTCTCCAAGAAAGAGAACAGCTGGTGCACTAGCCAAAGTTGTGCAAAGGCACACCTGGAAACAGCAGCAACCTGAGCATCCAGGAGCAAAGCCAGATAAAGGAGCACCCCCAGAGTATGAGCCTGATCATTCAAGGGGAGTGCAACCCCATTCAGGCTAGGCTGAACTCCTAGTCCTGGATTAGTTTTTCCACTGACTAGCAGCACCTGTCTTGTCTGCATTAAGTCTCAGTTTATTTGCCAACATCCAATCCATAACTGCACTCAAGCAACAATTCAGGACCTCCACAGCCTCCCTGGCATTAGATGAAAGGGAAAGAAAAGCACCCTTAAGGCATGCCCTTCCGAATGCATGAAGGGAACAGGCGGGGCTAGCTCTAGAAGGAGTAAGAGGAAAGAGGGCATAGTTAGCTATCTGGAACCCTGAACAGGAGCATTCCACACTAAAATATTTTGTTGCAGGCCCCACTTGCATTGCATATAAATACATGCCAATCTGCCTTATAGTTGTCCTTTGTACCTCAAAACAGTGGGATTATGAATAGAAAATGCTAACTTTTTAAGCAACTTTTTTACCTTGTTTTTTCTATTGTCGTTGTACTTGATTAGGTCTAAAATGAATGTTAAAACCTCTTTAGGACACAGATTATGAACATCTCTCAGTAAGGCCATCGCAACAGGCATTGTCTGTGAAGAAGGATCAACATTAATGAGGAATTGCCTTAATTCAAATATTAAACGAGTGGGCTTGTGTCTTCCATGTGACACCCTACAATATACCACTTAATTCTACTGAGAATCTTCTCCAACAGGATTGGTGTTACACAAGATCACCATATAAAACATTCCCTGGGATTTAGACCCATAATGTTGGATGCGAATTAATGTAAGAATGGCTCTGCTGGATCAGACCAGAAGTTCAAGTAGTCCGGTATTCTGTCTACAACAGTGGCCAGGCCGATGACCCCAGAAAGCTCATGAACAAATACGATGGACAGCCATCATCTATTTTGTCTTCAGCGCTTGGTAATCAAAGATTTACTGCTTCTGGACATGGAGGTCCCAATTAGTTGTCATGGTTAATAGCGGTTGATGGGACCTGGTTGGTTAATTTGTCTAAACAAGTGGTGGTGGTAATGAATTCCATTAAGTTAACTGTGTGCGGTGTGAAGAGGGGCTTTCTTTTTAATGCTGAATCTATAATTGACATGTTTCATTAGATCAGGGATGGGCAACTATTTTGCCACCAAGGGCTGGCTAGAGCTAGTGATGAGCAGGGCCTGGGCTCCCCTCCCCCTTTCTCTCTCTCTCACATGTAAGCGTACATGCACAGAAAAACACACTCACCCACCCCATCTCAGCGTGCAAGGATGGGAAGCTTTAAACTTTCCTTTCTGGTGTGTTGTGATCCCATTGCACTCCTCCCTCCCTGCTGTCCTGACGATTAGCACTGGCAACAGCTGAACAGTGCACTGCTCTTCAGCTGCCCCCAGCACTAGTCTGGTGGGCAGCAGGAGCCAGGGAGATGAATCAGCTGGGGAGGGGGCCCGGGGGCCACATGTAAGTTGGCCAAGCGCTGCATGTGGGCTGCAAGTTGCGTGTGTATGCATTAGATGGCCTTGAGTTCTAATATTTTGAAAGGAAGAATAATTTTCTTGTTTACTCTTTCCACATGTGATTTTATAAATCTTTCAGCATGTCCCACCCCACCACCCACTTAAGTTTTCTTTTTTCTAAACTAAAAAGCCCAAATCCCTTTAGCTTTTCTTTGTAGGGAAAGCGAAAGCCTCTTTTTTGAGATGGATGTGGCAAGGGACTGTACATAAAGGCCTGGTTCGTATGTCATGGTAAGCTAGCGTATAGTTTATGAGCAGTGTGCTCATAAATGCTGCCCAATTGCCCCTACTTCAAGTGGGAGTGACTAAACAAAGCATGGACCTTCTTTCTGTGGTTTGTTTACTGTGATGTGTGAATCAGAAACTCTAGCTTGTCTCTCCCCCAACAGATCAGAGCCATAAGCCAACAACAAACTGTGGCTTATGACTCTGGTCTGTTGGGGGAGAGACAAGCTAGAGTTCTTTGTTTACAAGTAATGCTGGACAAACCATGGATGGAAGGTCCATGGTTTGTTTAAACCAGGGATGAGGAACTTCTGGCCCACAGTGCCTTCTTGGAGTCCTCCAACGGGCAAGACTTGGCTTATCATGACTTGCAAACCTGGCTTATTGTGACATGCAAACCAGGCCAGTGTTTCAAGTGTGGGCAACCTGTATCTTCAAAAAACTACTTCTACTGTGTATCAGATACTACAGCTATTCCTGTTTCTCATCCTCTAGTCCACCTTTGAATCCGGTTCTGCTATGGGAAGCCACCATATTTAGCAAAGTACAATAAGACGGTAAATGACCTTTTACCTTCTGCAGAAAGTAGCTCTGAAAATTCATGAAGTTATTGGTTTTCACAATGTTTGGGCAACTTTTACAACAGAACATTCGGGTGAAGAGAGACTTCATGGCTGGTGGTCCTGTCCATGTACTCACCATGAAATTTGCAATCTATATAGTTAGGAAGGAAAAGAAAAGCCAAGTTACTAACTACACTGAAATGTTTGGCTCACTGCCCCTTCCCTAATGCCAACTCCTCTCTTAATGACATTCTAAACTGGGGGGGCAGGGAGGTGAGGAAATCTTCAAGAAGTGAAGAAGATCTTTTAACTACTTAGCAGGTAGATACTTAAAATCAGTATTTTTCAAACCCTCCTATCCATATGGTTGCCTGTTAAAGAGTTCATGTATATTTGCCATAGAATCCCTGTGTACAGCAGAGGATTCTGAGGCACATCCTAGGACATGCAATCAATCTGTGCGAGGCATTAGCCAGGCTTTTGTGCCCTAGACTGCGCCCAACACTTCTATATGGTTGGGCATGGCAGGAAAGATTGGCGAAAGCAGACAACAGTTGTCAGGCAGCTTCTTTGCTATTACCATCCTTGTCGCTGAGGAACCCCTAAATAAGCTTCGAAGGAACTCTGTGGGGCTGAACAGAGCTGTAAATGAATGTACTACCTATAGCCAGACAGCCTCTCACCACCAACACTTTTATAAACTGGAAATATAGTGTGTGGAAACAGTTTTACTTAAAGGTCATCTGCAACTAATTATCTTCCCACAATCAGTATCAGGTTTTAATTGTTTTTCTCCCATTTACATTTCAGACAGATTTTTTCCTCTATTTGTTAAAACCACATATTCAATCTCTACAGAAGCCAGTCATGAAAGAGGCATCAGCATTACCAATTTCCTCAGTTTACCCTGCCAATAACCTCAATGCTGATTTCAAACACGCCTCAGCCACCCTGAGAGTACAAGACCACCCGAAGAGAACAGACAATTCAGAACTCTGTCCTAGTTTTAAGTTATGACCAGAGAAACAGAGGGAGCAATGAAGCAAAGTTAACTATCGGCATACTGGGACAAAGACTGCCCAACAACCTGAATTAAGAAGTCTATTTTATAGGCTAATAAAGGATTGAGGAAACTAGCATGCATTGCATTTGTCAACACAGTAGCCCAGGAGTTGATAAGACAGCTTTCTTTAATGCAAGAACTCACAGAAAGATACAGGAGAATGTATTCCACCTTTACCTTACAGTAGCCTTCTCCAATCTGGTGTCCTCCAGATGTTTTGGATGTCAACTCCCATCATCACTGACTGCTGGGCATGCTGGCTGGGACTGATGGGAGTTGCCATAAGACATCTGGCGGGGACCAGGATGGGGAAGGCTGCCTTACAGGGGAGATGGAAAACAGTACTAATAGTTCATTCCGTTGGATGAGATCTCAAAGAACTACATCTATGATGGAGAGAATGAATATTTGCTTGCATGTCCACATAGGAGTCCATAGTTTAAGCAAGAGTGCACATATGTTCTTGCAAATAAGTTTTTGAAAACTTGCATTTGGAAGCTGCAAAATAACATTTTATGCAAATTGTTCTGAATCAGCTATTGACTTTAGAGTACTTTCAAATAAATTAAACAGTTCTCTTTCTCATTATATTAAATTATGTTGTTCACAGTTCCATAATGAACAGTTCCAAAAACACAGTTCCGTTGCCAGACAACTGTAGGAAGAAGTGGCAACTATGTGCTAGCCACCTTGAGGCACCGGCATGAAAGCAGAAAACAAATCCGATAAAGAAATAGGCCCTTTCTAAGATAGCCTCTGAGCAGGTTTTGCTCCTTTTGTCTGGCAACTGAGGTTGGGGACCAGTTCAGCATCCTTTCGCTGACAGAAATAATGCAGTTTTCTTTACACGTCAGTCATGTATAAGCTCTTGGTAAACAGTTTCATGAGGCTGAATACTGAGTCAGTTGGTTGTAACTTTTATTCAACTGCTTATGTGTAAAAATATGTAAAAGAGCCTGGAATTCTGCAGTACAGCTTTGTACCTAGAAAAGGCATATTCTGTTCCTTGGCCATTATCAAGAGGGTGTCCAAGGTCTGCATGTCCCCTTAGCATGACTGGATGTTTTTTTTCTTGGTACAGCAGACATCAGTCATCACCCCTTCAATGCCAAGTCACAAACTTTTGAAATAACCACAGGTTTAAAAAGCTCTTTGCTGTATGGTGTATGCATGGGGACTGCTGTCTGAAAAACACAAATCCAAAGTCCAGCTAGGTACACAGAGCTGGTTGTGCAGTCCTTTGGATTGTAGCCAATAATATGAAGTATAGTCTTATTTTGTTTATAGATGTGGGGAATGGAGATGGGAAAATGTAGTCAATGGACTGAAGAGACCAGAAGAGTTAGAACCACTAGCCCCAAGTCTGCAGACTTCATACCACCTATTTTGTTGAGTACCAAATAATGTACATTGATAGAAGAAAAAAAGGAAAAACATAAATCGGGTTTTTCCAGCCTCAAGAGACAGCAACCAGTTGCTTCTTCTTTTCCTCTGTTTTCCCCCTCTTGAAAGTGAACATAAAGTTATACAGGGCCAAGAACCAAATATATCTGCTACTATGTTCAATATGACGATTCAACAGCTGGTCAGATCCTGGGCAAGCACCATGGCAAGCTACAGGATACCACAGTGTCACAAAAATAGGGGAAGAGTTGCTACAGAGATGAATACAGGGACTTAAGGACATGGGGTGGGTCTGGGACAGCTTTAGATGGGTAACCCACTCTTGCTCTAGGGACAATCCCTGGTTTCCAAGCAACTAGGGAGAAAAAAACCTGTTCACACTTTTCTCCAATTGCTCAAGCTCAGATTCCCCAGGAGCTACCCAATTCTACACACGCTTTGCTGCTGTGCACATTTCTAGAACCTGTGACAGCATTTGATGGAACTCTCTCACGAAGCTTGTCTGACATGCCCACTTCTCACCTTTGCAAGACAGAAGCATGCCATTATCCTCACTCGGTAGAAACACTGCTCTTGTTCTAGTATATCAGTCAGTGCAAGTCGTGACGCTGGAGTGGGGAACTTCTGGAGAGCCAAAATGGATTCCTCCTGTGCGACCACATCTCTCTCATATCGAAGCTGATACTGCCACATGAAGTCAGCCTGTTCGAATTCTACCTTCCTTAGTACAGACATATCCGGATCTATTCTTATCCAGAGTAAAGGGGAATCAGCACTAAAAGAGATGACCAAAACTTGGGCTAGGGCTTAAAATGCACCAAACACATAAAGAATTTTGATAATATTTTAACACGGTGGCTGCTAAACTTCATATCCTAAAAATAAAATTATCTCTTTTTTCTTCTTGTTCTGCAAGACCAACAATTGACTGAATGTGATGTCTCCAATTACACAATTTGAAATATCATACAGTTGCTTACAATTTACAATTTGAAATATCATGCAGAATAATTTGAAATATCAGGCAGAATAGGTAAGAAGCAAGACATAAAACTTGAACTTCTAACCTTAAAGATGGCTTCACATGTTATGACTTCTACACAGAAGGCCCTTCTGGTTAGAAATAACATGCAACCTGGCTCAACTTAAATGTAATGCCCAAACTATGACTTGGCAACTGGGAGCCTACCTACAGACTAATGTACTATCTCCTCCCCTCCCATGCAGGTACCCTTCTCTACTTTCTGGTTTTCACTAACCACAGTTTGCCATGCCATTCAAACTAGCCAGCTATGGTTAGCGCCTTGCTTCCAAACCATGGTTTGCAAACCCATTTCAAATAGTTGTTTGGAGGTACTATGCTAACCACAGCTTGCCAATTCAAGAATCATGGCAAAATATGGTTAGCAAAAACCAAGAATGGAAGGGAAGAGAGCAGAAGCTCATGGGATGGTCTCCACTACCAAATCTTGGTCTGGAGTTATGTCTAAATTGAGTCCGAGTGTGTGTGTGTGTGTGTACATATTATACACACACGCGCGCGCATGCTGGGGAGCTTCCCAGCATATGTGTACTGCATGAATCTGTAATTGTCATGCATGACCACCTACACATGGAATTCCAGCTATTTCTGCACAGAAGAGCTTTCAAGGTAGGATTTTTGTAAGTTCAGCATATTTTTCTTAGGATTTGTTATTCAGCTCTAAAGTTGCACAATGAACTTTACCACAGAGGCCACTTCTTGCATTATCGTTGTTACACATGTAACCTACATATGTTACATATGTAACCATCAGCAAGCTAGTATAAGCAGTTGCCAGATCCACAGAATTACTAGGGATCATAGAAGGCTAAATGTCCTCTGCTTCGTTTCCATAACACTTCCTCAATGAGGAGGGTGGGGTGTGAAACATTTCCTAAATGGATAAGTAGTACTGTCTCTCTGACAGAGCGAGGTGGGTGGGATGTATGTAAGCTCAGCTCCTGGTTTTTGCATTCATACTGCTGCTGTTTGATTGGGCCAGTATCATTCTATGTGCCTGGGACAGCCCTATGCATCAGATTCAGGAAAAGGAACAACTTCCCTTTCGTTTCATACACAAACTTACTCCATGGCAGAAAGATCCATGTCCACTTCCTCTCCATTCATTAGAGGAATCTTTTTCTTCTTATTTCTGCATTTAAAAAAATGCATGATTAAAATGTGTATTAAAATCATTTTCTTTTTTATGTTCTACAAATACAGTTTAAATGTTTAAATAAAAGCAGGCAATAAGATAGCTAGAGTTGAGTTATAAAAACTTCATTTAATCAAAGCAAATGTCTCCCGATTTATTTTTGCCCACTGTCATTTCAGACTTTTATTCTTTTCTTGAGCCTCACCCCTGTTCAACATCTATATGAAGCCATTGGGTGAGGTCATTAGGAGCTTTGGGATGCAGTGTCACCAGTATGCTGATGAAAGTGCAGTTAAAGTGCTGGACCAGTGCCTGGAGGCTGTGATGGGCTGGATGAGGGCCAATAAACTGAAGCTAAATCCAGACAAGACAGAAGCTCTGTGGACTGGTGGTTCCCGAGTGCGGGAATTGGGTAAACAACCTGTCCTGGATGGGGTTGCACTCCCCATGAAGGAGCAGGTACAGAGCTTGGGAATAGTCCTAGATCCATTCCTGTCACTGCAGCCCCAAGTGGGTTCCGTGGCCCAGAGTACTTGGGGCCAGCTTCAGCTGATCCGCCAGCTACAGTCTTTTCTGGACAGGGATAACCTAGCCACAGTAGTGCATGCACTGGTAGCTTCCCAATTATACTACTGCAATGCACTTTACATGTGGCTGCCCTTGAACACGACTCAAAATTGCAGCTAGTGCAAAATGTAGCAGCTAGACTGATGGCCAGAACAGCTTGTAAAGATTATATAACACCAATTTTAAAGGAATTGCTCTGGCTGCCAATACACTTCCAGTCAGAATTCAAGGTGCTAGTGATGACATTTAAACCCCTAAGTGACTTGGGACCTTGATTATTTGAGGGAGTGACTCTCCCTATATACGCCTGCCTGAGGATTGAGATCTGTCAGAGGAGCCCTCCTCTGTATCCCACCAGTGTGAGATATGCCCTATGGTGGGATGTAGGGGAGGGCCTTCTCTCCTGTGGCACCCCGGTTGTGGAATATCCTCCCCATGGAGGCCCAATTGGTGCAGACCTTCGTTTCATTTCAGTGCCAAGTTAAAACATAGCTTTTTACCAAAGTCTTTGAGGGCTAAATGAATTCCCTAAGTTGCACACTGTTTTAACTGTTTTATTTTTTATTTTTTTATGTATTAGCTTGTTTAATAGTTTAATATGCTTTCAGCTGTTTAAATTATTTGTTTTATACTGTTTAAATTGAATTTACCTGTACACAGCCCTGAGATCTTAATGATATAGGGCAGGATACATATGTTTTAAATAAATAAATAAAAATAATAAACACTATAAATCATACCGTCTGCTCTTTGAGTGACAGGGTATGTCATGTTTAAGGCTGTTTTCTTCTATCTGAAGTGTGTGGTTGAAGGATCCATCAAGCTCTTGCACCGTCACTTTGAGAGGGCCCTTAGAAAAGATTTATTGTTACCACAATATTTTTAAAAAATACACACTAACAGTAGTAATGTTTTAATGTAGAGGCAAGCAAGATAGGACTGTGTGTGTTATATTTGTATCCCCACCCTACCTCAGAATGGCTTTTTCACTTCACAGGCTAGACTGAGAGAAAGTAATTTTCCCAAGGCAACATCGGGTGGTAAGCTTCATGGGTAAGCAGAGATGTGTTTAGGCATGGAGTTCCCAGGTTCACAATATTCTACCCACTATACTAAATTGCCTCTCTACTGAGTCATGTGTGGCCCAAGTACCTTTAGCAAAAACAGGGAGGCACCGAGTAGCCAAAAAACAAAAAGGACACAAAATCACAGAAGTGCCTGTTTATTTTGTACCAGCCCATCTAATGTTTTGGAGATGAACTCCTTCCTCAGGAGCTACCTGCACTAGTCAAAAACTGCTGTTCCATTCCTTGTGCGCTCCTTATCTCACTTTTGTTTTTTGGCCAATTACCTTCAGTATAATCCCATTTCCACATTATTTTGTATTTTAAAAAGTAGATTTTGAGCTCACACAGAATTTTTGCCATCCCAGCTAGAAACAAGTAAGCCAGGAGATAACTGAGTTCTGCATCCACGTATCAGATTTTCTCAAGAGTTAACTCAAGCGAGGGTAACAGCAAAAGAGTAAAAAATGTGAACTATGGGCAAGATTCAGCGCCACACAAGCAGATTCCCACTCATGAAATGGAACTTTCCCTCCCTCTCCTCCTGCCTGCAGCTCCTTGTATGGGGGGCTGCATGGGGCAAGGGGAATCTGTTCTGCTGACGGATGCCATTCCATTAATGGACAGACACAACTGAATACAACTTTAGCTCTTATATTAATAAAACATCTCATATGAACGAAAACGATACTCAACATACATTAATTATATGCAATAAACAAATGTATTTAAAGTAACTGTGGGCCACTAACTCCTGTCTAACAGATAAGGTCCAGAACACCAAACAAGATGTTCATCTAATTCGATGGTAGTAACATTAAAAAAACCCAACTGCATAGCAAATATTTAATAATTGACAGATTTTAGGAAAAAGAGGAGAAAACAGAACGTACCACATATTTCTGCGTCCCTGGAGACGTATAGTCTTGCTTTATCTCTAACTCTAGTACATTTCGCTTTCTATTGAATGCAAAACTGCCATAAAATTTTACCACGCCACTCTGATCTCTGGTCAAACCAAATAGGATAATAATGGATATACAGATACACAAGTTACATTCCTCAGGTTTGCAGAATTGCAGCAGTATACCTACAACAAGCAAAACTTTCTCACTTCATGTAAATTTGTGAAGGAAACATTCCTGATGGTTTCTTTAATTTACAGTTGGATGTACAATGTAAATGGAGATTTTAAAATGCTGCACACTTCAATAACAATCCCAATTGCTAAAAGAGGTCACACAGCTTTTGCATTCAGAACTGTTTGCGTTTCAAACTCATACCTTGAAGTGGGAGGTGACGCGCAGTTTGAAGACCTTGTATGAAGCCCTGATCTGTGCTTATACTAATTAGAATTCATATATTATATTAGATTTTTTATATTGAAAAAGTTTAACACCAAAAGGGGGGATAAAGCTTTTTCCGATTTTACAGCAATACAGGAGTGACTTTACTAAGCTACATAATACACATTTTAAATTAAAAGCTAAACAAATATTTACACAGAATTTGCTTCAACTGACCGACCCTTAAAGTTCTAAGTTTTGTACTGCTTTTATTAAGAAGTTGAGAAGTGAGGAGAAACACAGCACACTTTTAAGACAATGATGCACCTTTACTACTGAATTGCTTGTGCGTGCATTTACTACAGGAGACCCTACTACAGGAGACCCTATTCACCATATAGGACTTTATGAAAAGTAACTTCAGGGTACGTGATTCTCCTTGTTGAGATTCTACTCCTGCATGTAAAAGATGTGCCCACCTTTCTGAATAGGGTCCTATGCAAATACCAAATACTGACCTGGTTCGCACGACAGCCCACCGTGGCTTAATTTACCTGTCAGGGCTGTCACATTGTGCCAGGCGCCATTTGGTCTAACCCGCAAATAACCATCACTTGGGCTTGCACAACACAAGCCTCAGGTGCCATGCAAAAATAACACCCATGGAACGCAACACGCCCCTGGGTAAATGAAGCCATGATGGGCTGTTGTGTCATGCAAACCAGGTCACTGTTTGTTTTTTGTGTGTGCATGTGAACTTCACTGTATCTCAAAGCTAAACGCAAGGTAAACTGAAATACTACTGAAAGCACAGATTTGTATTACTAAGCAGCTTTGCAACTGCCAACAAGTTCTGCACCACCCACATTCTCTTATTAATTATTAGAGTGATTGAACTTATTAATATGCAGTCCCAAGTCTTTTGTGCCACAATGGTTTGGAATTTACATCTGAGAATACATCACAGCGTGGCATTTCCCATTATCTGATTTGTGAACATTTCTGAAAATCCTCTGGACCCTTGTTGTATAGTTCGGCCTTGAATTCAACCAGAGTCACTGCATGTCTTTCAGAGGGAGCACATAACTACAAAACACTCCTCCCACAATACTGAAAATTAAACAAATTAGCCACAGTAAGCTGGACTGCTATGAATCGTTACAAAAGACAGACTGCAATTTGAGCAGATTTTTAAACATCAATATTTGCAATGCTTTAGACAAAGTTAAGGTTGTCTTTCCAGTGCATTTGTTTAGCAGGACTAAGGAATAGCTACTTTTTATCTTCATGGTAACTAGCCCGGAGCTAGAATGAGAAAGGATACACCCATTGCTTTATTAATGGCTGGATATCTTTCCCAGACACATTGGAAATAGATTTCAAAAACCCAGATGTGGAAACCAGCATCTGACTCCACATATGAGACTGGAACTTCTGGGATGAAGCAGTGCTGGCCAGACTTAATAGTTTGTTGAAAACCTACAACAAAGATAGCCTTAGTCAATATTCAAAACAGGCAAAGTGATCTTAAATCCTTAATAAATATCAGTGGCAACACCACCACTGTATGTATATAGATAATTTAAAGCAAAGTCAGATACAACCGAAGATGGTTCAGAGATTGATTTTAAATTGTACCCTGCCTGGGGGCTAGGGTGGGAGAACAAAATTTCAAACCATATCTCTTGCAAGTTATCTTGTCATCGCTCCTGCAACTACTTTGAAGTGAAGACACTTCACAAAATACATCAGTTCCAAGATACATCGTGTTTGCAAACCGAACGTAAGAAGTGCCTTGCTGGATCAGCCTACAGTCCATGTAGTCCAGCATTCTGTTTTTAACAGGAGCCAAGCAGATGCCTCTGGGAGCTCAAAGAAAAGCATTACGATGATGGCCTTCCCCTGCTGCTTGTCCCCAGCATCTAGTATTCAGAAGTATACTGCCTCTACACTGGAGGTTCTATTTATCTATCTATCACGACTCACAGCTGTTGATACTCTCATTCTCTAAGTGGCTTCCTTACAGCATGCATACAGCAACACAAAGCATGCTGATAAGAGATTTAAGTTTATTTAAACTGTTTCCAGTGAAAAACACTGGGAACAGATTGAATCATTTAAGTCAATGGTGAATGCCATCGTTTTTGTAAACTGTGGCCTGATTCCATGGCATGCTATCCAAGACACAAAGAGGAAACCTCGTTTTCCGGGTGTGGTTATAAATCAGCCCAAACCACACAAGTTGATTATGCAAACAGCTAACCATGCAGAGAGGTGCCCATGCAGTCTGAGCTCCAGAAACTGGAGTTAAGGCAACATGATGCAGTTATGCTGCTGACATTAAGCAGGTCTAGGCCTGGCTTGTGACGACTTCATCTGCGATATTTTGAGGTGGGGTACAAATACAACAGATAAATAAGTATTAATAGCTTGGGCCAGTGGAAATGTAATGCTGGCTCTGGGTTAACCATGGTTAAGAGGTCAGGAACAGGTTGTGGGATCACACAGTCATGCCCCAGAGAAAATTTCCACCCGAGTCTTGACTACAATTAACAGTACAAACCTATACAAGTCTGCTCAGTAGTAAGCCTCACCAAATTCAATTATTCCCCCCCCCCCAATTAGGTATGTATAGGATTGCAGCTGAACTGATACTTCAACCAACAGCAGTTGTGGTTAGGAATGATGGCAGTTGCAGTTCAATACATCTGAAGGGCACCAGGTTGGGAAAGGCTGAATGAAAGTCTTAACAGACTCCCTCTTAACCCGGATTTGTTAACCAACTTCAAACCTTGGGTACAAATCCTGGTTAAGTAGAGAATCGTGTAAGCTTTTAACTACAGTTAATGCTGGTGCAAGTGTATCCCTAAGCCACACTGAAGGTGGAAGGGGGAAATTCAGTCGGGGAGAGGGTCCATAGTACCAACCGCTTAACTGAGGATACAAATCAAAATGAATAAACACATACAGACATACACACAGCCAATGTTCTACCTGCGTCAGCCATTTTGTTTTATTCAACTTCTACAGATATTCCAATGTTTGAGCACATTTTATATGTAAGGCAGTTAAATGCAACCATTTTTAAAGGTCATTGTAAGTAGAAAATTTGAAATACTAATTTTAAAAGTAAAATGTAAATCTATCTCAGTAATAATCCAAACACTTACTTGTAACATGAACTCCATGCTTATTCTGTTTTCTATCAATCTCATGACTAGGTGGGCTTTGCACTGAAACATAGTGTAGTATTCCCATGATAACGTGTGAGGATGTTTTATAGAAAAATGCAGATGTGATGCAGGGCTGGAAAATTAAATCAAGATAATTTCAGCAGGGTTTTTTATATTGCATTTTATGGAAAAGTCCCATTACAGTTAACAGCAGGCTACAACAGAAAGACAAAAAGTAAAAGAGCCAGATGGGATTCTAATAATTCAAGTGTTGTAAACTATTACTTATAAATATTTATAATATTAAAAACAGAGATCGAGTAGTGTATTACACATTTCACTCAGGTTTTAAAAACTTCTGAAGGTTTGGGTTTAAAATTAAAATTTAGACACACTGCAAATAAATATATGGATCATTCACCCACTGCTTTAAAAACAGTAGCAGTTTACGTCTACGTGACCTTCAGTAGCAAAGTAATACACGGCGCCACTTCTACGTTTAGCTGAGAGCAAACTACTTCTGTTCCACTTTGCTTTATCATGCTGAGAATGGAAATAGTGGCTATTCCATATTCCTTTACACGGAATGCCTGAATACTATGGAGGATACGAACACAGGAGTAGCTGCATTACTCTCAAACCTCTGCTATGAGCCAGCAAGGGGAAACAGTGGTAAGCCTACAGGACTGACTTAAACCATAACTGGACACGTGCAAGCCGGTTAGTGATTCCAGCAGCAAGCCAGTGGTAAACAGCCAGAGTGAAGAAGTGTTTAAACAGCCTTTAGTTTTCAATTACAGTTACTTTAACCAATCAATTTCAAGGACATTGGGCACAACTTGACATTAAGCAACTTATGTTGAACAATACTGTTAACTGATGATGCTTTGTACACCATCGTCTAAAGATGGTTTAAGACTTAAGACCTAGTATTTCACCATCACTTAATGAGCAATAAACATTCTCCTTCCACATGCCTACAAAGAGTAAGCTTCCACTACATGTGCTCTATTTAACAAATTGCAGAGCTTGCTGAAAGCTGACATGCATCAGATATTAATAGAATTTTAGTAGTTGTGAAAGTAGCAGAATTTCACGTCTCCAATAAGATTATGTCCTTTTCATTGGAACAGTTTTTGGACTGCTTAACAGATATTCAGTTAATATATTCATTTAACAGTTAAAAATAAAAAACACACTTCCATTTTGTCATTCAAACAGGGATAAGATTTACCAGGGATGTGCTTTATGGGACCATTAAGTGGTGGAGGTAATTAAGCCTTTGGCCCTAGGTCTCATTACTCACCCAAAGTGTGTGTGTGTGTGTGTGTGTGTGTGTGTGAGAGAGAGAGAGAGGAGAGAGAGAGAGGGTATTAATGGTCCTATAAATCAATTAACTGCCTAACCAAACATACTTGTCTTTTTCTTTTCCTCCACCAAAGATTGGATGCAGTAAGACTCCACCAGTCTTTAGTTCATACAGCACTATTTTGTCTAGTTCCTGAAATGCAGAACATATTAATATTGCAAATGTGTATTGGGTTACAAAGAAAAGAGCAACTGTAGGCAAGACCATAGCTAGCGATACAGTGGGCATATGAGAATCAAAAACATATTCCTGGGGATCCAGTGATGATTTTTTTCTTATGCATGTACCCACCACAGGAAGGCTGTGCATTTGGATCATGCACACTCCCCCTTTTAACCCAAGACCCACTATTTCCCATTGTAGATAAGCACTTTCCTCAAAAGCTCGTTGGGGTTCTGCAACTTGAAGATTCACAGTGGCAGACAAGCTGTCTGGAAAAGCAGCTTTGCTACCACTATTGACTGTCCCTGAAATGTGGGAGTGTTGGGTCTGATCTAATACTAACACACATACTTTCTCTTCTACCCAACTCTTGAAGGTATAGGAGGCCCGTGTTTCTTCCATCTATTGTTCGGTACTTTACTCTCAGTGGACAGAGTGAATTTATACTTGAGAATCAGACAGTGGTGATTTCCAGGGCTGGGAGCATACAATGCAATATTTCCATAACATGTGAAGGTGTTTAAAAAATGGAGACTGGATGCAGGGCTAGAAAATTAAATCAAGATCATTTAAAAATAATTTATTTTGCCTTTTATAGCAAAACCCATCACACTTCTTGATAGAGACTATAAAGATGCTTGAGGAAAACAACCTGATAGCCTGGACTAATTAAAAAATCATGCACTTGGTAGAAGGGTAAAGCCCTTACAAAATAGGCCCAATTCTTACTGAGGAGGAAAACCAGTGTCTGAGCTGTACACTGAGCTATAGACTCCAGGTGGGAGCTCAGTTGACTGAATGGGTGCATTACCTCCTTGATCCAGTGACGATACTCATTCACACCAAAGGTTTTCTTCATCCAAAGACCATAAATATAGCCAGAGATTCCCTTCAATACCCACTCATCTGACCTGTAAGCAAAAATAAAATAAGAATGCCATCTCTCTTGATTCACAGATTAGTCTAAACTCAGAAATAGCAGCTCTTGCTTGATGCTTTCCTACTATAAATATTTTAGCAGCCGACACAACCTTGGCCAGATATCTAAGTAAATAAAAGACTGATGAGCTGTGAACTAATGTGTGAGTCCTGGCAACAAGTGAGTCTCATGAAAATCACAAACCTACTGAAAAACTGGACAACTTTGCCTCTGATGGTTACATTTAAAATACTTCTCGTGGTTCTTCTAATGGCAGATTCATTTTAAGTCACATCTGATAAAGAGTCAGGACACGCCTATAAAAGCTTACACCACAATAACATCCAGACTAGCAGCAGGAAGATGCAGGTTCAGATCCCTACTTTGTTTTGAAGCTCACCCTGTGCACTTCAGTCAGTCCCCATCTCTTAGACTAACCTTGGACCCAGAACTATCACTTGACGCACAGGTGGACTCAGTGGCACAGAGCACCCTTTATCAGATTAGACCGATATACCAACTACACCCCTATCTGGACAGAGGTAGCCTAGCTATAGTTATCCACGCTCTCATAACCTCTCATCTGGATTACTGCAATGTGTTATATGTGGGGCTGCCTTCAAAAATGGTCCAGAAACTTCAGCTGGTTCAAAACAGGGCAGCAAGACTTAATGAGGCCTGGCCAACTTGATCATATTATGCCAGTACTCTTCCATCTGTGCTGGCTGCCAGTCCCTTTCCAGGCCTGATTCGAAGTGCTGGTATTAACATTCAAAGCCCTAAACAGTTTTGGGCCAGCTTATCTGAAGGATTGTCTCCTCCCATATGTGCCTGCCTGGACCCTAAGTTCACCTTCAGCGACCCTTCTCTGGGAGCCCCTGCCAAAGGAAGTGAGGTGGGTGGCTACCAGGAAGAGGGCCTTTTCTGCTGTGGCACCCTGGTTGTGGAATGAGCCTCCCAGAGAGGCTCACCTGGCACCTACGCTGCGCTCTTTCCGGCACCAGGTGAAGACCTTTTTATTTTCCCAGACATTTTCATCTTTCAGCTCTGTTGTTTTAAATCTGTTATTGTATTTTAAACCTCTGCACTGCTGCTATGTTTTATTGTGGTTTGTACTTTTATATTGTAATTTTAAGCTTTTAAATTTTATATTGTATTTTATTATGCGTTTTGCGGTTTTAATTGTTGTGAACTGTCCAGAGAACTTCAGCGACTGGGCGGTATAGAAATATAATAAATAAATAAATAAATAAATAAATAACCTCATTGGATTATAGTTGGGAAGAAATGGATGGTCTTGTACAACGACACAGATGCAGCATTTTATCTATTAGAACATACAGGTCATAACTGTGACTAGTAATAGTTCTTCTACCCAGGTTGGCTAAAAAAACCCTATATTTTGCCACCAAAATCAGCTTCCTATATGCATTTGTTCATGAGTTACTGCATATCCCCATTTGTGTATCAGTCAACTTGGAAAACGGCAGCTACAGAATTCATGTACCAGAATGGGCATGTCTATCAAGTTAAATGTGTTCCTACCTTTGCAAATTTCAAGGTTCTCTGTACATCTACTTTTTTAACAGGGGTCTACAGCAGGTCCAGGACGATTTCAGCTTCCCCCTTTCCAGCAACAACTCTGCGCCACCCCCCACCCCCACTCCTCACAAGGACCCTTGACAACAGCTCCCCATAAAGAGTAAGGGGCTGCTGCATATATGCATAAGCCTCTCTGAAACGTAGTCTTCCAAGCGTCACAGGACTCTCAGTTTTTGCTACAACAGCAATGTTTTTGAGATTCATTTTAAATCTCTTTTTGGTGTTTATTAGTTTAATATGTTCTCTGGAAAAAGGCAACTTAGGGCACAATCCTATGCACGTTTTCACAGAAATAAGTCCTACAATTCCCAGAGACCCAACATCTAAGTAAATAAATATATATAATGGAGGGTGCAATCCTATCGGCATAGGCGGCTGCCTCCGAACTCGGAGGTGACTACCTATCCAAAGCAGGGCAGTGTCCCCTCCGCGCTTCAGCTGCCCTGCGTTCGTGGCTAGACCACTGATTTCGGCTGTCTAGCTGTGGGAAGGCGGAGCGGGGGGTGGGGACGGGGACACCGGATGACGCATAGGAAGCATCGGAACGGCACTTCCACCCTCCCCACCCTACCCCCAGGAACGCCCCGTTTCCACCGCTCTGCACTCCTCTTACAGTGCGGAGTGCAGGGCCGATCTGCGTTGCCTACGAGGCAGCACTGGAGGAGGTGAAGGTCAGTTCTCAGGGAACCGACCTATCCTATGGCCATCTAGCCGCTGACTAGTGGCCATAGGATTGCACCCTAAGAGTTTATAAGTTATGTCATACATTTAAGAAACCCAAATTTTTGTATGACTGCTGTGATGGTCACAATATTGATCTGCATTATGTTTAACAATACTAAAGTTTCACATACTCATAGGCAAAATTCTACCTATGGACTATATATTTTAAGATATACTCACCAAGACATTCTAGATATAAAACAGCCAAAGAATTGCTGAGCCAGAGCCTGAGCCAAACACCTCCTGGTCAGTGGGGTCTCATCTATTATCATTGCACTGTGCAAAAGGTTTGTGCTAAATTAAAAACACAAACAAGCAAATACACAATGCTGAAACAGAAACAATTCAAGAGAATCAAGCACACCACTCTGCCCATTTAAATAAGTAAAGCAAAATGTATTATTTATTAGTAACATTTTATATAAGATGTACTTTTCTTTCTTTTTTTAAGCAGCAACTTTACATAGCAGTTGCATAGATAAAAAACCTCCACCTTCCCCCCCCCCCCCCAAACTGGCAACAGTTCAGTGTACTACATCAGAGGCAACTTCTGAAGCTGAGCTGCAGAACCAACTTCTCTAAGCACGGTTTCAGGAAAGCGGTGTGGCCCAAAAGGTCCCCCATTTAACAGCACACAATGCTTGCCACATGCACTTTGGACTATAGCCACAAAATTAAAACTGGAAGCATGTTAAAAGTAATCAACATGAGCAATACCCTATGTTTCTAAGCCTGGCTACATAGGACACTAGTCAATTTGGAAATCATACATATTAAAGTTACTGGGACTTAAAATGTAAGCAATGTGTAATTTACAATTCTTACCACATCAATACACTCTGTGCGATTGATACCAAAGGTAACCTTTCTATAAGCTGATCTAAAATCTGGAAGGACTGAGAGTCTACAGTTGAGCTTTGGCCACAGTTTAGGCCCAAATCTAACACTATCCTTGGGCCTTTGCACTTCAGTGATGGTTATGAGTTGCCTTTATAAAAAAAATAAAATTCAGCATGATATATTTGCATATCTGCTGACATAAAACATCTAGCGATTTTGAGGGAAATATCTCTTTACCACTAATGTAATGCTAATGATGTAAGATGAGATGCAATGGGGCAGTTTGCACGTAACAGCTAAACAACCTATGTGCTGTCAGGGACAAGCGGAAGAGAGCAGGTACTGCTTTAGCTCCTAAACAACCCCGCAGTCAGGGTTTGCATGTCATGCTCAATAACCTATGAACTGTTTTACTGTTTTTTGATTGTTGTACATCGCCCAGAGTGGCCGGGTGACCGGCCAGATGGCCGATTAACAAATTTAATAAATAAACAAAATAAATAAAATGAACGAGCCGACTGTACATCTTTTAGTAAAAATGAAAGTGGCACACATGCAGGAGGCAGTGCACGCGTGCGCTCTCGCTCTCTCTGGCGTGTACACAACTACCCATGGGTTGTTTGAACCATGGGTTGTCATTATGTGTGAACCAGGTCAATATCTCTTTACCAATGATGTAAGATATAATGAGATATAGCAGATATCCGCGCATTTATTAAACCACTATATTTTAGGTAAGAGTCGTATATACTAACCTAAAAATGCTCATAGAAGCATAAGCAGCTACTTCAACATAGGCCTCGTCTACAAAAACTGTTTTGAAACAGGAGTAAGGGTAGCGACAGGTAAGTATCTCTTCATAGAATTCAAACACTTCATGGAGATATGATGTCGTATGCTTGAGAAGTGGGAGAAGCTGCGGCAAACAAAAATGAGTCACCTACAACAAAGAATAAAACTTTAAAAATGTAAATTAGCAAATAGCTAAATATTAACATTTGAAATCTTAAATTCTGCACAAGGGAAATATTGAGGAAAGTAATTTTGATTCTGCATTTGTAGTATCAGGCTTGTCAGACAGCTGGGAGCTGTACAATAGCAAGAGTAGATGGCTATCTGCAGCTTCTGGCTATGTGATTTGACTGCAATGTTACCAAACCTCCACAGCATTTGAAACATAGGACATGGGAGTTAATACTAGGCTTAACTGCATGGTTTAAGGCTACAGACAGCACCTTATCTGCAATAAATAGCACCACAGAGTAAGCTTTTGAGTACCACATTGCTCCCAATCATTGGAACTGACTGCAAGTTAAACTTAAACTCGTTCTTCAAAAGGTATGGGAGCAGACCTAGAAGAAAAATGAAATATTTACAAAGCAAAAAGCAGGACAAGAAGAAATAGAAGTGTGAGAAAGACTGACATTCCAGCTTGATTCTGGCTGTCAATAATCTATTTTAGCTCTTTATCCAAACCTAGCCTTGAAAACTCAGGGTACATAACACTACATTCAAAACAAAACAAGATAACCAATTTAAAATTCGTATACGATCAATATCACAGGAGTGAAATCTTAATTATCACCCAAGAACTTCAACCAAAATATGAAAAATGTCACATAAAATCATGTGAAGAGTATTACCTCATGCATGTATGGATCAACAAGAATTTCAAATGGTCCAATAGCCAAAGAGATGTTAGATGCTGCAGTTGGAATTGCCAGCATGTAATGGAAGGTCTTTTTTCTCATATCATGAGTATACACTGTTTCCACTAAGTCTCCATTTGAGACAGCCACCATTGTGGCATCAACTGTATACTCCAGTTTCCATGTACATAGTTCGGAATATGAATCAACACAAGGAAACCAAAATCTAGAGATAAAGTTAGGACATTAAAACCAAAATCTAGAAATAAAGTTAAAAACAATAAATTGAGACTACACTCCTAAAATGCTGTGTTACTTCACTTGGAGGCATTTTAGCCCTTAACTTTACCAAAATTATACAATTCTGCCAGTAAAAAAATAGGTAGCTTGGAAGATGTGACCCTCCCCAAACTGCCAAAACTTCATTCTACCATGCGCAAAACACAATGAGCTACAAAAACCTAGCCAGTTTAGGACTTTCATGAGGCTTCCACTCTATGTTAAAAGCTGCTGTCATGCTCAATAAGATGTAGCTCTACATAGGATGGACATGTGTCCTACTTTATAGAGGACAGATGTCTATTTGGAGGGCTGTCCAGTCCAGGTCTGGTACAAAGATAAAGAACTATAAGAAGTCAGGAGAGGAGGGGCCTTGAAGTTGGCCATCAACAGTTAGCACCTGAACAGCAGACTGAGCCGCTAGGCACACAGGTCACCAGGTCACAGCCTTTCCCATTATGGTGAGATACATTGTATTTCCATTTAAGTTTTAGTAATTTTTTCTAAATCTGCATCCATACATATCAATTAACATATGTAAAATTTATGCAAATTGATATCCTCTCTTGATTTCTTTTTTGGTGATGCATGTCCTCTTTTTTGG
This sequence comes from Heloderma suspectum, assembly GCF_057233095.1. Taxonomy (NCBI): domain Eukaryota; kingdom Metazoa; phylum Chordata; class Lepidosauria; order Squamata; family Helodermatidae; genus Heloderma; species Heloderma suspectum. The sequence continues at coordinate 26,556,999 of NC_139461.1, read as the reverse complement.
AGATGCATAAGTGGTAACCCACAGCAGTAAAAGTCTGGCTAGTCTAAGATATTTCTTGAAGTTCCACTTCCTGGTAAAGCTTTAGGAAGTGGGTGACACTGACTGTATGTGTGTGCAGATTTGGTTGGGTCTTGGGATAAAACATCACAACCTAGGGCCAATCCCTTAGCTACCCTCTAATCCTATGACTTATCTGCCATCAAGGTGAAGATGCATCTGCGTTACTATTTTATGTTCAATTAGATCTCCTCCTTTCAAGGAATATTATTCCAGACTTTCTGGGTTTTGGCAATTTAAAAGTTTTTTTTAAATTTTACTTTATAAAAGGAATCAAGGAAACATTGAGAGATCAGACAGGTAGAACTAGTATCATCTTTTACTATAGATACAATACCAACATCTGTATCAGTTTTATTTGCATTAGAGGTCAAAACACAGATTTGAGTCTTTAATACTGAAAGTTTAACCAAGAGGAGAATGAATGCAACTACCACTGATGTTGAGATGTTAAGAGGTGCCTTCTTTTATAACGTTTCCCATAAATTAGTGCAGAAATGTAATTAATTAATTAATAGAGACAACTATATAAAGTAATGACCTGCTTCACATAATCAAAACAAGCCACTGTGGCTTGTTTTAATCCCCAGTGTGTGCTGGGCTCCATTTCCCTAATCCAAACCTGGGCGGGATGGCTTGTTGGAGGGTGAAACAACCCCCAAATAACCCATGACCTGCTGTTGCCACCCGGGTTCAGACGACACAACAAGCCACCCCCAGGCAGGTAATTAGGCAAATGGCACGCATGCCAGGGATTAAAACAAGCCACCACAGTGGCTCGGTTGATCATGTGAACTGGCCCATTGTGTAAAGAATATGCACATTTCTATTTTACTGCCTGTTCATGAGTTGAAAAGCTGCAATTGGCTGTGGATTCCCGGTATACATATCATTATTTGTTTTCTTCCTACCCATGTAAGGAAAGTGTCATGTCTGAAGTGGTCCTAAGATACTTCAAAGTAACTGTGAAGCAAAATAAGACTAATATCTAATTGTCACAGCACTTTGTGATTACAAGGCCTATGACATTTTAATGAAGCTTGCACTAACCAGGTGCTATGTGCAGGTACTATGAGGATAAGACTGAACAATTCTCACCTTGTAGAATTTTGATATCCACAAGAGAAGACATGTGCTCCTCTCTCTGCCAAGCTGCCTTCCACATTAGGTACCACAAAATGAAGGCCTCCTTTTGGCTGGTCCAGAGAAAAGTTGATATGTACCTTTAAGACTTTTAATTCTGCAACAATAAATGACAAATTTTAAAGATGTATGCATTAACTCATCCTCAGAATAAACATGGCAAACCCAACCTTAATATTCAGCCTTGCATCCTGTGCTTGTAACTTTCATGTTCCAAGAAAAAAGATAAAAAGTTGATGTTGCAATCTTTGAAGACAGTCTAGGAATCCTGAGTGAAACAGGATTTTCTATTTTTAAATATGGTTATTGAAAACATTTACAGATTATTTTTCTCTTGATATAGTTTTTTCCGTATACAGAAAGTAGTTTATTGTGCTTGAAGAAACTCCAAGAACTTGTCATAAATCCCATTAATCTAATGGTTTGTCTGATCCACAACTCAAGATCAAAAACACTTCACCAGCATTGCAGTGTCACTAATCCACTGCCAACACACAACACCATACATGTAAAATTATCATAGGCTGCTAGCAAATCTACAGCACCTTCATTTTAAGAATCAAGAGGGTCTCTATACTTTACCATCAACATGTTTCCAAAGCTCTGATGGCACCTTAATACACAGCTCTCCATTTCCAGCATCTGGGTCCACAGCACTGACTGCAGCAGCATATGCATTGGAAAAGTAGTTGAGATTTCTCCTGCAACATGGAAGAACACCATGGTCTCCTCAAATTCAAATTCAAGCTGGGTTTGGAGTGAAAGGGATTTCACATGCTGGAGACAGCACCTCCCACCCAGAACAAGTTTAAAACACAGTTTAAAATAATAGTCTCAAACAATGATCACTCAAACATTGCATACTATAGCAGCAGTACTGCTGAACCAGAAATGGTACTCAACAGCCACAGGACATTTGAAATGGATACATTTTACATCCCTTTTCAAAAGCCACAACAGCTGTACAGCTTAGACCTGATTGGGGCAGTCATTCCAGAACCTTGGGATAAAGATCCCGTTTCTTGCTCCATGTTTCCGAGGGGCAGGCAACCTGGCGTCCTCCAGATGTTTTGGATTACAATTCCCATAATTCCTTACCATTTGCCATGCTGGCTGGGATTGATGGGAGCTGTAGTCCAAAACATCTGGAGGTTGCCTACCCTTGACATATCCTCACTGCATGTGGCATGGGGCCTGCCCTGTACAATGTACGCAGAGGCTGGGTATGTATGGCAAGAGGTGGCCTCTGAGGTATGTTGGTTACAGGCCAAGAAGGGCTTTAAAAAGGCAGGAACCATCATCATCAGTTAGACCAGGAAGCCAACTTGGCAGCCACTAAAACTGCCACAGAATAGGCTGAATATATTTCTGCCTCCCCACATCTGACAAAATAATGATTTTCCAAATGACTACAGACTGCCTATATGATTGAAATCATTTTTATTGTGGTGGTAATCTTGTTGACTTGGATTATAATATATAATATATTGTGCATGTTATACATATAGGTTTTTCTTTTGTATATTATAGTTCGGAACAAAAATGCATGGAAATTCAGAGTTAAGACTCAGCCAGCCAATTCCTAGCCACAATGAATCCCATTCATTAATGCTAACTCATCTACATCCTGTTACACTCTAATGGTGGTAATTTCACAGTCAATTGAGTTCCTTGCCTGGGTGGCTTTACAACACACCTCTAACAATCTTTTAAAGGGTGATCTAATGAATAACAGAGAATACCTTTTTTTAGTCTGGGTCCTACAGTAAATTTTTTACAGAACTAGTTTACAAATATGCTGCACCCTTCCTTTATTTAACATGCTTCAGCTCCTCTCCCAAGATATATTTTACAATTACTTATTACCTACAACAGCAATAATATCATGTTTGAAATAACTCAATGAAATTCAACTATTTAAAGGAAGGATAGCAACTGAATCTTTTCTCCTTTGACTTGAAGGTTTATTAGGATTTCCATTACAGCTTGTTAAATATAATATGCCCAACATGAACACTATCCACAAGGTTCAAATGTAAAAAAAGAAATCACAATATTTTCTTTCTCATACCAATCCATCCACCTCAAAAGTTGCTGGGGGACTGTACAATTAAAGGGGTTGAGCAAAAAACAAACAAACAAAAAAAAACCCTCACAAAAGTCAGACATGACCTCATTTTAAAGCTTTCCTTCCACATCTCATTCCCCTACCCACCACATACTGAGTAAACATTATGCTCTTTGGGCATTTATCTTGGTAAGAGCGTACACTGAGTATTCAAGGATAGTTCAGGGGCTGCAGAACCTCAAACCTGAAGCGCAGACCTAATCTCTCCTACCTCTTAGGGACAGCATCCTGGAGCATTGAGAATAGATGTTAGTCCAGTTTTTAGCTCTGACAATACTATGGATGGTGCTCAAGTGGCAACTTTCCTGTATGAATGAGCCATTCCAAATCAAACATTGAGCAAGGAGTCATCAAATGAGATAATCAAGTGATGATAGCAAGTGATGGTCATTCATGTGTACATTAGACCTAGCTTCCCAATCTTCAAATTCTGAGTTGTCTAACCTATCTAAATTTGAAGGATCAAGGCATGCCACACCAGCTAAATAGCAACAATACTGCCAAGAGAATTCCCACTAAACTTGTTGTTAGAACTGCCACATGCCAGCTTATCTACAGGAATCAAAAGACAGCCCCCCAAAGGTAATTACTTCTGGAAAATCTTCAGGCTCAGATGTTGGAGAGTCTTCAGCCAAAGGGAGCTGCAAAATTATTATTCATAACACATCTTCATTATACACATTTGATACACAAACCGAACAGTCAAGAAGATGCTCTCAACAACTCTGAACATTTGTAACAGGACCCAGAGAAAAATGCAACCTCTAAGACTTACAGGGCCCAAGCCATTTAGGATGCAATCCTATGCTACTTTAGACAGAAAAAAGTCCTACAACTCCCAGCATTCCCCAGCCAGCATGGAGAATACACATCACTTGTATCCTTAGTGATTTAGAGGTATGGGGTGCTGGTATGCTGCATTCCCAGTGAGGAACCTCCAGGGGAAGGCGTGCTACAATGTAAAAGGTCTCAAAGTCAATGCCTGGTATTCCCAGTTAAAATTTTGGGTAGTGGTACTGGGAAAACTCAAATGGAAGAAACTGGGTCGAATGCCCCTTAAGGATCTCTTGGCAAAAATAATCAACTAAGGCCTAACTGCTTTCTCAGGACCATGCCTACATTGCCAGTTACAGCATTTGCGCAAAATCTTCTCAATAACCTTCCACCATCATTTACATTATTACCAGAATTTCAGAAAGAGTCCAACAAGCTTGACTTGGTCACCTGAAGGCTATTGGCATTAGAAGTACCAAAAATTGGACATCCTGATTAAAAAAATATCCACAGTTTACAACAGTGGTTCTATTATAACATGAACTTGGAGATAAAGCTGATTCCTGTAAGTTATTAAGGGCGCCATCCTATGCACGTTTAGATAGAAAAAAGTGCTACAACTAGGCCTTGAAGGACTTTTTAAAATCTAAATATACATAGGATTGTGCCCTAAGTATATGATGTTCCAGTAAAAGTGGTCTAGCTGTACATTTAATTCTTTCCAGAATCAGACGCAAACCTAGCAAAAATAATTCATCCCTAAAGCAGTTCTTAATTTGTGTCTTTGTCCTAATGGTGTATTCATCTTTAAATCTTTTAGTGATTATGGCATATAATGAGCACCAGAAATTATAATTAACACAACGCTCATCTTCGATATTAATTTCAGGGACACTAATTTCAACTCACTTTAAAGTAAATATGATACAGGATTTTTTCTGCCTCTGATTAACACTAAGGGACAGTTTTCTAAAACGTCTGTATTTAGAGGGAACTTGTGGTTAGATACTAAATACCAATGTATTCACAGACAGGAACAAGCCACATTTTAAGTAATGAAAGATAGACTCCTGAGCATAGAGGCTAATATTTTACAGAAGCCATTATTTGTTTTGTTCTCTTTTTCACATGTGAATTGGTCCTGCTCAAATATGTGATTCAGTGTAAGAGGAATCTATTTAGAGGACCAATATGGTGAATAAGACATTTTATGGGTATGTTTGTAAGTAGAATATAAATGGTTATGTCTGGGGACTACAGATCTGGGCTTAAATCCCTTGGCCATATATTCATTCATATTTAACACTAAAGGTCTGTATGACCTCCTGACCTGGATGGCCCAAGTCTGACCTAAAACTAGCAGAAACCTGTTAGGAAAATCTTACAGAATGCTCAGGTTAGTTTGTCAAGACTGTGCCCACTGATCCCAAAAGGTTGGGGACCCCTGGTCAAGAACATGAGGTCTGTGTGTATACATCAAAGTATACTTTAACCAGGGATACTGTTTGCTAAGATAGATAACTGTAACTGTTCTTGCAGAAGCTTTTGTTTTGAAAGAAGGGGAAAGCTTTCCTTAGGCCATGCACAATCAGTGCTACATTTGGGAATAAGCAAAATTAAACTAGACTATTCCCACAAAACTATCATTTGAGCTAGTTAAGCAGTTGGGGACTCTTCCACACTTCTTAGTAACAAAAACCTAGAGTTAAAGGGCTGCTCTGATGAAAGTAATTTACACAAGTTCTGTGTAAATTCTGTTAACTAAGATGTGAGGCCATGTCTGTGATCACAGTAGTTTGTCTTAATATGACACCCTAGCCTCTACCATCGTCCCCGCCCCCGTAGCAGTTAATTATGTAAACATCTTCAGTATGCATCCATAACTGTTTTATGCCTGGCAATAAATCATCCAATGATATATGGGGAAAAACAACAAAATTATTCACAGCCTGACTTAGTCACAGAAGGTCAGTGCTGCTGAACATTGCATATAATCTAAAATGACACACTCTTTTGCCATTAGTATATTTTTCCAACTTTGAACTGTAAGTTCAAGTGACTGTAAGTTCCTTCAAATCTACTTACTTTGTGGGAGGCGTACGAAATTATAGTACACCTTGAAAAATGAAACTCTTATAGTAACCTTTCTCTCCTTCACCTGAAAATGGCAAGCAACATCGCTGTCTTTCTCATTACATGGATGCCTGTGTATCAGTCCAAAGGCATTTTGCCAAAGGTATGCACTAAGACAACTGAAGCAATTCAATCAGAATTATATATAAAACAAGACTGATAGTATCCTACCAAGCTTATCTAAACAGGTTAAGAATTTGCATTGTTAACTTGTTGTTCTTTGTATAACATGCAAAAAAAACACAACCCAGCAGAAGTTATACCTTTGGGGGAACCAATACCTTAGCGAAAAAGTATACCATGTAACTTCCATGCTCTGCTTGTGAGTTTCTTGAAGAACCTGGGGCGGCTGAGCACTGGGTTAGATGGATCTTGATCTGACCCTGGCAAAGCAATTTGTATGTTCTCTTTCAAGCTTTCAGGTTTGGCATATTAGTCCAGTTCAGATGCAACACCAAACTGTGGTTTGGCACCATGTGAACAACTTTTGTGTTCACAGAGTCATTCCTTTACCTTCCCTCCTCTTCACACTTGCTCCAATTCCCTTCCTTACTGCTGGGTTGGCAGCAAGCCAGAGTTTGCAGTTATATCCAAACAGGGCAAACTGTGGTTTGTATAAATCAGAACTGCAAACTACGTACAAAGTGTGGTTTGCAGTTCTGGTTTGCAGGCATCTATGGTTTACCCAGTTTGGATACAACTGCAAACTCTGGCTGGCCACTAACCCAGAAGTAAAGGAAGGAATCAGACCGCATGTTTAAACACAAGACTCATTCATACAGCGCCAAACCATGGTTTGGTGTTACATCTGAACCAGCCCAATTGTAGATTGCTTATTTCCCAAGATTTAAGATGGCAAGGCCTCAATATTATTTTGTGTCAGTTCAAAATAAAATGAATTACTTTTCTAGCCCATTCCAACCCTAAGGTTTAATTACAATTTTAGAAAACCCAAGATCATTTCCCAATAAAAGTATCCAAGGAAAATGCACACTAAGATCTCAGCCATCTTGAAACTTAACCATAGCAAAACATTTCCGCTTAAACACAAGTGTTTTGACACATTCGCAAAGGGGGCTTGAGCTTTTGCAAGTCTCTTGGGAAAGGAAGTTCTATAGCTATGAAGTAGCCACCAACAATTCCTCCCTATGATCCCTTGCTATCCAAACTTATGACATTGATGGTGGTAGTCTAAGTTATGCAGAATATAAATGCAGCTGTCTCTTTTTGCCTGACGCACAGTAGTAGGGAGTTCAAAAGCTTACAAACTCTCACCTGTAAAATTTAGTACATTAAAACCCATCTATCTATTGGGCATTTCTCATTCTCTGGAATCAGCAAGGCAGTAATGAACTATACCAAAAGTGGAAGACAAGTGTTGCCTGAGTACTTCTAAACAATCTATGGGCTATCATTTTAAATGATTCAATTAAATTTATATAATGTATTACCAAAACCTCAATGTAGGCACATTTTTAAGATACTGCAGAAAGTGTATGATAACTTACAATTACATAACAAATAAATAATTAAATAACAAACAAGTGCTATCACCATTCAAAGGAAAGGCCATCATGAAAATTGTCTACCAATGCCCTATTATTGCAACACAGCAGAACCAAAACAATCTAAAAAAGAAGCAACTGTGCCCCTAAATTGCAGCCTCCCCAATTGGCCAGCACAGATTAGTCAATTAAAGATTTAACTGATACAGCAACCAATTAAACTAACTGAAGCTTGCAACCCCTTTTTAAAGATTCTTTTTAACCATGATCAGATTTCAAGCTCTACAACAAAACCCTGAAGATATCATAAGTAGGGAAGAGCCATGCTGAATCAGACCAAAGGCCTATTTAGTCCAGCATTCTGTTAAGTGGCCAACCAGCTGCCTGTGGGAAGTGCACAAGTAGGACATGAATGCAGTAGCACCCTCACGCTTGTGTTCCCCAGGACTGGCAATGAGCGGCACACTGTCTCCGATACTGAAGGTAATACAGAGCCATCAGGACTAGCAGCCACTGATAGCCTTCTCCTAATCCCCCTTTAAAGCCATCCAAGTTAGTAGCCGTCACTACATCTTGCAGTAGCAAATTCCATACTTTAACTATGCGCTGTGTGAAAAAACATTTCCCTTTATCTGTCCTATGGGTAGAATCCAGTGGTATCAAAAGCACTAATGATGTTGCGCTAGTGTAAATTAATACTAGCGCAACGTCATTAGCACTTACTAGTGCAAAGGAAACAGGTGGCTTGATGTGCACTAGCGCAACTGTGTTAGTGCTAGGGCTGTGACAACACTGGATTGTACTCTGAATCTCCAACCATTGAGCTTCATGGGATGACGTTGGGTTCCAGTATTATGAGAGGAAGAAAATGTTTCCCTGTCTACTTTCTCCACACTATGAATAATTTTGTACACCTCTATCTTGTCTCCCGGTTCATGTCTTTTTTCTAAGCTAAGCAGTCCCAGATGTTGCTGACTTTCATCCTAGGGGAGTTGCTTCAGTCCTTTGATGATTTTGGGTGCCCTTTTCTGCACCTTTTCCAGCTCTACAATATCCTTTCTGGGGTGTGGTGACCAGAACTGTACTCAGTATTCCAAGTGCGGTTGCATGATAGATCTGCAAAAGGGCAGTATGATACTGGCAGTTTTATTTTCAATTCCTTCCTAATTATGTCCAGCATGGAATCTATCTTTTTTCACAGCAGCCATACACTGGGTTGACATTTTCATTGAGCTATCCACTGCAAACCCAAGATGAGTGACCACCAGCTTGGATCTCATCCACATATACATGAAGCTGAGATTTTTTGCCCCAACATGCATCATTTTACACTGACTTGCTTACACTGAACTTCATTTACCATGCTAACGCCCATTCTCACAGTCTGGAGAGATTCTTTTGGAACTCTTGGCAATCCCTAAACAATTTGGTGTCATCAACAAATCTAGCCACCTCACTGCTCACTCCTATTCCAAATCGGAGAAATTCTTAAGATTCACCCTTCATTACCTTACTTTCAGCACTTGTTAAATGTGCTACAATCTTGTGTTTAAGGAGTACCCATGATTTGAAGCCTGCTTTATATCCCAACATGAAAAATATTAATAATGATTCTAGACAGATTAGCCAGTATGACACATTTACTTACTGTTTTGACTCATGGTGACAGACTTCCAGTGTGGGATCATTATAAATAAAAGCTGCTTCCAGATCATTGACCCTCACTCTGTATATCCTACATTGTTTACTGCTCAGCTTGATTCTATTCAGGTTTGCAACTGTGGGAAATATTGTCAGCTCTACGTAGCCCTACAGATTTAAAAGAAAAACATTAGGAATGCATATACATATTATTATTAATTGATGTATATACTGCTAAACATATTTTATACTTCTCTAATGATCACTATATGCTTTATATTGAAGACATATATACCTGAAGTGATTTTTTATAACATGGAATTAGAGCCTCAAAAAAACTTTCTTTCTGTATCATCTGAAAGGTTAATAATGACTAGCTTTCCCCAGGTCATTTCTCATACTGCTTTTTAAAGTGCACTCTCCTGTGTCAGAAGTCAAAAAAGCAACAAGGAAGTTGAAACATATCCTTTGGTCAACAAAGGAAGTCCAACGTACAGCATGAGACACTGTACACTGCTGCATCGGTCCCCTTCTCAGAGGCAAGTGTATACACTGCTACTCTTTTCACATAACTTGCGAAATGGCTTTGGCGCACAAAAACACACTAGTGCAGAGGATCTCAAACTTTGGTCCACACGCTTCATTTAGGTGGTCTGTGGGAAGGTCGCAGAACATAGTCAAGAATACCTGTACTTGGCCTAGCACTTGATTTTTTCTTTCTTTCCTGATAACAGAGACCGAGGCCATTTTGACCAGGCCATATACCTCTGCAAGATGGGCTTTTCAAGTCCAAATATAAAGTAGGCTGAAAGCTGAAATTGAAGCTAAAGCTGACAAACATTACACCTGTCTTTGCAGAGCTCTGGTCACAAATACAGGCAAATCCATCACATTAGAAATGCAAGACTGTGATTATTAAAGTATAATTTATATATTTGTGTTGATTTGTAGAACACCAAACCCCCACATTTATTAACTTGTCCACCAAGAAGTTTGAGAACTGCAGCACTAATGGCTTTAGGAAGCAGCCATAAATCAATCCACGTAGCACACATCGTGCCAAGACCTTAAAGAGCTGTTTGTCATAGGGGACATCCCTTCCTCTTTGTCACACTTTTATCCCCTCCTGCCCTCCAAGGAACCCCTGGCAGTGATTATGCAGGTATTCCATTTCCCCCCAAACTACCCTGTGAAGTAGGTGTCATGCCCAAGGTCGCCAAGGGAACTTCATAGCTGAAGAAGGGATGTGAAACCAGATCTCCTTGATCCAAATCCAACACCTTCTATTAGATCACACCAAATCTCCCTTTTGCCATTGTCCCTGTGCCATTTATGCGTCTTGGGAGTTGCTGATGCTCCCATTTTAAGCATGTTTCCTTGTAAAACTGAAAATGTGCATATACCATATCATAAGAAAGCATGGCCATTGAAATGGGGACAGCAGATTAAGGGAGGGCTGGTCAGGTCTGCCTGACAGCTTAACTATCCAGCTTCATATAATGACATATCTGTATGCGCAGAAGAATTGTTTGGTGCATTTTAGAGGGCCCTTTTTTGTATTGTTCAGACAGAAAAGAAAAACATGGTACAGTGGTTGCTGGTGTAACATGGGACGCTTCTTTTTTTTTCCATTGCAAACTTCATCCATGCTACTGGAGAAGCTTCTCAGCCGCCTAAATCCAAGTGTAAGCTTCTCCACAGGGAATGTCAAGATGTTGCAACAAACAGCTGGGAATCAGATCACAATCCTCTAGCAGCAACACCTTCCTCAATCCAACATAAAAAAACACACACACACAGAACTATTGGACTCGATGGTCTTATAGGCCCCTTCCAACCCTACTGAGACTATTCAAGCTTTCCCCATTGTAATTGAGACAAACAATAGACCCAGCTTGTTTAGTGGCACTCATTCTTCCAAAGCCTGGGGGTATTCACATAAAAAGACAGCATATGGAATACATTACTGGTTCCTGGGAACACAAACGCTCATGAAAAACAGGAGGATGTACCACTGAAATCCACCACTCTCAATCAACCCAAGGAGGAGAAATACAGCTGTTCATGCTCCATTGAAGGAGGCATCTAGCAATCTTCCCAGCCTTTGTAAATTTCAGGATTCAGTACTATCAGGGGCTGCCCATAAACAGCATTCAGAACATGGCAGCCTATGCCCAGCCAGAGGCAGCAATATATAAGAACTGTGGTGAGCTAAACTCAACCAGCTGCCTATTGATTTCTGAGTGCAATTAAAGATGCTAGCATTGACATTTAGAACCAATTATAAGCCATCTAGAATTTGAGGATAAAGTGGAATTTTATTTTATTTTTTCAATGAGGAAATGGTTCAGGCATTACATATCTTAGGGAGCACTTTCCCTGAAAGAGCCAGCCTAGCTGTTGAGGTCACCCAAGGAAATCCCATTCCAAATACTAACACACTTCCAATATCAGATATAGTAGAATGAGAGCCAGTGTGGTGTAGTGGTTAGACTGTTGGACTGGGACTTAGGAAATCTGGGTTCTAGTCCCTACTTGGCCATGAAGTTCACTGGGTGATTTTGGGCCAGTCACTAACTCACAGCCTAACCTACTTCATAGGGTTGTTGAGAGGATAAAATGGAGGAGGATCATGTAAGCTGTGTTAGGTTATTTGGAGGAAAAACGGTGAAACATAAATGTAATAATAAATTTTAGATAAATTTTAAAATTTGGAACAATGTTTTCTATACAGTAGCCCTGGTATTGTGGAACATACTCCTCACAGAAACCCACCTGGAGGCTTTTGGAAAAGACCATAAAACATTCCCTTTTTGTTGTTCAAAAGCTTGGGCCCATCTTAAACAAACAAATAATAAATAACCAAGGTGAAATTCTGACTTCAATTTCTGTAAATTCAATGGCTTAGGATGCTTAATTTAAGTGGAAACAACACTTCTTTAAAGAAGTGCAAGCTGACCTCAAACACCTGAAAGTCCACTTCTTAGGTATGCTTTTTCGGCATGGATTCTAGACAAAATTAATTTCCTCCTATTAAGACTACAATTATTTCCTCACATTTTAGCTCTGGCTAAATTCTCACAGCAATTAACTGAGCACTTGCAGCAGTAATCTACAGCATTGGCACTCGGTGGCTGCAGGTCAGCTTGGTAAAGAACAAACAGGTTAGTTAACTAAAGAAAGAGATAACGCTCTTCTAGATTACTGTTCATAGTTTTCTTTTGTTTTGTAAGTAGTACAGCAGAACGCTGTGCATGAATGTGATGAAAGAATCACAGAATAGTAGGATTGGAAGGGGCCTATAAGACCATTGAGTCCAACCCCCTGCTCAATCCAGGAATCCAAGTCAAACCATCCCTGACAAGTGGCTGTCTAGCTTCATCTTGAATGCAGAAACAACTAGGGTGCAGTGAAATACTTCACATGAAAAATACCAGCAGAGTTAACCCACTTAGCAGTCATAGTAAGAGACTACAAACTTCTGACATAGCCATTCACTATGTCAATTACATGGGAACATAGGAAGCTATTTTTCCATCTAGCCCTGGACTGTCCACTCTGACTGGGAGTGACTCTTCAGGTTCTCTGGCAGAGGTCTTTCGCATCACTCGCTACCTGATCCTTTTAGGGAGTAATCCTATTAGGGTAGGCGGCCACCTCCGAAAACAAGAGGTGACCACCTATCCAATGCAGGGCGGGCGGAGTGCAGAGGGGATCTTCTCCTCTGTGCTCCAGCCACCCCGCATTCACAGCTAGAAGGCCAATTTTGGCTATCTATAGAGCCGTGGGACTTCGGAGCTGGGCGGGAGGCCGGATGACACACAGGAAGCGTCATACCGGCACTTCTGCACTCCCCACCCCGGGAATGCCCCCTTATCCCCGCTCCATGCTGCTCTTCTGAGTGAGGAGCCTGGGGACGATCCGCACCACCTACAAGGCAGCAAGGGAGGGGGTGGGGAGGTTGGTTCCTGAAAACCAAACAATCCTATGGCTGTCTAGCCACTGTCTAGCGGCCATAGGATTGTGCCCTAAGCTGGAGATGCCACAGAATGAATCTGGGACCTTCTGCATGAAAAGCATGTGCTCCACCACTGAGCTATAGCCCCTCCCACTAAATATACTTACAACAACAGATTTTCTCTGGAAATTTATGCTGTTGATACAGACCACCTGGTGGGTTGTGCTGGGAAGAGAAAGAAGGGGAAAAAAAGATAAGACTCTTGACAAATATATATAGACTTTCAGAAAACTAGAAAAGAAGTTGCTAAAGAAAAGTTGCTAGCCTACCTCCCTGCCTCAACCTATGGGTCACATAATAGTTTTTAGATTATGTGGAAAGAATTATTCACCTTCCACAAGTGACTCATTAATGTTGGACAAACAGTATTTTCACTACTGTTCACATTTTTCAGAAGAAAGCTAACACTAAGTAGGTAACACATTCAACACTGTGATAAACACCAAGAAAATTTATTGACAATATAAACATACTTGGCAAGTTCAGATGATCAGCGGGGGAAACAACACAGCACCGGTTGTTTCCCCCACACCCACCGGTCACACAACTGGGATTATCCCAATTACCCATGCCACATAGCAGGTTGCCGTGTCGTCTGAAGCTGGCGTGCACGTAGTTGATTTTCACCTACCCTATAACCCATACTGCACAATGTGGGTTGTAAGGTGGATGAAAATGAACTACGCCCGCCCTGCATGCCAGGTTCAGATGACAAGGGGTGGGTAATTAATTCGTCATGCGACCAGCACATGCGGGGGAAACAACTGATGCTGCATTGTTTCCCCCGCTGATTGTCCGAACCCGGTCACTGAGAAGATATTGACCTGGTTCTCATGTAACAACAACCCATCAGTTTAGAAACTGATGGGTTGTTATGCACAAGTGGGAGAGAGCAGGCATGTTGCCTGCAGGGAGCCTGCCTCTTTCACTTTTACTCCACAACCCATGACTGGCTCCTTCATAGGTTGAGGAGCGTGACATCCGAACCTAGACTGCAGGGCTGTTTAGGGGCTAAACAACCGAGCAGTTAACCCAACAAGCCATGGGTTTTTAAAACCTTCCTGTTGTCCCAATTCTGATCAGCCAACTGCAATCACACATTCCTTGTATCCTATAGTTTTGCCCCAAGTTCCCAATAGTTCTTATCTGTTTTATCTTTCTTCACAATACCATTAGATGCGGCAAAACTCAAATCCAAGTAGACTTCCATAATGTTCTATGCTGTTCTGTTGTCAAGGGAACACCATATAAGAACTAGTTTGATTGACAAACTAAACTGATCATAGTAGTTAATTTTAAACAACCCCACATCAATAATGGTAATCCCCATAAAATATTAAATTTGTTGGTTGAATATCGTGTTGCGCGCTACCTTCAGGCACAAAGGACAATGATTTTGATGGATAGGAAACTAAATCAAATACATTTACATGTATCAGAAAGATATTAAAGATGCAGTATCCTACATTTTTAGATTTATAGAATATAGCTGCTTGTTAAAATACAACTTCAAAGTCTTTCCAGTTTCCCCAACACTTTTTAAATATCAACCTTCCACAAATGTGTGCATTTTGGACACTGGTCTACTTCAACACAGTTTTAAAAATATCAAACTATGGTCATAAGAAAAAAATCAGTATGAGATACTTATAATTTATAAGGTCTTGGGCTCTCAAATCCCTTGTCGCCTTTCTTCCTGTTCATCATGAATAGCAGCACTGAATCTTCATGAAAATCAAACACACATCACCACCACTATACTCATTAGAAATCTTTTCAAAGGTACTTTTAATTCTTCCTTTCTTGGCAAGTTCCTTCTCATTAAAGATCTTTCACCAGTAAATCTCAGATTACTCAGGGATGTCCAAAAAAGCAGCATTACCCATTTAAAAAATAGTGCAGTCTTCAGAGTGAGAACAGAATAAGGGAGATTTTTAAAGTGTTTCCTTAAATCTGAAAGCTATTAATACTGATCTCTTAAACTAGGATTTACGTTATGCTCAGTGCCTATGGTGCAACTTATTGACAGTTTATGAGGCAAGGGATCATTTCTAGAAACAGAGCTTCTCCTATCCAGGTTAAAGAATGACAGCCTTTGGAACGTCTGGATTGTCACTCTACGGGCTTCCAAAGCAAACTAGTAGCACCATTTCTGTGGGCGTTTCGCTGTGTAGTGCAAAAGGAGATCTCTGTCTTGGAAGAGATAGGAGCTTCTAGGGGCACCTGCCTGACCCAAGGATATGCTTCTAGAATAAGGCCAGGTTATTGTTGAATCTGATATCTGGAGAAAAAGATACTAACAATAACCTATAAGCAATCCTCTTGGCTCAATTTAGGGGAGAGAATCTGGACCAAACTGGTGTGTGTGTGCCTGCTAGTAAGCCTCCCAGGCTAATCCTATGGGTATCTAGTTAGGTTTACTATTGAAACCTCTAGAACAAGGACTGGTTATTGTTCGTGTTCCTTTCTCTACAAAGGAACGCCAACAATAACACAGGCAGTCCTCTTGGCCTAATCTGGGGGTAAACATCTGGCTGAAATATGAAATATGGCTACCGCCAAGGCTTCTGTGAAGGTCTGACAGCTGGAATAACAAGCTGGCTTATTATCAAAGTTACGCAGAATGGGGGTACTTTTTAAAGGGGTTCATAGCAGGATTGGAGGGTCCTGCTTTCAATAGGTTATGTTGCTGAAAAGGGGAGTAGAATAAGATTGGGGATGCTGAAGCTCAAGCTGCAACTGGAGTGGGGGGAAGGGCAGCTCCAGCTGAAATACTACATATGGGATGGGGGGGCGGACAGCTCGTTCTGAGGCAGGGTCTGCAATCCGTCCAGTACAGGCGACGCTTTAGCCTTCAGGTCCAACAAGGAGGCGCGGCTGTCCTGCTAAGAGGAACGTCGCTTGCCCTCAGGAGAAGCGGGGGCTTTTCAGGCGGGTCGATGTTCTGTGGGGCGGAGCAGAACGGAAGGTCCCTGTCCAGGGCGGCGGCGGCGGCGGCGGCACTTATGCTCGTCTTGGCTGGGATCGCCTCGCTATAGCTGGCGGGACCCCGTCTCCTCCCAAGGCTCCCGACCGGGCTGGCGAGGAAAGTCCGCACTAGCGCGGCTGAGGCGACACGCTCCGAGCAGGCGAGACGCTCCTTCCCTTCCCGACCGCCTGAATGTGAACGGCCGCTAGCCCCGCGCGCTCTCCCTAGGCCCCTTCCGCACACCTACGCGGCAAATCGCCTTCGGCGGGCACGGCCGCCATTTTGTTTGGATCCTATGGCTTCCCGTCGCCGGTCATAGGTCACCGTCGCCCTCGGTTATTATAGTGTACTTCTGGGGATTTTGGGGGGGGCAGGGGGAGACACAGGTGCCCAATAGGTTATCTGAGGTAGAAAAACTGACGGGTCGAGGAAGGGGCGGATTTTTTTAAAAAAAAAGATTGTATCCAATAATGGAGCGCATGCGCACCAACGACGAGTGGGGCCGCTTCGCGAAACGGAAGTATGCGCGCGCAATGCGTGCAGCGCGTCCCCTGGTGGAATCGTCTCTATGGTTCCTTATTCGCTCTGGGAACTTATCTCACGCGAGGGCAAGGCTTAAGGGCTGGCTGGCCGGGAATAATTTCGCCCTCGCGCGCAGGCGCAGCGAATCCCAGCACGCCGATACTACCAAGAGCCCGGGAGGGGGCGGTAAAACGAAGACGTCCTGGGAGATCAGTTGCGAAATTCTTTCTATGCACCTGTAGAGCAGCCTCCCGCAACCTGGTGCCCGTGCTGGCGGGGGGGATTCTGGGAGTTGTAGTCCAACACATTTGGAGGGCGCCAAGTAGAGGGAAGGATGTTATAAAAAAAAAATTCATTACAGTTAAATTAGCAACATCTGTTTTATAACTAAGCAAATATAAGACCCCTGCTGGATCAGACCAAAGACCAGTCCAGATTAGCATTCTGTTTCGCACAAGGACCAGCCAGGTACCCACGGGAAGCCCACGAACAGGACATGACTGCAACAGCACCCTCCTGCTCATGTTCCCCAGCAGCTGGCATTGAGAGGTATCCTGGTCCAGCATCCTTTTTCCCCATAGTGGCCAAATACTTCTGGGAAGCCCACAGGCAAGGAAATGGAGGTTCATGCTCCCCATCCACTAATATTCAGTAGCATACTGCCTCTGAATTTGGAAGTACCACATACCCAGCATTATTAGTAGCCATTAATAGCTCTCTTCCCCACACCCATAATTTTGTCTTAAGCCCCTAATGTACGTGGCACTTTACACAGAAACGTAAACAAAAAGACAGGTCCCTGCCCCAAGGAGCTCACAGTGTTACTTTTGACAGTGGGAGAAACAAAAGAGATGGGAGGAAGATGGAGCCAAAGGTAACCAGTAGTTTTACATGTAGGTAGGTTTAATTTCAGTATGAGGGCCAAGGAGCTATTGCCAAAGGTAGATTTTGAAGTGGCGGCGTCATTTTGATGTCCTGGAAAGGAGTGCCAGGTATAAGGGGCAGCAAAGGCAGAGTCATTTAGGGTGCAATCCTATGCATGTTTAGACAGAAAAAAGTTGTACAACTCCCAGCATTCCCCAGCTGTCTAAACATGAATAGGAAGTAGTCCCCTAAAGCCCCATTCTCTGCCCTAAACTGCTCCTGCCAAATTAGCAGATGACCCCTATTATATTACCATACCAATTTATGGTATGGTATGGTATTTAACACACAAGAAGAGTTTATTTTTGCTTCTGAACTTCTAATACAGCCTTATTTATTTATTTATTTATTATTCACTACAGAGGTAGTTCCAGAAAGTTTGAAGAAAGTATTTGTCCATTGTATTTTGAACTTTTCCAGACAAATCAGTTTCATCTGCAAAATTCTATTTAAGAATTCCAATGCATTTTAATATTGTTCCATGCATAACAGAAGATCCTTGGGATTTTAACCAGTGACAAAAATTGCTGACATTAACAAAACACCCCCCATCCCAAATTTGAGCCACCAGTAGATAATCTATAAAGTATCTTCAGCTCTTATTCAGTGTTGCTTCCTATGAAATGGGTCTTCTGGAATTATAAACTTTGAGTCCATTCTGCATTGAAGAACGAGCATATTTTGTCAGCAGTGTACCAATCGTTTGCTTCTCTGAACATAAGTCCCTGAAAAATAGAACACACACACTTTTTATGCAATTTCAAAAGCTATTTAACAGGACTAACTGCTTCTGTTATCAAAAGTACTCCAAGCCAAGTTACAGATTCATCAGTAAAGTATGACAATGCATTGTTTCAACCAGCACAGATGCTGGGTCGAATACAGGAATTGGGAAAAAGGAACAAAGGGTTGTGGGAAAGGATGCAAAAGGAAATGAAGGAATTGAGTGAGAGCAAGAAGAGATTTGAAAGAAAGGGTGGCGGGGAACTAAAGTTTATGCTGCAAAATGAAGCCATGTGATTGGTTTGCAAAGCCAATAAAGTAATTTAGGGTGCAATCCTATGCATGTTTAGACAGAAAAAAAGGCCTACAGCTCCCACCATTCCCCAGCCAGTGAAGTAGATTATTCCGTTAGTAGAGTTCAACACATAGATTATTATAGGAGAGGAGAAGATTAGTGAAAAGCCTATTGCAATATTGTGGATGAGAATTAACTACTGCATGTTTAACTGTTGCAGAAATTAAAGACCCTCTACATTGCTACTACATAACGATGGAGATCATTAGAAATTTGGTGAGCTTTTAGCAACATCGTTGATGGAGGAAGGGCACACGTTTTAGCAACTGCATGAATCTGAGATGTGAGGGAAGAAAAATCCAGAGATTAATCCCAAGCAGTGTGCTTAGACAAGAAGGATAGCTAGCAACACTATCACAGCGGAATGAGAAAAGGCTTGGGACTGACAATATGCCAAATATCTGAAAGAGTGTTGGGTAGGTAGGAGAGGCTAACAAATGTTAAGGACTGGTGGAATTGACTAATATCAAACATATAAATGAGAACTGAAGCTTGAGGGATTCAGTTTGCCCAAACAAGTCAGACACAGAGGGAAAAGAGAAAGAAAGACTGATCCTAGCAGTACACCAGCAGAAAGAGAATTGCAGGAGGCTTAAAAAAATTCAGTGTCAGTTGTATAGATCCAAGTGCAACACGCTATGTATAGCATGTTTGCGATGTTGTAAGGTCCAGCACAGATAAGACCTAAAGCGCATGCTCTTGGTCCATCTACACGAGTGCATTTGTACTACTTACTGTATATATGGAGCTATTTCAGCTTCTGTCCATTTCTCCCTAGTGGTGAACAAGCTGTTAAATCTTTCCTGATTATCTTCTGGTAAATCTTCAACATTTAACAAGAAAATAGTCTCTGGTCTGGAGGACTGATCCACAAGGGCCAAACCCTTAAGTCAATAAGATATAGGGGAAAAATACCACACCACATATTTATTACATTTTTATCTTCCCTTCCCCCAAGGAGGCCAGGGTGGTGTACATGGTCCTCCCCTTCCCAACTGCATCCTCACAACAACCCTGTGAGGTGGGTTAGGCCAAGAGATAGTGACCAGCCCACAGTCACCCAGTGAGCTTGATGGGTTGGGGATTTCAGCTCTGGCCTCCCTGGTCCTAGCTGTAGAGCATTAATTCCACAACCCACCTAAGGTATTTTTACAGGTGTAAAATTACTGGTTTCATACTACCTTTAATTGGTCCAGTCTAGTTGTCATTCCTTCAGGGACACTTTGCTGCCATACCTCTTGGAATTCTGAGAGATTGAACTTAACTGCGTTTTGTAAAAGCATTTGTGCTATTGCTCTGCATATCTTCTCTTCATTCATTTCAAAGTAAGTTGTGGCTAGTAAGGAATATTAAAAACACAAGCAACTCATAAAACAACTTAAGCACATCCAAATCATTTGAAAAAAATTCCAGTTACTTTAAAAATTAAGCTGTTTGGACAGATTTGGAGAACTTGTTGAAGTCTGGGTCTGCGCTTACAACATATAACCACCAGGAAAGGAGGTGTCCGATTTTTAGGGCAAAGGGGGTCTACAAGTTAAGGATGTTAACCACTATCACTCTCCTTGTACTCTGCCCCCTCATCCCAAGCATTTGCTCCTCAAATGAGGTGTGGCTACAAGGAATGTATGTGGGGCAAACCCAGGTTTAAACATGATGATTCATTGATCTAAGTAGTGTATGAACATAAGAAGATCCATGCTGGATCAGATCAAGGGTCCATCTAGTCCAGCATTCTGTTCACACAGTGGCCAACCAGCTGTCGACTAGGAACCCACAAGCAGGACATGAGTGCTACAGCACCCTCCCACCCATGTTTTCCAGCAACTGGTGTACATAGGCTCACCGCCTCTGGTACTGGGGGTAGCAAATAGCCATCAAGACTAGTTGCCATTGATAGCCTTTTCCTCCAGGAATTTGTTTAACCCCCTTTTAAAACTATCCAGATTGGTGACCATCACTACATCTTGTGGTAGCAAATTCCATTGTTTGACTATGTGCTGCGTGAAGAAACCCTTCCTTTTATCTGTCCTGAATCTCCCACCAATCAGTTTCATGGGATGGCCTCGAATTCTAGTATTAGGAGAGAGGGAGAAAAATGTCTCCCCTATCCACATTCTCCACACCATGCATAATTTTGTACACCTCTGTCATGTCTCCCCTTACTCGTCTTTTTTTCCAATCTAAACAATCCCAGCTGTTCTAACTGTCCTCCATAGGGGAGTTGCTCCAGCCCCTTGATCATTTTAGTTGCCCTTTGCTGCACTTTGTCCAGCTGTACAATATCTTTTTTTTAGGTGTGGTGAGCAGAACTATACACTGAATTCCAAGTGCGGTTGCACCATAGATTTGTATAAGGACAGTATGGTATTGGCAATTTTATTCTCAGTTCCTTTCCTAATTATGCCTAACATGAAGTTTGCCTTTTTTTCTTTTCTTTTTTTTACAGCCACCGCACACTGGTAATGTGATGGTAAACTTATAGGTAGTCATTTTATATTTGCATAATAGCAATTGTGTTTCAGAGCATGGGTATAAACAAAAGGATCTGCCCATATGACATCTAGTTTGGTGGACTGATATGCACACTTCTGCTATTCGTATGTGGCCACATAAACTATCTTTATTTTTGTCTACCATTATGTACTTGTACATGTTGTATATCACCTACTTATTTAGGTTTTTTAAAATTGTTATTATTATCATTGTTAATTTAAAACATGCAATCGCTGAGGTAACTTACCTTCATCTATGTATTTCCGTCCATAACTCATAAGAATGTGTTCTATCATTTCCCTGGAACAGACATTTGTCTACTTTAGTATACTAAGATAAGTACATTATTGCAGGCTACAGAATATGGCCACCTCTGTTAATCCTCATAATTCTTGTAGTTGGATAAAACAACTGCCCTTAAATTTGTAATGACAAATATTTAAGTGCAGGTATAGCACCATATGCAAGTTTAGAGTGCTATGTTGCTTTGAAGGGAGTGGGGGGGGGGCACATTGTGAAGACTGTTCCTGCAGAGCACCAAGAACAGTCCCTTGTATTGGACTTTCAGCCAAGGGAGTTCACAACTGGCTTGTTTTCCCCATTTCATTAGTGCCGTTTTCCCCAACCTGGTGTCTTCCCATTGTTGCGGAATTCAACTCCCAGAATTCCTGACCACTGACCACGCTGGCTGAAACTGATGGGAGTTGAAGTCTAAAACATCTGGAGGGCACCAAGTTTGGGAAGGCTGTGTTCGTATTTTCCATCAACTGTGATGGCATTCCACAACCCCATCATTCAGTGCTACAAGAGCGGGCAAAATCCACTAAGGGCCAAGCTAGACACGATGCTAAATACATAATTCGAAACCATGTCAAAAGGGTTTTTAAAAAATATAATAGTAGATGCAGGAGAGGAACCACAATTTTCATCAGGATTGCAGCATGTGGGGAGAGAGGTTTAATTCTTCTCTCCCCAGTCACAATCCTGATGAAAATCATACTACCTGGCATGACTATTACCCTTAGCTGCATGTCTATGAGCCCAATGGGAGTTTTTTTCCCTATGGCTTATACCCAGACTGGTAGGGGGATCTTCGTTGGGATCATGGCTGGAGAGGGAAGGGTTAAACCTCTCTCCCAGTAAAAGTTAGGGCCACCCAGTCACTCACTATTAACTTTTTTTTAACTGGAGTGGTTTCTAATGATGCACTTAATGTTGCATCTAGTTTGGACCCAAGTCTGACCTATGCGGTTCTGAGAGAACTAGCAGTCTAAATGGCAGGTTATACACCACAGAATGAGGGCACTTTCACAACTCAAAATATGGGGGTGAGCCCTGTTATTCCAGAATGAAATGCTGTACATCTTTATGTAGGTAACAAAAGAACTTACTTAGGTTCTAGGGGTCCAAGCTCTTGAAGACAGAGACTTAAAGGAACCTTGCTGAATGGCCAGGACTCGGTATATATCAGCTGAGTTACATGATTCAACAATTTCATCTCATAATCAAAGTCTAGAATGCTCCAATATCCTGCCAAGCAGAGAAACAAGGCTTAAAGCAACTGTAGCCAGCAGAATCAACGGTTAACTTCGTAAAATTGCTCTAATGAAGGTATTTTGAAAGGTAGGCTTTGATCTTCCACATCTTTTTTTAAAAAGAGGAACACTTTTTAAAGTGGGGCAGTCCATGTACATCAGAGACCTTTTGCATCACTGACTAGAGAAGGGTTTTTTCTACATGCACACCCAAATGGTGTTCAAGACTACAGCTTATCTACTTTATCCCACAGAGCTCAGCTGGAGCTATTGAGAACGGAACCCAACTTTATCTGCGCAGCTCTGAACTAGATTCTGTTTCCTGGTCACACAACTGTGTGACAGACATTGGGAGGGGCCGTAAATTGGGAGGGGCCGTAGCTCAATTGGGAGGGGCCATAGCTCAGTGGTAGAGCACATGCTTTTCACGCAGGTCCTTGGCACCTCCAGGTGGGGCTAGGAGATCCTGCCTGAAACCT
Source organism: Heloderma suspectum (assembly GCF_057233095.1). NCBI lineage: Eukaryota > Metazoa > Chordata > Lepidosauria > Squamata > Helodermatidae > Heloderma > Heloderma suspectum. The sequence goes on along the minus strand of NC_139461.1, from coordinate 26,533,598 downwards.
GGAGAGCAGCTGCCAGTCAGTGTCGATAATACTGGGCTAGATGGACCAGTGTTCTGGCTTGGTATAAGGCAGCTGGTATAAGGCAGCTTCCTATGTTGCACAGCTCAAGACTTGGCTTTTAATAAAAATATAATACTCCAAGGTGAGGAAAATAAAGTGGAGCAGGAATAAGAAAATGCTGTGTTACTTTGCTACATAATGCAACTTTCTGCAATCACCATAACCAAAATCAGATATGGCACAGGAGGCACTCAAGTCTTAATGAAAGTGCAATTCAGGTGCAATCCTAGACCGACAAAGTCCTACAGCTCCCAGCATTCCTAGCCAGCATGTAGGACTTTGTTCTAAACATGCATAGGATTGTGCCCTTAACTGTCGAAATGTCTGGAAACTTCTCACAATCCACGCAAATAATTTTAACCGCTTCCTATTCTGTGTACCTTTTTAATGTAACAATGCAGTAGGATTAAGGAAGGCAACCTTTATGCCTTAACGTTTAAGGCTTGGCAACTGTTACTTTTAACTAAGGAGGAATTCCAAGAGAAGTTGAGAAAAAAAGCAGTGCAAACTGACTCCATATATAAAATATAACCTGCGTGCTCTCCTTCTATAGAGACAAATACCTTTAATTTGACATGCTTTTAGAACCTCCAGTTGATGCATTATTTCTTCCTCACTTGCTTGGACCTGGTCTAGTAAGTCTTCTGTAGTATACTAAAGAATGCAAACAGAATACACAAAAGTGTTACGCCAACATTAACTTTCCTGCTAGACTTTATGATCATGTAACTTTATAAAGCTCCATGTACATTGATAGTACTATATAACTAAGTGTTTATAATATCGTACATAAAGCCTCTTGACGTTCCACCCCATTTTCCTAGCTTTCCATCACAATCTTCTGCAGGGGTGAGGAACCTGTAGCACTCCAGATGAAGCTGGACTACAAATCCCATCAGCATCAGCCAGCATGGCCAGTGACCAGGGATAATGGGAACTGTCATCCAACAACATCTGATGGGCCACAGGTTCCCTACCCTGATCTTGTGTGACCAAAAAACAGAACTTAGAAAGGGGCTATGCTGATAGAAGCAACTGTATTCTCAATGGCATGGGTCACTGGCATTGTCAGGGACAGAGAACAGATTTAGCCTTCACCCCCAGTGATGTCCTCTCAAGTCCACCCCTTCACTTTCCCCTGCATAAATGAATAATTGCTGTTCACTCCTATGGGGAGAAAAATGGCGCACTTGGGAACATGGTTGCAGTAAGGACAAAACCTGCCCCATCTCCCCTGACAGTGGATTACTCAGCCCTTACTGATAGGGATCCCACACAGCGGTGCATGTGAGAGAGAGAGAGAGAGAGAGAGAGAATATGTCTTGCTCTCAAACTGCACAAAGATACATTACTCCCACACCAGGTCCTTGTAGCATGTAAGTCCTATCTCTGCACATGCCTCACCTGTCAAAGTGATGGACATGTTGTGAGCAACAACAACAAAGCAAACATTAACATAAACACCTTCAAATTATTTTTAGGCTTCCCAGGGAAAGTATTTAAAATCAATCTGTCAGGGTGGAAACTGAGCCAACAGAGCCCCAGAGCAGTTCTGATTCTGAGGAGGAACAGCAATCCATGGGAGTGGAGCACGCTCATCTCTCACAGGCACAGCAGCTGGCAGAGATTCCTCCTGCCAGCATTCCTGGGATAGATAGTGACCCTGGCAGAGAGAGAGTGCAGGAGGGGGGCTTGCTGGACACTCGATGCTGACAGCGATGACAGCTGGAGGGCGCGGAAAGGAGCCGTAGCGCTCGTTTGGCACACAAGGTACAGTCGCGTCCCGAGAACCCAAGGGAAAGAGGGAGGATCTCTCCCTAGCCCATACGTTCAGGGTCTTCCCGTGATTCTCCTTCAAACGGGGACCAACTGCCTAACCTGGAGCATAGGCTACTCTGCTGTTCCTTGCTTAGTCGCTAGTGATTAGCATCTGAAAGAGTCATTAAGTTGTAAAAGGATTAAAGCCTTGAAAAGAATCCTCTTGTCTGTGTCTTGAGTTAGCTATTGGAGTAGACTGAAAGAGGCCGCCAGGGCGCTCCTGACACAATCATTCTTTCCACTTCCACTAACATCAGTTATTTTGCTTTACATGTCATAGAGAGAAGGACCACCAGAAGTGACATCCTTCTAGTACCTTGGGAGACTAACCTTTTTGGGTATAAAGCATAAACCTTTGAGAGCTAGTACTGGCTAGGGCAAAGGTGGAGAATACAGCCTCCTGCTTGGCCTGCTAGCCTTTCCTCCCAGGCCTCACTCACTCCGCTTGCCCCTTCTGCAACCCCATTTCCCGCACAGCTCAACTGTTTCCTGCCAATCAGCAGGGGGAGGAGAAAATGGCTGAGCGGGAGTAAGACAGGGATTGGCTGCAGAGTCCCACTACTGAGTTCCTGATAAACAAAGCAATTACTCTTTCTCAATTGGCAGCTCACTGCGTTTCCCTGGTGGGCACTGAGAAAGGAAGCCCAGTAAGGAAACATAATCCTGATGTATGGAGGATGTATATAGGTGTGTGTGGATGGATAAGTGTGGGCCCAACCCACTACTGATACGTTGTAGATTACACCTAAAGGAATGTGGCCTAGCGCTAAAAAAGGTTCCCCACCTCTAGGATAAGAGACAGCTGTGAATCAGAAGCACTGGATACAAAGCTCACCTCTCTCATGGGGTGGCCTTAGGCAAGCCTCTTTCCCCCTCCTCCCTCAGCCTACTCCCACTGTCTGCAATCTGCCATATGGGAAGAACAATATAGGTATACCATACCAGATTAGTGGCAGATAGTCCAGTATCAGTGGACACTTTTCAGTTGCAGTTATTACCCTGTGCTAATTCAATTGCTTCTTTTCTATTCTTTCACAGAATCCATCTGTATTATACATTTTTTAAAAGCTGCTGCATCTTTTTCTAGCTGGTTTTCCACCCACCCATGTCTTACTTTTACCTTCGATTTAGTTGAAGTCCTCTTTTTCTCGCTGTCCGGTCCTTCATAAGGATTTTCCATTAGAAGTTTCTTGAGTTTCTTTAATTTAGGCCGACATCTTCTTAGTTCCCAGAAATTATTGGAGAAGCCTGCAATCTACAGTAAGAATCTGAATTGGAATTTGCCATGCTTAATGTGCAAATTTGGCACTTGAGAGACTGGACTCCACTAATCAGCAACAGGTGTCTGTTTGGCAAATTAGATAGTCCTTCAGAACTTCAGTCCTTTGTGTATATCTGTTCCATTCCCTCTTAACTAATCCTTTGGCATTGTTTTAAAGCAGGGATAGAGAACCTCTGGCCCTCCAGATGTTGGACAATTCCCATCATCCCTGACTATGCTGACTAGGGCTGATGGGAGTTAGAGTACAATGTGCTAAGGGCCACAGGTTCCCCACCCCTGCTTTAACCATTTTAAACATACCTTTGTTTTCTCCCCTTTCCCAACTGCTGAACCTATCCTCATCTTAAGTGCCCATGGTGCAGCATTGTGTATTAAAAGAGAGAACGGAATCATGATGAGCCAAGAGATCTTAGTCATAATGCAGCCTTCTGGTTTCCAGCTGAAGGTGGCCATTTGGGTGGTGACCAAAGCCAGGCAAATAGGACTTGCCCTATGGAGAGGCTGGGAAAGAGCAACTCCTGTACGTGGCCGTGCCACCAAAATGGTAGCTTTCATATGGTCGCTTTCCCTCACCCTTTCTTTATGGAAGTAACACTCCTGTAAATACAGAATCACAGAGTTAGCAGGGAAGAAAAGGCTATTTGGTTCGATAGACTGGATCATCCACCCACCAATGTATCAGTCCTGCGTTTAGGTTCTTGCTCAGCCTTGAAACTTTTTAGGTTATCTTGAATCAGTTCTTCTCATTCTGCTAACCTAACTCACAGGATTGTTCTAAGGACAAAGTGGGACAACCCTACATGCATCTTGAATTCCTTGGAAGAAAAGAAGAACACCAATGTGATAAATAAAAAGTATATATTTAAAGCGGGGAGGGAACAACTCTACTTTTTAAGATAGTTAGCCCCTTGGAGTTGGCACCAAAGGACAATAACACACATTAAATACCTGAGTGTGAAGGATGTTAGAAGTAGGCTTGTCTACACTGAGCTGTTCTGGAGTTTCACAGCCAGGTATGAAAAGCAACGTATTAGAGGTATCTGCTATTTTCATGTCATAGGTCTTATCTTTACTGCATAGCACAGCATGTTCATCTCTGTCTCCACGGATCACCAGGCTTCAAAACAAAACAATTATGCATAGATTCAGTACAGCAATAGTTTAAAAAGAGCATTTACTTTAAAACAGCATGCAAAAATTAATGAAGAGATGCTAGGTTACAATTGTTCAAAATGTTACATATCAGCATTATTACGATACAAAATTGTGAATTTTACTGGTTCAGGTTAAAAGCAAACAAACTAAGAAAAACAGCTAGCCTCTTAACTTAGTTCCTCCTCTCTTTGCTGATCATTCTTAGGCCCCCAATTCAATGAGCTCAGGATCTTGTTTTCTGCCTCAGCATAGAGGCCTCTGAGACATCCGGTCACCTTCCCCAAGATGGGCACCTGCCATATTGCTTTTGGTGTCTGGACAGCAGCACTTTCTGAAGTCGCTGCCTGTGCCAAAAGCAACAAGTGAGATGTCGCATCTGGCTTGGCAGGTGCTTCTCTCAATGCAAAATGAAAAGGCACAGAGGCCTCTTTAGATGGGATCCTCTTTGGCTATATTCAAACATAATGCTAAATCGTGGTTTAGCATTACATTCAGTCCAGCCCATTGTGTGCTGGAAGGGGTGCCTGGGAAGGGGGTTGGCCCTCCCCAGCCAAGCTGCTTAGGGGTGGGTGCAATGACATCACCGCCAGGAGGGGGCGGGACAGACAACTCCAGCTCCTAAGTAGCTCTGCCACCAAGGACCTTAGCATCCTTCCAGCTGAAGAAGTTGGTCCAGCCTAAATATGCATGACTGCATTTGCTAACCTTCCTACCTGTCCTTGCTAAATATCTCAATCTATCGCGGTCTCTTCTCTCCTCTGGGGGCCTTTGTTCCAAAAAGCAGCATAGAAATTAACTTTGTTGTCTTCCCCACTGTCAAAATGGGGATTGTAGGCACCTTGTGGGAAAGAACCTGTCTTTCTGCCCCTCTTTTTGCTTTTAAAGCACTTAAAAGGTGCAATCCCATGGATGTTTAGACAGAAGAAAGTCCTACAACTCCCAGCAGGCGAGTTGCAGGACTTTTTTCGGTCTAAACATGCATAGGATTGCACCCTAAAGTACACTTCCATTGATGGGCTGTATACATAATAACTATCACACACTATAACAACTTAGGGAGCAATCCTATGGCTGCTAGACAGCAGCTAAAAGGCCATAGGATATGCTGTTTTCTGGGAACCGACCTCCCCACACTTCCACGCTGCCTCAGAGGCAGTGTGAACAGCCCTGTCCTCCATGCTCGCAAGAGGAGTGCGGAGTGGCCAGAAAGGGGCATGGTTGGGGGCACTACAGGAAGAGAGTGTAGCTGCCTATACAACACATCCTATGTGTTGTAGAGCAGCCTCCCTCCGTGCTCCCACAGCTAGACAGCTGCGATTGGCTGTTTAGCCGAAAAAGCAGGGCAGGAGAAGTGCGGAAGGAACGATCCCCTCTGTGCTTCTCCTGTGCTGCTTTGGATAGGCAGTCACCTCCGAGTTCGGAGGCAGCCACCCATCTGGACAGGATTGCACCCTTAAAAGCTGAAGAGATATGCCTTATTTGAAAAGAGTTTTAAAAACTGGCTTTCATGGATTTAGCTGTTCCCAACCATCAGTCCCCAGGTGTTGCTGGATTACAGCTCCCACAATCCCTAACCACTGGCCATGCTGGCTGGGGATGATGGGAATTGCAGTCCACCACCATCTGGAGGCCCAAAGTTGGGAAAGGCGAAAATTTAATTAATTAATTTATTTTTATTTCATTTCTATACCGCCCAGAGAGCTTCGGCTATTGGGCGGTATAGAGATTAAATATAAATAAATAAATAAATAAAATTTTCACCTTTCCCAACTTTGGGCCTCCAGATGGTAAAGGTAAAGGTGTCCCCAACCAGTCGTGTCTCGAACTGCTGACCTGCCAACCTTCCAGTCTGCAGTTCAGCGTCTTAACCACTAAGCCACCGCAGTCCTCCAGATGCTGGTGGACTGCAATTCCCATCATCCCCAGGTTCACAAAAATTAAAGCCAAAGAGCACACAATAAAACAATACAAAATATATAAAACATTAAAACCACAGTAAACAAGGGTACTTTTAAAAGTGAGAGATCAAGATAATAATCTGGAAAGCCTGCGGCTAAAGTCAACCCTAGAAGATTCCCCGCCTGAACAGGAGTAGTCGTGGGATATTGACGTTCCGAATCGACAGGGGTCGCTGTGGAGCAAAAAGGCAAACCAGGAAGCCACGGGGCGCTGCCCCGCCGGGCCGCGAGAGGGCGCTGCCGCATCCGCGCGCTCGTACCTCCGCCCCGCCTCCAGCTCGGCGCAAAGCTCCGGCTCCAGCTGCAGCAGGCAGCACTCCGCGGCGTCCGCCTGGGCGCTGAAGCCGAGGCACTGCACGACGGGAAGCAGCTCCTCCGGGTCGACTTTAGCGACGTGCAGCGTGGCCTCCACTTCTTCGCGGCTCCGCATCTTGGGGGGGGGGGGGTCGGAATAACGGCCTCGTCTCCCGTCTCCTATAGCAACAGCAGAGCGCGAGGAGGAGGAGGAGGGATCCAAAAAGCGCGCCGACCCCTCTGCCCCACGAGACGCGGGGTGGGCGGGGCTTGGCGCCATCCCTGGCCAATCCGAGGGAGAGGAGGCGGGGTTAAAGCGGCTAGCCTGTGATAGGGCACGCGTGTCGAAGCGGCCTGCGCGGGTCGAAGCCGTGTGGTCGCTCCAAGGGTTGATCGTGTGGTTCGCGTGCACGACCGGTGCAGCAGAAGTAGAGGTGGGAGGGAGATCTTTAAAAAAAAAATAAACTTGAAAATCAAATCCAAAAGATGAATGACGGTCAAGTTTCTCTCCCTTTAAATATTTCTCTCTTTACCCACTGGCCCAGCAATTGCACTGTTTTGCTTTAGTTTATTGCTACTAATGATTTCTACCGTTATGGTCTCTTTGCTGTTCCTTGTGTCTGCAGTACAGAAGCCAAGAAGTCAGGAAAACTTTTTCTTTTCTTTTTTTAAGGCAAAAGTTAAGATTCTTAGAGCCTGACCCTGTGCATATTTATGCAGAAGTTAAAAAAAGGTAAAGGTGTCCCCAACCAGTCGTGTCCGACTCTAGGGTGCGGTGCTCATCTCCATTTCTAAGCCGAAGAGCCAGCGCTGTCCGAAGACGCTTCCGTGGTCACGTGGCCGGCATGACTGAACACCGAGGTGCACGGAACGCTGTCACCTTTCCCGCCGAGGCGGTACCTATTTATCTACTTGCAATTTCTTGCTTTCGAACTGCTAGGTTGGCAGGAGCTGGGACTGAAGACGGGAGCTCACTCCGTCACGCGGCACTCGGGTCTCGAACTGCTGACCTGCCAACCTTCCAGTCTGCAGTTCAGCGTCTTAACCACCAAGCCACCGCGGCCTCCACATGCAAAGTTAGTCGCAGTGAATTCAGTGGGGCTTCTACATAATAGAGGGTTGGCAGCTGATGGGGGTGGGGGGGACTTCTCATGTACCTTTTAACAGCGGGTTGTTTTGCAGAAATTGGCAAATTATTACAAGATACAACTACATTGGCTAGTTGAAAAGTTGGCAACTCCCCCAAATCTGCAGAAGATTAAAACTCTGCAGCTAAGGCTTTTGGATGACTTCTCAGAACCAAGACCCACTAAATACAATGAGGCTTACTTCCAAGTAAGAATATATAGAAGGAATATTAGTGCCAGAGAATCTGTGTAGCAGGTGCATGGAATATATATGTGCGCGCACACACACTGTCTTACAGAATTCCTATGTTTTATGGCAGCCTCCCAGAGGCCTGTGCCCTCTAGATGTTTTGGACTACGGCTACCATCCTCTGTCTGGCTGGGAGCTGTGGTCCAAAACATGTAGAGGGCACCTGGTTGGGGAAGAAAGTTTTATGGCCTTTGAAGATTTCCATATCCTGTAGTCTTCAAGCCTCAAATACAGAATATCATATTTTTACAGCTGAAGTAATGGACAAAATCAATGAAAGGAAAGGCTTGCTGACTGCAGGCATGCCCTGGGAGTTCAGAAAAGGACTGCCAATTTTCCCCCTTGTGAAGCTCCTGTGATTTTTAAGAGCTGTATTGCAGGTAGAAATTTGAGAAGAGAGCCTTTCACACAGGGAGCAAATTCTTGTGTTGAATTTCTGCCTATTGCATGCTAAAAGCACAGGAACCCTGCCAGAAATGAAAAAAGATGACAAGCCTAATTTGGAGTTAAAGGAAGAAAATTCAGGTGCATTCCATCACTGAGTGCAACAGCAGCCATGGGCAGCCCATTCATATAAAAAGTGGGAGGAACTGCAATTTCTACATTATCAAATATTCTCGTTCCACACTTTTTGCCGCAAGCAATCTGAAAAGATTGGAAGTCAGGCTGTTGGTTAATCTGGTGCAAGGAATGGACTCTGTAGGTCCGGTAGCAGGCACAGCCTCTTCATCGTTATTCCTGAATTTTAGGACTGAGCCATAGCACTGAAAAAGGTTCTAGTGCTGAGCCTCAGCTCAGATTCAGCCTTGCTGTGCAATTGACCCATTGTGGCATTATTCATAATCTTACTATTTTCTGACATTATTAGACATGTAACAATACATATGCTAATTAAACACAGTCCAAATTAATTGTGGTGTTATTTTTTTTAGTATTCATTGATAGAGAATAATCCATGGCATTTTACAGAGTACACTTAAACAAGACAGGTCTCTGCCCTGAGAAACCTATGGCTTACATTTCAACAGTAGAGGAATCAACAAAGGGATGGATGTGAACAAATGCAGCTACACGATTAGGCTTCCTCTGTGTTGAAATCAACTCCATAAACACAGTTTAAGTGGTCCTGATAAAGTACAGTTGGTGCACCTCTGTTTCTTAAAAGCTTTGAATATAGCCCCCCCCTTTCGTACCCTACTTCTGAGGGGCCCCAATAAGGGCAGGATCCAAAGACCACACAGAGTTCTACATGTGCATGGAGGCTTCCAAGGGCATCCGTTTCCTCAGCCCCCGTTTTTCTGCAAAGTCCAAATGTTACTGTCTCTGAATATATCCCCACTGGACTGCCACTATTGGGTCTGTGGGCAGAAGAAAGGCTTTGTTAGGAGCGACTCCGGCCAAAACCGGCTTTGTGTGCAGCCGCCTTGTGTCATGTGCCACAGAACTGGAGCATTCATGGCAGTTAAGTATTTCTCAGGCTCTGGACTGTTTCCGCCCACTCAGGCTGGCCACTGAGCCCTCCTAAACCGAAGGGCTATAAAGGTCTTCCTGTTTGGGCTTGAAATTTGCCTGAGCAGCAGTGCCACCTCCAGGTCTTTGAAGTCCCTTGGGCAAGACACCCTCAATGGGCCCCTTCCCTCAGTGAGTCTGCGTTCTCGCCACCGTTGTCACCAGCTGCTTTTGCTCCTCCTCTTTCTCACCATTGCTACTGCTACCTCACCTGACAGGCAGAGAACCGGTAAGCAAGTAGACAGTGGCATCTTCGGCTCCACCATTGTCTGGGCCAGAGCACGAGGTGGGTGAACCAGCGGGTTGCAATGGTGACAAGAAGGAGCAAGTCCAGGGGGCTCTTTGTCAGTGGGCCTCTGCCGGGTCTGGGCCCTCAGCTGGTGCCTGACCATGCCTACTCTGAACAGCAATGATCTTCCTAGTTGTGATGTGGCCCTTGGCTTCGGTATAAGCCTTCATTGTCCTCTGACTTGGCATTGGCAGGTGGCCAAACAGCAGGGGAAGTAGCAGGGGAAGACCTGGGATTGGTAGGGGCATCATGTTTGTCTCTTTGTGCTACTCAGTTGGAAAGACTAACGTGCCCCCTTGTAGCCACTCAGCTGGGCAAAACTGCAATTGCCAGCCAATTAAAGACCAAGCTAGAAATCTTTTGTGCCTTCATCAAAGGTCTTGTGCTGCTCAAGGGGAACATGCCCCACATGAGAAACTCAAGACATAGAAGCAGACCACCCTCATTTGACAGCAACGTTGCCCAACAATTCTTTAAGTTTACTCTAATGCAATAACCCTACATTCCTCAGTCTGATTTTGTGCCCAAGGAAAGCCACATGGGGGCAGACTGGTACAACACATCCAAAAGGAAATGTTGCAGTGATAAATGTGATACAAAACTGAAAGGGGGATTTCTCCTACAACTGGAAATCTTCACCTTCCAGATAGTCCAACAGCTACTGACTTCTGTTGGAGAGAAATCTGCATCTTATAAAAACCTCAGTGCTTTTGACAGCTGATGCATTCTTGCAAACAACAGCATGTTATTCAGGGAAGGGACAAAATTATGGCTTGTGGCTTTCAGCATATTGTGTTGCTGCCTTAATTCAACTTCTGCAAAGCTGTAATGTTAGCATTGACCTACCTGTCTTAGAAGGATGTGGGAAGGGTTAGTTAGTGACATCGGTTGCTTGTGGTGTGCATGTTTTGAGTGCTAAGTATCCTAAACCATTGCTTGAGTTTGGCAAGAACCTTTGGCATAGATCCTAGTCTGTTTGTACCTGCTCTACACTTTTAGCAGAATGTGTGTAGATGGTGTGAAAGACTGTAAGAGGCTCAGTGTATGGCATAATTGTGGAGTGCTATGTACTGTAAAAATAGATCCTTTGGCTAGAGAACATTTTCTTCAGGCCCATTCTGGATTCGGTTAGCTATCACCAAAAGGAGTTATTCCAACTGTGTGGAAGCAAAATTAATAAACAGAATTTCTCTGTATTTATTTACTCTTGCCAAGGAATCAGGTGGGAATATCATGGCATTTATATCAGCCTTGTAGATAAGCCCACAAAAGTTACTAGCCTGCTCAGAAGTTAGTAACCTACATTTCCATTCTGGCCTTGGGCAGTGGAACTACCATCTAAAAGGCCAGCAGGGAAAACTAGCTTCTTATCAGGCAAGTTTTAAAAAAAGCCTTCTACCAAGCAGACTGGTGGAGGCAGAGCAATCCATCTTTCCCCCACCAGACCACTATCTTTCTGTGATGGACATGGAGAAAGAAACGTTCCTTCCTCTAAACCTAGCACGGATATGACACTGGTTGGCTCCAGTGAAGGATCCAGCAAACCATCCCTGCGCCACCACCAGCCCAGTCACTCGCCTGCATGGAATTCCAAGAATTTGCCTGCATGGATTTCCTGGTTGCCTACTAGGCTAGTGCTAAAATGCAAGGCTGATTTATATATTCTGGAAATTAAATGCTGGGAACCATTTCTTTTTGCCTTTTTGTTTACCTTTCATCAGCTTTTTAATTTATTAGAGCTCTTTATGGCAAGAACTGAAGAAGGCTAAGCCAGATAAACGTAATAATTTGAGAGAATTATGAGTGATTGGCATTCTGAAGAAAGGAAGCCTTGAAAATTGTTCTAACTTTTGTGGGCTCGTCACATGTGTGGTTTAGCCTGGTCTAGAAACAGGATGTGTTTCATTCTTTCAGCCACAAGATACCTCTTAACTTGTTTAAGCATGGGTGACTAGTTAATGATGCTTGCTGTTAAACATGTTTTAGAGGTAGAAAGAGCAGAGTGAGTACATTTGGTGCGGTGGCCATCCACACCAAATAGTATTGTAGTTTGGCTGCCTCAGCTGCAACACTCGGAACGTTAACTATCAGGAATCTGCAAACTCACTCTAAAGACTTGTTGTGCCAGAAAAACAAGTGTGTTTAGGACTTGTGGTTGAGGCAATGATATGCCACATGATTGCCACATGTGCCAATAGCATCACCTTGTTGTTGAAGCATTCTAGGAACCAGATAATGCTAGATTTTTAGGATTAGAATGTAAAGCTGCAACCTACTAAAGGAGAGACCACAGTGCGGTAGTACAACACCAGCTTTGCATGTATAAGGGCCTAGGTTCAATGACTGGCATGTCCAATGAAAGGATCTTAAGGTTAGGGAAAGACCTTGCCTGAAACCTGCTGTTAGTCAAAGGGAGACAGTAGTATTGGGCTTGGTTAACCTACAGTTTGACTCTGTTCAAAATATTTAGATTTTTAATTTTAAATATTTAGGGTGGTTAAAAAACATTGTGAAGTGCTCTGTAATGATCTCTCCAAACTGGGTGAGCGGGCATTAAATTGCAAATGCAGTTCAGTGTAAACAAGTGTAAAGTGATGCATGTCGGGGCAAAAAAAATCCCAACATCATGTATACACTGATGGGCTCAAGTGGCAGCGCTGTGCACCAGGCTTGGGTGGAGGCCTTTTGGGGCCTCTTCTCCCCATCCCCCTCCACGTTGTCCAAGCAAGGCCACATCAGACAGTCACCAGGGAGGCAGATTCCAACACGCTCACTTAGTGCTCAAATTGGGGTGAATCTTTTCCTCATCACTGTGAAAGTGCTCTGCTCTAGTCAGTGCTGTAAAATCTCTCAGCACAGGTCCACGTTGGTCTCCCTCTCACCCACGCCTCCAATTTCCCCTCCAGTGCACCACTGCAGCTAGCCAATCACGTTCCTGTTTTCTCTTGGTCTCCTCCCGCACCACAATTAACTGGGTGATGGCTTCTGCGTTCTCCTCTCCCTACCCCACCTTGCAACTGACAAGCCCCAAAGCCTCATCCAGTAGCCCAGATCACAGCAACCAGCCTACCACTAAAGCCAACAACAAGGCAAAGTTATAGAGCCCCTGCTGAGAGTGAGCAGCTACTGCGAAAACAGTGAATGAAAGAATGAGTGAGAGAGGCAGAGAGCCACACTTGAGGTTCCTTTATTATTATTATTATTATTATTATTATTATTATTATTATTATTATTATTACTACTACTACTATTACTACTAGTAGTAGTATTATTATTATTGTTGTTATTATTATTATTATTATTTATATCCCGCCTTTTCCCCAATACTAAGAGGGAGACAAATCTCTGCCTCTTCATCCATAATTTTATACATCTCTGTTATGTCCCCTCTCACTGGCCATTTTTTCTAAGCTAAAGACCCCCAAACACTGTAAACTTTCTTCAAAGAGGACTTGCTTGAGCCCCTTGATCATTTTGGTTGTCCTTTTCTGCACCTTTTCCAACTCTATAATATCCTTGTTGATGACCAGAACTGTACACAGTATTCAAGTGTAGCCTCACCTTAGATGCATATAGCAACTCCAAGATCTCTTTCCTGGTCAGGCACTGCCACTTGAGCCCATCAGCTTATACATGATGTTGGGATTTTTTTGCCCCGACGTGCATCACTTCACACTTGTTTACACTGAACTGCATTTGTAATTTAATGCCTGCTCACCCAGTTTGGAGAGATCATTACAGAGCACTTCACAATGTTTTTTAACCACCCTAAATATTTTCAACAGAGTCAAACTGTAGGTTAACCAAGCCCAATACTACTGTCTCCCTTTGACTAACAGCAGGTTTCAGGCAAGGTCTTTCCCTAGCCTTAAGATCCTTTCATTGGATATGCCAGTCATTGAACCTAGGCCCTTATACATGCAAAGCTGGTGCTGTACTACCACATTGTGGTCTCTCCTTTAGTAGGTTGCAACTTTACATTCTAATCCTAAAAGCAATTGTTGTTGTTGTTCAGTCGTTAAGTCGTCTCCGACTCTTCGTGATCCCATGGACCATGGCACGCCAAGCCTTCCTGTCCTGCGCTTTCTCCCGGAGTGTTCTCAAGTCTATATTCATTGCATCGGTGATGCTATCTCGCCATCTCATCCTCTGCTGTCCCCTTCTCCTTTTGCCTTCAATCTTTTCCAGCATCAGGGTCTTTTCCAGAGAGTTTTCTCTTCGCATTAGGTGGCCAAAATATTTGAGCTTCAGCTTCAGTATCTGTCCTTCCAAGGAGCGCTCAGGGTTGATTTCCTTTAGGATGGACTGATTTTACTTCCTTGCAGTCCAGGGGACTCGTAACAGTCTTCTCTAGCACCACAGTTCGAAAGGATCAATTCTTCGACGCTCAGCCTTCCTTATAGTCCAGCTCTCACAACCATACATTACTACTGGGAAAACCATAGCTTTGATTAGACGGACCTTTGTCGGCAAGGTGATGTCTCTGCTTCTTACTGTGCTGTCTAGGTTTGCCATAGTTTTCCTCCCAAGGAGCAAGCATCTTTTAATTTCATGGCTACAGTCACCGTCTGCGGTGATCTTGGAGCCCAAGAAAATAAAATCTGTCACTGCTTCCATTTCTTCCCCTTCTATATGCCAGGAAGTGATGCGGCCAGATGCCATGATCTTAGTTTTTTTAATGTTGAGTTTCAAGCCATCTTTTGCACTCTCCACTTTTACCCTCAACAAGAGGCTCTTTAGATCCTCTTCGCTTTCTGCCATTAGGGTGGTATCGTCTGTGTATCTGAGGTTGTTGAGAATTCTCCCAGCAATCTTAATTCCGACCTGTGATTCATCCAACTCGGCGTTTCTCATGATGTACTCTGCATATAAGTTAAATAAGCAGGGCAACAATATACAGCCTTGTCGTACTCCTTTCCCAGTTTTGAAACAATCAGTTGTTCCGTGTCCGGTTCTTACTGTTGCTTCTTGACCCTCGTACAGGTTTCTCAGGAGACAGGTGAGGTGGTCTGGTACTCCCATCTGTTTAAGAATTTGCCACAGTTTGTTGTGATCCACACAATCAAAGGCTTTAGCATAGTCAATGAAGCAGAAATAGATGTTTTTCTGGAATTGCTTTCTCCAGGATCCAGCAGATGTTGGCAATTTGATCTCTAGTTCCTCTGCCTCTTCGAAACCCAGCTTGTACTTCCGGTAGTTCTCGGTTCACATGCTGCTGAAGCCTAGCTTGTAGGATTTTGAGCATCACCTTGCTGGCATGTGAAATGAGCACAATTGTACGGTAGTTTGAACACTCTTTGGCATTAACCTTCTTTAGAATTGGAATGTAAACTGATCTTTTCCAGTCTTGTGGCCATTGTTGAGTGTTCCAAATTTGTTGGTATACTGAGTGCAGCACTTTAACAGCATCATCTTTTAGGATCTTAAATAGCTCAGCTGGAATACTGTCATCTCTGCTAGCTTTGTTGTTAGTAATGCTTCCTAAGGCCCACTTGACTTCATTCTCTAGGGTGTCCGGCTCAAGTTCAGTGACCGCACTATCATGGCTATCAGGGACATTAAAATCTTTCCTGTATAGCTCTTCTGTGTATTCTTTCCACCTCTTCTTAATCTCATCTGCTTCTGTTAGGTCCTTGCCTTCTTTGTCCTTTATCATGCCTGTCTTGCACAAAACGTTCCCTTGAGATCTCCAATTTTCTTGAAGAGATCTCTAGTCTTTCCCATTCTGTTGTTTTCCTCGATTTCTTTGCATTGTTCATTTAAGAAGGCCTTCTTGTCTCTCCTTGCTATTCTCTGGAAATCTGCATTCAGTTGGGTATATCTTCCCCTTTCTCCCTTGCTTTTCGCTTCCCTTCTTTCCTCAGCTACTTGTAAAGCCTCATCAGACAGCCACTTGGCTTTCTTGCATTTCATTTTCTTTGGGATGGATTTAGTTGCTGCCTCCTGAACAATGTTACGGACCTCTGTCCATAGTTCCTCAGGCACTCTGTCTATCAGGTCTAATCCCTGAAATCTATTCATCGCGTCCACTGTATATTCATAAGGGATATGATTTAGGCCTTCCATGATTGGTTTAGTGGTTTTCCCGACGTTCTTCAATTTCAGCCGAAATTTTGCAAGAAGCAGCTCATGATCTGAGCCACAGTCAGCTCCAGGTCTTGTTTTTACTGACTGTATGGAGCTTCTCCATCTTTGGCTGCAAAGGACATAATCAATCTGGTTTCGATATTGACCATCTGGTGACGTCCATGTGTAGAGTCGCCTCTTGTGCTGTTGGAAAAGAGTTTTTGCTCTGATCAGCGTGTTCTCTTGGCAAAACTCTTATTAGCCTTTGTCCTTCTTCATTTTGTACACCAAGGCTGTGCTTGCCTGTTATCCTGGTGATTTCTTGACTTCCTACTTTAGCATTCCAATCCCCTATGATGAAGAGGACATCTTTTTTTGATGTTAGTTCTAGAAGGTGTAATTAAAAGTAATATTATCTAACCTGTTCATTACTACTGACTCTAGATCAGCGGTAGGCAACTTCTTTGGGCCATCTAGATATACAAGAGTCTGACAGTTTTGCTAGGATATTTAGAGTAGTTTGCTTCAGATAGAAGAGAGCTTAATATGGAACTTACGAACTGCTGCAGAAATTTTGGTAGCTCAAAAATGGAGAAGTGGTTCCATGCCCTGACAGAACAGCTAATGAAAGTTTGGAAAATGGCTGAGATGACAAAACTAAAAGAGTATATAATTTGAGAGGTGGAAACCAAAAGATAAGAAAATGTAAGACTAGGTGGATTTTATTTCATTTATGAAATTAAGATATAATTTTAATAGATAAATATAAGGCTTTTTCCTCAGTTGTAATTATTGTAATATTTGATATTTAAATCTTGGTAGTAATATGAATATTTATATATTGTATGTTATATATTTATTTGCTCTAGTATTTTTTATTGGTGGTTGCATTTAATTGAAATTATATGTAATGTTTTGTTCTTTATTCTATATGCAATTTATATAATACATTTTCTTTGAAATGAAAAGATCTGTTGGTTTTTGAAGGATTACATTGTGCCTTTGGTTTATTTTGAGGTAACCAGAAAAAAAAAGAATGAGTATGTGACAGCTGTATAGTGAAACCACTGAAGGAAGGAAAAGAATTAAGTGTGAACATTGTCCACAGACAAAAAGAACGAAAAGACATTTGACAACATGCAGAAAGTATCAACAAATACTTTCATGCAGGATGTTTTTGGTAGAACAACTAGGGAAGGTCTACTTCAAGAAACATATGTAACTTATGGCGCAATCCTATCTTGATAGCTGGCGGCCTCTGAAGTCGGAGGCTGCCAAGTATCCAATGCAGGGTGGCCAGAACACAGAGGCGATCCTCACCTCTGTGTTCTGGCTGTCCTGCATTTTCCCTAGATGTGCGATTTCAGGGAGGGAAGGAGGCCAGGATGCGCATAGGAAGCTGCATAAAGCAGCTTCTGCGGTCTCCTCCCTCCCTACCCCAGGGACCGCCCCCTTTTCGCTGTCTCTGTACTCCTTTTTCCAAGTGTGGAGATGTAGCCAGCATGGAGAGAACTGTGCTAGCTGCAAGGGGGACGGGGTGAGGAACGTGGTTTCTGGGCTCTGAGGTCGGAACCCTGGTTCTAACCTTGGAACCAGAAACCAAAATATCCTAATTCACCCAGATACTGTTTAGGGGACATAGGATTGTGCCTTTAAGGCTCAGTCCTACACATGTTTAGACAGAAAAAAAGTCCTACAACTCCCAGCATTCCCTACAACTCCCAGCATTCCCTATAACTCCCACTCATACAATTCCCAGAACAAAGTCCCACTACTCCCCAGCATGGCTAGCTGGTGAATGCTGGGAATTGTAGGATTTTTTTCTGCTTAAACATGCATAGGATAGTGCCCTAAACAAATTAATAGACTTATCACCACTACAGGTTAGCATTAGCATCTAGCACACTATAGTTCTAAAGCTATAAACCACTTTATTGTTCTAAAACATTATTGTTTTAAAAGTTGATAATGTTTCTCTGGGCTAGGATTGGCTAAAATCATGCCCTCTCCCTGAAGCGTTTTAGTTTTTTGTTTAGAAATTTGACAGCTGATTTGTTAAACATAGACAATTAATATATCAAGCTGCCAGGTTTTGATGAAGGATAAGCAGAATTGCCTTTATAAGGTTAAAACTTACCCCAAATCACTGAATAAACGCTAAGTGTTGTTATTCTTATTACTTGGAATGCTTCCAAAAATCTCATCCAAATTTCTTCCTAGCTTTTGGAGTTTCAAATTACATGGTCTTGATTCTGAAATGCAACCAATCCCTTAGGACTCCTCCATCTTTTTAGTTTTGAATTTTTCTACAGTCCATAGCGTGCACAAAATTTGCTGCAACTTTCAGTTCAACGGTATCTTCCCTGCCCTCTCTCTTTATATTAATAATGTGCGCGTTCACATTGATAAATCATTGCAAAAAAAGCCATCCTGATATATGCTTGTAGATGTGATTGCATGAAGATGCTTTTTGTGTGGTGTTTTGCCAGCGTGGAAGAGGGCAAACACACCTTGGTACAACACTATATCAAGGGTCTCGATGAGATCATACATACAATTGCATCAAGATTGCTTTTTTGCAGTAGTTTCCCAATGCATTTATGCACATCAATAATGTGAGGGTCAGGGGAAGAGATACAAATAAAATGAAGGAAGTTGAAAACTGGGCAAGCTGCACATGCTCCAATTTTGGAATTAATTTTCAAAATCCTCCTAGGGTGCTTTGAGGCAAGACTTTTATCATACATTTTGCCCTGCTTCATTCACTGAAGTGTGTGTGTGTCCATCCAGATGATGTAATTTACTACTTGTAACCCACATGTTTTCCCCCCTCTGCTGCTTTCTTTTTTCTTTCCAAAAAAAATCCATTATGGAGGAAAAAAATGGAATAGCTGCACGGTGTCTTTGGATTGGTAGCTCTCGGAGCTCTCCATCCAGAAGCATCCTTAGTTAAACTAGGGCTTTTCTATATGAGGCATTTCGTGCAGTTGTCATTCCCTACTCACAAATCGTGCATTTGTCATTCCCTACTCACAGTTGTTTATGGGTTCTTTAGATGACATTATGACCTTCCAGTTTCACTCCTGTGTATAACCAGCACTTTTGGCGAGAAATGTGGCATTTAATTGTGGAAGTGAATGACACCACTTTTTTCACTTGAGCATTTGCGCTATTCCACTATACCACAGTGCCACCTAGAGGTTATATAGTGGAAAAGTAGGAAGGGAAACACTCCTCGTGTAGTGCTCTGATCTCAATTCTGCAACAAAACTGAAAGTAGATACAGCTGATTAACAGTGGATTAACAGCCTCAGGTAGAAAAGCTGTAGAGTTCAGGGCAGAGTGGGATATTGTAGAGCTGGAAAAGGTGCAGAAAAGGTGAACTGAAATGCTCAAGGGGCTCACAGCTTACCTGTGAGGAAAGGTTATGATGTTGGGGTGGGGGTGTTAGCTTTTTAAAAAAAGGCAAATATGGGAGGACATGATAGAGGTGTATAAAATTATGCATGGAGAAAGTGGATAGGGAGACATTTTTCTCCTGATTCTCCTGATAGGCCTTTGGGTCTGGTCCAGCTGTGCTCTTCTTATGTTCTTAATAGTAAAAGAATTAAAAAGAGAAAATCTTCTCATGCAGCCTTTTAAATAAGCCCACACAAGTTACTAGCCTGCAAAAAGAAAGAAAAATTACTAGTCTTCAGTGTGAGCTGCTCCCTCCTCAGTGGCCAGCATGGAAACACAGGCTACTAGCCACTTAGCCTAGTGAAAATAAAAAAGACTTCTACCAAGCAGTCTGGTGGAGGAGAGGTGGATCACTTCATCTTCCCTCTGCTAGCTTGCTGCCTTGGTATTATGCTTGCAACTCTCTCACACTAGTTATTCTTACACACTAGTGTGCACTGTTATACACACACACACAAGAAAGCAAACCGAAAAGAGTGGAAGCAAAAACAAGCCATCTCCCAACGAAAGATCTGTGTAAACACCATCCCACCACACCCCTTCACTGCACTACTGATAACAAAAGGCAGTGGATAGAATTAAAAGAAGCAGTAATAACGACAAAATCATCTGATGTGTGCCTCCTGAAGGAATGTCTCTCAGATCTTTCTGGAATTACTGGGCAGAAGTACCAGAACACAATGGTATGGCTTCCCAGTGAGGTCTGAGCCCCAGTACCTCATTAGGGTTCAATCCTTGGATTTTTTTTTTTCTGTCTAAACATGCATAGGACTGTGCCCTAAGGGCGCAATCCTATCCAGATAGGTGTCTGCCTCCGAACTCAGAGGCGACCGCCTATCCAATGTAGGACAGGAGAAGCACAGAGGGGATTGTTCCCTCCGCGCTCCTCCTGCCCTGCATTTTCAGCTAGAAATGCCTAGCTGCGGGAGGGCTGAGCAGGGAAGGAGGCTGCTGTACGACACATTGGATGTGTCGTACAGGCATTTCCGCCCTCCCCGCCCTGGAATGCCCCCAGACATGCCCCTTTTCAGCCGCTCCGTACTCCTCTTGCGAGTGCAGAGGACGGGGCTGTTCTGCACTGCCTTGGAGGCAGTGCGGAAGTGGGAGGAGGTTGGTTCTCCAGGAACCGACCTCGGACCACAGGCTCCAAGGTCGGTTTCTTGGAAACAAGATATCCTATGGCTGTCTAGCCACTGTCTAGTGGCCATAGGACTGCTTCCTCCATGTATGTCTACTCAGCTGCCATGTCTTCTTTTCATTTTTACTCTGGAGTAGACACAGAGCTCCTGATCCAGAATGAGACCCTAGCATGAGGGGGTACAGGGGCTTTTAAAATCTGGATGGCACACTCTGCACCTACTCTAGGGTGAAAATGAGAGGAAGACATAGCTCCTAGACTTAGGGGGCGAGTCCTGCAACGCCCAGCATTTCCCAGCCTGCCATGCAGGATGCTAGGAGTTGTAGGAGTTTTTTCTGTCTAAATACGCATAGGATTGCTGGCTGGGGGGTTCTGGGAGTTGTAGGACTTTTTTCTGTCTATACGCACATAGAATTGCACCCTTAGAGAAGAAATTAACAGCTGCAGGGGGTGCTGGGAGTTGTAGGATTTTTTTTATGTCTAACCCCACATAACATTGCTGGCTAGGGGATTCTGAGAGCTGTAGGATTCCCCTCCCCCATTAAACAGCCATAGGATTGCACCCTTAAAGCAGAAATTAACTGCTGTGCGGGATGCTGGGAGTTCTAGGACCCTTTTTCTGTCTAAACATGCAGAGGATTCCTAGCTGGGGGATGCTGGGAGTTCTAGGACTTCTTTCTGTCTAAACACGCATAGAATTGCACCCTTAAAGAAGAAATTAACAGCTGCAGGGGGTGCTGGGAGTTGTAGGATTTTTTTTATGTCTAACCCCACATAACATTGCTGGCTAGGGGATTCTGAGAGCTGTAGGATTCCCCTCCCCCATTAAACAGCCATAGGATTGCACCCTTAAAGCAGAAATTAACTGCTGTGCGGGATGCTGGGAGTTCTAGGACCCTTTTTCTGTCTAAACATGCAGAGGATTCCTAGCTGGGGGATGCTGGGAGTTCTAGGACTTCTTTCTGTCTAAACACGCATAGAATTGCACCCTTAAAGAAGAAATTAACAGCTGCAGGGGGTGCTGGGAGTTGTAGGATTTTTTTTATGTCTAACCCCACATAACATTGCTGGCTAGGGGATTCTGAGAGCTGTAGGATTCCCCCCCCCATTAAACAGCCATAGGATTGCACCCTTACAGAAGAAATTAACTGCTGCGGGGGATGCTGGGAGTTGTAGGACCCTTTTTCTGTCTAAACATGCAGGGTTCCTAGCTGGGGGAAGCTGGGAGTTGTAGGACTTCTTTCTGTGTAAACACGCATAGGATTGCGCCCTTAAATAAGAAATTAAGCGCTGCAGCTTTTAATTGACAGCAACGATTCCCCCCTCCCCCTTGGCCCTATTTCTGTTTTGTTTTGGAGGAAGAAGAACAGGAAGGGCTCCGTTACGAGGAGGGAAAAGGAGAGGGGAGGGCGAGAGCGAGACTGCTGGAGAAGGAGGCTGCAGCAGGCAGCGGGATCCCTGAATGGCAGAAGCGCCTCCCTGCAAGTCGGCGGCTCGCTCGCTCACTCGCTCGGCAGTCTTATGAGAGGTCGCTGGTGGTAAACACGCCACAGCTGCCCTGCCGCCCTCCCTCCCGACCTTGAGCTGAACTGGATCCTGCTTCGCGGTTGGCATTGAGCGCACGCCTAGCCAAGCAGCCCCGCGCCGCCGCGGTGCCAGGCGTTGGAGGGGTTCGCTGCTGGGTGGGCTTGCGTTGGCCCGCGCCGCCGCCTTGCTGCAACCACGTGCCCCTCGCAAGGCCGCCTGTCACACTCCAACAAGGAAGCCAGTGCTGGAATCTGATCTCCAGGAGGAGGGAGGGAGAGCGACTTTCCCCAAGCCAGGTGAGTGGAAGCCCGCGGAGCGCGAGGAGGGTGCGGGCGGGGGTCGCGTTTTCTTCTTCTAGGGATGGCCCCAGTGTGCTTTTCCTGCATCAGCGGGCTGACATGATCACACTCCCAAAGACATCATCATAGTGGAGAAGGCTATCAGTGGCTACCAGTCCTGATGGCTATATGCTGTCTCCCGTAGCAGTATGCCTAGGTACACCCGTTGCTGGGGAGCATGGGCGGGAGGGTGCTGTTGCACTCCTGTCCTGCTTGGGGGTTTCCCGTGGGGAGCTGGTCGGCCATTGTGTGAACAGAATGCTGGGCTAGATGAACCCTTGGCCCGATCCAGCAGGGCTCTTCTTATGTTCTTACTCAGTGCTTTGGGGTCAGTTTTGGGGTTGATGATGAACCAAAACACTTATATCTGACCTGTCAAAGCTTTTTTTCTTTTTAAACAACCCAAACTGTCAAGAGTAGAATTAGCTACCCTAAATCAAGGCATTTTATGGGGCTGCAAAAGGCTCTTAATTGCAAGCAGAAGGTGTTGTGCAAGAGAGAAAGAATCTCTGGGTCAGGGAAGCAACTCCTTGGTAAGTTTTGATTAAAAGGCTGGGAAGAGGGGAGAGTGTCAGCTTGTTAAGCTGAAGAATAAATACCTTTAGGGGTTGCAAATTGCAAAGAGCTCAAGGACAGGGTGTGGGATAGGCATGCAGGAAGGAAAAGAAACCGATTGGAGTTTTAATTAAATTGGGGCATAATCATCTGGAAAGGACACAGTTTAGGATGCATGATGCCAGTCTGTGGTGGGGCGTGAGGATATGTACGGAATGGTTTTCCACTGGAGGACTGGGAGGATGTTAAAGGGTTATTGCTAAATTGCAGCTTGAAGTCCTGGCACTCTGAGAAATAGATTTGCTCTCTCTAACCTTCTGGCTGTTCTGTGTCCCCTGGCCAGGCTGGTAACAATGGAAGATGGTAGCCTGGGCACCCTGCAGCAGAGGGCTGCTGAACTGGAACACATGGCTGAGGTCCTGCTTACGGGGGAGCAGTTACGGTAGGAGCCGTTGACTTTTTCTTTGTTAAAGTGAAGTGGGATACATGCTTTGCATGCAAAAAGTCCCAGGTTCAGTCTCTGATATTAGCAGCTAAAAAGGGATTCGGTAGCTAGCAGGTGATGGGGAAAGACCTCTGTCTGAGATAGGGATGGGGAACCTGCATGCCAGATCCAGCCTGCCACTTCGCTCCCAAGCCTTGTCCCCGCTCTCCAGTGGCCCTAAAACTCTGGAAAGCCACTGCCCATTAGAGCAGATAACACTCACTGGAAAAGACCCTGATGCTGGGAAAGACTGAAGGCAAAAGGAGAAGGGGACAGCAGAGGATGAGATGGCTAGATAGCATCACCGATGCAATGAACATGAACTTGAGCACACTCCAGGAGAGAGCGCAGGACAGGAAGGCCTGGCGTGCTATGGTCCATGGGGTCACGAAGAGTCAGACACGACTGAACGACTGATCAACAAAGACAGAAAAATAGCCTGGAAGAAGGCAACTTCCTGTATTCCCAAGGAAGCCCTGACAGGTAGGCTATGGTAGCCCATGAAGGCTATGACTCTTTATTCCTGCTGGCATGAAAAAGTGTTTGAAGTCAGCAGCTTGAGTTGCTGGTTTTATAGGCCCCTTCCAACCCTACTATTCTATGAGTTTATGCAAACTTTCCCAACCTTGGGTGCCAAGATGCTGTTGGACTGCAATTCCCATGATCTCCAGCCAGCATGGCTAATGGTCAGAGATGAAAGGCATTGCACTCCAATATCTGGAGACCGAAAGTTGGGAAAGGCTGGGGGTTGGGAAAGGCTAGGGGCACCCCTTGTGTGTTCACGCATTACCAAAAAGAAAAAAACAACCTGTAGTTTCTCTGTTCTGCACTGTAGTTGAAGTGGCCTGATTCTGAGAATGAAATGTTTCCAGTACTTTAAAAAAAGAAAAGGAAAAAAGAGCTGGGTAAAAGAGGGGATTTTGTTTGGCAGCTTTTTAGACTGCTGCAAGCCAAAAACTCCACTAGCCAACCAAAATTCCGTCTCCCATGCAGCTAAGAAAGGTACACGATCTTTGTGCTGCTTTGCATCTGATCACCTTCACTGCAATAATCAGGATGTAATTGCACTGCAACAAGAAAATTCCAGTCCTGTAACCAAAGTAAACTGGGCAGAGATGGTTTGCTTATATAGGATAGTCTATTTTGTATGATATAAATAAGTTTTCAGATAACTTGGATTCCCCTCTCCTAAGGGAATGGGTGCAGATACCAGGGAAGAATAATGAAATGGGTGGGATATGGAGCTGAACACAAACCCCTCCCCCGGGTGCACAATAGCAAGCCAAGCTTCTTCCTGGCTTCTGAGATTTCAGTTATTGGCCATATGTTTTGCATGCTTTTTGCATCTGTAAGGACTGTGAATTAATGTTTTAAAGATTATTATTAATTTATACAATGCATTTCAAAGGTATAATTAGTGTTCAAAATGCTTCACATACATTATCTCTATAATCCTTATAAAAAGCCCTGAAAAGTAGGGCAGTATTCTTGCAGATGCAGGGCTGTAGCTGAGAGAGAGTAACATTTTGCCCATGACTGCTGTGCTGTCAGGGGTGCCTCTGAGCATAGGCAGTGACAGAGTAGCTCAGAGTCTGAAGAGGAACCGCAAAATGTGGGGGAGAAACTTTCCCAGACTCTTCCAGATAGGGAGGGACAGACTGCTCAGGTTTCAATAGACCAGCTGGATGGAGAGAGCCTCTCTTCACGCACCCCCGTGAGAGATAGTGAACAGGGAGAGGTGGGGCTTGGACAGCTTGAATTCTTAGATGCCAGGCGCAGACGCAGGGCTAGGGGTGGACGAAAGTCCCTTACCTTTCGCCGAAGCTTGTTCGCGGTGGGGGGGAGGCGCTTCGCTGCTCCCCCCGCGAAGTTCAGGCCGGGGGGGGAGGCTTCCCGCCTCGCCCCGGCCGAAATTCAGGCTGGGGGAGAGGCTTCCTGCCTCGCCCCGGCCGAAATTCAGGCCGGGGAGAAGGCTTCCCGCCTCGCCCGGCCGCGAACGCGAAAGTTTAAAAAAAAAACAAACCTCCCCTGATAGGCTACGTGACGATTAACGTAGCCTACCACGGCTAGATTTGCAAAGTCAGCCGTGACAGGCTACGTCAATCGTCACGTAGCCTATCACGGGTGACTTAAAAAAAAAAGCGCGTACGCTAATGGCGGCCCCCATAGGGAGCCGCCATTCCCGTTCCTTATTTGGTCGCTGTAGTCTACATAAAGTTTTACGTAGACTACGGCGAAAATAAGGGCAACACAAATAGCGTTGCCCTTATTTTCGCCGTAGTCTACGTAAATCTTTACGTAGACTACAGCGACCAAATAAGGAACGGGAATGGCGGCTCCCTATGGGGGCCGCCATTATCCGTACGCGCTTTTTTTTTTTAAGTCACCCGTGATAGGCTACGTGACGATTGACGTAGACTATCACGGCTGACTTTGCAAATCTAGCCATGATAGGCTACGTTAATCATCACGTAGCCTATCAGGGGGCGTTTTTTTGTTTCTTTTATTGCAATGGCGGCGGCGGCAGCCGGTCGAAAGACCGGCTGCTGCTCCTGCCCCGCTCGAACACCCGCCAAACCGCCGGCCGGACCCGCCGCTGGGAGGGACATTCGGCGAAGGTAAGTCCCGTCCCGGGGGGGGGTGCGGGGGGCGGGGGGGTTCAGAGGATTTCTCCCCGAAACTTGTTCGGGGGGCCGAACACGTTGGCACTCGGCCCCCCGAAGTTTCGGGGAGAAATTCTCCGCCATCCTTACGCAGGGCCAAGAGAAAGATGGCAGGGGCAGAGCTTAGGCGATCTGCCCGATTGGCCTGGCAGGAACAGCTACGTGTAGATACCTCACGAGACAGAGGGAGAGCCCCCCCACCCCTTAAGTTAGGGAAGCGTGTTGGCCTTTTCTCAAACGGTAGGCAACTTCCAATCTTCCTGGTTACCCTTTGAACTCTCTGAAGGCTTTTTCTTTGTAGACTGTGAGTTACTGACAGTTAGCATCTGTATGACCCATTGAAGTAAAAGGATTAAAGAGTCGTGGATAGAAGCCTCTTGTCTGTGTTTTGATTTTACTATTGGAGTTCAGCGGGGACACAAGGGAAACCTGACAACTGCCCTATAGACAAAGATTAGGCTGGTGTCAAGGGTAGGGGTGGTTGGGCACCTGCCAAGGGCCCACACCCCGGCAGGGTCCCACTGACAAGAGCCCCCTGGAGTTGCTCCTCCTCTTCACCATGGCAACCTGCTTATTCACCTGCCTCTCGCTCCGGCCCAGACCGTGGTGGTGAGGAAGAGGAGCAGTAGATCCCACTGGCTACTTGCTCACTGGCTCTCTGCCTGCCTAGCAAGCAAGCAAGTGGTAGCAATGATGAGAAAGAGGAGGAGCAATATCTAGGTGAGACTCAGTGACCCTACCTTGCCCATGGGTCCTCCAAAACCTGGGACCCACGCTGCCTCAGCCTGAGTAATGGGCTTAGGCGCACCTGATTCTGCATTGGATAAAGCTTTTAGTGAGTAGGCAGTGGTAACGTTTCCTCTCTAGCATCACACTGGAACTCAAGTCCACCACATGAAATCGGCTGGCAATAGATTCGGGCTGGACAAAAGGAAGGACTTCTCCACACAGTGTACAGCAGGTGGTGATGTGCTTCAAAAGGGGATTAGACTCATTGACAGATGATAACCCTATTAGTGGCTGGTTACTAATCATGATGTCTATGTAGACCCTGCACGTCGTTCAGCGGCAGTTTGCCCCTGGCTACCAGTCGCTCAGAAGCAACAGTGGAAGAGGGCTGTTGCCTCCATGCCTCACTTGTGGGCTTCTTGATGTCATCTGTTTGGCCAGTGTGTGAAACAAGGTGCTGGACTAAATGGACCTTTTGCCTGTATCCAGCACAGGTGGCCATGTGTCCGACATGACAATGGACAATCCTCTATTTGAAGGGCTGTCAGATGACAGTCCTCTAGTTGAAGGCATCCTCTATTTCATGGGTGGGGAACCTCAGGGCTGGGAAGCGAAATCCGGCCCTCCTAGGGTCCCAGGCCGGCCCTCCGGGTTGCCTCAGATACCGATGCCCCATTCCCCTGGCTCCACCCCCTTCCTCCCAACTGCCGATTGTTTGGTATTTCCCAGCTTTTGTGCAAGTTTCCCCCCATTCTAAAAGGTTGAAATGCCTCTCCCAAGGCTTAGTGACTGGCAGGAAGAGCTTTAATCTACAGTATGCTGGAGTGGTGGTGGTGGTGGTCTTTTAGCCCCCCCTCCTTTGCTTTCAGCCCTGCCCACTACTGGAATGTGACACCGCCCCCCCCCCCCCCCCGAACTCCTCTGGAACTGTGTTTGGCCCTTGGACTGAAAGAGGTTCCCTACCTCTGGTCTGTTAGAAAGTCTCACTGGCCCAATTCTGGTATAAAGATAAAGAACCCTAAGAAGGGAGAGCAGAACAGGGGCCTTGAAACTGGCCATCCACAGTTTACAACTGAAGCAGAGTGAGCAGGGAGGAACAGAGGTAACCTGCTTTTCCCATTGTGGTGAGTTATATTGTATTTCTATATAAGTTATAGCAATTCTTTCTAAATTTGTGTCTGTACGTATCAATTAGCATATGCAAATTTTATGCAGATTGATATCCCATTTTGCCCTCCTTTTGGCCCCCTAATCCATCAGGGCTCTTATGTTCTTTTGAGTTTCTGACTGAGATGAGATTTGAACTGAGGACTTGCTGCTTTACTGCCTTGGCAACAACAATACCCAGTTCTCGGTGTAAAAGAATATCAGCAAGTGGGTGAAAGTACATATATCCAGACGGAATACACACAGTCTTAATGATAACCCACAACAACCTTGAGGGTGTAGTAAGAGAGTTTGAAATCTAAACTTTATTGTGACCATAACCTGTCAACCTGACAGCATAATTGTGGAGGTGATATCTGTCATGTATATAACTGGTAGAGGAAATTTGAGTTCTCTTGTTGGCTACATGCCACCCTGTAGTTTCTAGTGTAAGCAAATATTTACAGACTGAGAAAACCACAGAAATTGTGATGGCTTGCTGTCTGTTTAGCAACTGTGTTCTCTACTCAAGCACACAGCTCTTTTCCTGAGCAAATTTTAAGGGGTGGAAAGACTTAGCTGGCCTCGCTGGTCTACAGCTTTGGTGTAGGGAGTAAGTTTCCCCTGAGGTCAGGGCTGGGCTGAGACATTTTGCTGCTTGAGGCAAAAGACAAGATGGCATCTCCCTCCATTCCATGTACAAAAGCCAATAGGTATCACAGTTAAATCTAGTTCAGTGCTGGCAACAGGTCAGCATCCTCTACTGCACCTGAGGTCAGCAGGCTAGCTTATGGGGTGAAGGACAGGCCATGTGGCGCACCTCTCTGAGATGTGAAGGCTAGTGATGTGGGAGCAAAGATTGCCTTCCATTGTATAGCATGGCTTGTTTGCTTCTGATATCAGCAGCTGTTCACCCTGAAGGCTCCATTATGAGGCATGTCTGCTTTTTTCTTGTGGAACTTGGCTGTGTTTCCATCTAGTGTGCGTCCATCTAGTCCAGCATTCTGTTCACACAGTGGCCAACCAGCTGCCCATAGGAAAGCCACAAGCAGGACATGAGTGCAACAGCACCTTCCCACCCATGTTCCCCTGCTGCTGACACTGGTGAAATGTAAATAAATTCTAGTAATTTTAAATTAGAATGCATGTATATCCTTCAGAAACTTTGCAGGTTTCTTGCCTGGGGGACACCTCTAATGGCCTGTGCATTGCCATACAAATTTACCCAAAAACTATTGGGAAAAGCAAATCCCTCCCTCCCCCAAATTGGAGAACTCCCCTTCCACATGAACTGCTGCACCTATCTTTCTGAAACTTTGCTGTTTTCTTACTTAGGGACAACTGTAGGCTGTCTGTAATTTCAGAACAATGGTCCACAAGGAACATAGGGAGATAAGTATGTCCTGTTTCGGAGACCTCAAAATGTCAAGGCCACCCTTGCACAAAAACCCTTGTGGCTAGCATTCTGAAATTTGGCAGACATGATCTCCTCTGATGGGGCAACGAATCCTGAAATGTGTATCCAATTCTTCCAAAGAATTAAAATGTTATTGGCAGTTCCCTTTAAAAGAAAATAAAAATATAAACCCTGCACCTATTTTTCTGACAGGTGTAATCCCCTTCTAGGGGGCTACTATGCCTGAAATTATATTCAGTTCTGACCAAGAGAAAAAAGTTACAGGTTTTTTTTCCTAATTTCCCGTGGCAGTCAACAGGAAGCATAAGGACTCATTTTTCCAAACCTTTACTCAGGTTTGGTGCTGAGCTGAAGTGGTCCGACTACAAATTTGCCAGAGCAGAAGCAGGATGTTTTCCAAAATGCTGAACTGGGGTCTGAGTTGAAGTGGGGTGGGGGGTCAGTGCACACTTCTTATGTACGTATGTAATCTATACACACATGCAAGCACACTACATGCACACACCATGCACACTTGCGTGCACACACACACACACATATATTAGACATGCGCTTAGACACATACATACATACATACATACCTACATATATATATGCAAACTTGCATTATGGGGCAGTGTCCCTGATCTTTTAAGAACCTAGCAACGCCCCTGGTTAAGAGTAAGATGTTCATGTTAAAGAATCCCTGCGCGTGCAATTACAAAGCAGTGAGCTTTGTAGTTCAACGAGTTTCCATGGGAACTGGGAAACAATAAGAGGCTAATATTAAATAACTTCTCTGCATGTGCCTACAAAGCAGCCTGGACAACTTGACCATACACAGAATCTTGTTGCACATTCCGAGCCAGAGAAGACACACTCAGCTGAAATGGTGCTCGATTCATAAGACATTTGACCATTGTGTGCTGGACACATTTGTATTCTCACCTAGGTAATTATACATTTTGGTGTCGTTGTTAGTTGACCAGTGACCCAACGATGCACCTGAGGGTTTCACCCAGTCTCCAGCCTTCAGTATGACCAGTTTGTTGCTTGAGTGAAAAAGGAACTGTCACAGGCAATATCCACTGACCTGCTTAGACCTGCTGTACACATCTTAAGAAACCTAATTTATTTATTTTATTATTTATTTGATTTGTACCCTGCCTTTCTACCCGGAAAAAATGGCACTCAAGGCATGTGAAATGGCTGTCAGGTTGAAGTACGCATGATGTTAAACGCATTTTTGAATACTGTGACTCGTATTCTCCTTTTCTTTTTAATTAACCGCAGCCATTGGGGGCAGCGGGTAATCCTGTTCAGGAGCATGGCACTGGAAGGGGGCATTAACCCTTTTCCTCTGCATCATTTTGTAAATACCTCCATGCATTGCCCAATCTGCTATATTCTGCTATTACCAGCTTCAGGGACAAACAGCAGTGTCAGGGGTACATTTTCAGTGAGACGATGTGTGTGTGGAGTGGGTGGGTGGGGGTTAAAAAAGAAACCTCACCGCCACCCAGGGATGGGTAAGAAACTTGCTGGGTTCACATTTTATTGCAAAAATACCCAATTTGCACATGCCAAGACTAAGTACAGAATGAACCACACCTCGCTGTTGAAATCTGTGTATTTCTGAGGTTTACGATGAGGGGTGGTGGGGAGGAAATGCGTATCCTCCCCCGCAAATTCATGCATTTGAAATGTGTCCACAAAGAATGCATATATTTGAAACATGCACACAAAAATGCTTTTCTCAATGGAAAAATTCATATTAAGAATGTATATATTTCAGGAACGTACACAAATAATGTGTACATTTTGAAAAACACACATGGAAATACGTATGAATTTCCGTGAGGAAAACAAAAAGACTTGTAATCTGATGTGGACCTGAGCTGAAACGAGCATGGTGGTGGAAAAATGAGAACCAGGATGAGATAGACAGATGCACACCATCCCCCCACCCCCACATGCCACCATCCCAATCCGGACTGTATCCCTTCACCCCTTGGGCTTCAGTTATTTTAGTTATTTTTTTAAAGAGAAGGAGAATCCTAATTAAAAGATGCAAAACCGCATTTGGCATCACATTTAATTTGACTTTCAGTCTAGCTGATTAATTAAGAACTGGTTTGAAGACAGAGCTTGTTTTTTGGGTTTTTTTTTTACCACCTTACTCTAACAAGGCAAGCCTTTTTCTGTGTGTGCTTTAGGGTGCAATCCTATGCATGTTTGGGCAGTAAAAGGTCCTACAACTCCCAGCATTCCTCAGCCAGCCATATAGGACTTTTTTATTGTATGACTTTTCTGTCTAAACATGCATAGGATTGCGCCTTTTGTAGTTTTGCTTTTGAATTGTCCTCTTTCAAATGAGTGCTGTTCAGTAGCATTGCTCATCTTAGATGAAACCTATGGGGTAGAAAAATGGGCCATTGTTTCCTGCAGTATCTGTAATTCGGTGTAATTTTGTGCTATTTTCGGTTCAGTTCAATGTATTATTGCACGGGCTCTTTAATAGTAGGTCAGAAAGTGAGTTTAAAAAGGGAGGAGGAGAAACGATAGACACACCACATTCCTTGTATACCATACATGCTAAATATGGGCAGCTGCTTATATTAGACAAAACCTGTTAATCATGCTGAGCTCTGCTGTGGCTGCACACGGTCTAGGCCGTAAGATAAGATTAAAAAAAAATAAAACAACTGGAATCCAGGTTCTACATCTCTTGGGGTTCAACATGCCATGTCAGGCCCAGTATATCAGTACTTGTAATCCTCAGGCAACTGCCGGGACCCCAGTACCTGAGCAAGGGCCACTAATGCTTACCGTGCCATTCACATTGGGTAGCTGGGTCTACGTGCCCCCATTTTAATTTCCTACAGTGTCCCAGAGTGACACTCCAGGTGCTTCAGGGCATTCTGGGAAATTAAAATGGCAGCTCCCAGCCAGCCTTGGAGTGCAGCTGCTGCCAGCTGATGGGGCCCACCAGAGGGTACTTTGCTCACATGGCTATGTGTCCTCTTTTACAGAGGACAGTCCTCTGTTTGAAGGGCTGCCAGAGGATCATTCTTTATTTGAAGGTGTCCTCTGTTTGAAGGGCTGTCCTGTCCAAGTCTGGATTAAAGATAAAGAGCCATAAGAATTGTTGCCTATCGACAACTTAGCACCTAGGCAGCAGACTAAATATATTGGCAGGCACACAGGTCACTTGGTTATATGCTTTCACACTATGGTGAGATGTAATACATCTCTATTTAAATTATAATAATTATTTCTAAAATTGAACTGGCATCTGCAAATCCATGCCCTTTTTTTTTGGCAATTCATAAGTTACTACCCTAGCCCTGGGGCCCCTCAAACCTGGAAGTGGCTCTGCATCATGTAAACATTAAGCCTTCAAGGGTTCCCAAATTCATTCCCATGTAGGATGAAAGAGGGGTTGATGTGGCAGCGTATTTATTAATTATTTTGGACAGATTGCTCCCTTATACCATAATTCTAAACATAAAATTATAAAAAATCGTAAAGGCATAAAAAGAGTTGGAAGGAATTTCGAAGGTCATCTAATCCAGTCCCCTGCTTATTCAGGAAATCCATTACTACTGTTTCTTGAAAGTAACTTATCTTGATTTCCACAGGATTTACTTCCAAAGAACTAGAATTGTAGCTTAAGTATAATTATGATGTGCTGATCAGAAATATGGTTGGCTCATTTCCTTCCCTGTTTTTTTTTTTTAATTATTACTATATAGAATTCATTATAGAACATTCCATTACAGGACTATCAAATCCAACACAAAAGAAAAAGTTCATAACACATATCCTCTTCTAATTATGTCAAGAACAGCATTCTATCAAGATGTATATGACCACAATGAATGTTCCAATAAAGAAATAACTACTCCATTTATCTGCAGTATTAATTACATATGTTTCCCATGCTTCTGTGTATAGGCTCAGTTAACTTATCAATTTTTTGCATTATCCAGACAATTGATCAAGCATTTCTGAATTGAGGGGGACACAGTGTTCTTCCAGTTTTGGGCCCAGAGAATTTTTTTGTAAAAAATTCATAAGGAATTGTAAAAAATTCATAATCAGTAATTTCTGTATATAAGTAATATCAAGATCAATTACATTAAACAAAACTAACAAAGGGAATAAACCCAAATTCCTGCCCACAACGTGAGAACAAATGCCTAAAATTTGCTGCCTGTAATTCTGCCATTTCCAGCACTGATCAGAAATAGTGTTCGCCTGCTTTCTTCCCTGTTTTTGACAACTACAATGTAACAGGGGAATTATGCAGGTATAGAAGCCATTAACAAAAATGTCACAACTTCCTAATATCTGGTGTAAGGGGAACTAATTGTGTATATCTATGTATTAGAAAAAACCTCAAGCTCCATACAATGGCAGGGCTTTGCTCTGGGAGGACCGGGGATAGCCGTTTCTGAGTAAATAATTTTTAAAAGCTTTTAAATTAACTGAAGGGATCCTTTCCCTCCACACTAGGAAGTGAAAAGCAGAAGTAAAACAAATGTCCATAAAATGGCAAAGGCGTTCAGAGAATGAGTTGTGTTGCTCATCACTGGTGATGAAGAAAGATTCAGCTGCCAGTCCAGTCAGCTTTTGTACATGGAATGGGATGGGGCACCATCTTGTCCTTCACCTCAGGCAGCAAAATATATTGGGCTGGCCGTGCAAAGGTAGTAGTCAGTAGGTGCCTCTGACACTTGCTTGTTATTTTCCCAGCAAACAAACTTGAAGTTTGAATACCAAAAAACTAATAACTCTGAAACAAAAGTGTTGCATTGAGGTAATACGTCTAATTCGTGGATGACAAACAAGTGAATTTAGAAGCTACATGAATTTGTAACTTAAACTGATAGTTTGCATGGGTTTTCATTTTTAAAAAATTATCATAGGAATGGCTTTGTAGATATATTATTCTTTGTATCTGTTCTATGGAAATATGCTCAGGGATGCTTGAGGAGATTGATCTTTGCAAATTCTGATAACAGACTGACTTGATCTGCACCTCCTGAACTATAATGTGAATCAGAACTTAATTATTCATTGGCTTTCACATTTCCAGGATATTCTGGTACAGAACACGTCAAGAACACATCAAAATTCATTTAGAAATGTGTATTTTGAAAGAAAATACATTTTAAAATACGTGGCTACCAGGAAGAGGGCCTTTTCTGTTGTGGCAGACTGAGCTCTCTAGAGAGGGGTTGCCTGGCGCCTACGTTGTGCTCTTTCCAGCACCAGGTGAAGACCTTTTTATTTTCCCAGCATTTTAGTGTCTTGGGCTGTGTTTCCACCAGCGATTTACTCCAACCTGGCTGTGCAGTGAGGTCTATGTTTCCATGTTGCGGCCATTCAGCACCAACCCCGCACTTTATTGCAGAAAAAATGCTTCTTCTGAGACTGGTTATAGTATGACTTTTCCAGCTTACTTCTGCTCTGTTACTAACCTGTTTTCACAACTGCGCTGGGTTCGGTATCATAGTCCTGCCCATGGGGTGTGTAGCTCGGCCTTTGCAGGTGTGTCGCTCGTGACCTCAGGGACCCAACCCGTTTCCTCCCTGTTTTCTGGACGTTTCATCGCTGTTATGGAACAGGATGCCGAGAGACCAACTTTTAAAACATGATTGAAAATAAGTGCTAGAACGCTAGCGTGTGTAAGCCTACTATTGCGGGCAAGCAAGTATTCCCACTACAGCCTGAAAACCAGGTTTATCTCAGGTCGCTTCCCCAGAACTACACATGGGGAGGATCCATGGCTAATAGTCCTTTGTGTTGTTTGGACTAGGGAAACGATGCCGTAAGCATCGTAGTTTTCATATTACATGCTAAGTCGCTATCTCATTATCACACTGTTGTGCAGGTCTTTGATCAATATGCACACCCTCTATGTCACCCTCAGTATCTTCCTATGACTCTATCACTGAATTGTGAAATAGTGCTAACATCTATTTGCGCTATTGCGCGATAGCACATTTTCCGGGACAAGCCCCCTTGATCCCAACAGGAGCCAGCAGGCACCCCTGGATTAATGCGCTATCGCGCAATAGCACAAATGCATGTTAGCAGTATTTCGCAATTCAGTGATAGAGTGATAGAGTCATAGCCACATACTGAAGTAGAAGGTATGCATATTGATGGAAGACTTGCGCAATAGTGTGATAATGAGATAGTGACTTAGCGTGCGCCTGCTAATGCAGTAGACTCAGGAGTGCCTCCTAATGCGGTAGCCTGCTATTTAGAGGGAAAGGGGAAAAATGGGTGGAATCGGGCATATGTCTGGGAAGTCTACTCAGAAGTAACTCCCATTGTGGTCAGTGAGGCTTGTTCCTGAGATTGCCATTACGGGGAGTAGAGCCTGGAGGGGGGAGCCTCTCTGATTGGTTCAGCAGCCCCTGCCAGTCTGATGACATTCACTTCCAATCCCCCCACCCCACCCAGAAGTATGTTTCTGTCAGCAAAGGGGGAAAGGGAGGGGGGGCTCAGCAAGAGGAGGAGGCAGGAACACGGATTAGGTAATCGGACTCCACCCAGCCATCAAGAAAAGAACTCGATTAGAGCTCAGTGTAAACAGCACAGAGCCCCAGGCTTAGGGATGTATGAAACCACTTACCTGTTTCGTAAGTGGCATCCGTGGTAGGGGGGAGGAGCTCCGTTCCTCCCCCCGGAATCCTCCCTGGCTGGCTCAGCTCTGTGGTGACTCCGTGGAGCCGCTGGCTGGGTGCATCCGCAGCTGGACATCTGGCTGCGGCAGGTCTGCGGATGCAAATGGCAGCTGGCGTAGCGGCTGCTATTTGCGTCCCTTTGCTGTGCCGTGATAGGCTACGTAAATATTTACATAGCCTATCACGGCTCAGCGAAGGGACGCAAATGGCAGCCGGCATAGCGGCCGCCATTTGTGGCTGCAGCCCGGCAGCAGCCAGAGCTGCCGCCACCAGAGCCGCCGCCGCTACCAGAGCCACAGCCATGTAGGCTCTGTTCCGGGGGGCTTCCGCAGGGTGGTGGGGCAGGTTGCTCCTTTCCACCACGGATTCCAGGGGGCCGAATTCACTGGAATTCAGCCTCCCTGGGATCTGTGGCGGAATTCTCTGACATCCCTACCCAGGCTACAGCAATGACAAGCCAGGACTTTAAGCACTATGGAAACTGGAAAAGGAGTAGTTGTGATTGGGGAAACATCGCAACGAAGTTGCAAGCCAGGTGAATCCGATAGCATGGAAACACACCCCTAGTCTTTTAATGTTGCTGTTTTAAACCTGTTACCGTATTTTAAAACTGTGCATTGCTGCTGGGTTTTGTTCTGGTTGTATTTTTATACTGTAGTTTTAATTATTTATATTTTATATTGTTTTATGCTGTACTTTGTGGTTTTAATTAACCATCCAGAGAGCTTCAGCTATTGGGCAGTATAGAAATGTAATAAATAAATACACATTTTAATGATAATTTTCATGCAACTTTTTAAAAAACAGAATTCAAACAGACTTATGTGAAAAGGGATAGAATAAACTCACGGGTGAACATATGTGAAAGTGAATAGGACCAGATATAGACTGATTCACCCATCCTAAATATGCTTCAGCACATGGTAGAGTGTATGTTGAAGTTTCAAAAATGGTTCTTAAGACAGCTGGTTGGGATGATGTAGTGAGACAGGTGAACTGATGTATAACTGGGTGAAAGTTAATTTGAACAAGTGTTGCATATTTAGAATGCATACCATAAGAATGGCATGCCAGAATAAGCATCGTGACCGAGAAGAGCAGAAGATGCGTACTACTCCTTGCAAGGCATGTAAG
The DNA here is from genome assembly GCF_057233095.1 of Heloderma suspectum. NCBI lineage: Eukaryota > Metazoa > Chordata > Lepidosauria > Squamata > Helodermatidae > Heloderma > Heloderma suspectum. The sequence continues at coordinate 26,496,520 of NC_139461.1, read as the reverse complement.
AATTAGCCTGCTAGCCCAGAGCAAGGGTTCATCGAACCCAGTGGTAGGGAACATGTGGTCTGTAGTTGGGGGGAACTCAGAGGGAGAAAACATGGTGAGAGGAGAAAAGGAATGGGGAAGCCCAAATAGATGAACCGATGGAAGGGGGAAAGCCCCCTGTAAGCAATCAGTTCAGCCCTCTGCCAAGGAGGGATAAGGGTTGCAGGGAAGCAAATATGGACAGAACGATGGAAGGAGTAGGGAAAGCCTTCTGAAAGTGGTAAGTCCAGAGCTCTGGCAAGAGTGATCTGTTCCTTCCTGGCAGCCTGCAGGGTGGTGAGGTGGGCGGGTGGGAGAGAGAAAGAGAGAGAGAGAAGGCATTGGCAGAAAGAGAGAGAATGAGAAGAGGTTGGCAGAACCTGTGTGGTGTAGTGGTTAGAGTGTTGGATTGGGACTCAGGAGATCCAGGTCTGGACATGAAGCTTACCGGGTGACTTCGGGCCAGTCACTGACTCTCCAATTAACCTACCTCACAGGCTTGTTGTGAAGATAAAATGGAGAAGAGGAGGAGGATTTATTACATTTCTATACTGTCCCATAGCCGAAGCTCTCTGGGCGGTTTACAAAGGTTAAAACATTAAAAGTACAATACGCAAAATTTAAAAGATAAAAAACGTTGACAGTATACACAAAGACATCATGTATGCTGCCTTGAGGTCCTTGGAGGAAAAAAGGCAGGATATAAATGTAAAAAATACATACATACCTCGCCCAGTTTTGGCTCTAGCTCTGCCCACTGCCAGCATGTGGCGTTCGACGAAACAAAACAAAAAGATCCCTGTCCTGTCTACAGATACAGATCCTGTTTCAAATAGCAGCCACCCAGCCAAATGCTTCTAAGAGTTCACAGCTTAGGCATGGAAGTCATGGCCATCTCCCCCTCGTTTGTCCTCATCATTAGCCAGCAGTAGTCTGCCTTTGCACATGGAGTTTTAGATATCCTGCCGAGAACATGGCTGATGTTAGCAAATACTGAGACCAAGGATGTTTCCAGAAGAGGCATTTTTGTGCAATTCCCTTGCCTCATTCATGGAATTTTACTAGGAGGGTGGGGTCCAGATGACGCCATCTTGCACTTGCAAACCTCCTATGTTTTCCCATCAGTTCTTCCATCTTCTTTCTTACCACAGACAATCCATTCTGGAGGAAAAGACAGAATAGCTTCACAAGACCTTTTGACTGGTAGCAGTAGGAGCCATCTGTCCAGGAGTAGGCAACTTGTGGTCCTCCAGATGGTTTGGCCTAAAACTCCAATTAATCCTAGCCAGCAATAGCCAATGGTGAGGGATGATGGGAGTTATAGTCCAAAGCATCTGGAGGGCTACAAGTTGACCACCTCTAGTCTGGAAGCACCCCAAGTCAACAGTAAAATCTATTATGACTACTTAATTCTCACCAGCAACAAATTACTGCTGAGTGACAACAACATGCATAAATTGTATTCCTTTTTAAAATGAATTATATACTTGCATTATATTCAACACTAATTGCTACAATGAAAGTATCATCGGACTTGCTCTGAGTTTGTTCTACAAAGCTATCATGTAAGTTGGTCGCTTACACATCACCAAAAAAGACACACACCGCCAAAAAGGAGGGCAAAAGAGGACACCAATTTGAGTACACTAATTTATATGTACAGATGTAAATGTATAAATAATTACAGTGGTTTAATACATCACTGTGACTGGGCCAGATCTACACCTCATGTCACATCAATACATCCCATCATGGTAACGGCACGCTATATCTTTCTTGCAGATTTATACCTGGTAGCACAAACAGTGACATCTTGGATAATACGGAATAAAAAGTGGGAAATAACACTAGAAAAGCGGTATATGGAATGTGTGGTATGTTCCAATGGTTATCAATGCACTTCAATACCGATAAAAAGCACTAATGTAGATCTAGCCCTGGTGGTCTGCGTGCCTGCTCAATCCATTGTCCAGGTGCTAACTGTTGATGGGCAACTTCAAGGCCCCTGCTCTCCCTTCTTGTGGGCCTTAATCTTTAAACTGGACTTTGACTGGACAGCCCTTCAAACACCTTCAAATAGAGAACTGTCCTCTGTTAGCCCTTCAAATAGAGGACTGACCTCTGTATAGTAGGACACATGGCCATCCTATGTAATGTGGCTTTTAATGTCAGGGTGGACACTGAGCCCATAGAATCCCAGAGTAGTTCTGATGCTGAGGAAGAGCAGTCGCTCCTGGGAGAGGAGCGCGCTCCTCTTTCCCAGGACCAACAGCTGACGGAGATTCCTCCCACCCACATTCCTAGTTTAGTTAGCAGTCCAGGGAGTGACCCAGCACAGATAGCAGACTGGGTGGATGCGCGGTGCAGACGCAGAGAGCGGCGCCAAATGGAGGGCGCGGAAAGGAGGCGTAGCGCCCGGTTGGCGCTCAAAGAACGGTTGCGCCCAGAGGATCCAAGGGAAAAGGGGAGGGATTCTCCCTAGTCCTTATATTCAGGGGTCTGCCAGTAATTGCCTTTCAAACGGGGACCAACTGTTCCAACTTAGGGCATAGGGATGCTGCTGCTCAGATCTAGTTGCTACCTGTAGAGTTGTTAAGTTGTAAAAGAAGAATAAAGCTTTGAAAAGAATCCCTTTGTCTGTGTCTGGACTTGGCTACTGGATTAGACTGAGAGAGCCCTCCAAGGAGCCCTTGACATTTAAAGCTACAGTCCTAAACACACTTCTGGAGTAACCTCCATTGAACATGGTGGGGCTTCCAAGCAAACATGTGCCGAATTGCATTGTAAGCCTCTAACGTTTTTTTGTTATGGAAACTGTGAGGCTTGGAAAAGAAGAAAATGGGAAGAAGAGAGCACGAGGAAGTGTTAAACTTTCAAAGGCCAACCACTCAAAAGTATTAATCATTAATGTAGATTTTATGTTGCAGTCAGTAAGTTATCTGCTTCAGGATCCTTGAGCAGTCCCATAAATTTCAACAAGGTATCACTAACATCCCAGTAATATAGGCATTTACTTGAAAGGAAACCACCCCTCTAATATTAAAATAAAACCCACAGCTCACAGTTTGGCAAAAGGAAGTGCTACTGCTGGGCAATGTCCCCCACAAAACCATATAACACGTCAATAGACTGGGGCTTTGGTCTCTATAGAATATAATTGTAGTAGTTGCTGTTGCAATACATAAAATTAGTATTTATAGGATATTTCAAATGTTCAAAGCACCACGTACATCATCTCACAAATCCTTTCCACTTTCTGTTAAGGTAGTCCAGTATCATTATCCCCATATTCTGAAGTGCCCAATTCAAATTGCTGGTTTTGACCTCTAAAGCCCTGCACAGGGACCTTGGTATCTAAAAGGAATACCTCTTCCCATATGTACCTACCTCTTAGTCCTGAGATCATTAACTGAGGGAGGCTCTTCTCCGAGTACCTCCTTAATCTGAAATTTGGAGGGGGGCTATGAGGGGAGGGCCTTCTCAACAGTGCCCCCCTGGTTGTGGAACACTTTCTCTCCAGAGAGGCTTGCATGGTACCTACATAAATGTCTTTTTGGCAGCAGGCAAAAGTATTTTTTATCCTTCCAAGCCTTTTAACATCGTCTCAACATCACTTTAACATCATTTACAGATTGTTAATATTTCTCTGCTTTTGTGGTGGGTGGTGTGTGTGTTTTCCTTATAAAGGTGTTTTAGGTCTCTTTGCGAGTAGGGCCCCATCTACACGAGCCTTTTACTCTGGGGTGGCTGTGAGTTGAGGTCCCTCAGGACAGATGACGTAGTCTCCACTTCGCAGCCATCCGTGGTTGTCTCCCGGAAAATGCGGATTTCCAAGGAGGGTTTCCCCATAGTTGCAAGCCCTCTGTCCCTTCCCCAAACTGACTTCGCATTTTGCAGTGGGCATGTTGTAGGTGTGCATAGAGCTTGCGTCACTCTGTGATGCCCCTTTTCTCCCCCTGTCCCTTTGCAGCTGTGCAGTTACAGAGGCACAGAGAGGCGTTTTCGTTTATTTAAGCACACTTTCGCACATTTTTGCAGCTTCATATCTTTGCAATGGTTGTTTTTGGACTCAGTGCCCAAGGGCTGGGGGGGGGGTGTCTTGGGGGAGGGCCAACTTTGCTCCAGCCACCATTTCGGAGCAATGGTAGGCACGTACTGCTCACATTTGTGAGTGCGAACCATCATGAGAGTCTCTTGCTGGGGAACTGACAAACAGATGGTGTGAAAATGAAGGAGCACAGAACACCCACTTTTTACCTAACCAGGGACAGAAAGACACAACAGAACCACTAAAATACAAAACAGCCACTGGAATGTCACATCCCCACTCTCACAGGACTGCACAGCTGCATATTAGAGTATAATGGCAAAAAAGAGGGCATGGCAGAGTCTGTTAGGGAAGCCCACAGCAAATTGCATGTGTATTGCAGCAGAAGCTAATTCAAAGCTGAAATGCTGCACAGTTGCGACGGAGTGAAGGGTGAAAGTGGTGCTGTGTAGATGGGGCCTAGCAGATTTGACTGTGGTCAGTACTCTGTGTTGGGTTCTGAATTTTTGTGGTTTGGGATTTTTCTGTTTGCTGTTGATATTATTGTATTTCATTTTCTTAATTCGTTGAAACCTATTTATTGTGTTGTGAGGTGAATAACAACTGTAATTAATTAATTAATTAATTAATTAATGTCTCTTAGGCAATTTGCTTGGGCCTCTCTGGAAGACTTTCATGGGGAGGGAAGTTCCTTCACCATTAACATATTGGTTGATCTAGATTTTGTATGTCCTCTTTAGCTTTGCATACCCTGGTGAAGAGAAATATTCAAGAGCGGGTGTACCGTGTTGTTTTATTAATGACTTCCATCTGTAGGGGTAAGATGGCAGAAGACTGAAATTCTTTAAAGAGCTAATGGGCAAGATGGGGGATTTATTGCTTCATTTTAAAGCGTTTGGCTGCACAAGTGTATTCTAATGCCTTTGGTCATCCCAATAATAATACAAAGGATCAGCAAATAATTGATAAAGTTCTTGACTGAGGTGAGCGACTCATTTCCTAGGAAAAGGTGGCAGTTATAAGTCTGCTTCTTCACTGCCAATCATCCAGTATCCAATCAGAATTGTTAAAAGGCAAGACATCAGGCCTTTAATATGTTGAGCAACCACATCATACACAACATTTACAGTCCTAATTGACAATGTGCTATCAGGTCTCACTCACAAGAGGTATTATTACAGCCCTTAACTGTGCATTTGTGTGCTAGTGATTCAGGGCTTGCTGTAATATAAGTATCCTAAAATGACCAGTACATGTACCAGTAAGCATGTATTTTAAAACCTCAGAAGCATTGGATCCAGATTTACGCTGCATCAGCTTGTGCTGGTGGAAATGGAACTCCGAGCCCCCTCCTCACTGCAGCCCCTCCAGCCCCCATAAAATGCTACACAGAGAGTCAGGAGACCCTGCTGAATGGTGTGAGCTGTGCTGTGTTGGGGAGGGGATATCCCCTCAAATTGGGGGGAGATACCTTCTGTGAGCACAGCCCTTCCTTTGGCAGAAGGCATATCTTGGGTCCAAGCCTTTGTATTTAAAGTTTGTTGAAGGCTGGCAGGGCCTTCTGCTTTTTGGCACCTTCCCCCAATATGGCAAAAGTGGTTATGACCAAATATTTTAAAATAAAATGTGATTATGGGATCCAGATTTAAGAGAAACATTGTTCATAACTATTCTTCAGAATTTCCTTATTCCTTTACCAAACCATTTCTACTCAGAAATACTCTTAACTCGGCTTGTTTGTTTTCCATGTTTTACCTCTCATTTTGTAGAGCAGCCTTTGCCAACCTGGTGCCCTCTAGATGTGTTACAGTACAGCTCCCACCACTACCTGCTGGGGATGATAGGAGTTGTAGCCCAACACTTCTGGAGGGCACCAGGTTCGGGGAGGCTTTGTAGAGTATCCCTGTGTCTGAGACACAAACAGAAAGAGGAATACAGTATTGGAAACTGTTAGCTGTCATGTGACTGAAACTCCAGCCGCTCTTATTGTCACCTTCCCCGGTCAGCAGATTCCATTTTGAGGAGGTCATTGGTGACCAGGCACCTGGATTTTTCAGCCCCACTCTACAGCAGCCTAGTGGTATGAAAACTTCCATGTAAGACAGGGATGGGCAATTTGTGGCGCTCCAGATGTTTTGGCACACAACCCCCCTCACTCCTCACTGTTGGCTATGCTGGCTAGGGATTATGGGAGTTGTAGGCCAGAAATCTGGAGGGCCACAAGTTGTCCACCCCTTATGTAGGACCTTGTAGCCAGGACAGTTCACATTAACATCTGCGGCTGTACCTTCATTGAAGCGTTGAAGAACAGATATGTATCCAATGAGCATTTGATCCTCACACGCGTTGTGACCACACGCGTTGGTGACGTTTGCCTGTTTCTACTAGGGCTGTGCATGGACCGACTCAGAGGCTGCTTTGGGGCTTCATAGATGGGCTCGATTTGCTTTGGGCTGATTCGGGGCGGGGGGCAGCCTGCTTTGGCCTATGGAGCCAAATCCTGCTCCCCCCCCTGCTCCATACCCGGGCCCTTAGGCTGCCAGCTATCTTGTTTCAGGGGCGAGCCACTGCCACCAGTGCTGCCGCAGGAGCTGCCACCGGTGCTGCTGGGGGAGCTGCTGCTGCCGCCAGCTCCTAGGCGCTCTGGATGTGTACCAGCGGCTGTCTTGTTGTTCCAGGAGATGTGGGGAGCCATTTCTAAAATGGCGACTCCCTGTATTTCCCCCCTCCAGAACAGCAAGACAACTGCCAGCATGCATCCATAGGACCCAGGTGAGGAGCTGGGGGCTGGGCGATGGCAGTGGCGACAGGGTGGTGGGTGGGCTTCTGGTTTGTGCTGAAGTGCACCAAAGTGCCTCGGAGCGACCCAATCCACTTCATGCCACTTCCTGCCCCCTCTGCCTCGCCTTGGAGGCAGCCCGAAGCGCCCCACTTCAGGCTTCGTGCCGGAGCGGTGCACAGCCCTAGTTTCTACCTATTCACTGGGAGTGGGGGTGGGCAACATTGACCAAGAAGTCAGCAGGGCAGAAGTCACGCTTTTACCCCATTACAAATATACTTGCTTTGTCCCACTGATCCCATTTCTGGTCCAGTTTAAGAAACCAAGAAAACTGGAGCATTGACTTGTTAGATCAGACCAAAGACCATGAGTGTTTTGTCTCCAGTAGCAGCCAGCCAGTTATCCACAGTAGGAAATAACCTTTTAAAGTAAAAAAACACACACAAGCATATACCAGCGATAACCACAAATTGTTTTGTTTTTTAAGAGAGAAAAGAATGTTGAGAAAATAAATAACCAGTATTGTTAAAGATTAAACTTCTAAGCAACAAGATCAACATTGTAATTCAAAATCAAAGTCACACCACTGTAATGAGCAGGAAATAACTTAAAAGCAAACTTCTGAAATTGCTTTGCTTTTCTATGTCCATTTAAGAATATATGAAGCTGCCTTATACTAACTCAAACCATGGGTCCATCACTTATCTTGGTATTATCTCCATCAGCCTTCCACAAAGTGGTACCCTCCAAATGTTTTGCTGTAGAATTCCCATCTACTCTAGCCCACATAGCCAAAGTTTCCTGCCTTGAGATGCCAGGGTTTGAACCCTAGGACCTTCTTAATCTAAACCATGTGCTCTACCACGGGATAATTTCTAAGCATTATTCAGTTTTGTTTTGTTTTATTTTAAAATGAATGTTCTTGAACAATTGTTTTAATATCTAAGGGCCAAACCAAACTTTCTGCTAATTGGAATCCAATGGAGAGGGGTTTTTTTCTTTCCCCCTGCCCGTGGGGCATGTGTGTGGAATTTCAGGCCAAAAATGGGGGGGGGTTAAATCTCCCTCCTGAATCACCTTGGTCCCAATCTGGATTGGGTGCTTACACTAAAGTAAGTAAGCAAATCACGCATAGCTCTGCTGTGTATGATTAGCGAATGTTTGGTTTGACCCTAAGAAATCCTAGGTGTTTTCCTACAGCCATGAGCAAAAAAACCTGTTGCAAAGTATCACATTCCAAACCTCTGCCTTTCATACACAAGAATAGATGTGGCAACATTTATATGGTGGTGTTCATTCATTCTGCTTAACACAAGGGGCTTTTCGATATAAGACTGTTAATCTGTCACATCTGCTTTCAGTCTCGTCACAAAATTGAGATCTGAGCACTACACGAGGAACATTTCATTTCCTGCTTTTCTGCTATATAACCTCTAGGTGGCATTGTGGTATAGTAGAATAGTACAAATACAGAAGGGGAAGTTACGCTTCCTTTCATCATCAGAAATAACACTGCTTTTTCCCTGCTCTAAAAAAAATCACAGAAAGTGCTGTTTACGAACAGAAGTGAAACTGGAGGGTCACAACATTGTCTAAAGAACCCGCAAACAACCGTGAACAGGGAAAGAAGAGTGCACATCAAATGCCTCGTGTAGAAAAGGAATGTGTTTAGCGTAGGGATGCTGGAGAAATTTGAGACGAACTAAAATGAGCTCGGATTTCTAAAAATCCGACCTGCAGAATTTGCTGTGGAGCGACCCCTTCAGGCCACGCGGAGTCCGTGGACTTCCGGATTTTTTTTTTAATTTTCCCGAAATTTACGCATACTTATTTGTAGGAAAATACACAAGTTTCTGCTGAGGAAAAGTTGAATGGAATGGGGACAATACGCTAAATGTTACGTACTGAGGTAAATTATGTAAATTGTTACGAAACCTCTTACGTAATTATTTGCATATTTTTCCACATGATGGAAAAAAAACCCTCTCATGAGTGGACAATGGAACAAAAGGCGCCTGACAATCCATGAAACACAGAAGGAGTGGATTTTACACAGTTTGTACATCCCTAGTTTAGCCCTTGTCTTGGTCCAACAGGCAGTGTTTTCTAACTAAGTGTGATCTGTTGGTCATAGAGTGAGTGACATGCATGAGAACTGCATTCCTTTCCTGTCCCTTCCTCACAAGCCTGTTGCAGCTTGGAATAATACAAGCTCCAGCAGTGGTTGGGGAATAAGGGGCTCAAAGTCCAAGCTGTACATACTGATATGTGGGGTGCCAGTTGCTTTCCAGAAAACATTAATGCAATGTTGTCTGTGTTATCAACCAACAATATTTGTGAATGGCCACTATTACAGTAGTTGTCACTAGATGTACTTTCTGCATTTCAGTTCCCTCTGGCCTCACTGTTTATAAACCCCCCCCCCACACACACACACACACAAGCAAGCATGTCTGTATAAGGGTACAATCCTATGCATATTTAGACAGAAAAAAGTCCTGTGGGGAATGCTGGGAGTTGTAGGACTTTCTTCTGTCTTAACATGCGTAGGATTTCTTCCTAAATCTGCCTGTCAGGATTGATTCTGAGCATATGGAGATAGTTAGTTCAGATTCAGAAAGGGAACAACCAGAACCGGGGGAGGCATCTTCCCGAACAAGTTCAAATATGGATAGGCGTGCTTCTCAGGATGCTAACACCCAGATGGCTGGGCCTGAAGCCCCCCGCCTTTCCCTCCTCTGTGAGAACCCAGGAGGAGGAGGAGAGTGCGGGGTGTGACTTGAGGGATGCTAGGCTGCAGTGCAGAGCTAAGAGAGAAAAGTTAGAGGTGGAGCTCAGATGGTCGACCCAGTTGGCGATGCATGAGAGTCAATGTAGGGGAGCATCACTGGAAGGGAAGGGCATCCCTCCCTCCCTAAGTTATTCTAGCCAGCAAGCCGTGTTTCAAACTGCTGGCAATATTGTAGCTCCCATTTGGATCCCCTGTTTCCATTCCTTTGTAGCCTCCTGAGAGTCTTCGAGGATTTGCATCTGTAATGAACCTGTTGATAGTGAATTAAAGGCGTGAGACTGAAGCCTCTCTTCTTGCGTGTGTGCAGGAGGAAGAGGGGGTCCAAGGGAACGTAACACTGCCAAGTTTAAGTTAACACTTCATGCATGAGAGCTTATGCCATAATAAATTTGTTAGTCACAAGACTTTGTTGTTTTTTCTGCAATGGGCTAACACGGCTATCTATCTATCTATCTATCTATCTATCTATCTATCTATTAAATTTCTTAATCGCCCATCTGGCTGGTCACCTGGCCACTCTGGGTGATGTACAACGGTACAATTTAAAACAGTAAAATTACACATTAAACATTATTTAAAAACACCCTAACCCACCCCAAATGCCTGCCTGAATAACCAAGTTTTCAGTGTGTGGCAGAAGCTCATTAAAGAGGGGTGTGTGGCGGAGTTCCCTAGGGAGGGAGTTCCACAGAGTGGGGGCCAACACAGAGAAGGGTACTCCTCTGGAAATTGTCGGAGTGGCTGTTGGTGTTGCTCCTTTATCTTATGTATCCCACTGGTATTGTTTTGCTTTTGAGTTTGCTATGGAATATGCATAGGATCACAACTTTGTCAGGATGGCATAACAACGGCATAACCTTAGTGTTGCCCATGTGTTCACATTTTTATTTTGTAAAGTGGGAGACCTAATATTGACATTCAATAAACTTGGTTGTTGTTGTTCAGTCGTTAAGTCGTGTCTGACTCTTCGTGGCCCCATGGACCATAGCACGCCAGGCCTTCCTGTCCTCCGCTCTCTAAACATTATTAGAATGTTGATGCTGATAAATGCTGATAAAATGCTGCAATGAAATGATAAAATCATCAGAATGCTGATAAAACAATGCAGTGATTACTCGAAGCCAACATGGATTTGTCAAAAACAAGTCCTCCCAGACGAATCTGATCTCATTTTTTGATCAAGTAACCTCCCGTGTGGACTGTGGGAATGCTGTAGACATCATATACCTCGACTTCAGCAAAGCTTTCGACAAAGTGCCCCACGATATCCTGATGAGCAAACTAGCTCAAAGTGGGCTAGATGAAACAACGATCCGGTGGATCCACAGTTGGCTATAGAACCGGACTCAAAGAGTGCTTATCAATGGGACCTTCTCAAACTGGGGAGAAGTAACGAGTGGGGTACCGCAGGGCTCAGTCCTCGGCCCAGTGCTCTTCAACATTTTTATTAATGACTTGGAGGAGGAGGTGCAGGGAATGCTGATCAAATTTGCAGATGACACAAAATTGGGTGGGATAGCTAATACTTTGGAAGACAGAAACAAAATTCAAAGTGATCTTGATAGACTGGAGCGCTGGGCAGAAAACAACAGAATGACATTTAATAGGGATAAATGCCAAGTTCTGCACCTAGGGAAAAGACACCAAATGCACAGTTACAAGATGGGGGATACGTGGCTCAACCACACTACGAGCGAGAAGGATCTTGGAATTGTTGTCGATCACAAGCTGAATATGAGCCAACAATGTGATGTGGCTGCAAAAAAGGCCAATGCCATTTTGGGCTGCATTAATAGAAGCATAGCTTCCAAATCCTGGGAAGTACTAATTCCCCTCTACTCAGCACTGGTTAGGCCTCATCTGGGAGGGCAACAAAGATGATCAGGGGACTGGAAACAAAGCCCTATGAGGAGAGACTGAAAGAATTGGGCATGTTTCGCCTGGGGAAGAGAAGACTGAGGGGAGATATGATAGCGCTCTTCAAGTACTTGAAAGGTTGTCACAGAGAGGAAGGCCAGGATCTCTTCTTGATCATCCCAGAGTGCAGGACACGGAATAATGGGCTCAAGTTACAGGAAGCCAGATTCCGGCTGAACGTCAGGAAAAACGTCCTGACTGTGAGAGCAATGTGACAATGGAACCAATTACCTAGGGAGGTGGTGGGCTCTCCCACACTGGAGGCGTTCAAGACAAGGCTGGACAGCTCTGACTTGGATTCCTGCACTAAGCAGGGGGTTGGACTCGATGGCCTTGTAGGCCCCTTCCAACCCCACTATTCTATGACTCTGTGGTTCTATTGATCTAAAAAAAATGGCAAATTCATTACATCAACTGGAGCATATTAAGAGGAGGCCTTTCTGTTAATCTTCTCTTAAAAGTTTTTCCCTACTTAGCCCTATAGCATAAGTAACAGGCTAGAAATAGACAAGAAAGTTACACAAATTCTCAGATTTCTGTCAGTTACTGGATTTTCTGCTCAGAGGCAATATTGTGATGTTTCTAGCTTTTTAGATATTCTGATTATTAACCTCCACTCCTCAGCATTTGTTTCTCTCTGTAAAGCATTATTTTATGCATCCACAACCTTTGGTTATAACTCTAGATGTAGCCACTGTGTCCTTTGGCAGCAGGATATCACAAATAATGTGGTAATGTGAAGCTTGTTAACACTTAATGCGAAAGAATTATTGCCGGCTGCCGCCAACATGCAAATGTATTTAACAGACACACTGGAACATGTTTATGAGGTTTAGCATATGGGACTGGAAAATGCTTGTGCGTCTTCTTGTGTTTTTATTTTCTGTTAGGCCAAGAACCAATTCCACCATCTGCCAGGGCTAAAGCCGCTTTCTACACTATCTGTGGGCATCTCTGCACCAGCCTAAAATCCTGCATTTAAAACGGGGCTTTCTGCTTCCATTTTAAATGCAGGATCGCAACGATTCCCTTTTTCACGTGCTTCCTTTTCTCCCACCCCCTTCCCCCTCCTTCTCCCCATATCTGAGTCTTCCATTATCTTTCATTGATCTTGCTCCTCTTCTTGCTGCTTTTACTCTTTTCTCAAGCGGAACACAATGGGGTAATTTCATTATCTGTGATCTATTTAAAAATGGAACAAAGGGCATAGGATCTTGTCTTAAGTAAACAGCTGGTGTGGTATGAGAAAAACAATATGGGAACAATATAATCTTATATTTCTTTAAGAATACCAACATGAACTGCAGTTCCTCAGGGGCGGGGAGGCACTTTGTACATGCTCAGCGGTACATTTTGTTATATTAGGGGCATGACCTCAGATAGTGCTAAATGGGAGTTATTAACAGCACAATCCTATGCATATCTACTCAGAAGTATGTCCTATTACGTTCAAATGGATTTACTCCCAGGTAAGTGTGTATAGGCTTGCAGCCAAAGGGGAGGAAAGGTGGGGATGCAAAATAATACCTGCAAGATATATATTTTTTCCTACTTAAACCACTCCTTCAAGTTTAGTGTTATGAAGGAGAGAGATTTTCCTTTTCAGCTTGCAATTGTAGAGACAGATGCTTTGCAAAAATTACTCTCAGTGTGCACTTTTTATCACCTTAGGCTGGTATACCCACTACGCCCTTATCTGGACAGAGATAGCCTAGGTACAGTTATCCATGCTCTGATAACATCTCATCTGGATTACTGCAGTGTGTTATATGTGGGGCTGCCTTTGAAAATGGTACGGAAACTTCAGCTAGTCTAGAATAGGGCAGCAAGATTGTTAACAGGGACTGGCCGATGAGATCACATTACGCCAGTACTTTTCCAGCTTCACTGGCTGCCAGTCCATTTCTGGGCCCGTTTCAAAGTGCTGGGATTTACATTTAAATCCCTTAATGGCTTAGGGCCAGGTTATCTGAAGGATTGCTTCCTCCTATATGTACCTGACTGGACCCTAAGATCATCCCAGGCAGTCCTTCTCTGTGAGCCCCTGCCAAAGGAAGTGAGGTGGGCGGCTACCAGGAAGAGGGCCTTTTCTGCTGTGTACACCTCGGCTGTGGGATGAGCTCCCTAGAGAGGTTCGGCTGGCATCTATGTTGTACTCCTTCTGGCGCCAGGTGAAGACCTTTGTATTCTCCCAGTATTTTAGCATTTCAGCTTCCTAATCTTTTAGCTTTGGTGTTTTAAATCTGTATTTTAAATCTCTACATTGCTGCTAGGTTTTATTCTTGTTGTACTGTTATATTGTGGTTTTAAGTTTTCATATTTATATTGTTTTGTGTTGTGCTTTGTGGTTTTAATTTTTGTGAACCACCCAGAGAGCTTCGGCTATTGCGCATATAGAAATGAAATGAATGAATGAATTAACTAATTAATTAATGTCATTTGGCTCACAGACTCAGACTGCATGAAGAAAAGCTAATAAAAGATCGAAGGCATCACCTGAAGACGTATCCAAACTGCTTTGTTGCCAAAGAACTGATTGACTGGCTGATTGATCACAAGGAGGCCTCAGACAGAGAGACCGCAATTAAACTCGTGCAGAAATTACTGGATCGTAGCATTATTCACCATGGTGAGTGAAAAGGATCGGCACTGCCAAGCCCATATCCAGAAACTGTCGTTAGTGGGCAGGGCAAGGCTGAGAATACATTGGGGAGGTGAGTGTCATGCATTGTGAGTCCAATACAGAACAACAAAAAACTAAAGGGAGGCCATTTAGGGTGCAATCCTATACATGATTAGACAGAAAAATCATGCACGGTTAGATTATTAAATTATTATAATACTTGCAATTTGTATAGTGCTTTTGAGTGTTCAAAGTGCTATATGAATGCATTATATTTGGGCCAAGCTACATGTTACATTATTCAAGCCATTTGGGCCCCAATCTAGATTATATCATCATTATCATCTTTTTTTTTTAATTTATAGAGGCACCTAAACTATAATAGACACTGTACATGAATAAAATGCACAGGTCTCTGCCCACAATCAAAGGATGAAAAACAGAATATAACGAAGAAGAAAATGCAAGAGGAAAGGCATAGGTTTTTAATAAGAGGACTAAGAAAAGGCCTGTAGGGTATCTAAAAGGAATGAGTTTTGCGGATAAGGGCCCACGAGAAAAACATACAGGAAAAAGAACAAGGAGTCAGAAGGCTAGTGTTTGCTGAACAGAGGGACCCAGTAGGAGAATAGAGAGAAAGGAGTGAAGACAGATAAACGGGGGCAAAAATCTGAAGAGTGTTAAATGTTAGAAGATGTTTCAGACTAATATTGTACAATAGAGATAGCCAGTATAGAGAAACAGAGGTGACTGAGGCTGCAGCCCTTTGCACACTTACCTGATTGTAAGCCCTACTGAAGACAGTGGGATTTACTTCCAAGTAAACATGCCAAGGACTGCACTGGAAATTGCACACAAAAAAGAGAAAACTTAAGCAAACACAGAGATGAGAGACAGGAAGACCAGTAATTTACCATGATTAACAACACTGGCCCCACTATTAGGCAGAGTGAGGCACCTAACTCAAGCAGCAGATTTGGGGTGTTATGAAAGGGCAGCAAATTATTGGTTATTGTTGGGGGGACGGGACCACAAGCTGCTTTGTCTCAGGCAGCAAAACGTCTTTGGCCAGCTCTGATGATCAACACAGGATAGAATGAGAGTCTCTGTAAGGGACTCAGAAGATGAGAGGATGAATTTTAGTAATATTATAAAGAGAAAGCCAACAGGAGTAATGTAAGCTGAAAAAGAGAGATCAAAGATAACATGTGAGCTCTTGATTTGTTGAGAAGTTTGAAATGTGAAGTTGCCAATTGTGTGTGTGTGTGCGGGTGGGTGACAGGAGTGAATGCACATTTGCTTTGAGATAATGATCCAAGCAGAAATAGCTGTTAGACAGTTGGAAATATTAGTAAAAGCATTAATAGAGACTGGGATATTATCAGTGTAACAATGATATTGTAGGCCAAAAGAAAGAAACAGAAATAAAGCTGTCGAGAGGAAAAGCACATAGAATGAAAAAAAAGGCCAAGAACCGAGCCACACGGGTTACTAACAAAAGAGAGAAAGAGAAGATCCATGCTTTCTCTCCCATCTTCAAGAGCAGCCTTCCCCAACCTTGGGCCCTCCATATGTGTTGGACTGCCACTCCCATCATTCCGTGGCCACTGGTCATGCTGGCTGGGGTTGATTAGAGTTGCCGTACAACTGGAGAGTACCAGGTTGGGGAAGGTTGCCTAAGAGAGTAGGTGGGTTGGTATGCAGGACAGGGCCTTCTCAGTGATGGCACGTGGGTCCTGGTACACCTTGTTCCAGGAAATCCAGTTTTCCCTGACCCTTCCTGCCTTCCATGGGAAGGTGAAATGTGCCTTTTATTCAACAAGCCTTTGCTTGTAATTTTAGTCTCCATTAGATGATTTGGGGCACAATCTTATGCACGTTTAGACAGAAAAAAAGTCGTACAACTCCCAGCATTCACCAGCCAGCATGAAAGAAAGAAATAGAATTGCACCCTTTGTTGCTGCTGCTGGATTTTCATTGATGCCATTTGCCTTGCTTGCCTATTTAATTGCTTTACTTATGAATAGTTAGCTGCTCTGGAGATCCCATTTTTGGAATAGAAAAGTGAAAGATACATTTTATATAAATACAATTATCCGTTGTTGTTTTTTCTGTTTTGATTCCTTCATAGTCCTACTTCAAAGCCATTGTTGCTTTTTTTCTTCTCAACCCTATTATTTTTCCTTCTGAAATGGGATCTTGGAAAACTTCAATAGTTTGCCATTACATTAAAACCAGGCAACCTATGCTTAGCACAAACTTGCAAACCCAGATCAAACCATTGGAAAGAGGGACCATGTAATGACTGTTATATTATATAGTGAATGTTATATAGTGTCAAATGATTTATTGGCATTATGTCTGACCCGTATGAATACAGGATACTTAAATGTAAATGATATTTAAATGTAGCAACTATGGTTAAACATACAATGACTGGGTTCTCACAACACGCTAACCCACACTCAGTAGATGAGTGTGGGTTGTTGTTGAACTGTGGGTTAGCGTGTTGTCTGAACCCAGGACATTTTCCACATGGTGGCTTGTTAACCATGCAGTGTGGCTTATTTTCATCAAGCAAGCCACCTTGAGAACCCATGTTTTGTTGTTGGGTTGTTCATGGTGGTTAACAAGCCACACTGCATGGTTAACAAGCCACCCTGTGGAAAATGTCCTGGGTTCAGACAACCCATGGTTCAACAAACAACCCACGGTTCAACAACAACCCACACTCAACCACTGAGTGTGGGTTAGTATGTTGTGTGAACAGCCCTGATATGTGCCCAGGTTGTAAACAGCCACACTTGCCTGATCACTTGTGACAAGGCAGAATTGCTCCCAGGCAACCCGATGAAGAAGTTATTGTCAAGAACAGAATAGCACCTGTTCTTCTTTCCTCCCTCTCTTTCAGACTGTTGATGTGCCGCAAATGATTGTGTGTGCGCTATTAGAACCAGTGTGTTGTAGTAGTTAGACTATCAGAGTAAGACTAGGGAGACCTAGGTTTAACTCCCCACTCAGTTCACTGGGTGACCTTAGTCCAGTCACTGTCTCTCAGCCTAACCTACCTCACAGAATTGTTGTTGAAGATAAAATGGTGGCAGTGGAGAGAACCATAAAGGGTTCCTGAGGTCCTTGGACTTGCTTGTGAGATTCCATCTGGTTGGTCACTGTGGGAACAGAATGCTGGACTAGATAGGCCTTTGGTCTGATCCAGTGGGGCTCTTCTTACATTCTTAAAAATGGAATCAATTATGATGAATAGTAAAAAAGAAAAAAGAAAAAAGGTTACAGGCCAGTAACGTTTGTTGATTTATTTACAAGACTGATTTGAGATTGGAAAACTTTGCTCTTCATATCAACTTTGTTTCTGAGTTCATAACGATGGTTATTGGACGTTTAACCTGTTGTGGTGAAGTGTTTAGTATTCCTGATTTCCTGTGTTTTTACATTTCAGTTTGCGATGAGCATAAGGAATTCAAGGATCTCAAACTTTTCTACCGCTTTAGAAAAGACGATGGAACGTTCCCACTTGACAATGAAGTAAAGGCGTTCATGAGAGGACAGAGAATATATGAAAAGTACGTTGCACACAGTGTGTAGAAAGTGAGAGCTGATTTTTATCTTCATTCCCTCTATTTCCAATGTCCAAGCATGAGTGCCATTGCTTATGTGGCCAAAACCCACGCACACGAGTTGAAAGCCTTATGTGGCAAAGGTCTGTCATATTTTAGAGCTTCAGTGGGCAAAAGTTAGATCTCCAGACGTTTTCACTTTCAATGGAAATCTTGAACATTCATTGAGTTTGTCTGTCTGTAGGGTTTCCATGATGACCCACATGGAATTGCCTTCCCTGAAATTAATTCATAAGTCTGGAGATGCCTGTAAGGGTGTGACTACATGGGAATTCCCTGTAATGACAATGTTGCATGTAGTACTACACTAGGAGAGAGAGGAATAGCAGATAAAATATTCTGTAGATTTTTGCACAATATGCATAAGAGGGAGGTATCAGCAGGCCTGAGGGAGCCTGAAATTAGCAGAAATACAAGGTTCGCAGAAGTACAGAAATCTTAAGAAAATAACAAGTGTGGGAAAGCATTGGTCCCCAAGACCGATGACGATGAATTATGGTCAGTAGCTGTAGAATGCTGACTGACAATTGGATGGAAAAAACAGAAAACTTGTGGGAAGGGAAATGGAATGGAATATCCTAGGAAAGGGCACAGCTGACTGACTGGAACAGTGAACAGGAGCATTCCATGCTACAACATTTTGTTGCTGATCCCATATGCTAATGGAAAATTCAATCTTCTGAGTGCTGATCCTTATGTAGCCAAGATGGCTTCATCCACATGCAAAGGGGAGGTATAAGCAGACTCAAGAGAATCCCAAGGTTTGTAGAAGTACAAAGAAACCTGAAGGAAAAAAATGCTAAGGGGGAAATCTCTTCCAAAGACAGCCCAACAAGGTTTGAGCATGCTCAGTGGGCATGCAAGGCTGACTGGCTGTTGCGGATGGGGTGAGGGGATGGAAAACAAAGAGAGAGGATGATTGAAATGGAGTATCCTGAATAGAAGCAATCCACACTGCAACGTTTTGTTACAGGTCCAGCTTGTTGACTTACGTTTATGAATAACTAGAAAAACTGTTACTGTATTCACAGTTTTTTTTAAAAAAAAAATTAAACAATCCTTCATTCTCATCATCTTCCATCTCCTCCATTTTCCCAAGAGAAAAGTTATACTAAAATTAACAAGGGTTCAGGGGAGGGAGACAAATCCAGAGCATATAATTAAGATTTGAAACAGATGGTTGCGTGGAGATACTGAATATCCTGCCAGATTATGTGGGTCAAATAACAGAGAAGTTAGACCGTGTTTTCCATCCGCCACAAGGTGAATGTAATTTTTGCTCAGGCTATGGGGATTTCTTGCAACATGGGTGCAGCTGGCAATTAGAAATGAATAAAATATGTGAGCTGACACTTACTGGAAATGGATGGTACAAAAGGTGAACAGATGTGCTATTGGGCGAGTCACATGGGGTATTTGGGGACAATGCTACCATCCTGGATAAGTACACGTGGCTATTTAAGGTGTACGTAATTGGGTAAGATGTTACAGTTTGATTGTTTGCAGCTGATATTATTTCCATCTCAATATAAAGTTCATATTGAAAAAGGGAGTGGGAATACATTGAAATGAAAAATGATACCTTGAACATGAATCCAGAACCAATAGCACTTGTACATACTGCGCTTCAGAAAACTTAACTGAGAGACAATTTTATTTATTTATTTGTTAGATTTGTATACTGTCCAATTGGCAAATGCCCTCAGGACTGTTTGCAGTAGTAAAACAACAACAACAAAATAACCAACCAAATAAACAAAAAATAAAAGTATCAAAGTAATACAGTATTAAACATTAAAACATTAAGGAGCCAACAGTCAAAGATTAAAAATTAAGTGTGCAATCCTATGCATGTTTAGATAGAAAAAAGACATACAACTCCTAGCATTCCCCAGCCAGCATGAATGAGTAGAGAATGCTGGGAATTGTAGGACTTTTTTCTGTCTAAACATGCATAGGTTTGCACCCGTAATGCCTCCTGGAAGGTCTTACTCTGATCAGTGTGTGTGTCACTGATGGGGTGTGTGTGTGTGTGTGTGGGCAGGGTGTGTGTTCCCCCACAGAGTTAAAAGTGGCTTGATAGAGGAATCACTGTTTGTGATGTGCACACTTCCTCCCCCCCGCCCCCCCGTATCATCTCAAGTCAAATAAGCTTTTCTGGCTTTCATGATGCTTCATAGAATCATAGAATAGTAGGGTTGGAAGGGGCCTATAAGACCATTGAGTCCAACCCCCTGCTCAATGCAGGAATTCAAGTCAGAGCATCCCTGACAGATGGCTGTCCAGCCTCATCTTGAACGCCTCCAGTGTGGGAGAGCCCACTACCTCCCTAGGTAGGTGGTTCTATTGTCATATTGCTCTAACAGGAGGTTTTTCCTGATGTTCAGCCGGAATCTGGCTTCCTGTCACTTGAGCCCATGATTCCGTGTCCTGCATTCTAGGATGATCAAGAAGAGATCCTGGCCTTCCTCTCTGTGACAACCTTTCAAGTACTTAAAGAGCGCTATCCTATCTCCCCTCAGTCCTCTCTTCTCCAGGCTAAACATGCCCAGTTCTTTCAGTCTCTCCTCATAGGGCTTTGTTTCCAGTCCCCTGATCATCTTCGTTGCCCTCCCCTGAACCTTCAAAAATCTGCAAAACCTGTTTTGACCAAAAATGACAGCAGGACAAAAGAAATGATTTCAGATCACTCTGAAATCCACTCCAACACTCTTAAAAACAATGGCCTGTCTCCAGCACTGTCCAG
This sequence comes from Heloderma suspectum, assembly GCF_057233095.1. Lineage (NCBI taxonomy): Eukaryota > Metazoa > Chordata > Lepidosauria > Squamata > Helodermatidae > Heloderma > Heloderma suspectum. The sequence continues at coordinate 26,475,963 of NC_139461.1, read as the reverse complement.
TTTTTATTTTTCATGTTCTTGCCTACAGAGGAGAAGCAACATGAGAGAAGCCAATATATTCAATCCTGGAGAATGCTTTCTGAATCCATTGTAGAAACCATAAATAGGGTGCTTTGTAAGACTGAGAATAACAGGAAGAATCTTGTGGAGGGCACTAGAGCTAGTGGAGCGTCCATTTACGGTGTCTCTTTCAGCCTCTACCCCACCCCAAATATTTGATTCATAAATGCCAATGAACCAAGCCACCACGCTTTCTTTAAGAGTGGTCTGCCAAGATGTGCCCAGGAATCTAACCAATAGGGTATGATAGAGATGGCCTGGTCACCTCATGTTGTTTACCCCCAGGAAGTGACTGAAGAAGACCACTGATCGCATCAGAAGGAGATGGGGGAGATAGAAGCAAGATGTGGCTGTTCACTACATATCTTAATGCAGCCTTTCCCAACTTCCAGATGTCTGGGACTACAACTCCATCACCCCTGACCATTGACCATGCTGGCTGAGGCTGATGGGTGTTATAGTCAAAAACATCTGGTAAGCACCGGGTTGGGGAAGGCTGCCTTAAGGCACAGATATGGAAGTAAGGCAGGTATGTCAATGGCCATTCACCTGGTCACCTGTGATAAGCAAGGTTCTCCTCCAGGCAGCCAGTGAAGGAAGCCTTGATAAACTGGAAGTGAGTTGGTTCTGTTTTTTTCAGGCTGTTTCTGTTCTTTCAGACTGTTGATGTGCTTCAGATAAGTGGGCTAGCAAAACACTGAATGGGCTAGTGCCTTTTTTGAATTTATTTACAAGGCTGAAGTAAGAGCGTACAAGAACAGGGGAAGACTGTAATAATGGTTCTTTAGTCTGAATATGTGTCACTTCCTTCTATTTCCTCTGTCTGTCTGTCTGTCTGTCTTTCTTTCCCTCCCTCCCTTACTGAATGTGTCTTGCTGCTGCTTTTGTTTACAGTAGCCAGTAAAACAAATTATCCTTCATTTCCAAATGTCAAACACAGCAAATGGGAGGGCATGCTGTGTTTTCAGTACACTGATGTAATTCCACAGAAGATTGTTTTCATAAATGGTGGGGAATTGCAAGATTTAATGGCTGTGGTTCAAGTTAGATGTTCCAACTTGGAATTCAGCCTAGAAGAGATGGAGAAAGATGTTCTTGCCCCAGTGATGGAATACAGATAGACTCTTGAGATGTTCCCCTCTCTCCCCACCCCTTTAAATAACAGGACTTGAAACAGTCCATGGCAGCCACAGTAATTTCTAATGTAATTTGATGAAAGGCAGGGCTGGGTGTTCTCTGTACATTTTTAAACCCAGCCAAATTCTCCAGCAAAGAAACTGTCAGGAGCGCCCTAGCGGCCTCTTTCAGTACGCTCCAATAGCCAACTCAAGACACAGACGAAAGGATTCTTTTCAAGGCTTTAATCCTTTTACAACTTAATGACTCTTTCAGATGCGAATCACCAGCGACTAAGCAATGAACAGCAGAGTAGCCTATGCTCCGGGTTAGGCAGTTGGTCCCCGTTTGAAGGAGAATCACTTGAAGACCCTGAACTTATGGCTTAGGGAGAGATCCTCTCTCTTTCCCTTGGGTCCACGGGACGCGGCCGTTGCTTGTGCGTCGTTGCTTGCGCTACGCCTCCTTTCCGCACCCTCCATCGCTCGTCACTCCCTGCGTCTGCGTCGAGCGTCTAGCAAGCCCCCCTCCCGCACTCTCTCACTGCCAGGATTACTATCTATCTCAGAAATGCCGATAGGAGGGATCTCTGCCAGCTGCTGTGCCTGTGAGGGATGAGCTGGCTCCTCTCCCACGGATTGCTGATCCTCCTCAGAATCAAAACTGCTCTGGGGTTCTATCGGCTCAGTTTCCACCCTGACAGAAACTTGATTTCTGTGCTCAGAATAAATGCATGCATATTAAACCAATGCTCATTTAATTTATCTGCATTAATATTGAATTCATTTTTCATAATTCAGTATGAATTAACTGAGGGGGCTTCCAAATGGATGGCTCCTAGCGCTACCAATCAAAAGACATTGTGTAGTTATTCCCCTTTTCTTTCCTTAACAATATTTTTGTAGCACGAACAAAGATGGAAGAAGAAGTGGGAAAATAAGGGACGGTTACTAATGGATGGCGTCTGGTGCCCCTGTAAAATTTTGTGAATGAGGCAAGGCGATTGCACAATGAATGGCTCATCTGCAAACACACTGTGTCAAACCATTGGTTCATCAAGTCCAGTACTGGGTATTCTAACTCTCTAAGAACTCAGGAAGAGGTTTTCCCCAGTTATGCTACCCAGGGTCTTTTTTAAAAGTGAGATAGCAAGGACTGAACCTGGAACCATGTGCAAAGCATGTGATCTTCCACTCAGCTGTTTTATAAATTGCGATTGGACTTTTGCTGAATATGGAAAATATTGTTAGTTGGTGAGTATGCCACAGAAGTTAAGGATTTTGAACTTGTGCAAGGTGGCCTAAAATGCATATGAATTTTCAAAATAATGAAAATAATGTTCGCAAACAGATGTGGAAACAAGACATAGGAGACTCTAAGTAGGCTCTCCAGTGTTGGTCCTACTTAGAGTAGTCCCATTGCAATGAATGGGAGTTAAGTGAGAGTAACATTAGTTACAACCCAGAACAAACTTGTGTTTGGGGGAAAAATGCATTTTTTTATTTTTTAGAAATCGTATTATTATGTTATCTCTGTTCTCATTGGTAAAAACAAGACACTTCGAACAACTAATATGCATAATGGAACGTGTATATTAAATCCAGGAGAACAATATATACTTTAAAAATAGGAACACCGTGACAAATTATCAAACTACATTTCCTACAGGAGATTTATCTTTTTAAGTTAAGGACTTTAAATATTTAAATTGCACCCAGAAAATGACTAGAAAACAGAGAGTTTCCTTGTGAAAAGCATTGAGTTTCCGGTGAAAAGAGGAAGTTGCGCAATAAGAAGTGCTAGACCACAGCGCCATCTAGTGGCTCTATAATGAAACATATAGAACAACACAGATAAGGGGGGATGTGGTGGGGGAGGGCATGTAAAGGGAGCCTGTTGTGATCCTGGATTTAAAACGGAAGCAGAAAGCCCCAGTAAAGTTGTGGATTTTAGCCTGGTGTAGAAATGCTCAATATCAGCTGAAGCTTTCCAGTAGTCATTAGGGACAGCCCAATATATAGCATGTTGCAAGTATCCAGGGCAGAAGTAACCATGACATGACTGCCTGACAAAGTAACCAAACCCAGTCAAGGCACTCTTTGCTTGCTATACATGACATTGTAGAAAGTGAAACAGATGGATTCATCCATCTCTACAATTGAGTATTATAATACACAAGGTTCCACTCACAGATATCTTGTGCCTCATTTAGTTTGTCCCTAAGATGATAGTTTTTCAACAGGTGTGATGCTCACTGCTTCCTGCCGCCACCAAAGAATGCCATAATCACTGATAACCATACTTAGCCTTTGAGGGGGAGAAACAGGCAATGAAATAATGGATAATTGAAACGGCTTTGTTTGGAAGCAGGATATTTTTTAATGAGATATTTAAAATAAAAGGTCTTGTATTTTAAACTATTAATCACAGATAAACGTGTGCTGAAAAATGTTATAGAAATAGTAATTCAAACCAGTTCAGTTTTAGACTTGAAGTGGCAGAACAGACTGTAGTTGTGCACAAAGTTAGTATTTTTCTATCTCTAGGGGTTTAACAGTTCCTCTTCCCGCTGTAGTTTCTACAGTCTCTACAGCATTTTTGTAGGAGTTCTGTGCCATTTCCAAGATTTCTGATGACTGGAGACTTTAAAGCCTTAGATGAAACATTCTACAGTATTCTTTAGGGAATAATCCTGTGTTAAAGGGAGAAGTAGACAGGATGACATAATAGGCTTTTCCATTCTAAAGACTCCCATGATGCTATTTATCATGCGAGCACATGCAAAATTTGCTTACTAACACAGCAACTGCATTTCAGAATCAGAAATCCCCTGTTGAAAGAGACATACCCACTTCCATCCAAGAGGTTGTAAAAGGCCAGCATGGATATTAGAACAGAATTTATTTTGATGCAAAACAATGAATGCAATAGAAAAAAGTGCTGCCTCTACTTTTATGAATGTTTTATCTCTAAATTCTATGTGCTGGGAAGATGTGATTGACTGAGAGACTTGTTCCACTCTTCTAACTGGCATAAAAGCTTTAATAGGATTTGGTACCTTGACCACTCACATATGACATGGCCAATACAAAACGGGGGCACTCCCTTCGAGTGCTGCCATCTTGGACTGGGGAAAGGGCCTTTTCAGTGGTGGTGCACCACTTGTGCAGCTCATGCCACAAAGAGGCCTGTTTGGCACTGAGTCTTTTGTCCTTTTCGTGCCAAGCAAAGATCCAAGTCTTTTAGGGCACAATCCTATGCATGAATGCCCAGAGAGCTTCGGCTATTGGGCGGCATAGAAATAAATAAGTAAGTAAGTAAATGTTTAGTGACAAAAAAGTCCTACCACTCCCAGCATTCCCCAGCCAACCATGCTAGCTGGGGAATGCTGGGAGTTGCAGGATTTTCCCCCCCTGTGTAAATATGCACAGGATTGTGCCCTTCATCTTATATCTGCTTTTAGTGGTGGCTGCTGCTGATCGCAATTTTATAGTCTGTTGCTGGTTTTTGCTTTAGTTTTATATTGATATATGTGAAAGTGTTTTATTTTTTTTACCACCGTAAGCACCAGTTGGAATTCTAATTGAACTAGGGCAAGATACTAAATTTTATAAATAAATTTGAAAAATACTATGTATGTGTACAGTACATAATGCTAACATGCAACACAGACCAGCACAGGACTGTGATGATTCTGTTAATGGTTGTGCAGGTGCAGCAGGGTGGCAAGCTGTGCTGTGCTGGTGCTCCAAGCACACATGTGCGATCAGCATATCTAGTTTCCAGCATCCTTAACAGAAGATAGGATTGTGCCCCTGAATGGTGTATGAGCTACTTAAGCTGAAGGCCCTTTATCCTCTTTGTCAGGTTTCCTGCAGTGCCTTTGTCAACACAGACGAAGCAAAACTGGATAATATTAAACAAAAAATCAGAAAAAAAATCCTATGTGTGTTCTCTGCCCTGTTATACTCTAGCCCAGGGGTGGTCAATTTGTGGCCTTCCAGGGGCGGTCAGCTTGAGGCCTACAACTCCCATCATCCTTCACCATTGGCTATGCCAGCAAGGACTGATGGAAATTGTAGGCCAAAACTTCTGGAGAGCCGCAAGTTGCCCAGCTCTACTCTAGACAGAAACAGCATAAAGATAGGATCCTACTTGATTTTTAATGGTTGGGGCCACCAGTTTAGACTCCACCACATTGAATGATCCCCAAATATACTTCTTAACCCTGTTCAGGTGTTGTGGTCCAAACAGGATACACAAATGCATGTAAGGGGCACAGGGCACACATGCTGGCCCCGCCCTAATGTCCCCAGTCCCACTCTCCTCAGCAACGTCTGAATGGAGGTCCTGCTTGCATTCACTTGAATGTGAGTAACTCTCCACGCAGTGGGGGACCCTGCTTTAACACTTGAACAGAGCTCTTGCCTGTCTCCAAAATAAGTTGTTTGTTGCCATTCACTCCTGTGGAGAGGTAAAGCACTGCATTTGGAGACGCCATTGTGATGAGGGCAAAAACTGCCCTGAAGTCCTGAAACTGGGTAACCTGGCAATGGGATACATGTAATGGTAAACCACCTGTTTAACATTGCTTGAACTTTGACCCTCTCTCTCTTTTTCTCTCACTGTCATGCATGCACCATCAAAATGATGGCCATATTGCTATTAATTTTAATTACTGGGCTGATTTCCACGCTGGGCTTGTATCTGAACCAGAAATCCCTCAGCTGTGTCTTGCTTCAGAGCTCCTGTTGCCATGGCAAGATCATGCATGCCTGAGTAGCTGTAGATTAAACTCTATTGCTTTGTTGATGTGTTCACTATTTGGATGTGTCCTGGTGTGGATAAAACACAGGCATGAACAAGATAGTTTTTGATCACTTTTATTGGATTTACATATTACTCATTACTAAAGATGGTGGGAAAAATGTTTAGTTTGCATTTTAATATGGATCAACCTGAGTTGCACTTCCTGAGCTAATACACAAACTGGAACAGAATTATTCCTCAGTTTTCGCATGTCTCCGAATTTTGCAGTGAAAAGATCAAAAACTGCATACACTAATGTGTACATTATGGAAAGTAGCATATAAAAAGACATATTAGGGGAAATTGGTTACAAAAATGCATATTAATGTTTGTGGAGATCTTTAGAAATATATCTCCACATTAATGTGGAAATGGGATGGAACAAACTTGTGTCTGACTCTGAACACATGTGAATGTTATAGAAAGCGAAATAGATAGATAAATCCATCAGTACTCTCTACTATTACGTGGCTGCTGGAAATATAATTCTAGTTTTCCATTTCCTGTTAAGGTCAAATCTCCATGTAATGCCCAGAACATATTGTCCCTGCCAAAAATTAAAGTGATTAGCTGTCATCACATGCAGATGTGTAGCTCCCAGAGGCCTTTTAAAAAGGAACACGAATTAAAAGGTAAGCTACTTGATACATGAGGTGGGCAACTAATTAGATTCGGTCAGTAAAGAGGTTTCAGAAGGATTGCTGATTCTTCCAACCCTTTAGTCTAAGCTGAAATCCTCCCCTGGTCTCAAGAAGAGGGACTGTTGAGAACTGAAATTCTAAGGGCCCCAGCTTCCCCGTGCTGATGGAATAAGACAGAGACCCAGGGCATCTTGAGGTTACAAAATCATATAGAAGCAATATAAAGTCAGGTAAGGCCAATTTACATATTACTTGGCAAAGGCATTTTCCGAAATTCATGTTCATGAGGTAAGGCTAGTGTATGTAAGGAGACATTTGCAGGGATGAATCAGTCAATCAGTCAGTTTGTTTGTGTACCTCCTTTCCACATAAGCTGCACTCAAGGTGGGTTCCGACAAGGACAATGATGTGTTTGCTTAACCCTTCTCATGCATGCTGGTTGTTCATTATGACTTCTCCCCTCTCGCTAGGCCAGGGACGTTGAGCCTTTCCCATCCCAAGGGCTGAATTCCATTTCTGATAAGCTCTCAGGGGCCATGTTCCAGTGATGGATGGAGCCGAAGGCAAAAGGGGTGGGAACTAAAATACCAGCTAAGCTTTAGAAGAGGCATTTCAACATTTTAGAATGGGGGGTGGGGGGACTGCACAGAAGCTGGCGAACCACAAAATGATCAGTGGTTGGGGAAGAGGGCAGGGCCATCTGGGGAACATTGGTGGGCCAGATTGGAAGCCCAGGAGGGCCAGATTTGGCCTCAGGCCTGAGATTCTGCACCCCTGCCCTAAACCCTTTTCTTCTCAGCTAAGCTTGTTCCCAGTTTGAAGATGACAATGTGAGGAGCTACCGGTGATAAAACCAGAGACCCTTGGGTCTGTGCTCTGCTACCTCATGTGATATGCCCATCAGCCCACTGTCTTCTGCCAAACTAGTAAGGCAGGCTATAAAAGCTTCCAGGTCACCCTGAAACTTTACCTTGGCAACTAGCAGGTAGGGCCATGTCTTCCTGGCTCTGTGTGAATCATCATATATATTGATACATGAACTCAGTTCCCTGAGTGCCCCAAACTACACCTTCCATGCACAAGAGGGAGGTATCATGGTTTGCAGAATCCCCCCCCCCTCAACCCCTCGCAAATTCCTAAGAGGGAAGAACCCCAATGAGGACTGTGCATTCTCAGTTGAGGGAGGGGGAACAGAAAACCAAAAGGAAGGAGGATGGAATGGAGCATCTTGGAAGAAGGTATGGCTAAAACCCTGAACTTCAACACTGCAACATTTTATTGCATATCCCACTTAAGAACATAATAAGAATGTAAGAGCCATGCTGGATCAGACCAAAGGTCCATGTAGTCCAGCATTCTGTTCACACAGTGGTCAACCAGCTGTCCACGGGAAACCCACAAGCAAGACCTGAGTGCAACAGCACCCGCTTGTCCATGTTCCCCAGCAAGTGGTGTACATAGGCATACTGCCTCTGATAGTGGAGATAGCATATAGCCATCAGTAGCCATTGATAGCTCTGTCCTCCAGGAATTTGTCTATCCTCCTTTAAAGCGATCCAAATTGGTGGCCATCGCTACACCTTGTGGTAGCAAATTCCATACTTTGACTATGTGCTGTGTGAAGAAGTGCTTTCTTTTATCTGTCCTGAATCTCCCACCGATCAGCTTCATGGAATTACCTGTTTGGGTTCTAGTATTATGAGAGAAGGAGAAAAATGGCTCCCTATGCACATTCTCCACACTATGCATAATTTTGTAAACCACTTGCTTGTTCTATTGCTTGCTTGTCTGTAGGATTTTCCCCTCTGGCCCCAGTCCTAAAGATTTATTTCTCCTGCTTCACATACTCTATTCTAAGGTTACAAACAACATTCTGAACAGTAAGTTGCTGTCCCAGGCCTTTCTCTAGAACAGAGAGAATATACTTGTGCAAGTAAGCACAAGCTGAGAAGCAGAGCACAGTGAGACATGCCCTCTAACTACCAGTCCAAGAGCTCCTTGGGCCTTGTCAGGATGGAGGAGCAGATGGTGGGAGAGACAAAGCACCATAATAATCAGGAATATTGATCCAAGTGCTCCTGCCAACCAAAACGTTGTAAACCAGTCAGCAGATTTTGTTGGACTTTTCTTCAGGCTGGATGTCATGTTTAACAAAATAGCAAAAAGTGGGCCTTGATGTCATTTCAGAATTAAAATAGAAACTTCTTTTTTTATAATGCATGAGGTAGTATGTATGGGATAGGACTGTGGTATGTGTGTGGGGGAGATCCTGTCTTACAAGTCTGTACTGCACCCCCAAACATGATGCTTGGGCTCTGTCTGGAAAAAAATGCTCTCTAGAACAGGGGTGGGTAGAAAGTAGATCTCCAGCAGTTTCAGACTTCAGCTCCCAACATTCCTGACCATTGGCCATGCTAGCAAGGGCTTCTGGGAGAAGATGTAACTTCTGCCCTCCGCTGCTCTAAAATATTGAGGAGCTTCGCCATATGAAGCTTTCTAAGTCAAAACCAGAACCTTGATTTTGCTCAAATATCCCCAGTCAGCAGTTTCAAAGAAAATTCTGTCAAACTGTGCCATTAGCTTTTTACTTGTGTTTGGATTATCCCATTTCCTTCTATTTAATTTAGCTCCCTCCTAGTGAGCTAAATTAAAAGGAACCATTCCCAATGCATCCAATAGACTCAACTTTAATAAGAAACACTACCAAGAAAAGAGAGCTTCTATTTTTATTGGAAGAGATGATGGGATTTTTCTCCCACAAACAACCCCAGACATTTCTGAGGTTCAATTTCAGATCAATTTTATTCTTTCTGCTGAAAAGTTTCTAGCAATGCATATAAGCATGTTTTTGATGTAAACCTTCCTAGACAAGGTGTAAGCCAGTATCCTACTGTTTCCACTCGAATCGGCATGAAGTCAGCAATTTAACATTACAAGGGATTGTATAAGTGCCTTCTTCAGTTTTAAATGTTCTTACTTAGAAAGGTTTTGGGCATGCATTCATTCTTAGTCTGGAACAAAACCGTAATCAGAATTCTGAGGGTCGCCTCATTTTTCTCCTTCTAAACATTAAATTGTATTTAATATCTCTATCTGTCCAGGTATAAAAAGCTGATATAAGCTGGAAGCTATATTATTCAAATATGCTGCCACCACCACCACATGCAGCCTAAATTGGAACAGTCCAGGAGGTATACTGCTTCATTCTAGTCAGGACTGGCCCTACCATTAGGCAGAGTGTGACAGTCCGTCACCTCAGGCAGCAGATACAGGGATGTGGCAGCAAGGTGGAGAGAGCTGTGTGTTACATGGCCTGCCTTGCACACTCTAAGCTACCCTGCTGCCTTCACATTGGTCAAGGATTCAGCCTCACTGCCCAAGTCAAAGAACGATTCAACTTCCAGTCTAGTTGGTGTTTGTACATGGAATGGGAGGGGCCACCATCTTGTCCTTCACCTCAGCCGGCAGAATATCTTGGGCTGAACATGGCCCTGAGGGAGTGGATCATGTGGCCTGCCTTGCACCCCCTAAAGTAGCCTGCTGCTTTCAAGCATGGTGGAAGATACTGTTGATGAAAGATTCAACTGCCAGCCCAGTTGGCTTTTGTTTATGGAATGGGAAGGGGCGTCATCTTGTCCTCAGGCAGCAAAATATCTTGGACTGGCACTGATTCTAGTAAATGCATAAACTGGCTCTCTGAAGATTTCTGTCACACAAACATTCCACTTACTATTAGCTTTCCTGACTTCAGTTATGTTCAGTAACATTTTCCTTAGTAACATTTTGATCCCACTGTGATCACTGAGCATTTCTACTTCATATGTATCGATGCCTATGGGGGTTTAATTAATGGGTAGTATCCAGCTGTGCCCCAGCACTAGCACTAATGACATTGCGCTAGCATAAACCAACAGTTGTGCATCATAACTAGTGCTTGCGAGGGCAATGGAGAAAAGTGGTGCTTTCCCCCAGTGCCCTAGCAAGCGCTAGTTACATTGTGCAAGCAATGGTTTATGCTAGCACAATGTCATTAGCACAAGCACTGGGGCATGGTTGGATACTGTCTTATTTACAACAGTTATATGCCGCTCTACATCTAAAGAGATTCTGGAGAGGTGAACAGTAAAAGATAGAAAGAATAATACCACCCATTATGCAGAGTTGAGGATAAATATTTTTATGTCACTGTTCTACTGAAGTTGAGTGTAGGAAGCTCATTTTAGTGTGTAGCTCTGTGGTGCTGCAACACAATTGACTCAGGCTATTCCTTGCCTGCCACTTTAGTGTTATTGTTTACATCCTAGCACAGGACCAGTGTGTCCTATACAGCCCACAGGTGGTCTCTTAACGTAATTGCAGAAGTATCTGTGGAAGAAAAGCTCTTATTTCACCTCTCCTTACCCCCAAACTCCATGCCCTACTTATATGTACACTTGGCATGACTGTTGGTGTATATCCACATCACAGACTGGTTTAACAGCCATTCCTACTTCATTTGCAGTTTTCTGACAGGGAGCTAGGGATTCTAAAGGGATCATAAAAAAAATTCTTTGGAAGACATCATGACAGTTGGAGTGTAGATCGAGTTTTGTTCACTTTTTTCCCTACTTCTTAGCTTAGTGCTTATGATGTGAAATGTCAGGCTACATAGCCCCTGTCCCTAACATTATCCCCACTTGGCAACTTTCCAGATTCCTTTCACATTCCTGTCCATTTTAGCATCTCATTTACAAAGACTGCTCTCTCTGCCACACCAGTCAGCAAGGCATGTTATTTATAGACTCATCAAAGAACAATTAACAAAGAATTCCCACTCAGCATCTACAGAACCAGGGTAGCCAATTCTCATGGGACAGCTGCTTTGAAAGGCCTTAGCTTTTCTTTTTCTTTGATGAATCTCATGTAGAGAAGCAAGGCATGATCAAAAGTATCATCTCTACAATGTTGTCGGTAGCCAATTAACGTTCGATAACTAAATTCATTCATCTAATCTAATGAATTAAAGGGGAAAGGGTCAGCCAAATTGTTCTGGGTGGAGGCATCTGCATCTTTTTTCCCTTTCCATCCTTGGCATTGGCTGATTGTTTGGCTGAAACGTTATTTTGCCCTGATCAATTCTCAATGACTGGTACAATTATAAAAACGGTTGTGGAAGCACTTGTTCCATTTGTGGCATCTCATCCACGGCACAAATGGAACAAGCACTTGTGTTAACCATTCCTTAATATTTCACAAGAAGAGAAGAGCTAATAAGAAAGAATAAGTGTACAAAACTCGTTCTGCACTCCATGTCAGAGGTTTTGATGAGTTCATTGACCTATTACATGGTTGAACCATCAGATGCCAACTTACTTCCCACTGAAACTGCTGACAGAGGGCTAATTTTAGCTTTAACTATGGAATTAATATGTCGCAAGCTTTCTTCCTTAAGCTCCAGACCTTGTATTTTGCAAGAGTTGGGCAGATAACCGCTCATCAAACACACAAGGTATGTGTATATCAGGGGTGCACAACCCACCCCTTGTTGGCCATACGTGGCCCTAGGCTGCTTCCAATGGAGCTGTGGGTCCCCACCCAAAGTTCTCATCAGCACTAGTACTAACTAGGGAAAGCCTGAGATTTCTGGGCTTCCTTAAGTGTTAGAGGAACATACTGTTTTCCGGGACTCCAGTAGAATCAATGACATAGGGTAGGTTCTTGTTTTGTAGTTGTTTCTAAGGGCTGTTTCAAAAGTACCCAGCCAAACCTAGGTTTCCCATCAAGTGTACACTCAACAGCAATTGCCAGCCATTCCCATCTCTCCAACAAGGTTACTGTCAGGGTGGACACTGAGCCCATAGAATCCCAGAGTAGTTCTGATTTTGAGGAAGAGGAGTCGCTCCTGGGAGAGGAGCGCGCTCCTCTTTCCCAGGGCCAACAACTGATGGAGATTCCTCCCACCGGCATTCCTAGCTTAGATAGCAGTCCTGGGAGTGACAGAGCGTGGGAAGCAGACTTGATGGACGCGCGTCGCCAACGCAGAGAGCGGCGCCAAATGGAGGGTGTGGAAAGGAGGCGTAGTGCCCAGTTGGCGCACAAACAACAGTTGTGCCCAGAGGATCCAAGGGAAAAGGGGAGGGACTCTCCCTAGCCCATAAGTTCAGGGTCTGCCAGTGATTCCCTTTCAAACGGGGACCAACTGTTCCAACTTAGGGCATAGGTACTCTGCTGCTCATATCTAGTTGCTAATAGTAGAGTTGTTAAGTTGTAAAGGAGGAATAAAGCTTTGAAAAGAATCCCTTTGTCTGTGTCTGGACTTGGCTACTGGATTAGACTGAGAGAGGCCTCCAAGGAGCCCTTGACAGCTACTTCTATGGTACATGGGTTTGTCACATCTACATATGTAGCGTCTGGTTAGACTAGCCCCCAAGACATTTTGCTACCCAAAGACACGCACCCCAGTTTCCTTTGCAGTGTTGCAGGTTCTCATGAAGTCATGTGGGATCCAAACGTTGCACCCTCACATCCTCTGCAACCTTGCAAAGGGTGCTAAACATTTGAAGCTGCCTTATACCGACAAATCCGTTATGTACAAGTGAGGATATATAGAACTGAAGCCAATAAAAACATTTTCAGTTAAATGTATGAAATTGCTTTGTACTGAGACAGATCATTGCACCATCTAACTCAGTGCTGTCTTTGCCAATGTGCAGCAGCTCTCCAAGATCCGAGGCAGAGATCTTGCCCAGCCTTGCAGCTGTGGTCAGAATTGGGCATTACAAAGGAAACTCATCATTCCTCCTACCATAGTGAAGGGGCAATCCTATGCATGTTTAGACAGAAAAAAAATCCTACAATTCCCAGCATGTTGGGTGGGGAATGCTGGGAGTTGTAGGACATTTTTCCATCTAAACATGCATAGAATTGCGTCCTAAGCTGCTTTATGCAGAGTTAGACCATTGGTCCATCTAGCTCAGCATTGTCTATGCCAGGCACCCCCAGCCTTTTTGGACCCATGGGCACATTTGGGAAGTCAAGAAACTGCTGTGGCCACCTCCACAAAATGGCTCCCATGGAGGAATGGCTGCCCTGGGGGCCTGGCTAATCTAAAGTGAGTTAAAGAGGGGCTGGGGAGAGAAATAGTAAGCCTAGAAGCTGGGAGGGAGGAGGAAAAAGCAAGGCAGAGCGGAGATAAAGAGCAAGGCTAGAGGCTGGGAGGGGGAGAAACAGCAAGGTAAAGAGATAGAGAAATGGCGAAGCTAGAGGCTGCGAGGGAGAGGGAAATAAGGTAAAGTGGTAGAGAAAGAGCAGGGCCAGAGGCTATAGGGGGAGAAACAGTGAGCTAAAGAGGTTGGGGGAAATAGCAAAGGTAGAGGCTGGGAGGGAGGGGGAAACAGCAAAGCACAGGGGTAGAGGGGAAACAGCAAGGTTAGAGGCTAGAAAGTGAGAGAAAGAAGACTGCCTGAGCAATTTCCAAGGTTTTTTTAGCCAGTTTTTTTGAAGGGGGCAGGGAGGGGAGAGCTTTGCGGGCACCTGCATTGGGGACTCCTGGTCTACACTGACTGGCAGCAGTTCTCCAGGGGTTCAGAGAGGGGTCTTTTGCAGCCCTACCTGGAGATACCAAGGATGCAAAGCATGTGCTCTAACAGTGAGCAACAGCCCTTCCCCCTTTGGTGTCTGTGATTGGGTGGGGGTGGGGAACACTTGCATGGGAAAACTAGGAGGTCTTTTGCTGTGATGTGATAATGTGTAGTTCAATCGCCCGAGATGCTGTGGATTGGATCTGGGACCTTCTGCATGCTAAGCATGTGCTCTGCTGCTGACTTATGTCCCTTCCCAATCCTGGAGTGCATGTATATTGTTGTATTAATACTCCTAACAATGCTCTTAAGTCTTAACTCAAAGCAAACACTTGGGTTGCTTATGCATTTGGTCCTTCCCTGGTGAAGCTGAAGGCACATGGAATTGGAACCTTGAGTATATTTATGCGGTTTAACCTACACGTGCACATTTCCCTCCCTTCCCCTTGTTTTTTTTCATCACAGGCTGATGAATACTGACAATGCTCTTTTACAAGCCCGGGAAGAAGAAGGAATAAAATATGAACGTACTTTCATGGCCTCTCAGGTGATTGATTGGTTGATCCAGGAAGGAGAGGCTACCACAAGGTCTGAAGGTGAACAACTTGGTCGTAGACTGCTAGAGCATGGAATTATACAGCACGGTGAGACATTTGCTCTGCTCTACACTGCTCTGTCTGGAAATCTCATGAGGCAGGAACATATTTTAAAATGTATTGCTTAACTACAGAATGGGAAACCTTTTTTTCTGGCAGGGGCCTCATTCTGACAGTGGGTGAGGAAAGAGCTAAACGTGGGTGGGGCCACCTCTTTCTCCCCCACCCTTCCTTCCCACCCAGTGAGATGCTGGGAAAAGGACAAGTTGCTCTTGCCAGTTGGGATGTCTGTCACTGAAATCCAGTTCTTTTTTGGTTCGACAGAGTTCCATGGTGTGTATGACTCATTTTGCATCTGTCTTTCTGAGCTGTAACCTGTTCCCCAAACTCTAGGAACTTTTTTGTGCATTGGGGTGGGTGGGTGGGTGAGGTTCTGCAATTTGCACAAATGTCTGAGCAATTTGTGCAAATTATGGCAGAATACACGCATTCGGCTTTAATTTGTGCAAATTTAGCTGTGATTTGCGCAGATTGCTCAGTAATTTGTGCATATTTCAGAATCTTACTAAAAATGTACACAATTCCTGGAAAATCCATGAACTGGCCCAACTCGCTGCAAATTGAGTCAGGCATCGCAGCAGGAACCGAAACAAAGTCGGGGGAGGGGCAAACCTAAGAAAACTTGTGAAATTTCACACACTCCCAAACAGATTACTCCGACATCCCTACTTGCCAGAGGTCTCAACTCATTGTTTCTTAAATTAGGCTGAAGGCCTCAGGTTGCCCACCCCTGGAACCCCTCCCACTGTGAAGTGATGGACATTGTTAATGACAGGAAAACAGGAGGGGAGCATAGGTTTTTAACATTGTGCCTCTGATTTATCATTGCCCTGGATGGAAAAAGCCTGCAAAACAAAACACACACAGCACAAATCAGCAAGGGAGATTAGATTTGTCTTTTTGCTTTGCAAAATCCAAGAGGAGTTTATGACACAACTCAACCCCTCTAGCATGTGCAGGTCTGTATGAGAGGGATCATCATGGGCCTCACCTCCTTTCAGCCATTGGCCAGGTGCGCAGGATGACTGGATCTTTCTGTGGGAGGGTGTGTATAAGCAATCCACTGAAGGTTACAGCCAGCTGCATTGCTGTGCATCCAGCCCTATACACCAAGGGCTATGGGGCTGGGCAGAGCCCTATATTGCCGTATGGGATCCTTTTCCCATACCTGCTGTTCACAAGGGGCATTTGGGATGGTCCTTCCTGGAGTAGATTCCTAACTTCACAGAACGGTTGTCCTGTTGTCCTGCAAGAGAACGTTACATTGACTGGGTTCACACAACACAATGACCCACACAAAGTGGTTGAGTATGTATGGGTTGAATGTGGGTTGTCATTGAACCATCATGTTGTCTATACCCAGTGCATTTTCCGCAGGATGACTTATTTTTCTTGAGCAAGCCACCCTGGTTTGTTGTTGTGTTATGAACTGTGGGTTGTTCGTGGTTAAGCCATGGTTTGTTAGTGTGTTCAGACAACACAATAACCCACGGTTCAACAACAACCCACGGTTCAACAACAACCCACACTCAACCAATACTCAACTACTGAGTGAGGATTATTGTGTTGTGTGGGCCAAGTCATTGTTTGTTTGTATATTTGAGCATCTATTCTGAGCACTATCCTTACCAAGCCAAAGGCAGCCCACTGGTTATATATTGTGAATGGTCAAGTGGTTAACAAAACTGTTCCCTCACACACAATCACACTGGTTTGCCATCTTGGGAAGGCAGCAAAACCAGGAAGTTATATTGAGCCCCTGGTGAGCTACCACGTATGGTTGGTAGCTTGCCTAAGTTCAGTTTCGTGACTCACAATTTGTGTAGACCTTGTATCAATAAACTGGGCATTTTGACCAATGTCCTGTTGAACAGCCAATATTTCTTTTGCTGAGAAGCTTATATCTTTCTTTTTTCAACTATACACAAGGAGGGTTTATTGGTGGTGGTGGCGGTTTCTACTTTGGGGAAAGCTGCAATTCAGAGTTCAGTACAACTTGTCAACTCAGAGCAGAATCCAGCAAAAGTTAGCTGTAACGAAGTCAAAATTAAAGCAGTGAAATAGGACATAGTCGTGGCTATCTTAAATCCAACTGATTTTCATGCAACTGAATCACAGAACTAACATATTGCTGGATCTTCGCCAGAAGAAGTTCATTTTTATGTGAGGGTTTTATAAGGGTTTTAAAAAAGATTTTTAAACATTTTAAATAACATTCAGCATGTATTGCTCTGCATTTACTTGTAGCAGGCTGTAGGGTGGCTACAGTTGTGGATCATCCAAAAAGAGGAAATTTATCACCAAAAAAGAGGACAAAAGAGGTCACTAATTTGCAGAAAACTTGCATTTGCTAATTTATATGTATAGATGAAAATTTAGAAATAATTATTATAATTTAAACAGAAATATAGTATATCTCACTATAGTGTGGAAGACTGTGACCAGATAATCTGTGCGCCTTGCTCAGTCTGCTGTCTGTTCAGGTGCTCACTGTTGACGGGCAACTTCATAGAATCATAGAATAGTAGGTTTGTAAGGGGCCTATAAGACCATCGAGGCCAACCCCCTGTTCAGTGCAGGAATGTAAGTGAAAGCATCCCTGACAGATGGCTGTCCAGCCTCATCTTGAATGCCTCCAGTGTAGGAGAGCCCACCACCTCCCTAGGTAACTGGTTCCATTGTCGTATTGCTCTAACAGTAGGGATGTACGAAAGTCACTTACCTTGAATGAAATTTGATTCGCGGTGGGGGGGAGGCGCTCCGTCCCTCCACCCGAAATTCTGGTGGGGGGGAGGTGCTCCATCCCTCCCCCCCGAAATTCTGGCCGGGGGGGAGGCACTCCGTCCCTCCACCCCCGAATCCTGGCCGGCTGGGCCTCAAATGGCGGTGGCCATAGCCGCCGCCGTTTGCATCCCTGCAGTCAGCCGTGATAGGCTATGTAAATGTTTACGTAGCCTATCACGGCTGAGTAAAAATAAAAAAAAAAACCCGCATGTATGCAAATGGCGGCGCCCATGGGCGCCGCCATTTGCGTTCCTTATTTTGGCACGTCTACATTTACGTAGACTACGGCGAAAATAAGGGGAACGCAAATAGCGTAGACCATAGCTTTGTTTATGTGTGTCAGGGTGGACACTAAGCCCATAGAATCCCAGACTAGTTCTGATTCTGAGGAAGAGCAGCCGCTCCTGGGAGAGGAGTGTGCTCATCCTTCCCAGGGCCAACAGCTGGCAGGGATTCCTCCCACCGGCATTCCTAGCATAGATAGCAGTCCCGGGAGTGAGAGAGCGCGGGAAGCAGATTTGCTGGACGTGCGACGCTGACGCAGGGAGCGGCACCAAATGGAGGGCACGGAAAGGAGGCTTAGTGCCCGGTTGGCGCACAAACAATGGTTGCGCCCAGAGGATCCAAGGGAAAAGGGGAGGGACTCTCCCTAGCCCATAAGTTCAGGGTCTTCCAGTGATTCTCCTTCAAACGGGGACCAACTGTTCCAACTTAGGGCATAGGTACTCTGCTGCTCATATCTAGTTGCTAACAGTAGAGTTGTTAAGTTGTACAAGAAGAATAAAGCTTTGAAAAGAATCCCTTTGTCTATGTCTGGACTTGGCTACTGGATTAGACTGATAGAGGCCTCCAAGTAGCCCTTGACAATATGGACCTTTGTCGGCAAGGTGATGTCTCTGCTTTTTACTATGCTGTCTAGGTGTCAGGGTGGAAACTGAGCCAATAGAGCCCCAGAGCAGTTCTGATTCTGAGGAGGAACAGTAATCCATGGGAGAGGAGCTCTGTCATCTCTCACAAGCACAGAAGCTGGCAGAAATTCCTCCTGCCAGCATTCCTGGGATAGATAGTGACCCTGGCAGTGAGAGAGTGCAGGAGGGGGGCTTTCTGGACGCTCGGTGCAGACGCAGGGAGCGACCACAGATGGAGGGTTCAGAAAGGAGCGTACCGCTCGTTTGGCGCTCAAACAACGGTCGCGTCCTGAGGACCCAAGGGAAAGAGGGAGGATCTCTCCCTAGCCCATAAGTTCAGGGTCTTCCTGTGGTTCTCCTTCAAACGGGGACCAACTGCCTTACCTGGAGCTTAGGCTACTCTGCTATCTTTCCCCAGTGCTGTTCCTTGCTATGTCGCTAGTGATTAGTATCTGAAAGAGTCATAAAGTAATAAAGGAATAAAGTCTCAGAAAGAATCCCCGTCGTCTGCGTCCTGAGTTGGCTATTGGAAGGGACTGCAAGAGGTAGCTAGGGCACTCCTGACACTAGGTTTGCCATAGCTTTCCTCCCAAGGAGCAAGCGTCGTTTAATTTCATGGCTACAGTCATCATCTGCGGTGATCTTGGAGCCCAAGAAAATAAAATCTGTCACTGCTTCCATTTCTTCCCCTTCTATATGCCAGGAAGTGATGGGGCCAGATGCCATGATCTTCGTTTTTTTAATGTTGAGTTTCAAACCAGCTTTTGCACTCTCCACTTTCACCCTCAACAAGAGGCTCTTTAGATCCTCTTTGCTTTCTGCCATTAGGGTGGTATTGTCTGCGTATCTGAGGTTGTTGATAATTCTCCCAGCAATCTTAATTCCGACCTGTGACTCATCCAACCCAGCGTTTCTCATGATGTACTCTGCATATAAGTTAAATAAGCAGGGCGACAATATGCAGCCTTGTCGTACTCCTTTCCCAATTTTGAACCAATCAGTTGTTCCATGTCCTGTTCTTACTGTTGCTTCTTGACCCTCGTACAGGTTTCTCAGGAGACAGGTAAGGTGGTCTGGTACTCCCATCTCTTTCAGAATTTGCCACAGTTTGTTGTGATCCACACAATCAAAGGCTTTAGCGTAGTCAATGAAGCAGAAATAGACGTTTTTCTGGATTTCTCTTGCTTTCTCCATGATCCAGCGAATGTTGGTGATTTGATCTCTAGTTCCTCTGCCTCTTCGAAACCCAGCTTGTACTTCCGGTAGTTCTCAGTTCACATACTGCTGAAGCCTAGCTTGTAGGATTTTGAGCATCACCTTGCTGGCATGTGAAATGAGCGCAATTGTACGGTAGTTTGAACACTCTTTGGCATTGCCCTTCTTTGGAATTGGAATGTAAACTGACCTTCTCCAGTCTTGTGGCCACTGTTGAGTGTTCCAAATTTGTTGGCATATTGAGTGCAGCACTTTAACAGCATCATCTTTTAGGATCTTAAATAGCTCAGCTTGAATACTGTCATCTCCGCTAGCTTTGTTGTTAGTAATGCTTCCTAAGGCCCACTTGACTTCACTCTCTAGGATGTCTGGCTCAAGTTCAGTGACCGCACTATCATGGCTATCAGGGACATTAAGATCTTTCCTGTATAGTTCTTCTGTGTATTCTTTCCACCTCTTCTTAATCTCATCTGCTTCTGTTAGGTCCTTTCCTTCTTTGTCCTTTATCATGCCCGTCTTTGCACAGAATGTTCTCTTGATTAACTGTTTATTCACTGTTGCCCTTTGGCAATACCAGTACTTGAAGGGGTTGAAGTACCATTG
This sequence comes from Heloderma suspectum, assembly GCF_057233095.1. Lineage (NCBI taxonomy): Eukaryota > Metazoa > Chordata > Lepidosauria > Squamata > Helodermatidae > Heloderma > Heloderma suspectum. The sequence continues at coordinate 26,455,612 of NC_139461.1, read as the reverse complement.
GCTCAGAGGTTTTTGCTTTTGCTTTAGTCTTTAATCTTACTCCTGTTTAACTTGGACTGGAATTAACACAGTGACTTCTGCCAATTTATATCACAGTGGTGTAATTAATCTTGCTGCCAACTTGTGATTTATACGGTGCCAGCTGCTGGGTGCACAGTGTACAAATAAAGTGAACTCTGTTGGCCTGTGCAGTAGCAAGAGCATGTTATAGGTAGGGAGATAAAAGGGAGAGGTAGCACAGGGTGAGGTCAGGCAAAATGCAAAGAAGAGAAATTGCTGCAGATTCTTGTCTCTGCAATGTGAGTCCTGATTTCTTCCAGCCTCACAATTAGCATGACAGACTGGCTCAGCCTTGCCCCAAACCCTCCATGCTTCAGCCAGGCTACCTGCCTTAAGAAACAAAAGCAAAGTAAACCATCACAACATATGTTTATTCATTCATCCTTCACTTTAAAAACTGCCCGAGGGAAAATGGAGGGAAGGAGAGGTGTAACATCATAACATCAGCCTGTATGCATAGGGGGATAGGAAGCGGCCTTATATTGAAACCGGGTTTGCACCTAACAACAACCCAGAGTGCAGGTTGATTATGGGTTGTTGTTGAATCATGGATAGTTGTTGAATTGTGGGTTGTCGATATGTGTAAACCCTGCAGTATGGTTTAACTGTGGGCTGTTAACCACGAACAGTCCAAAGTACACAACCCAACAACTACCCATAGATTATTTTTCTGTGTTGTACATAGTTAACAGTCTATAGCTAAACCATAGTGCAGGGTTCGCACATAATGAGAATGCATGATTGAACAACAAACTCATACTCAATCCATACTCTGGTTTGTCGTTACATGTGAACCAGGTCAGTGTCAGCTCATTGGTTCATATAGATCAATATTGTCAACACTGACTGGCAGCAGCTCTCCAGATTTCAGGAAAGAGATGCCAGGGACTGAACTTTCAATCTTCCGCATGCAAGGCATGTCCTCTACCACTGAGCTGTGTCTCTTCACTATGTTCCTACAGAACCTTCTACAGATGGATTTTCCTTATTCTAAATTGAACCAACAGAACCATAAAGAGTTTTAAAGAGTTTACATCAGAGCTTAAAAAAAGAAGAAAAAAAGTACCAAATGTTCCGGGGATCCACAAATCTGCTCACTGTGTTGAGTGTCTCTCCCAGCTCTGGCAGAATGTCTCAGAAGTAAAGCATGACTGCACAACGCAGGGATTATCCCCTGCCCATCCTCCACCCCATTCCAACATTAGGAGGGAGGGCTGGGGCTCATAAGCATTGCGCTGTGCTTTGGAGCAACTCCAAGTGCCTTGGAAACATTGTGTGACATGGACAAAGTTCAGTGCATGGAAGATGGTGGAGGGTAGTCTCTGATCTTCTACTACTTGGAGCTGCTCGGACATTGGAAACAAAAACCCTTCTCTCCCTCTGGCAACTATACATTTTGGCAGGCTACCAAGGACATGGATTGGTTAATCCCACTATTCTGGCCTGGACAACCGAAGTTTTCTCCTGGAAATGCACGAAGGACAACAGTATAGCTGTATGCAAGTCACTTGTTTCAGTTTAATGTTGGTAAGAGAGTGTTCTTACTGACTTCCCAAGGACTTTGGATGAACAAAACTGGTATAAAACCTGGCTAAGGCCTAGAGACTAAGCTTTTTACTTATAATACTTTGCCAGTAGGAGATTTAGTTTAAAGGACAGCTTAGTTTTCTCTATAGGTTTCATTGCTTTTTTGCTAGATTTAGGAGCTGTATTGGTTACACTCAGCTGAGATGGAATGATTGTGGATTTAGCTGAAGCAAACAAATATAGCATCTGTTTTAATTACAACATCTGTACATTTAGTAAGACTAACACAACTAGAGAATTAGAAAAAAAAACACACCGTCCCAAATCCTATTTCCAAATTGCAGGCTTAATTTGAAACACCAGCTGCCTAGTATTCACTGTGTTATCTGTTTACGGCAATGTTTACAGAGCCCACTGTATTTGCATGGAAATTTCATGTATCCATTGGCAAGTTTACTCTACTTTCCAAAGGCTAAACCATTCTTTGTGGCTTGTATGACACCGTTGTCAGTACAGTCTCAATTAACTCTAATTGGCATTTCTTCCGAGGCCTGGCAAGAACTGAATGAGATCCTTGGCCAAAGAACGAGTGCAGAATAAAATACCTTTTTGTGCCCCATAGATTGTCTTTATAAACTGCTGTCACAGTTTATAATAGAACTTGGCTATCTTACTGCTGAATTAGCATGAAGAATAATAAAATGAAGCTTTCTTCTCTACTTAATTTGTTATTGTAGAACTGGGAGGGAACGAGAATGTCATCTCTAATCTAAGTCTTAGCACTGAGACAAGACCCTCATATCCCAAAGCTTGGCTGAATAATAATAAATGCTGTGAATTGTATAGCATGTTTGAGCATTTAAAGTGCTTCACATGCATTACCTTGTTGTAATCTTTACAACAACCCTGTAAGGTAGAGTGGTACTATTATCCCCATTTTGCAGTTGGGGCTGAGAGGGAATGACTTATCTAAGGACACTGGGTGAGTTCATAGCAGAGATTCAAACCAGGAATTTCCTGATTCCTAGCTCAGTCTTTTAACCATTGCGCTACACCAGAGAGTCCTCTTTCTTAAACATCTGCCTCTTGAGCTCCTCCTGGGATTGCCCATTTTCCCTGGCTATGTGCTCTGCCTTTAAATGGCTTTGGACTTGCCCGATCTGGTAAACATGTATGTTGTTTCCCATGTGCTTTCTGGGTAGGTTTGGCTAGAGCAGGAATAGGCAACCTGGTTCCCACCAGATGTTTTGAACCACAACTCCCATCATCCCTTCCCATTGGCCATGCTGGCTGGGGCTGATGGGCATTGTAGTTTAAAACATCTGGAGGGCACCAGGTTGCCTACCCCTGCACTAGAGATTGGTGGCAGAGCTGCGTGGATGAGCCCTACAAAACTAGCATTATCAAGGAGGCTATACTGGAACTGCCAGCTTTCCACAGATGGAAAGTTTTTGACTCATGCAAGCCCCATGCCCACGCTTCCTCAAGTGACTGTTTTGATCACTGAGAAAATGTTGATCTACGTGTTGTTAATTACAAAGTCAAACTGTAGTTTAACTCAAAAGTGTGTGTTTGGTTTTTTAAAAACAAGAACAAAATGGAGCACCTCTCCTACCCTTACACTACGTTCATCATCTATGGCTCTTCTCCGAGGGAGTCTCAGAAGTGGCAACAAGAGAGAGTGCCTTCTCGGTGGTGGCTCCCAAATTATGGAATGACTTCCTCAACAAGGCCCCCCTGGTGCAAACATTGTTATCTTTTCAGCGCCAGGTTAAAATCTTCCTCTTCTCTCAGGCATTTGGCAGCATATGATGAGATTTTAATCAGGTCCTGGATTTTTTTAGTGTTGATTGTTTAAAACGTTTAGATATATGTGTGTCTGTGTGTGTGCTGCCTGTTTATATATGTTTGTATGTAAATGGTTTTTTATATTATGTATAATGTATTTTTAATAGCTTTTAATCTATATAAACCACCCAGGGAAATTTGGAAATGTAATAAATGAGATGAAACAAAAAAAATTGGCCAGGATCACAAGAGGCTCTGCCGCACATCTATAGGGGCTGTGCCAATTTTCCCTTCTAGCTGCAGCCCCTTGCACTGTGTCGGACGCCACTCTGGAGGGTCCCTCAATTTGGGGGATTATCTATTGAAGGGCAGTATGGCAGAAGGGAGCTGCAAAAACCTTGGTATGTGTGACTCCTTTGGATCCTGGCCTTTATTATTTCCCTTTCCCTGACCTCCTGTCATGTGCAATGGGATCCACTGAGAACTCAGCCATTTTCTGATATGGGCAAAAGTAATGGTGGGGGGCATGTGGAGAGACCATTGGGGTGGGGGAACAAACCTGTTCCTTGCCCTTGGTGATCACGCTGGCTGTTTTCTGCATAGTCTATTTCTTGGGAATGCTAAAGTCTGATACATTGTTAGGAGAGTGATATGTAATATTGGGACCTGGATTTGCTATAGATATAGGGACGGATGAACACCAGTAACTAGAAGTTTGATTTTAAACAGCAGAGTAAATATTCTGAATTGATGCCATTATTAAAGCACATTTGCAGATGTCAGATTAGCTGTGAAGACCAAAATGCTTTTGAGAAGATTGGGGGGAAAGCTCCTTGCTATATCAGGTGCTTTTGTCTTGCAGTATTAATGCTCCACTGGGAGGAAAATTGGAAGTGAAATGTCTCCTGCTGCTGTATTCAGCAGGGTGGTGTGTGGCACACTGAGGCTATTGGGGGATCAAAGATGCACATTTAATGTAAAAACCAGACCATTCATTTGTAGGAATCATATGTTGTAGGACATCATTCTTCCAGGATTTTACATAGGCAAAAAAACAAAAATGAGAATATGCCTTTAAATTTTGGCCTGTACACCAATAAATGTATAAGAACATTCAGGAACCAAATGGCCAAAAAGAAGGGAAAGGACAGATTCCAAAAGCGGTGGGATTTTCCATAATGATGACCGTTTAATATTGCCATTTCTTTGAAATCTGCTTTTCAAGCTATTCTTGGGAGACTCTCCAAAAGTGAGAGAGGAAAAATAAATGTGACTTGATTCAGACATTCACTGTCAGATAGGCCAAGTCTGAAAATAACACAGCCACAGATATTCATTACATTTGGGGCTGAGGGGATGAAACACAGGAGGCAGGCAACATTGCTTGCAGGGAAGAAAATCCCCCCCCTTTCCCAGAACTGCCATTTGCCATGGGAAGGAAGCTGCAGTAGCTACTAGAACAAGTAGCGGGGCGGGGGGGCGGGGGGGAGGATTATCAGGACTGCAGCACAAGGAGGAAGGCTTAAACCCCCTCTATGTGAGCACAGTGTCGTGTGATCACCCTCCCTCCATAGTTACACTATCACTGGGGTCGCCAATGTGATGCTTGAGGGTCCCTGTCCCTCTCCTGATTCATATTATACCAGGTGACCCAAAAGTAGGGATACAGTTGTTTAGAATGTTGATGGGAGGGGGAGAGAATGTGTGAGTAGAAGATGTGTGGGTGGAGTCAGAATGACAGTTGGGAAGAGTGAATGACAGGGAGTAACAGTTAAATCAGTTAAGCGTAGAGAGTGAGGGGAGTGAGGTCCTTGAGTAAATATACAGTTGTTTAGTTATTTTTTTTACTGATATTGTGAATGATGGCAGTGAACTTGAGTCAAGAACAAAGAAAGTGGATTCTAAAGCTGTCCTGGAAGACTGAAAATGCCGAGCGGGAGCGCCCAGCGTGGCAAGAAGCATCTGACACTCCTCCACCAGTACGTCTGACAATTTATCGTCTTAGAGATAAATTTGAAGCAACAGGTGCAGTGGCTAATGCACCGAAATCTGGACGTCCTAGGACATCTATGACAGAGGAAAATGAGATGAGAGTCGCTCTGACATTTGTGAACAGTCCGAAAAAGTCCACACAACGTGCGTCTTAAGCAGCTATCCATACCTAGAACATCCTTGCAACGCTTAATGCGTAAATTGAAATTGAAGCCGTACCGTCCAAGACTGTTACATGGTCTTCTGGAGGACGACCCAGACCATCAGTTGCAATTCTGTGAGATGATGCGTAACCAAATCTCTAACAAACCAGACCTTCTTGATAAGATCATCTGGTCAGATGAGGCTTCTTTCAAGTTGTCAGGCCATGTGAACAAGCATAACTGTGTGTATTGGGCAGATGAAAATCCTCATTTGACTATCACATCTCAACTGAACCAGCCAGGCGTCACAGTGTGGGGTTCGCTGTCCAACGAAGGTGTTGTAGGACCAGTTTCTTCGATACAACTGTGGATAGTAACAATTACCCAAACATGTTACGCGATGTGGTAGTGCCAGAACTCAGAACCAGGGCTAACTTCGGCAAACTGCTCTTCCAACAAGATGGGGCACCTCCTCATTATGCTTTTGCAGTAAGGGACTATCTTGACAACACCTTCCCACAGCATTGGATCAGATGACGTAGCAGCATTGAATGGCTGCCACGTTCACCTGACTTAACACCAATGGACTTCTTTTTCGGGGGGGGGGAATTAAAGAATAAGGTTTTTGAGAGGAATCCCTGGACAGTCAATGAATTAAAAGGATTCATCTCGGAAGCATTTATGGACATTGATGTGGACCGGAATTTGTGTCGTACTGTGTGTCACAGTGTTCTGGACAGGTTCGAGGAATGTTGCAACATTGATGGAATACATTTTGAGCACTTACAAGATTAAACAGTGTTAAACAATAAACATTAAATAAGCGCTATTTGCGTTGCCCTTATTTTCGCCGTAGTCTATGTAAATCTTTACATAGACTAGACGTGCCAAACTAAGGAACGCAAATGGCGGCGCCCCATGGGCGCTGCCATTTGCGTACGCTTTTTTTTTTTTCCTTCAGAGTCACCTGTGATAGGCTGTGTGACGATTTACGTAGCCTGTCACAGCTGACTTTAGAAATCTAGCCGTGATAGGCTACATTAATCGTTATGTAGCCTATCACAGGTGTGTGTTGTGTTTTTTTTTTTACTTTACTTTTTTATTTTGCAATGGCGGCGGCAGCAGCCGGTCAGAAGACCAGCCGCCGCCCCCGCCAAAACGCTGCCAAAACACCGCCGGGACCCGCCGCCGAGAGGGACATTCGCACGAGGTAAGTCCCATCCCGGGGGGGCGGGGGGCCAGCAGAGAATTTCACCACCAATTTCGGGGGGCCGAATGCATTGGCATTCGGCCTCCCGGAGATTCGTGGAGAAATTCTCCGCCATCCCTACTTCTGAACAATGTTGCGAACTTCTGTCCATAGTTCTTCCGGGACCCTATCTACTAAATCTAGTCCCTTAAATCTATTCTTCACCTCCACTGCATATTCATGAGGAATATTCGTGAGCTCATATCGAACTGATCTGTGGGTCTTCCCTATTCTCTTGAGTCTGATTCTAAATTGTGCAATAAGATGTTCGTGATCTGAACTACAATCAGCTCCAGGTCTTGTTTTTACCAACTGCATAGATGTCCACCACCTTTGGCTACAAAGGATGTAGTCAATCTGATTTCGGTGTCGACCGTCTGGTGAAGTCCATGTATACAGTCGTCTCTTAGGTTGTTGGAAGAGAGTGTTTGTTATGCACAGTGAGTTGTCTTGGCAAAATTCTATCAGCCTATGTCCTGCTTCATTTTGTTCTCCCAGACCATGCTTGCCTGTAATTCCAGGTGTCGCTTGACTACCCACCTTAGCATTCCAGTCTCCTGTAATGAAAATAGCATCTTTTTTTGGTGTACTATCCAGTTGGTGCTGCAGATCCTCACAGAACTGATCTATTTCTGCTTCTTCAGCATTGGTGGTTGGGGCATATATTTGGATCACTGTGATGTTAAATGGCTTACCCTGAATTCGAATTGAGATCATTCTGTCATTTTTTGGATTGTATCCAAGCACTGCTTTAGCCACTTTCTTATTAATTATAAAGGCTACTCCATTGCTTCTGTGGTCCTCTTGTCCACAGTAGTAGATCTGGTGGTCATTTGATGTGAAGTGGCCCATTCCAGTCCATTTCAGTTCACTGACACCCAAAATGTCTATATTTAATCTTGACATCTCCCCAATAACCACATCCAATTTGCCCTGGCTCATAGATCTTACATTCCAGGTTCCTATGGTGTGTTGATCTTTAGAACATGGGATTCATCGTTCACCACCAGCACCATCGGCTGCTAGCCGTCCTTTTGGCTTTGAGCTAGCTGCGTCATCACATCTGGGGCTAGCTGAACTTATCCTCTGTTCCTCCCCAGTAGCATTTTGACCATCTTCCGACCTGGGAGTCCCATCTTCCGATGGTATACCAACATATCTCTGGTTGTACTGATCCATTTAGTTTTCATGGCAAGAATACTGGGGTGGGTTGCCGTTTCCTTCCCCAGGGATTGTATTTAGTCTGACCTCTCTGCCATGACCTTCCCGTCTTGGGTGTCCTTTCACGGTTTAGCTCATGACGTCATTGAGGTGCTCAAGCTCCAGCACCACGACAAGGTAACGATCTCCTTTGCTGAAGACCTGTTAATCATTACTGAATTTTAAATAGTTTTTTCTTTTTTTATCACCTGGAGAACTGTGTTATAATGCAGTCTATAATTACTATTAGTGAAGGTTTTTTTTAAAGGGAGACAGAGAGAGGGGTAGTTGACCACTGCAATTAGACTAGTAATGGGCTTTCAGGTGTTCTTAGGAGGATAAGAAGCTGTTTTATACCAGGCCAGACTATCTGTCCATCTAACCAAGTATTATCTGCTGTGAGAGGCAGTGGCTGTGCATGGAGATATTTCCAGTGGAGGCTGATGGCTCCGATGTCAGTGGGGCAGTGAATCTGCTCCGCGTTTCAATCAGAACTAGTCAGAGCTCCAAAGGAGCTATCCAAGGTGCTTTACTTTGTACTTTGGATAGCTCCTTTACAGTTCTGACTGGTTCTAACTAAAACCCGGATTCAACACCACACTGACATCGGAGCAACCAGCCTCAACTGGATATTTCCCATCACTTGCTACCTTATCCTTTTAAATGAAAATGCTGGGGTTTGGGTCTGGGACTTCTGCATGCAAAGCATTTGCTCTACCACTGAGCTATGGTCGCTCTCGCCAGAGCTGAAGCTCTGTTCTCCTTCACTCCTGCTCCAATTATTACTGCATATATTCAAAATGATGAGATCACCTTCTCTCTGTTTAAGGAAATCAGACACCATCCATGGTGTAATTAGAATCTTGGAACCAGGAAATGAATTGCTACAGAATGCAACATCCTCTGCAATTTTAATTTTAAAACTACTCAGCTTAATGAAGGCCTTGGGGGGAATTGGAAAGCACACCTGGTGCGAAGAGCCAATAAAGCAGGCACTGGAGTAAACCGGAAAACTGAAATTAAACACTCTATGAGGGAATGATCCTGGCTCCTCAGAAGTTCTTTAATAAAGATAACAGCATGTGGCAGTTACAGAAGCAAATGGCAGAGAGCGTAGCAGTTGACCTGCTGGTCGGTACAGGTCTTAGATGTGCTGATTTGACTGTGTTATCCACATTGATCCATGCTAGTTCACACACTGGGGAGAAATATTGGAAGTCAGCAGCATGGGTTGGTGCAGTCCACAGAGAGAGACATATTGTGCATAAATCTACAGAACATTCTACCTGCTATTTCTCTCTCTCCTACTATAGTACTATATGCAAAATTAATATTACAGAGAATTCCCATGTGGTAATACCTTTAAGGGCATCTCCAGACTTCATGAATTAATTTCATGGGAGGCCATTCCATGTGGGTCGTCATGGAAACACTACAGACAAACTCAGTGAATGTCCAAAACTAGATATGTGCAGGTGGATGTTGACAGCAACCTAAATATGATTGTCAGCATTCACAGGTGAATATCCAATAGGTGAGAAGTAGATACCTCACACAGTTCCTCTAGGATTGTCAGCATATACATAAGAATGCCGCTATTTACCAACTTTGAACTTTCCCTACAACATAAGCAGACCTTACCCTTGTTCTTATTTCATGTTACTTCTTCTGCTTCTTTTTTTAATAATGCAGGAAAAGTTCTATTACATTTCTCTCTGCTTTTAGTTACAATGCTTCTAGGAAATGGACATTTATCCTGCCTATTGCCTCAGGGACTGCAGCACTTGGCAATTACTGGTGGAGTGACAATGGGCAATAACAGATTATTGTTTCATCAGGTTTGATGTTTATATCCTTGTACGCTATATCCGTATGTTTGTATCTAATATCCTGTATGGTTGTTATGTATGAGTTCAGTATTTTGGTTTATTTGCTTTTTAGTGTCCCCACAATGATAAGTTCACCGTTTTTGTAATTCAGATCATTTCCAGTTGTGTGCGTCGTTAGTGTTGGTGTTTGAGGGGAGTGACAATGGAATCATTTTGATTTGCAGTTCTGAGTGTAGAGTTGGGCCTAGCGTTTTTCTTGTAGAGGGATTGCTATTCTTGGCACCAGGCACTTTCTCAAGTCTGGCACAGCACCTTTTCAGAAGTTATCTCAGCAGGTAGATCAGGAACACACCTGGCTCGAAAAAGCTACTGCTGCCTTAAGAGTGAGGAGCCAGGAAGAACTCATATACCTGATGAGATGCAGGTACAAAAAGTAATATATAAAAACCTGTCCTAACTTATCAAGCCTGATCTAAATAACAAACTCCAGGTTCTGTGTAGTAGAGGGGGAATGCGGACGAGAGCAGCTCCGGACATTTTTCGGAGCAGGAGCGATGATGTCATCGGCCAGAGCCCTGGTTTGCACGGATCGCAGGGTGGTTAATAAGCCACAGTGGCTTGTAAACCACCCTGCATGTGCTGGTCATGTGCCAGGAGGATTAGCATAATTACCTTTGGCATTGCAGCTTATCATTTTGTGCAGATCTGGCTGGGGTAGCTTGTTACTGTGGGTAACAAGCCACCCAGAACCCTATAACAGCCTATTGGTTCTGGGTGGCTTGTTACCCATGGCAACAAGCCACTCTGGCTGGGTTCATGCCACTCTGCCAAAAGTAATTACACTAATCCCCGGCATGCTACCAGCACGTATGGCAGGGGAAATAAGCCACCATGGCTTATTTCTGCAGCTGTTATCATGCAAACCGGGGCAGATCTCCTTGCTCTGGCATGTGAGGTGATAATGGGGCTTTCAAGTTTTAGGATTGTTTGTGAAAGATGAATGCAGAGGAAGTCAGAGAATAAGAAAAACAATGAAGCCGTGGCTAGATACTGCTTTCTTTTTCTTGAAGGGGCTCGTACTTCATGCTGGCATTTTAAACGGTAACACATCTTTGCAAGCCTGTTTTCATTTCTAATTAAAGGCTAAAGCTTCCATTGCAGTTGGCTGAAGACCTTTTGCTAAAGCTCAGATGACTATAGACAGGATTTCATTCAGGCCCCGTAGACTTAACTGTGGAGTTTTATTAGCGTTTTTGTTTGTTTTGGATACCTGTGTTCTATGATGGAGTTTTTAACCAGAGTGTTAGCTCCTTTGAGTATAATTAATAGAAAAATAGGATATCTCTCCCTCCATCCTGGGAGCGTGGAACGGGAGCTATCATGATGAGCTCCTGCACTTCAAAATTTACTACTGCACTATATTGACCCAGTTTGCATGGCACACTGGACTCACCATGGGTTAAATAACCCTTGCATAGCGGAGGACAGGAAGACCTGGTGTGCTATGGTCCATGGGGTCACAAAGAGTCAGACACGACTTAATGATTGAATAACAACAACAACTCTATAACAAACCAATGGTTACTCGAGGGTTGTTTAACCCTCATTTAACCCCTGGTGGCTGGGTTGCATATTCAGAATGGAACCCAGCATGCACCACGGCTCATCGTGGGTTAACCCACAGTGAGCTGTGGTGTGTCATGAGAACCAGCCCAATGAGCGTGTGCAGCTGTCATTACCAGGGAACTCCAGGAGCCATTGGCCAGACGTTCAGGGCATCATGCAGAAAGGGGAGTCCAAAACAAAGAAGTTGAGTGGCTGTGTTCAAAATGGAAGTGTATGACCAAGGAGCATGGGATACGGAAAGGCAGAGGACCAGATAGCCATAACCAAGGCAAAGTTAACCTGGAAACATGGAGAGCCAGGGCTGGGTGATAGAGAGCCAATGTGCTCTCTGGGAGATGGAGTCGCACTGAGGCCTGAAGATGAAGCTCTGCTTTTCAGCTGTATGTGTCTGTCAAAGGCCACTAGCATGCAGGCTAAAAGCTACCCTGTTCAAACCTTAGCTCATCTTGATAAGTCCATAGTACCAAATGTAACTTTTTAAAAAGCTTTCCTGCTCCAAAAGGGTAAGTACTAATGTGCAGCTGGGGAGATCCTACAGATGGTTGTTGAATCTGAGTGTGTCAGATTCAAGCTCTCATCCTTCAGTCTTTAGAGATGTGGCTGCTGGTTGTCTTTCAGGGCATAACAATGGAACCTGCAACAAAATGTTCAAGCTCTCCTGTTCAGGATGCCAGCCATGCCCTTTTCCAGGATGGGAAATTCCTCCTTCCCTTCCCATTTTTTATCTCCCCCGAACAGACACATTGCATAGCCACTGAGCATGCTCAGTCCTCACTGCGCTGGGGGATTTTAGGGGGAGGGTGTCCTTCTAATCCCCCCCCCCCGGTTTGTTTGTTCTTCTGCAAACCTTGGCATTCCCAGGGCATGCTGATACCTCTGTCTTGTTTCTCAGTGTTTTACCTAGAGTCCAGTCAGCACTCACCAGCTGAGTTTGCTATTAGAGCAGGAATTGGGAACCCTACAAATTGGCCCTCCAGATGTTGTTGGACTACATCTCCTATCATCCCTCACCATTGGTTATGCTGGCTTGGGCTGGTGGGAGTTGCAGTCCCCACCCCTGTATTAGAGGGAGTAATACATCTGTCTTTCAAACACCTCTGCTAATCAGATCTTTTTCTCCTATTGCTATGAGCACACCTCACTCCAGGCTTAAGTGCTTCCTGGGTTTCTGGCCCTCAGCATTAACCTCAACATTTAGGAATGGTGGGATAGAAATTTATAGAGAGAGGTAGCAGTTCGAGACCCGAGTACTGCATGACGGAGTGAGCTCCCGTCTTCGGTCCCAGCTTTTGCCAACCTAGCAGTTCGAAAGCAAGAAATTGCAAGTAGATAAATAGGTACCGCCTCGGCGGGAAAGGTGACAGCGTTCCGTGCACCTCGGTGTTCAGTCATGCCGGCCACATGACCACGGAAGCGTCTTCGGACAGCGCTGGCTCTTCGGCTTAGAAACGGGGATGAGCACCGCACCCTAGAGTCGGACACGACTGGTTGGGGACACCTTTACCTTTTTAGATATAGATATTGCTAATGAGATTGCAATCTTTACTTTAAAACAGGAGTTGGCAACTCCAGATGTTTTTCCTAGAACTTCCATCATCCCTCGCTGTATCTCAGTAGTAGAGCTTGTGCTTTGCTTACAGAAAGTCCCAGGTTCAATCCCTGGTATCTCCAGGTAGGGCTAGGAAAGAGATCCTGCCTGAAACCCCTGAGAGTCACTGCCAGTCAGTGTCAACACTATTGGGCTGGATAGACCAGGGTTCCCCAACCTTTTTGGACCTGTGGGCACAATTGGGAATTTGAGAAACTTCTGTGGGCACCACCACAAAATGGCTCCCATGGAGGATGTAGCCAGTTACATAACGGCTGCTGTTGGGGCTTGGCTAGTCAAAGGAGAAGTAATTCACTCAAGAAACTAAGTACAAACAGAGGAAGAGTCTGAATTCCAAAGCCAATCTACCTATTTGACCCCACAGAAGCACAACAAAATACCCATTTAAGGTTGCAGTCCTATGCATGATTCCATGGTGCTCAGTGGGAATTACTTCTGAGCAGGCCTACATAGGGTTGCTCTGCTCATCCTATCCACCTTTCCCCAGCTCCAAAGCAAAGAAAATGCCCCTGTCCCCAAAAGGAAATAAAAAGTTTCCCTGCTTTGACCCTAGACTCAGCCACTCTGTTCCCCACCATAGCAAGATAAAGGGGTGAGAGGGAGAGAAAAAGCAAGGCTAGGGACTGAGAAGGAGAGGGAACAGTGAGAGAAAGTGCAAGGATAGAAGCTAGGAGTACGGAGACACAGCAAGGTAAAGAGGTGGGGGGAGAAATAGTGAGGATAGAGGCTGGGCGTGGAGAGAGAGAGATCAATGGGGAAAGGTCTGTGTGGGTGGAAGAAGATTGTGTGGGGCCAGGAAGAAACACTTCCATTCTCTTCTTACTCTCCTAATAGCGGAACAGCAGCAGGTTCAGGAACAGGAAGGAGAATCTGGTGTCCTAACCTTTTTCAAGGCTTTTATTAGAAATAACTTTTTGAAGGGACAGGGAGAGTTTCACAGGCACCGTTGGAGCTCCTGTGGGACAACAGTGCCCATTGGGTGCTGCATTGGGGACCCTTGAGATGGGCCAATGGTTTGACCTCAGTATGAGGCAGCTTCCTATGTTCCTAGTGACTTGGAACATTCCTATGTAGTGCCCAAAGGGTTTGTGTATACAGAAGGGAAGTAGTTTATGGCTGCTAAAGTTACGTTTGGTAAACTTAGGTGGAATTACAGTGGGTACTCTTTTGTCATCTCAAGGCATACTGACTCTATCCTGACTTGTATCTAAAGTCTTTCCACCTGTCTCTTCTTTCCTGCCTCCTCAGTATCCAACAAACACCATTTTGTGGACAGCAACCTGCTCTTCCAGTTCCGGATGAACTTCCGCCGGAGGAGGAGGCTGATGGAGCTGCTCACAGAGAAGTCCCGTTTGATGCCAGAGAGTCACGACAGCCCCTTTTGCCTGCGCAAGCAGAATCATGACAATAAAAAATACACCAGTTTCCTCTCAGGTATTAGTTTGTTTAGAACTAGAGATGCCCACTGTATCCCTGAATTTCAGGGTAGATGGAATTATTAGCAGGAAAATAGTATATTTTCTAGTCAGCTATAGTGACTGTCAGATGTATTGGGCTACCACTCCCATCATGGCCAGCTGGGGATGATGGGAGTGATAGTAGCTTAACCCACCTGGGGGCTGCCAGGTTGGGGAAAGCTGCCTTAAGGAACACCTTCTCCTATATTTTCCTGCTCACTCCCTAAGATCTAAAAGAGGAGCACTTCTATGTAGTTCTCCTGCCATGGATGTAGGGTTGGCGGAGAATTTCTCCCCGAAACTTTGGGGGGCCGAGCGCCAACGTGTTCGGCCCCCCGAACAAGTTTCGGGAGAAATTCTCCGCACCCCCCCGCCCCCCGCACCGCCCCCCGGGACGGGACTTACCTTTGGTGAATGTCCCTCCTGGCAGCGGGTCCGGCCGGCAGTTCGGCGGGTCTTCGTCCGGGGCGGGAGCGGCAGCCGGTCTTTTGACCGGCTGCTGCCGCCGCCATTCCAATAAAAGAAAAAAAAACCCACGTCCCCGTGATAGGCTACGTGACGATTAACGTAGCCTATCACGGCTAGATTTGCAAAGTCAGCCATGATAGGCTACGTAAATCGTCACGTAGCCTATCACGGGTGACTTAAAAAAAAAAAAGTGCGTACGGATAATGGCGCCCCCATAGGGAGCCGCTATTCGCGTTCCTTATTTGGTCGCTGTAGTCTACGTAAATCTTTACGTAGACTACGGCGACCAAATAAGGAACACGAATGGCAGCTCCCTATGGGGGCCGCCATTTGCGTACGCGCTTTTTTTTTAAAGTCACCCGTGATAGGCTACGTGACGATTTACGTAGCCTATCACGGCTGACTTTGCAGATCTAGCCGTGATAGGCTACGTTAATCGTCACGTAGCCTATCACGGGGGCGTTTTTTTTTTTTAACTTTTTAGTTCGCGGCCGGGTGAGGCGGGAAGCCTCCCCCCCGGCCTGAATTTCGGCCGAGCGAGGCGGGAAGCCTCCCCCCCTGGCCTGAACTTCGCGGGGGGAGCAGCAAAGCGCCTCCCCCCCACCGCGAAAAGCTTCGAGGACAGGTAAGGGACTTTCGTGCACCCCGACATGGGTGTATGGTAGGGGCTTTTCTACACGACACATTTTTTGTGTGCTCATCATTCCCTACTCATGGTTGTTCACAGGTTCTTTAGATGATATTGTGACCCTCCAGTTTCAGTTCTGTGCCTAATGAGCACTTTCAGCAAGTTTTTTTAGAGCAGGGAAAATGCGGTATTTAATGGTGAAAGTGAAAGAAAACACTTTTTCACTTGTGTATTTGTGCTATTCCACTCTATCACAGTGCCACCTAGAGGTTATATAGCAGATAAGCAGGAAATAAACATTCTTCATGTAGTGCTCGGATCTCAATTCTGTGATGAAACAAAAGTAGATACAGCGAGTTAAGAGCTGATTAACAGCCTCATGTAGAAATGACAATAGAGTGATCTTGGTGGATATCACTGGAGAATATCTTGCCCAATGAAATATGATTAGTCCACTGTTCATAGAATCATACAATCATAGAATAGTAGGGTTGGAAGGGGCCTACAAGGCCATCGAGTCCAACCTACTGCTCAATGCAGGAATCCAAGTCAGAGCATCCCTGACAGATGGCTGTCCAGCCTCGTCTTGAATGGCTCCAGTGTGGGAGAGCCCACCACCTCCCTAGGTAATTGGTTCCATTGCCATATTGCTCTAACAGTCAGGAAGTTTTTCCTGATGTTCAGCCGGAATCTGGCTTCCTGTAACTTGAGCCCATTATTCCGTGTCCTGCACTCTGGGATGATCAAGGAGAGATCCTGGCCTTCCTCTCTGTGACAACCTTTCAAGCACTTGAAGAGCGCTATCCTATCTCCCCTCAGTCTTCTCTTCTCCAGGCGAAATATGCCCAGTTCTTTCAGTCTCCCCTCATAGGGCTTTGTTTCCAGTCCCCTGATCATCTTTGTTGCCCTCCTCTTAACCCTCTCCAGTTTGTCTGCATCCTTTTTAAAGTGTGGTGCCCAGAACTGGACACAGTACTCCAGATGAGGCCTAACCAGTGCTGAGTAGAGGGGAACTAGTAGTTCCCGGGATTTGGAAGCGATGCTTCTATGAATGCAGCCCAAAATAGCATTTGCCTTTTTTGCAGCCACATCACATTGTTGGCTCATACTCAGCTTGTGATCGACAACAATTCCAAGATCCTTCTCGCTCGTAGTGTGGTTGAGCCACGTATCCCCCATCTTGTAACTGTGCATTTGGTTTCTTTTTCTGAGGTGCAGAACTTGGCATTTATCCCTGCTAAATGTCATTCTGTTGTTTTCTGCCCAGCGCTCCAGTCTATCCAGATCACTGTGAATTTTGTTTCTGTCTTCCAAAGTATTAGCTATCCCACCCAATTTTGTGTCATCTGCAAATTTGATCAGCATTCCCTGCACCTCCTCCTCCAAGTCATTAATACAAATGTTGAAGAGCACTGGGCCCAGGACTGAGTTACCTCTCCCCAGTTTGAGAAGGTCCCATTGATAAGCACTGTTTGAGTCCAATTCTGTAGCCAACTGTGGATCCTCTGGATCGTTGTTTCATCTAGCCCACTTTGAGCTAGTTTGCTCATCAGGATATCATGGGGCACTTTGTCGAAAGCTTTGCTGAAGTCGAGGTATATGATGTCTACAGCATTCCCACGGTCCAAACGGGAGGTTACTTGATCAAAAAATGAGATCAGATTCATCTGGCAGGACTTGTTTTTGAAAATCCATGTTGGCTTCGAGTAATCACTGCATTGTTTTCAAGGTGCTTACAGATGGATTCTTCAGCAAAGGAGATCATTACCTTGTCGTGGTGCTGGAGCTTGAGCACCTCGATGACGTCATGAGCTAAACTGTGAAGGGACACCCAAGACGGGAAGTCCATGGCAGAGAGGTCAGACTAAATACAATCCCTGGGGAAGGAAACGGCAACCCACCCCAGTATTCTTGCCATGAAAACTAAATGGATCAATACAACCAGATATATGTCGGTATACCATCAGAAGATGGGACTCCCAGGCCGGAAGATGGTCAAAATGCTACTGGGAAGGAACAAAGGATAAGTTCAATTAGCCCCAGATGTGATGATGCAGCTAGCTCAAGGCCTAAAGGACGGCTAGCAGCCGATGGTGCTGGTGGTGAACGACGAATCCAATGTTCTAAAGATCAACACACCATAGGAACCAGGAACGTAAGATCTATGAGCCAGGGCAAATTAGATGTGGTTATTGGGGAGATGTCAAGATTAAATATAGACATTTTGGGTGTCAGTGAACTGAAATGGACTGGAATGGGCCATTTCACATCAAATGACCACCAGATCTACTACTGAGGACAAGAGGATCACAAAAGAAATGGAGTAGCCTTTATAATTAATAATAAAGTGGCTAAAGCAGTGCTTGAATACAATCCAAAAAATGACAGAATGATCCCAATTCGAATTCAGGGTAAGCCATTTAACATCACAGTGATCCAAATATACGCCCCAACCACCGATGCTGAAGAAGCAGAAATAGATCAGTTCTATGAGGATCTGCAGCACCTACTGGATAGTACGCCAAACAAAGATGTTATTTTCATTACAGGAGACTGGAATGCTAAGGTGGGTAATCAAACGACACCTGGAATTACAGGCAAGCATGGTCTGGGGGAACAAAATGAAGCAGGACATAGGCTGATAGAATTTTGCCAAGACAACTCACTGTGCATAACAAACACTCTCTTCCAACAACCTAAGAGACGACTTTATACATGGACTTCACCAGACGGTCGACACCGAAATCAGATTGACTACATCCTTTGTAGCCAAAGGTGGCAGATATCTATGCAGTCGGTAAAAACAAGACCTGGAAATGATTGTAGTTCAGATCACAAACTTCTTATTGCACAATTTAGAATCAGACTCAAGAGAATAGGGAAGACCCACAGATCAGTTCAATATGAGCTTGCGAATATTCCTCATGAATATGCAGTGGAGGTGAAGAATAGATTTAAGGGACTAGATTTAGTAGATAGGGTCCCGGAAGAACTATGGACAGAAGTTCGCAACATTGTTCAGGAGGCGGCAACAAAAAACGTCCCAAAGAAAAAGAAAACCAAGAAGGTAAGATGGCTGTCTGCTAAGACACTGGAAGCAGCCCAAGAAAGAAGGAAAGCAAAAGGCAACAGTGATAGGGGGAGATATGCCCAATTAAATGCAAAATTCCAGAGGTTAGCCAGAAGAAATAAGGAATTATTTTTAAACAAGCAATGGGCGGAAGCGGAAGACGATAATAGAATAGGAAGGACAAGAGACCTCTTCCAGAAAATTAGAAACATTGGAGGTAAATTCCAGGCAAAAATGGGTATGATCAAAAACAAAGATGGCAAGGACCTAAGAGAAGCAGAAGAGATCAAGAAAAGGTGGCAAGAATATATGGAAGATCAATATAGCGTTGCCCTTATTTTCGCCGTAGTCTACGTAAAGATTTACGTAGACTACAGCGACCAAATAAGGAACGGGAATGGCGGCTCCCTATGGGGGCGCCATTATCCGTACGCGCTTTTTTTTTTTTTTTTAAGTCACCCGTGATAGGCTACGTGACGATTTACGTAGCCTATCATGGCTGACTTTGCAGATCTAGCCGTGATAGGCTATGTTAATCGTCACGTAGCCTATCACGGGGGCGTTTTTTTTTTTTTCTTTTATTGGAATGGCGGCGGCGGCAGCCGGTCGAAAGACCGGCTGCCGCTCCCGCCCCGGACGAAGACCCGCTGAACCGCCAGCCGGACCCACTGCCGGGAGGGACATTTGCCAAAGGTAAGTCCCGTCCCGGGGGAGGTGCGGGGGGTGGGGGGGTGCGGAGAATTTCTCCCCGAAACTTGTTCGGGGGCCGAACACGTTGGCACTCGGCCCCCCGAAGTTTCGGGGAGAAATTCTCCGCCAACCCTAGCAACGTGCTGGGCTTGATGAAGCCAAGGCTGGAGTTAAAATTGCTGGAAGAAACATTAACAATCTCAGATATGCAGATGATACCACTTTGATGGCTGAAAGCGTGGAGGAGCTGAGGAACCTCATGACGAAGGTGAAAGAAGAAAGTGCAAAAGCTGGGTTGCAGTTAAACCTCAAAAAAACCAAGATTAGGGCAACCAGCTTGATGGATAACTGGCAAATAGAGGGGGAAAACGTGGAGGCAGTGACAGACTTTGTCTTTCTAGGCACAAAGATTACTGCAGATGCTGACTGCAGCCAGGAAATCAGAAGACGTTTACTTCTTGGGAGGACAGCAATGACAAATCTTGATAAAATAGTGAAGAGCAGAGACATCACACTGACAACAAAGGTCTGCATAGTGAAAGCAATGGTATTCGCCGTAGTAACCTATGGCTGTGAGAGCTGGACCATAAGGAAGGCTGAGCGAAGGAAGATAGATGCTTTTGAACTGTGGTGGTGCTGGAGGAAAATTCTGAGAGTGCCTTGGACTGCAAGAAGATCAAACCAGTCCATACTCCAGGAAATAAAGCCAGACTGCTCACTTGAGGGAAGGATATTAAAGGCAAAACTGAAGTACTTTGGCCACATAATGAGAAGACAGGATACCCTGGGGAAGATTCTGATGCTAGGGAAAGTGGAAGGCAAAAGGAAGAGGGGCCGACCAAGGGCAAGATGGATGGATGATATTCTGGAGGTGACGGACTCGACCTTGGGGGAGCTGGGGGTGGCGACGGCTGACAGGAAGCTCTGGCGTGGGCTGGTCCATGAAGTCACGAAGAGTCGGAAGCGACTGAACAAATAAGCAACACAGATGGATTGCGTGATAATCCGCTCCAGAATTTTCCCAAGGATTGATGTCAGACTGACTGGTCTGTAGTTCCCAGGTTCCTCCTTTTTACCCTTTTTGAAGATAGGGACAACATTAGCCCTCCTCCAGTCATCTGGCACTTCACCCGTCCTCCATGATTTCTCAAAGAGAATAGACAGTGGTTCTGAGAGTTCTTCTGCCAGTTCCTTTATTACTCTTGGATGCAGTTCATCTGGCCCTGGAGATTTGAACTCATTCAAAGTAATGAGGTGTTCCTTGACCATATGCCTATCGATCTCAAGCTGCAATCCTGTCCCTTCAGCCTGTACTTCACCTTTGCCAGGGGGCTCATAGACCCTCTTTTGGGAGAAGACTGAGCCAAAGTAGGAATTGAGCACCTCTGCCTTTTCTTTGTCATCTGTTATCGTTTTGCCATCCTTATTTAATAGCTGAACCACCATTTCTTTCCTTTGCCTTTTACTATGCACATAGCTAAAGAAAACCTTTTTGTTGTTTTTAGTATCCCTTGCTAACCTCAGCTCGTTCTCAGCTTTAGCCTTCCTGACACCATCCCTGCAATTCTGTGCTACCTGCCTGTACTCTTCCTTTGTTTCTTGGCCTTCTTTCCACTTCCTATATGTGTCCTTTTTTGTTTTCAGGTCATCTCTAAGCTTTTTGTGAAGCCACATGGGCTTCTTCTGTTGTCTTCCACCTTTTCTTCTTGTTGGAATTGTTTGTAATTGTGCCTTGAGAATTTCCTTTTTAAAAAGCTCCCACCCATCTTGGACTCCTTTTCTCGTTAGCATCACTCGCCATTGGACCTTACTGATCATTGTTCTGAGTTAATTAAAATCAGCTTTCCTAAAATCCAGGGGATGCATTTGACTACACTCAGCTTTTGCTTCCCTTAGAACCAAGAACTCAAGTACAACATGGTCGCTTTCCCCCAGAGTTCCTGTAACTGCTACTTTATCCACTAAGTCATCTCTGTTGGTTAGGATCAAGTCATGGCTGATCCTCTAGTTTCTTCCTCTACTTTCTGTAGGAGGAAGTTATCCGCCACACAAGTCAGGAATTTCCTGGAGGAGCCATGTTTTGCAGAATTTGTCTCCCAACAAATATTGGGGAAATTGAAGTCCCCCATTACTACTACATCATGCTCCCTTGAAACATTGGCTATTTGCTTTTCAAAAGTTTCATCCTCGTCTTCTCTTTGATGGGATTGCCGGTAGTAGACGCTGACCACCAGGTTCCTTTTATCCTTTGCTCCATTTATTTTGATCCAGATGCTCTCGATGGGGCTACCAAGCTCCTTCTCCTGTATTTCTGTGCAGAGATATGTATTTTTCACATACAGTGCAACCCCACCTCCCTTTCTGTTCCTCCTGTTCTTTCTGAACAAGTTATATCCTTCAATTGCTGTTTTCCAGTCATGAGAGTCATCCCACCAAGTTATACCTTGGTGATAGTTATACCTATCAAGTCATAATTTCCCTCTTGTATTAAGAGTTCAAGTTCATTCTGTTTGTTTCCCATACTCTGGGCATTAGTATATAGACATCGAAGACCATGTGCTTCATAGTCTGGCTTTCTTCCTACATGTGTCTGAAGACTATGATTGGGTGCTATCAGAGCTGTTCTCTTTGTTGCGGTGCACGCACCTACGTCCATTGTTACCCCCAACATTACATCTCCCTTCCCCATAGGATTCAGTTTAAAGCCCTCCTGATGAAGTTCTTCATGCTGTGGTCAAACACATTCTTCCCATCCTTTGTGAGGTGCAACCCGTCCCTTGCCAACAGCCCATCTTCCAGGAAGTATAGCCCGTGGTCCCAGAATCCAAATCTCTCTCGTCAGCACCACCTTCGTAGCCAGTCATTCACCCGGAGTATTTTTCATTCCCTTTCTATCCCTCTTCTAACTACTGGAAGGATGGATGAGAAAACTATCTGGGCCCCAAAGTTCATGAGTTTCCTTCCCAAAGCTTCAAAGTCTGACGTGATTTCTTCGTAGCTCCGCTTGGCAGTATCATTTGTTCCCACATGGATGAGAAGAAAGGGATACCTGTCAGTGGGCTTTATGAGTGCAGGCAACCTTTCAGTCACATCTCTAATCCATCCTCCTGGGAGACAACATACCTGCGAGTCCACGGGTCTTCGCGACATACTTGGGTCTCGATCCCACGCAGCAAGGAGTCTCCCACTACTACCACTCTTCTCTTCTTCTTCTTGTAGGCCTGGGTTTCATCACCTCTGTTTGACTGACCTTCAGCCTCTTGCTCACTCTCATCTTGGTTCCCCTGTGATTCTTCCTCTGCAGGCTGTCCTCCAGTCTCATCCGCAAGTACCTGGAATCGGTTCCACACCTCCACTGCTTCCACTGGTGCAGAGTGGCATCTAGTTCTTCTTCTCCTGTCACCCTTTTCCAAGGAGTATCCTCTACTCCATTTTTCTTCACCTCAGCATTTCCCACTGCCTCAGCTTGCTGTTGCTCTTCAAGCTTCTGGTCTTCCCTTTGCTGCTGTAGTTCCCCCATTCTGTCCAAGAACTCTTCGTATTCTCTTATTCCCCAGGGGGTCAACAGTCACCGCTCCAGTCCACTTACTTTTTCTTCCAGCAGCGTGATCAACTTGCACTTGTTGCAGGTGTAGGCCATGTTGTTCTCAGGCAAGAAAACAAACATTGCACACACCTTACAGGTCACCACCACTGGAGAGTCCTGTCCTTCCATAGCCTCTTTTCCCTTTTTGTGTCTAGCTTTGTGATTGTTCTAGACTAGCCTGTGCCTGCTCCTCTACTCAGTAGAGGTTAAAAGCAGAGTCCCGCTCTTAGCCTCTGTCTCCTTTGTCTCTTCTACCACTGCAACTTCCCTGGCCAACTCCTGTTTGCTCCCCCTGTTTGCTCGCTCTGGTCGTTTGCTTGCTTCTGTAGTCCCTGGACCAGCTGGAGCAGCTCGCTCTGCCCTGCTCTGCTCAGCTGGGAGGCGGGAAACAGAACAGGTTCCCAATTCCTGCTCTAATAGCAAACTCAGCTGTTGAGTGCTGACTGGACTCTAGGTAAAACAGGGCCACTGAGAAACAAGACAGAGGTATCAGCGTGCCCTGGGAACTGTTCTCTGCCAGTTGTTAAAGATTTTTGTCGTCATTGTTCCTGCAGGCTTTTCTTTTGTGAGGCATTATTATCTACAGTCAGGGCCAGAAATATTGGAACAAGGATAACTGTTTTGGCAGTTGGCCTCTGTACACCACCACATTGAAGTTGAAAGGAAACACACCCAGATGGGAGCGAAGTCAGGACTTTCCGCTGTAATTCAAGGGGTTTTGGCCAACTGCCAAAACACCTATCCTTGTTCCAATATTTCTGGCCCTGACTGCATCTAATTTGATTTTAACTGCAGATCCTGTCTCCTTTATTGACTGTTCTGTCATTTTTTCAAGGTTGTGATTTTTATTGTTTTAAGCTTCCCTCAGCGGTGCATTTGCACCTGAAGAGCAGGATATCAGTATATAAATTAGATCAAATCAAATTCAGACTCATCTGCAGTGGCTCAGTCCCAGAACCTGTTAAGGCTCACTCCAGGAATATGTGAAGTACAACTGAAAAACTCTGAGCACTTTCAGACAGCCTTTACTACTGAGTAACCAGAAGCGAAGGGTCCTGTATCTAAGGTGGCCACGTACATGTCACCTAAACGGAGGGCAAAAGAAGGTGTCAGTTTGCCTAAAATTTTCATACGCTAATTGATATGTATAGGTGCAAATTTAGTAAGAATTATTATAACTTAAATAGAAGTGCAGTATATGTCACCATAATAGGAAAGGCTGTGACCACTGACCAGGTGACTTGCTCGCTCAGTCTGCTGTTCAGTTGCTAACTGAGGATGGCCTATTCCCAGGCCCCTCCTCTCCTGGCTTCTTATGATTCTTTATCTTTATACCAGACTTGAACCAAACAGTTCTTCAAATAGAGGATGCTTTCAAAAAGAGGACTGTCCTCTGGTAGCCCTTCAAATAGAGGACTGCCCTCTGCAAAGTAGGACACATGGCTACAAAACTGGTTTTTCATGGGAAAGAATTGGGGTTACTCTAATGCAGAATTTTGGTTTTTGGTTTTCTTTAATGCAGAATACAAACTCATGAGGGCTTAGAAGCAACCTCTCATTCTCCACTGCGATCAGGCTTCCTGTTTTTTCCCAGGTCAAAGTCAAGAGGTGCAGGGCCTGCTGAGAAATGTAGTCAGTAGAATCAGCAGCCCATTCCTGAGGGGCTGAGCAACCTGTTGCCCTTGGGCTAATTTCAAAAGCCCTCTGCAAGCATACTTTTGTGATCTGTCCTGCCCCTGGCAGCCTCCTAGGCAGGGCAGGAAAGAGAGGGGCAGTGAGAGAAGGAGAAGGGGTGACAGAAAGAGAGAGGGGTAGGGTGGGGGAAGGGGTGTCAGAAAGAGAGAGGTGGGGTGAGAGAAGGAGAAAGGGGTGTCAGAAAGTGAGGGGATGGGATAAAAGAAGGAGAAGGGGGTGTCAGAAAGAGAGAGAGAGGTAGGGTGAGAGAGGGAGAAAGGGGTGTCAAAGAGAGAGAGAAGGTGAGAAAAGGAGAAGAGAGGGGTTGAGAGAAGGAGAAGGGGTGACAGAAAGAGAGAGGGGTAGGGTGGGGGAAGGGGTGTCAGAAAGAGAGAGGTGGGTGAGAGAAGGAGAAAGGGGTGTCAGAAAGTGAGGGGATGGGATAAAAGAAGGAGAAGGGGGTGTCAGAAAGAGAGAGAGAGGTAGGGTGAGAGAGGGAGAAAGGGGTGTCAAAGAGAGAGAGAAGGTGAGAAAAGGAGAAGAGAGGGGTTGAGAGAAGGAGAAGGGGTAACAGAAAGGGAGAGAGAGAGCGGGTGATAGAAGGACAAGGAGGTGTCAGAGAGAGGAAGAGAGAAGAGAGTACCTCTGTCCACTTTTGGCTCTGCCTCTGCCTACTGCTACCTTTGGGAACGTGGCCCTTGACAGAAAAAAAGTTCCCCACCCCCATACTGCAGCATATGAGTCTTAAATCCACTCTTGGTAAAGAAGAAACTAACACGTTAAGCAAGTTTTTTTCTCTGGAATTTGTGTTTTATGTGCTATTTCCCCTGAAGGAGAGCATTTTACTCACAACACCTTGGGAACTGGAGCGGTTTCAATAAATTCCTGTACTTTGTTGCTACTAATTATGCCAGGGTGTTGCCCTTTTAGTGCCTGACTAAAGGAAGAGGCATTGCTCAGTAGTAGAGCACATGCTTTGCATGTAGAAGTTCCAGTCCCTGGCAAGTGATGTGACAGACCTCTACCTGAGCCCCCAGGGAGCCACTGCCAGTCAGAGTTGATGATTCCGGGCTTGGTGGACAAATAGCCTGACCTGGTATGAGGCAGCTTCCTGTGTTCCTATGACTTTGATAATCTTTTGTGCTATTTATGTGAGCTTAAATTTATTCTTAATGTAAAAGAGAAAGTGGAACAGAAGCATTTATGATGGGAATGAGCATTCTGGCCAATGCAAGTTTTACGCTTACATTGTGCAAGCTGGTATAAGCAAAAACAAAGCAAAAACTCTGGTGTGAAAGGGTCCTAAGTCTTTCTATAGTATGTAGCTGTTCATGATTGTACAGCTGCATTTTTAGAAATTCAGAAGGCTGACCCCAGATATAAAATCAAAACAGTGGTAATTCTGGTAATATAAAAACACAGAGTTGGAAAGGAACTAGAATGGCATCAGAAGGCTCAATGGAAGGAATTTTAGAGAAGAAAATGCTTTGCTTATTTAAAAAAAAAAAGGCAAAAAGAAAGCATCATACATTTGGTCATTGAAGGGTGAGATGCATTGGAATCTCTCTACAACTCTTGTGATGCAGTAGAAAGCATACCAAACAAAGGGGAAGGTGATAGTCTGGTTCCAAAACTATGAATGAGTGTAAGGAAAATTGTAAGAGAGTCCAGAAAAGTTTTCCTCTTTCCGCATAATTCTCTCTGGTTTGCTTTGGACAGTGAGCCCTACCAAGGAGATAAAGATTGTCTCGGCAGTGAGACGGAGTAGCATGAGCAGCTGTGGCAGCAGCGGGTACTTCAGCAGTAGCCCAACAATCAGCGGCAGCCCTCCGGTACTGTGCAACCCCAAATCTGGTAAGGCTGCTAAGGCATATTCATGCTAGGGCCAAACTTAGACGTGATGTTAAATGCACCTTTGCATTTAATTCATGCCTATTAAAAAAAAAAATACAAATAGCATCTTCTGTGGGGAGGCTGATCATTGTTGAGATTGCCACAGGTGGAGACAGGGAGTTTAATCGTTTTCTCTCCTGCTGCAGTCCTAATGAACATCGCTCCTCTGAAGTTGCTGCTTGCATTGAGAGGCAAGCTAATAACCAGCTTCGGAGGAACAATTTTTGTCAGGACTACAGCAGGGGAGGAAAGTGTCACTACAGTCTGCCGCTTTCCCAAGAATTCTCTGGGTGACTGCAGCTTGTAATTTTAAAATTGCGCATACTAAATGCAGGGATGCATTTAATGTCGCGTCTAGTTTAAACCTTGGAAGATATGTAGCCAATTTAGCCTTGAGACTAGCCTTAAGAGAGCAGTGGTGCCTTCGTTGTTACGTGAAGGAATGTGCTTTTACAAAGACCAGTTATTTGTTTGGTCTTTGCACTGGTTTATGCAATGTACGTTCCATTTCTTTTTCCTTTTATATGTTTATATTGAAAAATGGAAAATGTGAACAAAATAAAATATAGTGTGTGTATGACACCCACCCCACCCCACTCCACTCCACTTTATGGAACAAACAGTGAAAACAAATCACCAGGTTTAAATGCTGTGTCTAGAGAACTTTAGACAAAGCTGGTGGCAACTGGGATCAGCTGTATGGCTGATTCAGAGTTGAGCTCTATGAACAGCAGCCCCATGTGATGTGTCTCTTGCAGGCCTGTACCAATTTGGGGCTGAGGGTGGGGTACTGCATGTTTGCATGTTAATAAATCCTTCTCAAAAGCAGCATGTCAGGGCAAAAGCTAGGCTAGAGCCCTGACAAGCTAGGTTGGAAAGTGCTGGGGTATTTAAATGAGGGGGCCTTCAAATATTTTATTCCTCCGCCTGTAATTGAAAGGGGTCTAGTCCACCAACGGATACATCACATTAGGCTGATGATGTAGCATGAAGCAGGGCATGGCAACCGCTCTTCTGAATATGTTCGACACTTGAAGCCTTTGCAGTAATACGGTGAAATGAACACTTAAAAAAGCAGGGGGTGGGTGTGATTAGAATGAATGTGCAAGTGCTTCATCACCTGCTCAAATTCAGCCTGCTTGCAACCAACCCACCAAGATGTAGGCATGCCTCCATTCCTTTCGTGGGCTGATTCGCCCAACTGGCAGCAGCATCGCAGCTGCTCTTTGCACTGACTTCAGCACACTAGTGGCATGCGAAGAGGCAGTCATGTGGAGGCCACCGGCACATAGAATTCAGCGTATGTTGACTTTGAGCATGCCTCTCTGAACACTGAGCCAGCATGGCTAGAATATGGCTGTCTGCTAAAAGTAAATGCGTGCAGAGTTATGCACACTAGCAGCCTGTGAACAAATACTTACGCAGCAGCATGGTGGCTAAATGGCCCCTTCCAACTCTATGACTCTATGTGTCACATGCCGATTGATGTCAGCTTGAGCAGGCACTGTCACTGGTTGTGAGAATCAAACTTGAATCAGCTTTTAAAAACCCAACTTTTCTGCCCAGCTTAAGGTTGTAGATCAGTCTGTAATTCTTCTCCATTACTCAGATGAAACAGCAGTGGCACAAAGGTGAAGACATGTGATTTATTTGAGCTGTTAATGAAACAGGGCGGCACATGAAAGAGGAAAGCAACAAAGCGATAACACTGTGAGTTGGAGGAATTATGAAATATTTTCAGCCATCACATCAGCTCATAGTTGACAAACCCCTCTTTAACAAGACAAAAGCTGTCATATTCAAGCTTGTTTTCTCTCAAAGTGATTTCCTGTCTCCAGAAAGATAAAAGATCACCCATTTGTGCTGTTCTTCCTGAAATTTAAAAAAAATGCTTCAAAGGAAGATTTGAATATCAAAGAGTAAGGTGGTGCTCTCCTTTCTCACATCAATCTTTGGTTAAGCGATAACATACTCAGTGTGTTGTGAAGATGTCTTCAGTACCCCCTACAAAAGCATTAACCTTTGGACACGAGGGCACCCCAAAGGCCTCTTCGGCTCTTTGATAGATAGTGCTTTCATGGTGCAATGATTCCATAATGGCTACTCATTCATTGATCTTTCCTTATGGTTGCTCTTGCATTGTGGATACATTGCACTTTCCCAGCAATCAAAGCGTGATATGTTGTCACTGGGAAGTTCCAATGATTCCTTCCTTCCACATCTACCCAGCTTGTACACCAGGTGAAATATATGTGAGGATACTCCTATGCATCTCTAAGCTAAATCCCAGAGATTTCCATGGGACTCACTCTGAAGTAGGTGTGTATAGGGCTGAAGCTTTAATGCTGTGTACAACATGGCATGGGTATCTATTGGATAGTTCCTGTGATGTCACTCATGGTGAATAGCACAATTACCTCTTTGTTATTTATTTAATTATTTTAATTCCTTAGAAGCTGTACACTTAAATGTGGGAGTACACATGTAGCCCTTTAAAAAAGGAGCAGCAAAAATCAGCAACACTACCCCCTCCTGCAGTAGCAGTGCCCTGACATTTTATTTATTTGTTTCTTGTGGGGAGAGAGTGCACTACCATCTGCCACCCCCACCCCACCACACGCACGTGATCTGGCAATGGCAGTGACACTACTCTACTGTATAGTCTTTCAACACTTTGTAAAATGCTTTGGGAGCTCATATACCTGAAAATCAATCTATAAATGGTTAAAACAAAACAAAACAAAACAGTATTGATTGATTGATTTGATTTGATTTGTACCCCACCTTTCTACCAAGAAAAATTGTACTCAAAGTGGCTACATTCCACAAGGCAGTACAATTATGCTTTTTTAAAAACACACACACACAATGACTGCAATCTTTTGCACATTTACTTCGGTGTAAGCTCCTTTGAACTAAGGCTGGAACGATATATTATGCCTATGAACACAGGTTTCCATCTTCGTGATTGCCAAATGCCATAAATGCGAGAGTGAAAAAGACATTTAAAAGGGTGGGTGGTATGTAACGTGTCCTTGGCCAGCTACTTTTCTTCTGCAGCCCCTTGCCCACGGTTTTCCCTCCATCTGAGCTTCTTTCCAGTCTTGGTGTCCAGCTGGAAATAAAACCAGATTCGCACAAGCCTCCCTGATCCTCACATTTAAGACCATGTTAGAGCTTAAACCATGGAGAATGGGCTAGTCCTTTTTATAAACATGACAACTGAAATGGCTATTTCCAGTGAAATTTCTATTCAGTTAGAAAATAATTAGAAAATAGTTAGAAAATAAATAAATAATTATTTATTTATTATTTACTTCTTACATTTATATCCTGCCTTCCCCCCCCCCCTTAAGGAACCCAAGGCAGCGTACATAATCCTCCTTCTCCTCCATTTTATCCTCACAACAACAACCCTGTGAGGTGGGTTGGGCTGAGAGTCTGCGACTGGCCCAAAGTCACCCAGTGAGCTTCCATGGCCGAGTGGGAACTAGAACCCGGCTCTCCCAACTCCCAGTCCAACACTCTCACCACTACGCCACACTGGCTCTCTTTTAGATTTTCATGGTACAGTTCTCAAATGGGATTTGCAGTTTGCTCTCCCCTTCTCTTAATGACCCTTTGAATGCTCTCTTTGCAGTTTGCTCTCCCCTTCTCTTAATAACCCTTTGAATGCGCTCTTTGCAGTTTGCTCTCCCCTTCTCTTAATAACCCTTTGAATGCTCTCTTTGCAGTTTGCTCTCCCCTTCTCTTAATAACCCTTTGAATGCTCTCTTTGCAGTTTGCTCTCCCCTTCTCTTAATAACCCTTTGAATGCTCTCTATGCAGTTTGCTCTCCCCTTCTCTTAATAACCCTTTGAATGCTCTCTACCCATCTTAGATGACACGGGGCTAGCATCCACCATGGTTGGGGAAATGCTAGGACACTGGCAGGCCCATTGCTATGAGCACGGCCTCCACAGCTGATGCAGCCCAGCTGGGTGGTGGCAGCACTGGACAAGTCTCCAGGCCAGCACAGCACATGTATACTGGCCAGCCAGTACATGTACAGGGGCTGGGAGCGCCACTCGGGTCCCAGCAATAGGGACTAGGGGACAGCCTGGACGTAGAGCCAGGTGGAGCTGCCAGCTCACATGCATGCACAGTCTAGCTCAGCCATATTAACAGCACTCGCCCAGCCCCTCACATATGTGTGTCAGGGGCAGGGGCAGCAGCATTAACATCAAAGTGCCAGCAAGTTCATGTGCCCGACAAGTGTTTTACATTTATTTTGGTAGATTGGAAGGGTTTAAAATGATGTGACTAGGACGTGGTTTTTCCTTTAAAAAAACCCCCACCATGGTACAGTGCTATAGCGCTGTGACACTCTTTCATCTAAGCAGGATTTTGCCAATATTTCTTTAAAACATTATAGTTGTGAAAGCATTTTAGCAGCGATTGAAAGATCCCTTTTTAAATAATTAACATGGTTATGAAATGGTGTCCACCGCAAAGGATGCGGAATGCCTGTTGGGCTGTGATAGGTTCACCTGCCCGATATATTACTACCCATATAAAAATCATACCGCTTAAAAAAAAAAAAAAGATGGAAGAGTAGCGCTGAGGGAATTTACACCTGTGGAAATTCTGCTGTTCTTCTGTCCTTCTCAATAAAGCTGGCCTTTCTGCAGTAAGACAAAGATGGAAGAAGCACTAGGAAAACACAGAATTATAAATTGATGACACCCCATAAAATGTGTTGAACCTGGTGATTCCACACTAAACACCTAGTGTGGAAGCAAACCCAGCTTCCAGGAAAAGCTTTCATTGAACATCCTCCCTATATCGTTACAGTGTTAAAGAGACCAGTGACTCCTGATGAACTTCTGATGCCTGGGGCTCCCTATGCCAGGAAAACCTTCACAGTATGTCTCCATTTCACACATTTATTTGCTGTTATTCATGACATTTTGACCATATTTTCATGTAAACATTTTTGAAGTGGTGTAATCTCTCCTAATTACATTTCTTGACGTGTGTGTGTTAACACTTCAGTCAGAGGACATATCAGTGGCGTAATTTTAGGGACATGACAGTGGTATAATGTTAGGGCTTAGAGTGAAATGGCACAGCAATAATATGGTTCTATAAGAGTCAGTGGCCCTAGCCTATCAATCTGACTAGATCTATATTTATGTATACTGTTATGGCTGCTGGTTGACTATTCTTTTATTAAGCTTGAATGATCAGTTGATATTTCATCAGTGGGAGCTAATGACGGGAGGTGGTGTCCTGGGGATCTCAAGAGAAACCTTGAAGGAGGTAGCCAAAAGAGCTGAAAAACACGACTGCCCTGCATTGTAGTAGTAATGGGGGACTTCCATTTCCCCGATATTTGTTGGGAGACAAATTCTGCAAAACATGGCCCCTCCAGATAATTCCTGACTTGTGTGGCAGATAACTTCCTCCTACAGAAAGTAGGGAAAGGAACTAGAGGATCGGCTATCCTTGACTTGATCCTAACCAACAGAGATGACCTGGTGGATAAAGTAGCAGTTACAGGAACTCTGTGGGAAAGCGACCATGTTGTACTTGAGTTCTTGGTTCTAAGGGAAGCAAAAGCCTAGTGTAGTCAAATGCGTACCCTGGATTTTAGGAAAGCTGATTTTAATAAACTCGGAACAATGATCAGTAAGGTCCCATGGCAAGTGACGCTAATGAGAAAAGGAGTCCAAGATGGGTGGGAACTTTTAAAAAAGGAAATTCTCAAGGCACAATTACAAACAATTCCAACAAGAAGAAAAGGTGGAAGACAACAGAAAAACCCCATGTGGCTTCACAAAAAGCTTAGAGATGACCTGAAAACAAAAAAGGACATATAGGAAGTGGAGAGAAGGCCAAGCAACAAAGGAAGAGTACAGGCAGGTAGCACAGAATTGCAGGGATGGCATCAGGAAGGCTAAAGCTGAGAACGAGCTGAGGTTAGCGAGGGATGCTAAAAGCAACAAAAAGGCTTTCTTTAGCTACGTGCATAGTAAAAGACAATGGAAAGAAATGGTGGTTCAGCTATTAAATAAGGATGGCAAAATGATAACAGATGACAAAGAAAAGGTAGAGGTGCTCAATTCCTACTTTGGCTCAGTCTTCTCCCAAAAGAGGGTCTATGCCCCCCTGGCAAAGGCGAAGTACAGGCTGAAGGGGCAGGATTGCAGCTTGAGATCGACAGGCATATGGTCAAGGAACACCTCATTACTTTGAATGAGTTCAAATCTCCAGGGCCAGATGAACTGCATCCGAGAGTAATAAAGGAACTGGCAGAAGAACTCTCAGAACCACTGTCTATTCTCTTTCAGAAATCATGGAGGATGGGTGAAGTGCCAGATGACTGGAGGAGGGCTAATGTTGTCCCTATCTTCAAAAAGGGTAAAAAGGAGGATTTTTACTCCTCCTGGGAACTACAGACCAGTCAGTCTGACATCAATCCCTGGGAAAATTCTGGAGCAGATCATAAAGCAATCCATCTGGAAGCACCTTGACAACAATGCCGTGATTACTCGAAGCCAACATGGATTTGTCAAGAACAAATCCTGCCAGACGAATCTGATCTCATTTTTTGATCAAGTAACCTCCCTTGTGGACTGTCGGAATGCTGTAGACATCATATACCTCGACTTCAGCAAAGGTTTTGACAAAGTGCCCCATGATATCATGATAAGCAAACTAGCTCAAAGTGGGCTAGATGAAACAACGATCCAGTGGATCCACAGTTGGCTACAGAATCGGACTCAAAGAGTGCTGCATTTTGGGCTGCATTAATAGAAGCATAGCTTCCAAATCCCGGGAAGTACTAGTTCCCCTCTACTCAGCACTGGTTAGGCCTCATCTGGAGTACTGTGTCCAGTTCTGGGCGCCACATTTTAAGAAGGATGCAGACAAACTGGAGAGGGTTCAGAGGAGGGCAACAAAGATTATCGGGGGACTGGAAACAAAGCCTTATGAAGAGAGACTGAAAGAACTGGGCATGTTTAGCCTTGAGAAGAGAAGACTGAGGGGAGATAGGATAGCGCTCTTCAAGTACTTGAAAGGTTGTCACAGAGAGGAAGGCCAGGATCTCTTCTTGATCATCCCAGAGTGCAGGACACGGAATAATGGGCTCAAGTTACAGGAAGCCAGATTCCGGCTGAACATCAGGAAAAACTTCCTGACTGTTAGAGCAATACGGCAATGGAACCAATTACCTAGGGTGGTGGTGGGCTCTCCCACACTGGAGGCATTCAAGACGAGGCTGGACAGCCATCTGTCACGGATACTCTGACTTGGATTCCTACATTGAGCAGGGGGTTGGACTCAACGGTCTTGTAGGTCCCTTCCAACTCTACTATTCTATGATTCTATGATTCATCTGCAGGGTTGAGGCAAAGGGGAAGCAGAATCAAGTTGATGGCAGTTTAGAAGACAGAGATTGGTGGGAGTTTCTACCTAGTTGGTTCATTCACAGGACTTCCCCATTGCTGTCCAAGAAATTTTCTACCTTGAAAGAATTCTTGTTTGCTTCCACCTATGCCATCTGCATGTTTGTAAATAAAGCAAATGTTACAAAGATGCCATTAGTCTCCAGTGCTCTCCCATCCAAAGGAAAGTCAGTTAAGTGGCACTGCCTTGGAGCTTCTCACTGTAAGGTGTAACTATATTTATGACATTGTTGACTTGCCCTCTGATAGGCTCAGAGGGTGGGGAAGGGCACCCACATGGAAAGTAAAATGCTGCATGCCTTGCGCTTTCATCCCAGGAAGCGGCAGGAAGGTATTTTTGTACCCTCTTCCTGCATCCACACAGGACCTGAGAGTACAGTAGGCCAGAAAGAGTTATCTCCTGTTGCCCAAATAACAATGGTTCTGTTATACCGTCTTGCAAGTTTCTTCAGAACTATCTTGTGCACACAGCCTGAGTGTTGCTCCTCCTTTCTCTCTCATATATGACAGCTGCTGTGCTGCAGTCAAGAAAAGTATCAAACAGAGTTATTGTTCCTGGAAATGGCAAATCCACTGCAGAGCTTGATTCTCTCCACCCCAGGCAGTAGTGCTTTAAATTGACCCTTCTCCTCTCTGAGGAGAGATTTGTCCTGGGAATAAACTATATCTTTGCACCACTTCTAGGAATGAAAATTAGCCACAGGTATCGATGCAGAAAATATATCTGCCAATCAACCAATGCTCTATTTTGCATTTCCTCTGCAGGGACCAAGCAAAACAAACGATCCCTCTTTGTAACTGGGGGCTGTTGTGGTTAATGGCTCAGTTTCCTGGATAGTTCTGTCATGTGCACCTTGTGAATTTGCTAGCTAATTGCAATGAATGAATCTCAGTTTTAAATGAAACAGTGTTAATGGGCCGGAATGACTGGTCAGGGGCCAAGGCATGCCAGCCACATCACAAAAATGCCTGAAATCTCCAGTGATCACTTCTCCCCAGAAAAGTCAAACCCTGGTAGTGCTACCCCTGGAGCGTCTCAGGAAAGTGAGGAATGCATAATGACCTGGTTTATACAACACACTGGGATCATTGTGGGTTGTTTACCCAACAATGAGCCGTGTATATCCTGGGCGCCATTTTGAATATGCAACCCCTGCTCGGGTGTTGCCGTGTCATAAGAGCTCAGCCACTGAGGGGTATTTGAGGGTTAAACAACCCTCACATAACCCTACAACAAACTGAGGGTTATGTGAAGGTTGTTGAACTCTCCAGTAACCCTCAGTGGCCAGCTTTGGACGACACAGCAACCCCAGCATATTTTGTGGTAAATAGGCAAGCAGGGGTTACATATTCAAAATGTTGCCCGGCACACACCATGGCTCATTGTGTGCCAGTGTGGTGTAGTGGCTAGAGTGTTGGACTGGGAGCCCAGCAATCTGGGTTCTAGTCCCCACTCAGCCATGGAAGCTCAGTGGGTGATTTTGAGCCAGTCACAGACTCTCAGCCCAACCTACCTCACAGGGTTGTTGTGAGGATAAAATGGAGAGGAGGAGGATCATGTAAGCCACCTTGGGTTCCTTGCAACAGGAAAAAAGGTGGGATATAAATGCAATAAAATAAATAAATAAAATTGTGGGTTAGAAAAACACCGTTGAGCCTGGTGTGTTGTGAGAACTGGCTCAATATTTACAACGGAAAGCACTTTAGGTATGGAGATGAGCCCGTACCAGAGTCACCTGACTGACCAACCAGTCTGAGTATCTTTGGATGGCAATTGGGTAACACTGTGGATTTTATACCAAATAAACACCACATGCACTTATGTTTGACAAAAAACTACTGCAAAAAGAGAGTCGTTAAAAGGATTCATTGTGGGCATCTTCTCGTTCCCTCTCAAGATCGTAGGTGACGCTGTCGGGTGGGGATTCGTGGTTCGTGGGAGCAAGCCTTGCCATGTTCAAGCCGTGGATCCCAGTGGTCCAGCAGCTGCAGCAGGAATGAAGGTAATTGTGATTAATGTAGGTAAGAAGGGCAGTTGCGGCGGGGGAGGGGGGGAATGGGTTGACATACTCTTAGGACTACTTCAGATGTTACAAAATTCCTGCAAAGAAAGCACTTCCATGTAGGCAGCGATCCATGTGAAGACTGCATGCATGATGCTTGCACATGTGTCATCGCATGTGACTGTGAACATTTCTACAGCAGACTAAAATCCCGCAACTTTACCAGGGCTTTCTGCTTCTGTTTTAAATGCAGGATCACTACAGGTTCCCTTTACACGCCCTTCCCTTTCCCCCCTTGTCTGCACGTTCTATATGTTTCATTATACAGCCACTAGATGGCGATATAGTCTAGCTCCTCTATTGCATGACTTCCTCTTTTCACGAGGAAACTCAACATGCTGTAATTTGATAGCTCTTTATCTCCGATCTTTTAAAAAATAGGATAAAGGTAATTTAGCGCGAGAGACACCGTGGAGGTTGACAATGTCATGTAAAGGACCCACAAACTTTCATGAGTAACCAATCTGGATCGCAGGATAAAAACCCCGTGTGGAGAAGCCCTGTCTATATGCAAATTGAATACTACTTCCTGGGCAGGAGTGCTTTTGTGTAACAGTTTTGTAACAACTGCAAGCTGCCCCTAGGTCATCGCAAAGTTGCTTCTTTCTTCTCTGATGTGAATCTCTGTTAGAAATATAAAAATGAGGCTTCTTCAGACTTAGCACAGTAATAAGAGCTGGTAGTGAAGAAGAATCTGTCCTGCTCTAAGAAACGTTGCCTGCCAGGATTCCTTGGAACAACCCACCAAAGAGATGAGACCAAGAAAACTTGGCTAGGATGAAAAGGGCAAGAATTTGAAGAGCAGCCAAGGTTCAGCATTTTGCTTTCTAGAAGATTCCTTGGCACCAAGGCGGACCCCTCCTCTCTGCCTTGAGGTGCGCTTAGAAGCTTTCATATGTGTGGATGTTTGCCGCATGCTGTCTTTGTTTAGAAAACCTGCAATCCTCATTGCCTTCACACACCATGTGTAACACTTCTCTCCTTTGCACCAAGTAGAGCAAACTCTTAGAGCAAGACTTTTGCCCTGCAGCTCAGCATGTGCACTTTAAGGCCTTTTGTTCTATAAAGCTATAAAAGAGACATACTACAAAGCCAGCACTGTGCCTTGCATTTCATAAGACCAGAGGGATGTCCAAAAGCCATCAATCTCTGTGGTTTCTGGAGAGAGGCCTGAACCAACCCTTTGTCACAAAGGGGAAAACAGCGAGATATTCACTCAGTACTTGATTTCTAGAAAAAATAATGGTGAAGCTCAGGTCTGGAAGCACCTCCTCTTAATTTCTGGTCTGTGGGGGCTCTATAGGTCAGGGGTCCCCAATTTGTTTGGACCCATGGGCACGTTTGGGAATTTGAGAAACTACTGTGGGCACCACCACAAAATGGCTCCCAGGGAGGATGTGGCTAGTCACATAATGGCTGCTGTGCGGGGCCTGGTTAGTCAAAAGTGATCTAAAGAGGTGATGCAGGGGGTGGGGGGAGAAATAGTGAAGCTAGAGGCTGAGAGGGAGGGGGAAATAGCAAGGCAAAGGGGTAGAGGAGGGAGAAAGAGCAAGGCTAGATGCTAGAAAGGGAGAGGAAAAACGGCTAGGGAAGAGGAAGAGAGAGAAATAGTGAGGAAAGGAGTTGTAGAGAAAGAAATAGCGAGGCTAGAGGCTGGGAGTGGGGAGAGAGCATGGGAAAGGTCTGTGTGGGCAGAAGATTGGGCAGAGCCAGAAAGCAACTCTTTCCTTTGCCTGCCTGCCAACAGCTGATCTGCAGCAGGTGCAGGAACAGGAAACTGGTGCCCTAATGTTTTTAAAAGTTCTTATTTTAAACAATTTTTTTGAAGGGGGCAGGGAGTGGACAGCTTCATGGGCGCCACGTTGGGGACCCTTGGTATAGTTGCTTAGTGGTGAGAGAAATGCACTCTGTATGTACTCAGGGTGGCTTTCCTCTCTTATTTCATATGTTTCAGGGTGGACCCTTGGCACTGAAGGCAGAGGTGGAGCCTTAGAGATCACAGGCAGGGTCAGTGTCAAGGGTAGGCGTGGTGGGGCACCTGCTGAGGGCCCACATCCCAGCAGGGGCCAACTGACGACACCCCCCTGGAGTTGCTCCTCCTCTTCACCATTACAATTTGCTTGTTCACCTGCCTCTCACTCTGGCCCAGGGAGTGGTGGCGGTGAGAAGGACAAGTAGATGATGCCCCTGCCAACTTAAGAACATAAATGAACATAAGAAGAGCCCTGCTGGGTCAGACCAAGGGTCCATCTAGTCCGGCATTCTGTTCACGTGGTGGCCAACCAGCTGTTGATGGGAAACCAGGTGCTCTCTGCTTGCCAAGCGGGCAAGTGGTAGTAATGATGATGAAGAGGAGGAGCAAGAACAGCTGGTGGCAATGGTGGTGAGAAAGTAGACTCAGTGAGGGAGGGGCCCATGGAGGGTGTCTTGCCCAAGGGCCCCCAGAACCTGAAGCCAGCACTGATCGCAGGCAGAAACTAAGCTCTATGTCTGCCACCTGCTTTGCTCCAGTTTGGTCCCTTTTGCGGGCTGCTAATGGGCTTTGTTTCCAGAGGGGTGATAAAACGAAGACAGAAAGCAGGCATTTGCCTTCTGCTGCTGGCTCTGTCTAGTGTTTCTTGCAGTAAGGAGTTCAGGGGCAGGTCGGGAAAGGCACTTTGGCCATCTTCCATCCAGTTCCTCAGTATCTCTTTGGAAATAAGGTCAGCGTCAAGTGGCCACCTCCCTTTGTAACCCCAGTCGCTTGACAGGGTTGTGCTTTGTATCCCATGACTGAAACTGAAGTGGGGTAAATATTGACAGAGCGATAGCACTGTGATTACAGCAAACACCTGCAGCTTCCTCTATACGTCATGCACTCGTTGCACAGAAATCGACGTGATGAGGCTTGATGCCTGTCTCCAGCATGAAAACCATGAAACCGCCTGCTCTGGGTTTTGTTTTCTTTTGTTTTAATATCGATGTGCTGCTAAATAGGACAATTGTGTAAGCCACCCAATGAGAAACAGAGCCGTCCCCTAGTTGGGGAAAGCAAATAGGCTGAGCTAGTGACACCTCTCGTACATTTCTGTTGCCACAGGTTCTTAACAAACACTCTTTTCTAAAATTGAGGTAGTATTACTTGGTTGTTTTCCTTGAAATAATACAAAATATGCAAATGAGAACCAGTGTTTGACAAAATACGTAGGATGGCCAGGTGTCCTACTTTACAGAAGACAGTCCTTTCTTTTGGAGAGCTGGCAGGGGGCAGTCCTCTATTTGAAGGTGTCCTCTGCCTGAAGGGCTGTCTGCCCAAGTCTGGTTTAAAACAGAGAGCCATAAGGAGCGGCCTGGAAGTTGCCTGTCAGCGGTTAGCACCTGAACAGCAGACTGAGCAGGTGGGCACAAAGCCTTTCCCATTAAGGTGAGAGATATTGTATCTCTATTTGAGCTAGGGTGATTCTTTCTAAATTTGCATTTATACATACCAATTAGCATATGCAAATTGATGTGCCCTTTTGACCTCTTTTTTGGAGATGTCCAAGAGCTTTTCGAGGAAAATCGAGGAAAACAATAGAATGGGAAAGACTAGAGATCTTTTCAAGAAAATCGGAGATATTAAGGGAACGTTTTGTGCAAAGATGGGCATGATAAAGGACAAAGAAAGCAGGGACCTAACAGAAGCAGCTGAGATGAAGAAGAGGTGGAAAGAATACACAGAAGAACTATACAGGAAAGATCTTAATGTCCCTGATAGCCATGATAGTGTGCTCACTGAACATGAGCCAGACATCCTAGAGAGTGAAGTCAAGTGGGCCTTAGGAAGCGTTACTAACAACAAAGCTAGCGGAGATGACAGTATTCCAGCTGAGCTATTTCAAATCCTAAAAGATGTTGCTGTTAAAATGCTGCACTCAATATGCCAACAAATTTGGAACACTCAGCAGTGGCCACAAGACTGGAAAAGGTCAGTTTACATTCCAATGCCAAAGAGTGTTCAAACTACCGCACAATTGCGCTCATTTCACATGCCAGCAAGGTTATGCTCAAAATCCTACAAGCTAGGCTTCAGCAGCATGTGAACCGAGAACTACCGGAAGTACAAGCTGGGTTTCGAAGAGGCAGAGGAACTAGAGATCAAATCGCCAACATTTGCTGGATCATGGAGAAAGCAAGAGAATTCCAGAAAAACGTCTATTTCTGCTTCATTGACTACGCTAAAGCCTTTGATACTGTGGATCACAACAAACTGTGGCAAATCCTTAAAGAGATGGGAGTACCAGACCACCTTACCTGTCTCCTGAGAAACCTGTATGAGGGTGAAGAAGCAACAGTAAGAACCAGACATGGAACAACCGAGTGGTTCAAAATTGGGAAAGGAGTACGACAAGGCTGCATATTGTCGCCCTGCTTATTTAATTTATATGCAGAGTACATCATGAGAAATGCTGGGTTGGATGAATCACAGGTCGGAATTAAGATTGCCAGGAGAATTATCAACAACCTCAGATACGCAGACGATACCACCCTAATGTCAGAAAGCGAAGAGGATCTAAAGAGCCTCTTGTTGAGGGTGAAAGTGGAGAGTGCAAAAGCTGGTTTGAAACTCAACATTAAAAAAACTAAGATCATGGCATCTGGCCCCATCACTTCCTGGCATATAGAAGGGGAAGAAATGGAAGCAGTGACAGATTTTACTTTCTTGGGCTCCAAGATCACCGCAGACAGTGACTGTAGCCATGAAATTAAAAGACACTTGCTCCTTGGGCGGAAAGCTATGGCAAACCTCGACAGCATAGTAAGAAGCAGAGACATCACCTTGCCGACAAAGGTCCGTCTAATCAAAGCTATGGTTTTCCCAGTAGTAATGTATGGCTGTGAGAGCTGGACTATAAGGAAGGCTCAGCGCCGAAGAATTGATGCTTTCGAACTGTGGTGCCAGAGAAGACTCTTACGAGTCCCCTGGACTGCAAGGAGGTCAAATCAGTCCATCCTAAAGGAAATCAACCCTGAGTGCTCATTGGAAGGACAGATACTGAAGCTGAAGCTCAAATATTTTGGCCACCTAATGCGAAGAGAAAAGTCACTGGAAAAGACCCTGATGCTGGGAAAGATTGAAGGCAAAAGGAGAAGGGGACGGCAGGGGATGAGATGGCTAGATAGCATCACCGATGCAATGAATATGAACTTGAGCACACTCCAGGAGAGAGCGGAGGACAGGAAGGCCTGGCGTGCTATGGTCCATGGGGTCACGAAGAGTCGGACATGACTTAACGACTGAACAACAAAGAGCTTTTCTACACAAGGCGTTTAATCACTGTACCTACTTTCAGTTTCGTTGCAGAATTGAGATCCAAGCTCTATACAAAGAACTTTTCCTTTCCTGTTTTTCCACTACATAAACTCTAAGTGGGGCTGTGCTATAGCAGAACAGGACAAATACATGAGTAGGAACAGCACGTTCAGAAATAATACCCAATTTTCCCCATTCTAAAAAAAAACAACAGGAAAGTTCTCTGAAAAAAACAGAAGTGCAACTGGAGGGTCATGATATTGTCTAAAGAACCTGTAAACAACCATGGGTAAGGAATCTTGACTGCACAGTAAATAGCTTTGTGTAGAAAAGCTCTGCATGGCCATCTTAATAAAAAGACTTCTCCACTAGGTTGAAAGGCCAAAGTGGACCTTTGCTGAATGTCCAGACCTAGGAACCCAGGTCTCTGCCAAACATCAAAAAGGTTATGGGGGATGGGTACCACTTTTCCCTTCCCTTCCCTTCCCTTCCCTTCCCTTCCCCAGGTCCTTTTTGTCGGATGGGATTTCCAGATACATGTTTGCCACAGCTGAGAGAAAAATGGCAGGGGAAGGCAGATGCAGTAGCAGATGGGAGAAGGATTAAACACTTCTTCTGCCACCTGCATCATCTCCTTTCTAAATCGAATACTACCTCTTCCCTGCTCCCCTCTCCCTCGCTTTTTAGATCTTTAACTCATCTAGGTTTCTGTGGTATATCCAGCAGTTTCTCCTTGAATCTCTGTGCCAGGTGCCTAGCTCCTGGCTTCTTTTGTAGTCACACCAGTGGTATTGCTAGTCAATACATTTTTTTTATTATGCAGACTAAAGACAGATCAGCATTGCCTCAGGCTACAGACATAATCCACATGCAGAAAGCAGGAGCATCCATCACCGGCTTTGCATAATAAGGATCTACATAAGCTGCAGTTAACTGTCTCAGGTTTCAGCAGTGTAAAAGAGAGTTGCAGGGAAACTGTGTGTGGGGGGCATCACTTCCCAACCTGAGGAGTCTAACCAAGTCCTGCCCTCAAGGTGGGTCTTTCCAGAGAGTCACCTCTCTGGCTGTCAGCGTCTTCAAGTGCCTCAAGACTGGCGTGGCTCCTTCCTTCTCATGAGCTGTCTCACCCTCGGGTCTGTTACTTCCAGCCCCTCCTCCTCCTCATTAGGACCCTGCATTCCCACGGTTTCACAGGCTACAAACCCTACAGTCCCCCTCCCCCCGTGTTGTATCCTGCTCTTCCTACACTGAACTCAAGGTGATGTATGCGGACTTATTCATTTGTATTATAAGTCATATTCACATGCTACATAGGACACACTAGATCAGGGGAAGGCAATATTTTAGGCTCCATGGGGGCATTTTTCATTTTTGGTGGGGCACCAGGGCATATTTGTCCCATGGGCATTTATTTTGGGGATCCTCTCTTTTCTTGCCTCTGCTTTGTTGGATCCTCTTTTTTGT
Source organism: Heloderma suspectum (assembly GCF_057233095.1). Lineage (NCBI taxonomy): Eukaryota > Metazoa > Chordata > Lepidosauria > Squamata > Helodermatidae > Heloderma > Heloderma suspectum. Next base: position 26,412,873 of record NC_139461.1, on the reverse strand, counting down.
GCCCCCCTTCTTGTTGGATTCTCTTTCCTCCTCCTTTTGCTCACCTTCCTTCTCTTCCTCCTGCCTGAGATTTTCCACTGCTACCACCATGCTCACCTTCCTCTTCCTTCCCCCAGCTGAAATGTCCTCCCCTCCCCCATGCTCACCTTCCACCACCTTCCCCACACCCCAATGCTCATCTCCTCCTTCCCTCCGCCACTGTTGATACCAGTTCCCCCCCTGCCACCGTTGATACCAGTTTCCTCCCCCTGCCGCCCTAGTGAGGAAGGAGGAACCAGAAGGAAGTGAGCGTGGCCATGGGGGAGGGAGAAAGGAGGAGGAACTCTCAGGTGGGAGGAGGAGGAGGAAGGCCTCCAAAAAGGTCTGGCGAGCACACCCAGGGGCCTGCACTAGATGATGGTGAAAGGGTAGAACAGCCATGTTAACCTATCCTTTTAGCCTGTTTGTGTCCTTAAAACAATTGGACACAAAGTCCGTTTTAGGTTTATTTATTTTTGCCAGTCATTAGCGATCTATTTTTTTTTGGCCTTCATTTTAAACAACAACAAAATAGGATAAAATGCTAAAAAAAAAAGACACCCCTGTTTTGTTAAAAGTGTGCTTGGGAGGGCACCTAGTTTACGAATAAACAAGATGCAAGGCCATGTAGGCCTGTTTGTCCGGATAAGTTCTGAGCCACAACAGCTGTACCCATTCAGACAGGTCAAGGCAGCCTTGGTGTGGACTGCCAACGTAGAAACAGTGCTGTGCTTGTATGTTAATTCAGCTTGTAAATTCCAGCCTGGGCTGCAGCCCAATTACAGCTGCAGTGCTCTTCCAGACAGCACAGCTGTGCCCTTTTGCCCTTTTGGAGCATTTGTTGGCTACCTAAAATATCCCTTAGACAACAGCTCTTGCTCAGATAACGGGACCAAGAATGCAGACACTGGATGTTTGGGAAATGTCTTCTTAAAATCTAGAAATGAATAATGTTATAACCCCCTTTTTTCATTGGCTCTGCTGTTGCCATCCTAGAGTTCAGGTTGCCGTCTCTTTATTTCCTGACAATACTACTTTGCCATCAACAGCTGTATGCCAGGCAACGAATCCACAGGTGCAGTTTTTCCCACTGTGGAGATATTGGTGATAGTGACAGTGATAAAGAGGAGGTGCAAGAAAAGAGAGGATCCCAAAAATAATGGGACAAATGTGCCCTTGGGCCCCAAAACACAAAAGACCGATGTGCCTGCGGTGCTGAAACGATCGCTGACTTCTGACCTTGAAAGCCCCTACAGATAAGGGTAGCTAAGAGACAGCCTCTTCCTCTTTGCCCCATCTTGATGAATGGTGACCTGCCCAGAGAGCCTTGGCTATTGGGTGGCATAGAAATAATGATGAAGATGATGATGATGAAGATGATGTGCCTCATACATTGAGGGGATCTGAAGAGATGGTGATAAACTATGAACAAGATCTTGGGGCAGTGCAGGCTCCAGGCTTTTGAAGGCCCTTGGGCAAGACACCCTCACTAGGCCCTCCCCCTCAGTGAGTTTCCTTTCTCCCTGCCTGTCAAGGGCTCCTTGGCGGCCTCTTTCAGTCTAATCCAGTAGCCAAGTCCAGACACAGACAAAGGGATTCTTTTCAAAGCTTTATTCCTTTTTTACAACTTAACAACTCTACTATCAGCAACTAGCTATGAGCAGCAGAGTACCTATGCCCTAAGTTGGAACAGTTGGTCCCCGTTTGAAGGAGAATCACTGGCAGACCCTGAACTTATGGGCTAGGGAGAGTCCCTCCCCTTTTCTCTTGGATCCTCTGGGTGCAACCGTTGTTTGCGCGCCAACTGGGCACTAAGCCTCCTTTCCACGCCCTCCATTTGGCGCCGCTCCCTGCGTCGGCGCCGCGCGTCCAGCAAGTCTTCTTTCCACGCTCTCTCACTCCCGGGACTGCTATCTATGTCAAGAACGATGGTGGGAGGAATCTCTGCCAGCTGTTAGCCCTGGGAAGGATGAGCATGCTCCCCTCCCAGGAGCGGCTGCTCCACCTCAGAATCAGAACTACTCTGGGATTCTATGGGCTCAGTGTCCACCCTGACATCACCATTGCCACCAGCTGCCCTTGCTTAGGGAAATCCACCACGGACTCCAGTGACGCCGGATTCTTTCGAATCCCCCCCCCCCCGCCACCCTGGGAACTACGGTCGGGACAGACCCTACCTGGCGCTGGCCGGTCCAGGTTCGTCATCTTCATTCCGCAGCCGCAAATGGCATCCGGCGTAGCGAACGCCATTTGCATCCCTGCCCTGTGCCGTGATTGGCTACGTAAATATTTACGTAGCCAATCACAAAAAGAGCAGGGACACAAGTGGCGTCCGCTACACCATTTGTGTCCCTGCTCTTTGCTGTGATAGGCTACGTAAATATTTACATAGCCAATCATGGCATAGGGCAGGGACGCAAATGGCGTCCCCTACGCCGGACGCCATTTGCAGCCGCAGCCCGGCAGTGGATGGAAGTCCGGCTGCGGACAGCCCCAGCCGGCGGCTCCGCGGACTCGCTGCGGAGCAGAACCGGCCAGGGAGCAGAACTGGCCGGGGAGGATTCCAGGGGGAGGGACGGATCGCCTTCCCCCCGCAGCGGACCCTGGAGCGGACTGGTAAGTGGGGTTCGTACACCCCTACCCTTGCTCCTCCTCCTCTTTCTCATCATTGCTACCACTTGCTTGCTTGACATGCAGAGAGCCAGTGAGCACGCAGAGAGTGGCATAAGCCCATAAGCAGGACATGAGTGTGTATTGCCCTGGCCATAGGCTCTGAACTCTTAATTTAGAGGTGCCAAGATAGTGATAAATCAGACTCAGTTTACTTACAAGGAGTACTTTATTGGGTAACTTACAGCACACAGGCATACCCAATGGTTGGATCAGACAGCTTCTCTGAACCCCGAGCCATTGGGTCAAACGGGTTTTGTACAATACATGTTAGCAATAAGCAGCATAACAGCAGCAAGCGGGAAATGCCTAGCGGGCATTCCCAGCATGGACTAACAGCACTAGTTCTCAGCACAGCCACCTGTAGCTTTACAGTAAACAAACTCTGCTTCCCAGGTGCATCAGAGATAAAGACTCTCCTCATTAGCAAGGAATGCACCAAGAAGGCTGTTATTGGCCTTTTGACTCAACTGCACATGCTCAGAGGCTTACTAGCATGGGAATTGCACCAATAATGAACTTAAGCAGACATCCTAGAGAGTGAAGTCAAGTGGGCCTTAGGAAGCATTAGTAACAACAAAGCTAGCGGAGATGACAGTATTCCAGCCGAGCTATTTAAAATCCTAAAAGATGATGCTGTTAAAGTGCTGCATTCAATATGCCAACAAATCTGGAACACTCAACAGTGGCCACAAGACTGGAAAAGGTCAGTTTACATTCCAATCCCAAAGAAGGGCAACGCCAAAGAGTGTTCAAACTACCGCACAATTGCGCTCATTTCACATGCCAGCAAGGTGATGCTCAAAATCCTACAAGCTAGGCTTCAGCAGTATGCGAACCGAGAACTACCGGAAGTACAAGCTGGGTTTCGAAGAGGCAGAGGAACTAGAGATCAAATCGCCAACATTCGCTGCATCATGGAGAAAGCAAGAGAATTCCAGAAAAACGTCTATTTCTGCTTCATTGACTACGCTAAAGCCTTTGATTGTGTGGATCACAACAAACTGTGGCAAATTCTTAAAGTGATGGGAGTACCAGACCACCTTACCTGTCTCCTGAGAAACCTGTACGAGGGTCAAGAAGCAACAGTAAGAACCAGAAATGGAACAACCGAGTGGTTCAAAATTGGGAAAGGAGTACGACAAGGCTGCATATTGTCACCCTGCTTATTTAACTTATATGCAGAGTACATCATGAGAAATGCCGAGTTGGATGAATCAGAGGTCGGAATTAAGATTGCCGGGAGAATTATCAACAACCTCCGATATGCAGACGATACCACCCTAATGGCAGAAAGCGAAGAGGATCTGAAGAGCCTCTTGTTGAGGGTGAAAGAGGAGAGTGCAAAAGCTGGTTTGAAACTCAACATTAAAAAAACTAAGATCATGTCATCTGGCCCCATCACTTCCTGGCATATAGAAGGGGAAGAAATGGAAGCAGTGACAGATTTTACTTTCTTGGGCTCCAAGATCACCGCAGACGGTGACTGTAGCCATGAAATTAAAAGACGCTTGCTCCTTGGGAGGAAAGCTATGGCAAACCTAGACAGCATAGTAAGAAGCAGAGACATCACCTTGCCGACAAAGGTCCGTCTAATCAAAGCTATGGTTTTCCCAGTAGTAATGTATGGCTGTGAGAGCTGGACTATAAGGAAGGCTGAGCGCCGAAGAATTGATGCTTTCGAACTGTGGTGCTGGAGAAGACTGTTACGAGTCCCCTGGACTGCAAGGAGGTCAAATCAGTCCATCCTAAAGGAAATCAGCCCTGAGTGCTCATTGGAAGGACAGATAATGAAGCTGAAGCTCCAATATTTTGGCCACCTAATGCGAAGAGAAAACTCCCTGGAAAAGACCCTGATGCTGGGAAAGACTGAAGGCAAAAGGAGAAGGGGACGGCAGAGGATGAGATGGCTAGATAGCATCACCGATGCAATGAATATGAACTTGAGCACGCTCCGGGAGAGAGTGCAGGACAGGAAGGCCTGGCGTGCTATGGTCCATGGGGTCACGAAGAGTCGGACACGACTGAACGACTGAACAACAACAACAACAATGGATCTCTAGGTCCCTCTAACACTATAAATGACTTGGCTACGCTCCTGGGGCCAATAGAGAGTGCAATAGCGCTCTTTCACAATCATGAAGGCCTTACTTGTAACCTTGATAAAAATCACAGGAAAGAAAAATGTTATCTAGGAACCAAAGAAGGGAGACATTTCTTTCTGCTTTTGCTGCAGTATTCAGTATAGAACAGTGCTTTGTCTCTTTGACAGCAGCAACGGTTGCAACAGGAAAAATGAGAAAGCCAGGTTCTGGTTGTGCATGCAGCTCTGTCCTGTGTACACCCATTCCATGCTTTTTGGATCCTGTTCTTTTTCTGGACCAGCTAGTATGCAAACTAGCTGAATTCAATGGATGAAAACTGTAGATATTTTAGTTCTAAACAGTTTTCGTACTTGCAAACAGGCTCTCATCTCATCTGTCTTTTTACTAAAACATAATTCTTAAGTAACCCTTGCACACCATGGTGTGGTGTGTGTTTTTTTTTTTTGCACAGTATCAATCTGCTATTAAGAGTTCTAGCTGGAAATAAAGTTAATGATTGCTTTCAAGATTATTCCAATTACCACCCAGCTGGTAAATATTCTCACGGCTGTTTACAATTACATTACATTAAGGGTGCAATCCTATGCATGTTTAGATGGAAAAAAGTCTCACAACTCGAGCATCAGAATGGGGAATGCTGGCAGTTGTAGGACGTTTTTCCGTCTAAACATACACAGGATTGCAGACTAAAGTAAATTTCATTTAAAAAAAAAATAGTCTCACACAAAAGCTATTGCAGTATATTGGACCCCACAATGTACACTTAGGGTGCAATCCTAGACAACAGCGTCCTACCTGCTGATCCCGTGCAGGGCGGACAGAGCATGGAGGGGATCCATGCTTTCGCCTGTCTAGCTGCAGCTTCGGGGAGGGGGATGGACGGGGCCCGGAGACCTGATAGGAAGCAGCCTACAGCAGCTTCTGTGGTCTCCTCCCCACCCCCAGGAACACCCCCTTTTTACCCTCTCCACACTCCATTTATGAGCGCGGAGACAGCAGCAGCATGGAAAGAACTATGTCAGCTACACAGGCGCAGGGAGCGCGGTTTCTGGAAACCGAGGTTGGACAACCTTCGTTTCCAGAAACTGAAAAATCCTATGGCCGTCTAGACAGTGTCTAGTGGCCATAGGATTGCTGTCTTATAAAATGTAACAGGGAGCCCTGGAACAGAAAACAGAAGGTATGTATAAGACAGATACTGGGCTCACAACAGAATAGAAACCAAAACAAAGATGCACACACACAATGCCTTGGCTCATAGGAAATAATGGATGGGATCCAGTGTACCCCAATAGCCTAATAAGGTGGGGTTGTTTTTTTGTAAAGAACATTACAAATAAAAAATGATTGTTTCAAGTTTGCACTATGAGGGGGTTAACTCCTGTGTCAAGATAAAGCCAAGGTGGAGGAGCAGAATCTATCCCCTAGGGTAAAATTTACTCCTGGGGTCCAACAGTCCCCTCCAGTGCTTTGTAACGGTGTGTGTGTAGGGGTGGTGGGGTGGTGGAAGGGTTTGTATACATAGGAATGTATCGGGGAAAAGATCCAAAACCAGGGCTCCTTCATACTGAGCTTTTATCCTGCTATTGAGATTGCTCATTCACGAAAGTTTGCGGGCTCTTTACACCACGCCATGATCATTCAAGGCGTCTCCTGTACTAATTGCCTTTTGTTCCATTTTTAATTAGATCGCAGATAATGAGCTATCAAATTACCCCGTTGTGTTCCGCTTCAGTTTCCTCCCTCAAAAGAGTTAAAGCAGCAAGAAGAGGCGCGAGATCAATGACAGATAATGGAAGATGCAGATACAGGGAGAAGGAGGGGGAAAGGGAAGCAGATGAGAAAGGCAGTCATAGTGATCCTGTATTTAAAACGGAAGCAGAAAGCCCTATTTAAATGCAGGATTTTAGGCTGGTGTAGAGATGCCCCCAGGAAGAAATCTAATCCAGTGCTCGTGAAGTGTTATAACCACACAAACATTGAATTTATAACATAGATCAAATGTTATTTTCCCCATCCTATTTTGAGAAGTTGTTGGTAATAGAATAGGCCCCAGTTTGCTTAGGTGTTTGGTCAAGTTTCACTCGCCCATTCATTCCAATAGGGGTAAATTGGATGGACCCCTAATCACTTAGAAAATTACAAAAATGTTTAAAAGAGAAAAGTCAGAGGGAGCTGAAACACCACAGGACAACTGACCCCCCAAGACAAGCTGAGGAGTACATGTAGTATGAAGTAGTTCAGGTTTCAAACAGCTGCTGGGTTTCAGAGGAATCCCATTAGCTTGCTAGAATTAATGATGGTTTTATCTGAACAAAGACAGCACTGCCAGGTAGAAGAAGTATAATACAGGAGTGTTTGCCATTCCATGAAAATGTTGTTTTTCTCACCTCTTCAAACTGAACCTTAGCTTCTAGTAAACATTTTTCAGAAAGTTTCTAACAAGATGCTAGGCAGGCTTTGAGCTTCTAAAGATTGGAAGAGAATGTTGATTCTCTGGAGATGTAATCTTTTGTTTATGCAAGAGCTGGATTGTTGCCTGCACCCACACCGCCCACTCTTTAGCCAATTGCATGTTAGCTAGACATATTCATACACATACACACAGTTAAATGTGCTGTGCAGAGAAGGACTCTTCCTGTGGACAAATGTTAAACAAAAAGGGGAGCAAAAGATATGTACATCTACAGATGTTAAACAAAAAGGGGAGCAAAAGATACATACATCTACAGATAAAAAACAAAGATAGCCACACTGATCAATGAGGAAAAAAATCCATCCATGACAAGGCGGGGAGAATTCCAAATTCACAATTGCTCAATACCTTTATTAGGACCAAACAGATTGCCACAAAAGATTGTGGAAGCTTTTGAGAACTCTACATCTGGCTAGGTGATACAAAAAGCAAGGGAACAAGCAGAAAAATAAAAATATAATAAATAGGCTAGACATTGTGGTTGCGAAGCCTGCTGCAGTTTTAGACTCAGTCTCAAAATGGACACTGTAGACTGAATTAATTAAAAGCTCTCTGTAAACTATTTAGTTGATTTGTATACCACCTTTCCACCACGAAAAATGGCACTCAACGCTGCCCTTTAGGTGTTAGACCTTTGCTTATTGAAAAAGGTCTCAAGTGAGAGATTACACAGACTGGGAAAGAAAAGCGATGGAGGTAAATTTAGCTAATTTTGTAAGGCCTTAGCAAATTTTGATCTCCCTTCTTTGGTCCATACGATAATACAGGAAGTATTCTTAAGAACAGGGGGCATCTTTTGAAGATCTCCTGGCCCAGTACCTTGGCAAGCTTATCTTCTGTACTGGAAGCAGAACATTCACTCAAATGTGCAGTCAAGTAATTTGAGAACTTTACAGGAAGGGGCAACCCAAAGCTGTACACCTGTCAATGTATAAATTAGGATGATTCAGACAAGAAATTGCTAATGTTGATAGAGTAGCCATGTGAAAAGAAGCATAGGGCTCTTGTGCCTTTAATTGTTGCACAGAAGCTCAAACTTTGGCAGGTAAGAAAGCTGCACCTGTTGGAACTCCTATGCAGCTTTTAAAAGCATTGAAACCCTGTCCTCTGTTTTATCTGGGTACCATACACATTTATCTGTTCCAAAGGAATTTGCAAAGTCATATATAGGGCCACTTTTCTGAAAAGGTTTAAAGGGTTTTAACAACATATCTGGTTTGCAGGTCTCACAACCCTGCTCTGTCTTCAAGCAGCTTCTACTACATTTTAGGACACAATGTAATGGAATCTCTTTAGAGGCAGGGGCGGGTTGCCAGATTGCTGCCCAGAGATGTTGCATTGTCCTTTAAAATTTACAAGCCTGGGGCCATGTGTGTGTGTGTGTGTGTGTGTGTGTGAGATGCAACCACAGTGTTGCCTTCCCTGTATCTCCATTGATCCAGGCCTTCTCCCGCCGCTGTACAAGCAGTACACTAACTCTATCACATACCAGGTAGGGTAAGATAGTGGGCAAGAGGATCAATGGAGGAACAGGGTAGGATAATTATTTATTACTTTAAAGTATTTTTATCCTATTTGATAGCCAAAAAGGCTCCTGGATTGACTTACATCCAACCAGTAAAACAAGATAGTTGATGCCCACAGGCTTACAATAGAAACAGACATGACACACAAGAAAAAAAGGGATGGGAAGGGAAGAGGAAAAAATTAAATAGTTTTTCAGCAGGACTAACAGAATGGCCCTGCTTCCCCTCTCATTTCAGAAACTGCAGTTCTGTAACTTTTGAAGGGATACATAGCATCCCAGATTGCAAGGTGACAACTCTAGGGTGCTAGGAGGAAGAGATTTTTAAAATATATATTTTTGTTGGCCTTGAGGTTTTTGTAAAGCCATTTCAAATCACTGTTTCACAGCTGGTAGACTGCACCCCAGACTCAAACAAACTTAAGTTTTATTTAAACAAAGTCCTTTCCATAGAGCTCTGTCAGGCTGTGGCTTTTCTCTCCTCAGGCCAGAAATGGTGGGTGTTACTCTCAACCACTTCTTTGGTGCCTCCCAGGAAGTGCGACCCAGCAATTCTTTCACATTGTTACATCCCTTCTCTTCTGAGAAATAAAAACATAATAATAATAAACAGGAAATTTACACATAGTCTTTCAGGTGTGCAGGTCTCTTAATAACTCGGCCATTTTGAGCGTGTCTGGATTTAGTGATGACATCCTTCAGTTGCCATTCTTTATTCTGCTCCCCTCTAGACTCAGTGTGTGTCCTTGCTGCAGTCGCTTCTGCATTCCCCTGGACTATCCTCTGATCTGTCTCTGCCCTGGGACTGATCTACACTTACGGTTTTTTTTCACTTCCATTGAGGTTTCACCACCTGTCTTTCACACTATGCAGTACCCGCCTCGAATTGGAACTGGAATTTCCCGCTTCTCTGCTACCACTTTCAATACCCTGATATCCCGGTATTTCCTCTTAATGTGCTCTGATTTTCCGCGTTGGTTACCATATCTGGTCATAGTCCCCTCCCATGCCTGTCCATATACGGCGCCGTTTGTTTTTCCCTCCTGTCCAATCACAGCTCTTGATGGCCCCATGTCGTCTTCCAGCTACTGATTGCATAGCTTCCTCAGCACTCAACGTTTCCTCACCAACAAGCAAAGGGCTGGATGTGTGCATGCTTGTCTGATCTCGGAAGTTCAGCAGGGTCAGTAGTTGGATGGGCAACTGCCTGGGAATCAGGCTTCCTGCACTGAGCAGGGGGTTGTTCTATCCCTTCAAATGAGACTAAGTTTTACCCCCTTCTATCCCCCACTTCGGGTTGTTGTTTTTCAATTAAGGTGTTATCGTCAAATCTTCCAAGAAGTGAATCTTCGAAGAATCGTAGCTTTTCCAGCCCGATTGCTCCACAAACTTGCCTGGGCAAGCGTAAATGTTTTCACAGCCCCATCCATGCTTGCTGCACGGAAAGAAAAACACACACATATCCAGGCAGACGGTCCTCGGTGTCCACATACTAACATCGATAAAATTGTCCGTGGACAATTTTAATGTCATCTCAGGAGCGAGGGACAAACACAAGGTGGTCTTCGAAGATGCGAAGCTTTGAAGCTTTGAAGATGCTAGCAGCCCCCCCCCCCCACGTGAGCGCTGGGTGCCACCGCCGCTGCCCCTCTTCCTTGCACTGGCTGTCAAGAGCTGGCGCAGGGAAAAGAGCATCGGCAGACCCCCCCCCAGCCTCTCGCCCTGGCCTCCAGCAGGTGTGTGGGGGAGAAGAGGATAGGTGCCTCCTTCTTCCCTCCACCCCCACCTGCTACAGCAGTGGCGGCAAGGAACAAGCTGGTTGTTTTCCCTAAGGCCAGGAAAACATGCGGAAAATGACCAGCCTCTCCTGCGCTACTGCCGTTGTAGCAATGATGGGGGGAGGATGAGAGGTGCTGCCTTCTTCCTCTCTTCTTGCTGAGGGAACTGCTGTGCAAGGGGGGGGGCGGAGTGGTAAATTCTTGCAGGGCTTCAAGCCCCAACAGGATGCTCGTGCAATCCCTACACACACACAGGGATAGAGGAAGAGAGGAACAGTGGGTGGGGAATCAGCAGAAACAGGAAGAGTTTCTGCTCCTCCAACAAGAGCCGCTGTCTTTAAGAGCAAGAAAACAGCACAGTGCTCGAGTGTGAACTGTGCTTGTGCATTCGAGGAAGTACTGCAATGGGGAAACAGGGTGAGTGTGGATAACCACGTTTTAATGTGATGGCATTTACCTCGCCTGTCTACCAAATTCGATGCGCTAGCAGACGCAATGTAGATCGGGCCCCTGGTCAGCATATGGCAAGGACTCTCTGCTTATCTCATCCCTGTGGCCTCTCTCTCCTTATGCCAGAAGCAGTGGGTGTTGCCCTCAATTACTTCCTGGTTCCTCCCAGGAAGTACACCCCACCCAGCCCAAATCCAGCAGTTCTTATATTGTTATAATCAGGTGGAATAGCTAAAGGAGTGAAAATTGCTGCCTCTCTGCATATACTCTCCAGTCACCAGCAGGTTTCTGGAAGTTTATTCAGCTTCCACAAGCAACATCTTAGCAAGTACTTCCCTAGGACAATCTTGATTCTGCTGAATTATAAAGGGAGTGTGTCAGATTTTATTCCTATTACACAAAAACTTGAAAAACCCTCCTCCTTTAGTCCTTGCTGACACTGGTGATGATTGCTCGGCTCACCAGTATTGGTTAAGACTTGCTGCAGAGCTCTATAAAATTTAGAAGTGGGTTGGGGTTGTTCCAGTTGAGTGTTGCAATCCTGCCTTACCCTTGCCAAGGGCTTCCACATTCCTAGCCCTTTTTGGTTTAGTTTTACTGGCATCATAAACCATCTCTCTCAAGCTTAGCACATTGTACTTGTTAAATTTCAAAGCATCCTTGTTAGAAGTGTTTATTATTAAGAGACAATACTCAAATGTTAATAGTTCACTTGAAAACTGCAAATGGTCTCTTGGTATTTTAATATTAAAACAGGCTTCGCTGATGTGGTTTCTCAAGTGTTTTGGACCGGGTTTTACATCAGACCTTAGAACAGGATGTTGTGCCTTCCTTGAGAAACGTGAATTTTACCCTTTGCTGGGGAACACTAGCAGGGAGGGCACTCCTCTCCTGCTTGTGGGCTTTCCCAGAGGCATCTGGCTGGCCTCTGTGCAATCAGAAAGCTGGACTTGATTTTGGTTTGACTCTGCATGGCTCTTCTTATGTTCTTAACTGAGTCACATTACCTCTTTCCCCTCCTCTTAGGTCTGCCAGTTTGTGATTTCCGTGAATGGGCTCAATGTTCTCCATGCAGACTACAGGACAGTGAGCAATCTCATCTTGACTGGCCCTCGAACCATCGTCATAGAAGTGATGGAGGAAATAGAGCTCTAAGAAGGACACTCGGTATGCTGGTCCTGCCATGTGCTCAGCCTCTTCACAAATGGGAGCCAAGTCATAAAGGAGATAAGAACACCCCTCGTCTGTGACACTGATTTAGCCTTCGAAGTGCTTTCCTGCCCCTCTTTAATAATAATCAATATTTTGATCGATACGCTCTAAAACCATGTCTACGCATAGGTGAGCCAAAGTACAGAACAGATGCAGCAAGCTGGCTTGCACTATGCTATGGGTCAGTGGCATATCAGGGGCGTGGCAAGCTCAGGTGATCTGCATTGCAGATGGGTGTGATCCCAACATCAGCTGTCACCATTCTCCAAATGCTGCATTGCTCCTCTCTTAATTCATCATTTCAATTTCGTGATAGCGCAGACTTAAAGCACGTCCGAACAGCTTTCATTTTGGGACCTGGCAGCGCTGCACTCCAGATGTACCGCTGTGGGTAGTTGTATTTTAAAAGCATGGCTGCTTATGCTAATCAAACTTTGTACCAAGAAGAGCTCCTGAATAAGTTAAGCAAATTAATAAGTGTACAACTGATTCTGCTAGCTATACCGATGAAAAAGAAGCGTTACCAAGTACTGAAGTCCTACTGCAACTCTGACGGTAATCCTGCTAGGGGCCAAACTAGGCAAGATATGAGATATCTCAATTCCTTCAACTCCACTTCCTCGTTCCTCCCACTACTGTTTGCCCTGATAGGAAAAAATATATATAAGGATGCCTGTATATTTTTCCCAGTGGGACAAATAGCATTGGGGGTGTTTAGGTCAGGAAAACAGCACGTGGAACAAGTTTTTAAAAATACCCCAATTGCTGCTCCAGTTCTCTAACTCCAATTCTATCCAGGGCTCGCCATAGCTGCTTCTTTTTTTATTAGAAAAAAGAAACATCAGTGAACTGATCAAGGATCTTCCACATCTGTTCTTGTTGGACCTTGGTCTCCCTCCAGCTTCTAAGGTTTTACCAAGTGTTGACCAAGCTTAGCTTCACAGCCATAAGGGCTAGAAACTTTACTTTAAAAAAGAAAAGAAAAAGAATGCTGAGATATTTTCACTTACTGAATGCCACTGTGGAAGTGTGGGCTACCAAGAGGTTTGATTTAAAAGTGTGACCTTTGGAAACGGACAGTGGTAAAGTAATATCCCTGGATTACCAGCAACCAAGTTAGATACTGTTGTACGCCCAAATATTAATTACCCGTAACTCTCCCAATGTAGATTCCAAAACATCCCCGTGGATTTGCTTTCAAGGTGACTTAGGCTTTAGTCCTATACACGCTTACTCGGGAGTATATCCCAGTGAACTCAATAGGGCTTACTTCCAAATAAACATTATAGGATTGCATTGTACAACTCATTAAAATGATAGCTTGAACCTCAGTATGGTCTAGTGCAAGGGTAGGAAACCTGGTGCCCTCCAGATGTTTTGGACTACATGTCCCATAAGCCCCATCTGCCAGGGTTCCCTTTTTGCCCTGCTGAGAACTCCAAAAGCCAAATCAAAACATAGACAAGAGGCTTTTATTCCACAGCTTTAATCCATTTACTCTAATGAGGTATACAGATGCAAATTGCTAGTGACTCCCAGACTACAAAGGAAAAGCCTTCAAGGAGTTCAAAGTGAAGCTATGAAAGTTGGCCACCGTTTGGGAAAAGGCGGCAAACTATCCTAACTTAAGGGGTGGGCAGGGAAGATCTCGCTCTCTCCTGTGACACCTCTAGACGCAGCTGTTGACGCCAAGCCAATCGGGCAGACCACCTAAGCTCTGCCCCTGCCATCTCCCGCTTGTGTCTGCATCTGCACCTGGTGTCTAAGAGTTCAGGTTCTCTTTCCCCCGCTTCCCCCTGTTCGTTACCTATCACAGGGATGTGAGAAGGGGGGTCCTTTCTGTCCAACTGTGCTTCTGAAGCCTAGGAAAGTTCCTCCTCCATGTTTTGCAGCTCTTCCTCAGAATCTGAACTGCTCTGCCACTCTATGTGCTGAGAGGCAACCCAGACACCATCTGACATGGCTAGTGGCCAGGGATTATGGGAATTATAGTCCAAAACAACTGGAGGACCCCAGAGTGCCTACTCCCAGCTCTGAGGTGGCCTTACCCAACCTGGTGACCTGGTGAGTTCTTGTGAGCAGGGCCAGCATCAAGGGTAGGTATGTGTCAGGAGCGCCCTAGCTGCCTCTTGCAGTCCCTTCCAATAGCCAACTCAGGACACAGACGACGAGGATTCTTTCCAAGGCTTTATTCCTTTATGACTCTTTCAGATACTAATCACTAGCGACTAAGCAAGGAACAGCACTGGGGAAAGATAGCAGAGTAGCCTAAGCTCCAAGTAAGGCAGTTGGTCCTCGTTTGAAGGAGAACCACAGGAAGACTCTGAACTTATGGGCTAGCGAGAGATCCTCCCTCTTTCCCTTGGGTCCTCGGGACGCGACCGTTGTTTGAGCGCCAAATGAGCAGAGCGCCTCCTTTCGGCGCCCTCCATATGTCGTCGCTCCCTGCATCTGCGCCAAGCGTCCAGCAAGCCCCCCTCCAGCGCTCTCTCGCTGTCAGGGTCACTATCTCTCCCAGGAATGCTGGCAGGAGGAATCTCTGCCAGCTGCTGTGCTTGTGAGAGATGAGTGAGCTCCTCTCCCACGGATTGCTGTTCCTCCTCAGAATCAGAACTGCTCTGGGGCTCTATGGGCTCAGTTTCCACCCTGACATCATGGTTGGGCACCTGCCAAGGGCCCATTCTCCAGCAGGGGCCCACTGACAAGAGTCTCCTGGGGTTGCTTCTCCTCTTCTCCACTGCAACCTCCTTGTTCCTTTGCCTCTCACTCTGGCCCAGAGAGTGGTATTAGTGACGAGGAGGAGCAGTAGATGCCACAGCCTACTTGCTCCCTGGCTCTCTGCCTGTCAAGCAAGGAAGTGGTAGCAATGATGAGAAAGAGGAGGAGGAGCGATAGCAGCTGGTGACAAAGGCAGTGAGAAAGTAGACTTCTTGAGGGAGGGATCCTATGGAGAATGTCTTGCCCAAGGGCCCTAAAAAAACTGGAGACAGCACTGCTGCAAGGATAAAATGGCAGTGTTATCCTGAGCTCTGGAGGAACAGCCAGACACAAATGTCATAAAATAATATCTCAGTCTTGATGTCACAAAAACACTGAAATAATACTGACCATCCTCCCAGGATAGCTGTGATGAATGTAAAAATCCTTCAGACTTGCATAGTAACTAAGGGTGCTGCCAGACAGAAGGATCTTAGCCCTAATATTCAAAAGGCATTCTGCAGCACTGGCATCTTTCTTTCGTTAATGGGTTTTTTTCTGGTAAGAAAAAAGATGGAAGTAGTGATTGGAAAACATGGGAGGGCTACAAATGGAAGACAGTGTCATCTGGACCTCCTGTAAAATACTGTGAGTGTGGCGAGGCCTTTTGTTGCATCCAGATTTAGTCATACTTGGAGTAGACCCATTGAAATTGGTGGGACTTAAGTCCCATTGATTTCAATGGGTCTGCTCTAAGTACAACTAAATCTGGATCCAGTAACTCATCTGGAAGCACCCTAAGTGTGCATATTGGGTTGAAGTGTGCATTTTGGGTTGAAGTTTAGTCCTCTTTCACGCAAGCCCTTTAACATAAAGTTTTCACAGCCTTGCTATTAAAATAAGTGAAAACATTTTTGAAAAGTATGGCTTTAATACTGTAAAGTTAAATAGCAGTCTGACATTCTGCATCTCAAAAGAGCCTTTTGCACAGTTTGAGCGAGATGAATGGATCTGCTGAAGCCTTGTTTAGCAGCGTTTTCAAAATGCTAAAACTAGAGGAAGCTGCAGACATAACTCATTAAAATGGCCATCTGACACTGTTGAATACAAATTTGCTTTTAAAAACTCCACTTTTACTTCTTGAAGAATTTCATCAGAACCATTGTTTGGAAAGAGGTTGAATAAACCCTGAAGTCTATTTTACATCTGATCTAATAAAATAAAGCTAGAATAAAGACAATAGATTTTTTTCCCCAGAGAGTTGGTTTGAAAAAGTGGTTATTCCTCATGATGTGTACACTCCTCCCATTGCCACCACATTGGTGAACAGGTTTTGCAGTTCTGAATTGGTTCCAAAGCCTGCAAAACCTGTTTGACCAGTGACAGTAGTGGGCGGGGGGGGGGGAAGGAGCATGCATATGCCATGGGAAGTGAAGCTTCTCTCAAACCAGTTTTTGGTCTCTTAGGGTCCAATCTTATGCATGTTTAGACAGAAAAAACTCCTACAATTCCCAGAATGCCCTAGCTAGCCAGCCATGCAGTTGTAGGACTTCTTTCTGTCTAAACATACATAGGATTGCGCCCTAGGAACGATTGCCTGTTTTCAGCCTAAATTGAAATTCACATCCACAGGTCATGAACCTGCTAGATTCGAATATCAAAATCATAATTTGTAAAACCAGTTTCTGGCAGGTGGGGGAAGGAGGCAATTTGGCATCTGGCAGCACATTCTTAATAGCAATATTAAAAAAATTGCCACTTGTACTTGACCCTTTCGAATGTGAGTTTAGTTAAATGTATACCTGTTTGAAAAATGCATGTTTGAAAGGATGGCTTTGAGTTATGTGGGGAACTTGATGGATTTCCAATATGAGTGAATATTTACGTCAGCATTGTTACTTCTCACTCCCATGAGGGCAGGTGTGCCATAAATTGTTTTGAATGTATACATTATACGTTTTCCACAAGACTGTATAAGCTATTCATAGCAGAAGTATTCTGGAACTGTTCAATTTATATATGTTATTCAAGTTTTTAAAATAAACTTGTTTTTTAAAACCCAAGGTATTCATGGACACCATCGAGTCCAACCCCCTGCTCAATGCAGGACGCCTGATTCCCAGGCGGTCTCCCATCCAAGTACGAACCAGGGCTGACCCTGCTTAGCTTCCGAGATCAGACGAGATTAGGGGGTTGGTCTCAATGGTCTTGTAGGCCCCATCCAACCCTATGATTCTATGAACTCTATGAACATAGGAAAGAAAGTGATACCATATTGACATTCTCCACCTTCACTCACAAGGGAACTTTATTGTGTGTGTAAAGTCTACATACAAAGAGTAGATAAAATTCCACATTGATATATGACCCTGATTGTCAATTAATTTTTAACAAAGCCCATATTTTGCAACAAACTCAAGGGAAAAGTTGCATTGATTCCACCCACTGACTTACACTCACCCAAGCAAGGACAGAAGCAAGGATCTCTTTTATGTGTATATCAGCGTTCCTCCACCTTGTACCCTCCAGATGTTCAGGAGGGTACAACTCCCAGCATTCCCGACTATTGGCCACGCTGGCTAGGGCAGATGGGAGATTAAGTCCAAAACATCTGAAAGGCATCCAAACTGGAGGGGTGTGTGTGTGTATTGCACATACACACACAAAGCATTATGGCTAGTAGCAGAGGCTCTTTTTATTTACCTTACTTGCTCACTCTGGTTTCTGGCAAGCTGAGGCAGTGCTTGAATTACAGAAGGCAGAACAAAATCTGCCTTATCTGTGAATGTGCGTTGCAATGCAAATGTGCAGAAATATCCTGGGTTGGATCCTGCCTGAGTCAGAGCAGACCCACTGAAATCAATGGGACTTAAGTTATGGGACTTATATCCCATTTCAATTTCTGTTGTTTTAAATCTGTTACTATGTTTTAATGCATTGCTGCTAGGTTTTATTTTGGTCTTTATTTTTATTTTATACTGTAGTTTTAAACTTTTAAACTTGTGTATTGTATCACCATGTTGTATTTTATGGTTTTACTTGCTGCGAACCGCCCAGACAGCTTCAGCTATTGGGCAGTATAGAAATGTAATAAATAAATAATAAGTTAGTGATGACTAACTTTAATCCCATTGATTTCATTTGATCTGCTCTAAGTATGACTAAGAGGTTTTCTACACAAGGCATTTATCGTGTGCTCGTCATTCCCTACTCACAGTTGTTTATTGCTTCTTTAGACGATGCCATGACCCTCCAGTTTCACTTCTGTATCTAACCCGCACTTTTGGTGAGGCTTTTTTAGAGCAGGAAAAATGCAGCATGTAATTGTGAAAGCAAAAGAAAGCATGATTTCCTCTTGTGTATTTGTGCTATTCCACTATACCACGGTGCCACCTAGAAGTTATGTAGCAGAGAAGCAGGAAAGGAAATGCTCCTCATGTAGTGCTTGGATCTCAATTCTGTGATGAAAGCAAAAGTAGATGCAACAGATTAACAGCCTCGTGTAGAAAAACTCTAAATCTGGATCCAACCCCCTGCCTGCTCATGCAATACCTGCTCCAGCAAGGGAATCAGCAGATGGGAGCTGCCTCCATGTGCATATCTCCTTGTAGGACTGCAGCAAGTGGATTAAATCCCCTAAAGTATGCACTTTATTTATTGGGATTATTATTTGATCAGCATCTCCTCACCCCTGGCCTTCAATTTTGGAAAAAATAAGCAGGCATGTCCCAAGCTTACAATCTCAATCAGAAACATTTAAGGGCTAATAACAATATCAATATTATAGATTTATATGTTGAAGGCACTGGGAACACCTGGTGTTTGATTGACTTACTATGCTAAAAATCAGGCATAATTGCACCCATAATGAACACCTGCGGGAAGAGATGGATGCAATTTCTCTACCCTTAAAAGTAAATAGGAAAACCTGCAGCAGTTTCAGTTGTGGTGAATGTGGCTTTCTCACATCACATTTTTGTGAAGTGAGGAAGCACCACTCCGTGTACTGCAGAACCATTCATCCCTGAACTATTGCAGCAATAAAATGTTTTGATGTGTGCAGCACCCTTCTAATCGCACGTTATAGCCCCACTAGCTTAAACAGAGCTTAAGCAAAGGGGCTTTCACAGAGTCAGATGCCTGATGTTTGATGCCTATGTGAAATGACATCTTTATGTAGTCCCCGCAGCATTCCACTAAGGGCAATGGTACAGTCTGAAGCAGTTCAGTACCGGTAATGCTTATCTCAGCATATATATTTTTTTCTAACTTCCCTTAATTTATTTTCTAGCAAAAATTCTTACAGCTTTCTTGTTTCTTCACTCCCAAGACAATCTACCATTTTCTCCGACTCTCAGCTTGGTTCCTCCCTTTTATGTTATATCATCCTGTGGCTTTACTTAATATTCTTCTACCACATCCCCTCCCCCTACTGTTGCCTAGGCAGGAAAAAATGGGTCACAATTTAGCTCTGCACTGGAATATAGAGAACTCTTGAGACCTTTGAAAGGTGCATATCATTGCAGAGCATAGCAGTTTGATTCACGAAAGCCACCAATCCTTATAGAAGGCTCTGAATTACTTATTTTCCTGCTGTTTCATGTTATTTTGTAACTCATATTGTGTTCTCACTCAGCTTCCTTTCTTCATCCAGATATTAACAAGTCCTGCCATAGATTAAAACAATATTGTTTATTTGTTTCTTGCATTTCTGTGTTACCAAATAGCCGAAGCTCTCTGAATGGTTTAAAAAGTAAAGGTTAAGAAGACCATGAAATGTACAAATATAATAAATATAATAACACATAATGCAAAATCTAAGACTAATTAAGAGCACAGTCCTATGTATGTTTAGATGGAAAAAAGGCCTACAGCTCCCAGCATGCCCCAGCCAGGCTGGCTGGGGCATGCTGGGAGCTGTAGGCCTTTTTTTCTGTCTAAACAAGCATAGGATTGTGCCCTAACGCGGCCACAGATAAAACCAACAGCAGAGGGCAGCAGCAGTGTAAGGATCTAAAACATACTACTAACACGTTCTTAAAACTGAAAGACTAAAAAGCCTAGGAGGATTTTTTTTTTTAAAGGTCTTCACCTGACACTGAAAAGATTACAATGTAGATGCCAGGCAAGCATCTACTTTTCAGCTTGTGCAACCTGAGGATGTGGACAAACTGCTTGGAGGACTGAGGCCTACTACTTGCTCTTTAGATTCTTGCCCATCCTGGCTTGTGAAATCTGCCAGAGCTGGGCTAGATATCTACACCTCTGAGGTGGTAAATGCCTTCTTGAGGGACAGCAAGGTCCCTGCAGCTTTGAAAGAAGCTGTGGTGAGGCCCTTGCTGAAGAAACCAAATTTAGATCCGATGGTTCCAGATAATTACCACCCTGTGTCAAATTTGCCATTCTTGGGTAAGGTGCTGGAGCGTGTGATAGCCTCACAACTCCAAGCCATTTTGGATGAAACTGATTATTTAGATCCATTCCAATCAGATTTCAAGCCTGGTTGGGACAGAAACAGCCTTTGTCGCCCTGGTTGATGACTTACACTGGGGAATGGATGGGGGAGTGCATCCCTGTTGGTTCTTCTGGACCAGTGTCTGGTTCAGACAGGAGCCTTTCCCAGCCCTACCTGAAGAGACCAGGGATTGAACCTGGGACCTTCCGCGTGCAAAATATGTGCACTGCCACTGAGCTACAGCCCCTCCCATTAAGACCATCTCCCCCAAAAGGCAAAACCAGGTAAATATAAGGACCAAGTTTACCAGAGCCAGGTAAGAGAAAAGAGGGACTGTCCCTAATAAATAGGGATCATCGGAGTGTACGGCTCACCCGTTTCTCAAGCTGGTTGGCCACTCATCCAACCTTATTTATTTATTTACAGCATTTGTATTTGTATACCGCTCCACATCTCGACAGATTCCTTCTACCCTGTATTAGTTGCTAGCAATTCTGCTTGCATGCTAGGGAGCGTGCACTAAAATGGCTCTTGACCTGGGTGTTATCCAAGGTAGAGTCTTCCTTTTCTGCTTACAGAGACACAAATCTAAAATAAGCATCACAGGGTAACCCCAATGGCTTCAGTCTATTTTCAGCAGAAGATCAGTTCTGAACCTGATAAGCCCAGTTGCCTTCACCCCGGTTAGACTGCTTCCTCAACACTCCTGTTTGGGTTGTCAGCTAGGCTGGCCGCTTATGCGTTGCCAAAAAAGAGGAAATATATCACCTAAGAAGAGGATAAAATACGATAGAGATCTGCATAAAATTTGTGTATGCTAATATTTAGCATACACAGTTTATGCTAGTAGAAATAATTGCTATAATTTAAATAAAAAAGGTGTCCCCAACTCTAGGGTGTGGTGCTCATCTCCATTTCTAAGCTGAAGAGCCAGTGCTGTCCGAAGACGCTTCCATGGTCATGTGGCTGGCATGACTGAACACCGAGGTGCACGGAACGCTGTTACCTTTCCCGCCAAAGCGGTACCTGTTTATCTACTTGCAATTTCTTGCATTCGAACTGCTAGGTTGGCAGGAGCTGGGACTGAAGACGGGAGCTCACTCCGTCACGCGGCACTCGGGTCTCGAACTGCTGTCCTGCCGACCTTCCGGTCTGCAGTTCAGCGTCTTAACCACTAAGCCAATAGACGTGCAATAGATCTGTCACAATAGAGGGGAAGCCTGTAACCAGACGAGCTGGGTGCCGTGCTCAGTCTGCTGTCCAGGTGCTAACAGTGGATGGGCAGCTTCAATGCCCCTGCTCTACCTTCGGAGGTTCCTTTGGATAGGATCCATCTGGGCCCTAACTGCTAGTGGCCAGCGGTAGGAGACAGAGGGACAGCAAATGTCCTCAGTCTTCAAAATGGGAGAACAGTTTCTAGTCAACTATCACCCAGCCAGCATAACATCAGAACCTGGAAAAGTTCTAGAACAGATAATTAAGCAGTCTGTGAGCATTTCAAAAAGAATGCTGCAATTATGAAGAGCCCACATGGATTTCTCAAGAAGTCATGTTGTTCTTGGTGGTGGCCTTGCATTTATGGAATTCATTCTCTCTGGCAATATGTATAGCTCCATCGTTATTCTCATACACACACACACACACACACACACACACATATATATATATATATATACACGTATACACACAGCCATTTTTATTTCAAACTGATTTATTAATTGCTGCGGTTTGGGTTAATTGTTTATTTTAAAGGGTGTACTGTGTTTTAAAAATTGACCGTTTTATGTTATGTTTCATCTTTGTGATGGCTATTATGTGCTGAAAGCTGGTTTATAAATATTTTAATAAATAAAGATAAAATAAGTCACAGTGCAATCCTATACATGTCTACTCAGAGGTAAGTCCCATTGAACTCAATGGGACTTACTCCAAAGTAAGTGTGTATACGATTGCAGCCCTAGAACCTGAACCAAAGTGTTCAATTTACAAAAAAGGGGATTTCAACTAAAGATTGGGAGGAACTTCCTGATGGTGCAAGCTATTTTTCAGTGGAACCCACTGCTTCAGAAAGTGGTGGGCTCTCCTTTGTTAGACTTTTTTTTAAAGCAGAGAGTGATGGCCACCTGTAAGGGATGTTGTAGCTGCAGATTTCCTGCATTAGCAGTGGTGTTAGACTAGATGACCTCTGGTGCACCTTTCAAGTCTAGGATTCTATGAGAAGGACTGTATCATCAGTTTGGGGAATTTCGGAAATCATATTCATTGGAACTGTGCTAAATCTGTTAATGGCCCGATTAACACTTTCCCCAAATTTGTGGAGGACACATTCCCCAGGTTTTTTGAACAACAATGACACATGAACTGTAAATATCCTAGAGTTTTTGGTTTTTCCAACTTGCCCCATTACTGACCTTCTGGGAAAAGATCCAGATACAAAAATGCTAAATGAAAATAAGCCAATAATATAAATATATCAACCATATATACACCACATTTTGTTTTCTAGAAAATTGCTACAATTTAGTAATTATTTATATTTTATTGCTTTATTTGAAATATATTTATTTCAACTCTCCTGCAATTAGGCAAAGAAGCTGTATTAAGATAAAGGCCATTAAAAGCCCTTCCTAAGCCCAAGCCAATAAATTCTTCCTCCCTAAGACAGGTCTTACATCACCTCTAGAAAGTGCTCTAGCTCACTCTGGATATTTTTCATTCCTGATGCCAAAATTACCTTTCAGTCTGAAATACATCACTTGTGAATGTTTGTAATACGGGAGACATGGAAGGAGGGTGGGAGACATGGTTTGGGGGGGCGGGGGGGCAGAGGCACACAAGTGCTCTCCTGCCTCAGGCAGCCGGAGAGCTTGCACCAGCCCTGATGTCTACTCAAAAGTAAATTCCATTGAGCTCAATGAAGTCTTCTCCCAGGGGAGTGGGTATATAGGACTGCTGCCTTAATCAGTTAAAAAGCCAAAAAGTCAACAAAAAAATATTTAATTAGCTGTCAGCATTTCCTCCCAATGCAAATAGCTTCAGAGCTGGGACTTTTGTCAGACCTGCATCAGGGGAGGTAAGGATAATTACTAGCCCTTCCTCCCAGGGGATGTTATTTGCATTTTGTTTAATGTGTATGTTAAATACAGAGATCCTGTTAACATCAGTTCTAGTTTGGTGCTATTTATGATTATTTCCTTATTTTAAAAATACTTTATTAAAGTGTTATTCCTTAACATAGATCTTTAACAATGCAATTACAGGCTTAGCATTTGTCATTACAAGTTACACAATGCTGCCCTCTGCTGTCTGAAACAGTTCTGAGTTCTCTTTTAAAAGGGGTGGCTTCTCAAAGCCCAAATTAAAATGCAATGCATTTTGCTTAGTTTGCCCTTCTAAAGTAAAATACAACAGGCATTTCATTCTCTGGCATTTTGGTAAGTCTTATTTATAAATCCTATATCTAAAATTTAAAAATCTGACTTGTTTTATGTTGCCCCAGAGGGCACATTCATAGGGTGACCACGTGTCCTACTTTACAGAGGACAGTCCTTTTTTTGAAGAGCTGTCAGAGGACAGTCCTCTTTTTGAAGAGCTTGACCAGTGTAAAGATGAAGATCCATAGGAAGGAAGCGTAGAGACCCTGAAGTTGCCCATCCACAGTTAGTGCCCTGGAGAGCACACTAAGCAGACACATTTTCTCCACTATGGTGAGATGTATTGCATTTCTATTTAATGATAGTATTTCTAGATTTGCATACATATGCATTATCAAATGCAATTTTAATGCAAATTTATGCCCTCTTTTCTCCTTTTTGGGTGATGCATTTCTCCCTCTTTTTGTGATGCAGAAGTGGCTGCCGTAAGGCTTAAGCTACAGGAGGGTAGATTTGAAGAAACTTCTTAATGATAAGGGCCTTCTGAAAAGAGTCCTCTGGGGTTCTTCAAACCGAGAGGCTGGACAGGCATGTGTTGTCCAATCCTACCTCTGGATTTCCTGCATTGAGCATCAGGGGCTGGACTAGTTGGCCAACAAGACCCCGCAGAAATGGATTATTGGTCTGTCTGGTGCAGAACTGTCTGCTTTGGCTGGGTGGGGGGCTCTCCAGAGTCTCGGGCACAATGTCATCCCCCTTCTCATGTAATTACACATGTAATTATTGTTTTAATAAAATTAAGACATTTGTACATTTAAATCTAAGAAGTATACCAAACGGTACAATGTAATGTACTTATATAGAAAACGGTACAATGTAATGTGCTTATGTTAGGACACAATCCTATGCATGTTTAGACAGAAAAAAAGTCCTACAACTCCCAGGACTTTTTTCTGTCTAAACATGCATAGGATTTCACCCTCAGGTTCATAAAGTATTGCATGTATCCCCCCACCCCCGTTTCCATTTTTCCTCCAACTCAGCATTTTTCCAGGAGACAAGGGAGCCGCAGCAGCTTCTGTTGCCCATTCCCTTCCTATCCCTGTCATCCACCCCTTCCCTGGCTTGCCATATGGCCCACCTGGGGCCTTGATGAATTGCAACAGGATGGAGAGGGGGCAGAGAACTGGTCCAGGGAAGGAACAGGCAGGAGAAGCCAGGGCTGTGTTGTCTCCTACCATGTTGGGTGATTGAGAGCATCTCTACACCCGCCTAAAATCCCGCATTTAAAATGGGACTTTCTATTTCCATTTGAAATGCAGGATCACGACGGACTCCCTTTACACATGCTTCCTTCCCCCCACTTTCGCCCCTTATTTGAGTCTTCCATATGTTTCATTATACAGCCGCTAGGTGGTGCTGTGATCTAGCTCCTCTTATTGAGGCTTTTCCATTTTCACACAGGAACTCAAGTGCTGTAATTTGATAGCTCGGTATCTCCAATCTTTTAAAAAATGCAATAAAGGTCATTTAGTGTGGGAGACACCCTGGTGGTTAATGGCATCATCTAAAGGGCCTGCAAATGTCTGTGAGTAACCAAACTCAATAGGATAAAAGCTCCATGTGAAGAAGCCCTTAAAGGCATATGAATGTTCTCGGGCTTTGGCAACCCTATATGGCATAGGTTCTTCCTCCCCACACCTCTGGCTCTCACTCTCTCCAATGTTTACCTAGCTCTTTTCCCTCCCTCTTCACCATAAATGATGTGTTACTTTGACATGAGTACAGCACAGCTACGGGTATACGAACCCCACTCACCAGTCCACCTGGGGGTCCGCGGGGGGGGGGAGGTGATCCGTTCCTCCCCCCGGAATCCTCCCTGGCCAGCTCAGCTCCACAGCAAGTCTGCGGAGCCGCTGGCCGGGTCCGTCTGCAGCCGGACATCCGCCCACTGCTGGTCTGCAGACGCAAATGGCAAAAAATGATAAAAAGATTTACGTAGCCTATCACGAAAACAGCAGGGACACAAATGGCATCTGCAGACCGGCAGCAGATGGCTGCGGATTCAACGGGCGGACCCAGACCCGGCCAGCGGCAGGTAGGGTCCATCCAGGTGAACTTCGCGGGGTGGCAGATGGGGGTTGGTCCGTTCCGCCACGGACTCCAGGGGGCCAGATTCTAAAGAATCCAGCCTCATTGGAGTCCGTGGTGGAATTCTCCGCCATCCCTAAGCACAGCTGAGCTCAGCAGTTCTGCTTCTCTTTCACTCCCCCTCCAAATTCAATGCTTTACTGTTTGCTGTAGGAATGAATGGCAGCAATGTAGTTATGTAGGAAGTGAAAGTAAAAGGATGCATTTAAGGGCACCATTGCAGTAGGAGCTAAATGTTTCACCTGCCTTGGTTCCCATAGCCACTGAGTATCAAGTCTGCTCCTATATGTATAGCCCAATCTTGGGTTCTGTTTATTTGTGTGACAGAACACTGAGAGCTGGCGGATAGATTATACAGAAGGATCCTCCAGGAAGCACCCACAAGCGGGGCATGAAGGCACAAGGAATCCTGCAGAGCTATGCAACTTGTATTCAGAGTCACATTGCCTCTGTATGTGGATGCTTCATATTTCCAGCTTGGGTAATAGCCACAGATAGCCCCTAAGTTTCATGAGTTTGCTCAGTCCCTTTTAAAGATCATCCAGCTATTGGCAGTCATCATCTCTTGTGGCAATGAATTCTATCAGGGGTGAGCAGACTTCAGTCTTGTTGGATCAACTTCGTGTTTTTTTTTACTAGAACCCCAAGATCCACTAGCCATGGAAAGAAGGATCCTCCTGTGCAAGCACTGGGTCATTACTGACCCCTAGAGGGACGCCGCTTGCGCTGGCGTTTTCCTGGCAGACTGTAGCGGGGTGGTTTGCCATGGCCTTCCCCAGTCGTGACTACCTTTCCCCCAGCAAGCTGGGTACTCATTTTACTGACCTCGGAAGGATGGAAGGCTGAGTCGACCTGAGCCGGCTACCCGAGACCCGGCTTCCGCTGGGATTGAACTCAGGTCGTGGGGAGAGTTTCGGTTGCAATACTGCCGCCTACCACTCTGTGCCACACAAGCGCAAAAGATATACATTTTGAATTAAAGAACAGGGTGCCTCTGAGCACATTCTGAGCCTAGGGGTTTGTTTTCAGTGCCAGAACTGAACTGAGTTCACAGTCCTTTCACACAAAAGTCCATTTCTGGTAACCCTATGTTTGCTTCATTTCAGCAGTATAATTAAGGTAGGAGAAGTCATTTTGCTGTTGGAATGGTTAAACAATTGGGAGCTGGGAACACTTGCTGATCAAATGCAAATCACCCAAAGGTCTACTGGCAGATCTGGATCTATCTTTGGCCCACCCCTGAATTGCATCATAAGTTATGTGTTGTGTGAAGAAATACTTCAAAAACATTGTCCTGAATCTACTGTCAATGTATTGAAGTAGATTCTGCTGAATCTACTGTGTTTTGTCCTGACGTACCTAAGGGTTCAATATTTCTGGGTACATGTACATTATCTGTCTGTCTGTTTATGCCAGCCTTCCCCAACATGGCACCCTTCAGATGTGTTGGACTATAACTCCCATGCTGGCTGGGGGGGGGGGTTATGGGAGTTGAACGGCTTTTCTACATGAGGCATTTATCGTGCACTTGTCATTCCCTTCTCACGATCCTTTACAGGTTCTGTAGATGACAACGTGACCCGCCTGTTTAGCTTCTCTGTCTAACCAGCACTTTCTGGGAGGTATGTTAGAGTAGGGAAAATGTGGCATTTAATTGTGAAAGTGAAAGAAAGTGCAATTTCCTCTTGTGCATTTGTGCTATTCCACTATACCACTGTGTCACCTAGAGGTTATGCAGTGGGAAAGCAGAAAAGGAAACACTCCTCTTGTAATGCTTGAATCTCAGTTCTGCAACAAAACCAAAAGTAGATACAGAGGATTAACAGCCAATTAACAGCCTCGTGTAGAGAAGCTTAGTCCAACACATCTGGGGAGCACCAGGTTGAGGAAGACTGCACTATGCATTAGATTCAGCAGAATCTACTTCAGTTGTAGTCCAACACATCTGGAGGGAGTCAGGTTGGCATAGACAGACAGACAGACAATGTACATGTAACCAGAAGTATTGAACCCTTAGGTACATCAGGACAAAATACTGCAAAAAGCTGTGAAGGGGTAAACAGGCCCTTGTGATACGTTTTCAGAATCACACTTCTATATAATCCATGACTGCACTTGATTTATACTGTCTCCGCATGTTGTGGCCATGTTTTTTCACACATACCTCACCATGTTGCTACCTAATAAATGGCATTTTACTTTGACTTGAGCACAGCACAACTCGAGCAGTCAGCTCTGTCACTCAGAAGAAGCTGAGGATGATGTTGTCTCATAAAACCCATGGAGGAAATTAAATTAAATGAGTCAGCCAAACAGCATTCCAACCAATTAAAGAAAAAAGGAGGAAAGGTGGACTACCCAGTCAGCTTTCTAACTAATGCACACAGAGAACGAGGGATAGAAAGCCCACGTCTCCAGAAATGACAGCATGGAATGAACAACTGACGTATAAAGAAAACACCAAGGAATGTGTTATTCTAGCAAGTATACTATGTGTTTCAATGAGGCTTTTTTCATTATACTTTTATGTGGCAAATTAATTGAAAGACTGGCTTAGCAGCTGTACAGAAGAAATAATAGAATACATAGGCATTTTATACCTAAAGCATCTATATGAGATGTTCAGTGTTTTTTGGAAAACTTCCCAGGAAGGAGATGCTACATAATAAGCAGCAAGAAATGCCCATCACTATGATACTCCGTGACATGGCCTGAAGGCACATAAGACAACATGGATAAAACTATCAATGCTTGCAACTCCCATCATCCCCCACAAGCAGCCATTGGCAAAGGCTGATTGACATCTACAGATTTCAAAGTGGAATATGCAAGCCATAAAAAACATAAAATATAAAGCCAATACATAGAATGAATATACCATATCTACATATCCATAGGAATAAAATACAGGGTAGGCTAAGTTACACTGTGAAAACTTGCATAAATAGATGTCTTCAGCATGCACCTAAAAATAAGAGTTCTTGGTGCATGTCTAATCTCAGGGGGTAGATGATTCCACTAGAAGGGCCTCACCAGATGACATCAAGGACTGATTGGGTATACAGAGGTGAAGACATAAGAACATAACAAGAGCCCTGCTGGATCAGGCCAAGGGTCCATCTAGTCCACCATTCTGTTCACACAGTGGCCAACCAGCTGCCCACGGGAAGCCCACAAGCAGGACACGAGTTCAACAGCACCCTCCCACCCATGTTCCCCAGCAACTGGTATACAAAGGCATCCTGCCTCTGATACTAGTGGTAGCATATAGCCATCAGGTCTAATAGCCATTGATAGCCCTCTCCTTCAGGAATTTGTATAACTCTCTTTAAAGCCATCCAAATCGATCGCCATCACTATGTCTTCAGGTAGCAAATTCCATACTTTAACTATGTGCTGTGTGAAGACGTAGTTCTTTTATCTGTTCTGAATCTCCCACCAATCAGTTTCATGGGCTGAGAGAGGGAGAAAAATGTCTCCTTATTGTTAGAAGAAGGTAACTATCCTTCACTATCCACATTCTCCACACCATGCATAATTTTGTACACCTCTATCATGTCTCCCCTTACTTACTTTTTTCCCAAGCTAAACAATCCCAGCTGTTGTAACCTTCCCTCATAGGGGAGTTGCCCCAGCCCCTTGATCATTTTAGTTGCTGATCTCTCGGGTAACCAGGTCCCAAGTTGCTTAAAGCTTTATATTTGTTGTTGTTCAGTCGTTCAGTCGTGTCCGACTCTTCGTGACCCCATGGACCATAGCACGCCAGGCCTTCCTGTCCTGCGCTCTCTCCCGGAGTGTGCTCAAGTTCATATGCATTGCATCGGTGATGCTATCTAGCCATCTCATCCTCTGCTGTCCCCTTCTTTTGCCTTCAGTCTTTCCAAGCATCAGGGTCTTTTCCAGAGAGTTTTCTCTTCGCATTAGGTGGCCAAAATATTTGAGCTTCAGCTTCAGTATCTGTCCTTCCAATGAGCACTCAGGGTTGATTTCCTTTAGGATTGACTGATTTGACCTCCTTGCAGTCCAGGGGACTCGTAAGAGTCTTTTCCAGCACCACAGTTCGAAAGCATCAATTCTTCGGCGCTCAGCCTTCCTTATAGTCCAGCTCTCACAGCCATACATTACTACTGGGAAAACCATAGCTTTGATTAGACGGACCTTTGTCGGCAAGGTGATGTCTCTGCTTCTGACTATGCTGTCTAGGTTTGCCATAGCTTTCCTCCCAAGGAGCAAGTGTCTTTTAATTTCATGTCTACAGTCACCGTCTGCGGTGATCTTGGAGCCCAAGAAAGTAAAATCTGTCACTGCTTCCATTTCTTCCCCTTCTATATGCCAGGAAGTGATGGGGCCAGATGCCATGATCTTAGTTTTTTTAACGTTGAGTTTCAAGCCAGCTTTTGCACTCTCCTCTTTCACCCTCAACAAGAGGCTCTTTAGATCCTCTTCGCTTTCTGCCATTAGGGTGGTATCGTCTGCATATCGGAGGTTGTTGATAATTCTCCCAGCAATCTTAATTCCGACCTGTGATTCATCCAACCCGGCGTTTCTCATGATGTACTCTGCATATAAGTTAAATAAGCAGGGTGACAATATGCAGCCTTCTCGTACTCCGTTCCCAATTTTGAACCACTCGGTTGTTCCATGTCTGGTTCTTACTGTTGCTTCTTGACCCTCGTACAGGTTTCTCAGGAGACAGGTAAGGTGGTCTGGTACTCCCATCACTTTAAGAATTTGCCACAGTTTGTTGTGCTCCACACAATCAAAGGCTTTAGCGTAGTCAATGAAGCAGAAATAGACGTTTTTCTGGAATTCTCTTGCTTTCTCCATGATCCAGCGAAAGTCGGCGATTTGATCTCTAGTTCCTCTGCCTCTTCAAAACCCCGCTTGTACTTCCGGTAGTTCTCGGTTCGCATACTGCTGAAGCCTAGCTTGCAGGATTTTGAGCATCACCTTGCTGGCATGTGAAATGAGCGCAATTGTGCGGTAGTTTGAACACTCTTTGGCGTTGCCCTTCTTTGTGGATGTGTCTGGTGGTGAAAAGAAAATCCGATGCTGTAAAGAACAATATTGTTTAGGAACCTGGAATGTCAGATCAATGAATCAAGGTAAGCTGGAGGTGGTCAAACATGAGATGGCAAGATTGAACATCGACATCTTGGGAATCAGCGAACTAAAATGGACAGGCATGGGTGAATTTAATTCAGGTGACCATCATATCTACTACTGTGGGCAAGAATCCCTTAGAAGAAATGGAGTAGCACTCATAGTCAACAAAAGGGTGGGAAAAGCAGTACTGGGGTACAATCTTAAAAATGATAGAATGATCTCAGTACGAATCCAAGGCAAACCATTCAACATCACAGTAATTCAAGTCTATGCCCCAACCACTGATGCCGAAGAAGCTGAGGTTGATCGGTTCTATGAAGACCTACAACACCTTCTAGAACTAACACCAAAAAAAGATGTCCTCTTCATCATAGGGGATTGGAATGCTAAAGTAGGAAGTCAAGAAATCACCGGGATAACAGGCAAGCATGGCCTTGGTGTACAAAATGAAGCAGGACAAAAGCTAATAGAGTTTTGCCAAGAGAACACGCTGATCATAGCAAACACTCTTTTCCAACAGCACAAGAGACGACTCTACACATGGACATCACCAGATGGTCAATATCGAAATCAGATTATGTCCTTTGCAGCCAAAGATGGAGAAGCTCTATACAGTCAGTCAAAACAAGACCTGGGGCTGACTGTGGCTCAGATCATGAGCTTCTTGTTGCAAAATTTGGGCTTAAATTGAAGAACGTAGGGAAAACCACTAAACCATTCAGGTATGACCTCAATCATATCCCTTATGAATATACAGTGGAGTTGAGGAATAGATTTAAGGGATTAGACCTGATAGACAGAGTGCCTGAGGAACTATGGACAGAGGTCCGTAACATTGTTCAGGAGGCAGCAACAAAATCCATCCCAAAGAAAAAGAAATGCAAGAAAGCCAAGTGGCTGTCTGATGAGGCTTTACAAGTAGCTGACGAAAGAAGGGAAGAGAAAAGCAAGGGAGAAAGGGGAAGATATATCCAACTGAATGCAGAGTTCCAGAGAATAGCAAGGAGAGACAAGAAGGCCTTCTTAAATGAACAATGCAAAGAAATCGAGGAACACAACAGAATGGGAAAGACTAGAGATCTCTTCAAGAAAATTGGAGATCTCAAGGGAACATTTTGTGCAAAGACGGGCATGATAAAGGACAAAGAAGGCAGGGACGTAACAGAAGCAGATGAGATTAAGAAGAGGTGGCAAGAATACACAGAAGAACTATACAGGAAAGATCTGAATGTCCCTGAGAGCCATGATAGTGCGGTCACTGAACTTCAGCCAGACATCCTAGAGAGTGAAGTCAAGTGGGCCTTAGGAAGCATTAGTAACAACAAAGCTAGCGGAGATGACGGTATTCCAGCTGAGCTATTTAAAATCCTAAAAGATGATGCTGTTAAAGTGCTGCATTCAATATGCCAACAAATCTGGAACACTCAACAATGGCCGCAAGACTGGAAAAGGTCAGTTTACATTCCAATTCCGAAAGCTTTATATAGCAAAAACAAAAACTTAAACTTGGCCTGGAAGCAAATAGGCAGCCAGTGCAATTCCTTCAGCACAGGTGCAATGCGCTGTCATAGGTTGGCTCATGATGGTTATATATTACCTCCAGTATTGTAGGCAGGATGCCTCTAAATACCAACTGCTAGGGAACACAAGCAGGAGGGTGCCATTGTGCTCAAGTTGTGCTTGAGTGCTTTCCATAGGCAACTGGTTCGCTCCTCTGGGAACAGAATGCTGGACTAGATAGGCCTTTGGTTTGATCCACTGCGAGTTTCTCCACACAGGGCTTTTATCCTGTGATCAAGATTGGTTACTCACAGAAGTCTGCAGGTCCTTTACATGGTGTCATCACTCTCCAGAGCCTCTCCCTTGCTTTGTGACCATTTCCGTGGCTTTATTTGCAATGGGGATAATGAGGTATTTTTAAAAAAATATGGCAGTTTGAATCTAAGCATGTAATGGCACTATAACAGCAGCACCATCTAGTGGCTGTATAATGAAACATATAAAACTTGCAGATAAAGGCAATCCACAGGGGAAAAAAGAGGAAGTGTGTGTGAAGGAGCTGATCTTAACCCCACAAAGAATCTGGAAGCAGAAGCCCCGATACAGCTGCAGGATAAAAAGCCTGGTGTGGAGAAGCCCTGTGTGTCCTCTTATGTTCTTAGCAACCTTGTTGAAGCTAAGCAGGTCTTTATTGATGGGTCAAATTGGCACAATTCAGTCCATAAGCTGAGGAGACTGGGACTGTTGAGTGAGGGATTAATGCTTTATTGCTGTGGCACACACTATATTTTGCTGACTTGAGAGGAATCTCCATTCTATCTGTTTCTACCTCTGTTTTTGTGCAGTTACAAATGTATGCCCATACTTATAGTTCACTTGAGTTGTTTTTGTTTTGTTTTTAGTTCAATTGTTGCTTTGGTCCATTATTTCTTTCCCCCTTGTGTTAACTGTACTTCTCGAGATGTGTCTTTAATAACTTTAGTCTAGTTCGTTTCAGTGGGTTTGCTTTAAGTAGGTGTTATGTGGGATTTACCCAATGTATTCTTAGGCTGAATCTACACATAGCAGTTATACCAATATCATACAGTTGTCATAACTGTTGGTGCCATGTGTACCAATAGTTATGATAACGGTATGACATACCGGTATAACTGCTATGTGTAGATTCAGCTTAGTGGCCTACATTCAGTTCAATGAGATGCAATAAATAAGCTGCAGTCAGATAGTGGGGAGGGACAATTGTAGCTCACTGGCCCGAACACTCATGTCACTGGTAACTAAGGTGGGATAGATTTTGTCCCCTTTAGAGATTAAGGCCTGGAAACCCCCCCCCCCCCCGGGGTTCCTCCTGCATTTTCCCACCTCAGTTTTTTCCCCCCAGTTGGGAAAAAAGCCTTGGGGGGGGGTGAAGCAGGAAAAAAGCCGTTCCCCACCAACATTTCCCATGGTCCTTGACCCCCACCCCCCAACTGTGTCCCTTTATTGTTAGTTTTTTATTTCCTCACATAGAACTCAATGGGAAGGCAGCAAACTCAGGCTCAATACCTCCCTCAGTCATGAGGCCTGCTGGGTGGTCTTGGGCAAGTCCCTGTATCTCTTTTTGCTCAGCTTACCTCACAACAATCCTGGGCAGATGAACAAGATTAGAACTGTAAAGCCCTTTGTACACTGAAAAGTGCTATAATAGTGATTAGAACGAGAGTGGCAGGACAGTGTTTGGACTTCGCCACATGATGGCAGTCATGTATTTCCCATTTCCCTCATTGCGAAAAAAGAAAAGGAAGGCCCAAAGGTGGAGGGAGACACACTTTCCTTTCTGCCATTTCTGGCCCTCCCCCACTGTACTATGGAAGCTGCTCCTTGAAGTACAAGAGGCGAACAACTTCATTATGTACCAGGCGCCAAGCAGCAGCCAAGCATGAACCTAGATGATTACTCTCCCTTTCTTTCCCCCCATGTTTATGAACTCTTCAGGGATCTGTGGATGAACCTGTTCACTTCCTTTCCCCTCTCCTAGACCTTTCTTTTCTTTAGCTGCTGCACACAATAATTTCATGCATTTGAAATGTTTGTTTTGACAGCTGGAGAAAGATGAATAAATGGTCCAGAGCGCTTTACTGCTTCTGTATCTGAGGGAGGGCTGTGTCAGGGTATGTGCTTTATTTTACACAGAGAGTAGACCAGAACGTGGCACGAAATGTAGTACAGATTTTTTTTAAAGGAGAAGATAAAAGGCTCTGATTAAGATTGTTCCTTTTGCTGCCAGATTAACATAAGATATCCGTTAACACGCTTGAACTTCCATTTTATTCATTCAGTTGCAGTGCTAGGCATTTTCTGGAGCCAACTTTCTAGGGGGATTGTCCCAACCAAATTATTGAAAAGTCCCCACAAAACAGAAGCACAGAGTTTTGTCTGAGCACCTCACTGGATCATGCACTCTGCAGGGCCCAATACTGGCCCCATTTGCCAGGAGTTTAGTACATACTCTGCTCTTGGTGTAAATGGCTTGTTAGGATTATTTGCACCACGAGTGCATCTGACCCCCAGCTTTGTGCAGATACCAGGTTAGAATTGCCCATTTCATTCTACACAATTGCACCAATCCAGCACCGCACGTGATGCTCTCCAATGTGTGTCAAGAGAGGCCCCATTAATTTCTGTGCAGGAGGCAGCTCATTGTGCATATGAAGAACCCCTTGGAAGCAGGGGAATCCCATGTACCCATTAGATCAGAGTTTCTGCATGTGCAAGCAGTTGCAGGTTTGGCGGGTAAATGTGATCACTGCGCCTAACGTATGAGCCAAAGGAAAGTTAGTCATCTGCACTAAGCGAGCTTGTGAATGCCTGCAGGAACTTGAGAACTCACTTCCTCATTACGATAAAGGGCATAAATATTGCAAAGGAAAACCAAGGTATTATACCACTGGCACGGAATGGCAGTTTTCCTCCCAAGACAAATTACAGCTATGGGGAAAGGCATTTTTGTTGGGACCATGGGAGGGGAGGGTTAACCTCTTGCCTTCAGACACACACACTGTGGACCCAAACTGGAGAGAGCACCACCCTGGTATTAATATAACTGCTGATTATTTTTTTTTGAGGGTTCTACAGGTGCAGCAGCAGTTTGACTGAAGCACAGGTTTCTAGCTCTCATGAGCCCCTTTCAAAAGCTATCCCTCATGCATTCAAAGACTGCATGGGGGGGGGGGTATGCATCGGCTCACTCCAAACATCTCTGTCCCTACTGGTTCCACCCCCAACCTTCACACATTAAGCAGGAAGGTCCAAAAGGGGAATCTTCGCACAATTGGCTGAGAACATGTAGAATTTTCCCCATGATTGGGAATCCCAAATTGTTTTCAATAATCCTTACAACAGCAGTGGGAAACGTCTGGCCCCATGCGGCTTACTAGGCCTCCCCCGTCAGAGAAGGAAGAGGGAAGCCCTGAGGTGGGGGCTCCCTTTTGCCATGCTCAGCTGCTTCTCTACTCAGCTGAGCAGTTGTGAGAGGGGGAGATTGTAGGGAAGGGAGTTTTGAATCTCCCCTCTGTGTGGTCTCCCTCTCCTGCTGCTCAGCTGAGCAGCTAGAAAATGAAAAGTTCCAGGGTGCACATCTTGAGGTAAGGATACAAACTGGTATAACGCCACAAGACAGAACTCTTACCTCATTACCAGACAAACAAAACATCTGAGGGTCAAAACAGATTTGATGCAGCTGATACTGATACGATCTCCTAAATTAAAAAAAGAAAAACCCTACAAAGAAGTGTGTATGGCAGGAAATTGGATCACTGAGGGAGGAGTATTTAATACTTTCCCCCACAACGCTTTCCCAATCAAAATGCTACTGTGAGCTTCTAAAAGCCTTAGAGAGTGGACAGATACTAGTAGTCTTTTTTCTCCAACAGTCTAAAGAGTTCAGCGTGTTTGTGCTGTGTGTGTAATTTTAATTAGGAAAGTGTTACGGGAGGCTAAAATACTCCCTCAGGGACTTGCCATGTCCAGCCTTATCCTTCACCTCAGGATAAATGGTGGCCCTTCTCATTCCAGGTACAAAAGCTGACTAGACTGGAAGCTGAATCTTTCTTTGACGTGGGCAATGGGTCATAGACATAGAATCATAGGGTTGGAAGGGGCCTACAAGACCATCGAGTCCAACCCCCAGCTCAATGCAGGAAGCCTGATTCCCAGGCTGTCTCCCATCCAAGTGCTAATCAGGGCTGACCCAGCATCCTTCATCACCCATGAAGGCAGCAGGCTAGCTTAGGGGTGCAAGCCAGGCCACATGACCCACAGGTCTCTCCTCCAGCACCTTGCTGCCACCTCCCAGGATCTGCTGCCTGAGGCAACCACTTCACTCTGCCTGTTGGTAAGGCCTTGTCATGCCTGACATAGACCCAGGCCAGGAAGTCTTCTCCTCTGATAAAGATTCCAAGACCAAAAACCTTGTGAGAACTCCTGATTCAAACACTCCTGTAGGCACCCTTCACTCCCCTGAAGACACTACAGCAAGCCTGTCAACAGCAGTTGTCCTTGTCTTGCAGACAGACTCCTGATGATCCTTTCTCATCTGTGGGACCAGAGGAGAACGCCACGCCATCACGCAGTCCTAGAGAGTATTGTCATCAAAACATGGAAGCGGCCTCCCGTCGGCAATGCACATGCCTAAGAGCCCCAAGAAACCAGACAGAGGACTCTTCAAGAGTAGGGGACTCCTCGGGAACAGGGAGCCTGAGGGACTAGGCTGTTTGCAGTTGGGTCTGCGCAAGGCTCTGAAGACCAGGTTACATAAGACTTCAGTTCCAGCATATCCACTACTAGAACAACACAAGACCTCTCAGCACCTTGGGGCAAAAGTCCAGCATCCCACAGTCCTCCCCCCCCCCCGAGAGTGGCAGGCGATGAAGGCAAGAGAAGCAAATTCCATGTAGTCATGATGGTGCTATGATTTGAATTTAAAATATAAAACTATATGCTTAGAAGAGAAATGTTACTTGTGTGCTTCACAGCTGAAGTAATACAGCATGCCTGTCTAAAGCCCCCCTGCCCCTGCCCCCAGTATGTCCAGGGTCAAACATTACCTGGCTACAGTGCTGGTCCTATGCTCTGTGAAACCAGGTTGCTTGGCAAACCTCCCATATTTCTGTCTCTTCTTGACTACCAGCTTTATCCTTGGCTTTGCTGTGAACAACAGTGGTAACGGATCATGCTCTCTGTCTCACTCTCACTGTCCTCCAGGTTTGACCTCAGCCTCTGTTTGGAACTCTGTATTTTTGCTAACCCTCCTATCCATGGCTGCCTGTGACTCCGCACTCCTGCCCTGCCCTGCCCTGCCCTGCCCGGCCTTAGCTTTCCCTGCTGCATTTGGGTTGAGGCCAATCTGAAGAAAGACAGGCTGGTCCTGCCCAGGGCCGTTGCCAGGGTCGGCGTAAAGAGGAGGCACGGTTGGGCACCTGCCGATGGCCCATACTCCAGCAGGGGCCTGCTGACAAGAGCCCCCTGGCCTTGCTCCTCCTCTCCATCCCTGCAATCTAGCTTGTTTTCCTGCCTCTCACTCTGGCCCAGACAATGGTGGCAGTGGTGAGAGGGAGGAGCAGCAGATGCCACGGCCTACTTGCTCCCTGGGTCTCTGGTCTGCCTGTCAAGCAAGCAAGTGGGAGCAACGGTGAGAAAGTGGATGAGGAGCAATAGCAGCTGGTGGCAATGGTGATGAGAAGGTGGACTCGCTGAAGGAGGGGCTCCATTGAGGGTGTCTTGTCCAAGGGGCCTCCAAAACCTGGAGCTGGCACTAGCTGTTGCCCATTCCCAGGCACTTTTGAGAGCCAAGCTACACATTATGTTGATCACGTACTGGAAAGTTAATTTTGGCTATTGGACAGTGTAAAATGTAATTAATAAAGAATAAACTTTTTTAGTGCAAATCTGCAAGGCCCCAGTTTGGATCACCACACACCAGGAGGGGAGGATTAGACTTCCACCCCACTCCCTGCTGTTTGTTTCCTGAATGTTCCCCCCTCCTCCCGCCCTGGTGAGGGGGTAGCAAAAGAAGAAGTTTCCATTGGTGTCCATGGAATTTCAAGAACCAAAGGGTGTGTGTGTGAGGTTTAATATTCCCCTCCCAGTGTGGTGGTTCCAATCCAAACTGGGGCTGTATATGCTTACATTAGAATAAAGAAAAAGCTAACCCTCAGCTATACTCTATGCAATGAGTGTAACATGTAGTTTGGCTCTAGGGTAGAACAAAAAATGAAAGATAGTTGGGAGATCAGATAACTGATCTGATATTTTGGCTCAGAGAACCAAGATTTGTCCTAGAGCCCATTTTCAGTCCCAACATTTTGCCCGCTTATAACACTGCATAACCACAGCAACCCCCCTTCAAATCTAAGAATGATTTGGTTATCATGATGGCTATATATAACCTCCAGGTTCAGAGGGAGTATACCTTTGTATAACCAGTTGCTGGGGAACACGTGTGGAAGGGTGCTGTTGTGCTCATGTCTTGCTTGTGGGCTTCCCACAGGCAGCTGGCTGGCCACTGTGTGAACAGAATGCTGGACTAGATGGGTCCTTGGTCTGATCCAGCAGGGCTCTTCTTAGGTTATTAAGGAGTAGGGGCAGAGAGGGTGTGAATTTCCAGCAAGCTGGATCCCCTGCAATTATAATTTTGAAAAACAAAACTTTCTGGGAGTGCTTTGTCTCCCCATCCCCACACCCTGGCATTGAACCAGTACAGCTTGAACTAGAGACGCAGCCGTGAGCAGCAAATACATTAAGAATTACGAGTGATGAAGAGTTCTATGTAATTCGAAAGTTTGCATCTTCCCACATCAACAGTAAATGATCCAACAGAGGGGGGAAAGCACTTATTTTTGCATTGTTGAGAGCAGATCTGCACTGCAAACCTATAGTTGTGCTTATATCAAGTAACTGTCATGGCTTCCTCCTTCTCTCCCCCACCCCCCACAAGTATTAGGAACTTTAGTTTATTGAGGCTACTGAGAAACACTTCCTCACAGAACAATAGTGGAGAAGGTATGATTTTATAGCATGCAACCCTACACATGTTTGTTCAGATTTCTTTTTTTTTTTTTTAAAGGAGCTTTACTCCCAGGTAAGTGTATCTAGAATTGCATCCTAAACCAGTTCAAAAATCTGTCATGCAGATATGCCTTTATTTTCTGGAACTATCAGGGAAACTTCTGTCTGTGTGCCAAATAAATATTGTGGGAACAGTGGCTTCTAAAGACCACTCCCCTCCCTTCCCAAGATGGATTTGTAAACCTATTTCCCATACTTGGTGAAAGCCTTTCTGTTGAGCCAAAAGACTGGCATTTTGCCTCCTTGCCATTACACCTGGCAATCCTCAGATCGCCCTTTCTGAATTTAGGACCAGAATAGAGAAGGTAAAGGATGGGGAAATATATGTTAGTGCTGGTTCTTGCATATGGGGTTGGTTTTTTCTTCCCCTTCTCCCCTTTCTTCTTCCCACCTTCTAATCTTTAATTGGCTGCCTTCTTTCTCTCCCATTGCTGCTGCTCATCGAATCCAGCGCTGAGAAGAGAAGAGCAACTGGAGAGGGGTGGAAAGAAACTTTTTTCCCCCAAAAGAGTTAAGTTAGCTGCTTTTTTAAAAAAAGAAGACTGCTGTGTATTTGTGTGTGTGTTTCTGCAAAGCCTGCTTTCTGCCATCCACTTTCCAAGGAACTTAGAAATTACTCATGACTGCAAAGGTTTGTTTGATTCACCCCCGCCCCCCTTCTCATCCCCTTGTCATCTGTTTTTACAAAGCGTTTGTGTAAGGTTTAAAAAAAAAAAAAGTTTGGGGGAGCGATTATTATTTTCATAAGAGGGTTAAAACAAATCTTAAGAAGGGGGGGCGAGTGGGAAGAAGGGGGAACACGTCTAACTATCTGCAGGCAGCCTTAAGGAATCGCTTGGTTTTTCATACCTTCGCTTCATCAGCGAACAAAGAAAGATCGGACTCGGAGACGGCTAATGATGGGGTATAAATAATTTCCCGAGAGATATGAAGATAAGAAAAGACGTCGGAAGATGGGCGGGGGAGGAAAGCGAACATTTTCTGTCCCTGTATACGTTTTGGGGATGCGACTGTACATTTGGGTGTGTATTGTGCTTGTGGCGTGGAATTGTCTAATTTGGATATACAGGAAGGTGGTATCTCCCTGCTTTGGGCTGAGTTATTCGGGGTGGGTGGGTGTCGGGGGTTCTTGCCGGCTGAGTGAAGCAGACCCTGCGCCGATATCATCCCTTGAGGTTCTCAAGGCTTAATCTGACTTGGGGCCCGTTACCCCGGTATCGGTTGAGTAATACCAAAGGAGAGCGTGGCAATGAGCATGTGCAGAAAGCCTGTTGGTTTGTAACTGGTTCTCAAGGTTTGGCTAAATCTGAGCCAAGGCCAAGCCTGCAGATCTTCCCCACTCCAACGCCAAGGCTCATCGCGGAGAGAGAGGGGTACGTGCGTATGCGGAGAGCCCTTACTCCGCACCGTGTAACGTTCAGCCGAGAGGAAGGGCTTTAGGGCAGAGGCAATTGCTTCAAGGCGAGCTTCAACCCCGGTAGCTCTCGCACGAAGAATTAAGCACTCTGAAACCAGCTTCTTTCTCCGAAGAAGGGCGGTGAAATATTGAAAGGGGAGGGGGCGCTTCTGAAGCCAGCGCGTGCACGTCGTCTCCCTCCCTCTGGGCATTTTCACTCCTGGCTATCAGCTTTCCTTAACCCAGCGCCAGGTGGGTATGATGGGAGTTGTAGTCCAGCACATCTGGAGGGCACCATGTTGGGGAAGGCTGCCCTATGGGCCTGTCACACAGCTGCTGGAAAGCGTTCCCTGGCGCTCTCGCCGTGTTCTGTGCGCCTGAAGCAGGAATGTTGTTAACGGAGGTTCCATTCTGAAATCTAAGGGAAATTCCAGCACGTTTGCTGCATTCTACAAAATGTGCTAAATGCACAAACTGCTTTGAGCATCATGTGTGGATTTGTATTTTGGCTTGTGATCTGTGGATGTTGTTAAGTCGAGGCGGAAAGTGGAAGAAGCTCTGCTTCTAAGCTAAACGTACATTCTTGCCATTGGAGGCTCTGCCTTCGTATTACAGATGCGGCAAAGGCAAAAACTGATTTGGGCATCGCTAGTGGAAATGGCCTGTTCAGTGCAGAGGTTTGTTTTATTTATATGTTGCATTTATACCCCACCTTTGCTCCAAGGAGCTGAAAGCAGTATATATATCTGCTTCTCCCCCACCCCCATTTTTTCCACACAAGCCTGTGAAGTAGGTTGGGATGACAGTCAGAGATAGACTGGCCCATGGTCACTCAGTGGGCTTCATGGCTGAGTGGGGGTTTGAACTTGGGTCTCCCAGGTCCTAGCCCAACACTTTTAACTACTACAGTCACACAAATTAGAGCGGTGTTCAATATTGGACTTTTCATCTTTTCTTCCTTCCCCCATTAGCTTAAGTGCTCTTTGGCCTATGCTTTTATTACTCTTCCCCAGAGGCATTTCACAGATGATGATGGCGATAACGCACAGGCAAGATGCAATCAGGGTGGCTTTTTCCAAATTCTGCCCTTTACCCCTTCACCATTCTCTCTCTCTCTCTCTTTTTAACTGGCGAGTTTCGCCAGTTAAAAAAGTTTCAAGGCCCATGCATGGGACTCTGATATTGTAAAGTCTTTTACTGGCTTCTAGTTCCTTATTTATTTATTTATGAAATGCCTTACTTGCTTTTCATTATAAAATAATCCCAAAGCAGGGATACAGTGCAGTAAAATACAGCATTGACAACAACAACAACCCACAATCAAATACAGGACAACAGTAACAGATAAATAACTGCCTGCATGAAGCAGCAAAAGAAAAGTGAGAAAAATGTAATCAAAGGCCTGCGTAACCAAATAGGTCTTTAGTTAGTGCCAAAAGCTTGTAAGACTTGGTGCCACCCATTTATGAGGGGGCAGGAGTTACATGGTTTGGGTGCCTGTAGAGCGCCCTCAGAGGCAGCATGCCTCGGCTAGCATCAGTTACTAGATGCTAGGGACAAATCATGCCTGACTTCTGAGGTTCCCAGGGACAAGTGGCAGATGTCTACAGAAGATAAAGCTGCTGGTCTAGATGGACCTTTGGTCTTGCTGGACAGGGACAGCGTCAAAGGTAGGCATGGTCAGGCAGCTCCCATGGGCCTACACTCCAGCAGGGGCCCACTGACAAGACCTGCCTGGAGTTGCTGCTCCTCTTCACCCATTGTAACCTGCCTGTTCACCTGTCTCTCACTCTGACCCACACAATGGTGGTAGTGAGAAGGAGGAGCCATAGATGCCACTGCCTGCTTGCTTACTGGGTCAGCCCACTCAGCCATGCTCTGTCACTTCTCCTGCCTCGGATTCACATCTTGGTCCCATCCAGAAGGCCAGTATTTCTAAAATCCAAAGTATGCAACCATGTATAATACTTGTGTTCAGGGTGACAAAAGGCTGGATTTTCCTCCCTTTCAATGCATAGTTATGGGTAATGTGGAGTGATCCCACTTTTTATTTGACGGTGAGTTGAACAAACCGGGTATAGTCTAGAGCAGGGGTGCTGAACCTCAGGCTCCACATCCAGGTCCAGCCCACCTTGGTCCCCAGTCCTTCCCATTGGGCCTACCTAATTTTGCCTTTCACCTCACCCCCTTTGCCTTGGACTTCACCCATCACTGGAATGCAGTCTCAAGTGCTTCTCCAAAATTAAATTCAGTGCTTGATCTGAAAGAGGTTCAACACCCCCTGTTCTAGAATTTGTCGGATGCCACACTTGCTAACTCTGCTTGCAGCCATCTGCTCTGCATTCCCATCAAGTCACCCAGGGCTGGCCTGCTCCCAGAACATATGCACATAGCTAAATGTTTCTCCTGTGTGGCCACTGTGTGAAGAACACAACTGCCAGGCAGATGTACAGGCGAAACCATTGCTGTTCCTCTCCTCCTACTCTCCACAGCCAGAATTCACAATGTGGCCTCTGGCTGGCGCCAATCTTAGTTGGCTTCTAAGAACCTTCATAGTAGCAGCTAGAACAGCTTCACCTGTTGTATTTGTGTCCCATATGTGTGGGATAGCCAAAAAAAAAATGCACGATGTGGGAAAATATATCAGTGAAATGGTTGCAATTTAATCTTCTAACTCTATTGTTTTTGAACACCATACACAAACCTCCTCCTTTCCACTATTGATTTATTCTAATCATGATGTCTTCAGTGCTTTTTGCTTTGAGGGACACCCTATGTATCAGTTTTCATGTTTGAAAAACGCAATCCTATGCAGGTGTAACTGGGAGTAATCCCCATTGAAGATCATCAGTCTTACATCCAAGTAAACGTGCATAGGATTGCACTGCATAGTTTTCTTGCCATCATATATTTTGCAGATGTTCTAGCTCTTCAAAACAATCCAGTCTCTGGACCTTCCAACAATATGTGGACAACCTGGATAAAGTTTTGCTTGGCAACAAAAGACTCCTAAAGACACAGTTGCCAT
This sequence comes from Heloderma suspectum, assembly GCF_057233095.1. Classification (NCBI taxonomy): domain Eukaryota; kingdom Metazoa; phylum Chordata; class Lepidosauria; order Squamata; family Helodermatidae; genus Heloderma; species Heloderma suspectum. Next base: position 26,368,828 of record NC_139461.1, on the reverse strand, counting down.
ACACGTTAACAGATCCTGAGTAGGCTCCTGCACCATTAAGCGCTGCAGGGGAGGAACAGGTGGTGTGCTAAGAAATTCTTCCAGCTAGTCAGTCTATACAGGAACAGAGCTGGCATCTAGGGTGGGACGATGCAGAAGCTGCACCTGCTGAAATTCCCCATTCCAATGATTACAGGCACAGGAGCCCTGTCATCTGGTGACATTACATGGAAGGAAAGAATTGAACTGAAGTACCTGAGTCAACTACAGTGTAAGATTGGTTTTGCAGGTGTTTGACAGGATGTGTAAGGCAGGACCACCTGGCTCCAGAGCTTCAGGATGGGGTGCATGCATTATAGGGCTACTACTATTTTTCCTGGCAGAGATGCAACTTTAAGTAAATCTCTTTCCATCATTGCAAGGACAGGGCCTTTTGAGTGGTGGTGCCTGTCATTGAAATAGCCTCCCCAACCAATTTGTATGGAGCATAAGGCTATCCATGGCTACTAGTCTTGATGGCTATATATTACCTCCAGTATCAGAGGTGGTGTGCATCTGTATACCAGTTCCTAGGGGATATGAGCAGGAAGGTGCTATTGCATTCATGTCCTGCTTGTGGGCTTTCATAGGCATCTCATTGGTCACTGTACAAACAGGATACTGGAACAGATAGATCTTTGGTCTGATCCTGCAGGGCTGTTCTTATGAGCCTACATTAGTAATATTCAGGTACCAGGTTAAGTCTTGCTAATTATCATTATTTATTTGCCAGAGCTATTTAACTAAATTCCTTTTCCTGCCTTTTCCTGAATGTATGGATTGTATTGACTGTTTTACTAGTATTTGTTCAGCTGCTGTTTCTTTCTTTTTCTTGATGCTTGGGATTTTATTGTTTTAAAGTTTTTATCGTGTAAGTTGCTTTTTAGACTTTTATCAAAAAGCAACTCATATTAAAACAACAAATTAAATTAAATGGCCATGGTGGGAAAAGTTGCACCATCAAATTTCTGCCTATTATACAGCTGTTAAAGTCACAGAGCCTGAAAGGTTAGCAAAACTCAGCAACCCTGATGTTGGCATGGTTTGTATTTAAGGCAGGGGTAGGCAACCTGATGCCCTCTAGATGTTTTGGACTACAATTCCCTTAGGCCCTGATCATTAGCTATGCTGGCTGAGGCTGATGGCAGTTGTAGTCCAAAAATCTGGATGGCACCAGGTTGTCTATAGACAAACATATGGCAGCCTCCCCAGTTCTATATAGAAAAGAATACAATTTCTGGGCCAGTTTGAAGAGATTCGGGAAAAGGATCCTGAAAACACTTCTGTCAAGCAATGTGCTCACTATTAATATCTTAATTTCCTACTATGTATGACTTCTGTAGCCACTGCTTTCCCAATTCATAGGAAGTAATTGAATGTCACTTTTAACTTGAAGTAACACAGATGTTGCATCAAGGTTTCTTTTCTTTTTGGTCAGTCATGCTATTTTGTCCTGGAGACAATATCTTTGGATTGTACATTAGCTTTAAAATCATGTTAGTGAATGCTTCATTGGTAAAACGTTCGAGTTTTTACAGGAAACTGCTAGGCTGGAGGAGTAGCTCTCAAACATTTTTGACCTGACCCTGCTTTTTCTTCACTGTTGTATTCTGGCCCCTGCTGTTTTCTGCCCCTAGCATGTGCATCTTCTTAATACCTTGAGGATCCTTCAGCCTAATTATATTTATCCTGACAGTTGAAGTCCTCTTGAATCAAGGATATGGTGGATTTCCCCTCCTGAGCTGTAGACTCTGCTATGACCTCAGGAGGGAGAATTTGAGATTGGACCATTCTCCCTCACCCTGGTTTCCAGAAAGGGCTAGGAAACCAAGCACAATAGACAACAAAGAGTCTTGCGGTATCTTCAAAGACTAACATTTTTATGGCAGAAGACAGCCTTCTCCAGCCTAGCACTCTCCAGCTGTTTTGGACTTCCAGTGCCTATCAGCCTTGGCCAGCATGGCCAGTGGTCAGGATTGCTGGGAATTGTAGCCCAAAACGTCTGGAGGGCACCAGATTGGAGAAGGTGGTTCTATGGCATCCTTGCTGACACAGCCCTCCAAACACTGGAGGGGAACTTCTGCAGTGCAGAGCAGCGGGCTCCCTGTGAGATTTCCAACCCTATTTATGCGGCTTTCTCCTTTCTTCACTTGGAGAACTTCACTCAGTTTCTGAGGCTCTTTTTGCAGTACCAGCACTGATGGAATTTGGCTGGTGGGGACACAAGAACAGGCCTTCTAGATTATGTGGCAACCTGATTATAAAATGGACTCCGCAGGGGAGTGTGTATGGCCTGAAGCCCTATTTGGAGTGGACAGACCTGGCAGTGGTTACCCATGCACTGGTTACCTCCAAAATGGGCTACCATAAAGCACTTTATAGGGTCTGCATTTGAGGATGGTTCAGAAGCTACAGCTGGAGCAAAAGCTGCCACCAAGGTCCTAATGGACATCAGAAAGTTAGAACACACAACTCCAGTTTTGCATTAACTATATTGGCTACTAGTAGCCAATTCTTGGGCCAATTCAAAGTGCTAGTCTTAGCTGTCAGGAGCGCCCTAGCTGCCTCTTGCAGTCCCTTCCAATAGCCAACTCAGGACACAGACGACGAGGATTCTTTCCAAGGCTTTATTCCTTTATGACTCTTTCAGATACTAATCACTAGTGACTAAGCAAGGAACAGCACTGGGGAAAGATAACAGAGTAGCCTAAGCTCCAGTTAAGGCAGTTGGTCCCCGTTTGAAGGGGAACCACGGGAAGACCCTGAACTTATGGGCTAGGGAGAGATCCTCCCTGTTTCCCTTGGGTCCTCAGGATGCGACCGTTGTCTGAGTGCCAAATGAGCGGAACGCCTCCTTTCTGCACCCTCTATCTGTCGTTGCTCCCTGCATCTGTGCCGAGCGTCCAGCAAGCCCCCCTCCAGTGCACTCTCGCTGCCAGGGTCACTATCTCTCCCAGGAATGCTGGCAGGAGGAATCTCTGCCAGCTGCTGTGCTTGTGAGAGATGAGCGAGCTCCTCTCCCATGGATTGCTGTTCCTCCTCAGAATCAGAACTGCTCTGGGGTTCTATGGGCTCAGTTTCCACCCTGACATTAACCTTTAAAACCCTAAACAGTTTGGGAACAGGTTATCTGTATGTCTCCACCCATACAATCAGATCTTACTCAGGTATCCTTCTCAAGAGTTCACCCACCTTTGACTTTTCCACATTTTGTTGTGCTACAACCTGGAATTAAAATGGATTTAATTGGCATTTTTAACAGTTGATTTACACAACATACTTAACACTTTGAAGATGCAAAATATTTTTATTGTGGTACAAAAGTTGTGGCACAAAACAGCTTTTCCTCTAGAATTGCCCGGTATTTGGCTCCAACCATCTTGCCCTCAATCCTGACCAGTTTCCCAGTCCCTGCCAATGAAAAGCACCCCCACAGTGTGATGCTGCGACCACCATGCTTCACCGTGGGGATGGTGTTCTCAGGGCGATGAGCACTGTTGGCTTTGCGCCACACATAGCATTTTGCGGTAAGGCCAAAAAGTTCAGTTTTGGTCTCATCAGACCAGAGAACCTTTTCCCACATGTTTGTTGTGTCCCCCACATGCCTTTTGGCAAAATCCAAATGGGGTTTGACATGGTGTTTTTTTTCAGCAATGGCTTTCTTCTCACCATTCTTCCATAAAGCCCACCTTTGTGGAGCGTCCAGGTGACAGTTGTCCCATGGATGGTTTCTCCCATCTCAGCTGCGGACCTCGCCAGCTTCTTCAGAGTTACCATTGGCCTCTTGATTGCTTCTCTAACTAATGCTCTCCCTACCTGGTCAGTGAGCTTTGGTGGATGGCTTTCTCTAGGCAGAGTCGTGGTTGTCCCTTATTCTTTCCATTTTGTAATAATCAATTAACAGTGCTCCAGGGGATGTTCATAGTTTGATATATTTTTTTATAACCCAACCCTGCTTGGTGCTTCTCCAGAACTTTATCCTGGACTTATTTTGATAGCTCCTTGGTCTTCATGATGTTGATATGCTCTCCAACAAAATCTGGGGCCTTCCAGAAACAGGTATATTTAATCTGAGATCATGTGACACTTGAATTGCACACAGGTAGACTCCATTCAACTAATTATGTGGCCTATTTTATTTATTTATTTATTTATATACTGCCCAATAGCCAAAGCTCTCTGGGTGGTTCACAAAAATTAAAACCACGAAGCACAGCCAAAACAATATAAAATATGAAAGCTTAAACACAAAATAACAGTACAACCAGAATAAGACTTCTGAAGGCAGTTGGTTGCACCAGAGCTTATTTAGGGGTGTCACAGCAAAGGGGTCCAGACTGATCAGTTTTTTTATTTTTAAATCATTTTCTAAAATATGTAGATTTTCCCCGACTTCGACATTACGGACTATTTTGTATAGATCAGTGACAAGAAATCCTAATTGAATCCATTTTAATTCCAGGTTGTAACACAACAAAATGTGGAAAAGTCAAAGGGGGATTAATACTTATGCAAGGCACTCTGTGTGTGTGTGTGTGTGTGTGTGTGTGTATAATATACACACACACACACACACACACACATATATATACACACATGCATACACACGTGCACACACAATTTGTATTATACCTTCTCACATTCCTTGTACATCCTTTTCTGATGTTGTAGCCCTAAAAAGTGGCTAAAAATGTTATAAATAAATAAATGTCTGCATAGGGTTTGTGTATTCCTGAATGTATACATGCATACATGCAATACCTGACAGCATGCCTCTCCTGAAATGAACTGACCTGTGCGCTACGCTCTGCATCTAATTTCCTTCTCAAAGTGTCTCCTCCGAGGGAAGCTCGGAAGGTGGCAACAAGGAAGAGGGCCTTCTCAGGGGTAGCCCCTCACCTGTGGAATGAGCTCCCCAAAGAGGTCTGTCTGGCACCAACATTATCATCTTCTCGGCGCCAGGTTAACACCCAGGCATTTGGCGGCACATGATGAGTTTTAATTGGTCCTGGATGTGTCTTCAGTTATGACTGACTGTTCAAAATTTTTAATTATAGGTTATTTGTGTATATTGTCTGTGTCCTTTTATATAAATGGCTTTTAAAGTTTGTTTATTGAATTTTAATGTTTTAACTTCTGTAAACCGCCTTGAGAGCTTCGGCTATGGGCTGTATAGAAATGTAATTAATAATAATAATAATAATAATAATAATGTATGTGTATATAGGTGTATGTATGTATATGTATGCATGCATGCACTAGCCTGTATTTTGCTATTTGCCCAGATGCCAGATTCAAACCATTCCAGCTTATAGTGAAGAGGAAATTAGGCCCATAGACTCTGAACTTCAGGCAAACCTATATGTCTACCCAGCTGCTTGGTTCTACTTTGATTCAGTTTGCATGTAACGACAATTCCTACTTGTTTAACCCAGGAAGTGCCAATATCTAGTGTAAGCAAGTGTGCTGCCTTTTGCACACTTACCCCGTTAACCCAACAAACCATGGGTGATTGTTGGCTTACCTCTGGGCTTTTTAACCCCTAAACAACCCAGCTTCCTGGGTTCGGACTTCATGAAACAACCCAGCAATGGGGTGTTCTTGGGTTGTTTTGGAAAGTGGAAGCAGTGAGTGGGTGGGAGGCAGTGCATTTGCTCCTGAGTGGCCACATGTTCCTGGGTGTTTAACGCAGGAACTGAGCACGACGAGCAAACTGAGTCATTGTAGAGCAATATTGTTATAAACTACATGTGCTTGCTGAAGGCACAGATTCCTTTGGTGAAAACAAAGCAAACGGATTGACCTGTATGTAAGAAAGTAACTGCAGCAAATATATCTGAAGTTATATATACTGCAGTGGTTCCACTCCTACTTGGATGGCAGATTCCAGAAGGTGGTGCTGGGGGATTATTGCTCTGTGCCATGGCTCTTGTGCCATGGGGTTCCACAGGGCTCTATTTTATCCCCCATGCTGTTTAACATCTACATGAAACCGCTGGGGGAGGTTATCCGGAGGTGTGGACTGAGGTGCCATCAATATGCAGATGACACCCAGCTCTACCTCTCTTTCTCATCAAACCCAGGTGAGGCAGTGGCTGTTCTGAATCAGTGCCTGGGCACGGTAATGGACTGGACGAGGGCCAGTAAACTGAAACTCAGTCCAGGCAAGACGGAGGTACTGTTAGTGGGTGGTTTGTCTGCCCGACTAGGTGATGTTCAACCTGTTCTGGAGGGGGTTGCACTCCCCCTAAAGGATCACGTTCGTAGTTTGGGGGTGCTCTTGGATCCAGAACTGTCACTTCAGGCACAGATGAACTCAGTGGCACGGAGCACTTTTTATCAGCTTAGGCCGGTATACCAACTACGCCCTTATCTGGACAGAGATAGCCTAGCTACAGTTATCCACGCTCTGATAACTTCTCGTCTGGATTACTGCAATGCGTTATCCGTGGGGCTGCCTTTGAAATAGGGATGGGGGAGAATTTCTCCCCGAAACTTCGGGGGGCTGAGTGCCAACGTGTTCGGCCCCCCGAAGTAGTTTTGGGGAGAAATTCTCCGCACCCCCCCCCCCGCACCCCCCCCCGGGACAGGACTTACCTTTCCCGAATGTCCCTCCCGGCAGCGGGTCCCGGCGGCGGTTCGTCAGGTCTTTGATAGGGGAGGGGCAGGTCTTTGACTGCCACCGCTGCCATTCCAATAAAAGTAAAAAAAAAAACGCCCCCGTGATAGGCTACGTGACGATTAACGTAGCCTATCACGGCTAGATTTGCAAAGTCAGCCGTGATAGGCTACGTAAATCGTCACGTAGCCTATCATGGGCGACTTTAAAAAAAAAACAAAAAAACGCGTACGGCTAATGGCAGCCCCCATAGGGAGCCACCATTCACGTTCCTTATTTGGTCGCTGTAGTCTACGTAAAGATTATGTAGACTACGGCAAAAATAAGGGCAACGCTATTTGCGTTGCCCTTATTTTCGCCGTAGTCTACGTAAAGATTTACGTAGACTACAGCGACCAAATAAGGAACGCGAATGGCGGCTCCCTATGGGGGCCGCCATTTGCGTACGCGCTTTTTTTTTTTAAAGTCACCCGTGATAGGCTACGTGACGATTAACGTAGCCTATCACGGCTGACTTTGCAGATCTAGCCGTGATAGGCTACGTTAATTGTCACGTAGCCTATCACGGGGGCGTCTTTGTTTTTTTTTTAACTTTTTATTTCGCGGGCGAGGCGAGGCGAGGCGCCTCCCCCCCAGCCTGAATTTCGGCCGGGCGAGGCAGGAAGCCTCCCCCCCGGCCTGAATTTCGGCCGGGTGAGGCGGGAAGCCTCCACCCCCGGCCTGAACTTTGGGGGGAGCAGCAAAGCGCCTCCCCCCCACCGCGAAGCAAGCTGTGAGACCAGGTAAGTGGCTTTCATGCACTCCTACTTTGAAAACGGTCCGGAAATTTCACCTGGTCCAAAATAGGGCAGCAAGATTGTTAACAGGGACTGGCCAGCGAGCTCATATTACGCCAGTACTTTTCCAGCTGCACTGGCTGCCATTCCATTTCTGGGCCCGATTCAAAGTGCTGGTATTAACATTCAAAGCCCTTAACGGCTTGGGGCCAGGTTACCTGAAGGATCGCCTCCTCCCATACGTGCCTGCCCGGACCTTATGATCATCCTCAGCGGCCCTTCTCCATGAGCCCCTGCCAAAGGAAGTGAGGCAGGTGGCTACTAGGAGGAGGGCCTTTTCTGCTATGGCACCCCAGCTGTGGAATGAGCTCCCTAGTGAAGTTTGCCTGGCACCTACATTGTATTCCTTCCGGCGCCAGGTGAAGACCTTTTTATTTCCCCAGGCATTTTAGCATTTTAGCTTTCTAGACTTTTAGCTTTGGTGTTTTAAATCTGTATTTTAAATTCCTGCACTGCTGCTAGGTTTTATTGTGGTTATATTGTTATATTGTGGTTTTAATATTCTGTATATTTTATATTGTTTAATTGTGTGCCGTTTGGTTTTAATTTTTGTGAACCACCCAGAGAGCTTCGGCTATTGGGCGGTATAGAAATGAAATAAATGAATAAAAATAAGTTGCTGTTCTGTTTTGTTTTTACAATCTGGTCTTGAATGTATCCAAAAGCAGGGTAAGTGCACAGCCTCCTCCAAATAATAATAATAATCATAATCGAAAATCATGCTTCCCAGTACTAAAGTTTGGAATGGTGACCCCCTGCTTTATAAATACTTCTTTGTGTTTGCAGGTTTGTTGATGCTACGTATATCCGATGGCAACAATGAAGGTCCATCGTCAGTTCAAGATGCTGAGCTGGTTCCTCTTCGTCTTTGTAGCAGTCACAACTCAATTACTCAGTCACGTCCGGGGTCAAGGAGGTAAACTTATCACTAAGAAACAATTATATTTTTCTAGGGCTCTCTGATGTGCAGAAGTGGACTCTAGCTTTCTCATGTGCAATTTACCCCTTTCATTAAAAGGTTTAATCCTCATTCAGACAAACTTGAACTTTTCTGTGTCTGCATTGGAGTAGCTATGTCGAATCTAGAACAGGTCTGAGGACACTTGTTTTTGTGTAGGCCATTTCATTGTTTTACTCAGTTTCTCAGTGCATGTGGACTTTTCTTCCATGAAAACGGTGTGGACGATATGCCACCTTATGCCTCTACCCTATCATATACTGCCATATATGCTGCTTTTGCTGGCCCCATGAAACAGGTGTGGAATATATGCTACCTTTGCCAGTTTAATGCATGATCCCAGTATTGTTGAAGGTTCTGTTTCCTAGCCTCTACTTTCAATAACAGATCATTTCTTTTTGATTCCATAACAGCTGGTTTAACTTTTTAACAAATATAACACATAATGTGTTAACTGTGGTTGTCTTTTAAAGAAATGAAAAAGATGGCCTGGTTCACATGCAACACTAAGCTAGAATCTAGTGCTATGTGGTTGAGCTCTGTGAGCCCAGGCTTGTGCCACCCCCGGGCTCCCCTTCCTGCACAGCTGGAAGAACAACTTAACCAGGATTCACTTTCTACTATTAGGAAATTAGGCCCATAGACTCTGAACTTCAGGCAAACGTATATGTCTACCCAGCTGCTTGGTTCTACTTTGATTCAGTTTGCATGTAACGACAATTCCTACTTGTTTAACCCAGGAAGTACCAATATCTAGTGTAAGCAAGTGTGCTGCCTTTCGCACACTTACCCCATTAACCCAACAAACCATAGGTGATTGTTGGCTTACCTCTGGACTTTTTAACCCCTAAACAACCCAGCTTCCTGGGTTCGGACTTCACGAAACAACCCAGCATATAAACCAGGAATTGTGATTTAAGACAAATTAGTCAATTGCTAAGCAAGCCAAGTTCCTGGCTTCTTTAGCTGTCTTGTTTAACAAACTAAAGTTTGCCTTAAACCACGGTTCCTGGTTCAAGTCAGGAATGACTAGTCAGGAATCATAGAAAATGAATCCTGTGAAGTCCTCTCCTGGCTGCACAATTGGAGGAGAGGAATGGGGAGCGTGCAAACTCGATTTTGCTCTGGTTCACAGAGGCTTGCCCACATTGTGCTAGCGTTACATGCAAATGCAGCCAGGGTGGCATGACCAGGTTAAGCTCATACTTCTCTCAACACTTCCCTTTATTTGACAATGTGTTTGGGAGCAGATCATGTCCTGCTTAGGTGCCCAGTTGAAGAATTTAATGTATTCTTCACATACGTGTAAACTTATTACAGTCTAGTTATTTGCATTATCCTTTGTGGAAAGAAGATCTTAAAGATTCCAGTTCTCTGCTGGATCATCCCTTTATCCTGAACATATATGTTCATAGATTGCCTTCTTTCAGTTTATTGTGGGCAGTGGTTTTTAACCATAGGGAAAACATATACCACTGGTACACAAATGGTCTCCATTGTGTAGGTAGTTAGCATTCGTCCCAGTCTTCAGTATAATTATTGATTGCAGATGGTTCACATAACACAGGATTGTAAGTTGTCAAGAAATTGCCACCATATGTTCCATACATTAGCTAGTATTCACATTTGTCCTTCATGTCTCTCTTATCTGTTTTTGTGTTTAGGTTTTGGGGTGTTAGGGGCCGCGGTGGCTTAGTGGTTAAGATGCTGAACTGCAGACTGGAAGGTCGGCAGGACAGCAGTTCGAGACCCGAGTGCTGCGTGACGGAGTGAGCTCCCGTCTTCAGTCCCAGCTCCTGCCAACCTAGCAGTTCGAAAGCAAGAAATTGCAAGTAGATAAATAGGTGCCGCTTTGGCGGGAAAGATAACAGCGTTCCGTGCACCTTGGTGTTCAGTCATGCCGGCCACATGACCACGGAAGTGCCTTCGGACAGCACTGGCTCTTCGGCTTAGAAACAGGGATGAGCACCGCACCCTAGAGTCGGACACGACTGGTTGGGGACACCTTTACCTTTTTTTTGGAGTGTTAAGACATTCCAACACAAATAAAAAAAATAGAGATCTGCCCCAATTTACTGCTGCCTCATGCACCCCACTGCTCATAACACTTTGTCCCACTAGTTATGTTACACCTTGCCAAAATTGCTATTTGCCTTCTACCATCTTGGAGATTCCAATGTGTACGTGTACATAATAAGCCTCGTACATGAATGAACATGGCAGTGCAGCTATGAATGATGTCCATTTGGACGTGTGCAAGGGTAGGAGTTATAATCTCCCTAGAAAAAGGTAGGGGCAGGGCAGAGGACCAAGGGCAGCAGATGGAAGGGATTCTATAAAACTGCTTGCTTTAGGATCTGGTTTGGATGTTCTGAAGCAGACCTGTTGCTGACCAATTTCATGCTGCTTCAGGTCTTATTTGAAGCTTTGTGTCCCACCCTGTTTTATTGTATGAACTATGAAGGTTATTCCTTTCCACTTACATATACAGTAGATGGGCATGTTTATTATAAATGTTCCTAACAGCATGACATACTTATAATTGCTTCCTAAGCCCATCATTTAGTTCTTTGTTGAGTGCAAACTACTATATAAGCACAATCTCTCTTGTGCTTTACAGCCCAAGGCTGTGTATGATTTCTCAAAAGTATGTTCATTTCAGTTTGGTGGACTTACTCCCAAGGTGGTATACACAGCGTTGCAACTTTATGAATATGAAGTAGACATGGCCCTGTCTATAGCCTCACATTATGGAAAATGCATGGCACAATATGGGAAGGATGAAGAGTGAAAAGGAAGGCAAGAGTTTCCAAGTCTATTTACTCTGCAGTTTAAACAATTTAAGGAAAACTATTATTTTAAAACAAAACTAGGTCCTCTTCTGTAAGGGAAACTGCTAGCTTTCACACACTGAACATTTCAGACCACCTTCCATGTCTATCGTCAAGAATTATGTTTTTGGAATGCTAACAACAATGAAAAATAGCTACGTTTGATATGATCTGCATAAGCCGAAGCCTTGAACTTGTTTGTAGTCTCCTTTTGGATGAATGCTTTAATGTTGCTGCTGGCCATTCGTTGGCGCATTCCTGAAAAATCGCTGAACAAGCTCGAGCCACTGATTTTTATCAGTGAACTTGACTGATTTTAGACTGATTCTTTTTCTTTTTGCAAGAAGTGAGATTTTTATTCCACAGGCTATAAAGGTGTTCCACAGAAATAAAGATTCCCTCTCCAGGTTGGTGACCCTGAAGTCATTCCAATCGATATCTTGTTGTGTTTGTCCAAGAGTTAGATTTTTAACTTTCCTCTAGTTGTATGTACTTTCTTGTGTGAGAACACTAGTCTTTGCATAACTAAGTTAAATATCTTCCTTTAAGGAACCATTTTGGCCCATATATGGACAGTTATCGACATGGAAATTCTTTGGTCTTGTTTTTTCTTGGCCTCTCTTTCTTTTTAAACAAACAAGAGAATATTTAGTAAATATCATCTAGTTATGTAAAGACTTTTCTTCACAATTCCTCTAGACTACTTTGTTGTAGTTTTCCAGTATATACACAGGCACACCTGGGTGATTGTGTCTTTCTTTTCCTGTCTATGTTGGACAAGTGAATGGTTTAGGGGTTCTGGAAATGTGCCTTGTTTGGTGATGGCTACTTACCAGCAATGTCAGTGCTCTTTTTCTTTGATGGGGAAGGCCCATAGCTCAGCAGATGGACCCAGGTTGAATCTACAATATCTACCGTTTTAAAAAATCTTGGACAACAGGACTAGGAAAGACCTAAGATAACAGAGGAGTGCTGCCAGTCAGAGCAGAGACAATACTGGGATAGACTGACCAACCAGGGCTGGCACAAGACATTTTGCAGTTTGGGGCAAAATGATGCCTGCCCTCCCACACAAGTTGCACAGTACCGAAGACACCTGCGGAAGAAAATCCCACAAGTGTCTCTCCCTGGAACTGAAAACATAATAGTAATAATAAATTAACTAAAAATGTTCTGCCTTTTTATGACACCCAGAATCAATGATAGGACTGGCCCTGGCTTTGCCTGATTATAAGGGGATTATGTATTTCCATGACAGAAAGGACCCTTATTGACTTGGTTCACATAATCGCATGGTGGTTAATAAGCCACGGTGGCTTGTTAACCACCTTGTGTGTGCTGGTTGCATGCCAGCCGGATTTACATAATTACCTTTGCCAGCACGGCTTTTTGTGACTTCCGAACCAGGTGAAGGTGGGTTGTTAACCACCCAGCAAACCTAAAATAGGCCATGATGAAATCCTACATACACTCACTTCTGGAGCGGAAATCCAAATGAAATCAGTTTAAACCCACAAGTGCAAGATTTCTTAGTTTAAATCCAAACATGTCTCCCTGCCCTTTTTAATTCTAGAGCTCATTTGTCTTTCTAGTTTTACCTGTCAAATATTATTACATTTGTTTGCCATTTCATTCTTTCCACCACTTGGGAAGAAAAAAAATGGTGATGCCTTTGTAACCCATTTGTGCTTGCCCTACAGAGTTACTTAAAGCATGCTCATGGCTTAGCAAATTAAAAAGTAGATAGATTTCAATATTTTCATAAACCTCTGGGTGCTATTCATGCTCCCAGGTTCATTTTTCTCTGGTTCATCCCATTTCTGAGCATCTTGAAAATCATGTTGTCTTTTGTAGTTCCTCTCTGCCTAGTTTTCTAAAATGTCGAAAAAAACACCACACCCCGAATTCAGTACAAATCTGATACACTAACCTTCAGTAGCGTACTGTTTCATATTTCGCATGCCCCTATGAAGAGGGCCAAATTTTCAAAGAACTGTGGTGGCTGTTGGTGTGCCATTTATTCTCTGTGGCCGAAGATTGTCTGTCTTTGGGCTGATCTACATTGCGCCCACCATTGCAATGAATTCGGTGTCCCGTCGGGTTAAACGCTCTCGCATTAAAACGTGATTATTCACACTCACCCATTTTCCCCGTTGCAGTGCTTCATCGAATGCGCAAGCTCGGTTCATATTCGAGAGCTGTGCTGTTTTCCTGTTTCCCCCGCTCCAGATGTTTTTTTTTTTTAAATTAAGGCGTTATCCTTGAAGAATCGGGGCTTCTCCACGATGTTTTTTTTTTTCTAATTCAGGCATGATCTTCGAAGTTGTGAAGCTTCACATCTTCGAAGATCATGCCTAAATTAGGGGAAAAAAACATTGTGGAGAAGCCCTGATTCTTCGAGGATAACGCCTTAATTTAAAAAAACATCCGGAGCGGGGGATAGGAGGAGAGAAAACTTAGTCTCATTTGAAGGGATAGAACAACCCCCTGCTTAGTGCAGGAAGCCCGATTCCCAGGCAACCGCCCATCCAACTACTGACCAGGGCTGACCGTGCTTAGCTTCTGAGATCAGACAAGCACGTGCACATCCAGCCCTTTGCTTGTTGCTAAGGAAACGGGCTGCTGAGGAAGCTATGTGATCAGTAGCCGGAAGAAGACATGGGGCCGTTGAGAGCTGTGATTGGACAGGTGGGAAATACAAACACTGCCGTATATGGACAGGCGGGGGAGGGGACTATGACCGGATACAGTAGCGAAGGCAGAAAATCAGAGCACATTAAGGGGAAATACCGGGATATTAGGGTATTGAAAGCGGGAGCACGGAAGTGGGAAATTCCGGTTCCAGTTCAAGGCGGGTACTACGTAGTGTGAAAGGCAGGCGGTGAAACCTCATTGGAAGCAAAAAAAGGCGGTAAGTCTAGAGCCAGCCTTTATTTCTGATTGATATTTAAGGGTGTGGTAAGCACCTGTAAGTTTAAGCTGATCAAACTGCAAAACATGGGCACATTCCAAAGAAAGTTAAGCACTTTTAAATCTTATTGCTATCTGTGGTAATCAATTTTGACAAACACGGAGAAGGCCTGTCCTTGGGCATATTGCTGCATGATTCCAAAGATGGTGGCTGCTAGTCTCCTGCACAACCTGAGAGAGACTGTATCTTCTGTAGGCCCCTTACTCATACCAGCAAGCTCTATGGAATGGATGAACTGGGCTAATTCTGTTTCACTCAGTTTCTCATTTTTGCAACCTTAAGTTCATTTTATCCTATTTCTGCATCAGTTTGCAATTAAAAAAAAAGAAGTCTCCATAAAAATTAATTTACATTTTTGTCAACAGTTCGCCTAACATGCACACGTTTGTATGCACTGTTCTGAATATATGCATTTTTATAAGCCATTTTCCCTAATGCATTTTTGTACAGCATATTTTTGCGTGCACATTTCCCTAATATACACATTTATATGTGCATTTTTAGTTGGAGAACTGCATTGCAAAATTTGGAAAAGTGTGACTACTGAAGTAGAACTGTGTTTCAGTTTGTGTATTCGTTTGGGAAGTACAAATTAAATAAGCACATATTAAAATGCAAACCAAACCAATTTCTCTCCCATTCCTAGTAAGCAACAGTCATCAGCATGGCATGATGATAAAATTGGTTTGTGCCACTGCTGATCACTAGAAAGCACTTTATGGGTACATGACCGTCTTTTGGACTCTTGGTCACTTGTAAGAGGAAGGGTCCTCCAGCCTTTGCCAGCGTTGAGGCTGAAGGTGTGGGATGGCTCTCACTGATAAGAGGAAGGATCAGGCATAACCAAAGCAAGTATAAATTGATTATATTACCCGCCCTTATGGTCACTCCAAGCCAGTGTGCAAGTGTGGGAGCTTGGCCTAAGGGCCAAAGTAGATGTAAAGTTAATTGTTTGAATACAATTAACATGCATGTTTTTGTTATGTAAACTGAAACCACAGGGAGCCCTGAGCAGCCTGGTAAGTACTTGGATGGGAGACCGCCTAGGAATCAGGCTTCGTGCACTGAGCAGGGGGTTGGACTTGATGGTCTTGTAGGCCCCTTCCAACTAGGGATGTCAGAGAATTTCACCACGAATCTCGGGGAGGCTGAATGCCAGCGCATTCGGCCCCCTGAAATCAGTGGCGAAACGGTCTGCCACCCCCCCGCCACCCCCCCGGGACGGGACTTAACTTGGGCAAATCTCCCTGGTGGCGGCGGCGGTTCGGCGGCTGCGGCGGCCGGTCTTCTGACTGGCTGCCGCCGCCGCCATTTCCAAGTTTAAAAAAACCAAAAAAACAAAACGTGATAGGCTACGTAAAGATTTACGTAGCCTATCACGGCTAGATTTTAAAAAAATACCGTGATAGGCTACGTAAATGTTTACGTAGCCTATCACGGCTGAGTTAAAAACAAACAAACAAACGCGGGTACGCAAATGGCGGCGCCCATGGGCGCTGCCATTTGCGTATGCGCGGTTTTTTGTTTTTTTAACTCAGCCGTAATAGGCTATGTAAACATTTACGTAGCCTATCACGGCTGACTGCAGGGACACAAACGGCGGCGGCTATGGCCGCCGCCATTTGCAGACCCGGCCGGCAGGATTTGCGGTATGAGAGATGGGGCGCCTCCCCCCCGGCCAGAATTTCAGGGGGGAGGGACGGGACGCCTCCCCACCCAGCCAGAATTTCGGGGGGAGGGACGGAGCACCTCCCCGCCACCGCAAATCAAATTTCATCACAGGTAAGTGACTTTCGTACATCCCTACATCCAACCCTATGATTCTATGAATCATGGGATGGGTGGGGAGAGAGAGTTTAACTCTTTCTGTCTCTATAGAGGCATTGCAACTTTGCTTGAAATGCAAATAGCAGCTTTAGAGAGGTGGGTTTTTTTATTGGGATCATGGTAGAAAGAGAGAGATAATTAAACTTCCTGTCCTCACCCCACAGTCATGGGGCTTCTCAGTTTTCCCAGCAGCTATTTACATATAAAAAACCCCATGCATCTCAGTTGCATCTATGCAATTAATGTCTTGCCTAGTTTGGCCCTGAGTCTTTGCCTTGGTGGCCCATAACGAGAAAGAGTTTTCTTTCTTGCCAGCCAAGTTGCAGGGACAGCCAGTTTTGCTTCAAGCAATCTCATGGTAGGGTTGGCCTTGGCGTCTAGTTGAGCGCTTAGTTCCTATTTGGTTATATGGGACAAGAGTAGGCTAACCCTCTCCCACCATTCTTATGAGCAACTCTTCCATTGTTTAATAAGTTGCTGTTGACTCTTTGACTCCATGGCTTACTCAAGTGTTTAGCTTTGTTTATATAAATTTAAATGCATATTTATGGCCTGTCTCAAGGGCTTGAGGTGGGGGAGAATTCCAATTAGGTTATTTTAACTCAATTGAAATTGCTTTCTGGTCCCAAATCAATCACCAAACATGTATTCCCCACATACTCGCTACGGTCCCATGCTCCCTTCCCACTCATGTAGTCTCTCCTAGAGCATCCTCTAACCTCTTAGCCCACATTCCGTCCACACTCATTAAAGGCCAAGTCTGTTTCATCATGAGTCCAAATATCATAAAGACAATGACACCTGCATTGGCTTCCCAGGGCATGAACTGATTGTAAAATAGTACACCTCTCTGCCATTATTCATATTCTGACATCTGTTGTGTGAAGGAACCTGGAATACCTCTATTTTGGCACATGCTTAACTTTGAGAACTTTTATTGCGTTTGGTTGTTCAGAATGGTTTATTCTAGGCAAATGGGACCTTGGATTGTCTTAAGGCAGGAGTGCAGAACCTCAGGCCTTGGGGCCAAATCCAGTGCTCCAGGGTTTCCCAAATGGCCACTGTTGAGCTCAGGACCTTGAGATTTTTCAGGAGCTCTGAATCAGAGCTGGAACAGCTAGGTCAGTGGAAGGGGGAGGAACGTCCTCCAGGCATTGGGAGTGAATCTTCCCAAGGACTTGACAGACAGATGGCCCAGGCAGAGTCACCGCCTCCCCCGCCCAGAATGGGAACCCAAGTTTCTGAGAAGGAGGAAGAGGGGTGCAACTTGAGAGAACCCAGAGCATGTCGCAAGTTGAAGCAGGCGGAGCTAAGACGCTCTGCCAGGGTAGCCGCTCTTGGAAGACAACTTAGAAGTGAGGGGAGGGGCATCACCATTAGGCAGCTTTGACCATCAGTGTCCATGGGGAAACTGTCAGCAACTGTCGGCAACTTCACTACCCTGCTGCAGATTGTCTTCCCTAATAGAGATCTTGGAATAGCCATTTATTGCCTGGGGCAGTTTCAGATCTTCCTTGAATGTGCTTTGTGGAAAGGCTTGCCATTAGCATAATAAAGCTGTAATAGCTTGAACTGTGAGTCTGTTTCGTTGATTACGAAGGGGGAGGACGGTTGAACATGACACAGCCATGCCCCCTTCCCTTGCCCTGTGATTTGGTACCCAGTGTGACAGAGGCTCCCCTCTACAGACTGCTTTCCCTCTGCCCCATCCCTTTCCTCCAACCACTGGTTGGTGGTTTCCCAGCTTTTGTGCAGTCTTTTCCCCATTCTCAAAGGTTGGAATGCCTCTCCCAAGGCTTGATTACTGGCGATAAGAGTGTTAAGCTAAAATATGCGGGTATTTTGGCCCTACCCCTTTTGCCTTTGGCCCCACCCACTGGAATGCAGCCCCAGAAAGCTTCTCTGAAATGGATTTCAGCCCTCGAAAGAGGTTCTGCACCCCTGTCTTAAGGTTTTATTATGAAGAAGCCAGCCCCTGTTCAGTCCATCAGACATTCTCACTTGTGGCATTACTGCAGTCCATTTGCCCCTCACATACATCTCATGCAAAAATAGCAGAGGTATAACATTTCAGTACGTTAACAAAAATGGAACAAGCCTCCCTTCATATAGAAAGTTGGCATGTCAAGCTGTAGAGCTTTAGCCTAGCTTTCTCTCTGATGTGCTACCTTTCCATGTGCAGGAATCTGTTTTAGAAAACAGAAATAGAAAACATTCAAGCACTGGAGTTCCCCACCTACAGTCTGAAATTATATGTTCCAGGAAGGGTTGTACCACTTTCTAGTGCAGCAAGTTTGAATAGTCCCAGAAAGGAAAATGGGGTTCAGCATTTTAACAAAGCTTTCAATTTAACATAATAATGCTGCCTCCAACACAGAAACTGAGAATGGAATTACATGATCAGCAGTAGCATGTGGTGTAACTCTTTCTAAACAGTACCACTCTGACTACAGAGAGGGAATTGTTTGTTTGAATGATCCCCTCCAGCCCCCAATATCTGCTGTCTGGAGTCCAGAAAAGCTCTATCATGTGATTCTGCTGGTCATGTAGCTCAACTCTTAAGGGTATCCAGGCTCAAAGCCAGATGGGATATGGCCTATTTTCTGTAAGTGTCTGTTCTGTCCCACTCCCTTTATCAAACTTCCATTGCTTGCCTCTGCTTGCCTGAATCACTCAATTGCTGTCATGTATATTAAATTTCTTTTGAGGCTGTGCACAGTCTACAGAGCACCACTTTTATCATTTGGTCAAATAAACTGGGAAAAGTACAATTTTAGATTAAGACTGAAACCACTGAGCATTAAACAGGCCTAAAGTTGAAATGTTAGCATTTATTTTTGTGCCACATATCTCTGTCTCTCTTTTTGGCAGGGCTGGGGAGCAGCTCAAGTTCATTATGTATTATGCATACATAAATTCTGTGGAACAGCTGGAATGTTCTAGGGGAGCCAAAATATGCCATCATTGATGCCTTTGTAGCTCCTGATCTGTTTAAACATGTCCCTCTTAATCCCTTCCCAAACCCCTCTCTCTACTACAATATGGAGAGTCCTTTTAATGCTGATTGGAGCACTAGGGACCCCATTACTTTGCTCGGATGGAGCAGCCTTCCTTCAGTTATATGGCTGGGATGGAAAGGAGCGATAGGAGTCTGCAATGCAAAACTAGACCATGAGAGCCCTGGGAATATGGGCACTGTAAAGTTTGGTTTTAGAAGGAGGACAGAAGGGGGAATTGGTTGGAAGTGGGGCTGGCATCAGGGGACGCATGGTAGGGAACCTGCCAAGGGCCCACACCCTGGCAGGGGCCCACTGACAAGAGCCCCCTGGAGTTGCTCCTTCTCTTCACCACTGCATCCTGCTTGTTCATCTGCCTCTGACCAGGCCAGACGACGGTGACAATTACAAGGAGGAGCAGTAGATGCTGTTGCTGCCTACTAGTTCACTGGCGCTCTGCCTGTCAAGATAGCCAGGGGTAACAATGATGTGAAAGAGAATGAGGAGCAATAGCAGCTGGTGAGAATGGTAGTAAGGAGGCAGACATGCAAAGAGAGGAGGCCCATTAAAGGTGCCTTGCCCAAGGGCTCTCAAAAGCCTGGAGCTGGCACTGGCTGGAAGCTTAGCTAGCTTAGGAGAGGGAGTATCTATGAAGGGTGGAAAGGAAGGCTGCTCATACGCCTTCTGTCCCCATGCAGTTGTTCGTGTCTTGCTGGTTATTTGAGCCTGGCATGTTGGCACAAATTGTAACATCTTCTTCCCCAAGCCAAATCCAGCCCACCAGCCCTGTATTATGCCAGATGCTTGGCAACCGCTTCTGCAATCTCGAGCAAGCAGCAAAACCAGAGGTTTTCCAAGCCCCTGGCAGGATGCATTTGATATGGTGGGTCACGAAGGGTGCACACCTCGACAACGGTCTTCTACAGATGGGCAGATGTCCATTTGTGAAGCTGGGAATAGATACATTGTGTGTACGTGTGTGGAGCCTCTCGAAAGGTTTTGGTATGCATTCGTACACAGGTGTATTTGCACTGATACTTAACACTGAATGAACTGTTATGGCTTTTCCTCACCTCTAGTGGGAATTCTGGCAATAACAATTGTCTGGGTGAAATGGGAATTACCTGTAGCAGAGGTTCACATGTATTGGGAAGGATCCAATGGTGTCACAGCATTAACGCTATTGACGTTGCACTAGCGTAAACCAACACAAGTGCAACGTCAATAGTGCTTGCGAGCATGACATGTTTCCCAGGGTCTATTGGTGGGAAGCCATGACAGTTGGACAAATTTGTTTGCTTAATTGGCAGTAATTGTATACCTCTTTTGAAACAGTTATAACATATATATGTCTTTTGAAACAGTTATAACATATATATGTCCTAAGTGACATTCTGCCCTAAACTAAGAGGGCATCTAGTATCCTTAATGTTCACAAGCTCCAGCCAATTAGTTAATTCCATGTTGTCACCTTGGTGTACGTTCACAACCACCACAACCCTTTCAAAATCATGATGCTTCCTGTTTCCTGAATGCATGAAACATACTCAAATGTTGTGCCCACATAAGCGTTTGAAAAATATGACCTTGATTCCCTGCACCACCACCCGTCCCAAGCACAGGAGACCCAAGAAGCTAGAACAGTATATAATGTTGCTCCCTCCCACATATATAACAAAACATATATAAGAAAAACCAAATGTGGCCATTGGCTTTGCTTGGTAAGCTAGGGCTTTTTAACATCTAACCTGCCATGTTTGTCTTTCCCTATTGGTGGCAATGGTCCCTTTTTAATTTCTTGTGTAGGATTTGTCTTTGGGAACCAATAATGCACCTTGCCATATTTAATGTCATTTTACAAACTAATATACTTGCATCATGTGACTCTTCTGATAACTTGCATCCTTTGTCTTGTCTGAAAAATGTGTTGTGTCTCGTAATTTGGATGTCTGTATGTGCTGTCATGTTAATTTTTAAATGAAGTGTGATAAATCCAATTGACACTTCAGTGCCTATATTTTTGTTTCCCTTTCAGTGGCCCCACCGTCAAGATTAAGATATACTGTTGTTGATCATGACAGTATTCAGATTACATGGAAAGCCCCTAAAGGGCAATTTGATGGATATAAACTCCTCGTCACTCCAAATGCAGGTAAAAGAAAAAATAATAATTTTCAAACTGAAATCCAAGGTTCTTTAGAAGCTGATGCAGCGTTCCTTCTATATATGTGAGAACAACAGCACATATCTGACTTCTAATAATTCACTTTATTATTTTCATCTCACTGGGAAAGCCCATGGCAGAACATGTAGACTGGGAGGTAGCAGGAGTGCAACTTAGAATTGTCCTTAGTTGCTGGTCCATCTGGGCCTAGGATTGTTCTGGCCTTTGAGATTATGGAGGCCTTACCACTCACATACCCACTGTTGAAAAAGTGAAACTGTTTCTTCCATTTCACTCATGTAGCCTACTTGTACTGAAAGCCTTCGAGGCTTTCCTCTTAAAGAGGCAATACACCTCAACAAGGAAATCCGTAATGGCTAACAACAACCTTCAGTGAAAGACAGCTTGATCCAATAACCACATTCTCCTTCAATGTGTAAGCACAGCAGTCTGTTGAGTGTATTCAAGGGCACACTTTCAGTTGATGAAGGATAATGATGAGGCTCAGTAGCTCTGTCCAGCCATCTGTATGAATTGATTGGGTCCCTCAGCCCTATTTTGTTGTTTACATATATTAGTTACCTACCAAACTAGTTCTCTAGGTGAGGCATTCATGTGATTAACAAACTGATGGGATGAGCCTTCAACACATGGGGAGAGTTACATTGTAGCAGAGAACCTGCCATATCTTTGTAGGCTTTGCCTGTGATTTGGTACCCTGTGTGACAGAGGCTCCCCTTTACAGACCCCTTTCCCTCTGCCCCATCCCTTTTCTCCAACCACTGATGGTTGGGTGGTTTCCCAGCTTTTGTGCAGTTTTTTCCTCATTCTAAAAGGTTGAAATGCCTCTCCTAAGGCTTACTTAGTAAGCTGTGCTGGCTGGGGAATGCTGAGAGTTATAGGACTTTTTTCCTATATGCATAGGATTGTTCATGCATAGGATTGTTCCCTTAAGTTAAAATATGCTAGTATTTGGGGTGGGGGTGGTTTGGTCTACCTCTTTTGCCTTCAGCCACACCCACCATTGGAATGCAGTCCCCGAGAACTTCTCCGAAATGGAATTTGGCCCTCAGGCTGAAAAACTTCCCTAATGTAGGGAGTGGGGCCAGTGGGGATGTGACAATGCGGGTAGGGC
The DNA here is from genome assembly GCF_057233095.1 of Heloderma suspectum. NCBI lineage: Eukaryota > Metazoa > Chordata > Lepidosauria > Squamata > Helodermatidae > Heloderma > Heloderma suspectum. The sequence continues at coordinate 26,346,473 of NC_139461.1, read as the reverse complement.
CCCTCTCCACCCAATTATTAATCACATTGAGTGATCACCCATATAGAGCTCCTGTGGATCTGGATTTATAGCCCTTGGCTGCATATTCATATTAATTTGAATATTGAAGGTCTGTGTGGACCTCTGACTTGGATGGATTGATTCTGACCTAAAAGCTAGTGGAAGCTTGTTGGAAAAGGCTTACAAGATCCCACGTTGGAGATTTTCCCCCATCAAGTACATAAGATCCTATTGGCTTTATAATCAACCTTTACTATAACTGAGGGGCAAACTACACATCAATGTGCATAATGCAGTCTGATTTCTTTTTAAATGAAAAGTAGGTTTTGGTGGGGGAAAGCAGCTTTGGGTGACTTCTCAGCAGAAAAACAGCTTAAGGACCTCTCTCCAGCTTCTCCTGCTCAGCCCAGAACTGTAGCTGCTGGAGGTGTTTTTCATTTAAAAAAAAAATTGGCACTTTGTTGTAACATCTGTGTGTAACTTGTAGTTTGCCTCTGAGGATCTTGTTTGCTAAGGAGAGATTATTTTGGCTGTTCTTCCAGTTTCTTTTGTTGTGAAGAAACCAAGCATTTATATTTGCATTATGCACTGATCAAAGGTATATTTGGGGAGAAACAGTATAAATCCAGACTATTCACATAAAGCCATTCACCTAGTTACGGAGTTGAAGAGTCGGGAAACAGACTACTAAGAGGTGTTTGAATTAGGTTAAAGGCTACTCAAGCTTTAAGTCAGAGCTTGCTTTATAAAGTCACATTCTGTTCTGAAGAGTTTTGGTGTTAACTGTTTTGAACCAGATTGTGGTGTTCATTAAATATTATAGGGAAGCAGTGGGAGGGGCTTTTCGCACATAACAACCCAGAGCATGGCTTGAGTATTATAGGTCATCGTTGAATTGTGAGTTGTTATGTATGAACCCTGCACTATGGTTTAACTATGGGTTGTTAACCACAAACAACCCAGGAAGAGAACCCATGGTTTGTTGCTGGGTTAAGAACTCTGGGTTGTTCGTGGTTAACAACCCATAGTTAAACCATAGTGCAGGGTTCGCATGTAATGACAACCCACAATCCAAGAACAACCCACAATTCTACAATAACCCATACTCAATCCGTACTCTGGGTTGTCATTATGTATGAACCAGGTCAGTGTGTGTGAAACCCTCTTGCTATGCTTAGATGGTTCTAAAGTACACATGGTACAAATACTCAGGAACATGAAGCAATCCTTGTCTGCCACTGTTCCACCCCAGCAAGAGGTATTCAGTGGCATAGTGCCTTTGAATCTGGAGGTTCCACATAGCCATCATGACTACTAGCTATTGATAGCTCTTCATGCTATGTGAAGCAGTGAGTGAGTGTGGTGTAGTGGTGAGAGTTTTGGACTGGGAGCTAGGAGATACAGATTCTAGTCCCCACTTGGCCATGGAAGCTCACTGGGTGACTTTGGGCCAGTCACAGACTCTCAGCCCAAACTACCTCACAGGGTGGTTGTTGTTGTGAGGATAAAATGGAGAGGAGGAGGATAATGTAAGCCACCTTGGGCTCCTTGCAAGAGGAAAAAAGGCGGGATATAAATGCAATAAATAAACAAATAAACAACCAAACAAACAAACAACACGTGGCCCTCCTGGGATTGTAGAACTGCAGAATGCAGATAGAGGGATAATTTTTTAATGTTACCCTGAGATAGGCAGTGATTTCTAATATGGGGTGGGACACACACACACTTAAACATACAACCTTCTCCCCTTGCATTCTGAAATGGTAGTATAAGCGTTCAGCTACACAGAGAGGTATCTCAGATCATTCAGGCATCTGTAGCATAGTTGCATATGAGTATAAATGATTCATGAGGGGTAATTCCTCAAGGAGACACGTAAAAACATGATTTAAAGCTACATCATTCCAACATACACTGAAGAAATGGCTTGTTATACTAAGGCTTGTTATACTATACATGATTACATACAGACACCCATTTATGTGTACCCACATCCAAACTAAAGACTAAAGGAGCTGTTCTAACTGTTCCAGGATTTTAAGCTGGGGTGGGTGGGAGTAAAGGAGTGCAGCATGTCTCTTTGCTTGGAGAGTCACACAAACAGTTCTGGACTAGATGGTGTGACTTGGTATAAGGCAGCTTCATATGTTGGTATGGTTTAACAGTCAAGTCATGAAACTTTAGAAAATATAATATTGCATACATATACAAAAATGTAGGTCACAATGCTATGTTTCTTAGTTATTTAAAACTAAAATGCTGGTCTTTTTTCTCTTTTTGCAGGTGGAAAAACCAATGAGCTCATTCTTCAAAACAATGCAAACAAAGCAATTATTCAAGGTCTTATCCCTGATCAGAGCTATACGGTTCAGATAGTTGCATTTGCTAAGGACCAAGAAAGCAAGGCAGCTCAAGGCCAGTTCCGAAGTATGTTATCTCCTATTATCTGCATATCTCATAGGACTTTGCTTTGCAGGGGAAGCTGATTTAAGGATTCAAAATAAAAACAAATGTGAATTCCAGCACTCCAGGGCTTTAAAACTCTTTTTATAAGTGGTGTCAAAGGAAAACTGTTACAAAATATTATATAAATGGTATTGTACACCAGTTAGACTATTATATGCACTATACACCAATTTTTCAAATCTTCTACGTTTGCATATAGCTGGTGGGAATGTCCTCAAGTTTTAAAAAAAATGGTTAGATATTGTACGTGGAACTAGAGGCATAAGTTATGCCGGGGTCCCCAAGCTTTTTTGGCCTGTCGGCGCATTTGGAATCCTGACAAAGTACCACGGGCACCAGTGACAAAACAGCTGCTGTGGAGGGTGCATAGCTACTCACAAAATGGCCACCATGGGGTGGGCGGTCAGGTCAGAAAGAAGTTGGGTGGGCAAGCAAGCAGGGAAAGGCTCTGGCTTCTCCCCTTCCCCATAAAAGGTCTCTGCTGCTGTGCACCGCAAAAAACAAACAAAAAAAAAGGGGCAGGGTGGGGCAGCCAGCAAGCCCAGAAATCTAGCACGCACAGTGAACAAAAATAACACAGGCGTGTGAGCAAGCATGTGGCAAAATCTTTGCACGTGCTCCCCACATGCACCAAGCAACATCCAGAATGCCACAGCAAACACAAGGCAGGCAACCATGGGGGAGAACAGGAAATGCCCTCGCATCACCACCACCCAAACACAAAAACTTGGAGGTAAAGCAATGCAGGCAGATAAGTGAATGTGCTGGAAATTTCATTACTTTACCCACCCACCCACAACAAACAAACAGAAGAGTACAGAGGACAGGCACCGCATCTCCCAACATCCCCCTCACCCTCAAAAATGGTGATAGGAGGGTGAGCAAACAGGCAGAAAATGCCCTCTTTGCTGTGCTCCCCTCTCAGATGGAAAAGATCCCAGCCCACTCGGTCCCATCCCCATACTGATCGTTCGCATTCAAGAGGAACACCTTCCTTTCCCTTTCAACACAGCCACTCACACCCACTCCTAGCAGGCACGGAATGGGAGTAAGAACGCTGGTTTGTAGCCTTTTACTCTGGCCAATCAGAGAGCAAGGGTGTGTGTCAAAACAGCAAGTTGAGGTACATAGACTTAAAAGGATAGAGAAGCCAGGTCTATAGATTTAAAATATAGAGCAACCAGGAAGTTAGCCGCCATGCCTTGTATATATATATATAAATCATCACGAGGGAGCAATTAAAGGCTACGAGGGCACACTTGCACCCTTGGAAGCCCTATTGGGGGGCCCTGAATTATGCTATCCCACTGACCTCTCAAGTCATTTTGTTAGAGGCAGTAGATCAGGGACAGGCAACTTGTGGCCATCCAGATATTTTGGCTTACAACTCCCATCAGCCCTGACCAGCATAGTCAAAGGTGAGGAGTTATGGAAATTGTAGGCCAAAACATCTGGAGGGTTACATGTTGCCCACCCCTGTTAGTAGACAGACATTTGGGAAAGAACATATTGTAATGCTAACGAAAGTATGCATATTATTGGCAAAAGGATGGAACTCGGCCCTTCTACCATCTCTCAGTCAATGGAGACAGAAAGCATGGAATAATATTATAATGAATAAAATCACAGCTTATAAACATCTATGGGAGGAAGGAATAACACAATAAATACATTTCAACATAAATGGTTTTTATTTATTCAAATTTAGAACAGCTATATACCCTTCTGGCTTAGCACCAACAGATCTTAATGTGATACGAACAATGTGATCTTAAGAATCTCTTCTGCGTTGGATTTGTGATTTGTAAAGCTGGATTTTATCATTGCTGTTGAAGTGAATGATTATGTACGATGTGTCTGATAACGATAAACTGTTACATACTTTTAAAAAAAGACTCCAGGGCTTGAACTGCGGTCAAGAGCGGTGGCCACACTCAGTACCCTTAGCAGCTGAGTATCCTCTGCTACTGACACCTGTTTTGGTCCTCCCACCTGCCCATTCTTCTGTCTGCAGGCTTATCTGGCAGCAACAGCTGTGTCTGTTAAATTTTTGACATTGCTTCTCAGTGCCCAGCATAGCATCACTCTGGGGCATTGTGGGAACTTAGTATGGTGGGTGGCTTCCCAGCCACAGTGACCAGGTGAGCCTACGACGAGAGTAGGGATGTACGAAAGTCACTTACCTTTTCGAAGGGTGACATTTGCGGTGGGGGGGAGGCGCTCTGTCCCTCCCCCTGAAATTCTGGCTGGGGGGGAGGTGCTTCGTCCCTCCCCACCGAAATTCTGGCCAGGGGGGGCACTCCGTCCCTCCCCCCCGAAATTCTGGCCGGGGGGGAGGCGCTTCGTCCCTCCCCCCCGAATCCTGGCTGACCGGCTCCGCAAATGGCGGTGGCCGTAGCCGCCGCCGTTTGCGTCCCTGCAGTCAGCCGTGATAGGCTACGTAAATGTTTACGTAGCCTATCATGGCTGATTCAAAAGAAAAAACAAACATGCGCATACGCAAATGGCGGCACCCATGGGCGCTGCCATTTGCGTTCCTTATTTTGGCATGTCTTAGTCTACGTAAACATTTACGTAGACTAAGACGGCGAAAATAAGGGGAACGCAAATAGCGTAGATCCTGGTCCTGACGGAGTATTCGCATCTGGAACTACACATGGGATGCCCCTGTCAGATGGAAGCTGAGGAGATGTGCAGTGTGGGTGCACTTGCTCAGAGTTTTTGGCTGTGACATTCTTGATACAAGCTACTAGAGCCCTATGCACAGGTGCAGTTTAGTTAGACCAGTACTATGTGAATTAGATCCCCCCTGACATGTCAGCGAATCAGTGCTTTAGTACACTGTCAGATCCTCCCTTCTTTGGATGCTTCCAGATGAGGCTGTTATTGCCCCATCATCCTGCCTCATTCACAGAATTTTACAGGAGTGCGGGGGGGGGGAGGGATATCATCATCTTCCACTTGTAACCCTTCTGTGTTTTCCCACTGCTGCTTCTGTCTGTTTACATACTGCAGAAAATCAGATAAGGAGAAAAGGATGGAATAGTTGCACAATACCAACTAAGTGGTGGTAGGACTAGGAGCTGTCTATCTGGAAGCCCCCTTTGTCTCTGGCCCATTATTGCAGTGTTCTCTCTAACACAAGGGTACATTTGTGTGTCTCTTGGTTCCATGGGTCAGTGGTAAACCGCATGCTTTGCGTGTAAAATGTGTGAGTCTGGTCCCTGAAGGAAGCCATATGCCCATAAGGAGTGAAATCATGATTGTTAGTGAAAAATCTGTGCCAAGCAAGTGCTGCGTGGCGGAGTGAGCTCCCGTCTTCAGTCCCAGCTCCTGCCAGCCTAGCAGTTTGAAAGCAAGAAATTGCAAGTAGATAAATAGGTACCGCTTCGGCGGGAAAGGTAACAGCATTCTGTGCACCTCGGTGTTCAGTCATGCCGGCCACATGACCACGGAAGCGTCTTCGGACAGCGCTGGCTCTTCGGCTTAGAAATGGAGATGAGCACCACACCCTAGAGTTGGACACGACTGGTTGGGGACACCTTTACCTTTTTAATGTATGAAAAGGACCTAAAGAAGGACAGGGCTCAACTACATAGCAGATAATTTCATTGCTGAGAAATAAATAGCATGGCTGAAAATGGGTCACAAGCAGAACATCAATTTTTAATATCATGCAACTGGCCCCCTCCCATATTAAAGGCTTCTTATAGATACCTTCAGATGACTGTTATACAATAATGGGTGCATGGTATTGCTACTGTATTATCTGTAATAATGCATTTAGTTTTCCACATTTTAGGAAGAATGCACAAATTGGAGAAGATTCAGAGGAGACTGACAACAATGATAAATCGTTTAGAATTCAAGAGATATAAGATGAGACTCAAAGGGCCCAGTATGTTTAGTCTAATGAAGAACAGATAAGAGGAACATTAAAATAATTCTTCAGAAATGTCAGGAACCATTTTTCTTCATTACAGCTTGGAGAAAGGACAGAAGTTTGTCCAGGGCTTTCATTGGCACTGTATTAGCACCTCGTCAATACTCAGGGTGATCCATTTGGCCTATATACCCCTTAATGGCTTGCTTGAGCCCTTTAAACAACTGCTTCCTACCATTTGCCCCATTGCAGTCTTTGTGAACAATGAATCCGAGCATGGTTTTCTGTTCACCATGTTCAAACACTGAGGGCTCATAGAGAAGAATTTGACTCCTCCAAAAATATGGGCCTCTCTCTTTTCATGTGGGCTAGCTTTTGATGGCAGAGTTCGAGATCTTGGCTTTTAAAATGCCTTAGAACTAATCTACAGTTTAGAACAGGAGTGGGCAACTTCTGTGGTTCGGGGGGACACATTGCCCCCACTGTGATTATTTTAAACCAGGGGGTGGGCAACATGCAGCTCACAGGCCACATGTGTCCCACAGGCCTTTTTTATGCCCCCAACCCCCCTCCCCCTCCCCTGCATGCTGAATTTGCTGCTGATTTTTCTTGAAAACAAGGCTCAAGGGGAGCACGTGTCTTATTTGGAAGCTAAACTGTGCTCCCTGGGAGCTTCTGGGATAGGGGGAGGCTGGGTGTGTGTGTGCATGTGACCCATTCCAGGTTTAGAATAATCACATTGGATTATACCACTTAAAAGAGAGTTATATGTTGAAACATGTGTAAATGCTTCCCTATGTAATATAAAATAGGCACATCAAGGAGATTAGGTTACTTTCTCCCTGATGTCCTGGGCTGAATCTACACATAGCAGTTATACCGTTATCATACTGTTATCATAACTATCGGTGCACATGATACCAATGAGCACCAATAGTTGTGATAATGGTATGATAATGGTATAACTGCTATGTGTAGTTTCAGCCCTATTATCTTAATTACTTATACACATTGGAGCATTTAAACATGTAACTCTTCAGCTACAGTATTAAGTGATTCAGTCCTGAAGAGCTGCACCACTTCATTATTCTGAATGTTTAGATTGGCTTTTCTTTTCTTTGCTTTAGTCTGTTTTGGCTGATTTTGGTCGTGCAGATTATTTTGATGTCATAAAAGATAGCAAATTGTCAGTTATTTATTATTGTATTTTTGCTGCCAGGGTAAAGGAGAGGTGCCTGTGGGATTTCCTACCTCAGGTGACAAAATAACTTGACCAGCCTTGAGTAGTAAATAAATATATACCTTGACTGGGATGTGTGTGCATTTGCTGTTTCACCTTAGGCCACAAAATGTTTTAGGCTGGCCCTTAATCTGAAAGTTTTAATACACTTCAAACTTATGTCAGTTTTATGCCAGTTTAACTGTCATGGCTTCTCTTCCCACCAATTCCTGGGAATTCTAATTTGTTGAGAATTCTGAGAATTTCCTATTAGAGGTTGTCAGCCCCCTTCACAGAACTGCAATTCTTAAGGTTCCCTGGGACTGTGAATAACTATTACACCAGTACAAGGCTTTACTATAAGTACACCTTTAGTGTCTCTGTCTAGGAGTGCTTCTGAGCGCAGGGAGTGGGAGAGTAGTTCAGATTCTGAAGAAGAACCACCAGACATGGGGGAGGTATGTTCCCAGGCAATTCCAGACATGGCTAGACAGGCTCCTCAGGTTTCAAAGGTCCAGCTGCAGGAGGAAGGTCCCTCTTCACCCCCCACTGTGAGAGACAGCGAACAGGGAGAGGCGGGGTTTGGGGAATCTGAATTAATAGTTGCAAGGCGCAGATGCAGAGCCAAGAGGGAGATGGCCAGGGTGGAACTTAGAAGGTCTACCCAATTGGCCCTGCGTGAACAGCGGCACTTAGAAGCCTCACAAGAGAGAGAGAGAGAGAGAGAGCTCCCACCACCCCTTAAGCTAGGCTAGTGAGACCGACTTTCTTTCAAACGGTGGGCAACTTTCGTAGCTATCTTTTGAACCCCCTGAAGGTATTTCCTTGTAGACCGATAGTCACGGAGAATTTGCATCTGTATGACCCTTTGAGGTAATGGATTAAAAGCCATAGACTGAAGCTTTCTTGTCTGTGTTTGATTTGGCATTTGAAATTCAGTGGGGGCAAAAGGAATCCTGACAGCATGGTATTATGACTGAAGAGGAAATATTGTCATAATTATTTCACACTCTGAAGTCAGAACTAGATATTATAGGAGGCACATTGTCTCTCTCCTCCTGCTCTCTACCTTAAAACATCTAGTTATGATATGGGAGAATGATGTGACAAAATTCTGGAATCTATCACTTTGGAATGCTTCCTGATGTGTAAAACAAAAAAAGACATGGAAGTAAAAAAGCTTAGGGCACCAAGGACAGGTTGTACAAAAACGTTCTCCCTAATCTGCTAGTTTGCTATATGCAGGGAACTTTCTAAATAGATATTATGAGGTAGAACAGGGAAAGAAATACAGCAGCTCCATGTTTCTAATAATGTCTACTCTTGCCCTGTACTCTTGAATTTTTACTCTTGAAATTTTGTGGTGTATTTTATTAACTTGTGAATTGTTGTGAACTGTCCAGAGAGCTTCAACTATTGGGCAATATAGAAATGGAATGGAATGACTGAATAAATAATTAGAGAGAAAGGCAGGGGATCAGACTTAAAATTAAATAAATAATAAGACCATCTTGTTTCTAAGGGCCTTTAGCACTGGATTATTAGTTTTCTTAGCCACTGTGACTAATTCGGCTCTTTCTTGTTTTGCTGATTAATTGTTTGAAATTTCATTGTTTTTAAAATTTCTGTTTTATTTTCTGATTGTTGTATGCTACCTTTTGGGGGCCAAAAAATGTGTGGGCTACATATTTTAAAAGAAATAAAAATATATAAATGAATGGTTGGGGACAATAGACAATTAAATTAGAGTGTGGCTGAAATGTAAAACTATTTAATGAAACGAAGCATAGAAGTATTACCTAAAGAAGCCAATTTTATTATTAGGGATGGAGGGTTTACTGTGTTTAGGTGTTTTTATTTTTAAAGACCAATTTTATCCACTTTTGCAGTTAAAGATATCGAGAAAAAGAAGGAAACTTCAGGCAAACCCAAAGTCAAGGATGTAGGTAAATCGAAACCCACCATCCCAACAGAGGATTCAGAAAGTACAGCATCTCCAAAAGCAGAAGGTCAGAATTTTATGGGAGGGAAATGGAAAAAATGAAATGGTGATGTTTTTCGCATTCTCTAATACAATCCGCATTGTAATATACATGGAGGTTGGAAAGGTATACTGTCCCGGCAAACAGATTTCCCCCCTTGTTTTCAAATATCAGCAATTAATCGCATTAGTTACTTTTTAATGCATTGTTAATTTTTTGCTAAAACCACACATCAATAAGAATTTAAAAAACAACCTGCGCTTCGCATGATTGGCAGACATATCATGGGTAAACAAACTCTGGGCAAGGCAACAACTCATACTCTGGGTTGTTTTTACGTGCAAACCAGGGACTTATTTACAAGTAAGCATTAACAGGATTATTCAGTGAGAAAAGGATGAGACAAATTCATGGAGGATAGGTCTATCAATGGCAATTAGCTATGATAGCAAAATGGAATCTCCACATATATGCTGCCCTTCAATAATAATATTTTTAGGGTGACTTTCAAATAAAACAATAAAAATGGAATAGAATACATAAAAAACAGCAGTGAAATTGTACATCCTTCTGAGAGCCCAGAGGCATTTGTGTAGCCATTGTTAGAGAGAGAATAGTGAAGAAGATGGACTTTGGTCTGTTCCAGCAAGTTAGTTCTGGGTGCTTCCACATGGGGCCATTGCCCTGCCTCATCTGCAGAATTTACGAGGGGTCGAGATATCATTGTCTTCCACCCATAACCCTCCTGAGTTTTCTTACTGCAGAAAATCCATTAAGGAAAAATAGACGGAATTGTAGCACAATGCCTTCTGACTGGGAGTGCTAGAAGACCCCCGATGGGAAGAACCCCTGATGTTCTTAAAGCAAATGGTTATTTACTAGTGAACAGTAGGAACTCTGTGGAGATTTAATCATTTTCCAGGGTGTTTCGTCATCAAAGAGTCACTGTTCTGCTTGTTTCCATTCTCAGTCTTTTCTGGGCAGACGCTTTGACGTTCCAGACAGCTTCTCTTCATTCTTCATGCTCAGATAGTGTTAAGCCCAATGGCTCATGATTCCTCTATAGTCAGCATCAGTTCCTCTTTTCAAACAAGAATGAACAGAATCACACAGCTTTTTTCACTATGCCCTGATGTTCTAGGAAATGTTCCTTTGGCCAGTCCCCTGATGTTTCCCTACATCAAAATTGTTTCTCTGCAAGAAAAAAAAAAGGGTAATAGGCTCTCATTGTTTCTTAGTAAAGTTAGCATGCAACAAATATCTTTTACTGGCATCTGTCCAACAAACTCTTCAGATTCTCTTTTATCTGTTTATCTTGTCACTGTTCTCCCAAAAGTGTTGCTCCTGTGCTTTCAGCGGAGCAGGACTTAACTTGAGGGACAGCTATAGGGGCTTTGCGGTGTCACTTCCACTTAAAAGTTGTACTTTTAAAAGTTAAAAGTTCCAATTTTCTGAAGACATGAAAAAGAGCTTTAAACAAACAAACAAACAAACAAACAAGCTTTGGTGAAAATGCACCAAACATGGAAATGTTTATTGACTATCAGTGTGAAACCTAGTTATATTCTTTAAGCTAAGGAATATTAAAAATGGACTTGCCCCAATACTATTATGTAGATAGAAAAGAATCTTCTCTGTATGGAAAAAGCAATTGGGAAATCAACATTTTTGTGTGCAAGATGTTTCTTTCCCCTGTTGCCCTTGCAAGCTGTAGAAAAAGAAGCAATGTAAGTGTTGGTTTTAGGGTGAAGACATCCCTAACATTTGTAGAGCAGTGGAAGTGCTCTCATTGGCCTGGCTCACATGACATGACAGTGGTTAATAAGCCATGGTGGCTTGTTAACCACCCTTGCACATACTGGTTGCATGCTTGGTGATTTCCCTAATTACTGTTGCCAGGCACAGGTTGTCGTGATGTCTGAACCCGGCAAGGGTGGCTGGCTGGGGTCATTAGCAAACCACCTAGCAACCCTTAAACAGACTGTGGGTTCTGGTGTGTGGGGGGGTGAGAACCACCCCAGCCACCCATCCTTGTCGGGTTCAGACACCATGACAACCCACACTTGACCAAGGTAATTATGGAAATCAGCCAGCACATGACTGGCATGCACAGGAGTGATTAACAAGTCACTGTGGTTTATTAACCATCCTTGTGTCATGTGAACCCAGTCGCTGTGTTCAGCTCTGATGTACCTGTTCCTTGTGGCATCTACTTTAATGTCTTAGAATAACAGAATATAGGCGCTGCTGAGGAATAATCACAAGTGGGTTAATGCCTCCCTTAGGCAAGGCAGAATTCCAGCCTGCTTGAAGGAGGCGGTGGTGAGACCTTTGTTAAAAAAGCCCTCCCTGAACCCCACTATATTGGATAATTATCGGCCAGTCTCCAATATTCCATTTCTGGGCAAGATATTGGAGCGCGTGGTGGCCTCCCAACTCCGGAGATTCCTGGATGAGACAGATTATCTAGATCCATTTCAATCTGGCTTCAGACCCAGTTATGGAACAGAAACAGCTTTGGTCGCCTTGGTGGATGACCTACGCCGGGAGCTAGACAGGGGGAGTGTGTCCCTCTTGGTTCTGCTGGACCTCTCAGCAGCTTTCGATACCATTGACCATGGTATCCTTCTGGGCCGCCTCACTGGGATGGGACTTGGAGGCACTGTTTTACAGTGGCTCCATTCCTTCTTGGAGGGGCGGACCCAGAAGGTGGTGCTGGGAGACTCCTGTTCGACTCCCTGGCCATTGGCTTGTGGGGTCCCTCAGGGTTCTGTTTTCTCCCCATGCTATTTAACATATACATGAAACCACTGAGGGAGGTTGTCTGGAGTTTTGGGGTTCGGTGTCACCAGTACACTGATGACACCCAACTCTACTTTTCCTTTCCATCTAATTCCAAGGAAGCTGTTGGGGTGCTGAACCGGTGTCTGTCGGCAGTAATGGACTGGATGAGGGCAAACAAATTGAAGCTTAATCCAGACAAGACAGAGGTGCTCCTGGTCAGTCGAAAGGTAGATCAGGGAATAGGGATACAGCTTGTGCTGGATGGGGTTACACTCCCCCTGAAGACACAGGTTCGCAGCTTGGGTGTACTTCTGGATTCAGCCCTGAGCCTGGATGCCCAGGTTTCAGCGGTGGCCAGGAGTGCATTTGCACAGTTAAAGCCAGTGAGCCAGCTGCGCCCGTTCCTTGAGATGTCTGACTTGGCCACAGTGACACATGCCTTAGTTACATCCCGTTTGGATTACTGTAACGCGCTCTACGTGGGGCTGCCTCAAAAGAGTGTTTGGAAACGTCAGCTGGTTCAAAGAACTGTGGCCAGACTGCTGACTGGAGCTGGTTACAGGGAGCATACAACTCCCCTGTTAAAACAGCTTCACTGGCTCCCAGTCTGTTTCCGGGCACAATTCAAAGTGCTGGTTATGTCCTATAAAGCCCTATACAGCTCAGGTCCAGGTTATCTGAAAGATTGTATTCTCCCTTATGAGCCTACTCGTGCCCTGAGATCTTCAGGGGAAACCCTTCTTGCCATCCCGCCATCATCACAGGCATGCTTGGTGGGAACGCGGGAGAGGGCCTTCTCGGTGGCTGCCCCAAGGCTCTGGAACTCCCTTCCCAGGGAGGCAAGAGTGGCACTCTCCTTGATATGTTTTCGCAGGCATGCAAAAACATTTTTGTTCCAGCAGGCCTTTGGGGATAACTAGTCTGGACCTGGGAAAATGCAACGTATGGATACCATTTTTGTTGTTCTGGTTGTCTTTTAATGTTTTAATGTCTTTACAATTTTAATATTGATGATTTAATTATATTTTTAAGTTTTATACAGTTGTATTTATATTTCTATTTATAGGTTTTAATTGTAGCAGTTTTAACTTTGTAAGGCCGCCTTGAGTCCCAGTATTGGGAAAAAGGCGGGATATAAATAAATATTTAAAAAACAATCAAACAGGGGGGTGCCCAAAATGCAATCTCTGACCACAGGCAAAGGAAAACAAAATGTGGTCACTATGATTAAGGCAATCACCTGCATAAGTCCTAAATGTGATGCTTCGATCCATGACAAAGCGTAAAAGAAAATGCATTGTTGAAGACACGAATAGCGAGATGGGAGTGCAAAGGACTAGAAGTCCTTATGCAGTAATCACAATAATCAGAAATGGATTAATACGGAAGGGTGCCCAAAATGCCACCTCTGACCACAGGCAAAGGAAAACAAAAAGGAAAACAAAGGCAGTGACAAGGGAGGGGAAAAGTCAAGTTGTCTTCAAGTTAGTGCATGAGTAGGGATGGGAGAGCTCCCCTCCACCCCCACACCCAGCCTGAATTGGATTAGTTTGGAAATAATCCAGACTGTTTCCGCGAAAGTCAGAAATAGCTTTGCTTATTCTCTGAGCCAATATGACTTTTGGCTAACATTATAAAAAAATGGACTTGCCCTGATACTATTGTGCAGATAGAAAAGAAACTTCTCTGTATAGAAAAAGCAGTTGGTCAATCAACATTTTCAAGTACAATTATAGATGTTTCTTTCCACTGTTCCCCTTGCAGGCTGTAGAAAAATAAGCAATGTAAGTGTTGGCTCAGGGTGAAGACACTCTACATTGGTAGAGCAGTGAAAGTGCTGTCATTGGCCCAGTTCGATGTCACCCTCCCCTTCCTCCCAGACAGCCACCCTGATCCCCGAAACACCCTTCCATTGCAGCAGACCTTCAAAAAGTACAACTAGCAGGGGACGCTAGGCTCTTCCCTTCTGGCATGTTAGCAGCATGTCAGAGAAAGAAGAGAGGGAAATTGTCGGTGCATGATGCATTGCAGCGGGGCGGTTATTTCAGAGGCAGGGTGCCACCACAGTGAAAGCCCACTGCTGTGTTGCTGCCAGATGGAGCTCTGCAAGATGTTGGACAGACAGTAAGGTCTCCCTGGAAGATCATAGTGGTCGAATGCATCTATATTGGGGAAGACGATCTTTCACATCAGCTGGTCCTAAGTTATGTAGGGTTTCATATGTCAATAATAATAAGACCTTAATAATAATAAGACCTTGGTAGCAAATTGACAGCCAGTGCAGCTCTTTCAGCACAGGTGGGCAGTCTCAGAGTAGTCCAGTCTTAAGGTTACTGTTGCATGGATCACAGTAATTCCTGTCCAGGAGCAGGCGCAGCTGGCTAAATAAATCCTCCATGTTCAGAGGTGACATGCCACTGAATACCAGTTGAAGACAATGGGGGGGTGGGGAGGTCTGTTACTTTATGACCTGCGTGTAGGCTCCAGGAAGCATTGTTATGGCCACTGTTGGAAATAAGATGCTAGCTAGACCAGTTGGACCCTTGGTATGTTCCAGTGGAGCTCTTCTTATGTTTTTATGCACTTAATGCCAAGGCACCCACCGAAGGAAAGGCAGTTCCTTTTCTCCTGAAAAATAAATTAATGGCAAAAGTGTGACATTTTCATCAGTCAGGCAAGGGGCTGGTTTGCATGATCATCACAGCCCACTGTGGTTTATTTAAGCCATGGTGGGTCACACTGCGTGCCAGCAGCCATTTTGATTGTGCAAACCTGGTCAAATATTGAAATACTCTTGGATCTTCCAGCGGACAGTTTTTTAAAAAATAGTGCTGTAAATAGGGCTGTAAAGTTTGTGATTACAGATCTGCCACAGGACAAACTTAGGCTGCAGTCCTAAACACACTTGAGTGTTAGCCCTATTGAACAAAGTGGGACTTGTTTCTGAGTAAAGGATTGTGCTACTAGTTATCTTTGGGGTTTCTCTTAAATTAATCATTTCCCCCCACTCAGATAAGGTATAATATACCCTTGTCCTAGAGGGGGAAAAAATTCTAATAATATTGAGAACTAAATAGACAACCTTTTAGTATGATCAGAATAGTATATACTAGCATCAGAAGGTTTTGATGTGATCTATGTGTTGTTTTGTAAATAGAAAGAGAGAGAGAGAAAATCGATAACTTCTATTCTACAGTTGGTAGCTATGGATATATAGAATTTTTGAATTCTTCCTGGTTTTCTTTAATTGAAACATCTCATTTGTAGTTTGTAATGTCTGTTGCCTTTTTTTTGCTTCACAGAGGTTTTTTTTCTTTACTAATTCTTTGCTAATTGCATAAATAAAAAACAAAAAGAAAAGAAAATGCAAGTTATCGCTTAAGATGTTCATATAATCCAAGCGTCTAATTTAAGTTGCCACTTCTCATCGAAGGCGGGACTCAATATGTCCATCCAGGGCATGATGTGTTTTTAAGGGCATGATAATACCTGTCTCACAAAAATGTTGTCAACCTTAATTAATTTGTTGTTTGCGTCATGAAGTGCCAATAACTACTTAAGCTGTCAGTTGGAGTATATGGATTGAGACAAAATGTTGCCTTTTTAAAAAAAGAAAAGAAAAGTAACAGAACGACCATGAGTGAAATAGGTTAATGCGCTATTTAATATCTCTCTTTCTTATAGACAAATGAATATAGTATAGCTTTTTCTTGGAAGAATAGGAACATGATAAATGATGGAACTTTTGAACCTGAAATATCTGCCATACTTTTAACACCACCTGCCTGCCCTCTAGGTATTTGAATGAAGTGGAAGGAGGGAAGTACAGCTAAGGTCAATGCTGTAACTAGCTATTTCTATGCCTGGGGCTCACAATGCCCCTCTGGAACCAGAGGCACAGATATCCAGAAAGAACACACTTGGGATATTATATATAATAGGCTATAAAGGGTAAAGTGTGTGTGTGTGTGTGTGTGTGTGTGTGTGACTAGTAAAATGTGAAGGTGGGGGAGAGATAAGAATGTGGACCTTTAAGGGTACTGTTGGTAGCATTCTAAGGTCTCACTGCTCAGTCTGCTTCTGTTCAGAAGCTCATGCACAAGAAGACTTGCTAGTGGCAGCAGCTGGCCAGAGACACATTTCTGATTTGTCCATCTCTTCCCCACCAACAGAATTTTGATACTGGTAACTAAATTAACCAGCAGAATGTGCTCTACTGTGCTAGGATGCAAGCACAAAGCTAGTGAAAATATGGTAGGGTGCCTCTTTGCATGGCTGCTGCTCTCACTAGCGGTCAAACTAGATTGGGTAATTCAGTATTGGAACTCTCGATTTTCTTTTCTTTTGCAAAAATCAGCCACTGGGCAGGGAGGGGAGTGATCTGCAACAGGATTATAGTGTACGCTGAAAGGGAGTAATCTTTTTTCCATGTAATTGTCCTGCTGAGAATTCCCTCCAACTCCAGCAGCTATTTGCTTCCATTGGTAAAACTTATGGGCACATAGTGCTACGCCCTTACATTTTTCCATCAGGGCCAAAAAGCAGCTTCAGGGGGACCATTTTCAGTGGGAAAATGATGCAGGGGTAAGGAGATAACCGCAGCCTTGATCTGGATCTTCCCTTGCCCAGTGGCTGTTTTTTGTAAAAGAGAAACACATTGGGAGTTCCAATCATGGGGCAGAATCCAACAGGGCACTTACGCCCCCCACCTATTGTCTTGCCCCATCAATTCCTGTCTTCAGGTAGTGCTCACCACTTGTGGAATAAAGATTTAGCGCTTTCGAAGCAACCGGAAATGAATGACTGAAAACATTTGTTTCTGGAACAGGGCAGGTCAGCACACCTCGCATACCTGTCCCAATTGAGAAACGAGCCTTTTTGCTCATTTCTGGGCTTCCTCTGGGAAGTGCTAAATCTCTGTTGTATAAGCAGAGGGTCTTGCTTATGTAACGGAATTGGTGGGGCGCAACACAGTCAGCGGGGGCATAAGTGCCCTGTTGGATTCTGCCCATGGAATTCCCACAGCACAACTAGTTTAACTCCGAATTCTGGATGTTCATCATTTCCTTCATTGGCAGGGGATTGTACTAGATGCTTTTTGAGGTCCCTTCCAACCCTGATTCTGTCTACCACTGTGAAAACAGGTCTAATTATATATGACCTTTGCCCATTTTGCACCACTGCCTAGTAGGCAACCTGCCCCAGGTGCACATCAGCCCTCCCCTTACTGATTAAAGTGATTGATCTTACTTTAATTTTGATTTAATTGATTTTTGAACTGGTTAAATTTGTAGGCCTTAAGTTAAAAAAAAGATAAAATCTCCTTACTAGCTATTTGAATTAATCTAATGATTTTGGATCATCATTTATAGGTTCTGAAAAGTTAGTGTTGGCAACCTTCAGTAGGCTTACAGAATAAACCTTGAGTTAAACATTCACAACCATTTAAAAGGAACCTAGAAAAGAGAAACATTAATCAAAAACACAAGAAGGGCCATTTCCAAAGGGACATGTGGCTTTTGTTCCAGGAAGGTTTTGCTTTTAATTATTGCCAGAAAAGACATATCACACTATTTAGTTGAAACCTGGCCTACAAAACAATGAACTTACATTGGAGCGGCTGGAATTTCTAATAGCTGGGGATGGTTTATAGTTAGATGCAGTTAAAAGCACAGCACATGAACAAATCAGGTTCTTAGAGTGAATGTGGATGGTCCTGATCCTGCAACCACCATTTGGAATGTAAAGAGGAGTGGGTGCATTTGCACCTGCAACTTCCTCCAGCAGTACTTTTCCTTTGATATTGTCAAGACTTCCAATCCTAGGGAGTGTAGACTATTTCGGTTCAGTTTGATGCATCCTCTCTTTCTTTACTGCTGAGGTTAACAACGTAAGAGCCATGCTGGATCAGACCAAGGGTCCATCTCAACCAGCCATCTGTTCACACAGTGGCCAATGAGCTGTGGGAAACCCCCAAGTAGGACATGAGTGTAATGGCACTCTCCCAGTTGTGTTTTCCAGCAACTGGTGTACACAGGCATACTGCCTCTGATATTGGAGGTGGCATATAGCTATCAGAACTGAGGCCACTTTATCCAATTGATCACAAATCTTAAAAAAATGGATATTTCATTTGATACATTTCTATACCACCCAGTAGCTGAAGCTCTCTGGGCGGTTTACAAGAATAAAACCCTTAAAAATACAATACAGTAACCAGCATGAACCGACCTGTACACTATGCTCTACATCTAAGGCCCTCCTCTGGGGGCCTCCTCTGAGGGAGGTTCAGAGGGTGGCAACAAAGGTTGTTTTAGTGGTGGCTCCCCATTTTTGGAATCATCTCCCTGACGAGGCTCTCCTGGAGCCAACATTGTCATCTTTTCGGCACCAGGTTAAAATTTCCCTCTTCTCTCAGGCATTTGGCACTGTATAATGAGTCTCTTGATTGTCTTTGGATGATTGTTTTTAAATTGTTTTAGATATATGTTGTTGTTGTGTGTGTTATTTGTTTTATGTCATTATGTGAATGGTTTTATATGTTATATAATGTATTTTCATGGTTTTTAATGTTTGTGAACCGCTCAGAGAGTTTCGGCTATGGGGCGGTATAGAAATATCATAAATGAAATGAATGAAATGATATAAAAATCATTTTAGACTGTATGTGTGTACACACACACACACACACACACACAATTTAACAATCAACAATGGGAAATCCCAAGACCAGGTAAAACCCTTGTCATATGCTATCAAATGGACTTGATGGTCTTGTAGGCCCCTTCTGACCCTACTATTCTATGACTGTATGACTGGGAGTAAATGCCTGGGAGTAAAGGCAGTGGATATGGAGACAAATCTGTCTAATGCCATTGTTATGATGTCATCTGAACAAACGGTGGCCATTGCCATGTCTTGTGGAATTAGGTTCCATAAACTAGAACCTTGTAAAACATCCCCGTGCATGCTAGGCCCCACTCTCTGGCCAGGCAGCTAGTGGGGAGGGGAGGGGAGGGGAGAGCTGGCCCCAGGCCTGCTGGCTGGAGTGCTTCCTTTCCAGGTAGCTTTATTGCTGCAAGCTGCTGCTTGCTGGACTGGAATTTGAGGAATTTTTTTAAACATAAAATATTTTTTGTCTGCTTTTCAGGGCAGAAGCCCTCCCAAGGCAGTGTACAGCAATAAAGCACATAAAACTGATAGGATGTTAAGAGTAATAAGAACTCAGTAAAAACAGTAAGGACTCAATAAAAACACCAATAAGAACCAACAACAAAACCAGCAGTAAAACAGCAACAACAGCAATCATATCAGGAGAAGGCCAGAGTAAAATAGTATGTTTTCAAGGATTTTTTAAAAGCCTGCAATGATGGAGCATAGTGGACCGCCAGTGGCAACTTATTCCAGAGGTGTGGGGCTGCTGCAGAGAAGGTATTCTTATGTGTGGTCACCCACCTAACTGCTCTCACAGGTGGGCAGATGGGAACGGCCTCTTTTGCTGATCTTAAAGTGTGGGCAGGATGATATGGGAAAGAGGGTGGGAGTGATTTATTTTCTTTGCAAAAATGTAAAACTATCCATAGACTTTTAAAGAAATTAAAACTCATCCATTGATATATTGTGGTTGACAGTTTTGTTGTGATTCGTGAAGCAATGCTATGTTCCTGTTTTGATGTGTGCAGTAGCAGGAAATGATTTTTGAGGCATGGCAACCCCCTACAATTCTATCTGGAGAATTATGGGGTGAGGAAGACAATGGACAGGTTAAACACCTACCTCCTGCCCTATGTTTCTGTTGTAAAGTGTATCATCCCAGCCCTAATGTGGAAAGGAGAAGTTAAGGGGCTTTGAAGACATGAGGTTGAAGTGGTGCCTGACCTAAGAAAGCTATACATGGAAGTTCCACAGTTCCTTATAAATCTCTAGCAGTTGATGCCGTATAATATTGACAGATCAGTATTGTGCATTAATTCATATATGCTTTATTTCATTTTACAAAAACATTCTGGATTCCTTTTTTCTGTCTTTAGAAGAATCATTACTCATAAAATTTACCTGAGGGATAGATTATGGGGGAGGGGGAAAGGCAGGGGAGCCCACCCTGCTCTGGACTGCATTACTCCCTGTTGGAAACTGAGCTAATGGGACAGAGACGATTCGGTGCATGGTACAGAATAACAACCATTTGCACAATCAAATTGATGACTGGCTATTAATAAATCCCTTAGAATGATTGGTAAGACCACCCCATAAATCTTGTCATGGCATCCTTCTCTTATCCACCCACATAACAGTTATGCAGCTATAGAGAATATTTATTTCTGTGTTCATCTCTCTGTGGAAACTCCAGATATAACAGGCAAGAATATTTCTATTTATTATGTTATTATTTATTTATTCAAAGCCTTCCTATCCTGCTCTTTAGTCAAAAGACTCCCAGAGCAGCTTACAACAATCGATGATCAGATAGTCCCTGCCCTCAGGCTCACACTCTAAAAAGACACAAGGAAAGGATTGGGGGGGAAGAATGATGGTGATGCTATTCAGTTGCCCAGGTGAATGGGAATATATCAGTTGAACTCAGATTTGCACTGCATACTGTCCATCTGGGCTGGCCTTTTCTTCTTTTCTCCCTTCTCTTCTGCAGATTTACTTCTTTTGAGGTCGAGCCTAATTTGTTTCTTCTCCCATCCCTTTAGGGCAAGATGTTTCCCTAGACACCTTACTGGTAGCAATTGAGGCAGGGAGGGACAGAGGGGCCACCGCTGGGAGCTAGGTGGTGGCTGCTCACCAGGCTGTGTCTGCTTCTTTTCCCATCTGTATGCCCCGGCCATGGGCTGCTAAGGTTTGGAGGTGCTGAGATAATGATAAGCCAGACCCAGGTTTGCTTACAAGGAGACTGTATTGAGTACTTACAGCACACAGGCATACCCAATGGTTGGATCAGACAGCTTCTCTGAACCCAGAGCCATGGGGTAAAATGGGTTTTATACCATACGTGTCAGCAGTAGGGATGTACGAAAGTCACTTACCTGTTCCCGAAAGCTGATTCGAGGTGAGGGGGAGGCGCCCCATCCCTCCCCCCGAAATTCTGGCCGGGGGGGAGGCGCCCTGTCCCTCCCCCCCGAAATACTGGCCGGGGGGAGGCGCCCCGTCCCTCCCCCCCGAAATTCTGGCCGGGCGGGAGGCGCCCCGTCCCTCCCGCCGCGAATCCTGGCCGGCCGGGAATGCAAATGGCGGCGGCCATAGCTGCCGCCGTTTGTGTCCCTGCAGTCAGCGGTGAAAGGCTATGAAAATGTTTACGTAGCCTGTCACGGCTGAGTTAAAACAAACAAACAAACAAACAAACGTGCGTACGCAAATGTAGGGATGGACGAAAGTCCCTTACCTGATCCCGAAGCTTGCTTCGCGGTGGGGGGGACGCGCTCCGTCCCTCCCCCCGAAATTCTGGCTGGGGGGAGGTGCCCCATCCCTCCCCGCTGAAATTCTGGCAGGGGGGGAGGCGCCCCGTCCCTCCGGCCGTGAAACCTCCTCTCCTGCCGGGACGCAAATGGCGGCGGCCATAGCCGCCGCCGTTTGTGTCCCTGCAGTCAGCCGTGATAGGCTACGTAAATGTTTACATAGCCTATCACGGCTGACTTAAAAAAAAAAAAAAAAGTGCGTATGCAAATGGCGGCGCCCATGGGCGCCGCCATTTGTGTTCCTTATTTTGGCACGTGTAGTCTACATAAACATTTACGTAGACTACGGCGAAAATAAGGGGAACGCTATTTGCGTTCCCCTTATTTTCGCTGTAGTCTACGTAAATGTTTACGTAGACTACACGTGCCAAAATAAGGAACGCAAATGGTGGCACCCATGGGCGCCTCCATTTGCGTACGCGCTTTTTTTTTTTCCCTCCAAAGTCAGCCATGATAGGCTATGTAAACATTTACGTAGCCTATCACGGTGTTTTCTAAAAATCTAGCCGTGATAGGCTACGTAAATCTTTACGTAGCCTATCACATTTGTTTGTTTGTTTGTTTTACTTGGAAATGGCGGTGGCCGCAGCCACCGCCGCCAGGGACATTCGAACAAGGTAAGTCCCGTCCCGGGGGGGGGGGGCGGGGTGGTGGCAGACCGTTTCTCCACCAATTTCGGGGGGCTGAATGCGCTGGCATTTGGCCTCCCCGAGATTCGTGGAGAAATTCTCTGACGTCCCTAGCTCAGCAGTGAGGCAGCATGACAGCAGCAAGCATTAATTAGTGTTCATCTGCAACTTTCCCAGCATAGACTAACACTACTTGTTCAGAAGGAAAACAATCAGAACTTTCCCAGCACAGCCACCTGTAACTCGGCATAAACATAGCCTCATTTCTCAGGCACATCCTAGGCCCTGATAAGATGCCCTTCGTTGGCATGGAATGTGCTGAGGCCATGCTATCGACCTTTGACTCATCTCACATGCTCAGAGGCCCTCTAGCAAGGAAATTGCACCAATAATGAACCTAAGCAAAGCATTATGGATCTCTAGGCCCCTCTAAAACTACAGGTGACTTGGGGCCAATACACCATCCTTATACTATTTGCAGTATAGTATAAGGATATACTTATACTATAAGCATTTCAATGGTTGTTTATTCTTCTCAGTGTCAATGGAGATTTTTTTTCCCCTTTTCCCCATGGGGTGGTGGAGGAGTGGAATTTCAAGGAAAAATGGGCACGGCGGGGGGCTAAACCTTCCTGGAGTGCCATGGTCCCAATCTGAATTGGGGCTGTGCACGCTATCACAAGAATAAGAAAAACTCTTATGCATACCTACTCTATGCTTGATTAGCAGAATGTTCAGTTTGGCCTTCAGGGGTGGGCTTAACACACACACTACAATAGTGATGGTCACAGTATGAGGAAGACTTCCAATAGAGATTGCTAATGCTATCTAGGACGTGGGTGCATCCATAGCTCAGTGGAAGAGCATCTGCTTCACATACAGGAGGTCCCAAGTTCAATACCTACTATCTTTCATTAAAAGCGTTCAAAGGGAGCAGGGTTGGGAAAAGTCTCATCTGAGACTTCAGAGAACCTCAGCCAATCAGATTCGAACTTAGAGAGCTGGACAGGTTCAATCAAGGAGTCACATCAGGCCAGATGCAGGAGAGAAATTGGAAGCTCCAGTTAGACCATGCAGCCCTAGATAGTATCCCATAGGGGTGAGGATGGACTGCTTTCATCTGTCCAGTACTGATCTCTCCCTCTCTGTGGGTCAACTCATGTTATTTAATTGGCACATTCAGTTGGGTTGAGTTGTGCTAGAATTTGGTTTGTGAATACTGCACCACTGCTTACTAGGGATTTCAGAGAATTCCGCACAAATTTTAAATGGGATCGAATTCTGACAAATCTGGTCCGCGGAATCCTCCTTGGAACGGGGCGGCTCAGTCGACCTGGACCAGAGCTCACATGGACCCTTTTGTTTTTTGTCCGCCAAACGGCGGATTTTATGAAAATAATCACAAAAAGAAATCCGTAAATCGGAAATGGAAGAAGAACGTGAACGGCTTGACCCTTTTTACGATAATAAATAGGCATTTTCCCTGTGACCCGAGGCTTTCTTTCGCTGGGGCTGAGTTGCGAAGTCCACGGAAATCCTCCATCTTTTCTGTTTATTGTCTGTGGAGGTGAGGTCAGGTGAGGTCCGGTGAGGTGAGGTTAGGTCAGGTCCAGTGAGGTCAGGTCAGGTGAGGTCAAGTGACCAGAAGTTACGTGGGGCATCCTCGCGAATGGCTTTACCCTTTTTACAAAAATAAATAGGCATTTTCCCTGTGACCTTGAGGCTTACAGAGACTGATGGCAGGCACATGAAAAGGATTTTTGGCGGTACTTACAGAATTATTTATGTAAGTTCGGGGAGCCAACCCCCCCCGGGGGAATCTGGAGCATGCGGACGGCAGAACGGGGTGGCCCTCGGCTCTGTGGAATCCTCATGGAGCGGAGCCACTCCGTGAGGATTCTGGGGGGACGAACGGATTGCCTCCCCCCCTCGGATTCCCCACCGGAATGGACGGTGGGGAATTCGTACATCCCTACGCACCCTTCAATTGATTATTTGAGATGCTAACTGGGTTAAATGGGATTGCTTTTAAAATGTCAGAAAATGCATTTTTAATAAATTTGAAATATTCTTATTTATTTTCTCTTTCACAAGACCCCTGGAATACTATTGTTTTATTAGCACAATTATGATATAAAAACTGTTACTTTAAAATATCTCACTATTGTCATTCCATTTTAGGAACTTTCGACACCTGATGATAAGTTCAAGTGAAATGTTAGGAGAAAAACAAATATGTAAGCTTAGTGGGCGTGCAGAAGTAGCAAATGTTTTGTGAATAGAAGCTTTGAACAAGTTCATTGCAACTGTGAAGAAGTATACATGTTCGAGACTTCTGTGGAAATGTAAAAATACGATATGAGATCAAGTCACTGACGCTTTGGTGTTAAGATAAATCCTGTGGAATTGAATAATGACTTGCTTTATTCTGATAATGTTGAAATAAAATATTGTGAGGAATGCAGTTGTAATTTTCTCTTTTGTGAATTTATTTATATAGCCAAACTGAATTATTCATCCAGTATAATCTTAACTATATGCATTATCAAAAATGTTTCCCTAAGAAGTACATTAATCTAAACTAAAATGAGTATAGGAAGATGTGGGACTAAAAGCGTCACACTTAAGTCAGAGAAATTAGATTTAAACCATTTTACCCTTAATGACTTGAGTAATTACATGGATGGAATCAAATATTTTTGCGCAACTCAGGCCCAGTTCTCACTGGTGTTGTGAACCTGTGCTTGGGTTCTGCCATTTCAGGTTGTTCGCATGACTGAATGCTCCATCTAAAAAATGAAATACAATGTTTATCTACATAGAAAATTAGAGGTCAGGGGGAAGGGGTTCAGCCTAGGGCCATCTAGGCCATCTGCAGATGCTCTTCTTCAGGTCCCTCTGGTATCAGAAGTGAGTCAGGTTGTGTCCAGAAGAAGGTGTTATCAACTGTGGTGTCGGCGATTTGTAGAACTTTTCAAGAGAGGCCTGCCTGGTGCATTTCCTTTAGGCATCAGGTAAACCCTTTTTATTATACAAGGCCTTTTAAGGATTTTAGATCTCTGGTGTTTTAATTAGTGCTTTGTTCTGTTTGTTTTTTCTGATTCTCCAAAAGTCTTCCTTGGGGTGGTACATTATGTATCTACAAAGGAGAGGGTCTGTTGTATGGCTGTGACTTTGGAACACTCTCCCTGAAGTTTGCCTGGGGCTGATGTTAGTCTTTTTAGCCCCATGTTAAGTCTTCTTTATTTGTCAAGACATGTGAAATGGTAATGTTGTTGCCTCTACGAGCTCTGTGGTTTTTGTAGTTCTTTCCACCACTTCTTTGTTATAATCATTATTGATATTGTATGATGTTGTATTGTATTGTGTTGTGCTGTGCTGTATATTGGCATGATTGATTTTTTGAATGCCTTTGTACACTGCCCTGGAATCAAGTTGGATGAGGCAAGGTTTACAAAATATTTGAAATACAAAAATAAATATGCTGATTGCATTAAGTTTTTACCGATTTTTAAAAATGTAAACCTTCTTGGTTTCTTTTGTTGTTGTTTAAAATGAAGGACAGTATATACATTCATCAAACAAACAAACAGTTTGTTTTCTGTGTGCTGTGTGGTTTTTCTTCCATTGAAAAGCATTCAGCCGTGTGAGCTCCAGCATCCCACCTGAAGTCTGAAGTGGTATGTCTAAGCATGGGTTTACCACCTCAGTGAGAACTAGGCCTCCATTTTGTACTGATCTGTTGTTTTGTATCTCAAACTGCTAAGAATACATCTAGCCAGTCCACGATCCAATTAACAATGTCCAGTCCTATACATGTCTTCCCATGTTCAGTAGGGCTTCTTCTCAGGTAAGTGAGTATAGGATTGCGATCTCAATATATGTATGTGGATGTTAGGGACAATTCACTCCCTCCATCCCAATCTGCTACATATGGGGAGATTTGGCATGAGTCTTAGGCCCATGTACATCCCTCCTTGCTTGTCCCCTCGCCCCACTAGGAGATACCACATTTTCAGAAAAGACCTAAGTTTGCAGCTCTTGGCAACAGCCACATGTCCTTTGTAATGTCTAGTTTGACCCCCAGATCCTACTTAAAATCATGGTTTAGATTGTAGGGACAGAGAGACCCTTCATTCAAACAAGCATACGTCTGGTCTGTCAATGTGGAAGTCTCCACGTAAAAGTCATTGTTTGGGGGCAAGCATTGTAACTATTCGTTAGTGACCCATTTGCCTTTATATTGAGGACTGCACCAGTGGTTGCCTCCTCAGTGGTTTTTTTGAAGCCATTTTTCAATGCCTACACTATTGAAAGAGCAATCATTGCAAAAATAAATAAAAAATGCAAATGGATAAAGAGATGGATGCATTTTGAAAAGCCGCTGATGTTTTGTCCTTGCTTATTAGCTCTGCTTCATCCTGACTCCTTGGCCCTTGCCACTGAAATGAATGAGGTAAATTGCAAGTAATGTTTTAGGAAGGATGGTTACATACATCTATGTGTAGAATTCACTTGAGTCTCACATTCATACTACTGGTATATATTAACTCCACCTTTTTTTTCTCCATAATGTATGCATCCATGCAATTGTAAAAATGAATTAAATATTGTCTTTGCTTGCACCAGAATACCGTTGTTATATAATAAGCTGACACAATTATTGCATTTTATAACATATTGTGTGCTATATGTAACAAAACCATTTTCATCACAAGATGTCCGTGTGCTGTCATTACCTGGTATGTGCATGCATTGTTGATATCTATCACTGTTGCTTTAAAAAAAAATCAGTTAAGTTGACAAAGATTTATGGCTATCGCCTCCTTTCCTAAAGCCCTTCTGCACATCAGATTGCTTTCATTATTTTCAAAATAATACCAGCCATATTAATGCTGTGGTCTCAATGTTGCAGTTTGCAGGTCAGATATTAATTGTATTTATTAAGTGTCCTGTGAATGGATGATTGGCTGCATGTGTATTGATCTTTTGGTTGCTTTTGCTGACTCTTCTCTGCCCATTTCTTGTATCACCTTCTAGCAACTGTGCATGTACTGAAGATTTTCTTCATATTTTATTTCAGTTGTCTTCTTATGAGACACCTTGTCGGTGATCCCCTGCCTCTTTCAAATCTATTCGTTCACTTTGTTATGACAGAAATCTTTGCATTCTGAAGTTTCTTGAGGTCCCATAATATAAACTAGGGTTTCAAGGGCATTAGGTCAAATGGAAGGGCAAATCCTTTTTAATATGTGCTACAGCAAAATTCTTGCCTGTTATAACATGCCGTTCAAAGCAACTACGTATAGTCACTTAGTGGGGAGGTTGCCTCTACTGGTTGCGTGTTGAATTTTTATTTCTTCTAGGGATGTCAGAGAATTTCTCCACGAATCTCCGGGAGGCCGAATGCCAACGCATTCGGCCCCCCGAAATTGGTGGAGAAACGGTCCGCCCCCCCCCCCGGGATGGGACTTACCTTTGTCGAATGTCCCTGGCAGCAGCGGCTCCCAGCGGCGGTGCAGCGGCGGTGGCCGGTCTTCCGACCGGCTGCCGCCGCCGCCATTTCCAAGGTGAAAAAAAAAAAACCCAAATGTGATAGGCTACGTAAAGATTTACGTAGCCTATCATGGCTAGATTTTCAAAAAACACCGTGATAGGCTACGTAAATCCTTACGTAGCCTATCACGGCTGACTTCGGGGGGGGGGGGGAAGGCAGATGCGCAAATGGCGGCGCCCATGGGCGCTGCCATTTGCGTTCCTTATTTGGGCACGTGTAGTCTACGTAAACATTGACGTAGACTATGGCGAAAATAAGGGCAACGCAAATAGCGTTGCCCTTATTTTCACCGTAGTCTACGTCAATGTTTACGTAGACTACACGTGCCCAAATAAGGAACACAAATGGCGGCACCCATGGGCGCCGCCATTTGCGTACGCGCTTCCCCCCCCCCAAAGTCAGCCGTGATAGGCTACGTAAGGATTTACGTAGCTTATCACGGCTGACTGCAGGGACGCAAACGGTGGAGGCTATGGCCGCCGCCATTTGCGTCCCGGCAGGAGATGAGATTCGCGGCCGGAGGGACAGGGCGCCTCCCCCCTGGCCAGAATTTCGGCCGGAGGGATGGGGCGCCTCCCCCCCAGCCAGAATTTTGGCGGGGAGGGATGGGGCGCCTCCCACCCCGCCCAGAATTTCAGGGGGAGGGACGGAGCTCCTCCCCCACACCGCGAAGCAAGCTGCGGGACCAGGTAAGGGACTTTCGTCCATCCCTAATTTCTTCCCAACAGGCTCTATGGAGAAGCCAGAGGATTTTTTTTCAAGATTTCTTCTTTTCAGCCTAAACTCTTTTATCATATGTCTGTCTGTCTGTCATCTATTTTATAATAGAATAAAATGAAATCTATCTTCCTTTTAAAAACTATGCTGGAAAGCTTTTTTTGATTAAAATCTTTCATGTGCTATTTTGTTATTCACAGAAAACCAATTTAAATGCAAATCTCCAGCCATTGCAGACATTGTGATCCTAATCGATGGTTCCTGGAGTATTGGCAGATACAACTTTAGGCTTGTGCGTCTTTTCCTGGAGAATCTGGTTGTTGCCTTCAATGTGGGTTTTGAAAAAACAAGAATAGGTAATATTTTACAAGATGGGATGGGAACCCAAACTTATTAGGGCTTGACTTTCTAGTTATTTATACCTAGATGATTACTTTATTTTTATTTTGCTGTTTGCATGTAATTAGCAAAACATACATTCTTTGAAGTGTCGAATTCTTGCTGAAATCATTGACCAGAACATTCATATAGTAAGGAATTCCAGGAAACTACAGAGATGCCCTGTGTCACCTTAAAGGCTAACTGTGTCTTCAGCTTCATGGGACAGAGCCCACTTCATCTGATGGATGAAATTGTATCCATTAAAACTATCAGACAAAGTGGGCTGTAGCCCAGGAAAGCTTAACAGTGACACAGTACATTTGACAGTCTCCATAGGATTCATTGTTAACTGTGGTTATATGCCCCACCCCCATTGACAGGGATCCCACAGGGAGGTTGCATGTGTCTTTGTGTGCAGAGTGGATAGAGGCATTGTACACACACACTCACACACGCACACGCGCACACACACACATCAGTCAGTGATCCTTGCCAAATACAGACTCTCTCCACATGCACATCACCTGTCACAACGATGGGCTTTTAGCTAGTATTATAAATTAACCTTGCATTATGTATTTGTGTCTTCCCTAGGCCTTGCGCAATACAGTGGCGACCCACGGATAGAATGGCATTTGAATGCTCATAGCACAAAAGATGCTGTTTTAGATGCAGTGCGTAACTTGCCCTATAAGGGTGGAAACACCTTAACAGGTACAGTATGATTTATGCATGATTCACACACTTCAAAATGTGCTTAGCCTCTGAGTGTCACAATATTGGCCATTTACCTTGTTCTCTGCAGGTAAATTGTGGCCAATAGTGTATTCTGCATGAAGGATGAAAATGGACTGATTTATTGCTGTAGTTTTCTCATTACATCAGTGACATTTTTCGATGGCCTTCGGTCTGCAGAGTATATGTGCCAATTCCAAATTAATCTACAGGATGTCATTAGGCTTAAAATAATAGCAAAGGGGCACACTGAAATGAAGGGGGTAAAGAAGGATAACACAAATCCATCTATTTTGATAATACAATTACGCTGATTCACTGCAAACTGATTATGTTACAGTGGTAATGAAAAGTTTGTGAACCCCAATGCTAATTACAGAAATCCCATAGTTTTATCATGGTAGCCTTTGTGAATCAAAACCAGCCCTTTTCTAAATATCCAATAGAATTTATATTAACCAATTCTGTGCCTTGTGAAATAAAACGATGTATAAATTAGGCAAACAATGAGTACTTACGAGTCAGAGTATGTGCAAAACAAGTGAATCCCTGGTTGCATCAGCTCAATTAAAGGGAATAAGTGGAATCCCTAGCTGTTATGGCAACTAGCACTTTGTACAAATGTTAATCCTTTCTTTCCCTTTGTTCCAAACTTACTTACTTTAGAATATCTACCCATCTGTGAGCAGACCAGAGTTTACCTGATTCGCTGCATTCATCAGAAATAATGGCCTGCTTCTTTGTGGTTAGTTTAAACTATGGTTTACTGAAACAAGCCAAGATCAAACCATGGTTTCTGATCCTGGTTTGTTTCAATACACCATAGTTTAACTGCAATCCCCTGTTTGGACATAACAGCAAACCGTGGTTAGTTTAAGCAAGGAAGCAGATGCTTCCAATCTCCTCTGGCATATGGCAGAGGAGACAGGAGGACTTGAGCCTGAGGCTCAAGCAGGTTTGTTTGATTTAGCATTATATCCAAACTGGGCCAATCTATACAAATGTTTTTCTATCAATAGCAGCAAGAGGTCTGGGGTATCAGGCTGCATCCCTGATTAGTTTGGCTCAGGCTGACTGCAGATCATCTGAAAGGATACTGAGAAATGCCTCAACAAAGAGTCTTGTGGCACCTTAAAGATTAATAATTTAAAGTGCCATAAGACTCTTTGTTTTTGCTGCAATAGGCTAACAAGGCTACTCCTCTGGAAATTAAGAAATAATTGTTAGTCTTAGAATTTTAGCAATTTGAAAGAACAGGCTTAAAGGATTTAGTGCTTTCCATGAGTAACCAGAATTCATGACTGAATCCAAAGCCGTGAGTACTGATTATTCATAATACCACGTTTAAGTGTTTCAGACCTTCAGTTCACAAATTGAAATTCCTGCTTCACACTCCCACTGACCTGACATATCTAAGGTTTTTCAGAGTATAACATCTGGATGCATATTTCTAAAATATATTTCTTCTCAGAAAATTGATTTTGTTTTCATTCTTCAGCATCCCAGTTATTCTTTCCTGGAAACCTAAATTTAATTTCAGACAGAATTCTGAGCTCTCTTTGGGAAAACTAGGAAGGATTTAGGATTGCCACTCCTTTTCTTTTCTTTTCTTTTATTTATTGTCCCTGGTCCAGTTTGTCCTCAGCTGCCTGATGCATATTTATTCATTACATTTCTGCTCACACCTTCCTCCAAGGAGATCAGGGCAGCGTATAATTCCCCTGCCTCATTATCAACTATTCGAAGTAAGGCTGAGAGGTAGTGGCTGGTCAAAGTTAACTCATTAAGCTCTCTGACTGAGCAGGGATTTGATCTTGGATCTTCCCGGTGGTGGAGGCAAAGATGCACTCCTATAAGACAGTAGATCTGCTGTCCCACATCGGATCCCCAGAGAGATGCCATGTACCCCCATGGTACTTTCAGTCAACTCAGAACTGTCCTTCTGCTTCTGTGTCTTCCCAGACTGCTGTTATATACAATTAGCTCCCATTGAGGAAATATCAGCCCACCATTCTGGGATATTAACTGTCAATATGCCTAAAAAAAGACTAATTGGCCAGAAGCCCTAACAATGTAAATTTATTTAATTTGATCACTTTTGCTTTGCCTCTTTTTTTTTTGTGCACACAGGCCTTGCCTTGACTTTCATTTTGGAAAACAACTTTAAGCCTGAAGCAGGTTCAAGACCTGGGGTCCCCAAAATTGGTATATTGATCACAGATGGGAAATCCCAAGATGATGTCATCCCACCTGCAAAAAATCTGAGAGATGCTGGTGTTGAATTGTTTGCTATTGGTATGTGTTCTTGGCATAGAATCATAGAATTGGAAGGGACCTCAGATGTCATCCAGGCCAATCCCCTGCTCAGTGCAGGAACTGCAAAGTAGGATGCAGCTACAGCACCCTTGAGAGATGTCCATCCAGCCTCTGCTTAAATACCTTCACTGAAAGAGAATTCACCATCTCCTGAGGCTTTCTGTCCTACTGGTCATATAGATCAGGGTCTCTGCAAGTGGCTTTCCCTCATGAGCATAAAAATGGCACGTCCATGTTGCTGGCTCCAGAATACCTTTACTGAAATCAAGTGAGAAGAAGGTAGAATCCCTGGAGAAAGCTGGAAGTCCCATATGTTAACATCAACCCTCTCATTGCATTTATTCATTGGTTATTTACTGCATTTTTATCCTACTTTTCAGACCATTATTGTCTCCCAAAGCAGCTCACATCAATAAAAAGAGAGAGAGAAAGAGAGAGAGAGAGGCCCTGCCATCAGGCTTACAACCTAAAATCACAAGACACACAAGAGCAGAGGAGTAGAGGGAAAAGGAAGAGAAGGGAGGTCAGTTTTTCAAGGCCAGAACCAGGTGGTGAACTATATGTGGGCATTTAAATGCACCTCAGGCCAGGATGGTGTTCTTGCTTGAATGAAGCTCTTCTTCTTTAAGCCAGTGGACAGAACCAGAGTGTTCTTTCCCCTTACTTCTACAGTCCCAGGGCAATGATCAGGTGGAGCAGAGTGTTCTTTCTGGCACAGTGAGGAAAGTGAGCTCACTGCTACTCCTCTTCCTCTGGCTGATGGATGGCCCAGGTTGATCTCCCCCTTGGCTTGACATTATTCGTGGGAAACAATGGGTTCAGCTTCCCAGTGGCCCTAGATCTCCTGGCTGATGGCAGAAGCCAAAGTGTGCTTTCCTTCTGCTCTCTCGTCCCAGGGCAACAATTCTGAGTAAAACAGGACTGCATCCTCTGTTGTTTCTTCCAATCTCAGGTGTAAAGAATGCTGATGAAAACGAACTGAAGGAGATCGCCTCTGAACCAGACAGCACTCATGTCTACAATGTTGCTGACTTCAGCTACATGAATTCCATTGTAGAAGGACTTACAAAGATAGTGTGCTCAAGAGTCGAAGAACAGGAAAAGGAAATCAAAGGTAACTGAGAAACTTGGAAATGTCACTCTTTTGCTTCATGTAGATATTATCTATGCAGATTGATTACAAAATCTGGAAAAGATTCTGGCCGTACAAGAAGGATCACCATTTTGGGTGGCTGAAGTGATTGTATGTTATTGTCTAAAAACTAGGAACGTTGTTGGCTACACTGGGGGCTCCTACAGATTTGACCACGTCTGAAGTGACAGCCAGAGGATTCCGTGTGAATTGGACTCATGCACCAGGCAAAGTGGAAAAATACAGAGTTGTCTACTATCCCACTAGAGGTGGGCAGCCAGAGGAGGTAATGGAGTTTTAAATGATCACAGGCTTAACGGTATGAAAATGTTTGATAGATGGAGGAAGACAGAACTCACCAACTTAGAAATTGTTGAGAACGTTGGAGCATTCATGGATCTGACCCGTAGTCCGCTCATCTAGCCAGGTATCCTGTGGCCACCCAGATGTCCACGGGAACCCCACAGGTGGTCCTGATTTATCCGTATTGACCTAATTGATAAATTAGTCATAACCTCCTACTGAAACTAAACCTATGGGGTAACTGCATCTGCGTCTTCCCTACCTCTTATGTCTCTCCTTGTGTTGAAATCCAGGTTGTAGGCTCTTTGGAGGCAGGAATCCGTCATTTATTCATGGTCTTCTGTTAAGCACTTTGTATGTTGATGGTGGTGTGTCAATCTCTCTCTCTCTCTCTCTCTCATTCCCCCCTCAAAAGTATTGCCACTGAGGGGGAACACTAACTAGGGATGGGCGAAGGAGTGATGTTTGAGATTGCTAGGGTCCTTTGAATATTGTCTCGCTGCTCATCTTGTGCCGGATTCGTGTTCACGTTTGTGATCGCTGCTCGCACTGTACGAATGGGAAAATTACATAAATTGAGCAGCGACTGAACATGAAATCTGTGCAGACTTCCTAATTTGCACAACTTTCCCCCATAGACCAAAGTGGGTTGATTCAGTCTATAGGGGAAATTTGCGCGGATTAGGAAATTTGTGCAAAAGCGAACTGGAAGAGTTGCGCAAATTGAACACGAGCACATGTCCGGCAATTTGTGAACAGTTTTGACGGACACGTGCTTCTGCGCACAGTTGCATTTGGGGCTTTGAACAGGGCATGCTCGCATGTTTTGTGAGCAAAAATGAAAATTGTCATACAAACCAGTGGGGTTTAAGAGGGAAAATGTTCTAGATTAAGTATGTGAAATGTACTGTTCAGGCCGACCATCAGACTTTGGGGGGACTTCAGCAAATATGTCCTCCTTGGGGTCTTCTTAATATATAACCAAGGCAGGTCAATTGAAGGGCTGCTCCCATAGAGCGGTATCTTTAACATCAGCCAACCCCAAAGCCCATCTGCAGCTTTTCTGCCCCCTTCCTCTGGAGGGAAGCCATGTGGACTATACTATCACCAACTGCCAGGGACCAGAAGAGACTGCTCCTACCTACACCCTTAATTATATTGCACTTTTATGTGTATTTTAATGGTAATCTGTTTTGGAGCCAGTCTTCGCTGGAAAGCAGAATACAAATGTAATGAATAAATAAGGCCCAATTTCACTTGTGCATCTCCCAATGGGATGCCACTGTTATGGGCTGGGCTTCAAGGTCTTACTCTCATCTTGAGCCTTTTCTGGGAAAAGATGGACATATTTAGTGGCTGTTCATCAACTGGAAATGTACTTCTTTTGGTTTCTTCTTCACTTGGAACTGTCAAGGCCTATTTCCAACTGAAGGAGAAAGGTTGCTTTATATACATTTTAAAACACTTTTTAATTAAGTCTCCCCCATCATACAGGTGGTGGTGGATGGCAGTGTTTCAACAGCTGTATTGAAAAACCTGATGTCTCTAACTGAATACCAGATAGCTGTATTTGCCATATATGTTAGCTCTGCCAGTGAAGGCCTCCGGGGTACAGAAACTACACGTAAGTTGTGGAATGGAAGAAAAGACACCAAGTATTTGATTCAAAGGACACAATCCTATGCATGTTTAGGCATAAAAAAATCCTACAACTTCCAGCATGCCCCAGCCAGGCATAGGTTTCCACCCTAATTTGTGTTTTTTAACTGGGTAGCTTTTCACTGCTTAAATCTGGTAATTCCGGGTTTGAAGCTATATCTGATGAGATATTGTATAAGGTTTGAAAGCTTGCTGCTTTCCATGTTTTAGAGACTGATGCTTGGCATGAGTGCCGAAACAACAGGTGACACTAAATGCGTCATTAGAAAGCAAGTCAGAGATTTTTAAAGTAGGGGGGAGAGATTTCATTGGGACCACAGCTTGCAAGGAGGAGAATTTAACCCTTCCCTCCCCAGCTGTGATCCCCATGAAAATGCCCTCTCCTGTGCTGCCTTAGGGAGGAAAAGATTCCATTGGTACTGATAAGAGCTTTTCCCCACTAAGGCTAATAGTCATCTGGGTCAGGGGGTTGTTAGAATTTTGGATGGGGAGAGAAGGGTTGAACCTCTCCTCCCTGCATGCTGTGCTCCTGATGAAAATTGAGGGGTGTGTGTACACACTTATTATATTTTTTTAAAACCCTGATGTGCGTTCCGAAGATGCATTTAATGTCTCATGTAATTTGATCCTGAGTTTGCCATCGTGTTGGAGAATCATAGAATCATTGTTTACTTTTTTCTGACATTCTCCTTTGGATAGGGTTACCAGTGGAAATGCCCCCACATGGTCACGCTTTATAAACTACTTTTTAAATGTGATGAAATAGAATGTGAATATATGACAGTGCCTTCACAAGAAAACTTAAGTTGAGAAAATATATGAGGCAATCCTTTCATGTCAGAATCAAGACTTGACTTTCCTAATAAGGCAGTTAAGTCCATACATTGGGATATGACCAGAGGAATTTCTGTGACATAGATCCCGTATGTGAATATTTCAAAAGCTTCCACATCAGGAAAATTGATGGTGTTTGATCATTTTCTCTGACATAATAACTTCTGAGTTTTTCATGTGAAGGCTATTTCATTCAAAAGCTCCCCATGCAAACATACTGTAAAAGCTCCCTTCCACTTAGACGTCTGCAATAACGATCAGTTGGCCTCGAGTACGGAGCTTTACCCTTGCAGTCTAGTCCTATGCATGTTTATTTGGATGCAAGATTTACTGAGTACAATAGGGCTTACTCCTCAGTAAATGCACACAGATTACAGTCTTAGGGTGCTATCCTATGCATATTTAGACAGAAAAAGGTCCTACGACTCCCAGGATTCCCCAGCCAGCAGAGCCAGACATGGAAACAATATCTTATATACCACGAAGCTCCAATCGGATATTATAGTTATTCAGTCTTAGTCACAATCTACACTTTTGGCACCCTGCATGATGAACGGTACCTGCCAAAGTTGCCTCTTCTAAAGGGCTATTAGGAGTACAGGAACCCTGTCCTCTTTTGTGTCTGTTACCAGAACAAAGTGTTTCCCAATCTTCTGATGGCTGAGATATTTTTTCCCCTGAATTAAAATATGAGACACACTTCACTCAAAGATTTACTTTTAGAGTAAGAATTACCTGCCCTCAGAGGAACCCACCTCTATATTCTGCATGTGTCACGGATCTGGCAGTGTCTCCTTATTGGCCACAGGCAAGCCCCAGAAGCAGAAAATGGGAATCTTCCTCTAAGGATTAATAATTCTAGAACATAGGAAGCTGATGTACACCAAGTCAGACAAGTTGCATCTAACCCAGTATTGCTTAATCTGATTGGCAGAACCTCTAGGATAGCTTTTGCCAACCTGGTCCCCTCCAGATGTGTTGGATGACATCTTCCATCACAGCCATCATTTATGTGTTCCTTCCCATCACAAAAAGCAGTCTTGAAGTGACTTATACTGGCTGACTGGGAGTGTTGGGAGTTGTAGTCCAACAAATCTGGAGTGCACCAGGTTGGGGAAGGCTGTTCTAGACTGAGGTCTTTCACATCTCCTGCTACCTGATCCTTTAACAGGAGATGCCAGGGATTGAATTTGGGACCTTCTGCTTATAGAACCCTATGGATACATAGGGTTGTATCCAGTGCTAGTCCTACTTAGAGTAGGTCCATTGAAATGAATGGGAGTTAAGGTAAACTGAAATTGGATACAACCCATATGCTCTACCACTGAGGTATAGTTTCTCCCCTTTTGCTCCATGTCTGCATTGGGAGTGACCAAATTATCTATGTGGGCTCAACATAGTGACACAATGGAATTATCCACCTCCCACAGAGACTGATTGAAAGGTCAGGACAATGAATCATACAGAGACACTGCAGGCAACATCTGTGAGTGTGGATTCTTTGGGCTTTCACTGTTCAGTCAATGAGTATTTCTACACTGGGCATTTATTGTGTACTTGTCATTCCCTACTGATGATTGTTTATGGATTCTTTAGATGATGTCATGACCCTCCAGTTTCACTTCTGTGTCTAACCAGCACTTTCGATAAGTTGTTTTAGGGCAGGGAAAATGTGGCATTTAATTGTGAAAGCCAAAGAAAGTGCCATTTTCTCTTGCTTATGCACTGTTTTGCTGTACCACAGTGCCACTTAGAGGTTATGTAGTGGAAAAGCAGGAAAGGAAATGCTCCTCATGTAGTGCTTGGATCTCAGTTCTGCGACGAAACTAAAAATAAACGCAGCTAATTAACAGCCCTGTGTAGAAAAGCTCAATGTATGCCTTACTGCACATCAGCAATTCACAGCGGTCTACTGTGCCCCGATATTGGGAATTACAGTCCTATATGCACATT
Organism: Heloderma suspectum; assembly: GCF_057233095.1. Classification (NCBI taxonomy): domain Eukaryota; kingdom Metazoa; phylum Chordata; class Lepidosauria; order Squamata; family Helodermatidae; genus Heloderma; species Heloderma suspectum. Next base: position 26,308,459 of record NC_139461.1, on the reverse strand, counting down.
TACTTACTGAACTCAATGGAATTTACTTTTAAATAAACATTGTTTGCACTGTAGAAGAATTAAAATATATATAGCCCAGACAAATGTATCATCAACCCTGGTGAGGAATTGGTTAATGACTAACTCCATGATAACAGAGCCACATACTGACCCAGTAACGTCATTTCCCATAGCACCTGGTACTCTTTTGAAGTCACTCATTCAAGTTCTGACTAAGCCTAGTCCTGTGTATTTTCTGAGAACCACTGCCTAAGGTGGAATGTCTCCAAGCATTGTTTTAACAAATCTTTGCTGGAGTGTCATAAAGCGATACTCTGAGATGTGTAAATATTAATCACTCCAGGTAAAATGTTAAGTATTTTTTTATGCTGGCAGGGGGAGTTTATGGAAAAATTACAGTTACATATTTCACATTTCTGGGAGATGGTGACAGATTAAAATGATCTGCAAATACGAAAACCCATACATTCGTGCACAGAGTGCATTAAACACAATTTTGACTGAACATAGCAGTTAGCGGCTGAGATAAATACATTCATGCCATGGGTGTGTGAGACATGGAAAGTGATAAAGATAAGTGCATTTTTGGTGAAGGTTCAGAGAAAAGTGGCCAGTAATAAGTTCAAGATGGACATTCTCTCTTTTGTACATGACCTTTGGCCCAGATCATCTGAGAAGGAGGAGAGCCAGTGCGGTGTAGTGGTTAGAGTGTTGGACTGGGACTCGGGAGATCTAAGTCCCTGCTCAGCCATGAAGCTCACTGGGTGACTTTGGGTCAGTCGCTGACTCTCAGCCTAACTTACTTCACAGGATTGTTGTGAGGATAAAAAATGGAGAGAAGGAGGATAATGTAAGCCGCCTTGGGTTCCTTGCAAGAGGAAAAAAGGTGGGATATGATATAATAGGCCACTGTGACCTGTCTTCATGCAGTCAGGGGTCATGGCTCAGTAGTAAAGCACTTGCTTTGCATGGAGAAGGTGCCAGGTTCAATCCCTGGTGTCTCCAGGTAGGGGTGGAAAAGCTTCTGGCTGAAACCCTGGAGAGCAACTGCCAGTAGGGGTGGATGAAAGTCACTTACCTGTCCTCGAAGCTTGTTCGCGGTGGGGGGGAGGCGCTTCGCTGGTCCCCCTGCGAAGTTCAGGCCAGGGGGGGAGGCTTCCCGCCTCGCCTGGCTGAAATTCAGGCCGGGGGGGAGGCTTCCCGCCTCGCCCGGCCGAAATTCAGGCCGGGGAGGAGGCGCCTCACCTCGCCCGGCCGCGAACTCAAAAGTTTTTTTTTTTTTTAAAAACGCCCCTGTGATAGGCTACGTGACGATTAACGTAGCCTATCACGGCTGACTTTGCAGATCTAGCCGTGATAGGCTACGTTAATCGTCACATAGCCTATCACGGGGGCGTTTTTTTTTTAATTGGAATGGCGGGGGCGGCAGCCAGTCGAAAGACCGGCTGCCGCTCCCGCCCTGGACGAACACCCGCCAAACTGCCGGCCGGACCCGCCGCCGGGAGGGACATTCGGCAAAGGTAAGTCCTGTCCCGGGGGTGTGTGCGGGGGGCAGGGGGGGTGCGGAGAATTTCTCCCCGAAACTTGTTCGGGGGGCTGAACACGTTGGCGCTCGGCCCCCCGAAGTTTCGGGGAGAAATTCTCCGCCATCCCTAACCAGTCCGTGTTGACAGTACGAGGCTAGATGGTCTGACTCAGTATAAGGCACTTTCCTATGTTCTTACTTCACCCAGTCGTGGTGGCATGGGAAATTGCAGTCAAATGACTAGTTTACAGTAATACTCTGAGTGACCAGGGTTCCAGAATGCACAGAAGCCTTTGTGCTTAGGCTTCCCCCTGTGTAGAAGTCCACTGTGTGGACGTTGGGAACAGGGCCAGGAAGCTGTGCAACAGGACTGTCTGCTGGTAGAATGGAAACTGCTGGCACAACATTTTCTTTGTCCCCACGCAGCTCTCTGTGCACCCACTTCATCTGCTCCAGGAGTGGGGGACACTCTGGAGCAGATTAGAAAGGCATGGGGGGGGGGCTGCAGGGGGCAGGAGAGCAAGGGGAAGTCCCGTCATGCAAGTGGAAGTCCACTTGGATTTAAGCCAGATTGTCCCCAGTAAGTAGAATGAGGAAAGTAGTAGAAAAGTATAAAACATGATGATCCTGTTTTTCCTACAAAATGACCAAATAGGACTGCAGAAATAAGCCATTCTACACTTTGTTAATCAGTCAACCTTAGTCTTAATAATTAGCAATAACTCTAGTAATATTGGCGTTCAGACAACATTTGTTGATCAATCATTCCAAAAAGCCATTGGATTTATTGTAAGCTAATGTTTTTTACAGGAAGTTATTCGAACTGCACCCCTCGAAGAAACTATTGGATACTGGGCTGCCTTGAGTGCCCTTTTCTTGGTAGAAATCCGGGGTACAAATAAAACAAATAAGTAATGGATATTGTTTTCCCCACTGCAGTTGCTTTGCCAATGGCATCCAATCTGGAGCTGTATGGCGTGTCACACAGCAGCATGAGAGCAAAGTGGAATGGAGTAGCGGGTGCAACTGGCTATATGATTCTGTACGCACCTCTAACTGATGGCCTAGCAGCAGATGAAAAGGAGGTGAGGGAGCTTAGCCGCACTTGGAAATGTTGCTCTGGATGCAGAATAAAGGATGTGATGAATCCTTGCTTCGGAGTGTGTGCCGATATTCTTGAAAGGCAGGGGTGGAGAACCTTTTTGTTGTTCAGGGCCACATTTTGGCAGGGGGTGTAATCTGCTGGGGGCTGCAAGTCAGTGGTGAGCGATCCAAAGTGTGCAGGATACTCCTTTTCTCTCTTTCTGCCACTCCCTCCCACACACACACTTCTCTCTCTCTCCCTCTCTGACAACTCTCTCCCTATCTCCCTCCCACCCTCTCTCTCTCTCTCTCTCTCTCTCTCTCTCTCTCTCTCCCTCCCTCCTCTTCATTTCCCTCTGTGACCAGTGAGCTGGTGGAGGAGAAACAGATCACTCTTGCCAGAAGTCTGAACTGATCACTTGCAGAGGGCTTTTGAAATTAGACCGAGGGCCAGAGGTTGCCCACCCCTGCTGAAAAGATTCACTTTCCCCATGAAACAATTTATGAGAACATATATGTTAATTTAAACCCTGGGAGGGTAGAAGGTAGACTGTGGACAATTGATGGACCACTGGCCAATTTGTGCTGGACCACCTAAGTTTCTACTGGTTGTTGGTATTCTTGCACAGGGATTCTAGTAAAAAAATAAAATTAAATTAAACACCCCAAACTGAAATCAAAGCCAGGGCCTGCAGGAGAGGCTACCACCACCCCCGGGGAAGAGGCGGGCCTGCTGCTGCTGGGCCTGCTGCTGCTGCTGCCGCCACTACCACCACCACCAGGCCTTCCCTGGAGACTTCTGCCTGGCAGACCGCCAGTCCCTGCAGGACCAGGCCCCCAGGTACCGAGCCAGCTGTGCTGCTCCACCTGCCCCTCCCTGGAGGGGCTACATAAGCTGGCTGGCTGAGGTGGCCTGGGAGAGCCAGGGCCTGCAGGAGAGGCCGCCGCCGCCGCCGCCGCCGCCGCCGCCGCCGCCGCCGCCGCCACCACCACCACCACCACCACCACCACTGGGGAAGAGGCGTGCCTGCTGCTGCCGCCACTACCACCAGGCCTTCCCTGTGGACTCCGGCCTGGCATTATTTTTAAGGGGGGTTTTAATTGTTTGTTTGTTTTTCTGGGGGATTTTGTTGCGTTTTTAGGGGTGGGTAGCCTGCCTGATAGGCGGGAGCGAGGGGGCATGTGTCCACCTGATGGAGGCAGTGGGGGGAGTGTTGGGGGCCAGAACATACCGAGGCTGGGTGGCAGGCGCTGGCGGAGCGCTAGGGGCAGGCCATGCCAGGTAAGGGGAACGAGGGAGAGATGTGTAATATCTGTCCCCTGCTCCGGGCCTGTCCAGAGCCAAAGGATGGCTGGGGGAGGCGTGACCCCATCTTCTGGCCTTCGTTTGCTGCTCTGCAACACCAGGTCTGTTACGCAGAAAACCTCCCTCATCCATGACATGATCCTGGATGAGGGTGCAGACCTGGCATGTATTACGGAGACCTGGCTGGCCGAGGCTGCTGCTCCAACCCTTGCAGCCATGTATCCAGCTGGATTTTCATATGCACAGCAGCCGAGGGCTGGGGATCGGGGAGGGGGAGTGGCTGTTATCTACCGAGAGTCCTTGGTCTTCACCAGGCCCCCTCTCCTGGAGACCAAGGTTGCTGAGTGCATGTACTGGAGGTTGGGCCCGAAGGGCAGTCTGGGGATTCTGCTCGTGTACCGTCCACCCCGCTGCACGACTGACTCCCTGGCCGAGGTGCTTGAGGTGGTCTCTGATGTGCGTGTGCAGTCCCCTAACTTACTGGTGTTGGGGGACTTCAACGTACATTTGGAGGCCATCCTCACAGGAGCACCTCGGGACTTCATGGAGACCATGGCCTCCTGGGAGCTGCACCATATTCTAACTGGGCCCACCCATGTAGCCGGTCATGCACTAGACCTTGTGTTTGTTTCTGAAGAAGCGGGGAGTGATCTGGAAGTCGGGGGTATATCCACCACCCCCTTGTCATGGTCCGATCACTATCTGGTGACGTTGGACTTCTCGGTTCCACAACCCCTCCGCAGGGGTGGAGGACCCATTAAAATGGTCCACCCCAGGCGTCTTATGGATCCAAATGGATTCCTGAACACGCTTGGGGATTCTCTGGGGCACGCCAACGGCCACTCGGTCGAGACCCTGGTGGGTGGGTGGAATGCCGCAATCACTGGGGCATTAGATCAGGTGGCTCCGAAACGCCCTCTCCCCCTGAACAGGGCTCGGACTGCACCATGGTTCAATCTGCGGTTACGAGCTCTGAAACAGGAGGTGAGACGGCTAGAGTGCCGGTGCTGGAAGTCTCGCTCCAAAGACGATCAGACACGGGCTAGAGCTGTATCTTCAGCCTATCACGTGGCGGTGAAGGCAGCAAAAAAGGAATATTATGCTGCCTCAATCGCGTCTGCAGAGTGCTGTCCCAGGAGGCTGTTCCAAGTGGTCCGGAGCCTGGTCGGTCCTGTGGCTCCGGAACCACTGGAGCATTCTAAGGCCTCCTGTGAGGCCTTGGCAAGGCACTTTGCAGATAAAATTGATCAGATTAGGTGTGTTACTCTGTATGCTATGGATACAGTTAGTGAGCAAGAGGCGGCCTGTGGCAAACCGGTTTTGTGGGATCGGTTCCAGCTTCTTCCTCCTGATGAAGTGGACAAGGTGCTTTCATCTGTAAGGCCGACCACCTGCTTACTTGATCCTTTCCCATCGTGGCTCATTATGGGCTGCAGAGAGAGACTGGGTGAGGGGATCAGGGCGGTGGTGAACGCCTCCCTTGAGGAGGGAGTGATGCCATCAGCCCTCAAGGAGGCAGTGATAAGACCGCTCTTAAAGAAGCCCTGCTTGGATCCTCAAGTTCTGAACAACTTTCGCCCAGTCTCAAATCTGCCATTTTTGGGCAAGGTGATTGAGCGGGTGGTGGCGGTGCAGTTGAAGGCACACTTGGAAGAAACTGATTATCTAGACCCATTTCAGTCAGGCTTCAGGCTTGCGCATGGGACAGAAACGGCCTTGGTCGCCTTGGTAGATGATATGAGGAGGGCTCTGGATAGGGGTGAATGCTCCTTCCTTGTTCTCCTCGACCTCTCAGCGGCTTTTGATACCGTTGAGCATGGTATCCTCCTGGACCGCCTGGAGGGGATGGGCATTGGAGACACCGTATTGCGGTGGTTCCGGTCCTTCCTTTCCGGCAGGTACCAGAGGGTAGCACTGGGAGAGGAGGTTTCGGACCCGTGGCCACTCACTTGTGGGGTGCCACAGGGTTCCATCCTCTCCCCGATGCTATTTAACATCTATGTGAAGCCGCTGGGGGCTATCATCAGGAGGTTTGGGGTGCAGTGTCATCAATATGCGGCTGACACACAGCTCTACCTCTCATTCAAATCTTCACCAAGGTTGGCCGTAGAATCCCTGTCCAAATGTCTGGAGACGGTGAGTGGCTGGATGGGGAGGAATAGGCTGAAGCTGAACCCTGACAAGACCGAGGCACTTTTGGTGGGAGACAAGAGGAGGCTGGGGGATGTTGACCTGGTGTTGAATGGGGTACGGCTACCCTTGAAAGACCAGGTCCGCAGCCTGGGGGTCATTTTGGACTCCCAGCTGTCCGTGGAGGCTCAGGTGTCAGCTGTGAGCCGGACAGCGCTGTATCAACTCCATCTGATACGGCGGCTGCGCCCCTTCCTTCCCGACCATCTGCTCCCATCGGTAGTACATGCCCTGGTCTCCTCTCGTTTAGACTACTGTAATGCGCCCTATGTGGGGTTACCCTTGAAGACGGTTCGGAAGCTGCAGCTGGTACAGAATGCGGCGGCTCGCCTGATTAAAGGCAGCCGCCGGCGAGATCACATCACTCCAGTGCTGAAGGAGTTGCACTGGTTACCAGTTGTTTTCCGGGCCAAATTCAAGGTGTTGGTTTTGACCTTTAAAACCTTATATGGTTCCGGCCCAGCCTATCTTAAGGAGCGCCTCCAACAGCACCAGACAGGCCGCTCAACAAGATCAGCCTTGGATGGCCTTCTCTCTGTCCCATCAGCCAGGACAGCTAGACTGGTGGGGACGAGGGAGAGGGCCTTTTCTGTGGTGGCCCCCACTCTGTGGAACTCCCTCCCTAGGGAACTCCATCATGCCCCCTCTTTAATGAGCTTCCGTCGTGCATTAAAAATGTGGCTGCTCAGGCAGGCATTTGGGGTGGGTTAGGGTATTTTAGAAAATGTTTTTATTGTAGGATTTTATTGTTTTATTGTATCTTGTACATTGCCCAGAGTGGCTGGGTGACCAGCCAGATGGGCGATTAATAAATTAAATAAAATAAATAAAATAAATACATAAAGATACTGCATAAAAATTGGTCTGTGTAAGTCAGGCCTACAGAATGTGTGATCTAGCAAGATGAATGCAACCCACCAGTCATGTATTGTGTCCTGCTGGGGTCTTGGCAACCTTGTTTAGGGAGTGCCAACTTGGGCACTACAAAACTGAATGTGGATGTCTATACAGCAGAGCTTTCCAAACTGTGTGCTGCGACACATTAGTGTGTTGGCAGCAGTGTGTAGGTGTGTTGCGCAAAATGCAGAAAATTGTGCGGAAGGGCACCACGGAGCTCCCTTACTCGCGTTTGCTTCCCTTGGCCCCTCCCCTAGAACTTCCTAAAGCAGCTAAGGCATAGCTGCTTTAACATTAGCTGCTTTAGGATCATGTGGCGTCTTGATGTAGGACGCACATGATTGGCGGTGTTGGAGCAATACAGCGAGGTAGAGGTGCGGGGCGAAGAGGGGAGGGGAGGCGCCACCCTGGGAGCAGAGCTTGGCCAACGCCGGCGCAGAGAAGTGGCAGCGGCCACCAGCCCTGTGAGATTTCGAGAGCGCCCTTTGCGGACTTCTGCACCGCCCTCCTGTGCGGCCAGAGTAGCGCGCGGGTGGAAACACCACCTGGGACTGCACCAAGCGGGCCGTCCGCCATCTTGGCCAGTCAGGATGGAGCTCAGTGGAGGCCAGAAGCCTCGGAATCAGCGAGCTCCCAATCACCCGGGCGAGCGCAGCTGCAGGCTGTCACCCAGTCAACGCACCTGCTGCTGGCTGAAGGGAGGCCACCCTCCCAAACCCAATGTGGCAAACAGCAAGCCACCCACCACGTGGCACTTATAATTTGATTTCTGCCATTTATTTTTACTTTTACTCTGCTGTAATTGTGGCTTAACCACCCACCGGCAGTATACCACCGAAGAGTGCTGGAACTGGAGTCTGGACATAGGCATTGCAAATATTTACAGCAATATAGCCTTGTAGTGAGACATATATATTTACACCATTTTTGTTGGACTTTTGCTTCTCGACTTCATGTGTTTTTGCAGCTGAGCTCCTACCTGGGCCAATGTGTCCTAATATGTATTGTAAATACTTTAGTTAATTTTGTTTATTTTTCACATTTTCTTGCACTTATTTACATACTGTTACTCATAAATGACAACAATGTATATTATTATCTTATTAATCATATATTTTTAAAAAATATAAATGAAAGGTTTTCATGAGATATGTTCTATCCCCATACATTTCAATATTACAATTTATGTATGTGTCTGTATGTCTTATAACGGGTTAGTTTAACCTCCGGTTTGCTAGTAAAACTGAATTACCATGTCACGAAATGATGCATGTCTAAAAAGTGTGTTACCAACCTGAAAAGTTTGGAAAGCTCTGCTATACAGTATAATAAGTGCTTGTACTCCAAAGTATTGTTTAAAGTTTAGTTTGTCTGTTTAGTGGAAAAATAATTGCAACTATTTTTAAAACAATCAAAAACAAAAAAAAACAGGAGGTTTATTGAGCCCATGTTAGGAAGTCATAATAGGCTGGTGGGCTACATTTGGTTGATGGGTCACAATTTGTACAAAGCTGCTGTAGACATAATCTGAATTATTCCTGAACTGCATTCAAAAAGAGTATCTAGCTTTTTGATTTATCTAACAAAAACTGCTAGTTTAAAGAGTGTAAACCTTGGGCTAGGAAGGGATACAGTCTCTACCCCACCCCTCAGTGAAATTGCATTTATACCCATTCAAGTAAGAAGACTTAGCAGCATGCAGAGGCATGCAGTGCTGTGGAAAGGATGTAGAGAAGCTATTGAGAGCTCGCATAGACTTGTGTTTTGTTCTTTGCAAGGTTTGTAGCTATGGGCTTGCACCCCTCACTGGAAACTTGCTGAAATCAGCAAATCTGAGAGCCTCGCCCTATACACAAATTTTCAAGAAACAAGTCATTCCTTATTATTATCATTACGCCCAGTGAAGGCGCTCAAGGGGACAAAAATATTAACTTTAAATCGCAAACTCCATCAGTGATAACTGAACCTCACCTCATAGACAGAATTTTTAATACACTAATCACAGCTGCCTCCTGCCATCTCCGTAATCATCTTATTCCAGCTGCCATTCTGAGGTGTGTTTCCTTTATTGTTGCAACAAAAACAACGATCTTGCAAGAGAAATCTTGAGGCCTTTCAGACCTAGGTATTCTCCTCCTCCTCCTCTCCCCTCATGCTGTGTGGTTTCTAGTCTTTAGTAGATAGGCTGAAAAATTGTAACGTGTCTCTGGCAGGCAGAAGAATATGTTCTCAGTGTTGGCCAAAGACCTTTTGCTGCCTAAATGGTTCCCCCCAGCCCCAACTAGAACCAACATTTTAAAAAGTTGTGCTGTACCACCAATTCTTGTCTTCATCTGTCCTGCCCGGCCCGGCCCCCACCCCTGGATCATGGTGGAACTTGGAGCAGGTCACTTCACCCTGCAACTTGGCAGGGCTGTCCTCAGATAACCATTCTCCAGTTCATATCTTCAAACCCCAGCTGCCACTTCTCCTCTGCAAAGCAGTATCAGGAGCTGGTAATTTACAGGGGGTAAGTGGTGGGTAAAGGAATGCTTAACTTTCCCCTGCCACTTCCCTCCCCCCCCCACACACACACAGGGGTACAGAACCTATTTCAGCCTGAGGGCAAAATTCCATTTTGGAGAAGCTTTTGGGACCACTTCCAGTAGCGAGCGAGGCTGAAGGCAAAAGGGTTGAGGCCCAACGTACAAAAAATAACAGCATATTTTAGCGTAAAGCTCTTACTGCCAGCGGCAGTAACTAAGCCTTGCAGCCTTTTAGAATGGGGGAAAAACTGCACCAAAGCTGGGAAACCACCAAATGACCTGTGGTTGGGGTAAAGGTGGTGGGGCATGGGAAACAAGTGGGGCCATCTTGGGAAGGTCATTGAACCAGATTGGGACCTCGAGAGGGCTGGATTTGGCCCCTAGGCCTGAGGTTCTTCATCCCTGCCCTATAACTCCTTCCCCGAGCCATTTGCCATCCAAATGGCAAATGGAACAAGAGTTCCAGACCCAGGTTTTCAGCTCAAGAGAATCACCCTTTTCTTTCACCACATTGCAGAGGAGAAGCAGAAGCTCAAATTTTAAGGCATGAAATGTAGGCAGACTGTGTCATTCCACCATGGGAAGTGCTTGCTTTGTAGAGAAGCAAGTTGTATGAGCTGCCATTCAAATTGTACTTATAAGCCACCATTTAGAGCAGGTGAGGAAAGAAGGTAGATTTGGATCTACTAGTAAATCTCTGTTTGATTTGCAGTAGATCAGCAAGGATTTCTGACTCTCGATTGTTTAACAATAGCTGTAACAAACAACTCCCTGGATAGTATCCCATGTTAGTCCTACTTAGACTCATTGAAATCAATGCAATTTAAATTGGGCATGACTAATAAGCCCCATTCATTTCAATGGGTCTACTTTATGTAGGACTAACACTGGATACTATCCCCTGTCTCCTGACCCTAAATTATACTGCGGCAAATGCAATGAAGATGCTTTTGAACTGTGGTGCTGGAGGAAAATTCTGAGAGTGCCTTGGACTGCAGGAAGATCAAACCAGTCCATACTCCAGGAAATAAAGCCAGACTGCTCACTTGAGGGAAGGATATTAAAGGCAAAACTGAAGTACTTTGGTCACATAATGAGAAGACAGGATACCCTGGAGAAGATGCTGATGCTAGGGAAAGTGGAAGGCCAAAGGAAGAGGGGCCGACCAAGGGCAAGATGGATGGATGATATTCTGGAGGTGGACTCGACCTTGGGGGAGCTGGAGGTGGTGACGGCCGACAGGAAGCTCTGGCATGGGCTGGTCCATGAAGTCACAAAGAGTCGGAAGCGACTGACCGAATAAACAACAACAACAATGAAGAAAGCTTGGGATTACCAGGAGAGGGTTTTTGTATGAAAGTACTGCGAGCTCCATTCAGTTCAGGACTCAAAAAAATTCCAGAGCTCAGAATTCTTTAATTCTAAGTGTATGTCTTTTGCACCTGGCTCCAATTGGTGGATCTCAGGGTTCTAAGAAAAAACAAAGTACATCCCGCAAGTCTGAGATCTGCCCATCCCTGCCATGTAGGAATCATTTGTGGGGTTCATCCTCAAACTGGAAAATATTGTTTGTGTGAATCAGCTCTGCATTAATGATTATGTATATCCTAAGCCCATTTTGTTCTTGCTTTGGATATAGGTCATTCATATACTTGAAAACTTTTCTCCACCCTACAGATACTGTTTAATCAGACTTGTGAGTTATCTTGTTCATAGATGAAAATTGGAGAAAGCTTGACTGATATTGAACTGGAGGGTCTGCTGCCCAATACAGAATACACAGTCACGGTTTATGCAATGTTTGGAGAAGAAGCCAGTGATCCCCTTACCGGACAAGAAACGACATGTATGTGTTTCAAGTCCCTCTGTGCTCTCTGGGAGGGCTTTCTCGGTTTGAAAATAAATGTCTGACTTTAAAATCTAGTGTAGAATAATAATCGCAAGAGGCACAATTTTTGGAGGGCAGGTGGGGAGCTGTCATGTTCTCCCATCATCACAACTGTGTTTCACAAGTTTTGTGAATAATCCAAAGAAGAAATTATCTCTTTGGTTATTATGAGGTATTTTTAAAAGTTTGGAGGGAGTTTCAATATATCCAAGAACAGGGCTTTGAATTTTGCTGTGAGTTTTATCCTTCCCACAAAACATTTTCTTTGCTTCCCCCTGTTGAAAATGAGATTGCACCACCTTATTTCCCCAGAATTTTAGTTACCATCTGTGTGTTTATATCACAGACTCTAAAATATGTATGTGTATGCACACGCGCGCACACACACACACACACACACACCATCTCCCCCTAAGGCACAATTGCAAAGGAAAGATCTCCTGTACTGTCTTTTATTCTGTACTGGCTTTTGTGCCAATAAAATGTATTAATTCTGGCAAGACTTCTATTGGAAATGTTCCTAGACAATTGTGTCTAAAACTAGAGATACGCCAGCTGCCACATTTTTGTGGTGCTATAAAGGGATCCAATCTTTCTGATTCAAAATTCTTTATGCTCTTAAACATGTAGAAACAAAACCAGTGGGTGAGTTGAATCTGAGAGGCGTACAAGACGTTATGCACAAATGCATATAATGTGACCCCCACATTTAAACAAATAAAGAAGAGGCTGTGATTTTTGAGGGGGTGCTTAATCCTTTCCCCGCTGGCTGTTTTTCTGCTCAGAATTTCCCCCTACCAGCTACTTTCTCCCCTATAGAGTTCTAGATGTGTGTTTACCCCTGAGCATAGGGAAAAGGCAGAAGCAGGGTCAAAGTTTGGGGCCAGAGAGCCACCAACTAAGGGCCAGTGTATACAAACAACAGATCATGTGGCAAAGCTGATTTCTACCTCAGGCTGCCAGAGATTTGTATGCTTGAATGCTGCTTCCATGGAAAAAAATCCCCTGCATGTAGAAAACTAGCACATCAGGGGGAAAGCTAGCTTATGCCATTCTCCCACTTTTGTATGGGTATGTTTTTTTTTAATATGTGGTGTGCTGGTGGATTATTCAGTCATGGAATTCCTTCACATGGGGGAATATGCCATGTTTTGCACAAAATATGCCATCTTTTGCACAGCAGTGTCAATGCAAGAAAATCTGATTGCACAGGAAGAAAAAACACATTTTGACAGTATAAAAACATTTGTAGGAAACTAGTTACATACCAGCATTGGAATGGTTCCTTACTTCCAGTAAAGTAAGTTGGACCTAATTCTGTTTACATTCAGGTCCTTTGGTTTAAGGGGCTTACGTTGTGTCTAAAAGATACTTAAAGAAGACAAACAAGAAATCATTAATAATTCAAACTTCTCTCCACTTTTTGAAGTGCCTTTAAGTCCACCACAAAACCTGAAGTTTTCAAATGTTGGACACAGCTCAGCTAAGATAACATGGGATCCTGCTTCTAAAAAAGTGAAAGGCTATCGCATTATGTATGTTAAAACAGATGGAACAGAAACCAACGAGGTAAGCAGATTGTTTTTAAATAGTACGTTTAAAAATTAGAAATGGATGTATTATGAAATATCCATATTCTATTTGCAACCTGCCAATAACTGATATGATAATAGCCAGTCTTAGTACTTCCTCTGGATGAGGACAGTTTTCAGAACTTGGTACAAAGCTCCAGACCCAGAGCCTTTCTGCACAAGGATTTTATTGTGTGCCCGTAATTGCTCACTCACTGTAGTTTACTGGCTCTTTACATGATGTCATCATCCTCCAAGGCTTCTCTCGCATGTTGCAACAATTTCCCCAGCTTTTTTTAGATCGAGGAAAATGTGGTATTATTTAGAAATGGTGCAATGAGACTCTCGGGTATTTGTGCAATTCCGCTATACCACACCACCATTTAGTGGTTGTGTAATGAAACATAGAAAGGCAGGGAAAGAAAAGCCCCAGAAAAAAACACGTGCAAAGGAGCCGATCTTAATCCTGCAAAGAATCTGGAAGCAGAAGCCTCAGTAAAGGTACAGGTTAAAAGCCTCATGTAGAAAAGCCCCCAGAGCTTTGAGAAATGGCACTCAAAGAAAAATATTGCAAAAACCTTGAAAGACTTCCCATCATGTATAGCCCCCTTCACAGTTGGGTCAGATTTTGAGTTAGTATGGGAATATATTGTTTTTGTTGCAGCATGCACACAAGTCCTAAACAAACAAACTTAATCAACCTCAAGCCCCCACGCCACTTATTAGGCAGTGGTTCAGTTAGGTAATTTTACACTCTGGACTTAATGGCCTTATGGGGAGGGGTCCTCTCTTTAGATGGTAACATATACTACTTCACTTACTTCAAAATGTGGTAACTCAGCCCTGCTGTGTTTGGGATCCTTCCTGCTTATTCTATTGAGTGAGGCCCCATAGTCCTGTCCAGATGGCACCACACTTATTAGGCTGTGGCAGGGATTTTGGATGCTGGGTTGCAGCATGGGAGTGGCACCATAGACCTGTGCAGATGCCCTCTCTCTTATTAAAGAGCGCAGAGGAAGTGGGGACAACCTCGTTGACCTTTCCTCCTATTAATTTGTAGTAATGCTGCATATGTAGATTTTATACAGCCCTCAAACTACTTTTTCTCCCCCAAAGTGATTCCACCCCACAGATTTTGCAAGTGATGCAAAATACGCTGTTTTGATAAACATGTTTCTGGGCTTTTAAAATGCACAAGCCCTAACCCATATTTTTCCCAGAGTCCATCTTTGTTTTCTGTTAGTGCTGCAGCCAATTTTTCCTCTTCTTCACTGCTAGACCTGTGGGCTATGGCAGAAAGGTAGGCTGGCCTTCTGTAGGAAGGTAAGGAACAACTGCTTGGCTCGTAAACAGAAATACAACTTTGTGTTTGCTGTGTTGTTGTTGTTGTTGTCTTAAAATGTCCTGTAAGTTGTTTTCTTTCCTTCCAGGCCCTGGTGGTTTAGTTCAGCGGGCAAGATCTAGTGGTGTGATGAGTGTGTGGCAGTGAGGAGAGGGTGGATTGTCTCCTTTCTTCTATGTAGCCAAAGGGGAGGAAACAATTTGTTTCTTCCTGTAAGATGGGGTTCTTTCCAAGCCACTGAAGGGTACATCCTGGGGTCCAATCCAAAATTTTGCCTTCAGTTGTCAGGAAACCCTTAACTTGAGGCAAGCCTGCCTTTTACATCCTGATGTGAATTATGCAAGCCAGCTAAGTTTACCCCTGGACTTGTCACATCATTTTCTAATAGTCAGTCCCCTTTTATCCTGCAGGAAGAGGTTGGTCATGTTTCAACCCACACTCTGAAGAGTCTGACATCTCTCACAGAATATACCATTGCTATTTTCTCCATTTATGAGGAAGGCCAGTCTGAACCACTCACTGGCAGCTTTACCACAAGTAAGTCTGGCTGCGTTTTTGAAAGCTTTCCAACTATAGCTGTGATATTCCTTAACTTTTCTGGAAAATAAAATAATTGCAACAATCTCCTACTGTAATTTTATATTTAATTATTTATTAAGAAAAGGGGTGTAAGCTTGCTCTCCCCCCCCCCCGCCCCTTCACTTGACAGTTTGGAAGCTTTGTGTTAAAACAAATGCAAATGAGCATTTTGTCTGTTATTTTCTAACTGTTGCTATGGAAAGAAAGAGAGAGAAATTTAAATACAGGATGGCTGAAGGCAAGTTAAGTTTTGCCAGTTCACTGAACAAATTATGTAGATGAAACCATCTACTGAGCATTTCTTTAAGAAATGTTAATTTTCAACATTCAGTTGCATTGATTTTTTGAACCAAAACACATTGCTGGTACAAATTAGAACATCCTTGTGTCAAAGAAGAAATAAGGAAATCACCCTATTCTCTTCTCCCTGTGTTCTCTCTGTTTTTTAAAAAAGGAGAAATAAACAAACCCCAACTAATAATAATGCACAGCATTTATATAGTGCCTCAAAAAGGCTTGTAGCACTCCACTCCAGTCATCCCAGTAATCCATACAACAACCCTGCAAGGTAGGTCAGTATTGTGATCCCCACATTACAGGAGGAAAACTGAGGCTTAGATTTAACTCAGGCCACTGACTGAGCTCGTGGCAGAAGCTAAATTTGAACTGGGAGCTTCCTAGTTCATAGGCTCAAGTGGCCTCAGTCTAGCAGGACGCTTTGGGCTCTGTCAATGTTGTGTTGGAAAGGACTTCTCATGGTAGGGCATAGTGATATTTCCAATCTTGCCCTCATCCTGCCTTCTACTGTTGCAGAACCCAGAGTCAGAGAGACCACGGAGTGAAGGAAAAAGAGATTCTTTATTTAACTCGCGGGCTTAAGGCTGGAATTATTTCCAGAAGCCAGAAGCCCCGATTTACATTAGCACATTGTTTTTATAGATATTGTGACACATAGGAAACGGCTCCTCCTCTCCCTCCCATGTGGGGTTGCAGTCCTCAACATTTCTTCTCCTAGCACCATTGTTTATAATACAAGAACTGGGTTATAGGGTAGCTGAGATAAGGAGAGAACAGAAGAGAACAGCAGAGAACAAGATATACAATTGTATGACCTTTGACAAGATAAGGAATTCCTGTGTCTTGTCAGCTTACAATAATATATTCAAGGGAGAAAGAGCTCAGCAAGAACATGAAGCATGAGACTGCATGAGGCTACTTAGTCTGACCCCCGATATGGCTGCTACATTCCCCCCTTAAATGCATAATTTCATTACAATTATAGCATTTCATTACACAAATAGACATTCTGGTTTGCGAAGCATAACACAGGACTCTTATAGCAACCCTCTTACTTAATAGCTTGTTGAGCTATTAGAGCATAGAGGGCGGCAGTTTTACTAGCCGAGACATAAAACAGATTGGTTAAACAGCGCATAAGACAAGGAATGCAAAGGCATAACAGTATCTCTATGAACAACACTGGTAGAATTAGGATGAACAATGCTTTTAAGCTAGCTAAGATCTGGAAGCCAAGGGGTTAACCAATTTAGCCAATTGTTTTGTCCCATTGTTATGTCAGCCACTATATTATGCATGCAGATTATTGATTTGAACATCTACAGCATTACTATTATTAGTCAAATTAAATGATGGAGGAGAAAAAGATAAAAAACCTGTTTGCAGGTATATCTCTTGGCAAACAAAAATGCTTTACTTTAGTGATGTTAGCCAGGTGAAGCCAGTAATTATCAGTGAATTGCTGGGACAAACTTCCCCTTTCAGGGGCTGGCCCCCCTTTTTCGCACCTTATTAAGGAAACACAATGCAACACTACTAACACTACAACACGTATATTTAATCTTCTTTAATCTTTTTTGGGATCTGACCGTAGCTGGGCAGCTATTCACCTGGCAAGCTGCAGTAGGGTCTAGTCCCTCTCTTCAATTCTCCAGCTGCAGGTCTGACCGTACACAGGGAGGACAGTTTCCCGGTGTGTCCACAGTAAGGTTCAGCCTGAGTCTTCTTACTGCTTTTTCAGAATACTTTTTAGAGGATTTTCAGGATTTCTGTTTACAGTCTACTTCCCCCCTCTCGCTTTCTTGACTTTCTTGAATACTTTCTAATGTATTCAGGGTTTAACTCTAGCTACTTTTATAGCTGTGGGGGTGGAAAGTATGACAGTTTTCAGTCCTCTCTATCTGGGAGTCAAAGGGTTATTTTTCCCTCTTTAACTCATACTTTAACTCTTGGTTAGAAAGGATGAACTTCTGTGATGGGAATGGCTTATTTTCTAAGACAAAGTGACGCTGGGCTTGAAGAACTTTGCCTAGTGTTTGGACTTTTTGTTTAAGGCTAACGTTTGCTTGCTCTTGATGCCACCCCAGTGTTAATCATGAAGTCAATGTCACGGCTCCTCACAAGCTGTCTTCTCTTTCGCCTGTTCTGGCTCCTTTGGTTTTCTCTTTTGTGTATTTGATTCATTTTATTTGGGCATTCATGCCACCAATGTCTATCTTGTCCACACTGGGCACACTGGTTCTTTCTTAAGAGTCTTTTGCCTCTGCCGGGTCTTCTTTTCCTCGCCCACGTCTTCTTGGACCTCTGGGTCGAGGGTATACTGGCGATAGGCATTTAAAAGATGCTCTAAGTACGCTCTGGGAGCTTCGGTGGCACCTTGCAGCACTTCAGACACTTTAGTCATATTAACTGACTTTTTTATACTTGCTCTCATGGCTTTTAACAGCAGGGTTTGATACTGGGTGAGGTGCTGTAGCCCCGCTTGTGTGTTGGGATTTCAGCGAGGGGGGGGGTTACTTACAAGGAGACTTTATTGGGTAACTTACAGCACACAGGCATACCTAATGGTTGGATCAGACAGCTTCTCTGAACCACGAGCTATTGGGCTAAATGGGTTTTATACCATACATGTTACCCATGAGGCAACACAACACTAGCAAGCATTTTCAGCATAGGCTAGAAGTGTTTGGTTCTCAGGCACAGCTTTCTGTAAACAACTTCACTTCCCAGCAAAGTGCTTGATAACACTTTTATTTATTAGTATGGGAAGATAAATTTTTCTCTCTTTCTTTTACTTTCTTTTTCTTGCTGATCTGCCTGTATTGCAGATCATGTTTCAAACTTTTTACATTAAAAAAAAAAAAGTGTTTTCCATTCATTGTGTTAAAGTGCAGAAAACAATGAATGGAAAACACTTTTTTTTTTGGACGTACATCTTAAGGGGGTGCAAGTCTTGAGCAGTAGACGATGACTGATGAGCAGTAGACGAGCTCGCCTCCTCTTTTTTTTTGTGAGAACACATCTTTTTAAGGGTCACCGCCGATTTTATTAAATCTTCTGCCCCACACTTCAATTCTTCAGTTTCTTTTATTAATGCTGATTGAGGTGTAAGAGGGGAACCTCCCGATCCCGTAGAGATGAAAGTCTCGGCAGACAATATCTGGGAGTTGAGGACCGTAGCTGAAATCGGCGAATTACTGCCGGTGGGGCTTGAAACTGATGGCGACAGTTCTAAGTCAAAGCAAGGGGCAATGCCTCTTCCAGGGGGATGGCAGGGGCTCAGGAGCCACCGGATCTGGATCTCGACGGGGCGGTCTTACAGTAACATGGGCCCGTGGTGGAAGCGGGGCATAAGCAGGTGGAAACGCCGTTAGCTCTGCCAGATCTTCACATGGGGCTTCTAACACTGGTTGTAATTTCTTGGCCAATTTTTCTTTTCTGAGCACCAAAACTTTTGCCTGGGATTCTAGGCATTTCTTTAGCCATGGAGGAGAAGCGCGGACTATGGAATCCCACGAGTTTATGTAGGGAAATTGGTCGGGGTGCCCAGGTCTCCCAACCACAATGGCATATACACGGCTGATTTTGCTGGGCTCTAAAGAGCCTTTAGTAGGCCATCCTACACCAAAAGACGGCCACTCTATTTCATACAAAGTCTGCAACCGTTGAGGATTCATGGGGGGGTCCCCATAATCTCTACTAAAACCTTTCTTAAAATTTGCTAGCATACATCCCAAGGGGGTGCAAGATTTGCTTCCCCCCCCACCCATAGCCTCCCTCCTAAATTGAAGACAGACACAATTAGGGAATGGGAATTGGTCAGTGAGTAAGGGGTCTCACTGGCCGACACAAGAGGATTTTATACACCACGCACTTTGCTACTGGCCTGGGCACCCGGACGGTCAACGGTATGCTTCAGAAACCGCAGTAGCCACTCACACTATCATCAATCTCTCCACTGCATCCATATGTCCCTGCCACCCACTTTTCCCACTTTTCACCAGAGCAGAAAGCGGCTTCCCCAGCTTCCTCAGCTTCCTACTGAGTACTGGCGTGCTGGGTACCGGCACCTGCTCAGGGGTGTGATCAGGCCCCCCTTCTACCCGCAAGGAGTAGGTTCTTTTCGTATACGTATACTAACACTGACCTTCATAAGGCGGGGCCCTCTTTTTTTCTGCCCATTGGCATTTCTCCCTAAAGGCGGGGCCCTCTTTTTCCCATATACTTTCCTTTCTCCTGAAGGCTTCCAATGTGGGTTTCAACTCAATTGCAGCTGCAATACAGGCAGGGCTCAAGTTCCTTCCTCTGCTTCCCAAGGTTCTCTTGCTGCTCGCTGCCGTTTGGGCGATCCCGGTGCAGGCTTTCTCCCATTTACCCGACAAAAAGGTTGGTGGTGCCAAGAAAGGGAAGCATGCGCTGAGCTCTCCCTCTCGGTGTGGCGATTAAGAGCAGGCAACTACCACCTCTCTGTCTCAGAGCCTGCCACATCCGAGTCACGGCACCATTTATGTGTCGTAATGTCGTTTTTACCCGTCATATCGGGTAAAAACCCGATATGGCTGCTACACTACTATGACTTTTCTCTGCACATTCATATCCTGTGTAATGGCTTCTAAGCTACCACTATACTTCATTGGCAATATTGGCTGATGCTGGTGTAGTAAAATCAATTTTTTTCTCAGCCTTCCCTAATCTGGTGCCCTTCAGATGCATTGGGCTACAATTCCCATCATCTCTCATATCTGGAGGGGTCCAGCTTGGAGAAGGATGGTTTATCTACTGCCGGGTTTTGAACTTCTTTCAGCCCGAGGCTGAATTCCATTTCAGAGAAGCTCTTCTGGGCTGCATTCCAGTAGTAGGCAGGGTCAAAGGCAAATGGAGCAGGGGCAAAAATGCCAAAAACATCAGCACGTTTTGGCTTAAAACTCTTCCTGCCAGTAACCAAGCCTTAGGAGTGTCATTTCAACCTTTCAGAATGGGAAAAATGCACAGAAGCTGGGAAACCACCAAATGATTGGCTGGGAGAAAGGGGTGGGCCAGAGGAAGGGGGCATGGCTATCTGAGGAACTTTGGAGCGCTGGATTTGGACCCCAGGAGGGCTGGATTTGGCCCTCAAGCCTGAGGTTCTGCACCCCTGATCTATTGCTCCAATATCACCCCCTGGGGCTGCTCATGTCACCACCGCAAAAGTGAAAATTTTAATATCGTAGAGCTCACAACGACATTTGTGCTAATGTATCATAGAACTGTAGAGTTGGAAGGGACTTCGGAGGTCATTGTGAGAGACACCTGGAATTCTTATCTTTCCTCTCTGTGTGATACTGTCTTTCAGGAAAAGTTCCATCACCTCAGTATTTGGAAATACATGAAGTATCTACAGATAGTTTTAGAGTCAGCTGGAAACCGCCATCTTCTGACGTAGCCCTTTATCGACTAGCATGGGTTCCACTGGGTGGGGAAGAAGCTGAAGAGGTGAATGCTCTTGTCTCTCATACAATATCTTATATACTAATATGTAACTGAAGATGCAGTCCTATGCGTGTTTAGACAGAAAAAAGTCCTACGACTCCCAGCATCCAGTCATGCTGGCTGGGGAATGCTGGGAATTGTAGGACTTTTTTTGTCTAAACATGCATAGGATTGGACCCTTATTCTCTGAGTGTGGATCCTTCTATTGCCAAATGGCACCATCCATGTACAAGAGGGAGGTGTCAGGGGAACCTAGAGAATTTCCTCAAGAAAAGCACCTAGAGAAACACCTATGAGGCATTCAATAAAAATAAATAAAAGTTTTCAGAAGTACCACAGATATTTCATGAAAAAAACTAAGGTGTGTGTGTGTGTTGGGGGGGGGGGAATAAAAAGAGCGTGATGGGGACTGAACATGCTCATTATCAAGATTAATCCAACAAAACAATTCTAAGAGCCTACTAGACACCTGAACGACTGTACCAGAAGAATTTAAGTGATTCTCCCCTTTGTTGGGGATGTCAAATAGGGAAAGGGACTTGAATGCACATGCTGTAGAGTTGTTTAGTGCTGGAACCGTTCTGAGGGAATGTGACTGAAAGGATCAAACTCACTCTTCAATTAGCTTTTGACGTAGTAGGCCATACAGGCCATCAATATGGAAGAGTGACACACCACTAATGGGCTGGTTGTTAAGGGCAACTCTAGTGGCTGAAAGATTGGTGCACCAGGCGTGGAAAGCGAAACACCCACCCAGGATTGAAGCATCTTTGGCCTCCCATGAATTAATGTTGTTTAAACACCTGATGAAAGAGGACAGAGGCCTCCTGATTTTGTCAGTCACATGTGAAACTGTTTGATTTAATCACTCTTATTAAGTTATGTTCCCCTTTTGCTTTCCTTTGAATATTATTTTGTCTGTTGGTTTTGTTTTTCGTTTTTCCTGAGTTGGTCCTGAGGTGGGATCACTCAGGTGGTGGGGGTTATTGGAGGGCACGTGGAGGGCGGGTTGGTAGGAAAAAAGGACTGTAAGAAAAAGAAATGGAAATTCATGCAACTGTGTTCAGGATTTGAGAATGTTTATTCGTGTTTAATCAGTACAAAGACACAGACTAGCAGACACAGTTGATTTCTTGATATATTGTCCTTTTGTGATATGAAACTAAAAACGAATGAAGAATTATTAAGAAAACAAATACACAGTGCTGACTAAGTGGTAGGAGGCAGGGAATGGAGAAAGTATCCTAGAAGAGGGCATGATTGGCTGGCTGGTAGGGGTGTGTTACCCCATTCCGGCCGGCAGTCCACGGGGGCGGGGAGGCGATCCGTCCCTCCCCCCCGGAATCCTCCTTGGCTGGCTCTGCTCCGTGGCAAGGCCGTGGAGCCGCCAGCCGGGGCCGGCCGCAGCCAGACTTCTGGCCGCTGCCGGGCTGTGGCCGCAAATGGCGGCCGCTACGCCAGCCGCCATTTGCGTCCCTGCCAAGCCGTGATAGGCTACGTAAATATCTATGTAGCCTATCACGGCAAAAGGCAGGGACGCAAATGGAGGCTGCTACGCCATTTGCGTCCCTGTCTTTTGCCGTGATAGGCTACATAGATACTTACATAGCCTATTACGGCAAAGAGCAGGGGCACAAATGGCGTAGCAGCTGCCATTTGCAGCTGCAGCCCGGCAGCGGCTGGAAGATGACCCAGAGCTGCTGCTGCTGGAGCTGCCGCCAGGTAGGTCTGTTCTGGGGGGGATTTTGGGGGTGGTGGTGGGGTAGTCCGTTCCGCCATGGACTCCGGGGGGCTGGCTTCTAAAGAATCCGGCCTCGCTGGAGTCCATGGAAGAATTCTCCAACATCCCTACTGGCTGGAACCCAGAGCAACTGTGCTGCACACTGCAACATTTTGTTGCAGGTCCCACTTGTTGGAATGATTTTCAAACTTGTTCTGGGAGAACTCTGGGCAATGTGCTACAAGGAACAATCCAAAGAATGTTTGGTGTACCTAAGAGTTTGGGCATGTCCACTGTGGAAGGGAGATAGACTCTTTAAGAACATAAGAAGAGCCCTGCTGGATCAGACCAAGCATCCATCTAGTTTAGCATTCTGTTCACACAGTGGCCAACCAGCTATCGACCAGGGACCCACAAGCAGGGCATGAGCACAACAGCACCCTCCCACCCATGTTCCCCAGCAACTGGTGTACATAGGCTCACTTCCTCTGTTACTGAAGATAGCACATAGCCATCAAGACTAGTAGCCATTGATAGCCTTTTCCTCCAGGAATTTGTCCAACCCCCTTTTAAAACAATCCAAACTCTTTGAATAAGCATACCTCCTTCTAGTTTTCCACACCCATCCCCACCACCCCTGTGGTTACAGAAGAAAGCCAAGATGGATAACCTGTCTTTATACCTATTGTTCGGTCTGTTTAAGAAAGAAAGAGAGAGAAATTAAATACAGGAAGTTTTGCAAGTGCACAGAATTAATTATGTAGAGGAAGCAAATCATTCACTATTTATTGAACATTTGCCCTCTGACATTCAATTGCTTTATTTATTTATTTATTTATTTGTTTATTTATTTAGTAAGGGCTCAGAGAATTGAAAATGTTTATCAATGTCTTTGGGGTGGGCAAATGATGTGAATACTTTGGCAGATCTCATGAGATGCGCTTTATTGTAAGTACTGTAATTCTCTCTACGTTTTTATTTGAGGTTCATCTAACTGAGCAGTCAGGATGGATAACCTGTCTTTGTATCTATTGTTCCATCTGTTTAAGATCGTTTTAAGTGGAGAGCTGGACACTCACGAGATTGAAGGCTTGCTACCTGCTACAGAGTATGAGGTGTCCTTGGTGGCCATCTTTGATGATGAAAGTGAAAGTGATGTTGTTGCTGTTCTTGGGACCACACGTAAGACAGGAAATATTACAATCCGCCTCCCCCTACTCCAATGCATAATTTCTAGAAAAAGAGATGACATAGCCACTCCTTATAGTTACTTGGTGGTGAATGAAATGCCCTTCACACCTGCTCAAGGGTGCAGTCATCTGTTGCAGCTTTGTATGTTCCAGGGTAAGCCTTGACATTCAAAACAGTGGCCAGGCTGAGCGCTGGTAAGCCGGGACACAAATCATCCCTTTCCTCCCACTAAATAGCAGTATTGATCTAATAATGACTCCATCCATCGTCCATTCCACTTCACGGACCAAAGTATCTGGGATTGAAGCTCTTCCTGTTAATGTCATCTCCCGTTCTATGTCAGTTCATGTCTCCTGTATCTTCCAGCCCGGGTGTTCTGCATCGAGCATATTTTATTTTGAGACAATGGTAACAGATGGCCCTTCAAGCTAATCTGTATTGTATGGCTGCCTGTATATTTGTGAGCACAATTCAAGGTGTTGGTTTTAACCTATAAAGCCTTACATGTCACAGGACTGCAGTGCCTGATGGAGGGCCTCTCCTGATGTCAGTGGAGGCTGGTGGCTCCTATTTCAGTGGAGCAGTGAATCTGCTCTGGGTTTCAGTCAGAACCAGTCAGAACTCTAGATGAGCTATTCAAAGTGCTGAGCCCTATCACCCAAATGGCTTCAGCACCTTGGATAGCTTCCTTCAATGCAAGTGGGCCAGAATTGGTGTTATATGCTCAGACCTTTAGGTCCCACTTACTAATCTGGCTGCCACATTTTGCCCAAGCTACAGCTTCTGAACTCATGTACTGCTGCCACCCCAGCTCCCCCAATTCTAATAAGCTGCCCCAGAATTGAGGGGTGCCAAACTTCAGGCTTACTGTAGCCATTCTCTGCAACTCCCTCCCCCAGCTTCTTTTGGCCGAGCTGGGATTCCCATTTGTGTGCTTACCATGTTGCTGGGAAAAGTGGTAGGGGTGGAGTGGTTGCATGGGAAAAATAGCAGGTGAGGGAAGGATTATGTTCTCTCTTGTGCACTGCATCTCCCACTACAAATCATGTTCATCACCTGCCACTTTACAGTGGTTTGAAGGCAACCAGTGTTGCCAGGCTAGTGTGTACTGCCAAAGGTCTAATTCTGTCCTTATGTCCATGCTTGGCTAGAAATAAGGGAGTAACGTTTTGCAGAGGTCGTTCAAACAACTTGGGGGATCAACTACATGTAATGAACAAATGTGTGTCAGAGAGCCTTGACACAGATCTGGGAGAGAGAATTGTAGATGGAGAAGCTGTGAGTGTGTGGCATGGGGGTGCCAGTCTTCAACGTTGTTCAGCTCCATCCTCCCAGGCTTCAAAATATATGTTTGTCACAAATATGCATTTTTAACCCTGCAGGAAAAAAAATAGTGGTGTAGGGGCAGGGGTTGGACTAGAGAAATCGCAGGTGGGTCAAGACTTAAAGCTTTTCTACATGAATCATATATTATGCACTTGTGATACCTTACTCACCGTTGTACGGGTTCTTTAAACGATGTGAATCCTCAGTTTTGCTTCTGTTTTTTCAGAACACTTTCCTGGTTTATTTTTAGAACAGAGAAAATACGGTATTATTTCTGGAAGTGCTATTTCTACTGGTGTATTTGCACTATTCCACTATAGCACAGCTCCACTTAGAGGTTATGTAGCGGAAAAGCAGGAAAGGAAAAGTGCTTTGTGTAGAGCTCGGATCTCAATTCTGTGATGAAACCAAAAGTAGATATGGCAATTAACAGCCTCATGTAGAAAAATTCTTATGCACCACTTGTTCCCAGTGCTTCTCTGCTATAAATTGCCCCCTCCCAAAGCTGTGTTTATTTTTTTTAAAAAAACAACATTGGAGTTCTCTTGCTTGCATGTGTATATAATTTATGCTTATCCATAAATGGCAATAAGTAGTACAGTATAGTATAGTATAGTATACCCTTAACCACCATAGTGCCCTGCAGATGTGTTACAGTACAAATCCTATCATCCCCAGCCCTGCCCTTCTTCTTGCTTGCTCCTGTTTTAAAGTCAGCAAGGGACCTCATAGCCCACCTGAACCACTAGCAAGACCTTATTTATGTTTAATCTTCCTGTGCTCCACGTTATCCACTGTTCAATCTCAAATTCCTGCAGTATTCAGTCATTCTAGATTGGGAACATGGCTTTGTTGTACTTTGTCAGCCTTTCCCATAATCCTGCAACTCCCATAATCCCCCGCCAGCTTGGCCATGCTGGCTGAGGATGATGGACATTGTACTCTAAACACATATGGAGGGTGCCAGGCTGGGGAAGGCTGGTATGGTGTTGTACTATAACATCATACTCTAAGCCCCTTTCTACTTAAAGTGCATATGTACCTGCAAGTCTGTTGAAATTACTTAAACCTGACACCCTGTATTTCCATGGCCAGTAACTGAACGTACGCAAGAGGCATATAAAAGCTGTTGCTAAAATGAAATGTTGTATGAAATTATTCATATTGTGGGGTGTTTTTTTCCAGTTGAAATGTTAACCACTGAATCGACCACATTAACCACCACTGCTACCACAACATCCCAACCTACAATAGCAGGTACTAAAATATATAAAACAATTACAAATGCAGAAAAAAGAGATTTGCTCAATAATATTGTTTACAAATATTATTCTTTTTATATTCTCAGGATGATTGAGCTTTAATGCCCGGTGTGTGCTTTTTAGAAGTTTTTGGTTAAAACAATGCATACTAGTATGCTTCATGTTTCAAACTGATGTTCAAAATGTGAGGCTTGAAATATTTTAGGCAATTTAAAATGTTTAATATTATTTCAGTCTTTCGAACAGGAATAAGAAATCTGGTTATAGATGAGGAAACTACCTCAAGCTTGAGGGTAAAATGGGACATTACAGACTACAACGTTCGTCAGTTCAGAGTGACATACCTCGCTGCCAGTGGTGATCGTGATGAGGAAGTGGTAAGAACACAGCTGGTGTGAGTTTTTTCTATGGCTTAGCTTGGGCTCTTAAAGATAATTTCATAACAGACAGGCAAAGGACTCCCCCTACAATGGAAAAATGCTGTTGGTCATCCACAAGCTAAATAACACATGCATAATTTCGCTTCTGTTGTTTGTTTATACATATATACAGTGCCATCTGTGTACACAGCATTTTGCAGAGGGAGGGATTCAGGGCCAAACTACATGTGACATTATGGTATCATAAAAAGTCACTGCATGATAAGAAAATTGGTTGTCAGAGGCCATCCTGTATGATTCCAGGGTAGGGACCTTTGCAAGAACAGGATTTTAACATTCACAGGGAAGGTAGTTCCAAAGGAAGCCAGGTTCGAAAATGTGGCCTTAGTGCATTTATAAAAACAGAAAACTGTATAATGCGAGTTTTTCACTCCTGCTTTTAGCATCAGCGTAACTTGACTGGTCAGCTTTGTTTGCTAGCATTATGTAGTCTGATGGCGTTCCCAGTCTTTTTCACCTCTTCTTCAAGAGAATGCTATTTCATGTTGCTTCTTGCAGCGTTTTAACTGTCTTTGTATTTCTTAGTAGTCTTTATCAATAAAAATTTCAAAAGGGGAGACTGACCATTTCTTCCTGTAAGCTATTGGCCTTTTCACTTCAGTGTCATAGCTTTTATGAAGTTTGGTAGCAAGTGTTGTTTTTTAATGCTGTTTTTCAGATCAAAATGGTGAGTGATGTGGATACCTCCTGGGCTAGAAAAAAATATTTTCAAAGCATGTTGTACGTGGTGGCATCTTGTATAGTTGCTAATAATGACCAATATTTAATAATGTGAACCCTTACAGTCCATATGAAGTGGTATAGCCAAGACCTAGGTTTACCATCTAAGCATACAGAAGCCTCCCCAACCTGGGGCCCTCCAGGTGTGTTGCACTACATGCTGGCTGGGAATTATGGGAATTGTAGTCCAACACATCTGGAAGGCGCCAGGTTGGGGAAGGCTGCTATACAAGCTCTCCTGTGTGGCCTTTTTAAATAGGAGAAATGCATTGTTTGAAGGTGATGATGGGCATAGATACCTGTAACATTTGCAAAGGTGACATTTTGATTTGTTTCCATCTTATGTGGCTTCAGGCCAATGTGCACTCAGCATTTGAATTTAGCTTGTGCTGCTGTGCTCCAGATGTATGATATGGCCAATCTCTGCTAATTGGTAAGATACGCCGAGCAGCTGTGGCTTTTGCTGTGGCTAGACTACATGCTGCCAAGCATTTGCATTCATCACATTAATTGGAAAGCTTTTCCATAAAACCCTGATGGCTGGAGCTTGCTTGCTTGCTTTTTTTTGATAGTCGCATATGATACTGCTTAGCATTCTTGTCATCTTTCAAAGCTGTGGGTTTTTTTCCCCCTTTAAGTTCTACCTTCAGCAAAGACATTTCATATCGTCTTCAATGCCAGTAGACCTCCGAGTGTGAGCCATGCAACCCCTTGTTTGTGGCAGAGGATTCTGGGCCATGTTTACACAGGATGCTGGCCATGTGTGCTCAGCCTCACCACCGCCCCCATATAAACAGAGAATAGGCCCAAGAATGCTCTCAGCACTCCCCTATGGCTGTGGACTGCAGGAAAGATCAGTCTTGGTGGACAAGCTTTCCGTTAGGGAAGCTTACATGCCTTTACAGATCTTTTCATCTGTGTACCAAGGAACCCCAGCTTTCTTGTGGAATGTAGTTCGAAAACTCTTATTGTAAAGTTTCCAACACCCCAAACCTAAAATGTCTGTTTTGACTGCAGTGTCTTAATCCTATTCCTTAGGATTGGCAAAGGTTTTTGGCCTATTCTTTTTCCCCCTTCTTTTTTTCCCCTCTAAACCTGATTGTGAACATTCTGCCCATTCCCACAGATTCCTGTTTTCAACTGTTTAACTTTCCCTTGAATTTGCACAATCCTGCCCCTCTAGCATATTTGTATCAAGCAATTAAGGGTTGGGGGGATCCAACACATCTGTGGATATGTTAAAAACCATTTTTTAAAACATATCCATCATTTTTAAAGCACCAGTCCGCTGTCTCTGGGTGGAAAGAGCAGGCCATTTATGCTGGCAAGAGGGAGCCTGTGTGAATTACACAATATGCACGGCTCAAGTTACTTGTGTGGGGACAAAATGAAACAATATAGGAGGACCAGAACACTAGGGATGTATCTATACTCCAAACTTAGCTGGTGCAGTAGTCCTTCCCTCTCTACAGGGAATCCTGGGCGCTGTCATACTGTGATGGGGATAGGTATGTCTAACAGAGAATTCTCAGCACCCTTTCCAAACTACAGTCCCCAGGGTTCTTTAGGGGACATTAAACTGTCCCAATATAAATTTGTGGTGTAGCAATGTCCCAAGAGCTACTTCATATGTGATGTTTTTCTAATGTTGCTGAACACACACATAAGAAAAAAGTGTACACCTTCATGCATGAAAATCTTCCGTGTGTTTAATTTAAATTCAGAAGTCATGATGCACAGCAGGTGCCAAACAAATGTGCACGTGACAAAGTACACACACACAACATTTTCAAACACAACAGTATACGCAGATGCACACACATTTTGTTTTCTTTTGCCACAACCAAGTGTAGAGAAAAAAGATGTCCTATAGATTGAGATGTAAGTGGCACAAATGTGACATGCAGAAACTAATCCTCAGTTTGTTTGGGTGGTTTTTTTTTATGTTTTCCCTGTCCAGGTAATGGTCCCTGCAAAGCAAAACAATTTACTTCTTCAGCCATTGCTCTCAGACACTGAATATAAAGTTATGGTCACCCCTGTCTATTCTGATGGGGAGGGTGTCAGTTTGTCAGTTCCAGGAAAAACCTGTGAGTACGAAGTTTTACCTTTCCATGGAGGCCCAAATATAAGCAAATGTCTCTTTTTAACCAAGCTATTTTTCCAGGACCTACTGAGAAGAACTAAATCTATACTATATTTTCTTTTTTAGTGCCCCTGTTTGCTCCACAGAACCTGAGAGTCTCTGATGAGTGGTACAACAGATTGCGGATTAGCTGGGATTCTCCTCCATCACCCACAATGGGGTACAGGATTGTATATAAACCTGTGAACAGTGAGTATCTAAAGCAGTTGCCTATGAAGTTTATTTATATTTTGTGCAAGGAATATATTAAATGCCTGTTAAATCAGCCATGTAAATACCATCTGTCTAGGCATAGTTCTCACAAACAGTAGATGAAGCGGTAAACCTGTTCTGCTCCAAACTGCAGGTGGGGTCTCATGGGATGGAATGATACACTGCGAAAAAAAGATTCCTGGCTGTAGAAAACTAACATGTCAGGGAGAAGGTTGGGCTAGAAGTCTTTCCCCTGACATGCTAGTTTTCTATATGCAGGGCTGTTGGACTTTTTTATATGAGAGAAGCATTCAGTCATGTGAGTCCCACCTGTAATCCAAACACAGGTTTACCATCTCATCTACTGTTTGTGAAAGAACTAGCCTTAGGCAAGTGGCTTTTTAGGCCTTACTTACCCATTGTCCTAAATTACTCGAGTTGAGCAATAAGCAGCTGCTAGTGTTAGTCATTAAATAGTCCAAGGTCAAGAAGCCAAAAGTATCAGTCTAAAGCCATGAAAAATAAATCCAGATATATGGATGTGCTGAAGAATAGTCAGAGTCATTCTGGGTTTGAGAATAATCAGAGCTGGGTACAGGAGCTGGCAGGAACGTTTTCTGCTATGGATGAGCATCAACAGTTGCTTCCAGAACCTGAACTGGGTTTGAGGGTTGTCTTTTATGCAGAGGCTGACTGATAAGTGAGGCCTGCTGGGTCGAGCTGCAGATGTCTTCGGCCTGCCCATGTGCTGGACCCCTCCCCAAACACGCTCAGGCTGAGGCATTCTGTGTCCTCCTCCATCCCAAATGGAAGCACGATAACACCCAGGACAAATTAGAATTTTCTTTAAACAACTGGCACGGAAATTGTTTGTAGACTGAAAGGAAGTTGGTCATTGTGCAACACGGCTTACATTGCACACAGTGCAATCCTAAGCATGTTTATTCAGAAGTAACTCACTGAGTTTAATGCAACTTACTCCCTTGTGTGGGTGCTTAGGATTGCATCCATAGAGTGGATATATTATTCAGTTACTGGTTTTACAAACATCTTTTGTTTTATTACATGCAGCTGCTAAAACAGCAATTTGAAGGGGGAGTCTGCCATGGAACAGGGCTTCTTTTCCCAGCCAAAATTGCCCTCTCAGCTGCTTTTACCTACGTGAGGGAAAACATACAGGTACCTGTATGTTCTCCACAATGGGAATAAAAGCAGCTGGGGTGAGGACAATTTTTCGTGGGAAAATGGACAAAGGGGAAAGAGTTGAGAAGTCTCTCCCCTTCAGACTGTGGCCTCAGAGACTACGTTGTGTAAATAATAAAAAAAAAAAGTCTGTGAAAAATCATGGAACTATACTTATCATATTGTTCACTCCTAGGTATGAGCAGGTGATTTACTAAAAATGTATCTGGGGTAGTAATGCTTATGGACTTGTTTGCAAGGCTGTGTTAAAACCCATTAAACATTAATTTCTTGTAGTCATACTTAAAATGTTTTTCATGTAAATGTTACCTGTCCCAAGCTCTCAAAGCAGGGCAGACTGCAAATTCAGCAAATGAACAAAGACTGTATCAATTTGCAAATAACAAAGCAGCTCCTTTTAAAAGTAGGTATCAATTTTGGTGATCCGAAACCAGGAATGAAATTTCACAGTGCCTTTAAGTTAAATGTAGTTTGACCTAAAGGAATACATTTGCCTAAGTCAGTTGTATTCCTCTCTCATTTCTTTCAGTCCCTGGGCCAGCACTTGAGACCTTTGTGGGAGATGATATCAACACTATCCTTATTCTGAATTTGTTTAGTGGAACTGAATACAGTGTTAAAGTATTTGCTTCATACTCAACGGGATTCAGCGATGCCTTAACGGGTGTAGCCAAAACATGTAAGAATCCTCAAATCCTTGTTATCCAACTTCTAATCTCCATGGACCATATTTCACTGGTAACCTTATCATATACAGTGAACAGAATCTCAAATGGAATCATTTCCCTTTTCTGCTCTTTCTAAAGGAAATACTTTTCCCTGCTGTTAACATGAAGTAGGAACTTGGACGCTTTCACAAGAGACATAAAGAATGCTTGTCAGACTCCAATGTGTGTTCATTTGGTACAGAAAGTAGAAGAGAACAGTTTTAAAATCAAATGCATGTCCCAATCAACACAGCTGTTTTTGATCCATAAAGAAATGTGGATAAATTCAAATCTTAATATCACTTGTGAAGCATGCATCATTCTAGGTTTCTGAAACCTTGGGCCCATCTACATGGGAGGTTTTCTCCGATGCTGCTGTGGCTTAAAGTCATTAGGGACACATGATGTTGTGGCCACTTCACAGAAACCCCAAAGTTTACCTGTGGGGAAGCTGCATTTTTGCAGAATACTTTTAGTCTGTTGTTTTTCTTTAATTTGGCTCCCCTGCAGTTCAGCGGCCATGTGCCCATCCCTCCGCTTTAAATGCAGTATAATGGGGGCGTTCCTAGGCATGTGTCTTTCACCTACCCATGCCCTCGGTAACCTAGGTAACTAAAGTAACCCGCCTGCCTTTCCAACACATCAAAGCCTTGAGTGCTCTTTCAAGCCTTCAGAATCACCCTGCACTTCCTTTTCAGTGGAAGTAATTAGCCCCAGTGATACGCACTTCTGTGATGTGTGCATTACATAGCTTCTTCAATGTTGTATGAAGTCTCTTCTCTGATGTTGCCTTACTTCACTTCTCTGATGCGAATAAGGGCTTTATTGATCTAGCAATCTAGTGTTGTCTCAGGAACACAGAAGCCTGTCAATGCGAGCAGGGAAAAAGGGGGGATGCAAGCTAGAACTCTGCCACAGTTTGCTGGAATGTGGTGAAATTTAGGGGGTGGGATGCTCTCAGGGGAAGCCTTCAGATGCTGCACTCGAGAACGGGGGATTTTGGTTTCTTCATGGGAAACTGCACATATTGGCAGAAAGGGGATGGGAGCAATAACTCCATGGCAGATTGCTGGAATGGGGTAAAATTGTGTGTGTGGGGGAATGCTCCCGGGGGAGCCTTCAGATGCTGCACTCGAGAATCAGGGATTTTGGCTTCTTCATGGAAAACGTTACTGTTTCTAGCTTTCAGAATTGTGAATTAGTTACTCTCCATATAATAATATAGTAGCAGGGGAGAGCCTAGACAGGTGCAAGAAACAAGCCGCTCTCATTGGTTGAGCAGTCTCTGCCAGTTCAGTGACGTTCAGTTCTACTGCCCCACCCCACCTGGAAGAATGTTCTTTTCAAGCGCTGTGTGACCTATGAAAACCAGATTTTAAAGGTACGGTACATTCGACTTTTCCTGCTTTGTGTGTCCCTGATGGACCAAAGCCGATGCCATGAAAATCCAGATAATACTCCAATGCACTTCTTATTCTGTTGTTGTGAAGATCCCTCCCCCCCCCCAGTGAATGTAGATGTTTATTGATAATCCTTTGAATGGTAGAATTCATTGGGAAATACCAAAAAACCACGACCTGCTTGCAAATGTCCTAAGAAGCCTCAAGAAACACACGTTTCTGACATTTACCAGTGAGTCTCAAGGCCAACCAAGTGCCTTCACCTAGGGATTGGTGGATTCCCTACCTTCCAGTCCATGGGAGAATCTGCCCTGGGGGGAGGCCATCTGTTCCTCCCCCCTGGAATCCTCCAGAGCGGCTCCACATTGGGAGGATTCCACGGAGCCACACACCGGCTCCGTATCACTGGCGATATGGTAATGGCGGCTGCCATTACCGTGTCGCGGGAAAAAACACAGATGCAAATGGTGTATTGGATGCCACTTGTGGCCATAAAGCCCTCAGTTTAACCTAATTTCAACTGTTTATGGCTCCATTTAGGTAAAAACAGTGCTTTACGGCCGCAAGTGGCATCCACTACGCCATTTGCGACTGTATTCCTCCCAGCGATAGGGAGCCAGCGTGCCATTCCGCCAGAAATCCTTGGGAGGCGGAGGTAAGTGAGCTGTTCCACTGTGGATTCCGGAGGCCAGATTCTTTGGATCCGTGATGGAATTCTCCACGGAGGATCCACAGACTTCATTTGGGTTCGTGGCGGAATTCTCCGCCATCCCTATCTTCACCTGGAGAAAAGCCTCCAAATCATATCTTAGCATACAGACAGGCTGAATTGTTACAGCTCATGCATCTTGCCATGGGGAAATATACAGGAGTTCTGTTTTAGATGTCATGAAAATCTGCAGGGTACAGGTATCTCAAGGGGCTTGTACATCCTGTCTCTCTTCCCCCTTCCTTATGTCCTGGCTAGGCATGAGGCTCAGAGGAAGTGGACTGCACATTGTCACTCACTGACTGTTCTGGGTCATGCTAACCAAGGCAGGACCTTGGATAGCACACTGCAGGAAGTGCTAGCTGGAATTGTCTCCCATAAGGAGCTGTTGTCCCAGCAAAGAAGCCTGGCAGAGCCTGATCTTTCAGTGGCTCCACCCCTGCTAGATGCCAACTGCAGTTTTTAAAGGGCCAGAGTCTGTTTCTGCAGTCTCATGCTACTGCATGGCTGAGGGACAGGAGAAGCTGCAAAGGGTTTATCCTTAGAATCAGATGATTGGAGAACTATGTCCTCAGGCTGGGATGGTATACGAGGGGGTGCCGCGGGCTCCCATGCAGTGGGGTGACCGGTGACCTGTCTGAATCTGAGTCCTCTTCAGGATAATGCAGAGCGTCAGAACCAGGGGAGATGACACCCAATATATCTGCGGCACAGTGCAGATGTCATGTTCCTGATCTCTCACCCATAGCTAGGACATTGAGAGAGTGTCACAGGCTGTCACACTCCTTCCCTCTCTAACAAAATTGGTGCATCATAGTGCGGCATTATATGTCCTGCCATCAGCACCAACCATGGTTGATGCCAACAAGGTTCCTTGGTTTCAAACTCTGTTAAGCATTAACTATGGTTAGCGCTGATGATGTCAAATATCACACCAGAAATGCCCCGTGCCCACTGCTCTTCAGATCCTAGCCATTGTATTTTTATTTGTATACATGTTTCATTAACAGCATTTTTTCTTCTTAGAAGGATAAGTGAGTAATGTTTTCACCTGCGTACTCCATTGCAGTGTACCTGGGAGTGACAAATCTGGGAGCCTATCAAGTCCGCATGACAAGTATATGTGTTCAGTGGCAACTGCACAGGCATACAACTGCATACAGGATAGTGATTGAATCTCTGGTTGGTAAGTCAGTATATCATACCATGTCTATCAACTATTTTCCATTGTTGTTGTTGTTCAGTCGCTAAGTCATGTCCGACTCTTCATGACCTCATGGACCACAGCACGCCAGGCCTTCCTGTCCTCTGCTCTCTCCCGGAGTGTGCTCAAGTTCATATTCATTGCATCGGTGATGCTATCTAGCCATCTCATCCTCTGCCGTCCCCTTCTCCTTTTGCCTTCCATCTTTCCCAGCATCAGGGTCTTTTCCAGGGAGTTTTCTCTTTGCATTAGGTGGCCAAAATATTTGAGCTTCAGCTTCAGTATCTGTCCTTCCAATGAGCAGTCAGGGTTGATTTCCTTTAGGATGGACTGATTTGACCTCCTTGCAGTCCAGGGGACTCGTAAGAGTCTTCTCCAGCACCACAGTTCGAACGCATCAATTCTTAAGCGCTCAGCCTTCCTTATAGTCCAGCTATCACAGCCATATGTTACTACTGGGAAATCCATAGCTTTGATTATACGAACGTCATCAGCAAGGTGATGTCTCTGCTTCTTACTATGCTGTCTAGGTTTGATTTAGCCTTGTGATATGTTCCATGGGGTTTTCTTGGCAAGAATACTGGAGTGGGTTGCCATTTCCTTCTTCAGTGGACCACATTTTGTCAGAACTCTCCGCCATGACCTGTCCGTCTTGGGTGGCCCTGCACGGCATAGCTTATGGCTTCATTGAGTTACGCAAGCCCCTTCGCCACAACAAGGCAGTGATCCATGAAGGGGATTTTCCGTTACCTTGTTCTTAATTAATATTCACTGCCGCCATATGTCAAAATCTAAAAGAACGATTACCTTTCACGATGTGACCCATCTTGCATGGAATGATGGGCAAACCCCAAAGATTTCCCAGTAATGGGCCCAGTCCACTAGGGAGTTCTCCTTTGCAAGCTGTATTGAAACGGGCGCAGCACAGGAGCACAATAATGTGCTTTTGCGCATTTCCCGTTTAGTTCAACATGGTTTGCGCAATTTCTTCTCTATCATCCCCACTCCCATTTGAACTGCATGCAATTTTAAATCAACTAAGTGATAACTTTTGACTTAAAAGTGGTACCTTATCCTCGAAAAGAGTGTAGCAGAGCCAGCTGTGTCACTTCTAATTCTGTACCATACCATCTCTTGTTCAGGCTGTAGGTTGGTACCAAAAATGTGATAGACAGAATGTCCAGGAAGCAGCGCAAGTGAGTCCTGTTCTCCTGACATATCCAGGATGAGTGAATGTGCTTGGAGGGAGGAACAGGATCACAGCGGTAGCCCTCGTCGTCATCGTCCCCCCCCCCCGCCCCATCTAGGCACATCCATTTGAATGACTGCATAAAGTGGATGGACAGTATTCAACACTGCTGGTCCACTTACATATTGATGTGGCGCTAATGTAAGCAACCTCTAGGGGTATGCCAACAGCATAAGCTGGTGTGACTAGTTTTCTGTAAGCGGACTGGCAGTTTTGGATACTGACCCATGCGTTGGCAGCTGTATATATGCAGGGCTGTCTCCGCATTAAAGGCAACCCTGCAAAAGCAGAGTTAACAATGGCAGGAGAAATTCCTACACTTGTAGATTCCATACAGACATTTAATTGTAGATCAGGGATAGATCCTTCTCTTTATGCATTCACTCACCCTTGATATGTTGCTCTATTGTCTCTCTAGCTGCTCCCATTACATAGTGTCTTTTCAGATTAGAAGTCTTCCATTTTCCAGCCTTATCGCACAGTTTTTGTACAGATTGAGCAGTTTTCTTAGTAGTATAATTTTCTTCTCAAGAAGCTACAATACACATATTTATCCTACAGATTTAAATTGGTATAGCTTTCATTCCTTCTATCCAGGCAACACTAGGTACTGTAGCTGTGTGAATAGAGCCAAGAATCCCAAATATAATTCTCTGCAGACTTACCAGTTTATGATTCTCAAGATTCTTTGAGGGAAGCCATGAATGTTAAATCAGTATAAAACCAATGCAATTATTAGTGTAGCCCAATTACTGTAAGTTAATCTGAAATGTATAGGCAAACTGAAACAGTTACATATCTTTAGAGGCTTTTATAGGAGTTTGAGTTGAAGGATATATGTTTGTACTAAAATATCCAGTTCCTAAGTTTCACCACTTCCAGATTCATTTCTATTCAAATGATGATTGAAGATTTCATCAGATGCATGAAGAGCTATCCTTACTATACATGGTAATATACACCATACAATACAGCATAAACACACGCACACACAATTCTTGGAGGCGCTTACAATTTAAAGTGTGCCTTTACTCGCTGTCCTCCACTTTATTATGTTTTACATCTCTAAGAAAATGACAATAAAGTTCTGATCTTTTAAAATTTCCCTTTCTAATTTCAGATGGGACAAAGGGAGAAGTACTACTTGGTGGAGGCACTCCGAGACATTGCTTCTTTGAACTAATTCCCGGTACAGAATATAAAATCACCATTTATTCACAGCTTCAAGAAATAGAGGGATCTGGTGTTAGCATAATGGAGACAACCTGTAAGTGAATTCTTTTTGTCTGTCTGTCTGTCTGTCTGTCTGTCTATCTATCATGCCATCTGAAATTCATGTTGCGGTTCTCAGAATTAGACAGAGGTTCCATCTTTTCATCTAATTTCTTAATTTCCACATGTACCCCCCCCATCTGATATAATAGTGTCAGGGAGTCTGCAACTAGAATAAAGGAATCTCATGACCTAGCCTAGTCAGCTACCTGGGAATTTGTGTGGCCAGGCCTCAGAGCCCTCTTCAAAAACAGAAGGATACAGGGAACATTGTCCTCTGTAACTGGCAGGCAGATGAAGCCTCTGGATTGACTAGGCCTGGCATAACTATTAGGTGCCTGGCCTCCTGCCATTGCCTGGGGGCTGTCTTCATGAG
Organism: Heloderma suspectum; assembly: GCF_057233095.1. NCBI lineage: Eukaryota > Metazoa > Chordata > Lepidosauria > Squamata > Helodermatidae > Heloderma > Heloderma suspectum. Next base: position 26,270,670 of record NC_139461.1, on the reverse strand, counting down.
CAATTTGCTGCAAAGTTACAGCAGTCTGAGGTCATTTGTGACAGATGATGTTGTCACCAATCCACTGCCAACCAGCTGCTTCCCTCTTGAAAAGCTGCATTGTCTGAAACTCCTTTTACTCTGACTTTTTTCCCCTGAAAGCGGCTCTCTGGCGGTTTTTTGCCACAGTGTGCCATGTTCCCCCTGCATTAAATCCTAGGCATGCCTCTGTGACCTGGCAGTTATGTGGTCAAGGGGATGGGATGCCCCATTCCCTCTTGTTTCCCCAGTCGAAGTACTTTTTCCCATATCCCCCACCCCCTTCTGTGCATATTTACTCATAAGTAAGAAACAAATCTCACAGTGAATCATTAACATATTCCAATGCTGGATGAGACTCTGTGTAAAGCAATCCCCTTCTGTGCCTGTTTACTCAGAAGTAAGAAATAAATCTCACTCCCCTGCAGTGAATCTTTAACAGATTTAAATGCATATGGAGCCATGGTAAATCACTAAAGCGTTAAACCATTTAAAGGATTAAAGGCTAACTTTAGTTACTCACTCTAAAGTGGTCCTTCCCTTCTCCAAGAAATTGCTATCTCAGTGCTGTGTTTCTTTGATGTTCTGTAGTTTCTCTGTTGTTATGTAAAGTCGCAGTAGTGATCATTTGAGATCAAGGGAACCCTCATTGCAAGCAGGGAGCAGGAGAAGGGAGGGTGTAGAAAGGGGTGTGTGTGGAAGCAATAATTCCATGGCAGAGTGCTGGAATGGGGTGAAATTGAGAGGCTGAGCTGCTTTCATGGGAAGCCTTCAGATACTGCACTTCAGAATCAGGGATTTTGGCTTCTCAAGGAAAATGTGTGCACACTGCAGGAAAGGGGGTGGAGAAAGGAGGCTGTTTCTCACTTCCTAGCTGAGCAGAGCAGAAGAAGCTGCTCTAGCTGGTCTAGGGGCATTACAAGCAAGCAAGCTCCCAGTGAGCGAGCGATCAGAGCGAGCAAACAGGGAGAGCAAAGAGGAGTTTGGCAGAGGAAGTCAAGAGGGAGGTCCCTAACAAATTTTGTTTTCAATTTCTTTTCTTGTAACACACACTTCCATACTAGTGGGACTCTGTTGTTAAGCCCCAGTGAATAGAGGACAAAGCACAGGCTATCCCAGTACCATCAGAAAGCTAGGAACATAAAGGGAATAGAGACTATGGAAGGAAAAGACTCTCTAGTGGTGGTGACCTGCAAGGTGTGTGCAATGTTTGTTTTCTTGCCTGAGATCAACATGGCCTACACATGCAACAAGTGCAAGTTGATTACACTGTTAGAAGAAAAGGTAAGAGGACTGGAGCGGTGGGTGTCGACCCTCCAGGGAATAAGAGAAGATGAAGAGTTTTTAGACAGAATGATGGAACTACAGCAGTACAGGAGCTAGAAGAGCAACAGCAAGCTGAGGCAGAAGAGGAAAATGCTGAGGCGAGGAAAAATGAAGTAGAGGATACTCTATGGAAAAGGGTGACAGGAGAAGAAGAACTAGAAGCTGGTCTGCACCAGTGGAAGAAGTGGAACTATGGAACTGTTTCCAGGTACTTGAGGATGAGACTGGAGGACAGCCTGTAGAGGAAGAATTACAGGGACCCCACATGAGAGCGAGAAAGAGGCTGAAGGTCAGTCAAGCAGAGGCAATAAAACCCAGGCTTACAAGAAGAAGAAGAGAAGAGTATTAGTAGTGGGAGACTTCTTGCTGTGTGGGATCGAGATCCAAGTATGTCACAAAGACCCATGGACTCGCCAGGTATGTTTTCTCCTGGGAGGACGAATTAGAGGCATGACTGAAAGGTTGGTTGCCTGCACTCATAAAGCCCACTGACAGGTATCCCTTTCTTCTCATCCATGTGGGAACAAATGATACCGCCAAGCAGAGATATGAAGAAATCACATCAGACTTTGAAGCTTTGGGAAGGAAACTCAAGAACTTCGGGGCTCAGATAGTTTTCTCATCCATCCTTCCAGTAGGGTTGGCGGAGAATTTCTCCCCGAAACTTTGGGGGGCTGAGCGCCAACGTGTTCGGCCCCCCGAACAAGTTTCGGGGAGAAATTCCCCCCCCGCCCCCCGCACCCCCCCCCCCCGGGACAGGACTTACCTTTGGCGAATGTCCCTCCTGGCGGTGGGTCCAGCCGGCGGTTCGGCAGGTGTTCGTCTGGGGCGGGAGCAGCAGCCGGTCTTTCGACCGGCTGCCGCCGCCGCCATTCCAGTAAAAGAAAAAAAAATGCCCCTGTGATAGGCTACGTGATGATTAACGTAGCTTATCACGGCTAGATTTGCAAAGTCAGCCGTGATAGGCTACGTAAATCGTCACGTAGCCTATCACGGGTGACTTAAAAAAAAAAAAAAAAGCGCATATGGATAATGGCGGCCCCCATAGGGAGCCACCATTCCCGTTCCTTATTTGGTCGCTGTAGTCTACGTAAAGATTACGTAGACTACGGCGAAAATAAGGGCAACGCTATTTGCGTTGCCCTTATTTTTGCCGTAGTCTACATAAAGATTTACGTAGACTACAGCGACCAAATAAGGAACGCGAATGGTGGCTCCCTATGGGGGCCGCCATTATCCGTATGCGCTTTTTTTTTTTTTAAAGTCACCCGTGATAGGCTACGTGACGATTAATGTAGCCTATCACAGCTGACTTTGCAGATCTAGCCGTGATAGGCTACGTTAATCGTCACGTAGCCTATCACGGGGGCGTTTAAAAAAAAACAAAAAAACTTTTGAGTTCGTGGCCGGGCGAGGCGCCTCCTCCCCGGCCTGAATTTCGGCCGGGCGGGGCGGGAAGCCTCCCCCCCGGCCTGAATTTCGGCCGGGCGAGGCGGGAAGCCTCCCCCCCCGGCCTGAACTTCACGGGGGGAGCAGCGAAGCGCCTCCCCCCCACCGCGAACAAGCTTCGAGGACAGGTAAGTGACTTTCGTCCACCCCTACCTTCCAGTAGTTAGAAGAGGGATGGAAAGGGAAAGAAAAATACTCCGGGTGAATGACTGGCTACGAAGGTGGTGCCGACGTGAGAGATTTATAACTTGTTCAAAAAGAACAGGAGGAACAGAAAGGGAGATGGGGTTGCACTATATGTTAAAAATACATATCTCTGCACAGAAACACAGGAGGATGAGCTTGGTAGCCCCACCGAGAGCATCTGGGTTAAAATAAATGGAGCAAAGAATAAAAGGAACATGGTGGTCAGAGTCTACTACTGGCCACCCAATCAAGGAGAAGACGAGGATAAAACTTTTGAAAAGCAAATTGCCAATGTTTCAAGGAAACAAGATATAGTAGTAATGGGGGACTTCAATTTCCCCGATAATTGTTGGGAGACAAATTCTACAAAACATGCCCCCTCCAAGAAATTCCTGACTTGTATTGCTGATAACTTCCTTCTACAGAAAGTGGAGGAAGGAAGTAGAGGATCGGCTATCCTTGACTTGATCCTAACCAACAGAGATGACTTAGTGGATAAAGTAGCAGTTACAGGAACTCTGGGGGAAAGTGGCCATGTTATACTTGAGTTTTTGGTTCTAAAAGAAGCAAAAGCCGAGTTTAGCCAAACACTTACCCTGGATTTTAGGAAAGCCAATTTTAATAAACTCAGAACAATGATAAGTAAGGTCCTGTCAGGAGTGCTTCTGAGCACAGGGAGTGGGAGAGTAGTTCAGATTCTGAAGAACTGCCAGACATGGGGGAGGTATGTTCCCAGGCTAGTCCAGATGTGGCTAGGCAGGCTCCTCAGGTTTCAATAGGGATGGTGGAGAATTCCGCCAAGGATTTCAGTGAGGCCAAATGCACTGGCATTCGGCCCCCCGAAACCTGTGGCGGAACGGCCTCCCACGCCCCGCCACCCCGCGGAATCCCTCTGGGACGAAGCTTACCTGGGGCGGAGGTGGTGGTGGCTCCAGTGGTGTCGGCTGGTCTCTCGGACAGCTGCTGCGGCTGCAAATGGCGGCCATCGTAGCAGCCGCCATTTGCGTCCTTCCAGGCTGCCGTGATAGGCTACATAAATACCTAGCCTATTGCGGCAAAGAGCAGGGGCGCAAACGGCGTAGCAGCTGCCATTTGCGTCCCTGCTCTTTGCCGTGATAGGCTACATAAATACTTTCATAGCCTATCACGGCAGCCAGGAAGGATGCAAATGGCGGCTGCTATGATGGCCGCCACTTGCGGCCGCAGCAGCCCAGCTGCGGCCGGAACTCCGGCTGTGGCTGGCCCCGGCCAGCGGCTCTGCGGACCTGCCGCGGAGCGGAGCTGGCCGGGGAAGATTCCAGGGGGAGGGATGGAGCACCTCCCCCCCACCGTGGATGCCCCAGCACAGAACCAGGTAGGTGTTTCATACATCCCTAGGTTTCAAAGGTCCAGCTGCAGGAGGAAGGTCCCTCTTCACCCCCCACTGTGAGAGACAGAGAACAGGAAGAGGTGGTGTTTGGTGAGTCTGAATTAATAGATGCAAAGGCACAGACGCAGACCCAAGAGGGAGATGGCCGGGGCAGAACTTAGAAGGTCCACCCGATTGGCCCTGCATGAACAACAGTGCTTAGAAGCCTCACGAGAGAGAGACACACCTCCCCCCACCCCTTAGGTTAGGCTAGTGAGCCCACCTTTCTTTCAAACGGTGGGCAACTTTCACAGCCACCTCTTCAACCCCCGAAGGCATTTCCTTGTAGACTGAGCATCATTGAGAATTTGCATCTGTATGACCCTTTGTGGTAATGGATTAAAAGCTGTAGATTGCAGTCTCTTGTCTGTGTTTGATTTTGGCGTTTGAAGTGTGGGTAAAAGGAACCCTGACAGGTACCAAGGAAAGTGACTCTAATGTGAAAAGAAGTCCGAGATGGGTGGGAGTTTTTTAAAAAGGAAATTCTAAAGGCACAATTACAAACAATTCCAACAAGAAGAAAAGGTGGAAGCCAATAGAAGAAGCCCATGTGGCTTCACAAAAAGCTTAGAGATGACCTGAAAACAAAAAAAAAGGACACATATAGGAAGTGGAAGGAAGGCCAAGCTACAAAGGAAGAGTACAGGCAGGTAGCACAGAATTGCAGGAATGGTGTCAGGAAGGCTAGAGTGAGAATAAGCTGAGATTAGCGAGGGATGCTAAAAGCAACAAAAAGGCTTTCTTCAGCTACGTGCATAGTAAAAGACAGAGGAAAGAAATGGTGGTTCAGTTATTAAATAAGGATGGCAAAATGATAACAGATGACAAAGAAAAGGCAGAAGTGCTCAATTCCTACTTTTGCTCAGTCTTCTCCCAAAAGAGGGTCTATGAGCCCCCTGGCAAAGGCGAAGTACAGGCTGAAGGGGCAGGATTGCAGCTTGAGATTGATAGGCATATGGTCAAGGAACACCGAATTACTTTGAATGAGTTCAAATCTCCAGGGCCAGATGAACTGCATCCTAGAGTAATAAAGGAACTGGCAGAAGAACTCTCAGAACCACTGTCTATTCTCTTTGAGAAATCATGGAGGACGGGTGAAGTGCGAGATGACTGGAGGAGGGCTAATGTTGTCCCTATCTTCAAAAAGGGTAAAAAGGAGGATTTTTACTCCTCCTGGGAACTACAGACCAGTCAGTCTGACATCAATCCCTGGGAAAATTCTGGAGCGGATTATCAAGCAATCCATCTGTAAGCACCTTGAAAACAATGCAGTGGTTTCTCGAAGCCAACATGGATTTGTCAAGAACAAATCCTGCCAGACGAATCTGATCTCATTTTTTGATCAGGTTACCTGCCTTGTGGACTGTGGGAATGCTGCGGACATAATATATCTTGACTTCAGCAAAGCTTTTGGCAAAGTGCCCCATGATATCCTGATGAGCAAACTAGCTCAAAGTGGGCTAGATGAAACAACGATCCGGTGGATCCACAGTTGGCTACAGAATCGGATTCAAAGAGTGCTTATCAATGGGACCTTCTCAAACTGGGGAAAGGTAACGAGCAGGGTACCGCAGAGCTCAGTTCTGGGCCCAGTGTTCTTCAATGTTTTTATTAATGACTTGGAGGAGGAGGTGCAGGGAACGCTTATCAAATTTGCAGGTAACACAAAATTGGGCAGGATAGCTAATATCTTGGAAGACAGAAACAAAATTCAAAGTGATCTGGATCGACTGGAGCGCTGGGCAGAAAACAACAGAATGACATTTAATAGGGATAAATGCCAAGTTCTGCACCTAGGAAGAAGACACCAAATGCACCATGTTGGACAGGGAGTTGGGAGATCCAGGTTCTAGTCCCCGCTCAGCCGTGGAAGCTCACTGGGTGACTTTGGGCCGGTCACAGACTCTCAGTCCAACCTACCTCACAGGGTTATTGTTGTGAGGATAAAATGGAGAGGAGGAGGAGGATTGTGTATGCTGCCTTGCGTTCCTTTGGAGGAAAAAAGGCGGGATATAAATGTAATAAATAAATAAATAATACTACAAGCGAGAAGGATCTTGGAATTGTTGTAGATCACAAGCTGAATATGAGCCAACAATGTGATGTGGCTGCAAAAAAGGAAAATGCTATTTTGGGCTGCATTAATAGGCGTATAGCTTCCAAATCACGTGAAGTACTAGTTCCTCTCTACTCAGCACTGGTTAGGCCTCATGTGGAGTACTGTGTCCAGTTCTGGGCACCACACTTTAAGAAGGATGCAGACAAACTGGAGAGGGTTCAGAGGAGGGCAACGACGATGATCAGGGGACTGGAAACAAAGCCCTATGAGGAGAGACTGAAAGAACTGGGCATGTTTAGCCTTGAGAAGAGAAGACTGAGGGAAGATATGATAGCACGCTTCAAGTACTTCAAAGGTTGTCACAAAGAGGAAGGCCAGGATCTCTTCTCAGACATCCCAGAGTGCAGAACATGGAATAATGGGCTTAAATGACAGGAAGCCAGATTCCGGCTGAACATCAGGAAAAACTTCCTGCCTGTTAGAGCAATAGGACAATGGAACCAATTACCTAGGGAGGTGGTGGGCTCTCCCACACTGGAGGCATTCAGGATGAAGCTGGACAGCTATCTGTCAGGGATGCTTTGACTTAGGGGATTTCTTTGTTGTTCAGTAGTTAAGTCGTGTCCGACTCTTCGTGACCCCATGGACCATAGCACACCAGGCCTTCCTGTTCTCTGCTGTCTCCCAGAGTGTGTTCAAGTTCATATTCATAGCATCGGTGATGCTATCTAGCCATCTCATCCTCTGCCGTCCCCTTCTCCTTTTGCCTTCCATCTTTCCCAGCATCAGGGTCTTTTCCAGGGAGTTTTCTCTTCGCATTAGGTGGCCAAAATATTTGAGCTTCAGCTTCAGTATCTGTCCTTCCAATGAGCAGTCAGGGTTGATTTCCTTTAGGATTGACTGACTGGACCTCCTTGCAGTCCAGGGGCCTCGTAAGAGTCTTCTCCAGCACCACAGTTCGAAAGCATCAATTCTTTGGCGCTCAGCCTTCCTTACAGTCCAGCTCTCACAGCCATACTTTGCTACTGGGAAAACCATAGCTTTGATTATACGAATCTTTGTGGGCAAGGTGATGTCTCTGCTTCTTACTATGCTGTCTAGGTTTGCCATAGCTTTCCTCCCAAGGAGCAAGTGTCTTTTAATTTCATGGCTACAGTCACCATCTGCGGTGATCTTGGAGCCCAAGAAAATAAAATCTGTCACTGCTTCCATTTCTTCCCCTTCTATATGCTAGGAAGTGATGGGGCCAGATGCCGTGATCTTAGTTGTTTTAATGTTGAGTTTCAAGCCAGCTTTTGCACTCTCCACTTTCACCCTCAACAAGAGGCTCTTTAGATCCTCTTAGGGTGGTATCGTCTGTGTATCTGAGGTTGTTGATAATTCTCCCAGCAATCTTAATTCCGACCTGTGATTCATCCAAATTGGCATTTCCCATGATCATAGAATCATAGAATAGTAGGGTTGGAAGGGGCCTACAAGGCCATCGAGTCCAACCCCCAATGTACTCTGATGTACTCTGATGTATAGAGATGTACTCTGCATATAAATTAAATACGCAGGGTGAAAATATACAGCTTTGTTGTACTCCTTTCCCAATTTTGAATCAATCAGTTGTTCCATGTCCAGTTCTTACTGTTGCTTCTTGACCCTCATACAGGTTTCTCAGGAGACAGGTAAGGTGGTCTGGTACTCCCATCTCTTTAAGAATTTGCCGCAGTTTGTTGTGATCCACACAATCAAAGGCTATAGCCTAGTCAATGAAGCAGAAATAGACTTTTTTTTGGAATTCTCTTGCTTTCTCCATGATCCAGCGAATATTGGCTATTTGATCTCTAGTTTCTCTGCCTCTTCGAAACCCCGCTTGTACTTCCGGTAGTTCTCGGTTCACATACTGCTGAAGCCAAGCCTGTAGGATTTTGAGCATCACCTTGCTGGCATGTGAAATGAGTGCAATTGTGCGGTAGTTTGAACACTCTTTGGCGTTGCCCTTCTTTGGAATTGGAATGTAAACTGTAGGGGTGGACGAAAGTGACTTACCTGTCCTCGAAGCTTGTTCGCGGTGGGGGGGAGGCGCTTCGCTGCTCCCCCCGCGAAATTCAGGCTGGGGGGGAGGCTTCCTGCCTCGCCCTGCCGAAATTCAGGCCGGGGAGGAGGCGCCTCGCCTTGCCCGGCCTCAAACTAAAAAGTTAAAACAAAAAACAAAAACGGCCCCGTGATAGGCTACCTGACGATTAACGTAGCCTATCATGGCTAGATCTGCAAAGTCAGCCATGATAGGCTACGTAAATCGTCATGTAGCCTATCATGGGTAACTTTAAAAAAAAAAGCGCGTACGCTAATGGCGGCCCCCATAGGGAGCCACCATTCGCGTTCCTTATTTGGTCGCTGTAGTCTACGTAAATCTTTACATAGACTACAGCGACCAAATAAGGAACGGGAATGGCGGCTCCCTATGGGGGCTGCCATTATCCGTACGCGCTTTTTTTTTTTTTTTAAGTCACCCGTGATAGGCTACGTGACGATTTACGTAGCCTATCACGGCTGACTTTGCAGATCTAGCCGTGATAGGCTACGTTAATCGTCACGTAGCCTATCACGGGGGCGTTTTTTTTTTCTTTGATTGCAATGGCGGCGGCGGCAGCCGGTCAAAAGACCGGCTGCCGCTCCCGCCCCGGACGAACACCCACCAAACCGCCGGCCGGACCCGCCGTCGGGAGGGACATTCGGCAAAGGTAAGTCCCATCCCGGAGGGGGTGCGGGGGGCGGGGGGGCGGAGAATTTCTCCCCGAAACTTGTTCGGGGGGCCGAACACGTTGGCACTCGGCCCCTCGAAGTTTCGGGGAGAAATTCTCCGCCATCCCTAGTAAACTGACCTTTTCCAGTCTTGTGGCCACTGTTGAGCGTTCCAAATTTGTTGGCATATTGAATGCAGCACTTTAACAGCATCATCTTTTAGGATTTTAAATAGCTCAGCTGGAATACTGTCATCTCCACTAGCTTTGTTGTTACTAATGCTTCCTAAGGCCCACTTGACTTCACTCTCGAGGATGTCCGGCTCAAGTTCAGTGACCGCACTATCATGGCTATCAGGGACATTCAGATCTTTCCTGTATAGTTCTTCTGTGTATTCTTTCCACCTCTTCTTAATCTCATCTGCTTCTGTTAAGGTCCCTTCCTTCTTTGTCCTTTATCATGCCTGTCTTTGCACAAAACGTTCCCTTGGGATCGCCGAGTTTCTTAAAGAGATCTCTACTCTTTCCCATTCTATTGTTTCCCTCGATTTCTTTGCATTGTTCATTTAACAAGGGCTTCTTGTCTCTCCTTGCTATTCTCTGGAAATCTGCATTCAGTTGGGTATATCATCCCCTTTCTTCCTTGCTTTTCGCTTCCCTTCTTTCCTCAGCTACTTGTAAAGCCTCATCAGACAGCCACTTGGCTTTCTTGCATTTCTTTTTCTTTGGGATGGATTTAGTTGCGGCCTCTTGAACAATGTTACGCACCTCTGTCCATAGTTCCTCAGGCACTCTATCAGGTCTAATCCCTGAAATCTATTCCTCACCTCCACTGTATATTCCTAAGGGATATGATTTAGGTCATACCTGAATGGTTTAGTGGTTTTCCCTACGTTCTTCAATTTAAGCTGAAATTTTGCAAGAAGCAGCTCATGATCTGAGCCACAGTCAGCTCCAGGTCTTGTTTTTACTGACTGTATAGAGCTTCTCCATCTTTGGCTGCAAAGGACATAATCAATCTGATTTCGATATTGACCATCTGGTGATGTCCATGTGTGGAGTCGCCTCTTGTGCTGTTGAAAAAGAGTGTTTGCTCTGATCAGCGTGTTCTCTTGGCAAAACCCTTATTAGCCTTTGTCCTGCTTCATTGTACACCAAGGCCATACTTGCCTGATTTCTTGACTTCCTACTTTAGTGTTCCAATCCCCTATGATGAAAAGGACATCTTTTTTTGGTGTTAGTTCTAGAAGGTGTTGTAGGTAGGGATGGCAGAGAATTCCACCACGGATCTCGGTGAGAACGAATACCAGTGCATTTGGCACCCCGAAATCTGCGGCGGAACGAAGCCCCTGCCGCCCCAACCCATGAACGGATCCCCCAACACATGAAAGGTGCACGAAACGGAGGACTTACCTGCTGCCGTCCGTGTTGACTTGCGAATGGCGGCCGCCCTGCGTTTTAAATATGGAGCACTTATCTGCTGCCTTTTGCGTCCCTGCGGAGGCCATGATAGGCTACATAAGTATTTACGTAGCCTATCACAGCAAGCAAAAAAAAACACAACGCGTACGCAAATGGCAGCGGCTACGGCAGCCGCCATTTGCATTCTCTATTTTTCGCTGTTTTATCCTACGTAAATATTTACGTAGGCTATTATGGCGAAAAAAAAGGGGAATGCAAATAGAGTAGTGGGCGCTATTTGTGTTCTCCTTCCCCCCCCGCCGTAATAGCCAAGTAAATATTTATGTAAGATAAAACGGCGAAAAATAGGGAACGCAAATGGCGGCCGCCGTAGCTCTTCCCATTTGCGTATGCTGTTTTTTGGAGGTGGGGCCTGCCGTGATAGGCTACGTAAATACTTACGTAGCCTATCATGGCAGCCTGGCTGGACACAAATGGCGGCCGCTATGGCAGCCGCCATTTGCGTCCGCATCAGCCCGTCCGCAGCCGGAACTCCAGCTGCGGACGACCCTGGCTGGCTGCTGTGCAGAGCCGCCGTGGAGCGGAGCCGGCCGGGCAGGATTCCTGGGGGGAGGACCGTATCGCCTCCCCCGCATCGAGGATTCCAGGGGGAGAGATGGAGCGCCTCCCTCCCCACCGCGAATCACATCCGCGAAAAGGTAAGTGACATTTGTACATCCCTAGTTGTAGGTCTTCATAGTAGGGATGTACGAAAGTCACTTACCTTGAACGAAATTTGATTCGTGGGGGGGGGGAGGCGCTCCGTCCCGCCCCCCCGAAATTCTGGCTGGGGGGGAGGTGCTCCGTCCCTCCCCTCCAAAATTCTGGCCGGGGGGGAGGCGCTCCGTCCCTCCCCCCCCAAATTCTGGCCGGGGGGGAGGCGCTCCGTCCCTCCACCCCTGAATCCTGGCCGGCTGGGCTGCAAATGGCGGCGGCCGTAGCCACCGCCGTTTGCATCCCTGCAGTCAGCCGTGATAGGCTACGTAAATGTTTACGTAGCCTATTACAGCTGAGTAAAAACAAAAAACAAAAAAACCCGCATGTACACAAATGGCGGCGCCCATGGGTGCCGCCATTTGCGTTCCTTATTTTGGCATGTCTAGTCTACGTAAACATTTACGTAGACTACAGCGAAAATAAGGGGAACGTAAATAGCATAGAAGCTACACTATTTGCGTTCCCCTTATTTTCGCCGTAGCCTACGTAAATGTTTACGTAGACTAGACGGGCCAAAATAAGGAAAGCAAATGGCGGCGCCCATGGGTGCCTCCATTTGTGTACGCACGGTTTTTGGTTTTTTGTTTTACTCAGCCATGATAGGCTACATAAACATTTACGTAGCCTATCACGGTATTTTTTAAAAATCTAGCTGTGATAGGCTACGTAAATCTTTACGTAGCCTATCAAGTTTTGGGTTTGTTTTTTGTTTTTTTACTGGAAATGCCAGCGGCGGCAGCCAGTCGGAAGACCAGCCGCCGCCGCCGCACCGCCGCCAAACCGCCGCCAGAGCTAACGCCGCCAGGAGGATTCGCCCAAGGTAAGTCCCGTCCCGGGGGGGGGGGCAGACCATTTCGCCACCAATTTCGGGGGGCCAAATGCGCTGGCATTTGGCCTCCCCGAGATTCATGGCGAAATTCTCTGACATCCCTACTTCATAGTACCGATCAACCTCAGCTTCTTAGGCCTCAGTGGTTGGGGCATAGACTTGAATTACTGTGATGTTGAATGGTTTGCCTTGGATTCGTACTGAGATCATTCTATCGTTTTTGAGATTGTACCCCAGTACTGCTTTTCCCACCCTTTTGTTGACTATGAGTGCTATTCCATTTCTTCTAAGGGATTCTTGCCCACAGTAGTAGATATGATGGTCACCTGAATTAAATTTGCCCATGCTTGTCCATTTTAGTTCGCTGATTCCCAAGATGTCAATGTTCAATCTTGCCATCTCACGTTTGACCACCTCCAGCTTACCTTGATTCATTGATCTTACATTCCAGCTTCCTAAACAATATTGTTCTTTACAGCATCGGATTTTCTTTTCACCACCAGACACATCCACAGCTGAGTGTCCTTTCGGCTTTGGCCCAGCCATTTCACTCTTTCTGGCACTAGTTGGAAATACCCTCTGCTCTTCCCCAGTAGTATATTGGACACCTTCCGACCTGAGGGGCTCATCTTCCGGTGTCATCTCTTTTAGCCTTGTGATACGTTCCATGGGGTTTTCTTGGCAAGAATACTGGAGTGGGTTGCCATTCCTTCTCCAGTGGACCACATTTTGTCAGAACTCCCCATCATGACCTGTTGGTCTTGGGTGGCCCTGCACAGCATAGCTTATGGTTTCACTGAGTTACGCAAGCCCCTTCCCCACAACAAGGCAGTGATCCATGAAGGGGAGGGGATTTCTACACCAGCCTAAAATCCTGCATTTGGGATTTTCTGCTTCTGCTTTCTGCGTCCGTTTTAAATGCAGGATTTTATTTATTTATTTAATAAATAAATCAGGATCACAACTGATTCCCTTTACACGCACTTCCTTCTCTGTAGATGGCCATTCCCATAGTGTTATGTTGCCCTGAAGAGGCATCACACACGCTCCAGGTTCAGCCATACTTGCTCCTGGGTTCCCGCCCCTTTTCCTCCCCTTGCGCATTACTGGTGGATGGGGACTGACATGCAGACAGTCCTCCACCCATCTCCCTGACCTCAGCCTCCCTCTCCCATGCTTTTGGCCAGTCCCTGGTGCTCAGCCCCTCTGCTGCTCCTCTGCAATGCCTCCCCCCCCCCCGCTGCTCTGCTGTTCTGCTGCTCCGCCATTCTGTTTTGGACAGGCAGGCTGAAAATGGCGAGGAGCCAAAATGGCGCAGGAGCGGGAAGGCTAAACACCCATCAGACCTTCGTCACCACCTTTGACATCATGACCACGCCCTCAACAACTGCACTCAGTGCTTCATTCAAGCTAGGGGAGAAATACATGGTGAGGAGGCCATGGCGCTCCATTTGCGCATGTCTGGAAAAATACCCAATTTTTTCCATTTGAGGAAAACACGGGATAGGTGGGAGGAAATAGTGGAATAATGACTGGACAATGACGACGTCATGTAATGGACTCACACAATTCAGTGAGTGAGCAACCATGAATGCGCAATAAACTTGAGGTGTAGAGATCCCCAGAGATTCCTGCATTGAGCAGGGAGTTGGACTTGATAGTCTTATAGGCCCCTTCCAACCCTACTATTCTATGATTCTATGATTCTGTGATAATATAGGGAGCTTTTAGAATTGTGAATTAGTTAGGGATGTACGAATCCCTTACCTGGCTCTGCGCAAGGGCATCTGCGGTGGGGGGGAGGCGCTCCGTCTCTCCCCCTGGAATCCTCCCTGGCCGGCTTTGCTCTGTGGCGGCTCCGTGGAGCCGCCGGCCAGGGCCATCTGCAGCCGGAGTTCCGGCCGGGCTGCCGTGGCTGCAAATGGCGGCCGTCGTAGCGGCCGCCATTTGCGTCCTTCCAGGCTGCCGTGATAGGTTACATAAGTATTTACGTAGCCTATCACAGCAAAGAGCAGGGACGCAAATGGCAAAGAGCCTATCACGGCAGCCTGGCAGGACGCAAATGGTGGCCGCTACGATGGCCGCCATTTGCAGCCGCAGCAGCTGGCCGAGAGACCAGCCGGAGCCGCCGCCGCCTCTGCATCCGCCTCAGGTAAGCTTCATCCCGGGGGGATTCCATGGGGTGGCGGGGGGTGGGAGGCCGTTATGCCACATTCTGCCACGGCATTTGGCCTCACTGAAATCCGTGGTGGAATTCTCCGCCATCCCTAGAATTAGTTGCTCTCCATTCATAATAACGTAATAGCAGGGGGGAGCTTTGATGGGGTGGGGGAAAACAACCCTCTCTCATTGGTTGAGCAGCCCCTGCCAGTCTGATGACGTTCAGTTCTACTTTCCCTACCTGAAAGTATGTTCCTTTCCAACGCAGTGTGACCCCTGAAAACCAGATTTTAACAGTACTGTACACTCTTCTTGCTTCGTGTGTCCCTGACAGACCAAAGCTGATTCCCTGAAAATCCAGGTAATCCTCCAGTGCACTTCTCATTCCATTGTCATGAAGATCCCCCCCTCCCCTGGTCAACATCTCAGTATCATCCACTTTTTGCACCACAGCCCTTCAATTCTAGTACCTAATCTCGGGGATTCTGTATTGGAGGACACACACATCAGATCTGGCATGAATACAGTCTCCCAGAGCCCTAGCTTGGCCTTGATACAAAGGACATTGAAGGAAGCTTTCTCCTTTCCTGTGTGTTGCTAGCTTTTGTTTCATTTTTTTCATAGCTAATATTGGTGATTTTCCCCCTCCTCACTCCCATCCCCCCCAACTGCCTTAGGAATGTGTTTTGATTGAAGGGTGATAAATATTTAATTGCTCTCATTGTCTTTCTTAATCTTAACTAAACTAAAGGCCACCTGAGTGCTGTATCAGGATCATGAAGGAACACACTTGCATATTCTCTTTGCTCAGTGAATTTAATTTACATGAATGTGGACCATGCTAATGGAGAACTACAAAACCTGTCCACGAAGGTCTTCCAGCTAGAAGTTTTTATCGTGTTACCTTTCCTGATCATGTCATAAACATAGTCATTGAAATTAGCTCTTAGTATCCTATTGAAGTTCGGTGACCACCACTTCCATAGTCAAGCCTACAGATTTGGATTGAAAGAATGTTGGTAGAACAGGGTCAGTTGATTAAGTATTATGTATGTTCTTCTTCTTTGTGTTGCCTTTATTTTGTTAACTTTATTTTGAAATAAAATAAAATTTTATGGTAAAAAAGAAAAGAAAAGAAAACCTGGCTAAAAGCTGCAGTTCAAATTTCTAATCTATTTCAAAAGAAACCAAAATGGGCAGAAGTGTGTTGTGTGGAGGTAGGAAGGGGTCGTTTCACTCATCACCATTCATATTTCAAGGCAGAACTATTTGGCACCTAACACAGAATTCACCGACCCATATTTGTTTCTGACATGCAAATCAGAAGTAGCAGGAGGCATCTGAAAGGGAGAAATGGTGGGCAGGGAGGAGGGTGCTTAATTGTTCCCCCACCTGCCGCTTTCCCTCCAGCTGAATTTCCTAAAAGTGTTTACTGCCCAAGCTGTAAACACTGTGGAAAGAAAACCCCTTCTTGGCTGATGCTTCTCCCCTGCAAATGCCCCTTCCCCCCATTGCATCTCTGTGGAAAATACAGAGTTGGAAATTCTGGTTTTGGCAATGGATGTGTAGTTCTGTTCATCAGCAGTACCCCTTGGTTGCCAATAATACTCACGCAACCTTATTCCACACGGCTATAACAATAGTAGTGGATTTCCCATAAAGGGAAGAATTATTCCAGGAACCCAATATAGCAGGGTTCGGCAGACCTTGGGCTTGTGGGATCTACTTTGATTTTTACTAGAGCCCTGAGGTCCCCTAATCAGAATCGGGTGGTGGGGGGGGGGAGTGGAATCAATGACTTAACAATGACATGAGTGATACACTGTATATTCAAATACAAATCTACATCCAAGTTACTATAGATTAGGATTTCTAATACAAAGAATCAGTAGCTAGCAGAGCTGCACAAAGACCCAGTCAAAGTCAACCAATTAATACTCATATTTTACAGGCAAGGAACAAGATTTGTACAAAATCTCCAAAGGAGGGTATTTACTTATTTCATAACTTGCTCTTGTTACACTACTGAGAGTCAGAAAACGATTTACTGCAAATCATGCAACAATCTACTAGTAGATCCCAATGTACCTTCTGCCACCCCTGCAATATAGCATATCCAATGAAAGAAAAAATATGGCTTGTATTAGAGAGGAGATCCCTGGACTGCACACATTGAATGGGCAATAAAAGTACATTCATTACACTAAAAACTAATTGTCTAGATGGGCCCTTAGTTTGCAAATCCGCCATGAACAGAGAACCATCACATCCATACATAACTGCTGTTAGTGTCCCAGAGTGTACTTTTTTCTGCGTTCTCCTAGCATCTCGGCAACACATACATGTTGCCTTGCTTATACAATTAAGCTTTGCTCTTGTTCTTGTTTTCTCTGTCCTTAGTGCCATTCCCAACTCAACCACCACCAACTCCTTCAACCACCACTCCACAACCTACAATTCCTCCTGCAAAGGAAGGTAAGTAATGGATGTAAATAATACAATAGTCATTTTAGTGGTTCTTCTGTTTTGCAAACAGTTTTTAATTCTCCAGGACAGCACTCTGGGAAACTCAGTGAAATCTCATGTGTGAGTTCCACAGGCAGCTTTACACATGTTAGGGAGCTCTATTTCTCCTTTTTATTGTCATCAGGTAAGGCTGTGGATGTGCTAGATTGGTGCCTGGCTTGACAGTGTGCTGGATGAGCACTAATAAACTGAAGCTCAATCCAGACAAGTCAGGGATGCTGTTAGTGGGTGGTTCTTCTGACTGGATGGAGTGTCTGGATGGGTTCTGGATGGGGTTGCAAAACCCCTGAAGGAGCAGGTTCATAGCTTGGGGGTTCTCTTGGAGCCATCTCTGTCACTTGAGGCTCAGGTGGCCTCAGTGGCACCGAGTGTCTTCTACCTGCTTTGGAAGGTGGCCCAGTTCTGCTACGATCTGGACAGGGATAACTTGGCCTCAGTAGTCGATGCTCTGGTAACCTCCAAGCTAGATTATTGCAAAGCACTCTACATGGGGCTGCCCTTGAAGACAGTTTGGAAGCTGCAGCATGTGCAAAATATGGCATTCTGATTGACAGTGGGAACCAGAAGGTCTGAATATATAACACCAATTCTGGCCCACTTGCACCAGCTGCCTGTACATTTCCAAATCCAATTCAAGGTGCTGGTTTTAACCTGTAAAGCCTTACACAGCTTGGGACTGAAATACCTGATGAAGCATCTCTCCTAGTATGAACTTACCCATATGCTACAATTGTCATTTGACACCCTCCTCCAGGTGCCTCCTCTGAGGGAGGCTTGGAGGGTGGCATCAAGGGAGAGGGCCTTTTTGGTGGTGGCCCTGTGATTATGGAACATTCTCCCCAGTGAGGTCTACCTGGCACCAACATGGTCATCCTTTTGGTGCTAAATTAACACTTTCCTCTACTCCCAGGCATTTGACAGCATACGATAAGGTTTTAACCAGTTCTGGGATTTTTTTATTGTTGATTGTTTTACATTGATTTTGTATGTAATGGTTTTCTTTTATATAATGATGTATATTGTATTTTTAAGGTTTTAATCTTTAGTAAACCATCCAGAGAGCTTTGGCTATTGGGCAGTATAGAAATGTAATAAATAAATAATAATTCAATTTCGAATGGGAATCCTAGTATCCTTTTGATCCCAAAGTACTTTGTATGTCTCTAGTTTGCAAAGCTGC
Organism: Heloderma suspectum; assembly: GCF_057233095.1. Classification (NCBI taxonomy): domain Eukaryota; kingdom Metazoa; phylum Chordata; class Lepidosauria; order Squamata; family Helodermatidae; genus Heloderma; species Heloderma suspectum. The sequence goes on along the minus strand of NC_139461.1, from coordinate 26,252,619 downwards.
AAAGGCTGACCTTGTGTTTTTGGTGGATGGGTCATGGAGTATTGGAGACGACAATTTCAACAAAATAATTGGCTTTCTGTACAGCACTGTTGGAGCTCTTGATAAGATTGGTCCTGATGGAACTCAAGTGAGTGAGAGAATTAATGTGAATGAATATATGAACAAATGTTTAATTTGACTCTGATGTGTCTAGAATTATATAAATCATTGTATTATATTAAATGCTGTTGAAAAGTATACTCTGATTTTTGGTGGAGTCTTTCTATAGATTTTAAAATGTATATATTCCCCCAGGGTATAATGTATATATTTTCCCAGGGCTGTTAATCGCTGTCCCTACTTTCTGTTTTGTCACAGAATTTAGATCCGAGTAGGGATGGCAGAAAATTCCGCCATGGACTCCAATGAAGCTGGATTCTAAGAATCTGGCCCCCTGGAGTCTGCAGCAGAACGAAAGACTCACCTCCACCATCTGGGGGAATCCGCGTGGGGCCAGATCCTACCTGCTGCCGGCCGTCCACTGCCGCCTGTCCCATGTGCCGTGATAGGCTACATAAAGATTTACGTAGCCTATCATGGCAAACAGCAGGGACGCAAATGGCGTCGGCTACGCCAGATGCCATTTGCGTCCAAAGACAGGCAGAGCGGCAGCAGACAGACCTGGCTGGTGGGTCTGCGGACTTGCTGCGGAGCGGAGCTGGCCAGGGAGGATTCTGGGGGGAGGAACGGATCGCCTCCCCCCCCCGCGGACCCCCTGGCGGACTCGGAGGTGAGTTCTGTACACCCCTAGATCCGAGCTCTACACAAACAGCTTTTCCTTTCCTGCTTTTCTGCTACATAACCTCTAGATGGTGCTGTGCTATACCGGAATAGCTCAAATACACAAGTAGGAAACTACTTTTCCTTTCACTTTTAGAAATAATACCCCATCCCACCGCCCCCCCCCCCGTAAACTTCCCTGGGAAAGTGCTCTTAAAAAACAGAAGCAAAACTGGAGGATCATGACGTCGTATAAAGAACCCATAAACAACCCTGAGTCTAAGGAATCATGAGTGCACAATAAATGCCTCATGTAGAAAAGCTTAAACACTCAACAAGCTATTCCTGTGCCACTGAAATACCACTAACATCACAATTCCAGACATGTGTACTTGGACATCTGCCTCATCATTTTTGTGGAACCTACTTCTAAGCTGGTCTTCTGTGTGTTGCAGTCATAAATCTGCAATATGGCTGTAAGTCCTCAAAGTGCCTGCCTGACTGTTAACATCAGTGGTACACAGCAAGTGTTCAAACTGTAGAGGTGGCATCAAAAGGGAGTCTCACAAGGCCCAGTGTTGTGCATACTAACCCTGCACATTGTTATGAATTGAAGTCCAGAGTTATTAGGGTTGTGATTTAACACACATTTGGTAAAGAAGAGTTTTGAAGTTTGCTGAAAACTCGTGTGGGCTGCCAAGCTGGGTCCCACCATGAGACCATGTGAGGCCCCTCCCTCAGGTGGCAGATTTGGGCAAGAGTGGTGAACTGAAAGAGAGCTTGCATCCTCTCTTACATTCCCACCGGAAGTAGCACAGTTAGTAGATTGGGAATCTCTTTCACCCTGAAGACTGAATTCAATTTTGGAGAAGCTCCCAGGCACTGCATTGCAATGGTGGGTGAGGCCAAGGGCAAAAGGGGTGGGGCCAAAGTAGCCCCCCACACACACAATAAGTGTTATTAAAAAAATACAGTAAGGGTGTAATCCTGTGCTTGTTTAGACAGAAAAAAGTCCTACAACTCCATGCTGGCCGGGGAATGCTGGGAGTTGTAGGACTTTTTTCTGTCTAAACATGCATAGGATTGCACCCTAAGAGTGTTAAGCGTATTGTAGCTTAACACTCTTACTGCCAGTAACTGAGCCTTGTTGTTGTTCTTCTTCAGTTGTTAAGTCATGTCCAACTCTTCATGACCCATGGACCATGGCACGCCAGGCCTTCCTGTCCTCTGCTCTCTCCCGGAGTGTGCTCAAGTCCATATTCATTGCATCGGTGATGCTATCTAGCCATCTCATCCTCTGCTGTCCCCTTCTCCTTTTGCCTTCAGTCTTTCCCAGCATCAGGGTCTTTTCCAGGGAGTTTTCTCTTTGCATTAGGTGGCCAAAATATTTGAGCTTCAGCTTCATTATCTGTCCTTCCAATGAGCAGTCAGGGGTGATTTCCTTTAGGATTGACTGATTTGACCTCTTTGCAGTCCAGGGGCCTCGTAAGAGTCTTCTCCAGCACCACAGTTCGAATGCATCAATTCTTCGGCGCTCAGCCTTCCTTATAGTCCAGCTCTCACAGCCATACGTTACTACTGGGAAAACCATAGCTTTGATTATATGAACCTTTGTCAGCAAGGTGATGTCTCTGCTTCTTACTATGCTGTCTAGGTTTGCCATAGCTTTCCTCCCAAGGAGCAAGCGTCTTTTAATTTCATAGCTACAGTCACCATCTGCGGTGATCTTGGAGCCCAAGAAAATAAAATCTGTCACTGCTTCCATTTCTTCCCCTTCTATATGCCAGGAAGTGATGGGGCCAGATGCCATGATCTTAGTTGTTTTAATGTTGAGTTTCAAGCCAGCTTTTGCACTCTCCACTTTCACCCTCAACAAGAGGCTCTTTAGATCCTCTTCACTTTCTGCCATTAGGGTGGTATCATCTGCGTATCTGAGGTTGTTGATAATTCTCCTGGCAATCTTAATTCCGACCTGTGATTCATCCAACCCGGCGTTTCTCATGATGTACTCTGCATATAAGTTAAATAAGCAGGGCAACAATATACAGCCTTGTCGTACTCTTTTCCCAATTTTGAACCACTCGGTTGTTCCATGTCCAGTTCTGTATTGCTTCTTGACCCTTGTACAGGTTTCTCAGGAGACAGGTAAGGTGGTCTGGTACTCACATCTCTTTAAGAATTTGCCACAGTTTGTTGTGATCCACACAATCAAAGGCTGTAGCGTAGTCAATGAAGCAGAAATAGACGCTTTTCTGGAATTCTCTTGCTTTCTCCATGATCCAGCGAATGTTGGCGATTTGAGCTCTAGTTCCTCTGCCTCTTCGAAACCCCGCTTGTACTTCCGGTAGTTCTCGGTTCACATACTGCTGAAGCCTAGCTTGTAGGATTTGGAGCATCACCTTGCTGGCATGTGCAATGAATGCAATTGTATGGTAGTTTGAGCACTCTTTGGCATTGCCCTTCTTTGGAATTGGAATGTAAACTGACCTTTTCCAGTCTTGTGGCCATTGTTGAGTGTTCCAAATGTGTTGGCATATTGAGTGCAGCACTTTAACAGCATCATCTCTTAGGATTTTAAATAGCTCAGCTGGAATACTGTCATCTCCGCTAGCTTTGTTGTTACTAATGCTTCCTAAGGCCCACTTGACTTCACTCTCTGGGATGTCCGGCTCAAGTTCAGTGAGCACACGATCATGGCTATCAGGGACTTTCAGATCTTTCCTGTATAGTTCTTCGATGTAATCTTGCCACCTCTTCTTAATCTCATCTGCTTCTGTTAGGTCCCTGCCTGTTTTGTCCTTTATCATGCCCATCTTTGCACAAAACGTTCCCTTGAGATCTCCGATTTTCTTGAAAAGATCTCTACTCTTTCCCATTCTATTGTTTCCCTCGATTTCTTTGCTGTTCATTTAAGAAGGCCTTCTTGTCTCTCCTTGCTATTCTCTAGAACTCTGCATTCAGTTGGATATATCTTCCCCTTTCTCCCTTGCTTTTCACTTCCCTTCTTTCCTCAGCTACTTGTAAAGCCTCATCAGACAGCCACTTGGCTTTCTTGCATTTCTTTTTCTTTGGGACAGATTTAGTTGCTGCCTCCTGAACAGTGTTACGGACCTCTGTCCATAGTTCCTCAGGCACTCTGTCTATCAGGTCTAATCCCTGAAATCTATTCCTCACCTCCACTGTATATTCATAAGGGATATGTTTTAGGTCGTACCTGAATGGTTTAGTGTTTTTCTCTACGTTCTTCAATTTAAGCCGAAATTTTGCGATAAGAAGCTCATGATCTGAGCCACAGTCAGCTCCAGGTCTTGTTTTTACTGACTGTATAGAGCTTCTCCATCTTTGGCTGCAAAGGACATAATCAGTCTGATTTCGATATTGACCATCTGGTGATGTCCATGTGTAGAGTCGCCTCTTGTGCTGTTGGAAAAGAGTGTTTGTTATGATCAGCGTGTTCTCTTGGCAAAACTCTATTAGCCTTTGTCCTGCTTCATTTTGTACACCAAGGCCATGCTTGCCTGTTATCCCGGTGATTTCTTGACTTCCTACTTTAGCATTCCAATCTCCTATGATGAAAAGGACATCTTTTTTTGGTGTTAGTTCTAGAAGGTGTTGTAGGTCTTCATAGAACCGATCAACCTCAGCTTCTTCGGCATCAGTGGTTGGGGCATAGACTTGAATTACTGTGATGTTGAATGGTTTGCCTTGGATTTGTACTGAGATGGTTCTATCGTTTTTGAGATTGTACCCCAGTACTGCTTTTCCCACCCTTTTGTTGACTATGAGTGCTACTCCATTTCATCTAAGGGATTCTTGCCCACAGTAATAGATATGATGGTCACCTGAATTGAATTCGCCCATGCTTGTCCATTTTATTTCGCTGATTCCCCAGATGTCGATGTTCAATCTTGCCATCTCATGTTTGACCACCTCCAGCTTACCTTGATTCATTGATCTTACATTCCAGGTTCCTAAACAATATTGTTCTTTACAGCATCGGATTTTCTTTTCACCACCAGACACATCCACAGCTGAGTGTCCTTTCGGCTTTGGCCCAGCCGCTTCACTCTTTCTGGCACTACTTGGAAATTCCCTCTGCTCTTCCCCAGTAGTATATTGGACACCTTCTGACCTGAGGGGCTCATCTTCCAGCGTCATCTCTTTTAGCCTTGTGATATGTTCCATGGGGTTTTCTTGGCAAGAATACTGGAGTGGGTTGCCATTTCCTTCTCCAGTGGACCACATTTTGTCAGAACTCTCTGCCATGACCTGTCGGTCTTGGGTGGCCCTGCACGGCATAGCTTATGGCTTCACTGAGTTACACAAGCCCCTTTGCCACAACAAGGCAGTGATCCATGAAGGGGTAACTGAGCCTTAGGAGAGGTTTTTTTTTAACCTTCTAGAATGGAGAAAACTGCACAAAAGCCAGGAAACTACTAAAACAATGGCTGGTTGAGGGAAAGGGGTTGGAGCCAGAGGAAGGGGGCATGGCCATCTAGGGGACCCTTGAGGGCCAGGTTGTGACCTCAGGAGGCCTGGATTTGGCCATCAGGCCTGAGGTTCCCCACCCCTGTTGTATTCACTTAGTGGAAGGATTTGGAGAAACAAATCCAATGTAGAAACAATTGAAAAGATCAAAGAGAGCAAGCATAAGCTGTACTGACCAAATCTTCTTTGCAGGGTGGTGGGCACAGTGTGAATTTCTTTTCAGTTCATCTCCCACCTGCCACCACCTCTTTCTCTTCCTTTCCCTTTGGCGTGGTGGTGGAGAAACACCCCCTGTTGAAGTGATCTTCTCATTTCATGCAGGGCACCTGAGAAGAGAGGAGTCTTGTGTGGCTTTCTCCTTTCTTGGGAGCCCTGCATGACATGTGGAGATTGTATGTGCTCCCCTCTCTTTCCTTCATCTGATGCACGTTGAAGGGGCATGTAGAGCCTGACTGGCTCTCACTTGTCCTTGCTGACTTTGCCATATTAATGACTGACTGAGATGTCTTTACTACACAGGTGGCAATTGCTCAGTTCAGTGATGATGCCAGGACAGAATTTAAACTGAGTGCCTACAGAACGAAAGAAACTCTTCTGGAGGCCATCCAACAAATTGCATACAAAGGAGGAAACACCAAAACAGGTGGGCTGGATTGCCAGGTGGAACGTCTTATCGCTGTTTTCAACACAAAACCACCCATCTTTAAAAAAATATGCACAGGGAGCAGCTTCTTTTAGTCGATAATTACTGCAAGCAGGATTAGGGAGGATTAGCCCCCAGTAAAAATAATCCTGGGGCAAGCCCTCATAGGGTATTTTTCTGGGCCCAGTCATGCAGTACAGTGACATTCTTGATAGCCCTGCTCTACTACTTCAATGTCTGTATGAAGGACCGGAGAAGGTTAATAACTGTTAGGAGCTGAGATCTTATAGAAGCAGCAGCCTGCTCAGAATTCCTCCATTACTATAATTCTGACAGAGATTTCTGGTTGTCAGATTCTTTCTAGGCTATACTGAAAGAGCTGGGTTTGACCTTTAAAAGCTGTAGAAAGCCCTGTCTTTCAAAGGAAACAAAAATTCCCATATTAGCCTCTTAATGCCCTCATACCTTTTAAGGAGGCTTCGCTTGATGTGTCATCTTCTCTGTACTCGGGCTGGTCATTTCAAGAGGCGGGGCATTTTCTGTGATGGTATCAAAGCAGTGGAACTTCCTCCCTCAGGTTTCACATTTGACTAAGGTTTTTGACCACCGTCGAAGGAATGTGAAGAAATGTCTTTTTAAAAAGCATTTGGAATGATGTGATATAGTTGTAATTTATGCTCTGGTAATGAGTATTTGTGATGGGTTGGGCATTCTATTTTTCCCATGTCATAGGTTTTCATAAATGTGTAACTACCTTGGGCCATGTTTTGTGTAGAAAGGTGAAATTCAAATGAAATAATTAATACACTTTAAAAGAATAATAATTTTGGAAATAAATATGAATTTAGACAAGTATTTTCCTTTCAGAAAATAAAGCACATATATTTTAGCAGATACGAATGAACATGAGTCAGGTCCTATTCATTGTAGAGTTCCTGTGTTTACATGTTACATTTCTACACTGCAGTGTTGCATACTATCTACATTACTTAGTGGGAGAGATGACACACGACACTAAACCGTGATTTAGTGTTATGAGGATGAGCTGCACCAAACATTGGACTCACACATTCCCTTGAGCCACAAGGAGATTGGAAGCTTCCACTTACATTTTAGATTAACGACAGCTTCTTGTGTTGTTGAATTGTAAACTGTGGTTAGTCTTAACTAACCACATGGTTTGAAGCTGGCAGTTAATCAAAGACTGGAGCAAACGCTTCCAAACTTCTTGTGACTATGTCAGAGGAGAAGAAGGGAAGGAGTACATAAGCCTGAGGCTCGCTGCAACTTCTGTGGGTGGCTACCAGGAAGAGGGCCTTTTCTGCTGTGGCACCCCAGCTGTGGAATGAGCTCCCTAGAGAGGTTCACCTGGCACCTACGTTGTACTCCTTCTGGCGCCAGATGAAGAACTTTTTATTCTCCCAGTATTTTAGCATTTTAGCTTCCTAGTCTTTTAGCTTTGGTATTTTAAATCTCTGCATTGCTGCTAGGTTTTATTCTGCTTGTACTGTTATATTGTGGTCTTAATCTTTCATATTTTATATTGTTTTGTGTTGTGCTTTGCGGTTTTAATTTTTGTGACTCACCTAGAGAGCTCTGGCTATTGGGCAGTATAGAAATGAAATGAAATGAATATGTCAATAAATACATTGTTTTCATAACGTTAAACACAAAACAATGGTTTAATGTTATATGTGAACTAGCTCAATGTTTTCTTTCTTTTTCTTTACAGGCAAAGCAATTAAGCATGCCCAGCAGGTCTTATTTACTATTGATTCTGGGACAAGAAAGGGAATCCCAAAAGTTTTGGTAGTGATCACAGATGGGCGATCGCAGGATGATGTGAACAAAGTCTCCAGAGAAATGCAGCTAGATGGTAATATGCTATTCTCTTAGAAAATAGTTATAGTATTACCTGTTTCTCCTAACCCATTACAAAGGAGGACTTTCAGAAAATGTCAAGGGGAGATGCAAAGTTGTGCCCCATCTGATAAGTTTACATGTTGCAATTGTGATTTTTTAAAGGAATATATTTTGGCTCTGTCCTGCATGAAAATTAATTGTTTGCAGTTTCTCCCTCTTGGGCTTCTTCTGCTGATATACACAGACCGTTGGGTAACCATTGACCACCTTATACTTTTTGTAGGTATTTTCACAGAGAGACTTACTGTGCTATGCTATCCTATAAACGTTTACTCAGAAGTAAGGCCCACTGTGTTCAGTGGGACTTGATCCCAGGCACATGCACATAGGATTGCAGTCTTAAAAGCTCTCTCTTTCTCACAGTGAGAATGCTGATTTGCATTATTTTTGTTAATGTAGGAGAAAATGGAAAAAGATAATGCAATTATTGAGGTCCTGGGACTCCTTCTCTGATGCAGAGGTTTCTGTATTTGGGTTCTGTGCTATGACACTCCAAGTTCCAAAACTGTTTAGGTAGCATCCCCCAGTTTTAAAAAAGTGATTTGTGGGTTCACCTCACTGATGTCACCTTGCTGGCTCACATCCCTGCTTTGTAACATTGTGCTGACACAATAGTCAAGGCACCCTAGCTTGGAAGACTAGTGTGCTGGCAGAGCAAGTGTTAGAATTAGGTCATAAGTTATTGAAAGAAATAAGGGAAAGTAATCTGTGTGCTTCTTTGTCCATTTGACACACTACGTAGTTTCTGTTCCTAAAATAAACTTGGCTGGCCAAAGGGAGAGAATTCCAAAGGAAGCCCTTTTCTGAAAGTGCTGAAAGAGTAAGTTGATGATGTTCATTGGGGTGGGAGGTGAATCTGTGGCTTCTACTGTGCACTAGAGAAAACTGATTTTACTGTTCCATGCTGGGTTTAGCCAAAAAGATTAGCTAGTGTAAGTGCTGTTGTGGCATCAGCAGCTTTATATCTATGTTTTTGCCAATTAACTCATCAAAGGAATTTTCCTTCTTTCCTGCCCCTAGGGTTCAGTATATTTGCTGTTGGAGTAGCAGATGCCGACTATTCAGAACTGCTTAACATTGGCAGCAAGCCTAGTGAAAGGCATGTCTTCTTTGTGGATGACTTTGATGCCTTTAAAAAGATTGAAGATGAACTGATCACTTTTGTCTGTGAAACAGCATCAGCAAGTTAGTGACTTTTTATTTTTATTCGCTTCTGACTATTGTGCAAACAGAATAAAACAGGATATTTTGCTAACTTTATTTGTAGTATGAAAGTATCTAACAGCTCATTTGCATGTATGTTTACTCGGAAGTCCCACTGAGTTCAATGGTGCTACAGTCAATGGTGCAATGTGGTTGATTGCAGCCTTAGAGCTTGTTTCAAGAAGAATTATGTGGACCCTTTTAGACCCTTTTCTATGATCATTTATATTAAAACCTGTGTGACATAAAATGCTTCCTATCACATTTCATATTAGGGTTGCTTCCACAGTAGTGCCCTTTGGTGCTTCTGTGGTACTGCTTTACCGTAATTAACAGGAATTGAAACACTGGTTCTACATGGTACTTAATATACAACTATTTTGACCAATGCCCTTTACTATGACTAAGATCCTTCTATAATATTTACTCACAAATAAATCCTATTTATCAAAGGTCACCAGCAACATTAATTAAAAGTTTCCTTCTTGAAGGTTCTGCCCATTTTAGTAGTTCCTGTTCACCAAGTCTCAGAAATTAATGATGAATTGCTTCTTAGGGAGGGAGGGAGCTTAATTACAAATTTTATTCCATTATTTTATTAATTTATTTATTACATTTCTGATCCACCCAATAACTAATGTTCTCAGGGAGAATTACAAACAGTTAAAAAACTAAAATATTATTGAACAATTAAAAATATAAAATACAATAAAATATTTAAAAGAATAAAATACAATATAATGCAAAACAATAAACAGCACAGGAATTGATAAAATAGTCATAAAAATCCAGAACTAGGTCTCTAAAATGGCTGGGAAAAAAGAAAGGTCTTTGCCTGGTGGCGAAAAGATAACAATCCAAGCCCCAGGGAAACCTCTTCAGGGCATTCATTCCATAAGTGGGGTGCCACAACTGAAAAGACCTTCTCTCTTGTAGCCACCCATCTAGCTTCCTTTGGCAGGGGCACCAGGAGGAGGAGGGCCTCTGAAGATGGCCTAAGGGTCTGAGGAGGTACATGTTGGAGGAGATGTTCCTTTATATGTTTCTTTTCTATAATGGAATAGCTCTACTTTGCTTTAGAAAAAAAATGCAAACAAACAAGTAATTACAGCCTTCTCTCCCCTAAGGAGAAGAAAAGATGACTAATTAAGGGTCAGTTCCTCAGAAATCCCCCAGCTGCACTGAACAAGAAGTAATAAAATGGGCTGAACCTGTAAATAGGAAGCTTTTGATTAAAGGCACTATAGCCCTGAAAAACCTCAATAATGCTTTCCCTGCCTAGACTGGATGGAATGGCTCTGCAAATATAGAATCATAGAATAGTAGGGTTGGAAGGGGCCTACAAGGCCATCGAGTCCAACCCCCTGCTCAATGCAGGAATCCAAGTCAGAGCATCCCTGACAGATGGCTGTCCAGCCTCGTCTTGAACGCCTCCAGTGTGGGAGAGCCCACCACCGCCCTAGGTAATTGGTTCCATTGTCCTATTGCTCTAACAGGCAGGAAGTTTTTCCTGGTGTTCAGCCGGAATCTGGCTTCCTATAACTTGAGCCCATTATTCCGTGTCCTGCACTCTGGGATGATCAAGAAGAGTTCCTGGCCTTTTTCACTGTGACAACCTTTCAAGTACTTGAAGAATGCTATCATATCTCCCCTCAGTCTTCTCTTCTCAAGGCTAAACATGCCCAGTTCTTTCAGTCTCTCTTCATAGGGCTTTGTTTCCAGTCCTCTGATCATCTTTGTTGCCCTCCTCTGAACCCCCTCCAGTTTGTCTGCATCCTTCTTAAAGTGTGGTGCCCAGAACTGGACACAGTACTCCACATGAGGCCTAATCAGTGCTGACTAGAGGGGAACTAGTACTTCCCGGGATTTGGAAGCTAGGCTTCTATTAATGCAGCCCAAAATGGCATTGGCCTTTTTTGCAGCCACATCACATTGTTGGCTCATATTCAGCTTGTGATCGACAACAATTACAAGATCCTTCTCTCTTGTAGTGTGGTTGAGCCACATATCCCCCATCTTGTAACTGTGCATTTGGTTTCTTTTTCCTAGGTGCAGAACTTGGCATTTATCCCTATTAAATGTCATTCTGTTGTTTTCTGCCCAGCGCTCCAGTCTATCCAGATCACTTTGAATTTTGTTTCTGTCTTCCAAAGTATTAGCTATCCCTCCCAATTTTGTGTCATCTGCAAATTTGATCAGCATTCCCTGCACCTCCTCCTCCAAGTCATTAATACAAATGTTGAAGAGCACTGGGCCCAGGACTGAGCCCTGTGGTACCCCACTCATTACCTCTCCCCAGTTTGAGAAGGTCCCATTGATAAGCACTCTTTGAGTCCGATTCTGTAGCCAACTGTGAATCCACCGGATCGTTGTTTCATCTAGCCCACTTTGAGCTAGTTTGCTCATCAGGATATCATGGGGCACTTTGTCGAAAGCTTTGCTGAAGTCGAGGTATATGATGACTACAGCATTCCCCCGGTCTACAAGGGAGGTTACTTGATCAAAAAATGAGATCAGATTCATCTGGCAGGACTTGTTTTTGACAAATCCATGTTGGCTTCGAGTAATCACGGCATTGTTTTCAAGGTGCTTACAGATGGATTGCTTTATCATCTGCTCCAGAATTTTCCCAGGGATTGATGTCAGACTGACTGGTCTGTAGTTCCCAGGTTCCTCCTTTTTACCCTTTTTGAAGATAGGGACAACATTAGCCCTCCTCCAGTCATCTGGCACTTCCCCCGTCCTCCATGATTTCTCAAAGAGAATAGACAGCAGTTCTGAGAGTTCTTCTGCCAGTTCCTTTATTACTCTAGGCTGCAGTTCATCTGGCCCTGGAGATTTGAACTCATTCAAAGTAATTCGGTGTTCCTTGACCATATGCCTGTCGATCTCAAGCTGCAATCCCGCCCCTTCAGCCTGTACTTCACCTTTGCCAGGGGGCTCATAGACCCTCTTTTGGGAGAAGACTGAGCCAAAGTAGGAATTGAGTACCTCTGCCTTTTCTTTGTCATCTGTTATCGTTTTGCCATCCTTATTTAATAGCTGAACAACCATTTCTTTCCTCTGCCTTTTACTATGCACGTGGCTGAAGAAAGCCTTTTTGTTGTTTTTAGCATCCCTCGCTAACCTCAGCTCGTTCTCAGCTTTAGCCTTCCTGACGCCATCCCTGCAATTCTGTGCTACCTGCCTGTACTCTTCCTTTGTAGCTTGGCCTTCTTTCCACTTCCTATATGTGTCCTTTTTTGTTTTCAGGTCATCCCTAAGCTTTTTGTGAAGCCACATGGGCTTCTTCTGTTGTCTTCCACCTTTTCTTCTTGTTGGAATTGTTTGTGATTGTGCCTTGAGAATTTCCTTTTCTAAAAGCTCCCACCCATCTTGGACTCCTTTTCTTTTTAGAGTCACTTGCCATGGGACCTTACTGATCATTGTTCTGAGTTTATTAAAATCAGCTTTCCTAAAATCCAGGGTACGCATTTGACTACACTCGGCTTTTGCTTCCCTTAGAACCAAGAACTCAAGTGCAACATGGTTGCTTTCCCCCAGAGTTCCTGTAACTGCTACTTCATCCACTAAGTCATCTCTGTTGGTTAGGATCAAGTCAAGGATAGACGATCCTCTAGTTCCTTCCTCCACTTTCTGTAGGAGGAAGTTATACGCCACACAAGTCAGGAATTTCCTGGAGGGGCCATGTTTTGCAGAATTTGTCTCCCAACAAATATCGGGGAAATTGAAGTCCCCCATTACTACTACATCATGCTTCCTTAAAACATTGGCTATTTGCTTTTCAAAAGTTTCGTCCTCATCTTCTCCTTGGTTGGGTGGCTGGTAGTAGACTCCGACCACCAGGTTCCTTTTATTCTTTGCTCCATTTATTTTGATCCAGATGCTCTCGATGGGGCTACGAAGCTCCTCCTCCTGTATTTCTGTGCAGAGATAGGTATTTTTCACATACAGTGCAACCCCACCTCTCTTTCTGTTCCTCATGTTCTTTTTGAACAAGATATATCCTTCAGTTGCTGTATTCCAGTCATGAGAGTCATCCCACCAAGTCCCAGTTATACCTATCAAGTCATAATTTCCCTCCTGTATTAAGAGTTCAAGTTCGTTCTGTTTGTTTCCCATACTCTGGGTATTAGTATATAGACATCGAAGACCATGTGCTTCATAGTCTGGCTTCCTTCCTACATGTGTCTGAAGACTATTATATATAAATATAATAAAATATAATAAATATATTTTATAACTACAAAAATAGCCACAAATAACATCTGAGAAGAACCTAGGAGGACAGAACAGAAAACATTGAAATGCAATGATTTGGCAATGATAGCCATGCAAATTGCCAATAAAAATGTGCATGAACAAAGGATGGCAATGTCAGAGAAAGAGATTAGTGTAGAGGCAGCATAATCTTTTTACTGAAGGTCTTTTTACAGACATGAGCTATTCTGTCTTCCACCTGTGGTTTTGTGCATATGCCAATCAAGTTCAGTCTGGTTCCATGGAACAGGAGAGGTTTCTCCCTTCATACCATATAGAATGAATACTGTGTATGTGAATGGGGTGTGTATGTGAATGGGGTGTGTTTGTGTGAGTGTGTGTGTGTGTGTGTGTGTGAGAGAGAGAGAGAGAGAGAATGGAGGATGCATGCAAGCAGTGACACTACCAAGTTTGAGTGGTGGGGGTGGATTCTGATGTCCTGTCCTAGGGCCAATGCTGCTCTTGGGCCAAAAATAGTTCCCCATCCCTGCTCTAGGTGCTACAGAGGTGTTCAAAGGTATTAATATTTGATTCCTGGTGCTTCCAAAATACTCAGGCAATTTTCAGAGTAGATGGGGAGAGTGACGTTGTCATGATACAAGGGGCATCTCCATATTTTCAACTTTCATAGAGATCCAATAGCCCTGAGCCTATTCTAATGGTTACTGTTTTAATGGTAAATATTGCTGTGCTAGAAAGCATGCAGTAAGTATAGTTCCTTACTTGAGGATACATTTTCAACACATTCTCGCTGTACTAATTGTATCAAACTGCATACCATGGCCCTATGTTCTAACATTGATTTAGTTTTCCATCTAGGGGTAAAAAAATAATACAATCAACAGACTGTGAATATTTCTTCTCCTTCAGGGATTAAGGACATTTGTTCTTTCCTTCTTCCTTCTTACAGCTTGCCCATTGGTTTATAAAGATGGCGACAGCCTAGCAGGTATATTCTTTTAAAAATATTCTATTTCCCATTTACTGATATTTCACTAATTGATGTGTCCTTTTGTAATATGAAAAGTTTTATTGCCCAACTGTTAAAAATGGGGAGCAATCTAATAGGACTATCTAGTGCTCTATATAATGACCCTGGCACTTAATTTTTAATTTTTAAAAAAGCAATTTATACTGGCCTTCACCTCAACACAAATTCGGTGAGGAAATTACAGCTGGAAACTGCATGTAATTTCATGCTGAGAGATTGTGGCAGCATTCGCATGTCATAATAAACAGTGTTTTTCATTATGTGAATGAGCCTGGGTGAGCCATGGGCTTACACACTCTCGCCCTTCCTTCACCTTCTCCAGCATGGCCATGAGGAGGTCAGAAGCTTTTGCTTCTGTTTTAATTAACCACAGCTTAGCGTTACGTTTGAACCTGAAGAAATTGTCCTTAGTCCTACCTATGGTTTAAATATCAAATCTTGGTTTATGAAACTGGCTTGGTTTTGTTTGTTGTTTTGTTTTGTCTTGTTTTGTTTTTTTAACCCATACTTAAGAGTAACCACAGTTTAGGGCTCAAATGTAATGCTGAACTCCAGTAAACTGAAAATGGAAGTGAACGTTTCCAATTTCCTTGCAGCTGTACCAGAGGAGGAGAGGTGAGGGACATGCACAAGCCCAAGGGTTGTTCCTGTAACGATAAACTGTAGTTTATCATTACTTCTGAATGCAGTCAGTGATTGGTCAAGCTCATGTAAGTGAGTTCAGGAAGAGAAGGGACCTTGGACCAAAGTCTCCAAGCCAAACCTTTTATACTCTGCACTGTACTGGCCTCTTTTGTGCAAGCCCCCTTTGAAGAATCTGGTAGTTGTGCAAGAATGTAAGAACCCTTTTGCAGGGCTCTTATTCATTTCAATTGGTTTTGTGATGTTTCTGTTTCTAAACTTACAGTAGTATAAATCTGCATTATCTTGAGCTTGTGCTTTGCTTGCAGAAAATGCTAGGTTCAATTCAATTTGATGATCCCCAGTAGCCAATCTTGGGAGGAAATGAAAGGTTCCTCCTGTGCAAGCGCTGGGTCATTACTGACCCCTAGAGGGACACCGCTTGTGCTGGCATTTTCATGGCAGACTATAGCGGGGTGGTTTGCCATTGCCTTCCCCGTGACTACCTTTCCCCCAGCAAGCTGGGTACTCATTTTATTGACCTCGGAAGGATGGAAGGCTGAGTCGACCTGAGCCAGCTAGCTGAGACCTGGCTTCCGCTAGGATCGAACTCAGGTCATGGGGAGAGTTTCAGTTGCAATACTGCCACCTACCACTCTGCGCCACACAAGGATCTAGTCCTCCTGGGAGACATCTGCTGAAAACCTTGGACTGCTAGGTGGACTAATGGCCGGATGAAGTACAATGCAACTTCATATGTTAAACTCACTTTTATCTGTCAACCTTTTTCCTTGCTTGGACTTTTTTCTTTGAAGCACCACTGAAACATGACAGTTGTGCAAGACCATAACCATTGTCTTGCATCACTTGAGAAGGTTCTGTGACATGGAAGTTCCCTGGGGAATGTGTCCATGGTACTACACTTTAACAGTGGTATAAATCTCTACAGTATAACTCATATTTCCTTGCTAGCCATGTTAAGACGCAGAATTCACACATGTTGTACTTTTTTGTGGTTTCCAGGATTTAAAATGATGGAGATGTTTGGTTTGGTTGAAAAGGAGTTTGCAGCTGTGGAAGGGGTTTCAATGGAGCCTGGAACATTTAATGCCTACTCCTGTTACAGACTGCATAAGGATGCCCTGGTTTCCCAGCCAACCAAGTATGTAGTGTTGATACACTCGTAAAAAATATTACAGTACTTGTAGCCACCCATAAAAGAAAACTCCTGGAAGTTAAAACATATCAGCACTTTCTGTATTTGCATATAGAAATGGAGTTGTATTTAACTTAACCTTAGTTTGATAATGGCACCAGAGCCAGCCCTACCATTAGGCGCCTACCAAGGGGAGGCTCAGAATTTGTTTATTAAAGGGCAACACAATGTCAAATATATATACACATATATGCGTGCATGCGCATGCGCGCGTGTGCGCGCACACACACACACACACACACACACATATACATAAGAGAGGCCAGCATTTGGGGTTCTGCCTCAGGAATCAAAATGCCTTAGACTATCTCTGAATGGCACTTAACAGTTAAAACTGCAAAAAGTAACAAGTTGCAAGTTATTTTTATATATGGTGGCAATTATTTTCATTGATGAAAAGATGGGTGTTTTTTGGATGCAAGCCAGCTAAATGAAGTAATATCACTTAGCGAACAAGGTAGTGTTGTTTGGGGAGGGGAAAGGAGGGAGAGAAACACAAATGGCCCCTGCAAGTCGCCATGGGGATGACTTCTCCCTCCTGAGAGATCTCTCAGCAACTTGTAAAAGACTTGGAAGAATTCCAAACAGAGATCTGGTGGATGAGATGGAGGCTCTTTGTAACAGGGTTGGTTTCTATTGCAAGATTCACACAGTGGATTAGTTCTATGCATGAGCCTGCTCCCCCATTCCCTCCTCCAGCAGAGCTATGAGGAGGAGATCAGAAATATTTGCTTCTGTTTTCAACTAACTGCAGTTTGTCATTTTGTCCAAACAAGGACAAACTGCTGTTAGTTTTAACCATAGTTTATGCAAACAACATCAGAAACTACAGTTTGAATTTGCCTTGTTTGAACAAACCATAGTTTATTTTAGTGCTGTGCTTCTCAAATGTTTTGGAGTGGAACCCATCTGTAAATTTACTCAGCCTTTGGTAACCCACTTATAAACTAACTCTAATTGTAAACCAATTCCATCCCTTTATAACATAAAGCACAAAATATCACATCAGTAGTGAACAACTTTATATTTTATTTTTAATGTTAATATAGGTGTATATATTGGCTGTATATACGTGAGTAGAATTTGAGCATGATGTATTGGGAGCGAGCAACCCTATCTATTAAATGGGCTGCACAACAGTAATGGTGTGCCATTGGCCTGGTGAAAGGAAAAAAAGCCCCTTTTTGGGTGGGGGAGCCCTCCTTGGGTGATACCCCCTCCCGGAACAGTTCTGGACACACCAGTGGGTCGTGACCCATACTCTGAGAAACAGTAGTTTAAACCAGGGTGGATAGAACATAGATCTTCAGTTATTTTAGACTTCAACTTCTAGCATTCCTGACAATTGGCCATGATGGCAGGGGTTTCTGGGAGTTGAAGTCCAAAATACCTAGCGATCTACCTTCTGCCCTCTCCTGGTTTAAACTATCCACAGTTCGTTCCAGGGTTCAGATGAAACGACAAACTGTGGTTAGTTGAAAAGGCAGTCAATGCCTCCACTCTCCCTCTCGCAGCCAGGCTGAAGGGAGGAGAGAGGAGTGTGGAGCACATGAGCGCCTTTGCACAGAACTAAGCTATAATTTATTGTTACATCTCAATGCGGCCTGAGCGTGTGTGCTTGTGTGTATATGCACAAAAGGTATGTTACTGCCCTTTTGGAGCTGTGAGACTATTTAAAAAAGAAAAAAAGTGCTGTTCGCCTTGTGAGGGAAGGTATCAGAAAGTGATTTGGTTAAGATTTAAACCTAGACCTCAATACTCAAGACTGCGTTGCTAAAGCCTTGAGTGTCAACACCAATCTAAGGCTATGGACAGCTGTTCCTAAATCCAGACCTGGAATGTGTATTCCCCAACCTAGATTCTCTAGGTCAGTTTCTGGAGTTGAGGGGTTAAGCTGGAGAGAGAGCTAAGGCTAAGTTTCAGCTGTAGTCACTGGCATGGAGCAGGCACTGCAAAGGCAGGAGACCAGGCTCTTAGAGCTAATACCTGGCCAAACAAAACAGGAAATGTATTCCAACCTTGAACTAAATAGTGATAAGCCAATTGGGATAGGCAAACTATTCCAAACAGTGATAAATAAATAGTGATAAGTATTTATTCTAAATAGTGATAAGCCAATTGGGATAGGCAAACTATTCCAAACAGGAAATGTATTCCAACCCTGAACTAAATAGTGATAAGCCAGTTGGGATAGGCAAACCGGTGAAGATCAAAAATATACAGAAGTATCTGATAATGTTATTTTACCTACGTGGGCTAAAAACATACGTTAAAAGACAATAGAGGAAAATACAATACTGTTGTGCTGTAATTTCCAACAATATGAGGAGTACCAGTACCAAGCAAAACCAAACGCATTTCGACCAAAAGTCTTTGTCAGTGGTCTAGTACGTGAAAATGGTCTAGCATGTAAAAAGGTATATAAGAAGATAAAAAGGCTTATATATGCGCACAGATTTTACAATCCAAGTTCCTCACAAGAGTGTCTCTGCCTGTGAATATAAAAGCAATTTCTAATCTCTAATACCTGGACAGCCTGGTCAGTCCAGAGGCTTCGTATTACCTGCCAAGTGGAGGGGCCAGTCATTCACAGCCCTCTTCTCTGCTCTGCCTGAGAAGAGCTCTAAGGTTGAACACTCACAGGTAGCTCACTAGACTAAGTCCGCCAGCCTCAGCAGGCCCGGCCCAAGCTCTCCTGCCGCCTGAGGTGAGAGAGCCACCGTGCCACCGTGTCACCCACCCACCCAGCCCCCCTCCTTTATCACATCGCACCCCCCACTCTCTCCTTTTTCTTGCTGCTGTGTCACCCCCCTTCCTTTGACCATATCACCCCCTTCCCACCCCTTTCCTGTATTGCATCCCCTTTTCCCTTTACTGCATTGTGCTCCCCTCCTTCCCAGCCTGCATTGTAGCCTCAACCATTCTCCTTCCCGTATCGTGTTCCCCACCCCTTACCTTTACCCCTTTACCCTTACTTTTACTGCTGAGCTGTGTGGCCAGAAGAAGCAGCCAGTGTGGCTCTTTGGAGAGCTTGCCAGGCTGAAATGCCTGGCTTTGAAGGGGTCCTTTCTCAGATCCAGGAATGGGAGGGGTTCCCAGGAGATAGGCTGAGGCGGAGGCTTCACCCTGCTTTATGGGAGGGCCAGCCCTGATATTTCTGGTTTAAACTTCAAAGTCTGTGATACAACCATATGTCTGCACCTAGGGATGGCACAGAATTCTGCCATGGACTCCCCCCGGAGTCCATGGCTGAACGGAAGACTTACCTCCGCCTCCCCACGGAATCCTCTTCGGCCGGATCCTCTGGTTCCAGATTGCCAGCGATACGGCCGCCATGCCATATCACTGGCTGAAGGGACTGGCTGTGGACGCAAATGTTTGCATAGCCTATCGCGTGAATGAAAAGCACGGACTCAAATGGTGTCCAGGACACCATTTGCGTCCCTGCTTTTGTGTGGATAGGCTACGCAAATATTTGCGTAGCCTATCATGTGAATGAAAAGCATGGATGCAAATGGCGTTAGTTTAACGCAAATTAGTTTAATGCAAATGGCGTTAGCCATTTGCAGCTGCATTTACCTCAAAGTAAGGCCTTTATGGCCTCAAATGGCATCCTGGACGCCATTTGCCTCTGCAGTCAGTCAAGTCCCCTTCAGCCAGCGATACGGCATGGCGGCTGTATCGCTGGCACTTCAGAGCCAGCTGACGGCTCCACGAAATCACCGTGGAGCGGAGCCGGCCAGCGAGGATTCTGGGGGGAGAAACGGTTCGCCTCCCCCCCTGCAACCCCCCCCCCCGGACTGGCAGGTAGGGGATTCGTACATTCCTATCTGCACCTGGGGATTTACACGGGCCTAATGAACAACAAACTGGTGCAAGCTAAACCATGCTATGTGCCCTTCCTGTGCTGCTGGTAGTACAGGATGATGCCAGTGTGACATCCCTTACAGGAGCAATGTTTGCACTTTGGCAATGATGGCTGTACGGAACCTCCTCTAAGTCTTTGAAAATATATCATCCATACCTATAATGAGCTATGGGAATAGATACTTGTTGTGTCTGAAGGCCTAGGCAATAGGTGCCAGATGAGGCCTCCTAACATTATCAAAACACATTGTGCAGTTATTCCATCTTTCCCTTCTTAACAGATTTTTTTGTGGAGAGAAAAAGCTGAAATGGTGGGAAAACACAGGAGGGTTACAAAAGGACCCCTCCCCCCATAATATTGAATGAATGAGACAGGACACAATAAAAGCATTCTCTGGAAGCACTCCTAGTAATTCATTGGGTGCTTTCCAACATTAAATATTATTTGAATAAATGGAGGCTGGCTGTTTGAGTTTTGTCACGCATGGTACTGAATCTAAATCATGTGTGCAACACTGCATAAAATAAATACATAAATAAATAAATAACACCTATTTATAAATAACACCATAGGTGCTCTTAACACTTATGTTGCACATTCTCAGTTTGGTTGAGACAGAAGCACACTGCTGCAAAAGTGTGTAGTGCTGTGTGTCCCTTCGGCCTTGCTCCCTTTCCCTGGATTTGGCAGGCCTCTAAAAGGTAAAGCCTTTTGGTGGAGGCCCAGGTGTCATATGGATGAAGCAGTGAAGCCAACGGGAAAATAAAGCACCTTAATTTTTCTTGCAATTCAAGAAATTGAAGTATGGGAGCAGAATTACTTGCTTGTATCCTCAACGTTTCCAAGTTTTGCAACCCCTCAACACAATTCCATGAGGGGCCATCACTGCAGATTTCCACATGGAGAAGTCTCTCATCGCATGTGCAAAAGGTTGGTGCTGGGGGTGGGTTCACCTCCCAGATTAAGCACCCCTGGTGACACATGCAATAGGAGTCCCAACCCCAGAATCTGTTTGGCAAGTACCATCCCTCTTGCTGTTGGGGAGAAGGGACTTACTTAGTCCTCCAGACATCATATTCCTGCCTCCAGTCAGTCATTTGGCAGGGGAAATGTTGGTAGGTCTCTGAGTAGTGCTGGCTTGGAGATATATGGTTCAGGGCATCTCGTGATAATATTATTCTTGAACCAGGATTTAACTTGCTTCCCAAGAAGAAGTTGTGGGCAGACTTTTCCCTCCAAACATTTACAGTAAGCATCTCTCCTGTACTCAAGACTTGCCTACACTGCCTCTGGAATGTTACCAGTATTAATCTTTACCTTGGCCAAACCTATGCTTTAAAAAAATCCTTATTCATTAAAATCCGTCATCATATATCCCACTCTGGCATGGGAATTGAGTGCCGAAAAGCTGAGAGAGAAACATATTGCATTTCAGAGAAAGTGGGTCCAGAAGCAAGATATTGCCTGGAAAGGGAGCATGCTGTTAAGTGGAGAGATAAAGCTAACTCAACCCATATGTGGATTCTGCAAATTGTAGTGATTAGCAAAATGCAAGGCATGGAGGGGGGGAGTGCAGAGTTTGTAACGTGGCACTAGATACTGGAAGAATGAGAAGCTAAAGAACATGCCATGTTGTTTTCCAAACAAGCCATGCTTATGTATAGCAGATCAAATCGCAGCAATGATGTGTAAACAATAGGTTTTTAATTTTTCCCCTTCTGCTAAATAGAATTTTCCGTAGTTGTACAAAGTTTGCCTACTTACAAAAGGAGCCTTGATGCTCAATTGAGTAGGTATAATTTAGAATTGGGCAGGCAAAGAACCTAATTGGCTGGAGGATGTCCTGCAGGATGTTGCTACAGCCCAGAGCTGTAGTAATCCTTGGATCCACCCATTTTTAGGGATATATGAAGTTTTGCTAGTCTTACCAAAACTGTTTTGTGTCAGCTAAGGAAATCCCCACCCCATCATCCCCAAATTCCAGTGACAGCTAGGAATGTGCATAGCCCATCTGATGAAGTTAATTGAGCCTCTTGAAATTCTCTTGTATTCCTTCAAAATTCCTCATATGTTTTGTCTGAAGAGACCTCCCAGCATCCCTCCCGCACAATTATTTTCAAATTTCACTTTGGGTAAAATGATGGTAGCAAGTCTAACCTTCTATATTTGTTTCAAGTTTATGTTCAAATGTGCAGTTCTTCTTTTTTCTTCTTTTTTAGATATAAGAAGTCTATTCTGGTACAACATAGTATTCTGAACTTCCCTGACTGGCTCTGTGAAGCCAGCAGCCTTTAGGATGTTATCCCTGGTGGCTTGTTTCACCATATCCCTGCTCTAATGATCTTGTCAGAAGTAAAGTTAGGTCAGGGGTACAGAACCTCAGGCCTGGAGGCCAAATCCAGCCCGCCTGGGGTCTTAGCCCATTCCTCTTCCCCCCAATCAAATTTGTTTGCTTTTTCGCAGCTTTTATGCATTTCCCCCCTCATTCTAAATGGTTGAAATGTCTCTCCAAAGGCTGAGTTGTAAGTAGTTAGAGATTTATTTATTTATTTACAATATTTATATACCACTCCACATCAGAAGATTTTGGAGCAGTCAACAACAAAGATAAAAGAATAAAACTCCAAGTTAAAACAGTTGAAACGTTTTTTTAAAAGACAACTTCCAATAAGGTCAAATCATGACTGGTCACGCAAGGAAGGCTTCTTGAAATAATGTCTTCAGGAGGTGCTGAAAGGAATACAATGTTGGTGCCTGTCTGACCTCCAGAAGCAGGGAATTCCACAGAAAGGGGGCCACCACACCAAAGAGTCTTGTTGTGGTGGATGCCAACTGGGCCATGGGTCCATGTGGAACAACCAGGGACACGCCCTCTGATGACCTCAGTGACCGGGCAGGTTGGTAAAGAAGGAGGCGCTTTAAGTTACAATATGCTGGTACTTTGGACCCATCCCTTTTGCCTTTGGCTCTGACCACCACTGGAATGCAGCCCCTGAGAACTTAATCTGAAATAGAATTTGTTCTTTGGGCTGAAAGGAGTTCAAAACCCCTGGGGTAGGTTGTGCTCCATGATGTCACTTATCAGTAAGGTCACCCAACAGGAGGAGCAATTCAGCAGAAGGACATGTAGAAGTGTTCATCATGGCTGGTGCGTGATGATGATGATTTTTATTTGCTTAATATTGTATTAGACATTGTTCAATAAAAACAAATGGGAGGTACCATAGATCAGTGGTAGGGCATGTTCTTTGCATGCAGAAGGTTCCACATTCAGTTCCTGGCACCACCAATTTAAAGTGTCAGGTAGCAAGTGATGGGAAAGACATCTGCTGAGACTCTGGAGAACGTCTACCAGTCAGAGTAGACAATACTGGGCTACATGAACCAATGGACTGATTTAGTATAGGGCAGTGGTCTGTGTTCAGCGAGTAGATGCTTTCCATGTAGAAGGTCTCCTCCCAGGTTCAATCCCTGTCATCTCCAATTATAAGAATCTCAAGTTGTAGGGCTGGGAAAGACCTCTGCCTGCATTCTTGGGAGAGCCACTGCTACTCAGAGCTGACAGTACTGATTATAAGCTAAGATCAGAAACCAGGGTTTGTTCTTAACTTATGAATCCTGGCTTGTTTAGGAGCAACAAACCAGGAGCTCAGGTTTGGATGACTTGCTAAACAAACCATTTCTGGTTTGTTTAGCCCAGGGGTGGGCAAGACATGCCCCCCTGGCATTTTTGCAGCAACAGCCACTGAATGAAATTCAGTGAAATTTACTGCTGAAATTCGACAGTGTGGTGGGTGAGGGTAGCAAAACCCCTGCAATTTTGCTTCCAAACAAGGTGCGTGCTCCTTATTTTAAGGTAAAATTGCTGCTTTTTTACCACTGCCACCAAATTTCAGCTGTAAGTTGCCCACCTCTGGTTTCACTGCTAAAGGTAGAAGGAGGAGCCAGAACTGCTCATTCACAGTAAGCCAGGATTCTCCAGAATCTGGTTGACCATTGTGTGTGAATGTGGCCACTACCTGCCTTGGTATAAGACAGCTTCTTATATTCATAAGACAGGTAGGTCTCTGCCCCTATGGTTTACAATGTGACAAACAAGACATGAAAAGAATAGAGATTGGGAAGGGGAAAGAAGAATGACATTTGATAGCCTGGAGTTAAGCCAGTAAGAAGTTTCATTTTTTTTTAGCAAGATAATGTTTTCCTGTTGTATACCTTCAATCTTTTTTTATATACATGGTATTTCCCCTTCAAGCTTTTGGGCTGAGAGCAGGTTACAACATATGCTTCATTCATGTGAGAACAAATGGCTGTCGCTGAGTATAAGCCACGCTTGTTTATGTGTGCACTTTGGTTACAGAGAAATTCAGATTTTGAGTCCCAGTTTTAGTTACACAACATATCCCAGTTAAATCAAACAGTGGCAAATGCTACTCGGATTGCGACAGGTACAATTCAACATGCCGTTAACCATGCTTAATGTCCCACTCACTTCAATCGGGCTTAATCTTGGATTGTCCCCCAAGCTGATAATACTCGTGGTAACTCATTGGCTGGTCTCAGTCAAGTAACTGGAGGAGGAAATGAAATTCTATGAGATGTAGTTACTATATCATAGATTTCTGTTCAGCTTAGGCTTTATGCTTCTCTTCTTGGCAGCTCTCCTCAAACCACTTCCTCTGGAGTAGTACTGAAGGGATGAAATTGCCCCACAGGAACAAGTTTGATGGCTGCAATGTGGTTAGGTTTTTTTGCATACCAGTTTCAAGATGTGTGAAAATACATCATAAATAGAATTACAAAGATTTATGGAAGTCAAGTGTCTTAACACTGGCCGCCAACTACTCTTCTCCCCAAAAGGGTGGCTTAACAAGAAAAAACAAGCCTATTGTACCCAGGTCTCCAGGTCGTTTAACTGAAGTTGCAGGAGAGAAATAGGAGATAGTATCTAAAACTGAGAATACTGTAGGCTTTCTAATATTAAAAAAACCCTGCTGGAATAAGGCCAATGTTAGCATAATTGTGCTTTGTAGCAGCAGACTTGAGTAGATTTTCTATATGCAGTAAAGTAGTTTTATCTATCACCTTCTGGCTATCAGCCAGCTGATTAATGAAGGGCCCTTAAGTGGTGGTAGCTCTCTGCATGCTTGTTTATTTATTTTTAGAACTTACGTCTCACTTTATTTCCAAAAAAGAGCTTAGGGTGGCTAACAAGTCAGCAAACATCATATAATATACAAGAAAATATATATAGTGCTCCCAATTCCTAATAAGAACAATAATAAAATCACACTACTGACATAATAGACCAAAAACAATAACAATGTTGATGGATAATAGTATAAAACTAGGAGAACATTAAAAATAAATGGGAAAATATTCAACCAAAAGGGTCTTTTTAAATAATGGCAGTTTTTGCCAGCTGCCTGAAACAATAGAGAACATGGCCTGATGAGCCTCAGTTGGCAAAGCTTGTTGTAATGTATGGAGGCAGGTATTTCAGTGCAACCTTTAGGATTTTGAGATCTGTGCAGACCCAAATACCCTTTCTCTTAAGCTGGCTTAATTCTAGGGATGTCAGAGAATTTCGCCACGAATCTCAGGGAGGCCGAATGCCAGCGCATTCAGCCCCCCAAAAACGGTGGCGGAACAGTCTGCCCACCCCCCCGGGACGGGACTTACCTTGGGCGAATCTTCCTGGCGGCGGCGGCGGCGGTTTGGTGGCGGCGGCTGCAGCGGCCGGTCTTCTGACTAGCTGCTGCTGCCGCAATTTCCAGTAAAAAAAACAACAACAACGTGATAGGCTATGTAAAGATTTATGTAGCCTATCACGGCTAGATTTTTAAAAAACACCATGATAGGCTACATAAATGTTTACGTAGCCTATCACGGCTGATTTAAAAGAAAAAAAAACACGCGCGTACACAAATGGCAGCGCCCATGGGCACCGCCATTTGCGTTCCTTATTTTGGCACATCTTAGTCTACGTAAACATTTACGTAGACTAAGACGGCGAAAATAAGGGGAACGCAAATAGCGTAGATGCGACGCTATTTGCATTCCCCTTATTTTCACTGTCTTAGTCTACGTAAATGTTTACATAGACTAAGATGTGCCAAAATAAGGAATGCAAATGGCAGCGCCCATGGGTGCCGCCATTTGTGTACGCGCGTTTTTTTTTCCTTTTAAATCAGCCGTGATAGGCTACGTAAATGTTTACGTAGCCTATCACGGCTGACTGCAGGGACGCAAACGGCGGCGGCTACGGCCGCTGACATTTGTGGAGCCGGCCGGCCAGGATTCGGGGGGGGGAGGGACAGGGCACCTCCCCCCCGCCAGAATTTCGGGGGGGAGGGACGGAGCACCTCCCCCCCCGGCCAGAATTTCAGGGGGAGGGATGGAGTGCCTCCCCCCCACCGCGAATGTCACCCTTCGAAAAGGTAAGTGACTTTCGTACATCCCTACTTAATTCTGCAGTTATAAATTGGAACGAAAGAGGCAAGGGAAAATAATAGTGAGGCCAAAAGTGGTTAAGGAGCTGGCACTGTTTAAGGCTGAGGTGCACAGCTTGTGGCCTAAGGGCCATATGTGGTCCCCCCAAGGCCTGAATTGTGCCCACTCATAGGTGCCCTGATCCCCTGCTTCTGCCTAATTGCCCTCCCTGCTTCACCAGTGATCCTGACAGAGATAATTCTTTCATCATTGGTAGCAGCTCATGCTGTTTCTTAGCTGATCCAGAAACTTTCAGTTCATATGCAACCGTAGTTCTATTATTGCTAGCTTCATCATCATATCTTGGTCCTCTGGTTAGTCAGTAAAATGCAAGGAACCACATTTCAATGATCATAACCAACATCTTCCTGTCTGACCTTCTGGATACTTTCTGCACTGTTTTATATTTACTTATGTACTTAGTTGAGCATTTATATCCCCCTTCCTATAATGAAATCAAATACAAGGTGGCTGACAAAATATAAATAACAAAAATTAACAACAAACCTAACAATAAAAAACAAGGAGAAGCAATTTGAAAGTAGTGCTGTTTTGTTGTTTCAGGTGAGTGCAGAAGTGCTGACTCTAGAAGAGTGCAGACCAATTGCTCTGTGTGTGTGTTTTGGGGGTACTTTACTTCAGAACTTTACTCGCTGTGGTATCTTTAGTTTCTGGAACATTCTTTTTCTCTTACAGATATTTACACCCAGAGGGGCTTCCTTCAGACTACACCATTACCTTTCTCTTTCGTATACTCCCTGAAACTCCTGAGGAACCATTTGCCCTCTGGGAGATTTTAAATGAAGAATATGAGCCCCTGGTTGGAGTTATTTTGGACAGTATGTATTTTGTGCCTTTGTGTGTACTTTGGTTGGTTAGTTTGATTATATCCTGCCTTTTCATTTCATGATCAAAGAGACTAAGTCATCATTTTCTCTCTCAAAGAAGCCTAGAACTTTTATCCTGCACGCTATTCCACAGTCTTTTATGTTAATCTGTTTGTGTTTTATATTGTATTTATTTATAATATTTATAAATCACCTTCTCTGCGTGCAGGCATCTAAGGTGATGTACAACCTTTAAAAGGTTGTACGCAATAGACATTGCTCTGAAACATGTTCTCTCTCACACTGTACAGATGGTGGCAAAACCTTGACTTTCTTCAATTATGACTACAAAGGTGAATTCCAGACGGTTACTTTTGAAGGACCTAATATAAAAAAAATATTTTATGGAAGTTTCCATAAGGTGAGATTTGCTAGAACATTCTGGAAAGAGAATGTGGTTTTGTAAAAGGACAAATAACTGATCTTTTGAACTTCTGCTTTGTTTCTGTGGAAAACAGTGCTTTTTACAACCCAGTTAGTTATTCTTCACCTTTCGTTAACTGAATAATTTCACAATAGTCAGGATAGAAGGTAGATTAATTCCGTAAGCCAGAGCTCCATCACTGTGTGTTTTCTTCTGTTATAAATGTGCAGAACTGTCCCACATCCTGAGCTCACTCTGGAGATATATACAGGTATATATAGTCTGGCTGTAGTGAGGGCTCTTCAAGATTGGCCTTGTTGCTCTAAAAATGATACATCTACTTTTATGCTCAAGTCCCTAGTTTAAGTTCCTACCACATGCTGACATATATCTCTAAACATTTTTCATTATATTTCTATTTACATTTTCCAATTTCAGCCAGCCCTCTTTGAATACATAAACTTGAGGAAATATTAGCACGGCTATCATGGATTTTTTTAAAAATGCTTTTTACAACATGGATAGCTCCCATGGCTCCCATATGCCTTCTTGGAATCTTTTTTGTATATTAAAAACTTCACTGTCCTTCCCCAGTTGCATATTGTCATCAGCAAAACAATGGCCAAAGTGGTGATTGACTGCAAACAAGTGGGTGAGAAGATTATCAATGCGGCAGGCAATATTACTTCTGATGGGATAGAAGTACTAGGGAGAATGGTTCGATCAAGAGGACCAAGAGACAACTCTGCACCGGTAAGCGAAACAGCTTGAGGCAGCTTTCCCCAGTCTGGTGCCCTCCAGATAGTGTTGGACTATAACTGCCATCACCTTAGTTCTTACTATTTACAACACTAGAGTACGCCTTTTTTTTTTCTTTTTCTTTTTGCTTAAAGCATGCTATGAGCCCTATGTTTTTGTGCGGATTCATCTCGCTTTGTACTCAAAACAAGAATGGTCTCTGCCGGCTCATCCGTTTCAATTATTTCTCTTAGGGTGTTTGCAGACAGAAGATTTTCACTGGTTCAGTGTGCCATTTTCCGATCCCTAGTTCAAATAGTAAACAACGTGTTTAGCAGGGCCAGTATGGGCAGCGTTGTCATCTGCTGAATGTTAGATGGCTCTAGGCTTGTTTTGCAACTATCTGTGCAAATGTTTTATGTCTTCTTCTTTTTACCCTTCCATGTACTGCTTCCTGCACATCTGATTAGGGCTGCTTAGCTGTTTCTCACTTGTTTCTCTGAAAAGACTAGGAGAAGGGATTCAAAAAACAGTCAGCTTTGCAGAGGGAAGCAGAGTGATAAACAGAAGCTTCAAGTTCCTGGAATCAGGGGCTTGAGGGAAAACACAGCACTTGAGCAGGTAAAGATGCAAACAATAGAAAAAATGCTTAGAACAAGGTTGACCAGCTAGGCAGACAGTCAAAATTGATAACTGCTCAGGTAAAGGCCTAGACTGATCTGAAGACCTTTGTACCTTTGCAACAGGGGTACACAACCTTTTTGCCCCTGAGGGCTGCATTCAGCTCCGTTTCATGGTGGGTGGCTGCCATCTTTCATCCTCAAAATGCAATAGATAAGATTACACATGGCATTTTGGGGGTTTAAGATAGTGGCCACCCACCATGGAACAGAGGTGAGCAGCGCTATCCCATCCGAAAGTGCTGCCATTGGGTAAATAAATGGGTCCCGGGGAGATGGGGGAGTGACTGGTAGTGGCGGCAAGCAGCAGTGCAGGGTGGGGACCCTGATAGCAGCAGTGCTGGGCAGGGGGCCAGATTGGCACTAGCAAAGCTGGGTAGGGTAAGCAGGATTAAATTCCAAGTCCTGATACCATAGACATGTTCCTAACCATGCCGACTTCTGACACCAGGCCTGTATCTATCCCTCCTGACTGTATTTTCAAAAGTGGGAAAAAAGTTTTCAGGAGCAGTGTTGTTGAATTCTGGGGAGATCTGGTAATTAGATAAGAAAATAAGAGAATTTTAAAGTAAGAGAAGTAGGTTAATTTCCATGTTGGGCAACCTACCCATATCCTTTGAATTCTCTTGTCCAAAACTGCTCCCTTAAACCTACTAGGACAAAAACTCAAACCAAAATGTACTGCTTCCAGCTGTTTGGCCTGTCAAGAACATTCCTCCCCCGCCCCCCAGATTGTGTTTCTTTGGACAAAGAAAAAGTGCTTTGAGGCCTCAGTCTTAAACATGGCGATGAATACATCAGGCCTTCCAAAGTTCCAAGACAATTGAACAGAGCAACCTTTGTGACCACATTCCAACAAGGAAAGACAAAGGCGAACTTATAAAAGGTTGCAGTTAAAGGGTGCTTTGTAAGAAAGAAAGGAAAGAAATGATGGCTTTTGTTGGGAAAGTCAGAACTCTATGAATGATGATAAGTGATTTAGCGAACTGTACACCCACAGAAAAATGTTGGTTGCCTTCAAGTGAATTGGTCGGCAGTTATGTAAGTCTACAAGCATGCATTTGTAGACTTACACAACAGGGCATAGCTCCCTTCAAGGCATAGCTCCCTTCAAGGCAACTTTGTTGCATAAATGACAGCTTTATCACACATTTTAACAAGGCCTATGCTATTATTTAGGTGTGATGTATCTTTGAGGAACCCAAGTTTGGATGTTATCCTATAATCCAGGCTAAAACAATGGAACCATACCTGAGCCAGGCATATATCCAGTGTCCTTTTCAGTGGAATCATTGAGGGCCATAATTTGATGCGATGTAATATAGCCAGGAGATCACTAGGATTGACTGGCTGCCATAACTTCAAAGCTTCAGATGTTTGTAGAAGATGATTTCAATATCCACAACACATGGAAACAACATTGGCTAGGAAACTGCCCTCCACAATGCCAAAGCTTGCCCTGCATCTTGGAAAAATCACCTGGATTTCACCAGCCCCGTGCGATGTGGACAGCCTTGAACGAAATTCGTACGGGTCATGGTAGATATGCAGATGCCCTTTATAAATGGGGCAAAACAACATCATCAAATTGTGATTGTGGGGCTGAAAAACAAACTATCCAACATATAGTGACAGAGTGTAAAAAACAAGCCTACAGTGGAGACTTTGCTGATTTCCGGGCTGTGACAACTGAAGTAAAAAACTATATCTGTAACCTAGACATATGTTTGTAATATTCCTGTCTATATTTTATATTTTACATCTCATATTTATTATGCTCTTATGTTTTTATTGTAATGCGATGTAAATGTGCCATACGATAGATAAATAATAATTGCGGGCCATGCCAATACAGGAGGGGAGGGGAATGCATTTGTTGGGCTTCTCCACACGGGGCTTTTATCCTGCAATTGAGGTTGGTTACTCATGGAGCTTTGCAGGTCCTTTACATGATGTCATCAACCTCTAGGGCATCTCCTATGCTAAATGACCTTTATCTCATTTTTTAAAAGATCGGAAATAATGAGCTACCCAATTACAGCGTGCTGAGTTTCCTCAAGAAAAGAGGAAGTTGTGCAATAAGAGGCACTAGCCCACAGCTCCATCTAGTGGCTGTATAATGAAAAATATAGAACAACATAGAAAAGGAGGGGAGGGAGGTGCATGTAAAGGGAGCCTGTTGTGGTCTTGCATTTAAAATAGAAGCAGAAAGCCTTGGTAAAGTTGTGGGATTTTAGTCTGGTATAGAAATGCTCTTAATTATACCTGGCATAGGATGGAAGAACCAGTGATTTTCAAGTTTGCTTGAATTTTCAGGAAATCACTTTGAAGCTTGTTTCAGCTCACTCCCCTTTTCTTTTTCGACTTGCTTTTTAGTTCATTCAAACAGGAAAAATGTGCATTTTGAATGGGGAAAGTGAGCGTTACAAACGGGATATGTTTGCTTGATTTGCGATCAGTACAATTCTCATGCCTCCCTAGCCTGGCACCTTGATTTTAAATTAGGAAGTTCTTTTTATGTGGAATTTATTTATTTATTTAGCGTATGGCACATATTGCCAGGGAGTCTACAATGTTTTTACACGGTAGATGTTCTGGTGCCGGTAGTTGCTAGTCTTTGTTGCACTGATGCACCACAAGAAGGCGAGCTACCTTTTCTTCAGCTGGCCAGCAGCGTTCTTAGGGAAGTCGGCTCATCCGGGCTTTTCTCCGCCGCTCCTCCGCCGATCGCATCCAGGCAGATCCAGTGCTGGTTCCTGCTCCCCGCATAGAGTGCTGCCAGCATTTCCCCCCACCGAAATGGGGGTACCTATTTATCTACTCACAGATGGTATGCTTTTGAACTGCTAGGTGGGCAGGAGCTAGGGACAAAATGACGGGAGCTCACTTCTGTCACGCGGAGCTGGGCTTGAACCGTTGGAGTGTTGACCATTTCTAGCCGGCAGACCCCAGCGTCATTAAGCCGCTGCACCACCGCATCCCCTTTTTATGTGGAAAAGCACAATAGAACTCATTTCAATCATAATAAATATTTTTTCACCACCACATGTGACTCAAAGCTTGCAGCCATCCTCTCTAATGCCATCATAATATAATATTTGGTAATGATGGCTACACATTGCGGTGAGTATATTCCACCTGGGGCAGTTCAGGCTTCACCGCCTTCCTTCTGAATGGTTCAGTTATGTTTCAGTTAACTTGTCATATCCAAATAACACCACCCCTATCCATTGGTCCTTTGCATGTTATATGCAGGCTGGGATGTTCACACAAACATCCCCTGACCACTAAGGTTTCCTAATTTATAGCCACACAGAGGACATCTCTGCATACCCAGACAGGTGTGAACTTAGAGCTATATCCTCTTCTCCACTGAAATGAATGGGGCTGCCCACATTACAGGAGCTACATGTGAGGATGTCAGCAGACGTAGTAGGGGAGAGCAACCAAAATGGGGGGATGATCCCCCCACAGCTCTCCATGGGCCCAATAATGTAACCCCCAATGTCATTTGGGCACTGGTGGCCATGTTGGAAGGATGATCTTCCCGGCTCATCCACTGGGAACTGGCTTCTCCCACTGGGGATAGGATGCAGGACAGGCAAAGCTTAAGGTCCCTGGTAGGCATATTGGGATGTGCATCTGCCAGGAACCCATTGGCAAAGTTGCTTTGCCTGTCCCACGTCTTCTCCCCGAGGGATCTAAATGAGGGCAGTATATTTTCTGCATTTACAGTGCAGTCCTTAATGTGCCCAGTTTTTGCTGTCTATTCTTCTTGGTTTCCCACCCTTTCTTGGGCTATTTGTCTGCCATTTCCCCAACAAAAGATGTGCCTGGCAACTTGGCCACTGACCATTAAATACTTTTAAGTAGTTCCTCTGGCCCCATTAATGCTCTTTTTCAAACCGCAGATGGGGATCCAGCAATGCTTCAAGGCAAACCCACTGCACTAATCAATATCTATGGTGATGCGTTTATTCTTTGGAATGACTCTTCTCCATTGGTATCCTGAACAGCAACTGCATTTTACTTTATTTTTCTGTTTTTAAAACAGTTCCAGCTGCAGATGTTTGATATTGTTTGTACCACTTCATGGGCCAATAGAGATAAATGCTGTGAACTTCCAGCTTTGGTAAGATTCCCACTTAAAGTGCCTATTTTATGACATGTAATTAAAATGTAATTATATTCGGTGTTGTTCCCAAAAGATTAATATAGAACAGGCATAATCTAAATTTGCCTAACTTGGAATACACTGAACTTGATGGGAACTTCTTTTTTCCTCACTAGAGAGATGAAGAAAGCTGCCCTGCCCTTCCTCATGCTTGCTCCTGTTCTGAAGTCAGCAAGGGACCTCATGGGCCACCTGGACCACCAGTAAGATCTTACTGACGTTTGACTTCCCGGTGCCCCAGTTTGTGCTCTGGTTCAGTCCCCAATTTCTGCAATCCTCAGTCTTACTAGATTGGGAATTAGACTTCGTTGTAGTATGTCAGCCTTTCCCAATCTGGTGCCCTCCAGATGGGTTGGACTGCTTGGCCATGCTGGCTGGGGATAATGGGAGTTACAGTGCAGCACATCTGGAGGCCACCAGGTTGGAGAAGGCTGTACTGTGTAAACTGAAGAACATCTTGTTCGTGGACCGAGAGTTTAATGAACTTGTCTGAGCTAAGAAGGATCTGTTGCTTTACTGTAGATTTTTTTAATGTTTGGTGGCTTATTTAGCCCTAAAACCACTACTTTCTAATTACAGCCTAAAGTGAAATTAAGAGACATTGCGTTGGACTTAGGGCACTATCCAGCAGGGCTCCTCTCCCTCCTCTGCTTCTGCTGCCCTCGTGGGACCCACCACTTGTGCAATGGAGCTTTGGTTCTTCTAAAAATAACCCCGTATACAAGCAGAAACACTCATTTCCAGGTCAGGACAGGTCAGCAGAGCTCCCTTCTGTGAGCTTCAGTGACTTGCCCCGTTCTGGAACGGAGCATTTACTCTAGTTTTGGGTTATTTTTAGAAGCAGCAAAGCCCTGTTGTGCGAGTGGTGGTTCCTGTGATACTTCAATACTACCCACAATATCCTGTGATGTTGTGGCACAATAGGATACTACCCAATGTGATACTTAGAGTAGACCCATTGAAATCAGTGGGACTTAGGTTACTCATCATTAGTAGCTTAAGTCCCATTTATTTTCATTAGGTCTCCACTCTATGGCTAAGTCTTGATCCAACCTATTGCCACCTATAATGTGTTACACTCATATGCCTGATCACCTAAGTTTTCTGTTCCTAGATGTTGCTCTGAATGGTCAGAATATATGCTCAGTTCCTTTGATTTTGTTCTGTTAGAGATTTGGTGTAGTGGATAGAGAGCAGGATTTAGACATGGATTCACGCCTTCTATTAGCCTGGATGGCTTTAAAAGGGGATTAGGCAAATTCATGGAGGAGAAGGCTATCAATGGCTACTAGTCCTGATGGCTGTATACTGCCTGCCTCCAGTATCAGAGGCAGTATGCCCATGTACACCAGTTGCTGGGGAACGTGAGCAGGAGGGTGCTGTTGTACTCATATTCTACTTGTGGGTTTCCCACAGGCAGCTGGTTGGCCACTGTGTGAGTAGAACGCTGGACTAAATGGACCCTTGGTCTGATCCAGCAGGGCTGCTGCTATGTTCTTATGATCTTGGACAGTCAGTCACTCTCTCGCAGCCTAAATTACTTCACTGGGTCACTGTAAGGATAAAATGGGATCACTCAAGAGTATGCTGAAGTACCTTCAAGATGGTGCGCAGTTTAGTGATCTCCTTTCCTGCCTCTGCCATGCCCTGCTGTTGCCTTTTTCTGTACTACATGACAGCTTTCTAAGATGCTGAATTTGCTTATGGTAGGCATTGCAACCTCTCATATAATTTCTGGGCCCAGCTTGTAATGTGGGGCTAATAACATGTCACAACCTCACACCGCTTAGTGGTTGATGCTCACAACAATCTTAAGACAAATGTTGCAAGTCACCAATGTGTCCCCAGACACACAAGTGGAGCTCTCTGATTTTCAGTAGCGGTCAAGGAAAATGCTTCAGAGGCTCCATCTGGCAAAACTCACAGAGCCTTATTCATATATGAGATCAGGGTTTTCATTATGGATATGCATTGCCTGATGTCAGGGATTCCAAGCCCTCCTGCTGAGTAATGAGGATTATTATTATTATTATTAATCATAAATGATATAATTATATTATTAATAATTAATAATAATTAATGAGGATTATTATTATGAGGATTATTGCTGAGTTGTCCACAAACTCTTTATTCAGCTGAAAGCATCCCCTTCACCACTGAAGCCACCTAAGCTACCTAAGCCCCACTACCTAATTAGCAAAATAAATATTTTGGTAAGGGAGCTACCAAAAGCAAGATAGTTGCCTTTCAGCTAAAATGGACGGGTTTCCCACCGTGCTCGACTAGCTGTTTCTGGGCTCCTCCCTTCAGGGATGTTTCTTCTGGCCCAACTTCTGATGGGCAGCCAATCAGGTGGGACTCTTCCCACCTCCTCTCAGCTCCACCCACTTAACTCTGCAGTGGGCTGTGGCATCTGTCAGTCCCCACGCTCGCTCCCCCTCCAAGAGGGGTGGGCTGTCATGGGGGGGGCAGGTGTGTCTCTGAGCCAAGCCCTTCTCCTTCATAAGTGCCTGGGAATATTATTTGCTGACTCCTGGGGCGTCCTGGGCAATTTCCTCCTCCACACCCTGTCTCTGCCGGGCTTCTTCTGGCTCCATCTCTGAATCTGAGTCCAAAACTAAACCAGTGTGCCTGGGCTCAATCCTGACAGCCTGTTGTGGGACAAGAATGTGTAATTTGGTGCAAGATTGCATTTTTGTTTGCTGGTGTGCTTGTGCCATAGAGTTCTCATGCGTGCAACTTCTAAAAAGTCTTAAATCTACCGATATGACAAGTTTAAGGAGAATCCCATGAGAATCATGCCATAGTACGTCATTGGATAAAATATCTGATTAATCCCCCCCCCCCAATAATCCAGATCAGCTGGAAAAATCTGATTCCTTGTCATGTTTCAGTTTAGACAGAAAACAACTGTGATCTGGAGTTTTATTTCGTATAACATGGGCATTCGTTTTATTCAACACATTAAACAAAAATGTGGAAAAAGACATGGAACATTTCATAGTATAGTAAAAAAAGAGAAAAAGAAAAGAAGAATTCCAACATTTAAAACACCCACACACACTGATTAGAAGCAAATCATTCTTTTCAGGCAAGGAGATACGTGAGTTCAGGAAACACCAGTCTCAAAGGAAAACAAGACTCACAAAATAACTAATCCTTCCATTTGTAGTATCTGTTGTGAGAAAGCCACAGACCTTTGCAGATGTTACAATCATGAAGCTTATAAATGTCCTGCAAGAATTATATTATAGTTATACTATAATATAATAACTCACAAATACATGGCATTATGACAGGAAGACTTGCCTGCTGCAAGTACCCAGGGGACAGGAGAAGGAGTTAAGTGCATCTTTGTGGACACTGCACAATGGGAATGTCACACTTGGCCACATACTCCACCCCCCAACACACACACGCATACACACACACACGAGCCTAACTAAGCATTCTGTCTAGCATGCATGGTGGAGCCATGTGTGCTAGTTTTGTTTACCTCTCTGTAAGTGCATGTGGCCCTGATATGGATTGGGATCATGGTGTCCTGGGATTGGGGTTTTAAACCTTCTCCCCTACTTGTTGTTTTTGCAAAATTCCACCTCACCCCTGCTGGGGGCTTAAAAAAGAAACAAAAAGGCTCCGTGGACTCCAGTTTGGCCCACAGAATCCCTGTCTGTGAAACTGAAAGCCCTACTATTCAGGGTCAAGGGCTGGTTTTTCCTACACTGCCACAGTGTTCATTGTTGGAGTGCTTTACTTTTCCTTACAGAAGTGAATGGCAAATATCTTGACCCTAGCTTGAAGCCTCCATCTGCATAGCCTCTTCCCAAGTTCTGTTTCTTGGTCATGCTTAAGTGTGGTGGAATTTTGGAAACTGGATTTAAAGGGAGAGAGTTGGGAGAGGCGAGAGGGAGAGAGATGTCCTACAGAACAAACACTGTCACTCAGACATTTGACACAGACAATCTGGCCATCAACTTAGATTTTCTCTTCATACACTAACAAAAGGAAACAGTCTGCCAAAACAAACAAATCTTATGCATGGCAGGACACGCATGTGTTGATGCAAAAACTTTTCCTATGGCTTCCCAGTCTCCCATGATAAGACTGAACTCTGCAGCTAGCTGTTCAACCCCTTATTTACTAACTGAGTGTCTTTGCCTCCAATGTAAATGAGCAGCACAACTTTTAGCAGAATTCCTGGGCTCCTCCATTGAGGCTTTGTATCAAATAGTGGTTTCCTTAATCAGTTAAGTAAGGATAATGCTTATTTTCACAAACAAAGAAGAACAGCAGCATTGGGGATAGTGGAATGTAATCACTAATTCTACTAGTGAACTCAGCTGGTGCATGTCAACAAGAGCAGGGTATCATCATATTTAGGGGAATCCCAAGGTATTCAGAAGTACAACAAAGGCTTCTTCACACAGATCCTGCTATTATCTTGCTATTGAGATTGCTCACTCACAGAAGTTTGCAGCTCCTTTTCATGACGTCGTTAGTCTCCAAGACACATCCAGAGGTATTTCCTGGTTGTTCCATGTTAAATAGATCCGGAAATAATGAAGTATTAAAATAGGTCAGATTGTTGCGCAATTATTCAGCCACTAGATGGTGCTGTTTCATTGAGTTCTATGGAACCTTGAAAATTAAAAACTTTCCCTCTCCGCAATCATGTGGTCGGCATCTGGGAGCCCGCTGTGAACATGGAAAGGCTCCACAATGGTAGGACTGCGGATTTTTTCTTTAATGTAAAGGCAGCCCCAAACTTTAAAAACGTTGAGGATTGAGCATTCTCAATAAACACAGAATACTGAATGTCAGTTGGAAAAGAAAACGGGGTTGGGAGTGGGTGTGGAATGGAGTATTGTGTAAGAGGGCATAGCTGGCTGGCTGAAACTCTGAAGAGGAGAAGTCCTATTAGGAGGTTAAAAAAATACACTTCAACATTGTGTTGCTGGTCCTGTTCCTTTTCTTTTAACACTAAATGTCTTTTGCAGGG
This sequence comes from Heloderma suspectum, assembly GCF_057233095.1. NCBI lineage: Eukaryota > Metazoa > Chordata > Lepidosauria > Squamata > Helodermatidae > Heloderma > Heloderma suspectum. Next base: position 26,214,310 of record NC_139461.1, on the reverse strand, counting down.
TGGTCCAGGTCTCCGAGGTCCAAAGGGTAACCGTGGTGACCATGGTCCAAAGGTAATTTGTCATGCTGTTGCTTCCTGTATAAATTTCTAATAGGCACAAGCCAGATTCATATAAAATTTTCCCTTGACTCACTGGGATGTGACTTGTAGCTACTATCGATTTAGTTGTGTTTTCCCCAAAATGGTTATTATTTGTAGAAAAACAGTTTTGGGAGAAAAAAATGGTACTGGAGCGAAGGGGAGAGTTCCTAAAAACTGATGTGATTTCTACGGACTTGGGTAGAATTCATCGCTCCTTATCATTGGAATATATTTCTCTTGGGAGTGAATCTACAGAACTTATTCAAAAGTCACTTCTGTTATTTGTATTCTTGAATCAGGCAAGAAGGCTTTTTCTTAAGCCTTCTCAGTCATGTTAATTCATACCTTAGGGCACAGTCCTAATGGGATGCCCATCAGCCTCCAAATTCAGAGGCTGATGGGCATCCTATGCAAAGAGGGAGGAACATGGAGGCAATCTTCATCTTCATGCTGCTCCTGCTCTGTATTTTTGCTGGATGGGCATTTTCACCCATTTAGCTGGGGCAGTGTGGAGTGGGAGGGAAGGTGGCTGGACGGCTGGAGGATTCGTCATAAGCTGACCTCCCCAGTCCCCTTCCCGCCCACGGCCCCTTTCACCTCCTCTCCAAGGGCACCTTTGAAACCTCAGAGAGGCATTCTGTGTGGTTCTCTCCATGCCAGCTGCGAGGGGGAAGAAGAGGGGATGGGGAGGTTGGACTTCTGGGTCTGAGGTTGGATCCAGGAATCCAAACTATCCTGTGGCCCCCCCAGACATTGTGTAGTGGCCATAGAATTATTAGAATTCTATGTGCCATTTCACATTGTTTGCATCTGGAGGCATTAATTGAGTCAGCATAAGCTGCTATCCCTATAGTGTGGAGGAGTTTGGGATTGTGATGACCTTTTCCGTTCTAGGGACCAGATGGGCCTCGTGGTGAAATTGGAGTTCCTGGCCCTCAAGGGCCTCCTGGGCCCCAGGGCCCCAGTGGACTTTCTATCCAAGGACCTCCGGTAGGTTTTATTTATTTAATTTTTGTTTAAATATTTATTCTGAACAGTCAACAGCCTCTGAATATCAGTCACTGGGGAATGACTGTGGGAGAAGGCTATTCTCCCATGCTTGGGGACTTCCCATAGGCATCTGGTTGGCCACTGTGGAAAACAAGATGCCCTGGAATAGATAGGCCTTTGGTTTGATCCAGCAGGACTCTCCTTAAGTTCTTTCTTTTCACCATAGCAGTTGGCCACTTTTGCCCACCACCACTATAGCTTGGCAAAACAACCCATGAACAACCCACAGTTCTGGGTTCACATGTAATGACAGTCCATGGTTTAAACAACCCAAAGTTCACAACCCAACAACAAACCTTGGATTCTCTTTCTGGGTTGTTTGTGCTTAACAAACTATGGCTTACTCATAGTTCTGGGTTCGCATGTAATGACAACTCACGATTCAACAACAACCCATTCTCAACCCATACTCTGGGTTGTTGTTATGTGCAAACCAGGTCAAGATCTTGTTCTCAACAACATGGGAGTTTCCTTCCCAGTCCTGCTTTCTCCACAAAAAGAAGATGAAAAAGATGCATTCTGGGAGGACATCAGCAAATAATTTCATTCTGTTTTTCCCTACTTTTTAATGCCTTCAAAAATGCTATTTAAAAAAAGTAGCCACATTTATACTTCTGCTAGGATCTCAAAGCCTTTTTTGAAAAACAAGCAAAGAAAGCTTTTAAAATATCCTGTGCTCGTGTAGATTTGATTTGTATTTCAAACAAAAGGTGTGATCCACATAAAGTTAAACCATGTTCTCCCACTGATTTTGTTGGGAGAATTAAGCACATTCTTTCAGTCTCCTGCTGAAAATCTATTATCTGTAGGACATCAAAGTGCTTAACTTTGGCTAGATTGTGCCTCAAGTTTATAGATTACTCAAGGGGCTTTTCCCTTCAGAAATAAATATGTAGTTAACTAATTTGTACTTGTATTTTGATGAAATTAATTGTGTAGGGGGAACAAACAATAGACCACTAACTGATATTTTTAGCTCTGTGATGATTTATCATCAGGGAACAAGTGGTGAAAAAGGAGAAAAGGGAGAAACTGGCCGTCCTGGCCTACAGGTAACTAACTACTGTGCTGATTTGATATGCTTTATAGATGTATTTTGAGGGGCCGCAGTGGCTTAGTGGTTAAGACGCTGAACTGCAGACCAGAAGGTCGGCAGGACAGCAGTTCGAGGCCCGAGTGCCGCATGACGGAGTGAGCTCCCGTCTTCAGACCCAGCTCCTGCCAACCTAGCAGCTTGAAAGCAAGAAATTGCAAGTAGATAAATAGGTGCCGCTTCGGCGGGAAAGATAACAGCGTTCCGTGCACCTCGGTGTTCAGTCATGCCGGCCACATGACCACGGAAGCGTCTTCAGACAGCGCTGGCTCTTCAGCTTAGAAATGGAGATGAGCACCACACCCTAGAGTTGGACACGACTGGTTGGGGACACCTTTATAGGTGTATTTAAATATCGAATTTCCAACACTAGGTCAAAGATTGGATACCTCAGAACTGTGTTGTTACCTGTGTCATTATACAGTCCTAAGTAGGGTTGGGGAGGGGTGAATCGCCTTATCCGAATCCCTGCTGGCTTGTCCCAGCCAGGGTGGGATGCGTGTGTGAGTGGTTTTACCAGGCTTTTTATTTTAAGAACCTCTCCCCATTGGAAGCAATGGGGGAGAATTAGATCTGCCAGCCCCAGGTTAGCATAGTTGAGGGGGCTGATTTGGACCACTTGGGGTAATGGAATGGTTTTGGGTCCAGGACATCCAAAGCTCATTCTCACCAAGCCCAGCCCTGGAATGCTCAATTTCAGGGCCTTATGCTTGTTACCACTTATGAAAGCTCCCTATCTGCAGAACTGGGCTGCTGCTGGGGCACCAGCAGAGCTCCTCCATCCCTCCTAACCGCCATCCAGAGCTGGTGGATCTGGGGTTTAGGATTGCTGTGTTACTGAGTATTGCTGTTTTATTGTCCATTATTGTGTTTTATGGGCCACTACAAACTGCCCTGCAAATTCTTAATTGAAGGGTGATGTAGAAATGATGTGTACATGATTACAAGCAGGGGATATGTGTCCTTTAATCGCTATGGGTAGAATACAACAATGCCCTATCACTGTTGGCCAATGCTGCCAGTTCCTGATGCGCACACACGGCCCCCACCACCAGGGGTGGCGATGTTGCGCTTCCAGGGCAAGCCCCCAAATGACCGGAAACGCTAGTTTCTGGAAGGTCTGACCTGCCCCTTCCAGAAACTTGTGTTTCCAGTTGTTTGAGGGCTTGCTCCTGGAAGCACAACATCGCTGCTGCCAGCAGTAGGAGCTGTGTGCTCTGCCGCCACTAGGAGAGGCCGCACATGCACCAGGAACTGCCAGTGCTGGCCCCCAGTGGTAGGTCATCCTTGGTTCCTACCCTGTCTCTCCCCCTCCCCATAGAGAGAGAGTTTTAAAAATATTGATGTAGTTTAAATTATTGTTATTATTAATGCATTTTTTAAAATAGGTTATCTACCTTGCTTTGTTTTTTATGCAGGGTGTCCCAGGAGCATCTGGATCACCAGGGCGGGATGGAAACCAAGGCCAAAGGGTAAGGTGAAATAATTGATAATGAGCTTTTCTACATGAGGCTGGTAACTGGCTGTTAATCTGCTGTATCTGCTTTTGGTTTCATCGCAGAATTGAGATCTGAGCACTGCATGAGGAGCGTTTCCTTCCCTGCTTTTCTGCTACATAACCTCTAGGTGGCACTGTAGTATAGCAGAATAGTGCAAATACACAAGAAGAAATTGAGCTTTCTTTCACTTTCATAATTAAATGCCACATTTTCCCTGCTCTAAAAAAAAACTTCCCCAAAGTGCCGTTTAGACACAGAAGCAACACTTGGGGGGGGGGGGGTCACAGTGCCTTCTAAACCCACCCATAAACAACTATGAGTAGGGAATGATGAGTGCACGATAACAAAAACCCAATAACTGGCTTACTAGATCCACACTATGCTGTCTCTCCCAACTTTAGGGCATTTCTGAAGTTGTGCATGTGCATGTGATAGAAGTGGCTTCTCAATGGGTGCTAATGAGAGAGGATACAAAGGGTGGCTCATTGGATTCTTTTCTGGAGCAGACACCTGCAGATCGTATATTTCCCCAGGTCTTCTCAAAGGGGAACTGCAAGAAATTGTCACAAAATCCAACTTCACCCAGCTGTCTCAAATTCATCCAAGAGATCTCCTATGAAGGGCTGATTTAGGGTTATCGATCCAGTGTAGAACATAGTCCACTAATTCCTTGCATACTGGTGGTGTTATTTAAATAGCAGAAGCAGTAATGAAAGTGGCAAAAACTACTCACAACTTGGATGGTTTCTGTAGTTTCTCTAGTGCCATGTCAATCAGTTGCCTTTAATTTTTTATCTCCTTTGCCTAAGTTATTGGCCTTTTGAATATATGTTCAAATATCTGACAAGCAACAGAAAGAGGGAGAAGGGTGAACTGCTGAGTTTTCTTCTTTTGATGATAGGATTAATTTCCTTCCTATTTTCTCTTTCTGTTGGTTTTAAATCTCTGCTTTATTTCCTTTTTTCTTTTAAAAATTTTAATTTTTTTTACTAGTTCTTTCAAGAGGAAGAAATTATAACATAATCCTTAAATCAACCTGTAGAAACAAACAAATCAGTTTCATGATGGATTGGACATATTATAAAATATAGTTGAGGTTATATTGAATTGCAGTTTAAAGACTGATTTGAAACAGTCAAAAATCTGTTTTCTCTTAATAAAATACCCCCCCCCCCCGGGTTTGGCCATTAGTATCCCTAACAGTGACTTTAACAATATTTGGTAACAGGATAAAATACATTCTCATTCCAAAAGGTAATTATCCTAAGCATAGTTAGTTATGTAGAAGTAAAATCTATTTACATAAATGGGAACCATTTCACAAGACAGTCTTTAGAAGTGGGCTTCTAGGGTGAAATTATATTCAGATCAACAGATCTTGCAAAAGAATTGGGAACAGGTCTCCCTCCTGCTCTTTCCCTGCTCCCTTCCCTGCAAGTACAACATAATGTCTCAGTGGAATAGAGCCAGTGTGGTGTAGTGCAGACTTTCCAAACCTGGTGCCCTCCATATGTGTTGAAATACAGCCCCCATTATCCCCAGCCAACATGGCCATTGGCCAAAGTGGCTGGGGATGATAGGACATGTAGTTCAATACCTCTGGAGGGCACCAGGTTGGGGAAGGATGGAGTAGTAGTTAGACACAGGGGTAGACAGCCTGGTGTCCTCTGGGGGTTGGATCCACGATTTCCCTTCTGCAAAAGGAGGGGAACGTCCACAAGAGGAAGGACTTTGCTTGCAGAAGGTCTCTCTGCTCGATTTTTGCAGAACCCCTCCCCCTTCACAACACAACTCAACCGACTCAGCAGGGTCTCCTGACTCTCTTTGTAGCATTTTGGGGGGCTGGAGGGGCTGCCGTGGGAAGGAGGTAGCAGGGAAGTCCACTTCCACAATTTATCCAGCTTAAATCTGGATCCAGCCCCAGATGTCTTGAACTCCCATAAACCCCAACCAGCATGGCCAGTTTCAATGATTATAGGAATTGTAGTCCAAAACATCTGGAGGGCACCAGGTTGCCTAACCCTGGGTTAGAATGTGGGACTAGAGTTAGGGAGACCCTGGTTTTCCACTCAGCTGTGAAGCTCATGGAATGACCTTGGGCCAGTAACTCTCAGCTGGACCGACCCCACAGGTTTGTTGTGAGGATAAAATGGCCGGGGGGAGCGGGGAGGAACCATGGACACCACCTTGAGCTCCCTGGACGAAAGTCCAGATATAAATACAAATAGATCCTACTTTTATCCAAACATGGATCTCATTGATCTGGGAAAGGAATCACTTGGAGACGGGGGAATTCTGTCATACAGAATAAATATGTCAACTTTCCAATTGACTAATTATGTTGTACTCATGGTGAGGGGAATGGTGGAAGGACACAGCAGGAGCACTGAAGCCTGTTACTCCTGGAGGATGTTGTTGTTCAGTCGTTAAGTCGTGTCCGACTCTTCGTGACCCCATGGACCATAGCACGCCAGGCCTTCCTGTCCTCCACTCTCTCCCGGAGTGTGCTCAAGTTCATATTCATTGCATCAGTGATGCTATCTAGCCATCTCATCCTCTGCCGTCCCCTTCTCCTTTTGCCTTCAATCTTTCCCAGCATCAGGGTCTTTTCCAGGGACTTTTTTCTTCGTATTAGGTGGCCAAAATATTTGAACTTCAGCTTCAGTATCTGTCCTTCCAATGAGCAGTCAGGGGTGATTTCCTTTAGGATGGACTGATTTGTTGTTGTTGTTCAGTCGTTCAGTTGTGTCCGACTCTTCGTGACCCCATGGACCATAGCACGCCAGGCCTTCCTGTCCTGCGCACTCTCCCGGAGTGTGCTCAGGTTCATATTCATTGCATCGGTGATGCTATCTAGCCATCTCATCCTCTGCTGTCCCCTTCTCCTTTTGCCTTCAGTCTTTCCCACCATCAGGGTCTTTTCCAGAGAGTTTTCTCTTCGCATTAGCTGGCCAAAATATTTGAGCATCAGCTTCAATATCTGTCCTTCTAATGAGCACTCAGGGTTGATTTCCTTTAGGATTGACTGATTTGACCTCCTTGCAGTCCAGGGGACTCGTAAGAGTCTTCTCCAGCACCACAGTTCGAAAGCATCAGTTCTTCGGCGCTCAGCCTTCCTTACAGTCCAGCTCTCACAGCCATACATTACTACTGGGAAAACCATAGCTTTGATTAGACGGACCTTTGTTGGCACAGTGATGTCTTCTTCTTACTATGCTGTCTAGGTTTGCCATAGCTTTCCTCCTAAGGAGCAAGCGTCTTTTAATTTCATGGCTACAGTCACCATCTGCGGTGATCTTGGAGCCCAAGAAAATAAAATCTGTCACTGCTTCCATTTCTTCCCCTTCTATATGCCAGGAAATGATAGGGCCAGATGCCATGATCTTAGTTTTTGTAATGTTGAGTTTCAAACCAGCTTTTGCACTCTCCTCTTTCACCCTCAACAAGAGGCTCTTTAGATCCTCTTCACTTTCTGGGACTGATTTGACTTCCTTGCAATCCAGGGGACTCGTAAAAGTCTTCTCCAGCACCACAGTTCGAAAGCATCAATTCTTTGGCGCTCAGCCTTCCTTATAGTCCAGCTCTCACAGCCATACATTTCTACTGGGAAAACCATAGCTTGGTTGTTCCATGTCTGGTTCTTACTGTTGCTTCTTGACCCTCGTACAGGTTTCTCAGGAGACAGGTAAGGTGGTCTGGTACTCCCATCTCTTTCAGAATTTGCCACAGTTTGTTGTGATCCACACAATCAAAGGCTTTAGCGTAGTCCATGAAGCAGAAATAGATGTTTTTCTGGAATTCTCTTGCTTTCTTCATGATGCAGTGAATGTTGGCGATTTGATCTCTAGTTCCTCTGCCTCTTCGAAACCCCACTTGTACTTCCGGTAGTTCTCAGTTCACATGCTGCTGAAGCCTAGCTTGTAGGATTTTGAGCATAACCTTGCTGGCATGTGAAATGAATGCAATTGTACGGTAGTTTGCACACTCTTTGGCATTGCCGTTCTTTGGAATTGGAATGTAAACTGACCTTTTCCAGTCTTGTGGCCACTGCTGAGTGTTCTAAATGCGTTGGCATATTGAGTGCAGCACTTTAACAGCATCATCTCTTAGGATTTTAAATAGCTCAGCTGGAATACTGTCATCTCTGCTAGCTTTGTTGTTAGCAATGCTTCCTAAGGCCTGCTTGACTTCACTCTCTAGGATGTCCGGCTCAAGTTCATTGAGTGCACGATCATGGTTATCAGGGACATTAAGATCTTTCCTGTATAGTTCTTCTATGTATTCTTTCCACCTCTTCTTAATCTCATCTGCTTCTGTTAGGTCCCTGCCTTCTATGTCCATTATCATGCCTGTCTTTGCACAAAACATTCCCTTGAGATCTCCCGATTTTTTTGAAAAGATCTCTAGTCTTTCCCATTCTGTTGTTTTCCTCAATTTCTTTGCATTGTTCGTTTAAGAAGGCCTTCTAGTCTCTCCTTGCTATTCTCTGGAACTCTGCATTCAGTTGAATATATCTTCCCCTTTTTCCCTTGCTTTTCGCTTCCCTTCTTTCCTCAGCTACTTGTAAAGCCTCATCAGACAGCCACTTTGCTTCCTTGTATTTCTTTTTCTTTGAGATGGCTTTAGTTACTGCCTCCTGAACAATGTTACAGACCTCCGTCCATAGTTCCTCAGGCACTCTGTCTATCAGGTCTAATCCCTTAAATCTATTCATCACCTCCACTGTATATTCATAGGGGATATGATTGCGGTCATACCTGAATGATTTAGTGGTTTTCCCTACGTTCTTCAATTTTAGCCGAAATTTTGCAAGAAGCAGCTCATGATCTGAGCCACAGTCAGCTCCAGGTCTTGTTTTGACTGACTTTATAGAGCTTCTCCATGTTTGGCTGCAAAGGACATAATCAGTCTGATTTCGATATTGACCATCTGGTGATGTCCATGTGTAGAGTCGCTTCTTGTGCTGTGGAAAAGCGTGTTTGCTCTGATCAGCGTGTTCTCTTGGCAAAACTCTATTAGCCTTTGTCCTGCTTCATTTTGTACACCAAGGCCATGCTTGCCTGTTATCCCGGTGATTTCTTGACTTCCTACTTTAGCATTCCAATCCCCCATGATGAAAAGGACATCTTTTTTTGGTGTTAGTTCTAGAAGGTGTTGTAGGTCTTCATAGGACCGATCAACCTCAGCTTCTTCGGCCTCAGTGGTTGGGGCATAGACTTGAATTACTGTGACGTTGAATGGTTTGCCTTGGATTTGTACTAAGATCATTGTATCGTTTCTGAGATTGTACCCCAGTACTGCTTTTCCCACCCTTTTATTGACTATGAGTGCTACTCCATTTCTTCTAAGGGATTCTTGCCCACACAGTAGTAGATATAATGGTCACCTGAATTAAATTCGCCCATGCTTGTTCATTTTATTTCGCTGATTCCCAAGATGTCGATGTTCAATCTTGCCATCTCACGTTTGACCACCTCCAGCTTACCTTGATTCATAGATCTTACATTCCAGCTTCCTAAACAATATTGTTCTTTACAGCATTGGATTTTCTTTTCACCACCAGACACATCCACAGCTGAGTGTCCTTTCGGCTTTGGCCCAGCCATTTCACTCTTTCTGGCACTACTTGGAAATACCCTCTGCTCTTCCCCAGTAGTATATTGGACACCTTCCAACCTGAGGGGCTCATCTTCCAGCGTCATCTCTTTTAGCCTTGTGATATGTTCCATGGGGTTTTCTTGGCAAGGATGCTGGAGTGGGTTGCCATTTCCTTCTCCAGTGGACCACATTTTGTCAGAACTCTCCGCCATGACCTGTCCATCTTGAGTGGCCCTGCACGGCATAGCTTATGGCTTCACTGAGTTACGCAAGCCCCTTCGCCACAACAAGGCAGTGATCCATGAAGGGGCCTGAAGGATGAGTATTGCCTAATTTCCAAGTGAATAAATTTTAAGACACATTTTTAAGTGGGTAAATCTGCCATCTTGTATGGCATTTGGGGCTACCCTAACAATGGCTTCACACAAGACATTTCTCTTTCAAGCATAAAATGTACAAGATGTGCACACTATCGTGTGTGAAAATAGCATGTCCATTTATTGCTATGATTGGAGCCCTATTCAGTCATTAAGAAAGTGTAAGCATGGAGGGGAGCGGCTACACACACTGTAGCCCCACTCCCTCCAGCCGTGACCTCCCTGTGTTTACCGGGAAGGTCTGAGGTGGGAGTCGCAAGTGGAGGGACGGGACTGCAGCGTCTGTCCCCTCGGTGCTTACACTTCTTGAGCAACTGGATAGGGCTCGTGTGTGTTCGGGAGCTGCTGCAGCTTTCAGCTATGTGTAATAGGTCATATGCACATTTATGTGATTTTTGCACAAGACAGTGTAGACATTTTGAATCTGACTTTTATCTATGTGTTTAATTATTTATTTCCATACTCCCCAATAGCCGAAGCTCTCTGGGCGGTTCAGAAAAATTGAAACCACAAAGTATGACATAAAACCATATAAAATATGAAAGCTTTAAACTGCAATATAAAAGTGCAACCAGAAGAAAACCTAGCAGCAATGCAGAGATTTAAAACAGCAGAGTGCAGGAACAGTGGGCGAGTTAGGAAATTTTAGACTCTGGAATCAGTGGTCTTATGGGGGCGTTCCGTTAACATGGCGATGTGTATTACTTCACTTCCTTCAACATGTAGGTAAGCTAGCGCTGCAGGGTTTGGGGCCTTCCTGCTCATACTCCTGAGTGGGTTCCTGGACCTCTGCCACAGAGTCCTGCCCTAATGGCACCACTGTGCAGGACAAATGCCATGTGTGAAGCAGTCCCCCAAACTGATACAGAGCAAGTGATTTAAGGATCACAAAGGCTGCAATTCTAAAGCTCTTTATCCATGTACACCCTACTGAACCTGCTGTAGGATTAAACTTTAAACCTTGGAGAATAAGAAAGGGAATTCAGCATCTGTTACTTATTAGAAAGGTGGTATTACAGATATATTCCCTAAACCTCTTCATGCCTAATCCTCTTCTTGTGTACACACTTATGTAGCAGGCCTTGCTGTATTCAAACGCAGTGAAGCAAGACTTGCATAGTCTGTCAGCTCTTCAACAATGCCCCTGCTGTGAATGAGGAGGGGTGTGTGTTCTGGATAGCAGAAGCAGTCCAAGAACGACTTGGCTGCAGTTCCGCGATATTAGCTTTATTTGGTTAGGAATTTCTGTGAATTGCTCCAAGAACAGCACTGAGCACGCTTCTCAGCCTGAATTTGAGTCTTTTAATAGATGCAAAAGAAAGTCTGTGCAGACATGGCTATAGTGAGGGTATCTCATACCATTGTAGCCATAGGGCAGAGTGCAGGTTCTCTTTCAGCCTGAGGGCTGAATTCCATTTTAAAGACTCTTTGGGGGGCCGCAGTGCAGTGGTGGGTGGGGCTGATGGCAAAAGGGGATGGACTAAAATACTCCTAATACCAGCATATTGTAGCTTAAGGGCACAATCCTATGTATGTTTAGACAGAAAAAAGTCCTATAACTCCCAGCATGCTGGGAGTTATAGGACTTTTTTCTGTCTAAACATACATAGGATTGTGCCCTAAACCTCTTATTGTCAGTAACTTAGGCTGCCTTTACACTAAAGGAAACCCCCCACAGTCCTCCCATTATGGACCCTTTCCACATTTATTGCGGGCTCCCAGACAGCGCCCACGTGATTGCTGAGAGAGGAAGCTTTTAATTTTCAAGGTTCCATAGAACACAATGAAACAGCATCACCTAGTGGCTGTTTTAATAGCATAACAATCCGACTTTTAAAAAAATGGTTCATTAGTTCTGGATTTTTTTGGAGCGAAATAACCAGAAAATACTTCTGGATGTTCCCTGGAGGTTAACAATGTCATGAAAAGGACCCGCACACTTCTGTGAGCAAGCAATCTCAATAGCAGAATAAAAGCTCCATGAGAAGGAGCCATTAGTCTTAGGCGAGGCATTTCAACCTTTCAGAATGGTGAAAAAACTGCACAAAAACTGGGAAACCACCAAATGATGTCTGTTGTCTGGGGAAGGAGGTGGGGCTAGGGGGAAGGAGGTGGTCTTTTGGGGAACCCCAGAGGATTGGGACCCCAGGAAGGCTATATTTGGTCCCCAGGCTTGAGATTCTCCACCCCAGCCATAGGGGGCGAGATTAGCAAAGCACTGCGACTGTCATCTACTTTAGCTTTCCAACTTGATGCCTTCCAGATGTGTTGGACTCCCAACTCCCAATATTCCCTCTAGCATGTTCATGCCGGCTGGAGATGATGGGAGTTGTAGTTTAAGACTTCTGGAGGGTGGCAGGTTGGGAAGGCTGATTTACTGCAACTGGTCCAGCTGATTGTTGGGAATCCTTACCTTTACCATCATTTTCCTTTGTTTGTTTAGGATTTTTTTAAGCCAAAGGAAAAGATAGATGAGGAGTGAATTTAGTTAGTTTGCTTTGTTTATTTGCTGCTTTTCCACAGTGGACTGTGCCCCAAAGCAGCTCACAAAGAACATTGGCTTATCAAAATGATTCAGATTGGAAAAAAGCATTTTATGAAACTTATCAATAAATTCAAATAAGGCAAAAATTGGTTCAATACAGGTAGCATAAATTCAATATTAAAATGAAATAATCTAGACTTAATACATAACAAGTACAGGACAAAATAAAAAATCAGCAGGCTAAAAAACTGCTAGCACTAGCTTTCCTGCAGTCCAAGGGCAAAAGCAGCCTGGCATAAATATGGTCTAGACGGGATAAGTTCTTCTCAGCAGGCTGGATGGTCCACAGCTGGCTCCCTCACCTCTCCCCCAGGGGAGGCTGGTTGCAGCAAGAGTGAAAAGTTTGGGAGTGGAAGTGAGGGTAAGTCATCTTTCCTGGCTTCACAGGTGTTCTAGCTGCTAGTACTGGTCGTACTGCACGCCAGTGAGAAAGAGAGAATAGGAGAAAGGCAGACAGAGACCAATGTATCAAGACATATATGCTGTTAAAAATTTAAAAGTGGGCTCTTTGGGCCAATCTACATTGCGCCTGCCATCGCAACGAATTCGGTGTCCTGTTGGGTTAAACGCTCTCGCATTAAAACGTGATTATCCACACTCAGCCATTTTCCCCGTTGCAGTGCTTCATTGAATGTGCATGCAAGCCCAGTTCACACTTGAGCGCTGTGCTGTTTTGCTGCTCTTAAAGACGGTGGCTTTCATTAGAGGATCAGAAACTCTTCCTGTTTCTGCTGATTCCATGCCCACCACGCGGCAGTGGCGCGGGAGAGGCTTGTTGTTTTCCGCATGTTTTTCTGGCCTTGGGGAAAACGACCAGCTTGTCCCTTGCCGCCGCCGCTGTAGCAGGTGGGGGTGGAGGGAAAAAGGAGGCACCTATCCTCTTCTCCACCCCCACCTACTGGAGGCCAGGGCGAGTGGATGGGGGGTGTCTGCCAATGCTCTTTTCCCTGTGCCAGCCCTTGACAGCTGGCACGAGGAAGAGGGGCAGTGGCGGCAGCACCCAGTGCTCGTGTTTGGGGGTGGGGCTGCTGGCATCTTCAAAGATCTGAAGCTTCATGTCGGCCGGTTCACATCTTCGAATCTTCAAAGATCATGCCTGAATTAGAAAAAAAAAAAAACATCGCGGAGAAGCCACGATTCTTCGAAGATAACGCCTTAATTTTTTTAAAAAAAGCTGAAGTGGGGAATAGAAAGGGGTAAAACTTAGTCTCATTTGAAGGGATAGAACAACCCCCTTCTCAATGCAGGAAGCCTGATTCCCAGGCAGTTGCCCATTCAACTACTGACCCAGACCTACCCTGCTTAGCTTCCGAGATCAGACAAGTGCGCACACATGCAGCCCTTTGCTTGTTGCTGAGGAAACATTGAGTGCTGAGGAAGTTATGTGATCAGTAGTGGGAAGACAACATGGGGCTGTTGAGAGCTGTGATTGGACAGGAGGGAAATACAAACACCACCGTATACGGACAGGCAGGGGAGAGGACTACGACCAGATATGGTAGCGAAGGCGGAAAATCAGAGCACATTAAGGGGAAATACTGGGATATCAGGGTATTGAAAGTGGGAGCACGGAAGTGGGAAATTCCGGTTCCAGTTCGAGGCGGGTACTGCGTAGTGTGAAAGACGGGCGGTGAAACCTCACTGGAAGCGAAAAAACCCGTAAGTGTAGATCGGCCCTCTGTTGCAGGTTTAGGGTAGTATCCAGTGTTCATCCTACATAGAGTAGACCCATTGAAATGAATGGGTTAGTTACAACTAACTTAAGTCCCGTTCATTTCAAGGGTCTACTGTATGTTGGACTAACTTTGGATAGTTAGAAATTAAACTGGATCCCACATCTGAAAAGGTTGAAGGCTACTGCTTGCTTGTACCCAAACAGACCACATCACTGCAGAGCAAATACAAAATAACTCTTTCTGTCTCTCCAAACTAGTGTCTCCACACAGTTGGGGGGCGTACTGCAGGTCAAGGTGCAGGATCCAATCCATCCCATAAGAACATAAGAAGAGCCCTGCGATATCTGAACAAAGTCCTATCTAATCCAGCCTTCTATTTGCACAGTGGCCAACTATGCGTGTCCATGGGAAGCTGACATGCAGGACATGAGGTCAATAGCACCCTCCCACTCATGTTCCCCAGCAACTGGTATTCAGAGGCATATTGCCTCTGGTAATAATGGAGGTGGCATATAGCCATCATGACTAGTAGTTATTGATAGCCTTAACTTCTGTAAACTGCCCAGAGAGCTTTGTCTATGGGGCAGTATAGAAATGTTTAATCCTCCTCCTCCTCCTCCTCCTCCTCCTCCTCCTCCTCCTCCTCCTCCTCCATGAACCCTGCCAGTAGAGTTCATAAAATTAGTTGGCCGGCCATTCTTGGCTGAACTGTGTGGCAAACACAGATTTCCCAATGCTGTGTCTGCCACTTAACGGACATGTAGAGGCAGATGGGCATCTGCAGGGGGGAAGCACTGGTTAGAAGGGCAGCTTGCTTAACTTTGTCCCTATAGGCTGTTTTGTCCCATTTTCCTTAGCATGTCTGAGGGCATCTCTACACCTGCAAGCTATCGCACATTCATGATTGGCCACTCATAGAGGTTTGCAGGTCCATTACATGACGTCATACTCCTCCAGTGATTTTCCCGCCATTTCCCCCTGTCTATCCCATGTTATCCCCAAATGGAAAAAATGCCGTATTTTTTCAGCCTGCGCAACAGGAGTGCCATGGCCCACCTGTGTACTTTTCCCATGGTGCGAAAAACCCGCTTTGTTTAGGGTCGTTGGGGGTGCAGTCACGATGACGATGGCAGTGACGTCAGGGTGGTGGGTGTGTCGCTATACTGCCCTGCTGCCCTGCTGCCCTGCTGCCCTGCTGCCCTGCTGCCCTGCTGCCCTGCTGTGACTAAATGCAGTGCACTGACTTTTGCTCCCAACTTTGGCTGCTTACTCTGCACACAGATGCCAGCATTTTAGCAGTTCGCCGGGGAGCTGGTGCCTGCAGGGGTGGGGTTCGGGCAGTTTGGTGGAGGTTGCTGTCTACCCACATTGCATTTCAATCACAACCAAACCACCAGTAATTTACAAGGGGAGGGAAAGGGGCAGGAACTAGGGAGGACATTTCGCAATGCTCCAGTGCACGTAATGGCTTTTTGTGAAAAAGTAGCCACCCTGTGAAAAGGTAAGGAATGGAATATAATGAGATAAAAACAACTGTGTAAAGGAGCCCCATCTAATCCTGTGTTGAAACTGGATGGAGAAAGCCCTGGTATTGATGCGGATTTCTGCCCCTGTGTGATGAATCCCTCAGGCTGGAAAGAAGTCTGGGAGCAGGAAAACAGCCCTCAGAAAAGCAGTGGGTGGGGAATAGGGTTGGTGGAGAATTTCTCCCCGAAACTTCAGGGGGCAGAGCGCCAACATGTTCGGCCCCCCGAACAAGTTTCGGGGAGAAATTCTCCACACCCCACCCCGGGACGGGACTTACCTTTCCCGAATGTCCCTCCTGGCGGCGGGTCCCGGCGGCGGTTCGTCGGGTCTTCGTCAGGGGCTGCTGCCGCCGCCATTCCAATAAAACTAAAAAAAACCCAACGCCCCCGTGATAGGCTACGTGACGATTAACGTAGCCTATCACAGCTAGATTTGCAAAGTCAGCCATGATAGGCTACGTAAATCGTCACGTAGCCTATCACGGGTGACTTTAAAAAAAAAAAAAAGAGTGCGTACGGATAATGGCGGCCCCCATAGGGAGCCGCCATTCCCGTTCCTTATTTGGTCGCTGTAGTCTACGTAAAGATTTACGTAGACTACAGCGACCAAATAAGGAACGCGAATGGCGGCTCCCTATGGGGGCCGCCATTTGCATACGCGCTTTTTTTTTTTTTTTAAAGTCACCCGTGATAGGCTACGTGACGATTTATGTAGCCTATCACGGCTGACTTTGCAGATCTAGCCGTGATAGGCTACGTTAATCGTCACGTAGCCTATCACGGGGGCATTTTGTTTTTGTTTTTTAACTTTTAATTTCGCGGCCGGGCGAGGCGCCTCCTCCCCGGCCTGAATTTCGGCCGGGCGAGGCGGGAAGCCTCCCCCCCAGCCTGAATTTCGGCTGGGCGAGGCGGGAAGCCTCCCCCCCCCCGGCCTGAACTTCGGGGGGAGAGCAGCGAAGCGCCTCCCCCCCACCGCGAAAAGCTGCGAGACCAGGTAAGTGGGTTTCGTGCACCCCTAGTGGGGAAGGCTTAAGCATCATTTCCTACTTCTCCCCTGCAAATTTCTTCCCATCTGCACAGTCATCACTGCCAGCAAATACAGGGTTGAGAATCCCCATTTTGGTGCTTACTGAATAGTTCTGAACTCAGCTTCCTAGGTTACTATGGAACAAGAGTATAGCTATTCCTCCACAGAAAGTCTACCTTCTCTTGAACATTAAATGGGAGTGGGATATTGTACTACAGCTGGCTTGGGGCTAATGCAAGTATAGGATTAATGGGAAAGACCAGGATTTCTTTGTGTTTAATATCTGAAAAGAACCTTATTCACCACCTGGTCACAAATCTAAAAGGGTGGTGCATGCACCCAATATGAATACATTTCCATTCCTTCTCTGTTTTCAGCATTTCCAGAATTAGCTTTAAGATGCATATTTGCCATTTGATAATGTGAGAAACAAAATCTAGTAACGAGTAGTGAAGTAGTCTAAACAGCAGTGTTTATTAAAGACTGGAGGGACAGCTCTGTATCCAACTGCTTCTTAAAACAGACTTCTGTTGCTTTCATTTATAAAAGGCCTTTTTCACACCTAACAAAATACAGTAGGAGGAAATTTGTAAATGGCCAAGAGGTACAGAAAGAGTGCCAAAGTAAACATACCTAGATGGTTTGCACGGAGATATTCTTTAGCAGCTAAATAGGAGAAACAGCAACACATGAAAACAAATGATGCAATATCATTTAAAACAATGTTTAAAAGAAACATGTGTGGAGGCATTTTAAGAGGGACTGAGAGAAAAGCTCATGCACCCCAGTCCTGGGATCAGGAGGCAGAGCAGTTGGCTGCATACAGACTGTTGACGTTTTGCAAACTTTAAGGGGTATAGGAGCAACCTGATTCCTCACTTCCTGTGCTGCTTCACAGAATGGTGGTTCTTTGGAGTACTCTGCCAGTCACCTGGTGGGAATGAGGGGAAAGGGATGCTATGGCTGGGTCTTCCTTTCTCTTTTCCCATTTAGCAGCTAACTGGCATAGTCAAAAGCTCCTGATAATGCTGATCGGTGATTAAATAGGAGAAAAAAGAGGACAGGGCCTATTCTGACTTGGGCTGTGTTTCCACCACAACAGAAAGAGAAGCTAATGGGGGAGTACCAGATCGCTTCACAGACTATACTTCCTGGTGGGGGTGGATGTTGGAGTGAACGTCATCTGACTAGCAGGGGATGCTTAACCAATAAGAGAGGCTCTCCCCACCCTTCTCCTTTCCCCTGAAAGTGCAGATGCACCTGCATTTCAGGAGCAAGCCTTATTGAGCACAATGGGAGTTGCTTCCGTGTAGACACACATATGCTTGTGCTGGGAAGTGGGAGAAGAACACAAAGAGGGAAACCAGCCCCCATTTTAACCTGCAGTACCTCATTGACCACAATGGGAGTTAATTTTGAGGAGACACTAATGGGTTTGATGTGGGAAAGAGTTGGAAACCAGCCCCCATTTTAACTCACAGGATGTCTATAAGGAAGTTGTACTTCCTTCCTAAAGCAATGAATCGGAGCCTCAAGATCACACTTAATCACATTTAAGGAATTGGGCTTTAAAATGTTCCATGTCAATTGTGGGGCTTCTCTGTTATTTCTGTGGTCATTGAGACGGCAAGTCTCATTCAGCACAATGGGAGGAAACACCCCTTGACTCTGGGCATGGGCAGGGCTAGCCTACCTGAGCTAAATGCAGGGGTTGGGGCACACAGCAACTATACCAGGGAGAACCCGACTTAAGGAAAAGAATCGGACTTTAAGCTGTCTCAGGAAATCTGATTTTTCCCTGATAAGCTCCGGGGTGGCTGCTGGATGGCCACGACGTCATGTATCCCTAACAGCCTCAACTCACAGCTGTCTCGGAGTAAATTGCTGGTGGAAACACCCCCGTGGACATAGGGGAAGAAGGCACCAAAAATAACAGGTGGTGGATATTACCCAGAGCTTCAGGTTTAAATAGCAGGCTACACTAAACATATGGGGTTGTTTCTAATGGGTGGGATCAAATGTTATAACTTAAATCCCATTCATTTCAATGGGTCTGCTCTGAAGTAGGACTAACATTGGATACAACTCATGGCTGCCCACAGAAAAGACAGCTGCACACTGAGCTCTCTCCCCGTCCTCTTATGTAACGTCTAGTAGAACATACTCCATGTCATGATTTCATGACGTTCCACATTTCCTTATTGTTCAGTAGCAGCAGCCAATGATGTGGAGTGGAAATGCAGAATGTGGTGACATCAGCCCAGGGGTAGGTTCTACTAGATGTTACAGACTGAAGGACTATCCACTCAACTCCCGTTTTCGGTGGAAGTGTTTACCATAAGGTCTAGAATGTCCTTTGTTCTGAAGTTTCTGACATCACTTAACTGTTCTTGGATAGAGCCCCCCTCCCACAACAGTGTTAGGGATATATTGCTGGACAATTGTCCCCACAAGCTAGTTGTCTCATACTGGTCTGTATACAGAGACCACACTGTTCCTACGTGTAGTTTGCTATTCGGGGGGTGAGAATGATAACATTTTGGAGTATATTTGGGCTCTCAAATTTGAGTTTCAGGGGAAAAAAGAAGCACATCCAAGATGAGCTTGGGAAGTTGAAATCTAAATTTTTAATTTTCAAAATGTAAAAAAATAATAATCAAAAATCCAAACCACATTTTTAGAACCTAGGGATGTATGAATCCCTTACCTGGTTCTGGTCGGGGCATCCGCTGCGGGGGGAGGCAATCCGTTTCTCCCCCTGGAATCCTCGACGGGGGGGAGGCGATCCAGTCCTCCCCCCTGGAGTCCTGCCCAGCCGGCTCCGCTCCGCAGCCATGCCACGGAGCCGCTGGCCGGTCCGATCCGCAGCGGAGCCTCCAGCCGCTGCTGGGCTGGTGCGGACACAAATGGTGTCCTGCGTAGGAGATGCCATATGCGTCCCTGTGGTAGCCCGTGATAGGCTATGTAAATATTTACGTACCCTATCACGGCTAAAGCAGGGATGCAAATGGCAGCCGCTACACCATTTCCGTGGCTGCCTTTACCGTGATAGGCTACGTAAATACTTACATAGCCTATCACGGCAAAGAACAGTGGTGCAAATGGTGTAGTGGCCGCCATTTGCGTCCCTGCTCTTTGCTGTGATAAGCTACGTAAATACTTATGTAGCCTATCACGGCTGCCTGCAAGCATGCAAATGGCAGCCACAGCAGCCTGGCAGCGGCCGGCCGGGAGACCAGCCGGAGCCGCTGGAGCCGCTGCATCCGCCCCAGGTAAGCTCCATCCCGGGGGGATTCTGTGGGGGGGGGGGAGGCCATTCCGCCACGGATTCCGGGGGGACGGATTCTAAAGAACTGGAGTCTGTGGCGGAATTCTCTGACTTCCGTCTTAGAACCTCATTGTGTTTAGCATTTGTGTGAGATCTCATGTTGGCTTTCTTGAATCTTGAAGTGAATGGATCAACTTGTGATTTCATGGAACTTCCTGCACCTGTCAGAGTATTGTGGAGTTGGGATTGTGGCCATTTTGTGCAGTAAACAGTGCCATTCCAATCAATGGGATAAAGAGCAATACACTAATTCACGTACCTTCCTTTTAATCTAGGGTCTGCCAGGCAAAGATGGACCCACTGGACCTCAAGGACTCCCAGGGTCTGTGGTAGGTCTAAACAGGCTACTAAAGTCTAGATAACAGGGGTTAAATATGTGTCATCACAGGACATCGGTAGCTTTTTCACATAGTTAACTTCTTTTCAAAGTTATGTAGCTATGTGCAGTTATCCACATCATAGTATGTATTAGCTAAAAGCGAAAATATGTAACCATTTGATGTACTAATGATATGGAGAAGCCACCACACTTCTGAAGTTGTGCCCAGTCCTGTGGAGATTTCAACTCGTGTCCATCTTAAAATGTCCTACGGAGATTTCAGCTCGTGTCCAGCTACAGCTCACCAACTTGTAGAGAACTATCAAAATGCAGGTTGCAGCCAGGAGGTGGCTAGGCATGATCTCAATACATATTGGGTACATTGGCAGTATTGGTAGGGCTGTGCAGAAAAAATAAATGGCTTTGGAACCTGTCTTATTGGCTCAGATAGGGGGTGCCTCATCTTGGAGCCTCAGACAACATGCTTTGCCTTGGATTGCTTTGGACCTTCATCCAAGGTGAAGTTGGACCTGATCCAACTTCACCTTGGATCTGAAGTTGTCTGAGTATCTCTGAAGCAGGTCACCCCACCTTGGATTCATGCCTTGGCCAAGGCAAATGCAGAATCCCAGAAAATGGCAGCTAGGCCTCCATTACAATACTGTTGATGGTCCAGTCAAAGTGATTATTTTTTGATCTTCAGACTTAAGTCTAGTCAGTGGCTCCCCAACCATGCTTGAGTCTAGGCAGTGGCCATGCTGTCTGGGGATAATGGGAGTCCAACAATAACTGGAGGTCCAAGTTTGGGAACCATTGGTCTAAAGCAGGATCCCCAACATTTTTGGGTCAGTGGGCACATTTGGAATTTTGAGAGATTGTCATGGGCACTCTCACAAAATGACTCCCATGAGGCAGCTTGCTTATTCATGAGGGGGGCTTCCTTATTTGTAATGCTTCATTGTTCTTTTATGAATAATTTCCTTGAAAACACTCATTTCCTTGAAGGCAAACTAATGAGACTTAGAGGAAAGCAACTTGTCCAAGAACCTAAGTACAAAGCAGAGGTCTGAGCTCCAAAACATG
This sequence comes from Heloderma suspectum, assembly GCF_057233095.1. Lineage (NCBI taxonomy): Eukaryota > Metazoa > Chordata > Lepidosauria > Squamata > Helodermatidae > Heloderma > Heloderma suspectum. The sequence goes on along the minus strand of NC_139461.1, from coordinate 26,193,108 downwards.
AAGCCACTCCTTTTGAATCCAGAAAAAGATGGTGCTGGAGGGCAGCAATTTTGATTTAACTAACAAAATATTTTGGGTTCCGCCTTCATCAGCTGTTAAGATATAAATGCTATTTCCAAGGTGTCAGTTGTAGAGCTGTGAGGATAGAATGTTCAGATCAATTGCAGATGTTAAGCAATGTTTGTACTGTCCTCCAGGATAAGGCCATGCGGTGCCAGTGTGTCAAATGTGTATATCCAGAAGTTCTCCCTCTTAGGGTGCAATCCTATGGGGATAGTCAGCCACCTCCAAATTCAGAGGAGACCGACTATCCAATGCAGGACCAGTGGAGCGCGGAGGGGATCCGCCCTGCATTTGCAGCTGGACAGCCAATTTTGGCTGTCTAACTGGTGCACTTTGGAGTGAGGGTGGGGGAGGCCAGATGGCACATAGGAAGCATCGTACCGGCACTTTTGTTGTCCCCTCCCCCAGGAATGCCCCCTTTTTGGCTGCTCTGCACTGCTCTTCTGAGTGTGGAGCTAGGGATGACCTGTGCCTCCTACAAGGCAGTAGGGCAAGGGGCGGGGAGTCGGATTTCTGGGAACCGACCTCGGAGCGTTGGCTGTGAGTTCAGTTCCCAGAAACTGAAAAATCCTATAGCCGTCTAGACGCTGTCTAGCAGCCGTAGGATTGCGCTCTTAGTCAATGTTGGATCTGCTGGCATATCTGTAGCTGTTACAGATAAGTCAAACAGGCTATGGCACTCAGTGTTGAAATGCTTTGGTTGCTCCACTTTTTTTGTCAAGACTGCCGATTTGTGGTTTCTGAAGCGTGTGCATAGGTCAGTAGTAGTTTTTCCTACATACTGGATGTGACATCCTGGTTTTTTGCATTCATTTACATAAATTATGTTGCATGACCTACAGGTGATATTCTGTTTGATGTAATATGTGTGTTCCATCCTTGTGCTTTTGATAGTAGTTGTCTCCATGAGGTACACGCAGGTGATGCAGCATTTGGAGTGGCAAGGATGAGATCCACGATTGCTGATAGGTGGCTTAAGCATAGCTCTCACTAGTACTTTGCGTAAATTAGGAGGCTGGCGAAATGCTATAACAGGAGGTTTGTTGATGGCTTTAGCAAGATGTTCAGAGTTTATTAACAATTGGTAGCTCTGTCTGTTTGCAAGGTGATAGTTAGATGCTGGATGGAAATCTACTACAAATGGAATATATCCTTCTTTGTTTTTGCAAACCTCATTTTGATGGAGGAGGTTTTCTCTAGACATAATGGAGGATCAGTGGATGTTGCAATCTATTTGTGGATGATATACATTATATATACATTATTCTCTCATTCATATATATATATATATATATATATATAAATAAAATAAAATAAATTAGGAGGAGCAGGGAGCCTGATGGTCAACAAGGTGTCCCATGGGCACATTCGTACTCATGGGTGCCATGTTACAGACCCCCAAGTCTAGAGGAACATCCACTTTATCTTTAATTCAATTTCTCAGATTTGCTGCAGTGGATCTCTAGGCAATGAATTTTTGTAGACTCTATTTGTGCTTCAATTCAATTTGAATGTTGAATCTTGCTCTCTCCATTCAGGGAATACCTGGGGCTCCAGGTGTGCCAGGAGTTATGGGTAATGTTGGGCCACAAGGTGATGCTGGACCACCTGTAAGTAGCAGAACATTATACAGGCTATGTCACTAATGAACAACCTTTTTGATAAGTGTGCCTCAAGTCAAGCCCAGTCCACAGTATAAGGCTGTATAAGTCTTATATAGTATTAGTACTCCGATATTCACTATAGTACATATGCAGCCTGCCTGTGCCTTGGGTGGTTTAGCCTACTGAGTGGAGAGCAGACAGAAGTGAAGCACTGAAGGAACAAGCAGGAATGCAGACCTGCCTCCATGCATTAGCCAAGACTATAGGTTGTCCAACTCCTACTCAGCTTCAAGCTGGCCACCAGTGTTGTAGATAATGTCTCTGCTGAGTCTGAAAGACAGGGCTCAGAAGAGGTCAAGGGAATTCCACAAGCTATCATGAGGGAGGATCTTTCATCTGTGTTCTACCAGTCCCACCCTCCCGCCCCAATTGATGGATAAATAAAAAGGCAGAATGACCTTCAGGAGGGTCAGGGCCCATTGTGGGAAGCATAAAGTATTATGAAGCTGTTTTTCAGTATATGGTAATTTACAGTTTTTCCACGTGGAGGTACTTTCATAAGACCATTTCACTGCATGACTTTGATGAGGATAAGTCACGCTCTGTAAGATAACTCTTTCCACTTCAAGAATGGCCAACTGAATTGGCCCTTGGTGTTGGTATGATCCAACTCAGGGTCCCTTTGATAGGAAATTATCAGTTTCAGCTATACAACTCTGTTTTGTGATGGTATATTGTATTGGTGGTGTCATTGGGAACTTTTTTCCAAGGCTAATTGCTGAGTGGGAGGGGGGGTCAGGATGACAGCTGGAGCCCTGCAGTCCTGAGGAACATCCCCCCACCCATGCTTAGAATCAAATGTTTCAAAAACCCAGATGTGATTGCTAAATACACAATTAAAATAACACATAGTTAAACCCTCAGAGGCTCATAAAACTGCCATGTTTTGGTTTCTTTTACTTTACTTCACATAGTCTGAGAATGAAAACAGTGACAGTCGCCAACAAACCTCTTTACACATGTTTTCCAACCAAGAAGAGTTTAAAAACTTCCAGTGCTGGGCACGGGATCTGATATGAGATGCTCACTCAAAATTACCCCTCCCCAGCCCCAGTATGCACATAGATCTCCCTCTCCTACTTTGGATGGAGGCCAATATTTGGGGCAGGAGTAGGCAACCTGGTGCCCTCCAGATAATTTAGACTATCACTCGCAGAATCCCTGACCATTGGCCATGCTGGCTGGGGCTTACCGGAGTTGCAGTCCAAAACATCTGGAGGGCCCCAGGTTGCCTACCTCTGCTTCGTAGAGCCAATCATTCTGTTGCCACTCACCACAAAGATACCACATCAGCACCAACCTATTAATATTTGCAGGTGGTGTTTGGGATGTGTTATGAACTACAATCAGACCCTGGTGACATAATTACTGCTGCAATGTGGCGCAAGCCCTATAACCTATATGTTACTGCATTAAAAAGTCCTGTGAATTTCAAAGAGGGGGAAAGGACATGTGCACAAATTACAGTTTGCTTTTTAAATGTTTTTCCCCACAGGGACTTCCTGGAGCAAAAGGCGAGAGGGGTGAACGTGTAAGTGCCTTTTAATTTCAGAATTGTACAGACAGCAGGAATACGAAGAGAATTAGGCTTATTTGTTTTAAAAACAAGGCACTGTTGTTCCAGTTGTGATGAAATAATGATGTGAGTGGTTCTTTTTAAGGACACTAAGGCTGCAATCCAATCCACATGTACCTGTCGGGTAAGCCCCTGTTAAACTCAGTGGGTGGGTTAAATCCAAAATTGCATGAGTGGATTTTTGCTCGTGTAATGGGACTTCTCCTCACTCTTCTCTGTTCTGCAGCCCGCTGTGCACCACACAGATCTGCTCTGAAGGGTCCCCACTCTCTGGAGCAGATTTGGGGGCACGCACACGGGGCTGAAGTGGAATGAGGAAATCTGTTCTGCCAGCGGTTTCTGTTCTGTTGGATGCAACCCAGCGGTGCTTACTCCTGCATATACTTGTATAGCATTGTGCTGTCAAAAACCAAAGGGCATCATTTTCCAGTGATCAGGGAGAGAAACTTCCACATTCTATGCAGCTCACAGTCTCTCCTTGAGGAACATTATTCTAAGAGGTGCTAATGTATCATTATGATCTTCTTATTACGCAGGGAGACCTTCAGTCCCATGCAATGGTACGGACAGTAGCTCGTCAGGTGTGCGAACAGCTTATCCAAGGTGGGTACAAGTACTTATAATTCTAATCGCTGTAGATGTTATCTATTACTGGTGTTAGCACATTTCTAAAATACAACACAACTGTGCAGCTTGTGATACATCAAGCTGAACACAGTTCACAACACTGTGGCCCATATAGCCGGTTCATTGAAATAAAGTTTAATCAGGACCAGTTTATTGGCTGAAGTATTTCTTTTTGTGGATTTGTCTACTTTGCAGGTCATCTGGCCAGATATAACTCAATCTTAAATCAGATTCCAAGCCAGTCTGTTTCAACACGAACTGTTCCCGGACCCCCTGGTGAACCAGGACGGCAAGGACTACCTGGACCTCAGGGAGAACAAGGATCTCCAGGAAGCCCAGGATTTCCAGGCAGCCCTGGTCAGCCCGGAAGACCTGGTGAAAGAGGTAAGCGGAATACGAATACGTATAAAATAAAACTGGAGCTTTCCTGAAAGTTACCAAAGACAACATAATGTATGACTGATGTCATGCTGAACATATAAAGTCAAAGAGATATAAATAGCTTCTAATTCCTGGGAGGCACTGAGAGTGTTAAAACCCATTCTGAAAATTTTCAAGATTAATATTATTGATCTACGAGCAGCACTGTAATAATTGCTTCCGTGTGAGAACTGTGCTTTGAGAAAGGGAAACCCTCAGGCTAAGTAGAATTTTGGAGAAGACATTTGTGAAAACTGGATCCAGTGTTGTTTGATAGCAGCCTATCTAGACTTCCTTTTTCCACGGGATTGGGTGAATCGGTCTTTAAATACGTCCAAAGCCCAAACCAGTGAAAACGAAGAAGGGTCTTTCTGGCACTTTAAAGCAGGAATGGGCAATTTGTGGCCCTTCGGGTGTTGTTGGCCTGCAGCTCCCATCAGCCTTAGCCAACATAGCCAGTGGTGGAGGGATCATGGGAGGTGCAGCCCAAAAAACATCTGGAGGGCCACAAGTTGCCCAGCACAGTTGAAGGCTAGCAGAGTGATTACGTTACAAGTTTTTGTTAACTACTTCATCATATACATCAGAAAGTTTATGCCGTAAGAAATGTGTTAGTCTTTAAGGTGGCACAAGAATCTCTTGTTGTTTTTGCTGCAAGAGACAAACACAGCTACCCTTCTGGAAATTATTGCAATGCAAAGCCAGTGAAACCTATTTTTCCTTTGCCTGCATTGTCTGTCTCATAGAATAAGATTATTTTTAGTGGCCTCGTTTCGTGTTAGAGCTTGTAGTAATCTTTCTCTACAAATAAAGAGTTGAACCCAAGCCATAATGCTGAGACAGAATAGGACAATAAATTCTAATCTTCACAGCCAATTGGATGCTGTAAAGCAGTTGGTTTGGCTGGCTGTTTTATTCAAAAAAAATATTGCATCCACTTCAGTGAGTAATGCATCTTATACAAATATATGTGATGGATTTATAGATTGATGCGGTTGCTATATGGGTATAGTATACTATCGTTTAGCAAACAGAATGAATGAATGAATCTATACTGCCAAGAAAATGCTTGTAGAAAAAATGGATTTTGATGGATAAAGTATTCCACATTTATATTGATTTTCTGCAAAGACGTTTCTTAACTGTTAATCTCCATCCTGAATGGAAATAAATTTTAAGTACATGCATTTGCTCATGTTCATCCATTGTTACCTTTACCTTCCATATTCCTCCTATAAGGTTGGAGCATAAGCTCTTTGGGGCAGGAACCTCTTATTATTTTGCTTATACAGTCATAGAGCTTGAAAGTACCTCAAAGGTCATCTAGTCCAGCCCCCTGCTAATGCAGGAAACCTACTATTTCAGCACCCCTGATATGTGGCCATCAAGCCTCTACCTAAAAACCTCTAATGAAGGAGAGTCCACTACTGAGGCAGTCTGTTCCACTACTGAACAGCTTGTACCATCAAGACGTTCTTTCTGAGGTTTAGTCTAAACCCTTTTTCTTGTAATTTGAGCCCATTTGGTTTAGGTCTTACCCTCTGAAGCAACAGAGGACAGATTTGTTCCATTATCTCTGGCAGCCCTTCAGATATCTGAAAATGGCCATGCCAGTGCCCAGCAGGGCTGATTCTGCCTATCACTGCATCCCTTCTTATTTTTAAAAAAAAACTTTTATAGGCAGGGGAGGGGGGAGAGCAGTTAGTCACGTACCTGGTTACAGATGCTAATACTCTTATTTTTACTTATAAAAATATATTACCCCTTTCTACAAGAATGTGTTGCTTATTCCCAAGTAAATGTGTTTAGCATCAGGACAGCAGATGCAAACTCCATTTTATTCCTATAGTGATGCTGTGGTTTAAGTGAGCTTAAAAGACACAGCTGCACAGGCTCAGAGTCTTTCTTTCTTTTAATCAGAATTGGTGAACAGGGGTTGTGCTTTGCTTTTGCGCTAACGTATCAGGAATGTAGAAATAGTTGTAAAGCGTGGAGTGGCAGATGGAAGTGGGGAGAAGAGAAATATTAGTTGTGTGCTTTACAACTGAAGTAATATACATGGCTGTCTAAAGCCACCCCCACCCCCAATCATTAAATCCAGCGACTGAATTCATTTAAAAATCCAGTTTAACTGCCAACAGGCTTAAAATGCTTGTGAATGCTTCCATCCTCCCCCCACTCACGCGCTCTCTCACGCACGCACGCACGCACGCATGCACGCACACACACACACTTCTGGGTTTTTTGGCCTCTTCGCTACTTTTTCTTCAAGTTATTTTTTGGCACTTTACAGAAGCAATCTAGAAACTATGTCTTGTGAGGAAAGGTTGGAGGAGCTGGGTCTGTTTAGCCTAGAAAAGAGTCAGTTTAGAGGTGCTGATGCCAGGCCTGTTTGCCGCTGCCTGTATCACCTGCCGCTCTCTGCATGGTCATTTGGGCGTCCCTGGACTACAGGGTCCCAGACTCGGTTCCTGAGGCCCTGCCTGAACTGCACCACTGACGCACTGAACCTATTTACATACTTTTATCTCTTAGAAATAAATACCTTTTTTGAAAGAGATTTCTCACTGATAGCTCAGTCCTATGCATAAAGCGAGAAGGATCTTGGAATTGTTGTAGATAACAAGCTGAATATGAGCCAACAATGTGATGTGGCTACAACAAAGGCAAATACTATTTTGGGCTGCATTAATAGAAGCATAGCTTCCAAATCATGTGAAGTACTATTTCCCCTCTACTCAGCACTGGTTAGGCCTCATCTGGAGTACTGTGTCCAGTTCTGGGCACCACACTTTAAGAAGGACGCAGACAAACTGGAGAGGGTTCAGAGGAGGGCAACAAAGATGATCAGGGGACTGGAAACAAAGCCCTATGAAGAGAGACTGAAAGAACTGGGCATGTTTAGCCTTCAGAAGACAAGACTGAGGGGAGATAGGATAGCGCTCTTCAAGTACTTGAAAGGCTGTCACAGAGAGGAAGGCCAGGATCTCTTCTCCATCATCTCAGAGTACAGGACACAGAGTAATGGGCTCAACTGACAGGAAGCCAGATTCCGGCTGAACATCAGGAAAAACGTCCTGCCTGTTAGAGCAATATGACAATGGAACCAATTACCTAGGGAGGTGGTGGGCTCTCCCACACTGGAGGCATTCAAGACGAGGCATCCATTTGTCAGGGATGCTTTGACTTAGATTCCTGCATTGAGCAAGGGGCTGAACTCGATGGTCTTATAGGCCCCTTCCAACCCTACTATTCTATGATTCTATGATGACTCTGAAGTAAATCCCACTGAGCTTAATGGGACCTACTACCAGGTAAATGACCGTGTAGTTTTGCCACTGAAGCCAGTTCTAAGTGCTCATGACTGCAAATTTGGGATTGTATTGCTTGTTGTTTTTCCTGCTTGTGAAATGCATTTAGTGCGTCAAATGGCTTGCTTAGAAGCCATGAGAATTAATATTATGTTGTTGGTTCTGATGAGGAAAGCTTTAAGTGACCTCCGAGAATCTATGGTCATAATTCTAATTACTTGCGTGTAAGAGGAGACAAGATTTAGGACGGCGAGTTTGTCAGCTTCGGGTTTCTATGGCAAAGCTGAACAAAGAGTGGCATTGTTCAGTGGAATAAGGAAGAAGGGGGTTGAGGTATGGGGGCGGGGAATGGGAAGTTGGGAACAAGAAAGGGACTGATTGAAAGTTAAACTGGGTGACTAAAGAGAAGTGGGATACAGGAGGAGTTGTCTCAAAAGCACAATTATTTGCATAAGGAAATATATTTGAGTGTGAAGGATTTGGCAGAAGGATTAAGGAAATATATATAATGAAGAGGAACAAATAATGTCTTGGACTGTAGCAACAGTTCCCAAACAAGCAACGCCAACTTTGTAGGCGTATATATAGCTTGCAAAGAACATGCCAGGGAATTCAGTGGAGGAGTGATAGTTTGTGATAACAAAAAAAAGGGCATGGGATCAAAGTTCTCACATTCATTATTTCTGTTGCTAAAACAGTTGTCAAAGCAAAAGAGACGTTTTGGCACAACTGCTCATTTGGCACTGATATCTAAGAACACTTTCACCAGCATTGACCATTCTTTCAAACGTCACAAACTGGTCCTTGATCAATGAAGTACTGGGGCATTTAGAGCCAACAGCATCGCAACACAGAGAGACTGGCCCAGTTGAAGGAACAGCTTGCCTCTGGATGGGAGGACTCTAAGTAGACGCTGTTTTGATCCCCACTAGCACAGCAACAGATTGGTAGACACTGATCTGGAGCGGGAGGACTGGACTGCACAGAATATCCGCCTGGGGGTAGTGGGTGTCATTAAGCTCCCGCAAACTTATCACAGCCAGCGAGATCAGTGGAAACATTTGGAGCTGGCAGAGACTACAAGCATGGTGTCAGGACCAGCTAGCTCTGCCTTGGGTCAGCAACATCCAGCTGCTTGGAAGCCACTGGAGGCATTTGGGAGTCCTATAGGAGAGACTGTATACCATGGAATATTTGCCTGGGGTAGCAGGTTACATCAAGCTCTCCCAGGCTTAGCTCAGCCAGCCAAGGCAGCAGAAATATTTGGAGCCATCTGAAACTGTCAGCACTATTGACTGTTCAGGCGGCGAGCCACAGGGGGTTGCTCAAGTTGGGACTAGAGGACCAACCCCCTAAAGTCGGAACATTGGTGACATGGGTGTGTGTGTTGTGTTGCATGCTCTTATCCCAGTGCAAAGAGCAGGACAATGACTACGGGGTTGGGGAGTAACAGTTGGGCTGTGTGTAAGTGCTACCTAATCCTAGTACACAACTGGGCTGTTGCCTTCCAGCTCCCATGCTGGATTCCTCATCATGCTGAAAAATCAATATTATCTCAACAAGTCTCCTGTTTAATCTTATTTAGGCTATTTAGGAATTTTGAATCAAACATTCTTTTTGAGGGAGGGGGGAAATAAGACATAAATACAGTCAAAATAGTTGGGAGATCTCCCCTTGACTAAATATGTACGTTTTGGGGGCAATTAGTCAACCTGTGAAGCAGTAAACCACGAAGAGGCAGTGGAAAGGATTTGTGAGAGGACAGCAAAAACTGAAGTTGGGGAGAGGAAATTTGATTCTCAGTAGAGTTTTTCTCTTCAAAAGGGAATGAAATGTTATCCGGATGGTTCATTGCTCTAGTGGGAATTTGACTTGGCAAAAGTATCTCTTAGTATTCCATATTATATAGGCATTGCATATTCTCTGATTCTTCCTACGCCCACAAAATGCTAATTTTTAAACAAAATGTAATAAAATTGCATTCTTTTTTTTTAAAGCCAATTCCACAGCAATGAACATGAACGTAAAAAAGAGTCTCCTTTAAGTGTCCCCCACCCATTTCATCTCCTTTGGATTCGTGTCTGCAGATGAGCTCCTAGCCTAATTAGCATTTTTCTAATAGGAAAAGCACCAACTGTCTTTGGTGTCGCTGTAGATGAAGCTGCTTGAGATCAAGATGAGGAAGACGAAGGAGAACTGAAGTCTGGTTTGTGTTGCTGGGACTAGATAACATACCGTTTATTTCTGCGCTGCCAGAACCATGCTTACTGACATTAAACATACGTTTCCTTCTTAAAAGCTATTTTTAACATTCGTGAAAAATTCTAGATAAAAATATAATAAAATATAAGTTAGCAGTTCTGAGTTGCAAACTGTGTTAGAATTCCAGAGACATGAGCGGCAAATTGACTGAGCAGCCAAGCAGCTTTTCAGTGGTGCCCTTCACATGGTCAGAGCCATCCTACTCATGGATTTGTTGTACCGTATTTTTAACATGCCAAAACTGATTTCCCAGTTATTCCAGCTGAGTATTAGCGAGCCATAGTGAGCGTTAGTGGGGGAAGTTTTTTGATGGTTTCTATATGATTTAAAAAAGATACCATACCCTTCTGTTGGAACCAAGGCAACTGTAGTTTCAAATGCTAGTGTAGTTTCAGGGCTTGCTTGGGAACATGTTGGGGGAGTGAGGGGGCATAGGGTCCTGTGGATCCATGGCCCTCCCTGATGCACACCCAGTACACCCTGTTCTGGTCCCCACCATTTGTGGAACACCACTGCCAGGTCAGCAATGCCGTTGGAGCTTTCCACAACTGTATCAGGGAGGCCTCTGGTGATGGACCTCCCTCTCTGCCCACGCAGGTCTGAAGCACCCTTCAACCTCTGAGCTGCCCTCCCACGGAACATAGAATTGCTTCCTTAATGTAGAATCTGGTCATCCTAAGAATGTCCACTTTCTGAAAAGAAATTTATTTTCCTAATGGCTGTGAAGGATTGTTTGGATTGCATATGGCATATATGATGCCCTATAGAATTTTACCAAAATTCTTATAGCAAAAGAGAAATGGGGGCTCCCTGCCTTCAAGGAGCTTACAGTCTTAAGTTGCAAGACAACAGGGAGGGAAAGGACAGACAGCAGTTTATGCTGGGGATGATGATTAAGGCTTCATGGAAAAAAAGTGGAAGTCAAGGGCAGGGATATATGAAGGACCAAATGGAAGAGTAGGTCAAGGCCACTGAGAGCTTTAAAGGTAAGGACTAGAAGTTTGTGCCATATCCAGAAGGCGATAGGAAGCCAGTAAAGGAATTTGAGGAAGAGTGTTGTATGGTCTGAGCGAAGGGAACAATGGAGTTTTGGCAGTAGAGGTTTGAGGACTGAGGTGTGATTCGGAAAGGTCAGAGAGGATGACCAATAGTCAAGTCAGAGGATGACCAGAGCATGGACCAGAGTTTTTGCTGTAGAACAGAGAGGAATAGAAGAATTTTTGCAATGTTGTAGACATAACACAACTTGACAATAGGTTCAACAAAGGGGGTGGGGGAGAGGAAGCAATACAAAATGAAGCCAGGGCTGCTTGCTTGATCACCATGGTTATATTGTCAACAGATATGGAGAATAGTAAAGGTGAGACAGGGAAGTAAATATGGAGAATAGTAAAGGTGACAGAGGGAAACTACTTCAGTCTTGGGACAGGTCGAGTTTGAGATGATGATGAAACATCCAGGTGGATATATCAGACAGGCAGTCAGAGATGTGGGATTAGATGGAGAGGGAGAGATCAGGGGACAGAAGTATAGCTGGGAGCTATCACATTGGGGCAAAAAAAAAGAAGTATCCTGAGGGGGTCTGAGCTGGTGGTGACTGACTCAGAAAGAGATCTTGGGGTTGTGATGGATGCTCAACTGGCTGTGGATCCTCCTGGCAGCGCTATCATCCAGCCACAACAAGAAAATATCATGAGAAACCTTGTCAAATGCTTTGCTGAAATCAAAACATACTGTGTCCATGTCATTCCCACGATCTACCAGACTAGTAACTCTATCAGAAATGGAGATAAGATTCATCTGACTTGACTTTAAATAGCATTGGGCCTGGGAAATCACCAGGTGATTTCTCAACATGCCCGATATCCCTCTGTTTTCATATTTTAAAAGCATACAAATTTAGTACAGACCCCTGAATCTGTATTCTGAATCTATAATTACAATGGAAAGCCATGACCTCACTTTCCTGTAAGCCTGAATATGATAGCATCAGTCCAGAAAGACTGGGATACCAGCCTAGGGGCCTGGCCTGCTGGCCTGGTTTCTGCTAATAGCTGTCTTAATCTTCTGCCAAATCACCTGACTTTGTCTTGCCTCTGAAACATGCTAGAAAATAATTCAGCCACAGACCCAGACTATGAAGCCCTGGAGGGTATGGCCTACAGACTGGTTAGCTTGGATTTTAAGCCAACTGTCAGTGTCAATAGTATGACTTCAATCTAAGTACATTTTGGCTTAACCCTGAACTAGAATTTGGGCTGTTCTGTTGCTGCAGACTCTGTGCTTCCTGCAAAGATCTACATCTGTGCATTAGAATAATAGAATCATAGAATAGTAGGGGTGGAAGGGGCCTATAAGACCATTGAGTCTAAGCCCCTGCTCAATGCAGGCATCCAAGTCAGAGCATCCCTGACAGATGGCTGTCCAGTCTCATCTTGGATGCCTCCAGTGTGGGAGAGCCCACCACCTCCCTAGGGAATTGGTTCCATTGTCGTATTGCTCTAACAGAACGTTTTTCCTGATGTTCAGCCGGAATCTGGCTTCCTTTAACTTGAGCCCATTATTCCGTGCCCTGCACTCTGGGATGATAGAGGACTAGAGATCCACATTTAGCTTTCTGTGTAATCCTGTTCACTCATGTTGGACAGTCTACATGTGGACATAGTACACAAAAAGTGTGGAGGGAAGGGATAATTTGCATGTCCTTCAACTGCCCCCGTTTACCAGGGACAATCTCTAATTTCAGGCATCTATCCCTGAACCATCGTTGTCCCTGTTTGACTTCATAAGACATTTTTTTGGGAGAGGTGGGGATGCCCTTTTAGAAATTACGTTTGTGTGATTTTATAAACTTGCCTTCCTTCAAGTCTATAGAAACTGTGTTTCTGCAAGGGGAGGGATGCATTTGATTCTAGTGCACATGCGTCCAAATGTATATGAGAGACCTCAAAAATGCTGCTGCCTTTCCACAAGTGTCTATTTAGGTCATAAATGTTGCTAAGTGTGTTTGAGTTGTACTCATTCTGTCATAAGTCCCAGGAGGCTGTTCCAAGTGGTCCAGAACCTGGTCGGTCCAGTTGTTCTGGAACCAACGGAGCATTCTAAGGCCTCCTGTGATGACTTTGCAAAGCACTTTGCAGATAAAATCGACCGGGTCAGGAGTGCTATTCCCTGCACTGTGGATACAGTTAGTGAGCGAGAGGCGGCCTGGCTGTGGCAAACCAGTTTTGTGGTATCAGTTCCAGCTTCTTCCTTCAGAGGAAGTGGACAAGATGCTTTCACCTTTAAGGCCGACCACCTGCTTACTCGATCTTTGCCCATCTTGGCTCATTATGAGCTGCAGGGAGAAACTTAGGTAGGGGATCCGGGATCAAGGTGGTGGTGAATGCCTCCCTCGAGGAGGGAGTGATGCCATCAGTCCTCAAGGAGGTGGTGATAAGACCACTGTTAAAGAAGCCCTCCTTGGATCCCCAAGACTTGAACAACTTTCGCCTGGTCTCGAATCTGCTGTTTTGGGGCAAGGTGATTGAGCGGGTGGTGGCTTTGCAGTTGCAGGGTCACTTGGAAGAAGCCGACTGTCTGGATCCATTTCAGTTGGGCTTCAGGCCTGGGCATGGGACAGAAACGGCCTTGGTCGCCTTGGTGGATGATATGGGGAGAGCTCTGGATAGGGACGAATGCTCCTTCTTTGTTCTCCTCGATCTCTCAGCAGCTTTTGATACCATCGACCACAGTATCCTCCTGGACCGCCTGGAGGGGTTGGGCATAGGGGACACCATATTACGGTAGTTCTCTTCCTTCCTCTCTGGCAGGTACCAGAAGGTAGCTCTGGGGGAGGAGACTTCAGACCCTTGGCTGCTCAGTTCCGGGGTGCCACAGGGTTCTATTCTCTCCCTGATATTTACTGGGAGCTATCATCAGGAGGTTTGGGGTGCAGTGTCACCAATATGCGAATGACATGCAACTCTACCTCTCATTTAAATCCTTGCCAAGGTTGGCTGTAGAAACCCTGTCCAAGAGTCTGGAGTAGGGGTGCACGAAAGTCCCTTACCTGTCCTCAAAGCTTTTCGCGGTGGGGGGAGGCGCTTCGCTGCTCCCCCCGCGAAGTTCAGGCCGGGGGGGGAGGCTTCCCACCTCACCCGGCCGAAATTTAGGCCGGGGGGGAGGCTTCCCGCCTCGCCCGGCTGAAATTCAGGCCGGGGAGGAGGCGCCTCGCCTCGCCCGGTCGCAAACTAAAAAGTTAAAAAAAAAACCAAAAACACGCCCCCGTGATAGACTACGTGACGATTAACGTAGCCTATCATGGCTAGATCTGCAAAGTCAGCCGTGATAGGCTACGTTAATCGTCACGTAGCCTATCACGGGTGACTTAAAAAAAAAAAAAAAAAGCGCGTACGGATAATGGCGGCCCCCATAGGGAGCCGCCATTTCCCATTCCTTATTTGGTCGCTGTAATAATAATAATAGCGTTGTAATAATAATAGCTGTAATAATAATAATAATAGCTGTAATAATAATAATAGCTGTAATAATAATAATAGTGTTGCCCTTATTTTCACCGTAGTCTACGTAAAGATTTACGTAGACTACAGCGACCAAATAAGGAACACGAATGGCAGCTCCCTATGGGGGCCGCCATTTGCCTACGCGCTTTTTTTTTTTTTTTTAAGTCACCCGTGATAGGCTATGTGACGATTTACGTAGCCTATCACGGCTGACTTTGCAAATCTAGCCGTGATAGGCTACGTTAATCGTCACGTAGCCTATCACGGGGGCATTTTTTTTTTCTTTTATTGGAATGGCGGTGGCGGCAGCCGGTCAAAAGCCCGGCTGCCGCTCCCACTCCTGACGAAGACCCGCCGAACCGCCGGCCGGACCCGCCGCCGGGAGGGTCATTCGCCAAAGGTAGGTCCCATCCCAGGGGGGTGCGGGGGGGTGGGGGGGTGCGGAGAATTTCTCCCCGAAACTTGTTCGGGGGGCCGAACACGTTGGCGCTCGGCCCCCCGAAGTTTCGGGGAGAAATTCTCCGCCAACCCTAGTCTGATGAGTGGCTGGATGGAAAGGACTAAGCTGAATCTGAACCCTGACAAAACCGAAGTACGTTTGTGGGAGACAAGGGGAGGTTGGGGGATGTTGACCTGGTGTTTAATGGAGTGTGGCTACCCCTGAAGGACCAGGTCCGCAGCCTGGGGGTCATTTTAGACTCCCAGCTGTCCATGGAGGCTCAGGTGTCAGCCATGTGCTGGGCAGTGCTGTACCAACTCTATCTGATATGGCGGCTGTGCCCCTACCTCCTTAACCATCTGCTCCCATCAGTAGTTCATGCCCTGGTCTCCTCTCGCCTAGACTACTGTAATGCGCTCTGTGTGGAATTACCCTTGAAGATGGTTCGGACGTTGCAGCTGGTGCAGAACGCAGCGGCCTGCCTGATTAAAGGCAGCCATCGGCGAGACCACCTCACTCGAGTGCTGAAGGAGTTGCGCTGCTTACCAGTTGTTTTTCGGGCCCAAATCAAGGTGTTGGCATTGACCTTTAAAACCCTATATTGTTCCAGCCCAGTCTATCTTAAGGAGCGCCTCCAACAACACCAGGGCTGCTGCTCAATGATATCGGCCTTGGTAGGCCTTCTGTCTGTCCCATCAGCCAGGACAGCTAGGCTGGTGAGGACTAGGGAGAGGGCCTTTTCTGTGGTTGCCCCCACTCTGTGGAATTCCCTCCCTAGTGACCTCCGCCATGTCCCCTCTTTGATGAGCTTTCGCTGGCCTTTAAAAACCTGGCTGTTCAGGCAGGCATTTGGGGTGGGTTAGGTTTTTTTTAGAGCAACGTTGTCTTGTGCTTTTTTTTTTTTGTCCAGTTGATTATGTAAATTTGTTATTATTATTGTATGACGCCTAGAGTGGCCAGGAAGCTGGCCAGATGGGCAGCTAATCAGTCAATCAATCAATCAATCAAATAAATAAATGTACAAGAAGATCCATGATGAGATATTAAACCAGCTTTTGACTACCATGCAAATTTTTTTTAGTAGTTTGCTGGGAGCTGGCAGTGGAGAGATGAAGCCCACTGCATATCTATACTAGGCACAGGGGGGGGGGCATTACTCTTCTAGGAGCCTGCTAGGTTTCTGTGCTGATCAGAGAGGGCGGCCTCGCCTGCATGGAATTCTGTGTATTCTCCTGCATGCAGTTTCTTGTTGCCTGTGGTGATCAGGCAAGTGCTTAAATGCAAGGCATCATTATATACTTATAGTCAGTTTAAAGAGGGACAAAATAGATTTAATAGTCTGCACTTTTCTGTTTTGTTTTTAAATAGAAGCCGTGGGGGTGGGGGGTGGTCTGCTACCCAGATTAGAACCATGGTGTGGGGGGTGGGGAATTTACGCCATTATTTCCTGTGATATTTTCCTGCTTAAAATCTCCCTCCTCCTGAAGCTGCTGTTTCCACTCACAAAAGGTCACATTTGGATCCAAGATACCATAATTTGCAAGATTTCATTGGTTTCATTGGAATATTAACCACCTAAGAAGCATTCCTAACCCCCTCGGACAGGGGGGTTAAGATAAGGTGGAAGGTGCCACTCTGCCAGCGGAGAAGAGCTCTACTGGTGGGGGGCATGTCCGCTACTAAGGCCCTTCATATACTTAGAAAAAGCTCTGTGGACATAGATCTACCACTGGCAGTGTTGCCAGTGGTAGATTCCCCTGTATTGGGGAATTTTAGTGACAGGATTGATTTCAGTGGGAGGAGGTTTTTTTTTAAGAAGGGTTCTTAGCAGGAAAACCTGCCCTCCAACTTCTTGCCCTGGCTGGTGGAAGCCAGCAGGCCTTTGTGAGTGATGAGTAGTTGGCCACAACACTCCCCGCTCCTCCTAGGATTCCCCTGTGATACTTTTGATTTATCAGTGGGCACCATCTGTTTTATCTTTGGAGGATGTTTTGGTTCTGATGTGTTCCTGTCATGCAGGGATGCAGAACCTCAAGCCCGGGAGCCAAATCCGGCCCTCCAGCATTCTCAATCTGACCCTCTGGGGTTTGCCAGATGGCCATGCCCCCTTCTCCTTTGCCCCAACCACTGGTCATTTGATGGTTTCTCAGCTTTTGTGCATTCCCCCCCCCATTCTTTAGGTTGAAATGCATCTTCTAGGGATTAGTTACTGGCAGTAAAAGATTTAAGCTAAAATATGCTGGTATTTTTGGCCTTACCCCCTTTGCCTTTGTCCCCGCCCACCACTGGAATGCAGCCCCTGAGAGCTTCTCTGAAATGGAATTTGGTCCTTGGGCTGAAAAAGGTTCAACACCCATGCTCTAACTGGGAATTTAAAAGTAAGCAGTAAAGGTGGCCTTCACTTCTTAACAATCAGTGATCGCATCCCCCCTCCGCCCCACAAATTTTATGTTACCTTACGAGTCCATTGAGTTCACAAAAAGGTACTGAGGTTGAGCTTTTGGGAACTGGTAAATGTATTAAAATTTAGTTGATGAACAGTGCAATCCTATACATGTCTGCTCAGAAATAAATCCCACTGACTTCAACCAGGCTTACTCCCAGTAGGCATAGGATTGCAGCTTAAAAGGCAGGTGATGGATTAAAGTTTTTAAATTCAGCCCTGATGAAAGTAATAATAATACTTATCTAATCAAGCCATTAGCGAGTCAAGCAACAGCGGCTGTCCAGCAAAGCACGCAGGTTGAGAGCCCATAAAGAGCAGCTGCTATTCTCTGCATGCTTTCTTTTTATAAGTAGGCTGAACCTGAACTATTGATTTTGGTCCTGAGTGTGTATGGGGTGTGAAGTGAAAGGAAGCGAAATGACTAGTGCAGAAGGCCTGGAAAACAGTGGGGAAAGGGGCAAGGAGAGAGCCATAAATCGCCTTGGATTTCTATGGCTGTGAACTATCCAAACACAACACAGCTTTTATGGCTGTTTCCAAAGTTCATGCATGGAAACTCAAACCCCGCTGCTTTTCTGAATATTGTCTGTTGCTTTGAGTTGACACCACTGACAGCAGAAGACGTGTAAAATGGCACATGCATGATGGGGGAGTTGCCTACTGTGAGGGTCCTTCATGCAAAGTAACTTAATTGAGGGCAAGCATATCTGTCTCCCATATATACATCCAGATGTCCCTTTCCTCCACAAGACACAACCCACAAGTTACTCATAGGCCCTGTTCACATGTAACACTAAGCCATGGTGGTTGGGGAGTTCCAGTAACCACGACAGCTTAGTGTGTTGTGTCGGGGAAGAACACCACATTCTGTGCGGTTACTAAGCCACCCTGGCTAACCACCCCCTGTAAAAGGGTTAAGGGGCCCCGGGGAGGTTTGCCTCTCAGGCTCCTCAGGGGTTAAAACAGGCTCTGGAGGACTTCTAGGCCATGACCATAGAGTCTGCCAGCTGGAGCATCTGCTACTGTGGGCAATGCTCTAGCTTCTGTGGACTTTCCCGATGGTTGCTTGGCCATTCGGGATGCTGGAGCTGCCCCTGGGAGCCTGTTCACACCGTGGAGGATGTTGGGATGCGAGCAAACCACTCCAGTAAGGTCACCAGCTAACTATGGGGGGTGGGAGTTAATGGAACCACATGGCACCGCATGGTTCTGAGTTGTGCGATGGGCGTGCATGTTGGACTTGATGGTCTTATAGGCCCCTTCCAACCCTTCTATTCTATGTAGTGTTTCTGCTACCCCGCCCCCCCACAATCCCCCTGTGCACATGTGAATAGGCCCATAGTAACTCATAGTCCAGAGCATTTGCAGTATGTTTATTTCTCTTTCCCTTCAAAGAACCTCCTGCTAGGAGTTGTTCCCTGTATAGGGTGGCCATGTGACCTACTTTACAGAGGACAGTCCTCTATTTGGCATTGTTTGTTTGAAAGTCTGTCCATGCTAAGTCTGTTTTAAAGATAAAGAACCTGCTCAAGGCTTAAGATCTGCCCAGGGGGCTCTCCACTGCATCCCACCATTCAGAGTGTCCCGCCATCATGCAATATATGGAGACATGACAAAGGGCCTTCTTGACTGTAGCAACCTACTTATGCAAGGAGACCTGGCTGGTGCCAATGTTGGCTTCATTTTGGCGTCACGTTAAGACCCAGCTGTACCCAAGCTTTTGGGTTGCATTGACTATAGGTTGGTTCTGATTTACCATTGCTCATTTTATATACTGGATTGTGGTTGTTGTATGGCTTTTCGTTGAATTGTTTTTATTGACTGCATAAGCCACTGAGATCCATTGCTATTAAAGTATTTATAAATAAATAAGAAGGGAGACCAGTTGCCTAGCAGCAGTTAGCACCCGGACAGCAGACTGAGCAGACACACAGGTCATCTAGTCACAGTCTTTCCCAGTACAGTGAGATGTATTGCATTTCTGTTTAAATTATGGTATTTATTTCTAAATTTGAATCTGTACGTATTAAATTATAGAGCAGCACCCAATGCTGCCTGTGTTCTTGTGGGATGTACTGCTAGGATAATGGGGAGCTCATGGGTCAAGAAGCAAGTGAGCGGAAGCACTCGGTTCTGGAATGGGGCAGATCAGCAGAGCGTGTGGAATGGAGCTCCAGTGTCTTGCCCCATTCCAGAAATGAGCATTTCTGCTCATTTCCAGGATTGCTGTAGGAAGCGTTAGTTCCTGTTGCGCTAGCAGTCAGTCCCACAGGCACAACGGAACAAGTGGTGGTTAATCGGTAGTATTAGATACTGCCCATAGGTATGTCTAAAAATGCACCCATATATAAAAATGAGTATATGCAAATTTATGCAAACTTGTATTTGTTTTTGCTTATGTCCTTCCTCTCTTTTTTGGTGATGTGTAAATGGCCACCCTAGTTATATCCCTGTGTCCTAGAAGCCTAAGAGGAGATCCATGCTTGACAGCGGCTGTGATGTTTACTGTAGGAACACACAAATAAGAAGGGGAATACAAAGCACCATGTTCTGGACTGGATCATGAATAACTGGTGGGTGGGACCCTGGGGAGAAGACAAATTCCTGGAGGAGAAGGCTATCAATGGCTACTGGTGTTGATGGCTATGTGCGACCTCCAGTACTAGAGGCAGTATGCCTATGTACACCAGTTGCTGGGGAACATGGGCGGGAGGGTGCTGTTGCACTCGTGTCCTGCTTGTGGTTTCCTGGTTAACAGCTGGTTGGCCAGTGTGTAAACAGAATGCTAGGCTAGATGGACCCTTGATCTGATCCAGCAAGTCTCTTATGTTCTTAGAAGAGAGATGGTTGTTTGCAGATATGGGAGGTGTGCATGGACCTCCAGTTGTGAGCAATGGTTGGTGTGCTGCCCTACGCTTGCACTCATAGTCAGGAGGGAAAGAAGAGGGGCCCATTGAGCCCTCTGCCAATCCCTGCCCATGAAAGTTGGGGAAATGTACTTGGTCAAAGTGCATCTAGCCCAGTATTATCTTCTCAGACTGGCAGCAGTTCTCACAGGCAGTTCTCACAGTTCTCACCTGCCATCTGATCCATATTTAGCTAGAGATGCCAGGGATTAACACCTGAAACCTCCGGTATGCAAAGCATGTGCTTTATCACACCGAGCTCTGGCCCCTCCATCAGTTGGGGCCTGGACTATGCCTGAGATTTAAAATTCTGCAAAACTCACCTTAACACTGCAATGCTATGCCCGCTTACCTGGGACTAAGACACATTTCACTAAACAGGGCTTACTTCTGCATAGAGGATCACACTCTAGCATTTGTAATAGGTATCCATTATTAAAATAAAGTAGTTCTGGTAGTCTGCATAATTTTATTCTGTAAGGTGAAGTACAGAATTTTACACCTCCTGGTGCAGGATCTTTTGCAGCCTGCATGTGGGCTGATTTTTCATGACGCAGGTCAGCCACTACGCTGACCTCAAAGACATACTCCCACTGTGCAGTTAAATGTAGCAAAAACCAAGTACAGGTGGCAGACATGGATAGAAAGAAGTTACATATCTGTCCCAACTGGCTTTTAAAGGAGGACTGCTGCGCCTTCTGGTATTGATTAGCAACTTGCAAAGCTATGGCAGCAAAGGGGAATAAAGACATAGCTGTTATGTTTAACAGGCTGGTCTTGTGTTACTTGCTCTATTCTAGCTCTTATTCTCTTCCAGAATCAACTTGCAGATAACTCAAGTGAAATTAGACGTGGGGTGCAACCCTATCGAGATAATCGGCAGCCTCCAAACTTGGAGGCTACCGACTATCCCAGGCAGGGCAGATGGAGCACGGAGGGTCCTTCATGCTCCAGCCGCCCTGCATTTGGCTGCAGCTTCAGGGAGGGGGAGGGAAGGAGTCCAGAGACCCGGTAGGAAGCTGTCTAAAGCGGCTTCTGCGGGCTTCTCCCCCCCCCCGCCCTCAAGTCCACTCCCTTTTCGCCCTCTCTCTGCTCCATTTACGAGCGCAGAGACAGCAGTGGTGCAGAAAGAACCACGCCAGCTACGTGGGAACGGGGCGCGTGGTTTCTGGAAACCGAGGCTGGATGACCTCGGTTTCCAGAAATCAAAAAATCCTATGGCTGCCTGGACAGTGTCTCATGGCCATAGGACTGCTGTCTCTGAGCCATTAAGATTTTTGTAAAATATTTTGAAACAATTTCCATACACTTTAAGGAATTAGTTCTCTGTATAATAACAGCCACTAGAGTGTGTTAAGTCAAATTATTGAAAACAATTGATATTCCTATTGTCGCAGAATGGGAAAATAAAAATTAGGGCAAAATGGGTTAGTAGAGGAAAAGAAGGAAGACAATTATTATCTTTTTTTAAAAAAATTGAGCTTATTTGTTGATTGATTACAATATTGGAACAATAAGGCTCATTCTTCAACAGATATTGCAAGGGTGTGTAGCCATCTGGAGAACCCTGGAAGGCCAGATTTGTACTCCAGGAAGGCCAGATTTGGTTCCCAGGCCTGAGGTTACCCATCCCTGAGTTAGTTAATACTATAGTGGTTTCTATACTATAGTGTTGCTATAGTAACAGCAATACTATTGCTGTTGTATAGTCCCTAGCTTGCAGGGACTATAGCTTGCAGCATACTGGCCCTGCCTTCTGAAGTGCTGCAACACAATAATATACATTGCAAGAACTACTATAGCAGGAAACCAGCTATAGCAACAGCTGCCCACAAGGTTATAGCAGTAGAGGCAACCAAACCATTTTCCTAGGCCTCCCTTCCCTCTCTTAATTAATAAAAGATGTACATGGAGAAACATACATTAGTCCTTTCCCCCATCTGTTGTTCTTGCTATCCTTTGCTTTTAACAGGTCTATCAGGCGAGAAGGGAGAGCGAGGTAACACAGGTGTTGGAACGCAAGGCCCCCGAGGCCCCCCAGGATCAGCAGGTAAATGTATGGTAGGGCCATCACGGTCAGTCTCTGGTCCATTCACAGTTTACAGAGTAAGTATATTTGTCGTAAGTGTACTATGGGTTCTTAGGAAAGTCACCCCATCCAAATTTATCTGTGGATTTTGGAGTTCATATTACCTGCCACTCTTCCATTCTTGATTTCCTGAATTTGTTGGGGTTGCTGTGAGTGACCAGTTTGCTGCAGTATTCAGTACATGTCCTTTTTTTCTCTCCCTACAGGTTACTGTATACTGCATGAGCATATACACACATGGATTAAAACATGCATAGAAGGAATCATATGATATTAAAAAGCCTCTCGTTTTTGCAGTGTTGTAATCAATGCACATATGCTTTCATGTGCATCATTAACTTGTAACAGGGAGAAAAGATGTGAACTGAAAACTGTGGCAAACTGTGCAGGTGCCAGTTCTGAAATTAATTGTACAAATTCTCCAAGTCAAACTGGAAGGCAAGTGAAACACACTATGAAAAAAAGCCAACCTATGGAACAATGGAATGGGGGGCATCTACTAATTCCTAAAGTGCAGTGGTGGTTGCAGCAGTGAGCACTCTAAGGTGTGATGGGGAGGGACATGTGTGTAAACAAATGAGGATGAACAGCAGACATGCACTGAGAGCTATGACTGGCCCAGCTTCTTGGTTTGCATTCACTGCAAGCATGCAGGTCTACTTTGCACTTTGCAGAATTCATTGTGGCGACGTGGTTGCTGCTAGGTGTGGACCAGCTGTATCAGCTGAACAATGGATGTTTTATGAACTAGCCTTCCTTCTGTCCCAGTGTCCAGTGAATTGTTTAGTGATGAGGACATATGTCTTCCTGTGTGTGTTTTCCACTGTTACAGTGACATATGGGAGCACTGACACAGAGCAGTTGTACATCAAAGAACATGCATGTAGTTGTACCTGGTGTTGTCCTTCTTTAGCAGTATAGATGTGATATTCTTACTGCTGCTGCTGTGTTCCATGTAGGAGCTCCAGGTGAAAGTCGAACTGGCAGCCCTGGCCCTCCAGGTCCACCAGGTTCAAGAGGACCAGCTGGTCACACAGGGGTTCCTGGGCCACAGGGTGCATCAGGGCAGCCCGGTTACTGTGATCCTTCTTCCTGTGCTGGTTATGGAACAGGTGGTGAGTATGTTTCTCCAGGTTATAATTTGTTTAATGTTGCCCCTACTTCCTAGCAATGCCTTCAAAGCCTAGTGCTGTACTGAATTTTCACAATGTTCAATTTTCAATGCTGAAGCTGCTATTTCAGCAGTAGGGGAAAGGATCCGCGAAAAACTTCTACCTTCCATCCTTTTGTGCATTCTTCACACATTTGCAGCCATTGTTTCCCCAGTCTACTGGAGCTTTGGCGCTCTTGTTCTTTACCTGAAAGCGTCTTTTTATATGATCCCAACCAGTCAGGGATTTCATAGTGAATCAATGTGATGTCATGGTGGCATGGAGTCTAGCCAGTTTGGCTGCTTCATTACCTCAGTGAGGTCAAACAAAACTGCATTGTCCCCTCTCTGGAGCCCCTCAAATATACTTTTGGACACATTCAAGTACACATCCTTGCCTGGATGAACATTCTGATCCAAATGTAGATCTAGAGTTACCAATACAGGGATGATGGTGGCCAGGTCTTGATCTTGTGGAAGAGAGTACAACTAGTGCACCAGCTGTAGCTGGAAAAGGCACTTCTTGCCACAGCTGCAACATGAGTATCAAGCAGCAATGCCAGCTCAAGGAGTACCCCAAGCTGCAAACTTATTTCTTCAGGGAGAGGGAAACCCATCCAGAACAGGTCCAGACGTCCCAAATTGACAGGTCCACTAACAATCAATATTTGCATTTTACCTGGATTGAGCTTCAGTTTATTGGCAGTGCTCCTCCTCTTGGCTGATTCCAGTAGGGATGGACGAAAGGCACTTACCTGGTCCTGCCGCTTGCTTCGTGGTGGGGGGGAGGCACTTCGTTTCTCCCCCCGAAGTTCAGGCGAGGCAGGGGAGGCGCCCCATCCCTCGCCGCCGAAATTCAGGCCAGGGAGGAGCGCCCCATCTACCCGGCCGCGGAAAAAAAAAGGAAAGTAAAAAAACAACAACATACACCCGTGATAGGCTACGTAACGATTGACGTAGCCTATCACGGCTAGATTTCCAAAGTCAGCCATGATAGGCTATGTAAATCGTCACGTAGCCTATCACGGGTGACTTTGGGGGGGGGGGAAGCGCATATGCAAATGGCGGCGTCCATGGGGCGCCGCCATTTGCGTTCCTTAGTTTGTCACGTCTAGTCTACATAAAGATTTACGTAGACTATGGCGAAAATACGGGAACGCTATTTGCGTTGCCCTTATTTTCGCCGTAGTCTACGTAAATCTTTACGTAGACTAGACGTGCCAAACTAAGGAACGCAAATGGCGCCCCATGGATGCCGCCATTTGCGTATGCGCTTCCCCCCCCCCCCTAAGTCACCCGTGATAGGCTATGTGACGATTTACGTAGCCTATCACGGCTGACTTTGGAAATCTAGCCGTGATAGGCTTCGTCAATCGGTACGTAGCCTATCACAGGTGTTGTTTTTTTTTTAACTTTCCTTTTTTAATTTGCAATGGCGGCGGCGGCAGCTGGTCAGAAGACCGGCCACCGCCGCCGAAACGCCGCCGAAACGCCGCTGGGACCCGCTGCCAAGAGGGACATTCGCACGAGGTAAGTCCCATCCCGGGGGGGGGGGCGGGGGGCCAGCGGAGAATTTCACCACCAATTTTGGGGGGCTGAATGCGTTGGCATTCGGCCTCCCAGAGATTCGTGGAGAAATTCTCCGCCATCCCTAGATTCCAGTACCTGATGATGCTGGTAGTTTTAGTGTGATGAAGGAGAAAAAGGGATGACGTGACAATGCTTTTCACAAACAAGGCTTATGCCTTGCAACTCAGCAATGACATCACAATGACCAGCATTATGTATGTTCAAATGTTAATGTTTCCATAGTCTTAGAAATGCCACCTCCGCCATTTTTGGGCAGAGGAGCACAGAAGAACTTCCTTGTTGCTATTCTGCCTATGGTATTCCAGAAAAATGTGATATGTGGAAACTATGTGGGAGAGTCATATGATGTGGCTGTTCATCATACCAGTGCCATCATAACTTGATATAACAACTGACCCTTAGGGTCAATGATACATTCTTTCTCGAAGTGCTCTGAGCTGATGGCTTGTAGAAACATGACTTATAAATCCTCAGCTCTACCTAACTAGTAATTAATTTGAAGTAACCCCCCTTCCTTTACTGGTTTGAAAGTCAGGGCCCTGAGCTACACCTATGTGTACTACACATGTAGCCTCAGATACAGACTCTGAATAGCTTTGGGGAGAATGACAGAGATTAAATCCAGGTCCTTGTCAAGTAGCTCGTAACTGCTAATTGTAGTATTTAACTGGGGCTATGCATGTCCAAACCCAGCTATGGTATTACACAGACAAAGTATGAATAGCGCAGCCTGCTTCCCTTCCCCCCATGTGTGGTCCCTAGCTGGATCAGGGCACATGTCCAGTTATCTCATCCAAAGAGGAAAAGAATGGCAATTTGACCTTGCAATGGAAACAAGATAAAATCTATATAAAATCCAAAGAATACGTAAAATGAGTATTTTGTTTTCTGTCTCTTGTACTTGTGACATTGTCGTGTTGTCTAAATAACCCATTCCATCTTGCTTGAATGTCTTATTTCTGTAATCTCCATATCTGAATGTTAACGTGACTTGATGCTTGCCTTGGGTAGGGAAGAAAATACCCAGTTGCCCAACCTCTTTATTCATGTGCTTTCAAACAGCATAGGGAAATGAATGTCACTAACTAAGCCTCATTTGAAGCAACACTGCATACTGTGGTAATTAATTACTGACCCGTAGTACTTCAAAGAACAATCTGACTAAATTATCCTTATTGCGTGGAGAGGCTGTACCTTAATGACACCCCCCACCCCCAGAACTGTGGTTTTTAAACGGGGTTCTTTGACGGTAGTGTCAGAGTTTCCTCTAATGAGACCCTTGAATTTGGAGGAACAGTGTGATGCTGCTGTGCTATAAACCTCAGTACACCAACCACCCTAGCTAACGGGACTAGTAACGGCAAACAAGATTCCTTGAAGGGCAGCTTGTGTACTATTGCCAGACTTTCCCAGCAATCTGCTGCCAGGCAAAAGTGCTGAGTGAATTCTAAGCTGTGCCCCAGAAATCTCGGCACCACGAGATTTCTTTAGTAAACCAAGTGTGAGCCAGGAGGTTGAAAAACACTGTTTTAAAATAGAGGGGCCATGGAAGGAAGTTGCAGAAACGTTGGCATAAGCACATATACTGCATGTGAATCTTTGTTTTGGTGAAGCATGAAGCAAAACCTTAGTCTTGCAGTTAGTAAAAGTAGTAGTTTGAGACTAAGGCTTGGTTACTTTGAACGTAACACACAAGATTAACATGTAGTTAAACTGGACTTTGAGCCCCCTTTGTTTACTGACCTGTGTGTTTTTCTTTGTTATCCATCTGCTCCCTTCCTTGTTCTTCTCTCTTTCCCATGCCTCATCCTCGTTCATTTTCGATTTTAAAGGCTCATTCCCTTACAATGGCTACCAATATGGAAGGTGAAAGAAACTGATTTCTGGTAGAGTTTGGTTTTTCTTTCATGTGGATGAAGGTCAGAAATGACTACTGAACTGCCTCAGTGCTTTTTCACCAGCAGCACTCATTACTACCGCTAACAAAGGATGCCTGCTTAGTTTTCTTGCGCTTTCTGCCAGAATTAAAACACTTGACACATTTTTTCCACTGAGCACATTGTTAGACCCACGCAACCGCTAATTAGATTGAAATTCAGAACAGGGTTGTATAAAAGTCCTTGAAGAGTTTTAGAAATTGACAACTTCTTCACGTATTTGAGACAGAACAAAAAGTTGCAGTATGAAGTGCTCCTGTTTAGGGTTCCAGCCAGCCATGCCTTCTTCCAAGATACTCCATTCTGTTCCCCCTCCCCACTGGTTTACTGGGTTGTCCCCTGCAACAGTCCGTCAGCATTCCGTGCCCAATGAGCATGCTCAGTCCTTATTGAGCAGTTCTAGGGTTTTTGTACATCTGCAAGCTTTGGAGTTCCTCCAAGCCTGCTGACACTCCTCTCTTTTGCTTGGATGGTGCCATTTTGGCTAAATAAGGATTGCAACTTAAGAGAATTGAGTTCGCCATCAGTATATATGATGGTATTATGAAGCACAATGCTCTAATCCAGCAAAGGAAATCCACATGCAGAAGAAGGCTTCTGCCCATGCAGCTGATATAGAATGACTATCTGGATCTGCACTGCGATGTTCACCCAAGACCCAAAGAAAGTGTTGTGTATTTGGATGCAAATTGAGATGTACATTTTCAGCAGGAGGCATTAGTTGTATGTGACTAGTTACAGACAATTGTGACTTGATCAAGGCTCAACTTTTCTGGCATATTGTGCTTCAGAGTATCCTGCCTGTTAGATTAATTTTCTGTTTGCAAAGATGGAAATACATTTTTTTTAAATTGCAACTTAATGAATTGCTCGTATCTTCACTCCTGTTAAATTTTGAGGCTTTGTAGAATAAACTAGGATGAAATTGATCTTTTAAAAATGTTGTTACTTTGTTCTGTCCCAAATAAGTAATGTTACAGGGCACTGTCCAGCCAAAATTCAGCGCTTTTAGGTCTCGGGGGCGGGTGGGGGGGCAAACTAGAGAAAGTTACTTGTGCATAACTCTTATTCAAATCAATGGGACAAATTGGTCAATGGGACTGGAGGAAACTGACTTTCTCTGGATATGGGCCATTTGTTTAGCTTTCTCTCACTGAAATAAATGAGAGCTAAAAGTTTTTATTCTGGGCTGGATGGTATCTCGTTTTTTAAACTTCTCAAGGATTTCCTAAGCACTCTGCATAACGAACAATTCGTATCTAATATAATAAGCATACTTAATACAATAAGCTGGTGATGGTTTCCAACTAACTGAGCTCTAAAACAGAAAAATAGTAATAATAAATGTTCCCACATTCACTGATGCTTATTTAATTTTACAAGGCTTTGTAAGCGGAAGATATCCAGTTATAAATCTAATTGTCCAAGTTCCTAATGATGGCTTTAATGTTGCTTTCTTCTTGCATTAACTATTCGACTCTTGGTGGGTTAAGGTGGATATGGGGACCCAACTGATCAAGATATCCCAGTCGTACCATTACCGCATAACTCCTACCAGCTCTATGACCCCGATGACGTTTATGATGATGAGCAACAGCCCTATCTAGTCCACGGGTCCTACCCTCATCCTCAGTCCTCCTACCCAGAGCCTCACCTTGCTCAACCAGAGTTCACACCTGTTCGTGAAGAAATGGAGGCTGTTGAGCTGAGATCTCCTGGAATAAGCCGCTTTACTAGTAGAATCTCCAAAAGAAGTATCAGCTTTCCAGTACGGAAGCGGGTGATTAAGGAAACCTCATAATGAACTTATTTCTTTTCTCTGTGTGTGCATTATATACATGAATTTTTAGGCTTCTGTCCAATTGCCTAAATGTTGTCATGGAAATTGTTTACAGGCTTATACGTTAAAGGGAAAAAAATATTGTACATGACCACTTTGGCAAAACAGGAAAGAAAAAAAAAGCTAATTATGTTGCATGCTAGAAGTTATTAGCATTATAGTGAAAACTCCAACGGACATTTCTGTAGATCTTTGTACCTATTTTATTAGCATGATTCAGTGCACATTTCAAAACACTACATTATCGTCCGATATATCTGAATTAAGTCAAGGTTAGTTCAGCAATATGCTTTCTGAATTTCTCTGTTTAAATTTGGATTGTGGGCTTTCCTTGCAAAGTACCCTACTAAAGTCAACTGTGTTGGTTGAACTTAAAAAAACAACAACACCCCTTTTGAAGATTTATATGAAGTGGGATTATCTTCCCACGGTATGCCTATTAAACACTTATTAGAAACACACCAATAATATATTGTGGGTCTATTACTACTCTGTTTTGTATACAAATAAACATGGCAAACTTTTATAAATTATTTCTTCTATTGTATTGATTTTTAGGAGATGACAAGTTCAGCATAAAGTTAAACTGGGGACTGGATGTCCCTGGGATCTGCAGAAACTCATCATGATCTAATGGTCTCCGTACCTTTTGTTGTAGTCCTTTGTTTAAACTGGAGGAACTCATCTATGTACAGGTATCCCTTGCTGGATTGGAATGTATATATATATAGCTCAGAGCCATTTCACATAGTAGGGTTTACCCTGAAATTACTTTGTCCTTCGACTTTCACTTGATACCACCTTTTGTATATAGTATATTGCAATTTTACAATAGTGAGGTACATCCAGAAGACCATTCTATTCCATGAACATTGAGGTGACAAGTCAAGATGGTAATCTCTTAAAAAAACAACAACCCTGTGTATCATATTTGAATTTAATTGGATATTTCACTCAAAAGAAATTCCAGAAGCATGAATCTCCATCCTATCATACAGCAGCCAAGCTATATAACACTTTGTACTAGAATTAGAACAGAGTTTACTGAAAACAACTTGTCAGTGACCATGCTCATAGTGCTTTCCCCCATTTATCACATGAGCTGTTTGCTCTGCAAGGAGCACCTAAAGAAATTGAGTCAGATAATGGGTATCTGTCTTATGGCCCTGATCTGAGATTAACCACAATCAGATGCTTAAAATGAGGTGAACTGATTGTTGTCCTATCAGTGTAACAACTGTACTTTATGCTGGGATTTCTGACAGCTTTGTGGATGAAATACTTGGGATTGAGGAATTAGTTTCACTGAAGTCAACAGAACTGAAGTACATTCAAATGTCTTGCATTCTAGGACTTATTTACAGGTGCGAGTGGCTTTTTCTCCTTGTGTGGTTATGCATGTGGGAACGTTGGTATAAAGAGGGGGAGATTCATGTAGACAGCCACAGCCATCTCCAACTGAACACAGTTGCACTTTCCCCAGTCATTGTAACTAAGAATATGGCTGCATCTGTCTTTGAGTACTCTTCTCTCATATGCATTGTTCCTTCACCCAGTTGAGTACTCAAGTGGATAGCTCTTCAATCTTGAGATCTGAAACTTGCCAGATATTCTTTTTTTCATTGTTAACTTCTTCATGGTCTCTGAGAAGCATATATAAGGGCTCTGCATGACTGTAGAGCAGCATTTTGGAAACTTTTAGAACTTAGAAACAGCATTTAGAACTGGCTCCTCCCCTCAGAATGGGAAATCCCAGGTCAGGGCCCGCATGGCTGGTCTTATCATTAGGCAGGCGGCTGCCTCAGGCAACTGATCTGGAGTGTCATGAAAGGGAAACAAATTGTTATTATTGTGTAGTTACTGCCAGGGAGGGGAAGAGGTGCTTGCAAGGTGGCCACATGCATCACCAAAAAAGAGGACACAAGAAAACAGATTTTCATAAAATTGCATGTTAATTTATATGTATAGTTGCACATTTAGAAATAATTACTATTGATAATTACAGCACATCTCACTGTAATGGGAAAAGCTGTGACCAGGTGACCTGTGTGCCTGCTGTGTTCGCTGTCCAGGCATTAACTGGATGGGCAATTTCAAGGCCCCTGATCTCTCTCCTTATGGTTCTTTTGTCTTTAAACCAGACTTGGACCAGCCAGTCCTTCAAAAAAGAGGATGCCGTCAAACAGAGGACTGTCCTCTGTACAGTAGGATACATCTCCACCTAAGGTGCTTATTGGATTTTCTGCCTCAGGTTCCAAAATGGTTTGGCTAGACTACAGTACTGTGCACCTTTACTAGGGTGAGGGTGGGGAGAACTTGCTGCTCTGCTTCAGGCAGCAAAATATATTGGAGTAGCCCTGTCCAGTTCTCTTTTGACCGCTACATTGCAGGGCACTCTTTCTAGAGAGATTTTTTTTCACTGTGTTCTTTTCCTTCTCTGGATTCTTTTGTCTTTCTCTTCATTATTAGCTGTTGGCTGTGGCTCCTTGTTAGCTTTCAGGCTCAAGACAGGCCACGCTTCACAAGTCACCTAGTTTACCAAAGTCTAAAACCCCTGTGATGAGACCAGCTCACACAACCATCTTTTCCCCCCACTGTAGGCATTTCTTAATTTGTATGGTTCTGTTGTGGTTGAGAGGAATTGGATGGGAAGAGGTTTGTACTCCCCTCTAGGTCTGCGCATTGCAAAGAATTTCTCCACCTAAGCAGAGCTCCAGAACAGCTTCAACATTGTTTCTAAGTGTAGAAGTTTCCAAAATGCTGCTCTGTGTTGGCATTGATCCCATATGTGTGACAGCAGAAAAGGCCACTCAAAAGAATATCATGTATAGGCAAGTAACCTGTTCCTTCTGTGACTGAACCCTAAACATTTGGGGTAGTATCCAACAGTCTTATTCTGCAAACTCAAATAGTGCTAGTGGAACTCCACCAAATCTATCCATTGTGCAAGTGGTTGTGCATCATGCTTGCGCACCAGATTGCACAAACATAATCAGCAACTGGTTGCACACCCATAATGCACAAATGGTCACACAGCCTGTAAGTGTAACTTCTTAGTTTCTCCTCTTGTACACTGTTTGGAGCCTAGTTTCCGCTAGCGCAATGTCATTTGCACCAGCAGAATGACAGTTGGATACTGACCTTGCCGTTTCGTAACTGCTACTTCTTACCCCACCTAGTCCTTATTTTCAACAATCTGCTGCAAACATCAGTCAGATTTATCTGAACTGATGCTTAAGTGGTTTGGATTCCCCATACTTGAATATTGTATTACCATAACAAATCACCCCCCCCCCGCAAGTGAAAACTGCTCCCCCCAGTACAACTTGCTTGAAGATGGCTGTGAACTATTCTCCAGCAAGATGGCCACATGTGCTTACAGTCTGCATATTTATTCCAGCATTGTTATTGCTGACAGCCATCTCATTCATCCCATTCCCCTATAATTAGATCAGAATATGTTGCAAATGTGAAGCTAGTGAAAGGCTCCAGTTATTTTTCTCACTGATAACTTACATTAAAAAAAATTATTGGAATGGTATAGAATAATTGATTCTGATTACATTTCATGCTATGATGTATGCACATTCTTATGCTGGCATTCTTTGCCAGAAAATCCAGAATTCTCAGGCTTCTGCAGACCAGAAGAACTAAATGAAGATGACCTTTCTTTTAAACCAGGGCTGGGGAACTGTTTTCAGTCCAAGGGCCAAAATCCCATCTGGGAAAGGTCTCTGTAACGTAGCCAATCCTAAATCATAAGAGTTGGGAAGGCAAGTAGTATGATTATTGTTACAGACTTTACAAGATAATCTCACAAATTCTTTGGGAAGATGATTACCCCGGAGGACTATTATTTGCCCAAGGGCTATCCAGTTAGCTGAGGAAGAATTTGAATCTGGCCTTCGACTTTTGAAGCTAGTTTTTGTTCAAAGGACTACCTTGCCGTATTCATTTATCTCAACATGATAGTATACCACCATAATTGTCCTACTGACAATTAGATCTTGCATAAGAGGAGAGCCCACTAAACTGCAGTCCACAACCCAAAGTCCCACCATCATGAATGCCTCAGTATTTAGTGGCTGGGATTTTCAGGAGACCCTTGATAATTTCTACAGAAAAAAGGCAGCAATCTTAGATACTTGAATGCCACATTTCCTGAAATCACAAAATGTGTCCCAGGACTCCTCCATATATGCTGTATATGGAAGCAAGGAAATACACTGGAACATGTCAAGGACACCTTACTTCCTACAACTAACTTAAGTCTCATTGATTTCAATGGGTCTTACTTTAAGGATGACTAAATCTGGATCTAACCTATTGAGTTTAAGCATGCCTCCGTGCCCCAGATGCCAGATTCTGGGAAACATAACGCTAGATGCTGTTATAAATCAGCATGGACTGTGCTGCCTCTTAACTAAGAGATCTTGTATGCTGAAAATTAGCTTTATTATACCCAATATGAAATGGAAGCCCTTTATGGTGGCTTGAACTGTTGCCGAATAAAAACTCCCAAGAAGGGACACTGCCCACAAATTGCCCTGATATATATGTACTGGTCCAAATTACTTGCTGAAGTTTTTTGTTGCTTTGGTCAGGTTCCCAAACTACATACTCAAAGTCATACTTAATATCCTGTCCAAGATTTTGACACTGTATATTTTGACAAGACACCCCCCCCCCCCCAATCATGAACTAATCTTGCAGCTGGTGGGGCTTTGGAGTGATGAAGATTTACATTAGATGAATATCTGGTCCATTAGCTAAGCATACTGTAACAAGAAATCCAGAAGTAGCAAAAATCACACTACTTGTCTGACTAGCAGTTGACAGCATCCAATGATATCATGTGCTAGGGGCCTGTTGGAATTGTTCCCAAATTAAAATAGAGAGAGAATTATTCCTACTATTTCATATATTATGTAGGATTACGTACAATGCAATGCCAGTTTGCTAAATGGTCTGGGAGACATCACAACATTTGCATAAACTGTTGAGGGTGCTCTTCTTACAGGATTGATATGAGGAGACACTGGCCCAATTCGCATGTAACACAAAGCCACCATGGGTGGATTTCACCATGGGGTTTCTCACTGCAGCAGCCATTTCAAATATTCCAGCCTTGTCGTTACATGTGAACCCAGCAAGGCTGGGTTGTTGGGGTGGTTGACAAGCCACCCGCAACACTGAACCAGCCCATCGGTTCTGGATGGCTCATCAACCACCCCAACAGCCCACCCTTGCCAGGTTTGCACATAATGACAAGCTACAGCATGCCCCGCTGCGGCTCAAATAATCAACATGGTGGCCGCTACTGCAACAAAAAGCCCCATGGGGAAATTCACCCACAGTGGCTTCTCGCTACATGTAAACTAGGTCATTGGGCCAGTTTACATGACATGACAGCCCATCGTGGGTTGTTTAACCCTCAGTGGGGCTGCGGTGTGTGCCATTTTGCAAATTCAATCCCCAACCGGGTGATTTCGTGTTGTGTGAACCTGGCCACTGAGGGTTACACAACCCTTACATAACATATGGTCTGTTTAACCCTTGCATAACCCACAGTGGCTGGGTTTGCATGACACCTAGTCAGGGATTGAATATAGAAAATGGTGCCTGCGGGAGCCGCTGCTCATCATGGGTTGAATTAACCACAGTGAGCCATGCCCTGTCGTGTGAAACAAGTCACTGTTGAGGGTCAGAGCTTTCTTTGAAAATCTGCCTCCTAGTAGTCAGATACAATAAGCACACAGCGTATATATTACTATCTAACAGTAAGTTGAAGGAAAAGTGGTTAAAAAAAGGATATTTCACCAAGTAACACATACCAAAAATGGCTGACGATGACAATGCTACATAGCTATTTCGAATAAAAGTAGTGACAATCCGTAATATGATCGTTTCAAAACTCCTGATATGGTTTTCAGTTAAACCTGTTAAATTGACAGCATGTCTGATGCATGCAGTCTTTTGACCACCATTGTGAGAAAATTATCTGAATCCAGGGTTGGGATTATTTTAAACCAATACTTCAGGGTTTCCTGAAGTACTAGTTTAAAATAATTATACAGTTCTCTTCATAACATGCATCTAGAAGTGTCTGATAAATCAATAAATATGTTATTTCAAAATGTGATTATTTTAAGGAACGATTAGACTGAATTTCCACACAAAGTGTGTGTCATTAAAAGATAGAATCAGATGAAAAGGCCAAATAACCCACTATGCTGCAACCCATGATTGACATTTAAAGCCTAGAATAATGTTTTAATGCATGCTTATACAACGCCCCTTGACTTAGTTGGCTGTGGCAAGTAACAATAGCCTCCAGGTAATCAGGCTGGCCTCAGGTCAATGAAAGAATTCTGCGAATCCGCAGAGAGCATTGTAAGCGGAGTATTAGGCAGCTAAGGCAAAATCCTCACTGAGGGGCTGTGTGCTGTCGGAAGGAAGAAGAGCAATAAACTCACATAGCTCTGGAAATAGGAATGGTGAATGCTGCTGTTGGGAATGGGTGAATCTCACATATTGATAAAGGAACTAACTGCACAACCCTATAGATGTCTATTCAGAGATCAATGGGGCTTACTCCAAGTGGGCATAGGATTACAGCCTAAATATTTGACTGTGTGTATGTGTATATATGCCTATGAACAATTTGTTACTATGGCCTGGTTCGCACAAAATGACAGCCCAGAGTATGGGTTGAATATGCCTTGTTGAATTGTGGGTTCTCATTATGTGTGAACCCTGCACCTTGGTATAACTCTGGGATGTTAAACCACAAACCATCCATGAAGAGAGCCCATGGGTTGTTGTTTGGTTGTGAACTTTGGGTTATTTGTGATTAACAACCCACAGTTAAGCCATAATGCAGGGTTTGCATGTAATGATGAACCATACTCTGGGTTGTCGTTACATGAACCAGGTCGATATTTAATGAAGGTCTTGGTATGTAGGCTGTTATGATGTGCATACTAGTTATATTAATTCTATGTGTTCTTCCAACATAACCAACATTTATCACTCATTGAAACTCTGAATCTTTAATTTTGGCCAACACTATTAGACATAACTGCATATCATGTAATAGGAGAGACTGCCAGAGTATTTGTTATGGCCACGGGGACTGATTATTATAGTGTCAGAACGAAATCATAAATTTACAGTCTTGATAACTATATATTCATTCTGTGTAAATAACTTACATCATAGGAAAGCTGCACTACACACAGGGAAGAAAAAAAATCATGCCCTCTGATAACAATTCATTAAGAATGCCCACTGAACCAATTAAAAAAAACGTTATTTATCATTTATACATGTGCCAAAAGTAGTAAGAGCAGATGTGCAGCTTCAAGCATTCTTCCAAAATCCAGTCACTTTTTAATCTTTGCAGAGTTACAGATTTTACCAGATGGTCTAATAAATTAGAGCAACTGAAACATTTAGCACAAGATAAACAGCTGAAGTGCCTACCTCAAATATACCCCACACTGTAAAGTTTATGCATTTTGCCAAACCAGGCAAATATCTTTTAAAGTACATTCTTTAACTAACATTCTTAACTACACTGGATCTGAACCAGAGATGTGCACAAAATAGCAGGGCACTATCTGTGTGCTGTAAGTTTCTAGTTGCAATTGCATACACATAGAAGTCTCCAGTAGGTGGCAAAGACTGTTCTCTTCTGCTGGGCACATGATGATGATTCGAATATTGTTGTTTTGCCTCCTTGCTGCTATGAAACTGGTCACTGTACTGTGGATTACTGAATTTGATTGTTGTGATTTTGATGTTTTATTTGTATTTTAATTGTATGTGTGTTGCTTTGGGGGCCTATGGCTGAAAAGTAGCATATAAAATGAACCTTAGCTAACTACCTAGTAAATGGTTGACAATACTAGCTTAGAGTACCCCTCCCCAACCTGGTGCCCTCTGGACGTGTTGGACCACAACTCCAAGCATCTCCAGCCATAATGGAACTGTTGGCTGGGGATAATGGGAGATGTAGTCCAACACGTCACAGGCACCAGGCTGGGGAAGGCTGGCTTAGAGACTA
Source organism: Heloderma suspectum (assembly GCF_057233095.1). Classification (NCBI taxonomy): domain Eukaryota; kingdom Metazoa; phylum Chordata; class Lepidosauria; order Squamata; family Helodermatidae; genus Heloderma; species Heloderma suspectum. The sequence continues at coordinate 26,156,215 of NC_139461.1, read as the reverse complement.
GTATCTAGTGTATGAGTGATATAGTGGAGCTGGAATCCTAGCTTCACCCCACTTTCCCTCTTGGCAGAATGGGGTGGAGAACTGCATTCATACCCCTGTCTCTTGAACTGATGCTGCTGAAGCTGACCATGCCAGCTATCTATTAATTGGTGTTGTGCACACAGCTCCCACTCCAGGAAAAAAAGGTGCGTGTGTGAAAAGCCCTTGCTGGAACAGGGTGCCTGAAATTAAGTGTGTGAGATCACTGGTTAATGCAGGCTCCAGCAGGAATATGACAATTTAATAGCGAGCATACTTGCTCAAATGTTTTACATATCATACAGTCAGTGTGCCATAAAATAAGTTCACTCAAAGGCCAGAAAGATATATGAAGATGTGGATATATCGGTTCTTTTCAGAAAACATTTTTAGTGTCACCATTTATACCACCACCCCGCAAAAACAACAACAATGAAAACCACAGAGGGAAAACATGTGATAACAAAAACAATAGTTTGTTTTTTTAAAAAACTGTACTCAAGTTTGTAGACTCAGCTTTGTATAACACCGACTACTATTTTTGCCAAATAATGCTGTCCCATATCTGAAAACATTCTACGATTTAGAGCAGGTATAGCAAATGTTTATGCAAACAACCAAACTGTGAAGGGACGTTTTTGCCCTCATGAAGACAGAAGGTGCGTAGGCTCCTCTTCCTGTTCTTTTACACTCTTCCTACTACCTTTCTCGAAAGTCCTTAGGCCTGTAAATAAAAGGATGGTAATGAATGCATTTACAGGGACATTCTGTCAAATGACGAACAGAACAATTCAAAACTATTATTATAGTAATGATCACGTATCGGCACCTGACAATAAGTAGATTCAGCTATTAAAAAAAAGAATGTGCAAAAATACAATAAAGAACAAGCAGAAAAAGGGAGGGGGATATGACTTCCGTTTACAACTGATCAGTTGTAGGTGATCCTTTATGGAGAATTCAATTTCCAATAACAATTTTTGATCCAAAAGGAAACTAACAAATTGAACTTCATAGTTATCCCTTCATCCCAACCAGAACCACTATTACAGAGAAACAAGATAAACTGTAGAGAACTTCAACATACAAACCAAGAAATGTCTATGTTTCCAATATGCTTGGCAATAAAAACGGGGAGGAATTTAGAACATGCGATCTCACAAACACAACAAGGCAGGAAACCTTCAATTCCCATGATCCCAAAGAGCTTGGAGTTCTGGTGAGCAGATGGTAATTGCTGAAATCAGCAAGCGCATCATTCAGCTGATAAAAAATGAGGCAAGATTCCATACATCAACTCATGAGTATACCACACAAGTTCTCCGATGATCTGGAGACCAGACCCTGCCATTTATCCTGAAGAAAAACCATACGGATCCACCCCCACCCCCCAAATGGCACTTATTAAGCAGTCTTTATATTTATTTATATTTATACCAAATGCTGCAAAGGTAAGACTATGCGGCTGATAAGCATCTCATTTTACATATTTATTCCACCAGGCTCTTTACTCTTCTCCCAAATTGTGTGGGTAGTGTTAGCTTAGCATTCCAATGCTGCTCTTTCCCACATCTGCAATTGCACCCTCCCATTGGAGTCATGTGCTGACAGCCGCAAAAGACAAGAGCTGATTGGGCACATGACCGCACTGTTTGCTCCACAATGTGGCAATCTAGGCTCCAGCCAAGCACCTGCAGCCTTTGAGACAGAGAAGGCAAAGGATCCCCAAATGAAAGATCTTCAGGCTGCCTTGCAGCATTTCAGTGTCCAAAACAAGTACAAACAGCTTCAAACACAGGGCAACCAACTGTGGCCCCAAATACTATTCACCGAGACTGAAAAAGGAAATAATTCAATAAAGTGATGACATTTGCATTCAAGGCAATGGAGTACTAAAATAAACTCCATATTTGTAGGCAGTAAAACAGGAAAGTCCTGTTTTCTCCAGATGTAGAGGACCCAGCTTCTGGTCTGTATGGGTTGATCTGTGGAGGCCCTGCCTCTGCTGATTTAGGCCAACCTAATCTTCAACATTTTCTGACCCAGAACCAAGTTCCAAATCCAGACTGTCTGGCAGGCTGTGGGGAAACTGATTTTCATGGAGGGGGTGGCACGTCAGAAGCATAATTGCTGTGCACAGTCCTCGGCATTGAAAACATGCGCCTCTCTCCCCTGCCAAGGAGAAAAGCTGAGCGTGCTGACTCAGCTGTTCCTTGGGCCAATTAGCTGGGGAGGTGAACAGGGATCTCAGCACACAGGGAAGGGGAGGTTTAAAGCTGTGCATCTCTGCCTACTAAGATGGGGACAAAAGAGTGTGTGCATATGTCTGGGATGTAGCAAAACTGTATGTGTGGGTTCAGGGGGATGCTAGCCATGGTCATTCCCCCTGCCAGCCCCCAAGCGGCTTGCAATCTAAAGTTTTACACAGGGGAGGCAACAGAGGCAGGGAGAGAGGCAATGGTGACGGGATGATGTATATGCAAATGCAGTTACATGCAGTTGGAGTTGAGGAGGATGTTGAATGCCTAAGAAAACCAGAGTTTCGCTTTCCAACACCTTCCCCCACCTCCACTGTACATAACCCAGCAGCCCTTAGCCCCTTGGCTGATATATGTGGCCAAAGCGTGCTTCCCTTCCGCTTGTAGTCCCAGGGCAATGGGTGGTTACAGCACAGTGTTTTAGTGTTGGTATAGCTTTGCCTCTGGCAGCAGTGGCCTCAGTGTTTTATCGGAGGGAATATAGACTTACGAAACAAAACCTCTCCAATCCAAAGCAAGATTTAGAAAACACTTGTGTCAATGGATATCCCTATGAGTGATGGACCTATGAATCTGGACTGTTCCTTCCAGTCTTTCTCCCCACCATGCACACAATTCCTTTAACATAATACACGAATTATTCTGCATTTGAAACAAATCGGCTCAGTGAAACCTAAGTAAGTACATGACTCTTGACAACTTCAAGAAGTAAAAAAGAGCCTTTGGAAGAAGTGGGCTAGAAATCTGGACAAACTCGAGAGGGGAAGAAGTGCTTTAGAATGTGTGTAGAATAAATGGATGCATTACAGAGCCTGTGAAAGCTCCTCTCTTCAGTGCATAAGAGTGGGAGGGAGGAGGGTTTGGCCTGGTTTGCTAGCAATGCACAACCATACTCCAAACATCTGATGGCTATGACTGAAAGCACAAACAGATGTGATCACTTCGATGTGACCATTTAGCTCACTTAGTTTTAACACAGGGATTTTCAGCCCTATGAACCAGGCCTACGTGTTCTTAACAACACGGAATGGAACCAGCAAAATCTAAAACAACAATTCCCTCTGACCTGTTTACAATACTCGCCCCCCTCCAACCACGTGTGTATATACTGGTAACTCAGGAGAATACTTCATGCATCTGATGAAGCAGACCACTCTATAAAAGCTTACGCCATAATAAATTTGTTAGCATTTAAAAGTGCTACAAGGCTCCCTGTTTTTTTGCTGCAACAGAATGACACGGCTACCCATCTGGAAACAGAAAGATCTGGTTTCAGAAATCAGTCATAGCTGTCAGGGCAGAGTTCCCTCAAGCTTTTTTTCTGTAAATCATTTCACCATTTTTCACCATCAGCGAGGACACAGCACAGTCCAAAGTCCAGCATTCCAACCTCCATAACGTCTCAAAGGAAATACAGCCTGCTTAAAGTGGTCGGCCATGCGTGAATGGTCCTTTCATTTCCCTCATCAATATTTGTCTAAAACACCTAAGGGGTTTCAATGGAATGCTGGGGATAAAGAGTCACAATACATTCCTAGGTACATGTCAAAACTGCCCAGGCGACAAAGAATAAGCCAGCTGCTCAGCATCCCAATAGTGTTTTCCCCATGTAACAAATCTGAACACGCAGCAACCCAAGGAAGCAGTTGTGAAAATGCTCCATACTGGTGATATTGCAGCTAAGGTGGCAGAGGGGCTATTTACACAATATGCTAACCCACACTCAATCACTGAGTATGGGGTGTTGTTGAACCATGGGTTGTTCAACTGTGGGTTAGTGTGTTGTCTGAACTCAGGACATTTTCTGCAGGGTGGCTTGTTAACCACCCTGAACAAGCCAACAATGATCCATGGGTTCTCAAGGTGGCTTGAGAAAAACAAGCCACGCTGTATGGTTAACAAGCCACCCTGAGGAAAATGTCCTGGGTTCAGACAACATGCTAATCCATGGTTCAACAAACAACTCACAGTTCAACAACAACCCACATTCAATTACAGAGTGTGGGTTAGAGTGTCATATGAACAGCCCCAATGTGGTGTAATGGTCAGAATGTCAGACTAGGAATGGAAGGACAACCAGGTACAAATCATGATGACCTTGGGCCAGTCACTATCTCAGCCTCACCTACCTCACAAAGTAGTTGTGAGGATAAAAGTGGGCAGAGGAGCTATGAATACTGGCTTGAGCTCCTTGGAGGAAAGGTGGGATATAAATTTAATACTAATAAATAAAATAAGAGTTAGTTCTAGATTTTTTCAGGAGAAATAAAACCAACAACTCACCCATCTAGCTAGCACATGAGAATGCTTCTTCATAAATGCTTCTTCATTTATGTTTACAGTTTATAGACATTGCAGTCTCAGACCTGGGACTTGCCATGCGATCTAACCATTAATCTTGCAAGGCTAGAATTTTTTCACAGCCTTTGAGCAATGTCCTTTGAAAAAAGGGAATGGCACTGCAAAACGTAAAATAATGCTTTAGTTATTCAAGTGATAGGAAAGGGGGAGTGAAAGAAGTTATGAAAATAGATCATATCTACTGCTTTAAAAGTATTTTTAATTAATACCATGAGAGAATGTTATTGTTTGAGAGAGAGAGAGAGACAGAGAGAGAGAAATAGTCAATGATGTATTTTTATGTCAGATGTTTCTGAATCTTCCTGTTGCTCCTGGTCTGACACAAAGCTCTGGTTTGCATGTAATGATAGCCCACTGATTTAGAAACTGATGGGTTGTCAGGAACAAGTGGGCACACTGCCTGCAGTGTGCCTGCCTCTTCTGCTTTCACTGCACAACCCACAATTGGCTCCTTCGTAGGTTGCAGAGTGTGACGTGCAAACTCAGACCGCTGGTTTGTTTAGTTTGCTGTCAGGTTAACTGCTGGGTTGTTTAAGCCCCTAAATAACCCAGTGGTCTGGGTTTGCATGTCACGCTCCACAATCTTCAAAGGAGCCCGATCATGAGTTGTTGGGGAAAAGGCGGCATGCCCGTTCATTTTTAAACCGATGGACTGTCGTTGCAGGCAAGCAAGGCCAAAGAAAAATGGGCCATGGGGTCCTTCAAATCAGGAAAGACATAATGTAGCATTCTGATCCAGTGCTCCTGACTCTGGATGCCAGGTCAGAGATAAACTTTAGTGAATGTGAACGTATGAAACTGCCTTATGGTGAGTCAGACATCAGTCTAGACTTCCCCAACCTGATGAACTCCAGATGGTTTGGACTACAACTCTGAGCATTTCTAACCATTGGCTATGCTGGCTGGTGCTGATGGGAGTTGAAACCCAAAACCTTTGGAAGGCACCAGGTTAGGGAAGGCTGCATTACTCCATCTAGCCTAATGTAGTCAACTCTGACTGGCAGTGGCTCTCCAGGGTCTCAGAAAGAGGTCTGTCCCCATCACCAGCTACCTGATCCTTTTAACTGGAGAAGCCATGGATTGAACCTGGGACCTTCTGCCTACAAAGCATGTCCTCTACCACTGTGTTGAGGTGTGTTCTTGAGTCTGTTGTGTGGTTCCACATCAGTGCTCAGCCAGCAGACAACTGATTAATAGTACAGCTACTGTTCAGTTCAGTATCTTAGGTATGGAAAAGAAAAATATAAAAAACCAGCACCATACATTATACAAGAAAATGGAGGAAAAGTGTGTTGGCAAAGTGCAGTAACAACTGGAGGGGACTGATCACTCAGTTCAGTTCCTGCATCTCAAGTTTTAAAAAGTGAGCTCTGGGCTGAAAAAGACCTTTGCCTGAAATTGTTCAGAGCCACAATTCAGAATAGATAATACTGGGCTAAATGAACCAACAGACCGACTCATTTTGAGGCAGTTTCATATGTTAAAAAAAATATGCTGAAGTACAATGCTTTCAAAAAGGCACTATTAAAGTATGTTCCCCTTGTTAAAACTTGTTTTCAACGGCTGGAAAAAATGTATGCTCAAGGAATCTGCTGAAGGAACTGCTGTAAAGAGTGAAAAAATACTATGGTAGCTTTCGTTCCAGTCTCAACACAGTCACTGTGGAGTTTGCTCTTTAGCAAAACTGCAGGCAGCACATTCCACTTAAGGTGGCCCTATTTTGCCTAGTGATGTTCTATAGACCAAAAGCTGGAGTCTGGCTTAAACTGCAAGAGAATAAGAGAATTAGCTGACTGGAGGGCAAGGGAGTAATGGGGTAGTGGTGGCAGATTTTATTTTTAATGGCATAGTAAACACAGTTCACTAGACAAGGAGTACCCTCACATTATTTCAACACCAACTAGCATGAGGGCTTCTAAAACTGAAACTGCAATGCATAAACACAGTAAGCATGGGGCAAGAAGGCAAACAGGTCATGAAAACGTGGCATCAGCTTAAGTCTCTTGTATGCTACTGGAGTAGCCTCTTGTGGCACATTTATTTACCATTTGTATGCATGACCTAGAAGTCCATAGCTCAACTCTAGAAAAAGTCTGCTGCATTTAAGTCCCACTGAAGCCCATGAAGCCTAAGTTAATTGTGGGACCTAAATTACATCCTAGTGATTTAAGTTTGGTTGGTTTCTTTCAACAAGACTTAAATACAATTAAATTTCCTTTGGATCATAGTATGAAAAAGTACTTTATAGAGTCTTTTCTTGTCTTGTTAGATGTCATTTTGTAACCACTAGAATCTACATTAAGTAATATTCTATACATGTCTCAAAGTACCTAGAACAGTATATCTAATACAAAATGCTTTACAGAATATTTCAAAATCTATGATTGTCATCCATTATTTTGTATTGTAGCTCTCTTCCTAAAAACAACCATCACCACAACGCCATTGACTGACTGATTGATTGCATTTCTATACCGCCCAACAGCCGAGGCTCCCTGGGCAATTCACAACAATTAAAACCATAAAATACAACATGAAAAAACATAATATAAAACTTTAAAAGTAGCATGTAAAATCAAAGTAAAACCCAACAGCAGTTACAGCCCAGGGAAAGCCAGGGTGAAAATGTGCATTTTTAGGAGGAGGCTGCTTTATACCGAGTCAGACCACTGGCCCATCTAGGCCTGTGCTGTCAACACTAACCGGCAGGAACTTTTTCAACCTTACCTGGAGATGCTGGGGATTGAACCTGGGACCTTTTGCATGCAAAGCAGGTGCTCTTCCACTGAGCAACAGCTCCTCCCTATTTATCTGACAAAGGGTTTAGTACTTGTCTCAAAGTAGCGAGGGAAACACGAATCATTTCCAAATCTTGGCATTATTCATTTTAAATATTTTTTGTACTGCAAAGCTGCCTCAAGGCGGTTTACAAGATAAGATTATAAAACGATAAAATACAAAATACAGTTTACTAAAACAGCAGCACCAGCACCAGTTAAAAGGATCAGGTAGCATGTGATGGAAAACCCTGTGCCCGAGACCCTGGAGGGCCCCTGCCATGCAGAGCAGACAATCCTGGGCTAGATGGACAAAGGGTGTGACCTGGTCTAAGGCAACATCCTCTGTTGACAAGCTAGTTTTAAATTATGGCAAATAAAAGACTGCCCACTGACTAATGAGGAATTTCAGGGGAAAAAAAACAACAACCCTTCTTCTACACCCTAATTATGAAAATATCAGGCTGCAAGAAAAAATACCCTGGGATATATCAAATACACACACACAGATAAACCAACATTTAGTTTGGATAAATGGATATAATCCATTTCCTTCTGGATTATAGTGACATGGAGGCTACATGGGGAGCAAAAAGAATTTACAGAACCAGCAACACTAGATGTCCAGATTTCAAAAGGTCTCTGTAATGGAATCTTTAAAATATTTCCAAGATTATTTTCAGTCAAAATTGCCGATTAAGGTTAACACTGATTAAGATTAACTTGTTCAGTGACTACATTCCATTAAAATTACCACAAATTATTTTCCCTTCATCTCTGACTAACATATATTCTCAAATCATCACAGCCTTCTTAGCTGTCATAAGTTTGTGAAACGGGTGTGTGTGCATGTGTGCGCACGCTAAGACAGAAATACCAAGATTGTCAGAAGAACTAAAAATGTGATCTACCAAGTTAGCAATATGCACCTGATATGACAAGTCTGAAGCCTTTGAAATGGTATTTTTCTCCTTGCCTGTGGGCCACACTCTTGTCCTTGTCAGTGAAAAGAGGGATCCCTATCCACATAGTGAGTGGCAGGTATTCATCACCTCCTTGCCATGAATGAGCCAGACTTTTCTGACAAGATTTAAACTCCTATCACCACGTATGAGGTCAGTGCCTTGCAGCATATTAGTGGTGTACAACAATAATCTGACACAAAGATGTGAGTAATGGGACAAACACAGAGTTGAGAAGGGCACTAATGAGTTTGAACTCTGGCTTGCTTCAGTGAGTGAGAAAACTTTTCCAGACGTGGAATCAACAGAGACAGACTCAAATTATTTACAGAGTTAAATAACCATTTCATGCACAAGGCTGCTCCCACATCCCATAATCCAGTCCTTTTGTGGATTTCTTACAGAAGTAATTTCAACTGTTTTAGAACCTTTATAATAATACACACAACTCAGATTCGTTGGCATCTGAGGGCAATTGCAACCTTGTTTAAAAAAAGAAGCTAAAAACTTACTTTCTGTACCAAATTACTAGTCAGACAATTTTATTAGAAACATCTGCCAAAGTCTGAAAACTGGCTGTTTAAATACTAAGTTTTGAGCCAAGTATGGCAGCTCTCCAGGTCTAGTAAAGCATGTGGCACAGCCTGTGGTGCACCTGCCAAACTGGGAGGTGAAGCAGGAGGGAAGGAAGCCAAAGAACGATGCACAGAGTGTCCATTCTCTAAGACATCTCTCTCATCCATGCTAGTGGAGCCCTAGGACAAGAAAGAGAGGCAGACCAAGCAGAGTGCAAGAACACCGGTTTCTTAAAGGAGCAGATACCTACCAAAATCTGTGCAAATTTCAGAGTTCCTAACAAATGCTGAAATTTAGAGTATGCACCCTTGGGTTTTTATTCCTATTAAGGTGGAAAGGGGTCTGAAGAAGCCAATACTTGGTCATCATTTGGTTTACATCAAGTAGCATCAGTGGGAACAGATATGGAAAATTAAGCTGAAAATATTACTATTACAAAGGAAAACTTTTACATTTCCTGCTTCTAAAAAGAACATCTGTTTCACCTTCTATATATTCTTATTTTATGCTTCTGCGCATAGCCAATTTAAAAGACTACTATTGGCCTATATAGTATTAAACAGGACTAGGATTTTTTCAGTGGGGTTTGGGAGGGGGGGCTTTTCTCCATGGGTCTTTTGGTCTCCAGTGCTGAAAACTAAGAACAGACTTTAAATTTGCAATTATCTGCTGGAATTTATCTGGGCTAATAAGGAAGGATAGAACAAATGTCTCCTTTGGGGAAGCAACCAGAAGACCTATCTATTTATTTATTTATTTATTTACATTTGTCTACCGCTCCACATCTAAACAGATTCTGAAGCAGTGAACAAGAGATAAAATGAACAAAAGATAAAAAGAATGAAACATGATATTAAAATTATTCTTAAAAAAACAGAGTGCCAGTACAACCGAGGCTTAACCAAGGAAGTCTTCCTGGAAAAAAGCTGTTTTCAGGAGGCGCTGAAAACAACCCAGTGTTGGCACCTCTACAGGCAGGGAGTTCCACAAGATGGGAAATGCACTGAAGGCTCTTCTCCGGGTCGACTCCAGTCAGGCCATAGATCCATGTGGCACCACCAGGAGCAGGAGCAAGCCCTCTGATGACCTCAGTGACTGGGCAGGTTGGTAAGGGACAAGGAACTCTCTGAGTTGTTAGGGCTTTGTACACTAGCACCAAAACCTTAAACCTGGTCTGGCAGTGAATGGGCAGCCAGTGCAGGTCCCTCAGCAAAGGAGTTGCAGGCTGAAAAGGGGCAGCTCCCGACAACAGCCGAGCTGCTGCGTTCTGCACTAGCTCCAGCTTCCGGAGCAGCCTTAAGACCTAGCAAGATATATAGGGTTATCAGGGATGGGGGCTGGAGACAGAAGTCTGTTTATCTATAGTATTATTTATAAGCCATAAGAAAAGGAACATACAGAGTTAACAAATTTAGCTCTCAATATCCTGGCAGCCAGCACAAATAGGGAAACACGCAAGGTAACATAATTTTCATAAACAACAGAAAGCATACTCATTCACTAAGTGTACCAAAATTCTTCCTGAGCCTAAACTTGGACAAATATTTTTCACATGGGTCCTTATAAAGAGAACACTTGGTAAAATAATGGATAATATCCTCAGTAAAAGTTTTTCAAAATATGGCCTTCTAAGAAAACAGAGAGCACAGTGGTTGTGGAAAACTGCAGAAGGAATTTTGGAAATACTATTCAGCCAGTATCCATGAGAAAAACCAGTGAGTGAAAATTTAAGTATGGTGGGTGATAATTATAATTATTAAAATCTCTCCTCTGATTTAATCCTCATCTCCCACCAAATTACTTTATTTATAGCATGAAGTTTCATGAAGTGGGCTGGTGTTAAGAGATTCAATTCCTTTTCAGAATGAACTTGCTACTTTCCTCCCTTTACAATGAAACAACTCTACAGAAGGTCAGTTGTAGATACGATTTATTGATGAGAATTCCTGGGGTTTATGGGCGATACTTTGATAATGTCCCATTCATTTCCCATTTTCATATAATCATAGTTTCATATAATCATAGGGAGCAATCTTATGTGCCCTAGATAGCATCTGGGGTCATCGGATTTTGGGGGATTTCTGGGAGACCCAAACTGTGCTTTCTGCCCCCATCATAGCTGGCGTGGTTCTCTCTATACTAGCTACGTCTCTGCACTCAGAAATGGAGCATGGAGATGGGGAAAAGGGGGCAGTCCTGGGGGCAGGGAGGAACCATGGAAGCTGCGTTGTATAGCTTCCTATGCGCCATGCAGCCTCCCCCCCCCCTGCTCTGAAGCTCCCCAGCTGGACAGGCGAAATCACGTGTCTAGCCAAAAATGCAAGGTGGTCAGAGCACAGAGGCGAGGATTGCCTGTGCTCTGGCCTCCTTGCATTGGATCGTCACCAGCCTCCCCTAAATACATTTTGGAAAACTTGGTTCTTAATATTAAAACTGAAATCCCTAAACATATATATACAAGATCAAATATGCAAATTACTTAGATTTCTGTACTGAGGGCTGATGCTGATGTAATGGGCTTATCTGTTAAGTTATGGAGTGAGCCACTGCATCATGTGATCCCTTCCCGCAGCCCCTTTCCAGGGTTTGAAGCTGATTTCCTGGTTAGGCAGGGAACCCTGGCTAGCCTTGATGCGGCGTAGAAATGAATTAATAATAATAATAACAACAACAACATAACTATGGTTACAACGGAAGGAGGGTAGGAGAACATGCAATATCCGCAGACCACTCTCAATTGGTCCTGAATAACAAGAAGAAAAACAAACAATTTTCTTTAAGATCTTGAAATCAAATAAGGTCATTACTTTGCTTTAGCCCATTCTTTGTTTTAGTTACAGTTCAGCAATTAAAAACGATCTATGAGAAAGCCGTGCCCACAGGAATGCAGTTATTATTAGCTGACGACAGCAGTGCTGCCCTATAATAAGATGCCACCGCTTCTCTTTCAGGCTTGCTTAATGAAATCCATTTTCAAAAACGTTTTTTAATGTTTCACCTGTTGGTATATAATTACAAAGTAGATCACAGAATATTTTATTATATTAGACTTCATATTTTAGAAGTTACTTCTTTAAATTTATGTTTGAGGAAAATAAAATCAATGAAGATTTTGTTTTGGAAGACTAAAACTAAGCATTTATTTGTTGCCAACCTACAATTATATGTTTACCAATTTATTCTAGCCAATATAATCAGTTATTGTAAGTGGTGCTTAAACTATATACAGATTGAGAAAATAGCTTTTATTTGTTCATCTAAGCACCAACCAAATTTTAAGGCCAAGGATTAAGAATATAAGAGATGCTTCACTAGATCAGATCAATCAATCTCTCTCTCTTAAGACAGAATGGCTCCTAATTGCATCTCACGGTTTCCTTTGAGTGATTACTCTTATTTTTGAGATGTCCCATTTTAAATAAATATGGTTCTTTCTCACATGTTATCTGACCACTTCTCCCACTTTGTATGCCCAGCCCCCCTTTTTGAAGTGATCAGACAGCTTTGACTACTGGGTGGTATAGAAATGTAACAAATCAAATCAAACACCATATCCCATTTGCAGGTGTGCTATTTCATTCCGTGGCTGCCCATTTGGCACCCCTGGTGCTCCGGTGTTTTATTTGTGGCACCTGACTGGAAGCACAGCCATGAGAACAGCCTTCTTATCTTGCCAGTTCTTGTCCTGGGCCTCTCTATAGCTGAGCTGTAGGAGGCAGCCAGCCAGCCACACTTCACCACAGGAAGTAAAAGCTAAAGCAGCAGCACTGCTATAAAGTCATGGGCCATACTAGAACCGGTCATGCGCCAGATTGAGCCCACTGGACCTTTGTGTATAAAAAGAATAAAGTTCTTAAGAGTACACTGGCTGAGGGGGGGAAATCAATATATTACAACACAAACAACATCATCATAGATACCGTATACTAATCAGCATTTCTTAATCAACCTATTTAAACTAAGTAATATTCTTGCAACAGTTCCTTCTATATTAGTTTAACCATAGCAGTACGTAAATATTTTACCATTTTCATGGTTTACCAGGCACTATATATGCTTTAGTCGACAGGAACAAAGACGTCCTTACAACTGGAATTTTAACGGGAGAATCAAGGAATCATGGGATTAAGCTTAAACAGCTGAAAAGCTTAAATGTGGATTTGCTGACCTTTAAGGGTTGCTTTTTTTAAAGCCTTCATAATCAAACAGGCTCTGTCAGTCTGGCATCTAGCCACTGGGCAAAATCTAGGACTTCAAGGGAAAGCGAGTCCCTCTTTTAAAGTACCTGATTACTTGCCTAATGTTTCTCTAGGGGGAAAATAAGTTCTATTCAAGTTTAAGCAGCTTGCAGTAAAGTATTTAGTTATTTTCTACCCCCTGGAGTGCTTCACTTCTGCATTCAAGAGCACCTTTTCAGTTTTCTCCACTGCAAAAGCTCCAAACTAGTTAGAACTCAGGCAAATAATCCAAAGTACATTTCTTACTGCAATTTGCACTTAATGCAAAATTTGCTGAGATGGTTATTAACCGCAGCATTCATAAGCGTACTTGAAGATTAAAGAGGAGACTCAAACCAATTTGTGTTCAGGTTCAGTAGATAGGATATAAAATTTAGGTTCAGCTCAAAATCAAGTTAAAATTCTTTAAATTTTAAAGATTTACACACACATACACACAACAGCAGGATGCAGTCAAGCTGCTTTTATTTCATCTGTCTGACCCACACCTGTATTCGTGATGAAAGAGACAAGATTCAAAATAGTTAAGAAAGCAGTTAACGTGTATATAGATTTTAGTGTCAAACAGAACCTTTAGACAGTTCCCAGCTAGAGAGAGCATGGTTGCTCGCTAATTAAAATGTATCTTTTTGCATTTTGAAATAGTGAATAGTGTTCTTGCACATGGTTTTTTCTAGCATCTCAAGTAACATATATTTTATTTATTAAAATATTTCTAACCCACCCCATATCAAAAGATCTCAAGGCAGGATACAATCAATAAACACTATTTAACATGAAATCATAAAACCACAACAAAATCACACAATCCAGTATCAGATCAGCCACGATAACTCAAACCAAGCTATGATTACTGAGACCCATATAATGCCCAAGGGTGTACTATTTTGGGCTGGCCTTGCTAGTCAAGCCAACTACTGTGATTGCCAGGTTCCTGTACCTTATGCTTATCAGAGACAAGTGCCTTCACCCAGTGTCAGCTGAGGAAGCCTCCTACCCTGCCAACTTTATCTGTGGGGAAAATCAGTTGGGAGGGTGTTGGCTTTAGCTGATGTTTGGTGGAACTATTTGGAGCACTTCCCCTGAACAGCAGTCAAAGAAGCCTCCTCACTGCCTCTATTTATTGCGGAAGGAGAGATGGAAAGCTTCCTGGTTTCACCTGCTAGTTTCAGCTGCTGCTGGATGGTGGTGCTCAGGGTTTCTTGTGGAGCAATGGCCAAAGAAGCCTCCACCAAGAGGGAAAGGATCCCTCCCCACCTCTGCAGCTTCAGAGCTGGGAGGAAGGTTGTTCATTTGACACGTTCCCCAACTTAATGAAGGGCATTCCCTTTAAAAAGAACTGAAACGGGGCCTCTGCAAAGCAAGACAGACAACTTTCCAAACAACTCAACTGCAACAGTATTAGCTTTTCCACCTGATGCTGTAGGCCACCTCAATCTTGGGAGACATAAGTGGCAGGAAAGTAAATCCATGCTCCTGCTTGGCTGCTAAAGACTGGTCCCTGGCATCATACTGGGAATGCCACCATTCATGCCTCCTTCCCCATGAGCTTGTCTCCCCTCTTAGATCATCTGAGGAAGTCTTGTTGCGGATCCTGCCATCTCCTGCAGTTTGCTTGGGGGGAATCATGCACAAGGGCCTCGCTGCTCTGTCTAGGCTGACAAAGGCCTGCCCCATTTTGTTCCCTCCCCGATGTCCCTTCGCTCAAAGCTGAAGGGTTTTTTTGTTCTGGCAGGCTTTGCCTGACTTGATGTTTGACTTGAGACTTCATAGTTTTATATTATCTTCTCTCTCTTTAAACCTGCTCTATACGTTTTTCAAAACACTGTTGTACGGAAGCATTTGAAGTTTTCGTGCCTTCCCTAGAAATAATACTGCTTGGCATTTGTACTGCACCTTTCAGGCGTTCAACGCACCTCACATACGTTCTCTCAGTAATTAGCTTCGTAAGGTTGGCCGACATTATTATTCCTCACACTGCAGATAGCAGGCTGAGGTGGAGGGGTGGTAGCTAGTTGAAGGCCACCTAGTGAGTGCAAGGCTAAACTGAGATCTGAACTGGGATTTCCCAGTTCACAGGCCACCTTTATGCTATGACTCAGCTACCACTTGCACCCACTTAGCAAGGACTGCTCCTACTTTTGAGAAGCAAAAGCCTAAAGAACTTAGTAGAAGAACTTTTACTACAGAAAAGCTGGGAAACACGGACACGTTCATCCTTTCTCTGAAGAAACAAAATATGGCAGCTATGCAGGGCACTTCTGTAGAAGTATTTTTAGAAGCGTATGGTACCTCGAGGTGAGTCACTTTGTTCTCACCCTTTTTCAGACAGCTGGAGAGAAAGGGGCTTGTAATTTTCCAGTTGAAATGGTGCCGAATATTGAAGACAGACACTTCTCATGCACATTTTACTAATTATAAGCTATACCGTTAAGTACCATTTCCATACTTAATACCACATGGCATTTCTCTATGTTAAACAGCTGGCTTCCTGCAATTTCCTTAATTGTGGTGATAACAGACCACAATTTCACAGCATAAAACTGCAGAGGTCTAAGATTAATAGGATTTTATGAAAACATTCAGTGGCTATTTTAGGAGGAGGAAGTATCAGTATCAATTTGGCTGGAGTTTTAGAACACCTCCAACCCATTCTCAGTTTTGTCACTGTTTTTCTCCCAAACTCCCCTTTCTACCCTAAGGATTCTTGCTGCCTCTTAATCCCAAGGTATTTTATGCTGCAATTGCTACACTGTTCTTATGCAATGAGGGGTCAAGTGCTTTCCCCCTTTCTCAGCAGTAGGAAGAAAAGCTTTCTGACCTTCATCCCACCCCCAACTCCTCTTTTGGGTTAAGCCAGATTCTTAAAACTTCGTTAGGAAAAAAAAATCTCAAGGAGAGTCAAGAGAGCTATGGCTAAGAGCTTCAGAATGGTAAATTTCACATAAGAGGTTTCGGTACTTTACTGCAGAAAAGAAGAGTAGTCTCATGGTATGTTTTATGGATTGCAGAAACAAGATAAACTAGGTCAGCTTTCTCCAAGTTGGGCCCTCCAGGTGTGTTAGATGCCAACTCCCATCATTCTCAGCCAGTATGCTTTCCGTTGTTTTATTTAGAGAGCCCTCAACACTTTCAGACATTTGACACAGGCATAACAATAAACAACATATATTCTGCATGTACATATTGCTTTTTCAGTGTTCAAAGCATGCTGTACACAAGCTTTCCGCACATTTTATAAGCCCTATAACAGCATCCCCTAAGCGGTTGCCCTCTATGTGTGTTGGAATGGCTAGGAATGATGGGAGTTGTAGTCTAACACATCTGGAAGGCACCAATAAGGAAGGCTGTCCGGTAAGGTAGATCAGTATTATTATTTCTGGACTGAGGACCGGGGGTGAGAGAAGAATAGCTTGCCTAAGGCTACCTAGTGAGTTCATAGCTGCAGTGAGATGTTGAGATGTCTTGGCTCGCAGTCTCAGTCAGTATGCTAGTATTGTGAAGTGTCAAGTAAAGCTAAAGAGAGAAAGGGTCAGACACTTGGACTGTCCTGGAATTCTCCCTCGCCTCATGATTACCCTCCAAGGTTAACAGACTGGAAAGTCCTGTTTGCAAAAGGAATGGCCTCAAATAGTCAAGCCAATATGGAGCTGGCTCCAACTCTGAGGATCTTCATTCAGATGGTCTCATGGTCTCTCTGTCTGTCTGGTCTGGGACATAACTAAAACATGGATTTTTCTCTGGGCTACGTAATTACAAGATGCAATTATTTTGCATATGGTAACAAGATATAGATACATATATACTTTCCTTGTGAACAGCATGCTGAAAGGCAATTTGTCTCACTATCCAAGAAACATTTAAAATGTGGAACTGAACAGGTTCTGTATATTTCTAGGTTTGTTTTCAGCCCTAGCTGGACAAAGATCTCCTTAATCTCCTGAGTAGGAATCCCTTTGCCAAACATCTTTGTTTTCATTTTTACCTGGCCGTACAGGCTTGACTCATCTGGTCAGAATCAATGGGGGAGCAGAGAAATGTGGGAAAAGCAGGCGCTGAGCAATTTGATCTTCTGTTAATAAAACTCACTTTGCTTTAGAGTAGTGGACTCAAACAATACTAAGGGCACAATCCTAACTAGATAGGTGGCCGCCTCCGAACTCGGAGGCAACCACCTATCCAAAGCAAGGCAGGAGAGGCACGGGGAGATCATTCCCTCCGCGCCTCTCCTGCCTTGCTAGTTTTTGCTAGACAGACATTTTCGGCTGTCTAGCAGCGGGGGGCCCGACTGGGAGAGGAAGCTGCCATACGACACAATGAATGTGTCGTACTCACAGCTCCGCTCTCCCCACCTCGGAACGTCCCCTGGAACGCCCCTTTGCAGTCGCTCTGCACTCCTCTTACAAGCGCGGAGGATGGGGCTTCTCCACGCTGCCTTGGAGGCAGTGCAGACGAGGAGGGAAGGTCAGTTTTCTGGGAACTGACCTCGGAGCGGGGACTCCGAGGTTGGTTCTCAGAAAAGAGCATATTCAATAGCCCTCTAGACAGTGGCAATAGGATTGCTCCTTAAGTCTTCCCCATTACTTATGACATCCACATGGAAGACTACAGAAGCTCCATGCCCAATCTCTTCACACAGAGTGTGTTTGGACAACTGTGGTGAGGGAAGAAGCCATTGTGGCTTCTCCCCCACCCCCATGCATGCAACTGTCATTTGCATTATTCCCTGTGCTGCAGCGTGGGTTGGCGTCTCATCTGAACCCGACACGCAGCAGGGCTTCGTACCCACCCTACAACCTCTACTGCACGTTGTGGGCTGTAGGGTGGGTACGAAGCCCCTGCCCCACATGCCAGGTTCAGATACATGCCAACCTGTGCTGCAGAGTGGGGAATAATGCAAATGGCAATCGCACACATGACACGTGCAGGGGAGAAGCCACAACGGTTTCTTCCCCCGCTGCGATCGTCCAAACCTGGTGTCAGGCTTCCCCTTATGACTTGGACCCCCTGAGCAACTCTTTAAAGATCTCTTGCCTTCTTAAGAGTCCCGCTTTCCTTCTTTTCCCTTTCCCTTTCCCTTTCCAATAACATGGGGATTAGGCTGTAGGTGTGGGGTGATTGACACTCTAGACACAGGATTTAACCACAACAGTTTACTGGTAAATTAAAGCAAGCAAAACTCTACTAAATGTATTTACACAATAGAGCTGAGTGATACAAAAGGCTTTAGGAGAAAATAAAAGTTGCAAAACACAAGTTCCTTCATCTTAGCTATACTTAGACTTCTCCAGGCCACTTCTTCCTGCTTCCTTTTCAGGCTCTGGTCCTCCAACTCTGCCCTTTCTGTTCTGGACTTTCTGACACTCTCTTTTTATACTCTCCTCCCCCAAAACCGAAAGTACTGCTTCAAACCTGAAGAAATGAAGCTGGGGAAATGAAAGCTGAAACTCAACAGGGGAAATGAAACTGCTTGTCTCAGAGATGCCCTTCTCATCAAGAAAACCCAGGCCTCTAGGCCTGACCTTTTTCTTTTTCTTGTCTCTGTAGGCCTCAAACCTTCACACCCAGTTACACTCTTTTCAGCGTCTTGAGCTAGAGTCCTGAACAAAAATATTCTGGGCCATACAGACACATTATGAATGATCCTTCTACTCCACCTTTGAGGGCTACCAACAGCAGCTTTATGGAAGGAAATCAGTGAACCCTGTTTCAAGTACAGATGCACCTATCAGCACTGTTTCTAGACTACAGCCCTGCTTGGTCTGAATCGGTGGATTAATACAACACGTTAAACCAGGGATATGCGGGGCCTAGGTTACAGTTTCCTGCTCAGAACCTGCCCCTCTGTGAGGGAATCTGCACCAAGACAGCAGCAACAGTGATGGCACGAATGGCTGGTAGGTATGATCTGTGGCAGGCATGATCTTTTTTGGAGGCATCCTGCAACAGAGGTAGTTCCAGAATGAAGGGAGGGAGCATCAAACTTGCTTCCTACAGTGTCCTTCCCAGGGCAAGGGGTTACAGTCTTAAAAGTCTGCTAGTGGGACATCTAGTTCTTGATTGCAATCAGTAGAATCCTGGGTATATGGGGGCAAGAGTGGTGGAAATACATAGGAACTAATGTGAAAACTGACACAAAACTGCCAGGGTTGGAAGCTTCCTTTTATTGCAGTGAACTGAAATAGTCATGTCCTGTTATCTGGAAAAAAAGAAGACAAATTCCATGGGCTTAAAAATATTGGGGTGGGGGGGGTGGGAGACAAGACACCTATGACTTCAAAGATTTTGTGACAGGCAGAAATCCAACAGATACAGCCCTGTCAAGGAAATACAGGTGAAGGAAAGCTACTCGTGTTGGAATCCTGCCCTTTATGCAGCCTTTTAAAAAGGTACAGGAGGTTCCCCCAGCTGATGCCTCACCCATATCTTTAATGTCAGAAATATAATCCAGGACTCTAGGCAGGCCCTTACACCCTCTTATAAGATCTCTGCTTTAGTCCTAGCAGGGTGTTTTGATCAGGCATGCACCTAAGTCTTTTAAATGGCTGTACAACAGTCTCCCGTCCAGTCAAATGAACAGTTCTTTTTTGCTGTTTCTTCTAACAATTTCTCTTTTCTGTTTCCAGCAAATCATGCAATCTTAATGGGATGAAATTATGTTTTAAATTCTCCCTGTTGGATAGCATAACCAGGACTGAGAAGAGGCAGGAGCAACCCAAGTTTCCAAAATTTATTTATTTTATTTTTAATTTGCCAAATAAGAAAAGTTATTTGAGTGGATTACAAAGCTAAATGCTGCTGCTGCTTCTCTCTCTCACGAAACAAAAGAGATTAAACTCACACACTGCATACCAGCTTTTAAGTTTCTCCTGCTGTCTTCTTTCTTTCCACACCACCAGAAGTCCAGCTATCTCTTTTTAGAAAAAGACTTCCAGACTTCAGCAGCTAATGAAGGAGTGGGTTCATCCAGCGAGCAAACAAACTTTCTTTGGATAGTGCAAGATTATTTTAAAGCACTAACCCTGCCCTATTTTGCAACACTGATTCCTATGTACTTCCACCACCCTTGCCTCATGTATGGAAAATCCTGATCTGAACTGGAAGTGAGGTCAATGTGAAACTCTTGTTTATATGCCTTTGAATCATGGGCCCTGCACATCCCAAACAGAACCGATCATTTGATGTTCTAAAAAGCAAGTTGGATACATTGCATTCCCTTTCACTCAGCAACCACTGCTACACTGCTGCCTCAGAAGGGAGTCTCTTACTAACAGATTAATGTCAGTGGCAGGAGATGGGGAACCTTCCAATTCCTCCCCAGATCATCAGTCGTATGGGTGCCATCACATGGGATGCATAGGACCCATACAGATTGCCACTGGCTCCAATTCCACAGGCGTGTCTGCCAGTAAACAAGCTGCCTGTGGCAGCAGTTTGTTTGTTTGTTTATTTATAGTATTTTTACCTCGCTCCTCAGCCCAAAAAGGCTCCCAGAGCAGCTTACAATCAATGAACAAAGAAGACAGTATAGCAGCGGAGAGAATAATGGAATAGGAAGAAGGGACGGCGCATTCAAGAACATCCTCTACATGGCTGGCACCACATCAGATGTGCTTAGAATGGCACAATCCCAGGAGGCAGATGATGAGCTTGGGTGTTCTGCTCAGCAAGCTAGGTTAAGCTGTATAACTCTGGTGGCCTTCACTTGGGCCCAAGGCATCCCTACTATGAGCACTTGATGCCAGTCTAATTAGGTAAGGGAAAAATATAATCAACCTTGTGCTTTCTTCTTTTTTCCATGCCTCACAATCAAAGCTCCAATACGATGGCTTATCAGTGACCATTCTCAGGGCCGTAACTTAATTCCCCCAAAGCCTCATAGAGCTCCATGCTTGGGAACTCTGGTGACTTGTCCTTATGGTAGATGTTTCACCAAATATATTCCATATGAGAGCAGGTTTCTACATTTTTCAAAGTATATATTCAATCATGTTTATAAGACTATACTGAAAATATCATCCTTGAGGACCAAAAACAGACATATCTTGATTTCTATTATCGTCTTAAAGGTAATTAAGGTTGTAAGTCTACAAATGCCTACCAGAATTCCTGATTTCTTTCAGAAATGTATATAAATAAAGGAAGAATAGGAACAAATCAATGCTTAAAATAATTCAAGAATTGAAGGGACATAGCTCTATGGTTTATCCACCTTTGATGGAAAGGTTTGCTTCACAGGCATTCTTAAAACATTTCTTAGCCACTCAAAGGCTAATGCATTCATTAAAAGCCAATCCATTACACATGTAGTCATAAATACCCCTTCCAAGGGCTTTTAGACACTTACGGAACCCAGATCCTTGGGAAAGCATCAATTTCCTCTTGTGTATATTCATCTAACCTCCTGGGCACTTTGCGGGGCTGTGCAAGCTCCTCTACCAGATTCTTGCGTATGTCTTCGGGGATAACCTGAGGAGGAGGGAAACACTAATCATGATCTCTTTTCATCCTAGTCTTCATTTGCATCACAAGCTGCAATAGTATAGTTACCTGGGAGTAAAAGCCATTAAACTTAATGAGACTTGTTTCTGAATGCATATGTATAGGATCACACTGTTACTTTCTAAAGGAACTGATACAGTTGTGGAATATACTGGTGTTTAGCTGCTTCATGGGGTGCCCAATTCAATTAAGGGTATTTAAAGCCCCGAACAGTCTGAGCCCTACATCTCTGAGGGAGCGTATTTTCCTATGTGTACCTCCTGGTGCCTCTGGTTCACCAAAGCCTTCCTGTGCACTCCACCCTTTACCCAAGTGAAATCACAGAGGTCACATGTAGCGAAACCCCTTCTCTCTTCTCCCTGCCTACGGTCCCTCAAGAGGGTGTTCGCTTTTATTTCAGCCTCGGCGGGTTGTCCCCACCGAACTCAGGCATCCGCCTTTAACAACCTTTAAGATACTCTTATATTTCTTTAAGAGTACTGGAGTGTGTGAGATGTGCCCTTTTAGTTTTTACCTTGGTTCTGTGTGAGTAGCATGATTATGAATCAAGCACTGATTCTGTGTATAATAACCAAAACCATTTAGAGTGCAATCCTATGCATGTTTAGACAGACGCAAGTCCTACAACCCCCAGCCAGCTTGGCTGGCTGGGGAATGCTGGGACTTGTAGGGCTTATTTGTTTAAATATGCATAAGATTGCACCCCTAATTAGTTTAAAATAAATATTTAAATTACAAAAGATTTCTTGACTATGAAGTTCTTGTTCTTGGTTACATTATGATTTAACCTCCTAACCTAAACTAACCTAAGGCTACTATCCACCCTGCCCCCATCCCCAGGAGATGCTGCTGCTAATCAAGTCAATCCCTATCTGAACCACCTATATATTCAACTGCTCCCTTTAACCGACACTCCTTCACTCCCTCCCATCCAACATTCTCACTCACCAATCACCCAGCACCAGGCACTCATCCAATCATATGGTCCCACACATTCTCACTCATTCTCCAGGCAATCTTTTCTTCACACAGTGCGTAGTTAAACTACGAAATTCGCTAGCACAGGATGTAGTGATGGCCACCAATCTGAATGGCTTTAAAAGGGGGTTGAACAAATTCCTGGAGGAAAAGGCTATCAATGGTTACTAGTCTTGATGGCTATGTACTACCTCCAGTACCAGAGGCAGTGAGCCAGTTGCTGGGGAACATGGGTGGGAGGGTGCTGTTGCGCTCACATCCTGCTTGTTGACAGATGGTTGGCCACTGTGTGTACAGAATGCTGGACTAGATGGACTCTTGGTCTGATCCAGCATGGCTCTTCTTATGTTCTCAAATGTATGGAGACGCTATTAAACCATAAACACAGAGTTTAAATAAATAAAATCATGGGGCAGTTACGCCACAACACACAACACAAAATTTTTAGCTGTGGCATCCAACTTCTGGAATGCACTTCTGAGGGATCCCTTCTGTTGCAAGGTTGAAGACTTTCCTTTTCTCCTACCCATTTGCTAAAGTTGGTTACGTTTTTATTACTGGACTGATGTATATGCTCTTGTTTCTATGTTATAAACTTTGCCTTCGTACAATCATTTTTAGGTTTTACTTTTAGCGTTTTTATGATTTCTGTGTGTGTTACCTTGAAGTAGAGTTTAGTTAGCAAGGCAAGGTCTTCAATCTGCAGATCAATAAATAAATGCTGTTTTTGTTGTCACCCATCATAAATAAATACAGTATGAAACAATGAAATAAGAAATGCATTTCTTCTAGAACGCAGGTGGTCAAAAGGTAGATTTCTAGTTGTTTTGGACCCGAACACCCCAAACTCCTGACCACTGGCCATGCTGGCAGGTGCTTCTGGGAGTTGAAGTCCAAAACATCTGGAGATCTACCTTCTGCCTACCCCTGTTCTGGAAGATTAAGGATGTCAGTCTATATTAGCACACACACATAGGAAGAAAAAGTACAGCGACATCTTAAAGGCCAGGGAACTTATTGTGGCATGAGTTTTCACAGGCTAGAGCCTATTTTACCAGCTTGTGAATGGGTTGGGAAAGAAAGTTGGAATATGAATGGGAGGGTGTACAGTTGAGATTAGTACACAAGAAGCAATACCAGCTACAGACTTACATCATCAGGAAAGAGATGCAGCCTTTGCATCATGGTTCTTCTGAGGAGGTTTTTGGGGAGCATGCCATAGACAGCCAATTTTACAACCTGAAAAATAAATACAAGCGTACATATTATGTAAATAATGTAGCCTGATCCGATATTGAGCCAACTTGCACAGAGTTAAAATAGGGGAATTCATACAAAGTCAATAGACTCTAGTGCTCCTGGAAAGTGTGTAGACAGTATAAATAAATACAGTAGACATTTGAACCCAGGAACTTTAGAATGCAAACATGTGTTCAATCACTGAACTACAGCTCTTCCCCAACATGGATTCACATCATGTAGGTGGCTTCTCCCACTGCATGCACACACAATGAAATAGATGATACACAACCTCCAGGTTTCAGGCAACATGCCACTGAATATCGGTTGTTGGAAGGAACTGCACAAGGGCCTTGCTGTCATGTCCTTTTTGTGGGCTTTCTAGTGGCATCTGGGTGGCCACTGTTGGAAACAGGATGCTGGATGAGATGGACCACTGATCTGATCCAGCAGAGCTTTCCTTATGTACTTATTGTGCATCCGTCACATGTGATGCTGTACATGCTTTTTCTTACTAGGAAGTGCTATGTATGGAGGGAAACTGTTGTGTGAAATAGGCCCAGCTGTTCACCATACTTGTGGTTTGAGGTATTTCCTCTCACTTAGCCACACTGACAGGCAATCCTGAATGTCCCAGCAGCAATGATGGTCCCACCCATGAGATCGCCTGTTACATGTGCAGTTACACATCCATAAATCCCCTTCCAAAATATATGTGATGTCTTCCTGATCTCAATAATATTTTTAAGATTAGTTTTTTTTACACACGAGATAATATATAATCTAATTGCTCCCGTGTATTTGGATGAAATATCATACTAGTATAGTCTCAACTACTGATCTATTTCTAGATAACCAACACAGCTGCCTTGAGTGCCATTTTTCTTTGTAGAAAGACAGGGTACAAATCAAATTAATAAATACCAGAAGTATGGTGGAAGGAACCAAACTTCCCACTAAGAACTTAGACAGGGCTACACATTACAAAAAACACAGGACTGCCATGTATCTCCTATATACACAGCCCCCTGCTAACATCTAGTTCATCTCACCTTGTTCCTAGAATCTTTATATGGAACTGAGCATATCACGGTCCACATCTCAGCATGCTGCCATGAGGACACAAAGCAAGTTGAACTAGATATTAAGGGGAGGATTCAACAGAAGGCTGTCACTTTGCATGGCAGTCCTGTGGTTTCTGTAATGCATCATACTGCCCTTAACTGCAAACATTTAGCCTGTGAAAATGATTTGCTAGCTATTCATTCCAGATGAACAGGCCCATTGGTAATAGTGGTGAATACGATCTATGGGTGGTGAATAAGATCTTAACTTATGCAAAAGAACCACGGTCCAGTGTCAAAGATTTAAGTACACCTATATATTCCTTTATGTAAGAACTAGAAAGCCATATAGACTTTATCCAAAGAGAAACTATTTATTTATTTATTAGCCGCCCACTTGGCCAGCTACTTGGCCACTCTAGGCGGCGTACTATACAAATAACAGGAAATACAACAAATTTACATAATCAACTCAACAAAACAACATTACTCTAAAATAAACAAACAAAGCCCTAACCCACCCGAAATGCCCGCCTGAACAGTCAGGTTTTAAAGCCTGGCGGAAGCTCATCAAAGAGGGGGCATGGCAGAGTTCACTAGGGAGGGAATTCCACAGAGTGGGGGCCACTACAGAAAAGGCTCTCTCCCTAGTCCTCACCAGCCTAGCTGATGGGACAGACAGAAGGCCTACCAAGGCCAATATCACTGAGCGGCAGCCCTGGTGTTGCTGGAGGCGCTCCTTAAGATAGACTGGGCCGGAACCATATAGGGTTTTAAAGGTCAATGCCAACACCTTGAATTGGGCCCAGAAAACAACTGGTAAGCAGCGCATTATAGTAGTCTAGGCGAGAGGAGACCAGGGCATGAACTACTGATGGGAGCAGATGGTTAGGGCAGTAGGGGTGCAGCCACCATATCAGATGAAGTTGGCACAGCACCTCCCGGCTCACAGCTGACAACTGAGCCTCCATGGACAGCTGGCAGTCTAAAATGACCCCCAGACTGCGGACCTGGTCCTTCAAGGGCAGCCGCACCCCACTGAACACCAGTTCATCCTCCCCCAACCTCCCCTTATCTCCCACAAAAAGTACTTTGGTTTTGTCGGGGTTCAGTTTCAACTTAGTCCTTTCCATCCAGCCACTCACCAACTCCACACACTTGGACAGGGTTTCTACAGCCAACCTTGGCGAGGATTTAAATGTGAGGTAGAGTTGCATGTCATCTGCATATTGGTGACACTGCACTCCAAACCTCCTGATGATAGCCCCCAGCGGCTTCACATAGATGTTAAATAATATCGGGGAGAGAATAGAACCCTGTGGCACCCCGGAAGTGAGCAGCCAAGGGTCTGAAGTCTCCTCCCCCAGAGCTACCCTCTGTTACCTGCCAGAGAGGAAGGAAAGGAACCACAGTAATATGGTGTCCCCTATGGGCTACAGCTCTAACCCATGTCCGGAGTGAGATTTCCTCCACTGGTGCTCTAGCCATCTCACCTCCCACTTCAAAGCTCACAACTGTGGGGTGAACCATGGTGCAGTCTGAGCTCTGTTCAGGGGGAGAGGGCGTTTTGGAGCCAACCGGTCTAATGCCCCAGTGATTGCAGCATTCCAGCCATCCACCAAGGTCTTGACCAAGCAGCCGTTTGCACGCTCCAAAGAATCCACAAGCACAGTCAGGAATCCATTTTAATCCATACAACACCTGGGGTGGATCATCTTAATGGGTCCTCCACCCCTGCAGAGGGGTTGTGGAACCAAGAAGTCCAACCCCACCAGGTAGGGATCTGACCATGACAAGGGGATGGTGGATATACCCCCGATTTCCAGATCACTCCCCACCTCTCCGGAAACAAACACAAGGTCTAACGCATGACTGACTACATGGGTGGGCCCAGTTGGAATAGGGTGCAGCTCCCAGGAAGTCATGGTCTCCATGAAGTCCTGAGGCACCCCCACGAGGATGGCCTCCGAATGTACATTGAAGTCCCCCAATACCAACAAGTTAGGGGGTGGCATGCGCACATCAGAGACCACCTCAAGCACTTCGGCCAGGGAGTCTCTCTTGCAGCAGAGTGGATGGTACACGAGCAGAATCCCCAGACTGCCCTTTGGGCCCAACCTCCAATACATGCAGTCAGCAACCCTGGTCTCCTGGAGAGGGAATCTGGTGAGGACCAAGGACTCCTGGTAGATAACAGCCATTCCGCGTCCCTGACTCTGAGCCCTCAGCTGCTGCCCATACAAAAATCCAGCCGGGCAAGTGGCCACAAGAGAGGGAGCAGCGGCCTTGTCTGGCCAGGTATCCGTAATAAATGCCAGGTCCACACCCTCATCCAGGATCATGTCATGGATATGTTTTATGGTCAATGAACCTGGCATTACACAGCAGCAGACGAAGGCCAGAGAATAGAGTCATGTATCCCCCAGCCATCCTTCGCCTCTGGACAGGGGACAGACATTACACATTTCTCCCTTGTTCCCCTTACCCAGCGTGGCCTGCCCCTAGCGCTCCTCTAGCATCTGCTGCCCAGCCTCGGTATGTTCTAGCCCCTAGAACTCCCCCCACTGCCTCCACCAGGTGGACACATGCCTCCCTCAATTCTGCCTATCAGGTGGGCACCCCACCCCTAAAAACACAAACACAACCTCAAAGCCCACCAACAGTTTTAAAAGCTACAACCCAGGCCCTCTGCTCCCTTGTGGCTCCCCTGAGTGGTTCACCCAAGTTATAAGCCTTTTGGGGTCAACTGAAAGCTGTGTGATCTTTCTAGCAGGGAGGGGTGGAGTGAGCTCCCTGCAGCTATGGGGCTATTTGCATGACACAACAGCCCACCACTGTGGATCATCTTAATGGGTGGTTATCACTGGGTTTATTTAGCCACAGTGAGACTGTGGTATGTGGGGGGCATGTGCAGCTGCCATTCTGAATATGCAACCCCTGCTCCAGGGTCTCTGTGTCGTGTGAACCTGGCAAGCATTAAACAACCGTCGTATAACCCATGGTCTGTTTTAGGGTTATGCAAGGGTTGTTTAACCCTCGTATAATCCATAGTTGCCAGGTTCGCACAATACAACGCCCAAGCAAGGGTTGCATATGCAACTTGGCCCCTGTGGGTGCTACGGCTTGTCATGAGTTAAATAACCCACAATGACTGGCAGCATGTCCTCCGAATCTGGTCTATTACATAATACAAACAGCAAAACTGAGGACTCTTCATTCTTTAGATCAATAGCAGACAAAGTGAGGATACACTGTTTTGTTTTTTAACACTAGCAACTTAAAGTCAGTTTACATTATCAATGTATGTCCCTGCCTATCTGCTTAGGGGAGTGGAGAAAAACTGCAATAACTACAACACGTTAGTAACTAAAATATTGAAAGTCACCATAAATCCAAAAGTCATTGCAAATGCTTGTAGATATATAATTTAATTTCCTGTAAGCTATTTAAAATAGGAAATCATTTAAAGTAACTTCCTTTGCAGTAAAAAAAATCACTGTGGAATTTTGGAATATAGTCATCTAAAGTAATTTGAAAACTGCTTTTCATACATCAAATGCAAAAAAAAAAAAAAGTACAGGGGAAGGGGGAAACACAATTCAATGTCAAGGGAAAGAAGTCAAAGTAGATCCACACTCTAGAAACACCCCTGAGGTATTCTAGCAACACAATCGTATACATATTAACTCAGAAGTCACACTATTTTCAATGGGGCTTATTCCCAAGTAAGTGTGAATAAGAGTACAGCCACAGAAATCAAAGTTAATTACTGGAGCTCTCTCTATGTCCAATGTTTAGTTTCCTAGCATTTCTAATGAGCATCCAAGAATTAGAGGTCCTTGAGATGCTTCAGCCCCTTTTACAAAGTACTGCACTTATGAATAACACATTGAAAAATATTTTGCCTACTTTAAAACCTGCTTTTCTCGTGTAGGCCTATCTTATTCAGAGTTAAGAACTCTTGGTGTTCATTACAATGTTGTGTCGTCTTGCAACTGGAATTTCCTTTTTGTAAGTAGTTTTAAGTCTAATATGTGTGTAAATTAGAAGACCACTATATG
This sequence comes from Heloderma suspectum, assembly GCF_057233095.1. Classification (NCBI taxonomy): domain Eukaryota; kingdom Metazoa; phylum Chordata; class Lepidosauria; order Squamata; family Helodermatidae; genus Heloderma; species Heloderma suspectum. The sequence goes on along the minus strand of NC_139461.1, from coordinate 26,127,181 downwards.
ACAGAGAATGTCATAAATGTTAGTTTTCAACAGACAGCTTACAAAGCCCACAGAGTAATAAAATGTCTGAGAAACATAAGTCATAACCCACAAATTGAAGAGCCAGGGACTTTCACTTCCAAGTCTCAAATACTCATGTGCCCTTTTTCAAATACAACCAACAAAAGGTTATGATAATATATATTTCCACATACACATGCAGAGCTGCTTTACACAATCACAGATGGACTACTCTTGCTGATTAACCCCCCCCCCCCCCCGCGAAATACAACTGGATTACCAAAGTCTGGGGTTGGGGGAGGAGAGAAGTGAGTACTCAATCTTGGATGTACTCTATCTTGAGTGCATTAGACAAAGAGCAGGACACATAGATTAGCAAGATGTTCTAACAGGTGATCAAATAGCACATTTTTAAAAATAGTTCATTGGTATGACAGTGCATTTAACTTTTCTCAGAAATACAACACTAATTACAATCCTGAAGGAAATTAAAATACAGATAGACATAACCACCTCTAGGTACAAAGCAAAACTGGTAGAACCACAGAAGAGGATTTCCTGGTTGTTGTACCACAAGCTACTGAACGTTTTAAAACAACAGCAGCAAAAGCAAAGAGAGCACAGGGTACTGCCTTATACCAGGTCAGACTAGTTGTCCATCTAGCCTAGTGTTGTCTACTCTGATTTGCAGCAGCTTTCCAGGTCTCAGGAGAAGTCTTTCCCTGCCCTTCTACCCAAGATCCTTTAACTGGAGATAACAGATACCTTCTGAACGTAAGGCGTGTGCTCTACCACTGAGCTGCAGTATCTGTTCCCCGCTCCTCCTCCCAGACAGGAAAACTAAAAGAAAGGAACACTGCTATAACCCTAAGTGATTTGAAGTGATCTTTCTGCTATTGTCTGTGGTGGACAGGATCCATTAGCCCCTCCCTTTACAACAGGGAACCTAAGGGCCAGGGGCCAAATCCAGGCCGGCCAGGGGCCAAATCCAGGCCGGCCAGGGGCCAAATCCAGGCCGGCCAGGGGCCAAACCTGGTCTGGCCCCACCCCCTTTCCCACAACCACACTTTGGTGGTTTCCTGGCTTTTCTGCCGTTTTCCCCCCATTCTAAAAGGCGGAAATGCCTCTAAGGCTTGCTTACTTACTGGCAGGAAAGGCTTTAAGCAAATAGATGCTGGTATTTTCTTATATTTTGGCTCCATCCCTTCTGCCTTCAGCCCCTCCCACCATTAGAATACAGCCCCTGAAAGCTTTTATGAAATGGATGCAACATAGGAGATCCAAGTTTTTTCTTCTTCTTTTGTTAAAAGCTGCCTCACAGGCCCTCAGTTTGGATCAGGCTGTGCTGCTAGGGGGAAAGGGATTTAACCCTCCCCCTGTGCTGCAATGGTTCCTGATTCAAATTGCACCCCATATCGTGCCTGCATGTTCTACCCTTCACAGCTAACAGCAGCTCCAGAGACATGCGTTAAACCTCCTTCTCCCAATTCAAATTGTACCATTCCCACATAAGTTAAAGAAAATACACTGGGAGATCCAATTACAGACCTCCTGCACTGAACACTGACTAAGTTTGCATGTAATGGTGGCAAATTGTGGGTTTACTACTGCAAGATTTGCTGTGGGATGTGCCACCACCATTTCACAGACACAAAATGGTGGCAGCACACGTTGCAGCAAATTGTGAGTTAATTAACTCACAATTTGCTGCCGTGATGTGTGAATGGGCCCAAAGTTCGAACCTCTGATAACATGTTGTTGTTGTGAATAAGATGTGAACTTGTGCATTCCACCCCCCGGCACACAGCTTCCCTCTCCTCTTTAGTGCTAATCATAATTTGCTACCAATCCACTGATTCTGGGTTGGCAGGCAAGAAATAGCCATAATGAGTTGATTCAGACAATTCAGTAAACCAGAAATAGAAGGGGCAGCCATGTACAAGAAGGGAGGAAGGAGTCATTCCTAATCGTGCAAGTCATGAGGGATTGTGTGAATCAACCCTCACCAACTGTGTCAACCAATAACCCTAGCCCTACATGCTCAAAATAATAAGACTAGGTCTCTTGACATTTCAAAAAAATTAGTTTTCTGGGTCTTTTTATCATAAAGAGATATGCACCTCAGTTTTTCACTTCTATTTGCTTTTGTCTTTGTTTGCAGACAGGAATTAGCAGCTGAAGAACATAATGGTAGTGAGGTTCAGATGGGAAAAGAAGGGAGAGTATGTTGCGTATTCAGGCTGCCAGTTCCCTCTATCCCTCTCCAGAAACGTGCAGCAATGTAAAAACTCAACAGACAAAAATGCAATACACTCACATGAAACAGTTCCTGGAAAGTTTGGACAAGCTCACTAGGAAGGAACTAGTAAAACTGCCAAACACACAGCCATGAAAAGAAAAAAAGAAAAACAAATAGAAAGGTTTTTAAATGCTAATATATAAATACGCCCATATAATATATACCATAGATGGAAAGTCAGAGATCTGGAAGAAGTAATTTGTTAAGTTTTCTGGGGCAAATCTGGATGACTCATTATTGGAAACAACATTGGTATTATGAGAATTCAAGGAGAAAAAGTCTGGCTCACAAACTGAATGACAACTCTATTGATTCTAGCACACAAAAATCACTAGAAATATTACAATATTGTCCTTTAAAGAGAGATATTTCATGGGCTCAAAGAAAACGGTGAACAGAAAACGGTCATTGAAGTCTGTACAAGATTACCATAAACATAAAGATTTTGAATAAAATGCAATTCTTCTTTACAAACATTATGAAGAATACTGCAATGAACTGGGAGATTCTGCATTTGGTGGAGAGAGCTGGCTAAGAGACTGAGCTAGGAATCAGGAAGTCCCTGGTTCAAATCCCACTTCTTCCATGAATTCACTAGGCAGCCTTATGTAAGCCACCACTTTCTCTCAGTCTCCGTCCCTCCATCTACAAAATGGGGTGGGGGGTGGTAATACCGACTTATCCTTACAACCCTGTAAGATAATGAGAGTGAAATTCTTGGAACACTTGAAAGCACAATAGAAATGTTTAAGTATTAGCATAACAATAAACTGACTTCTGACAGTCACATCGTGCTGGAGATCCATTGTAGAATGTAGGTGTACGAACAGGTTTCCCATGTGCTTGACAGCTCTGCCACCCATCCAGCAAGACTAACAAAAGATAGCTTTTATTTGCAGCTGTTGTTCCTACCTTCCTACCTTGGGTTTGTTGAACTGGACAACAAACCATGAGTTAACTGCTGGGTTGTTTAGGCCCTAAACAACATATCGGTCTGGGTTTGAATGTCACGCTCAACAACCTATGAAGGAGATAATTGTGGATTGCAGGGTAAAAGCGGAAGTGACGGCCGTGCTGTAAGCAATGCATCCACTCTCTCCTGCTCATCCCTGAAAGCCCATGGGTTGTTTAAACCATGGGTTGTCGCTATGTGTGAATCAGGTCTTTGTGTAACCACCAGGAAAATCCACTCCCTACTGATTTTCAGTACTGTGCAAGTTTTGTCTATCTTAAGTAAAAAGATACCAGCAGCATTAGGACAAATGTTTAGCTATCTATATTTGCCATAATTAAAGTGCCTGGGATGCGCTGCTGAGGAAAGAAAAGGAACTGAGGATAGGAACAGAGGAAGACACCTAATACAGAGTCAGACCATTGGTCCATCTAGCTCAGCATTATATATACACATCTAGTTCAGTATTATATAAAGTATTACAAAACTCTGGAGAGTAGCAGCTCTCCAGAATTTTAGATAGGTGGCTTTTCCAGCCCTTTCTGGAAATGCCTGAGACTGAGCAGGCACTTTTTGCATGCAAATCACGTGTTCAACCACCGACCTACAGCCCTTCCCCATATATTTTCAGAGATGCCAGGCTCAATGGCATTGCGGCAGTAGTCAAATGCAGCCTCGAACAGGGACTTCACATACAGGAAACCTCAACTTCCCAGCCACAGAGAAAGCATGGATGGGAAGGAGTGGAAATCAGCTGGAAGGCGAAGAAAATGGGTGCAGATTTAGGTAGACAAATTGCCTTAGGTGAGTAGAGATTAAAATGTAAAGAACAGTTTTAAAAAACTTTATACAGCAAGGGTTATACTATAGGAAACATGCAAAGTTTCTGTTTAAATATACAGAGCTACAAGGAAAGCAGGGTGATGGAAACGGAGGGAGGAATAGGCTAGTTTTCCACTTGTAAATGTATACTGTTTATGCTTAACTTACTTGAACTTGAGCACGCTCCGGGAGAGAGCGCAGGACAGGAAGGCCTGGCGTGCTATGGTCCATGGGGTCACGAAGAGTCGGACACGACTGAACAACAACAACAACGCTTAGTTTGATAGACCTTAGTTCCAACTAACTTTCCTGGATTTCTTCCACAAAACTATTCCATTCCTAGTGTAGAGTTGCATAGTCGTGTTTTTCAGATGGCAGTTGCAATTACTGCACATTAGAATGAATTTTACATTTTTTCCATCCTTGCTTCTGTAAGTTGTCTTTGCCCCCGGAAAACAAAATATCTGCTGCTGCTAGGTGCCTTCCGGCCTCTAGTGGCTGTTCTATCATCTGCTTCAGGGATGGACATCTGACAGAATGTAACATAAGTGAACTTTGTTCTTCCTTGCACTGACAGGGGCTGTTCGCATGACACAACAGCCCAATGTGGGTTATTTAGCCCCTGCCAATTTGAATATCCAATCCCACTTGGGGGTTGTCGTATCATGCGAACCCAGTGAGTGTGGGTTATACAAGGGTTAATCAACCCTTGTACAACCCATGGTCTGTTTAACCATCACATAAACCACGTTGGCCGGGATCACACAGCACAACAACCCCGGAGTCAGGTTGGGTGGGTGGGGATATGAAACTTGGTAATTAATTGTGCAGTTTATTCATTTGTCCTCTTAACACTGTAGAGGGACTGACAAGCACAAGTGTGTCTATTCGATTGTGAAATGTGTGAAAGCATGTAAAGCTCAAAACTGTTGCCATGTTATGGCTAGAACACAAGAAACTTCCTAAATTAGTCATGAACTGTCTTGGTGCTTCACTATCAAATATGGTTTTACTATCTATAGTGCTTTTGGTACTATTTTTTTCACAGTGGAATTTTTTTGTGAAATTCACTTATGGGTTCTTGGCCATCAAAATGTAATCCAGAGTGAGAACAAGGAAACTGCTCCTTAGAGTCTAAGTTTGAGATACATTGGGTTATGCTGCCCTCCAGTGTTCAGTGGCCAACATGTGCAACTAAAATAAGAACTGAAACTGAAAAACAATATATAATGTGGGGCTAACATAGTAAAAAAAGAAGTAAATCTTTAATCTGTTAGCATAGAATTTGTTTCTGCAAACTGTATTCAGTATTATTGCATGGCTTTAAATACTTGTTGTTGTTGTTGTTCAGTCGTGTCCGACTCTTCGTGACCCCATGGACCACAGCACGCCAGGCCTTCCTGTCCTCAGCTCTCTTCTGGAGTGTACTCAAGCCCATATTCATTGCATCGGTGATGCTATCTAGCCATCTCATCCTCTGCCGTCTCCTTCTCCTTTTGCCGTCAATCTTTCCCAGCATCAGGGTCTTTTCCAGTGACTTTTCTCTTCGCATTAGGTGGCCAAAATATTTGAGCTTCAGCTTCAGGATCTGTCCTTCCAATGAGCAGTCAGGGTTGATTTCCTTTAGGATTGACTGATTTGACCTCCCTGACGTCCAGGGGACTCGTATGAGTCTTCTCCAGCACCACAGTTCGAAAGCATCAATTCTTCGGCGCTCAGCCTTCCTTATAGTCCAGCTCTCACAGCCATACTTGCTACTGGGAAAACCATACCTTTGATTATATGAACCATTGTCGGCAAGGTGATGTCTCTGCTTCTTACTATGCTGTCTAGGTTTGCCATAGCTTTCCTCCCAAGGAGCGTCTTTTAATTTCATGGCTACAGTCACCGCCTGCGGTGATCTTGCAGCCCACGAAAATAAAATCTGTTACTGCTGCCATTTCTTCCCCTTCTATATGCCAGGAAGTGATGGGGCCAGATGCCATGATCTTCGTTTTTTTGATGTTGACTTTCAAGCCAGCTTTTGCACTCTCCACTTTCACCCTCAACAAGAGGCTCTTTAGATCGCTTTCTGCCATTAGGGTGGTATCGTCTGTGTATCTGAGGTTGTTGATAATTCTCCTGGCAATCTTAATTCCGACCTGTGATTCATCCAACCCGGCGTTTCTCATGATGTACTCTGCATATAAATTAAATAAGCAGGGCGACAATATACAGCCTTGTCGTACTCCTTTCCCAATTTTGAACCAATCGGTTGTTCCATGTCTGGTTCTTACTGTTGCTTCTTGACCCTCGTACAGATTTCTCAGGAGACAGGTAAGGTGGTCTGGTACTCCCATCTCTTTAAGAATTTGCCACAGTTTGTTCTGAGCCACACAATCAAAGGCTTTAGCGTAGTCAATGAAGTAGAAATAGACGTTTTTCTGGAATTCTCTTGCTTTCTCCATGATCCAGCGAATGTTGGCCATTTGATATCTAGTTCCTCTGCCTCTTCAAAACCCAGCTTGTACTTCCAGTAGTTCTCGGTTCACATACTGCTGAAGCCTAGCTTGTAGGATCTGGAGCATAACCTTGCTGGCATGTAAAATCAGCGCAACTGTACGGTAGTTTGAACACTCTTTGGCATTGCCCTTCTTTGGAATTGGAATGTAAACTGGCCTTTTCCAGTCTTGTGGCCATTTTTGAGTGTTCCAGATTTGTTGGCATATTGAGTACAGCACTTTAACAGCATCATCTTTTAGGATCTTAAATAGCTCAGCTGGAATACTGTCATCTCCACTAACTTTGTTGTTAGTAATGCTTCCTAAGGCCCACTTGACTTCACTCTCGAGGATGTCCGGCTCAAGTTCAGTGACAGCACTATCGTGGCTATCAGGGACATTCAGATCTTTCCTGTATAGTTCTTCTGTGTATTCTTTCCACCTCTTCTTAATCTCATCTGCTTCTGTTAGGTCCCTACCTTCTTTGTCCTTTATCATGCCCGTCTTTGCACAAAACGTTCCCTTGAGATCTCCGACTTTCTTGAAGAGATCTCTAGTCTTTTCCTCGATTTCTTTGCATTGTTCATTTAAGAAGGCCTTCTTGTCTCTCCTTGCTATTCTCTGAAACTCTGCATTCAGTTGGATATATCTTCCCCTTTCTCCCTTGCTTTTCGCTCCCCTTCTTTCCTCAGCTACTTGTAAAGCCTCATCAGACAGCCACTTGGCTTTCTTGCATTTCTTTTTCTTTGGGATGGATTTCGTTGCTGCCTCCTGAACAATGTTATGGACCTCCGTCCATAGTTCCTTAGGCACTCTGTCTATCAGGCCTAATCCCTTAAATCTATTCCTCACCTCCACTGTATATTCCTAAGGGATATGATTTAGGTTTTGTGGTTTTCCCTACGTTCTTCAATTTAAGCTGAAATTTTGCAAGAAGCAGCTCATGATCTGAGCCACGGTCAGCTCCAGGTCTTGTTTTTACTGACTGTATAGAGCTTCTCCATCTTTGGCTGCAAAGTACATAATCAATCCGATTTCGATACTGACCATATGGTGATGGTCAATATCGAAATTGACCTCTTGTGCTGTTGGAAAAGAGTGTTTGCTATGATCAGTGCGTTCTCTTGGCAAAACTCTATTAGCCTTTGTCCTGCTTCATTTTGTGCACCAAGGCCATGCCTGCCTGTTATCCTGGTGATTTCTTGACTTCCTACTTTAGCATTCCAATCCCCTATGATGAAGAGGACATCTTTTTTTGGTGTTAGTTCTAGAAGGTGTTGTAGGTCTTCACAGAACCCATCAACCTCAGCTTCTTCGGCCTCAGTGGTTGGGGCATAGACTTGAATTACTGTGATGTTGAATGGTTTGCCTTGGATTCGTACTGAGATCATTCTGTCGTTTTTGAGACTGTACCCCAGTACTGCTTTTCCCACCCTTTTGTTGACTATGAGTGATACTCCATTTCTTCTAAGGGATTCTTGCCCACAGTAGTAGATGTAATGGTCACCTGAATTAAATTCGCCCATGCTTGTCCATTTTAGTTCACTGATTCCCAAGATGTTGATGTTCAATCTTGCCATCTCATGTTTGACCACCTCCAGCTTACCTTGATTCATTGATCTTACATTCCAGGTTCCTAAACAATATTGTTCTTTACAGCATCGGATTTTCTTTTCACCACCAGACACATCCACAGCTGAGTGTCCTTTCAGCTTTGGCCCAGCCGCTTCACTCTTTCTGGCACTACTTGGAAATTCCCTCTGCTCTTCCCCAGGAGTATATTGGACACCTTCCGACCTGAGGGGCTCATCTTCCGGCGTCATCTCTTTTTGCCTTGTGATACGTTCCATGGGGTTTTCTTGGCAACAATACTGGAGTGGGTTGCCATTTCCTTCTCCAGTGGACCACATTTTGTCAGAACTCTCTGCCATGACCTGTCGGTCTTGGGTGGCCCTGCATGGCATAGCTTATGGCTTCACAGACTCACGCAAGCCCCTTTGCCACAACAAGGCAGTGATCCATGAAGGAGCTTTAAATACTAGCAGAGATCAGTCACCGTACAGTACATAAAAAGTGCACGGTCCCTGATAGGATAACAAATCAATGATTTCTTTAAAAATATATTAAAAAATAAGATTTAAATCATTTTTTTAAAATTTTAAATGTAAATACATTTATCTTAAGAATAAGTTGGTCTATATTAAATAATCTCAGTAATAAAGGTGGCCAGCAAAGTTATCCATGAAGTAGTGTTCTAAAGTTATCAAAAAAATCAAGTTATCAAAAAAGTTATACAAAATATGACCTCATATATTGTAAATAATACTCCATTTAGTTGTATATTAACGTGGTTTAGTAGTCAGATTTGTTCCATTGTTTAGGAGATATATGAACTAGTATCATCCTTGTCAGTGGGTGACCTCAGCGGCCCAGACTGCCCTTCATTACCAACTTCTGTTGGTACAACTATGCCTATTCCTGGGCAAGGATAGCCTAGCCAGTGTGGTTTATGCATTGGTAACCTCGCAATTAGACTACCGTAATGCACTTTATGGTTCAAAAGTTGCAGTTAGTCCAGAAAGCAGCAGCTAGGGTTCTCAGTGGGGCACCCAGCTATATACATATTACACCTGTGTTAAAAGAAGTGCAATGGCTGCCTATCAGCTACCAGGCCAGGTTCAAAATTCTGTTGTTGACATACAAAAGCCATAACTTGGGACCAAAATACCTAGCAGACCACCTCCTCTAATATTCACCCACTGACCTCTGAGATCTTCTGAAGAAGCCTTATTGGCTGTTCCATGACCAACAGTATGTCACCATGTAATATCACAAAATCAGGCCTTCTTAGCAGTGGCATCCAGCGTCTGGAACACAGTGCAAGTTTCAAATGCCTTCTGAAAACCTTTTTGTTTACACAGGCTTTCCCTGGCTTGTAATTGACTATGACACTGGTCCATGTTACTGTTTATTGTTTTTTGCTGTAAGAATTTGTTTATTATCTTTATATGGTATTATATATGTATTTTAGCTGTGTTTTTATAGTATTTTTGTGTAAACTGGATAGAGATATTATTCTATTATGCAGTATAAAGGGAAACTGGATTTAAATCAATGCACCCTGATCCCTGTTTAGGAGACTTATGGTATTCATTAGACCAGTAGCGTCTAACCTTTTTGACAAGTGTGCCACGAATAAAATATATAGTATCAGTCGGTGCAACTTTATGGTACTTATTGTACATATGCAGCTCTGCATGTCACGGCATGACTGTATGTCTAGTCTACTGAGACAAGTAGTAGGCAGTAAAGAGGCAGGCAGGCAACCACAGTTAAGGGAGCAATCCTATGGCCACTAGACAGCGGCTAGACGGCCATAGGATATGTTGTTTTCCGGGAACCGACCTTGGAGCCCATGCTCTGAGGTCGGTTCCCAGAAAACCTACCTCCCCTCACTTATGCGCTGCCTCGGGGGCAGCGCAGAACAGCCCTGTCCTCCACGCTCACAAGAGGAGTGCGGAGCGGCTGGAAAGTGGCGTGGCTGGGGGCATTGTGGGACAAGGAGAGCGTAACTGCCTGCACGACACATCCTATGTGTCGTATAGCAGCCTCCTTCCCCCCTCCATCCTCCCGTGACAAGACAGCCACGATCGGCTGTCTAGCCGAAAAAGCAGGGCAGGAGAAGCGTGGAGGGAACGATCCCCTCCGTGCTTCTCTTGCCCTGCTTTGGATAGGTGGTCGCCTCTGAGTTCGGAGGCGGCCGCTTATCTAGATAGGATTGCTCCCTAAATCTGGGCCAAAGCAAGTCCCATTGGCCTCTTACTCCTGGTCCAAGAGTGCCAGAGGCAGAAGCAGTGCAAGTCCTTCTTGCTGCTTTTGCTTCTCCTTTCCGAAGTTCACTGTGTGTGCAGTTTGGTGACAAGTACAGGTAGTTCTGGATAATAAGGGAAACCAAAGTGTGTGGATCCCTGAGTAAGTGAGGGTCAGAGTGGCCTGGGAGGAACATGTAAACAACAGCCAGGATGGTCCAGAAGAGTTTTGCTAAAGAAGTGGATCTTGACAATGGAACTTGAAAGAAGGGGAAGTGACAAGGAAGCTTTTGGCAGAAAGCACAGAGACTGGAGTGGAAGAAGATGGAGGGGTGACAGTGGATTTGCCTGAGCAGAACAGAAGGAATGAGAAGGCTTCAAAGGGGAGATGAGGAAGGAGGTGTAGAAAGACAGGAGAGCTGTAAAATGAGGACTAGAACACTGATGTTGATGGAAAGCATGACATGGAACAGGTGCATGGACTTCAGAAGATCAGTCCAATAATAGTCAGGAAATAAAAAGGGAAAGATAGCAAGAAGAAAAGAAGTGGCACATGCAGAATGAATACAAAGAGGGCAGAGGTTAAAAGTGACTGGGGGCTCCGGTGCCATGGGTTCCTCCTGGATATAGTTTATGACGTAATTAGCAATCCTCTCCCAATCCCACGCAATCAAACCAGGTAGTATGACAAAAGAGAAAGAGAGAACAGCAAAGCTATCTCCATATCTATTATGTCAGGTAGAGACATCATACTTTTGTCACTGAGATCTCATGCAGTACTGTGCAATGTTGAAGATATGACAGGCTCTCAGGGATCCCCTGGAAAGGTTCTCAGTGCTAGGACCTGGAAATTCTTTTATTTGGGAGGCAAGTGACCAAGGAGGAATGAAAAACGACTTCGAGGTGGCGTGCCTCTGAGATGACAGTACACACAGAGAAAGGAGATTAGGCACCCTCCTTGCAATATGCTCAACTTAGAATGCTGGCAGAACGTCTCATAGGGGAAGTCAGCAAGTCATTCAGGGATATGGGTCATTTAGGGATATGGGATGAAGAGGTGCTGTAGGGAAGGGTGCCCACTTACTGCTGTTGGATCGCGTCTATGAAGCTCTGCTGCTGTCACTTGTGTGAAGCCACCAGGATATCTACAAGACAAAATGAGAGGAACAAGCAAATTTAGAGGTATCTCTGTGAAAGAGGGCAGTAACAAAAACAAAAATATGCATATTCCCTAATCTAAACATTAATAAATGAAGGATTTAAAAAAAAATATATTGGAATTTAGGTATGTACAAGTGGGTCACGTAACGAAATGTTGGAGTGTGGAGTGCTCTTGTTCAGGGTTGCAGCCAGCCATGTCCTCTTCCAAGATACTCCAAACCACTCCTCCTCCACAGAGTTTTCTGCCCCCACAACTGCAGTCAGTCTGCATTCCATGCCCACTGAGCATGCTCAGTTCTCATTAAGCTGGTTTTGCCCCCCCCCCCCGACTTTTCCCTCAAAAATGTTTGTGCTTTTGGAAACCTTGAGGTTCCCTCAAGCCTGCTGATACCTCCCTCTTGTGTGTGGATGGCATTTCTTTAACTTCCTAAGAATCCACTCTTGAGAATGAGTTCGCTATTCGTGTACAGGATTATCGACTTATCCACCAAAAGGCGGAAATGTGCAAGGATGGAGCCATAAAGATGGCAGGTAGCTGAGAAAGTGCCAGCACCAATCTGCCTTTCCTGTTTGCAGTTGGCTTTCCCCAAACCCCTAGTTCTTCTGTCTCTTCTCCCCTTGGCCCTTCAGGTCTCTCCTGCCTCCACTCCCTTCCCCTTGTCTCCCGCTTCTTCCTTTCCTAGGCTCCCAACCTTATCTTACTCCATTTTCCCTACTGCTGACTCATGCTTCATAGGTCACCTTCTTGGCAGCAGTTTAGGAAGAGAAGGTGAAAGCACACATGGAACATGATATAATTTTATCACCTGTTTGTTTTCTGATATATTAATGATATGACCATTTCACAAGAAGCTATGTTCACTAGTTCTGCTTTAGGTGCCCATTTGTCAACAGTTTTCAGTATAACTCTATATGCTCAGAGTTTAATAATCTTTTAAAAAATCAGCACTAACTGACATTCAGAACTGCAGTGGCTATAAATTAAAATGAAGAATTAGATTTAGTCTTATCAGTTTAATATTACAATTTTACATAATGAGACAATTGGGTAAAAAGCTAACATACACTTTCAATGTAGCTATCTTGTGAATTACCGTAAATATCATTTATTTATATAGTAACATAATATATATAACGCTTTACAGAGTAGAAGAGGACAGGTTCCTGCCCCCAGGAGCTTACAATCTAAAATTTGACACCGAGGAAACAGAGGAAGGGGAAGGAAATAAAAGCAGGGGTAAACTAGAAAGTAATATTTATTTGTTTGTGTTTATATTCCGCTGTTTCTTGCAAGGAGCCCTGGAGTGCTAACAACATGTAATATGAGGTTGTTTCAGTCACACATGCTTAATTACATGGCTCAGTGATTGATTGTAGAACACAGTGAGAGGTGGCATCATGCCAGTGTTCTGGAAGGCAGTTCCAATCGTAAGGAGGAGCAAGGGGGAAAGGGTGGAGTCCTTTGAGGGAGCAGGAAACTTTTAGACAGTGGAGGCTGGTGGTGATTATGAGCAGGGATGTACTGGGATATAAGAGAATATATATAAGGCGTGGGGGCAAGGCCTTTGAATATAAGGCCAAGGAGTCTGTGCTGGATCTGGGAGCAGACAGGAAGCTAGTGTAGGGATTTAATGAGGCATGTCATGTGATCAGAGCATCAAAAGAAGTGAACAATTTTGGCAAGAGAGCTCTGCAGAGACATGAGGGGATAAAGATGAGACAACGGAAGACCAGAGAGGAGAAGATTGCAGTAGTCTACACAAGAGACAACCAGGGCATGGGCCAGTTTTTGCTGAAGAGACAGAAAGGGCAGGCTGTATTTTGCAATGCTGTAAAGGGAGAGGCAACAGACTGAATATGGGGAGCACAGGGGAGAAAGGAGTCAAAATAAAGCCAAGGCTACATGCTTGGTCAATAGGGTGGATGGCAATATTATCAACAGATGAAGTGTACAAGTAGAGGAGGCTTGGCAGGAAAGATGAAATGTTTTACCTTGGACAAACTGAGTTTGAGATGCTAATGAGACATCTATGCAGAAATATGAGAGCAGCAGCTAGAGATGCAGGATTGGTGTAAGGACAATAGCTCAAGGGTACAGAAATAGAGCTAGGAGTCATCTGCATAAAGGCGGTACTGGAAATGATTACAATTAATGAGGTCTCCCAGGGACAGTATGCAGTAGAAAGAGAAGAGCAGAGGGCCAGAGGCTCCATGAATTGGTAATAATTTGGGCTTTGGAGTAAGCAGGAACTCGTGTGAGACTTCTGTGTTACTTTTGCTTGCTCCAAAATACAGCGCAATCATCATGAGAAATGCCAGCACTCCCTGAACTCAGAAGTAGCTGTGACAGTTCTCTTATATTGAGCTTTCCTGCTCCAAAGGCTAGAACAATAAGAATAACCCCCTTTCCCATTTCTGAAGGCAAGATTTCAAAGCTTAACACAATATGAGAGACCAGCTCCTTCCTTTGTCGGACCAGGGGGAGGTTGTTGTGCCCTCCTTATCTTCAGGGCAGGCAGGAACAACACGAGAGATTCATAGTGCTCTTACCACCTTCAAAGCCCAGCATGATATGAGACACCATAGCATGTGCAGAGAACTCGCAGAGGTGAGCGAATGACCATGAATTATGGCAGGCTAGTAAACCAAGCCAAAACTTGTGGATTGCTGCTAAACAGCCATATTTTGGAGGAGATTAAACATGCTCAGAATCAACTGAAATATGACCTGAAGGTTCCTACCTCTAGGTAGTATCCAATAGGGGCAGTGCACACACGCCCAGCCCTGCCGGGCCCCAGTCTTTGTGCACCCAGACCCCGCCCAGGTCTGTGCATGGCCACAATATAGCACTTCTAGGGGGAAGCTCTGACGCGTGCAAAAAAATGTTGGTTCCTGGAAGGGGCAAGTCAGAACCCTTTCAGAAACCAGCGTTTTCATGCACATTGGAGCTTGCCCCCAGAAGTGCTATATTGGGGCAGTGCGCGGACCTGGGCTGGTGGGGCTGGGTGTGTGCAGACTGGGGCTGGTGGGGCTGGGCGCACGCGCACCATCCCTCTTGGATACTACCCACTGTCTGGAATGCATCAACTATAGTTCGTATGACTATGCTAATAGAGACACCGCAGAGTCCAGGATAGAGAAGTTTGGATAACAGTGACTTCATATATGTTTCAACACACACAGCCCTCCGCTCTATTACCTTATATCTCAAAGGCTTTTCAGTTAATTTGTGAACGTTTTAAATAGATGATTTTGTTAACATTAAATGCTTGTTATTTTATCTTTTTAAAGCATCATCATTTTTCATTCCAAGACACTGAATGCATAACGTTGCTGTTTGCCCTGTGGCCTACTGAAATAATTCCAGACTTCTCTGCTCCCCAGAGAATGACAGTTTTAGCGTAATATTTAGAAAAGAATAGTACCAATCTCGTTGGACGCAAGTATCTATGCAATAAGTCTCAACTAGGAAAGTTTAATGTAAGTACACATTGGTGAGTTGTTGAGTGACAGGGAAAGCTAGGGAGTTTCAGCTGGGATTATGGGGTCCCAGGCTGGGTGTGGTCCATTTCTACACTGCCATGTCACACCACTGTGTCATGCGGTACTGGATGCGGGAGAAGCAATGTCAAGCATGAATGGCTCCCATATTAGGGAATGGTGTGTAGAGATGAAGATAGGTGTCTATATCTTCTGCCCTTGAAAAGCCTTCTTTAAATGGAGGGGGAGACTTAAACAGCAGTTAATTGGTCTGTTATTCTTTGGCAAGGCCCATTTCCTTAGGTGTCCCTGTGGTTTCCTCATTATCCTAGGGCTGAACAACCACAGCCTCTCTTCAATGCAAAGAGTATTATTTGCCTCTTCTTTTCCTGCAGAGCAGGGATACTTCAGCTTTAATTTCTAGCTTTTTTTCCTCCCCACTTCAGCTTCCCAGGACTCTTTTTTGACCCTTTCTAGTTTCCTTCCCTTCCCCTTTCCCAGCATATCATTGACTCCCTACATCTTCCATCTCTTTCCCCTAGAGGCTGATACTCAGCCCCAGTGTTTTATACATGCTGAGCCAGGGCTGCAGCAGCCCTACCCAGGCTCCAGAAGACCTTGTTAGATGCTGAGCCTGTATAGGGTGGTGGGAGTTCCCCACCTACAGTGACACATTAAAGGGTCAGTGGCCTACAATCTTTGGCTAGTCTTGGTGGGCAAGACAAAAATTATGGTCACCAGGACCCTGCCCATCTCGTCACTGACCTTATGGTACACCACTGGGCGAGGTCAGAGACAATCCCCTACTCCCAAGCTCTACGCTCAGAACTAGAAACAGTGATGGGGGCTTGGTGACTTGATCCCTATGCAAGCAAGGTTCCCAGGGTTCCCTATGCAAGCAAGGTTCCCAGGGTTCCCTATGCAAGCAAGGTTCCCAGGGTTCCCTATGCAAGCAAGGTTCCCAGGGTTCCCTATGCAAGCAAGGTTCCCAGGGTTCCCTATGCAAGCAAGGTTCCCAGGGTTCCCTATGCAAGCAAGGTTCCCAGGGTTCCCTATGCAAGCAAGGTTCCCAGGGTTCCCTATGCAAGCAAGGTTCCCAGGGTTCCCTATGCAAGCAAGGTTCCCAGGGTTCCCTATGCAAGCAAGGTTCCCAGGGTTCCCTATGCAAGCAAGGTTCCCAGGGTTCCCTATGCAAGCAAGGTTCCCAGGGTTCCCTATGCAAGCAAGGTTCCCAGGGTTCCCTATGCAAGCAAGGTTCCCAGGGTTCCCTATGCAAGCAAAGTTCCCAGGGTTCCCTATGCAAGCAAGGTTCCCAGGGTTCCCTATGCAAGCAAGGTTCCCAGGGTTCCCTATGCAAGCAAGGTTCCCAGGGTTCCCTATGCAAGCAAGGTTCCCAGCAATGCAGCAGCCAAACAGCCTTCCTCCCAACTCTGGAGCTGAGGAGCGGGTGGCAATCACCGTGTAACAGTGGGGACAGTCCCTGTCCACCTTGGCAGCTCCAAGCTTAGAAGGAAGGCTGGGATTCATTACACTTGCCAGAGGGTGGCAGTACATTTCCCAGGGCAGATGAAAATCTGGAACCCTTCCTAGGGCTATTGCCTTCAGAACAAAAACCCCACCACTCCTTACTGCAGAAGTTACGCTAATATCAAATGTGCTTGTGCATCATATTTAAAAGCATGCAACACCCTTTTCTGATTTAAAAAAAATCTTACTGCTATGAAAGAACGTTTAAAGCCATCTACAATATTTTTGCAACAATACTGATTTGTTCAATATTCTTAAGATTATGGAAAGCTTACCCAGTATGTGATGAATACACTTTCTGCTCCCATTTGTTGCCAGAAAAAGCAATATGCCTTGTGTTTATTATGACAACATGATCTCCAAGGTCACCTAATAATTTTAAAGAAGGCTCTCAGTTAGTAAGATCATCAGTAACCAAACAGCTCCAGTGATATAGAGCAACAGTATTAAGGGGTCCTAACAGAAAATGTTTTAAATACCACACTTTAAAAACATTATTTTTAATGACATTCATTACTCATAAAGCAGCTTGTATGGAGCACGCTCCGCGAGAGAGCGGAGGACAGGAAGGCCTGGCATGCTATGGTCCATGGGGTCATGAAGAGTCAGACATGACTTAACAACTGAACAACAACAACAAATGCAAAGCCACCATTAGCTGCAGAGGGGTGGGCAATGTGTAGTCAGCAAGCTGCACAACTTGCAAGGCACACGTGCTCAGCTTGGGGGTTTTGATATAAAAGAAACTGAAGATATAAAATAATTTCAGCTCATGCTTTTAGAAAAGGACAGGGGGAGAAAGAGGAATTCTGAAATTGGCTTCAATTTATGGTCAGCATTGTTGCATGCCAAATGTATTCATAAGCAACAGTTCAGCCTACATCAGCAAGTGTGTAGATCATGGATCAGCAGCTGGGATCCTTGCACAGAGTGGTCAATTAGATGTGCCTTCATCTGATCCAAAGAAGCACTTCTTACGTAAGAGTGCATACTCAGGTTCACTCAATACAGATTAATTGTGCCTTAATAATGAAGGAGATCCTGAGTATGCTTTTTTTCTTTCTTTGTAAATTTAAACACATTCTTGTATTGGGAGATAAGGAATTCTAGTTTAAAAAATGATCATGCAAAACCGAGGTCATCCCACCCTGGCTTTAAACCATTAAAATAAATCACTGCCAATAAAGCAAATGTGTTTCAATCCAGAGCAGAACTCACTTAATGCGTGGTACACGGGTTTATGCTTCCCCTGAAGTCGGATGATGCTGATGGCTGCAATTTTTCCTGGTGGTTGCATCTTCGCATCTAAGAGATACCAGGCTCGAGCAAATGTGGCCCATTGCTTAAAAGAAATAACAGAAGTGCAGTTAATATATGGAAATAGATGTATTTAACGCAATGAGCGATCCCACTACACTTGACCTAACATTATGAACTATGGTTTGCCAATTAAAATCAGCTATTTAAAAATAAAATTCATCACCAACCTGCCTAAAAAGCAACTGTTGCTCTCCTGGGGCTAATCAGCACAGAAAACCTGTCAGAATTAAGAGCTGACAGTCCAACACAAGTTAATTAATTAATTTATTAAATTTATTAATCGCCCATCTGGATGGTCACCCAGCCACTCTGGGAGATGTACAATAATAAAAACAATTTAAAACAATAAAATTCTACATTTAAAAACATCATATTTCTAAAAATACCCTAACCCACCCAAATGCCTGCCTGAACAACCACGTTTTTAATACATAGCGGAAGCTCATTAAAGGGGGGGCATGGCGGAGTTCCCTAGGGAGGGAGTTCCACAGAGTATGGGCCACCAGAGAGAAGTTAAATTGTTAAGAACAACTGGAAAGCGATAGTGGCATCCCTGCCATAGTTATTCCCTTTTTTCACACCATATCTTTGCAACTAACAGCCCGCTGTATTTGATGTAGGTGTCACCTAGGTGATTGAAAGCAGTGCATCTAACTTTCCACGGGAGCGCTCTTACATGACAGCAAGCCCACTTGAAGTCAGTGGGAACTATTTCTGAGTGAACATGCATAGGATCCATGTCATTAAAAAAAAGAAAAGAAAGAAACTAAGGGTGCAATCTTATGCATATTCCAGAGTCAGCATGGCTGGCTGGGGAATGCTGGGAGTTGCGGGACTTTTTTGTCTAAACATACATAGGATTGCCCCATGATATCCTGATGAGCAAACTAGCTCCAAGTGGGCTAGATGAAACAACGATCAGGTGGATCAGTTGGCTACAGAATCGGACTCAAAGAGTGCTTATCAATGGGATCTTCTCAAACCGGGGAGAGGGAACAAAGTGGGGTACCACAGGACTCAGTCCTGGGACCAGTGGTCTTCAACATTTTTATTAATGACTTGGAGGAGGAGGTGCAGGGAATGCTGATCAAATTTGCAGATGACACAGAACTGAGTGGGATAGCTAATACCTTGTAAGACAGAAACAAAATTCAAAGTGATCTGGATAGACTGGAGCGCTGGGCAGAAAACAACAGAATGACATTTAATAGGGATAAATGCCAAGTTCTGAACCTAGGAAAAAGAAACCAAACCCCTTCCAACCCTACTATTCTATGATTGCACCCCTAGAAACGTATTTTAATATGAATTACATATTCCTTTAAAAACAAGCATATTTGAGCTTAGAGCTCTTACTGATAGTAACTTAGCCTCAGAAGCATGGCGGGGGGAGGCATAGCCATTTGGAGAATCCCAGGGGGCCAGTTTGGAACCCCAGGAAGGCTCTATTTGGACCCCAGGCCTGAGGTTCTGCACCGCTGATATACTTTAACCTCCCTACAATACGGATTAAAAGAAAATAGGTTTACAGCGCAATCATATGCATAAAAACATAAGAAGAGCTATGCTGGATCAGACCAAGGAGCCATTTAGTCTAACCATCTGTTCACACTGTAGCCAACCAGCTGCAGGTTGGCCACAGCAGGACAGGGGTGGCACAGCACCCTCCTGCCCATGTTCCCCAGCAACTGGTATACAGAGGCATCCTGCATAAAGCCATCAGGACTAGTACCTATGGATAGTCTTCTCCTCCATGAATTTGTCCAATCTCCTATTTATTTATCTATCGTATGGCACACTCACATCGCGTCACAATAAAAACATAGAGCATAAGAAATATGAAATATAAAATATAGACAGGAAGATCACAAACATATGTCCAGGTTACAGATATAGTTTTTTGCTTCAGTGTCACAGCGAGGAAATCAGCAAAGCCTCCACTGTAGACTCGGATTTTGACACTCTGTCACTATGTGTTGGATAGTTTGTTTTTCAGCCTCACAATCACAATTCGATGATGTTATTTTGCCCCATTTATAAAGGGCATCTGCGCATCTACCATGACCCGTGCGAATTCGGTTCAAGGTTGTCCATATTGTACGGGGCTGGTCAAATCCAGGTGTTTTTTCCAAGATGCAGGGCAAGCTTCGACATTGTGGAGGGCAGTTTTCTAGCCAATGTTGTTTCCATGTGTTGTGGATATTGAAATCATCTCCTAGAAGAGCTTTAGCAGTAGAAATGGCTGGATGTCTCAAACTTAGCCTGTTTCGCTCCGAGCAGGTTACGTCATTTAATATTGGTAGCTGGAGATTGTCAATAAACTTCCGACAGATTATTCCGATAGATAAGACTGTTCGCTTCCGTGACATTCCTTAAGTCACACGTGTCTCCTGGGTGGTGCTAAAGAACAGTAACTTCCAAGCAAACACCTGAAGCTTCGAAGTTACGGCAGCCAGTTAATCCTAGTCGTCTCCTGGTTATATCACATCGCACTAAATTATGTCCGATCTCCTGTTGTTGTTGTTGTAGTTCAGTCGTGTCCGACTCTTCGCGACCCCATGGACCACAGCACGCCAGGCCCTCCTGTCCTGCGCTCTCTCCCGGAGCGTGCTCAGGTTCATATTCAATGCATCTGTGATGGTATCCAGCCATCTCATCCCCTGCCGTCCCCTTCTCCTGTTGCCTTCAGTCTTTCCCAGCATCAGGGCCTAACGCCCCCTAAATGCGCGCTTACTGAGAAGAAGGTCCCGCCATGTTCCCTCCCACGCCTTCCAACGCGCAAGGAGCCCGCGAAGAGGAATTTATTCCGGATTAATCGACGCACGAGGCACGCAGCCTCCCCCTACGCCTGCTTACTCTGAAGTAAGCCCCACCGGACCCCGCGGGGCCACCAGGGCCGCCCTGAGGGTCTGGCTGCCACCTTGGCTGCCTGGGCAGAGGCCTCATCGGGGAAGGGAGCCCCCGAGGGCGCAACAAGGCGCTCTCACCTGCGCGGCCTTGGTGTAGCTCGCCATCGCGGCGCTGAGGGGACGCTTCTCCGCGCCGCGAGCGGAAGGAGGGCGGCCTCAGAGGGAGCGGAGGCGCCGGCCCCTCCGCGGGAAGCGGAAGCGGCGCGTCAGCCGAGGCGGGCCTGCTGGGCGGGGCCTGCTCAGCTGCGCGGGAGTTTCGAAGGGCGGCGGCGGCGGCTGAGGGAAGCTGCGTCGTCTTGGCCCATGGACCGGTACCTTCTCTTCCTGAGCTGGCGGGGCCGGCGAGGCGAGGCGGGATCCGAAGGCCTCTCGGGTATAGTTGCGAGAAAGGGCGGCGGCGGCGGGAAGCCTTTTCCTCGATTCACGTGCACGTCCCCGTCTTGTATGGCCGGAGTGCGGAACGCCTGTACGGCCGGCCTAGTTTCCGTCACTCCTTCCATGGGGACTAGGTCAGGTCTGCCCCATCTTCATCCGTCCCACCTCCTTCCCGCAATGGGGGGAAGCAGGCAGGGTGGGCAAAGCGGAAAGAGCCGGGCCCCCGCACTCCTCTGAGTGATGGAGGGCTCCACTGCTGGCACGCACCAGCCGAGGAATCCCGACTGTTAGCTCCGGTCTGAGATTACAGATCCTCTCTGAGCGGATTCCTCCGGCGGGCAGGGCTTAGAGCCTAAACCTCCAGGAGTTGCCGGACTTCAGCTCTCATCAGCCCTAGCCAGCATAGCCAATGCTGAGGGATGATGGGAGGTGTAGGCCAAAACCTTGTAAAGCAGCGGTAGCCGACTTGTGATCCTCCAGATGTTTTGGGCTACAACCCCCGTCAGCCCTAGCCAGCATAGCCAATGGTGAGGTATGCATCCCAACAACATCTGGAGTGCCACATGTTCCCTATCTCTGGTTTATGGCTCACCTAACGCATAATTGAGAACATAAAAGCCTTGCAGGATCAGGGTCCATCCAGTTCAGCATCCCCCCCCGCCGCGCAGTGACCCACAAGCAGATGTTTTGGACTTCAAACTCTCAGCCCCAGCCTGGTGCCTTCCAGATGTTTTGGACTTCAACTCCCAACAGCTCCAGTCAGCATGGTCAGTGGTCAGGAATTCTGCAAGTCGCCCAAAACATCTGGAGGCACTAGGTTGGGGAAGGCTGGTGTACAGTTTCACTTTTTGCGTAACCATGGCTCCTCATAGAGCTGGTCAACTTCCTGTATTTTAGAGAATAGCTTTGAAAGTGGTTTGTCTTGTAACAGTGCATCACACACAGACCTATGGAGCATAACAAGTGCCCCTTACATTGGCTGTATAGAATGAAGTAGTGCCACAAACAAAAGATCATACTCTTTCTCCCCTGTTAGTAATTCATCTGGGAAAAATTCAGCCCATAATCCTGCATTGAGGGTAGATCATGGCCATACTTAAACCCTGATTGTAGTTACCAGTTGGGTGGTATTGACTGTGGAGTAATGCATCCACGTTATGTGAATTTGAATATCCATAAGTTTTAAAATAGTGACCTGGTTCACATGACATGCCCAGTTCATCATGGATTATTTAACCCACAATGCATGCCATGGCCGTTTTGATTGCACAACCCCCCCCGATCGGGCTGATTGGGCATTGTGCTGTGTAGTTGTGGGTTATTTGACAGTTAAACAACCCTTGCTTAACCCACAATTTGCAGTAGTGGTTAAGCGATGGTTGTTTAACCCTCGAATAATCCACCATGACCAGGTTCGGTTGACACAGCACAACCCCTGATGGGGGGTGCACAATTAAAATGGTGGCTGCATGCACCACAGCTCGTGGTGGTTTAAATAGCCCATGATAAGCTGGCTGTGTCATGAGAACTGCCCTAGTGACAGAGATAACGTTCCCAATCTCCTAATCATAGTTAGGAGATCAGATCTCACAGCCTCCTTTCTTCTTCCTAGCACATCAATTTCCCTCTTTTTTCTATGGTTTGCTTTAACCATGATGTATTGCTTATGTTTGCATCAGTGTGTAAATCAGAGATGGGTAATGTGTGGCCCTTCTGATGTTGGATTGCAAGTCCCATCATCCCTCACCATTGGCTATGCTGGCTATCGCTGTTGGTAGTTGCAGACCACCAAGATCTGGAGGGCTACACATTACCCACCCCTTGTGTAAATCATGCTTAACACTAATCAGGATTGCCTCTTATTAGAGTCTGAAACCTTTGTCATAGCCAGGCTTCAAACTTGGGTTATGAGGACAATCCTGGTTAGTATTAACCTTTGTTGCCACCAGTGCAGTCACACCATGATTAAAGCAAGGTATGAAATGGAAGGGGTCTGAGTGGGAGATGACATGGTGCAGCATACATGCAAGCCTGTAGCATGTTCTGGATCTCCTAAGGAAACTGAGAACATTACATCTGCACTGAGTCATAGTGAGATCATGATTATGTACTACAGACATTGTGGCATGCATGGTACTGTAGATTTAAAGTTAGTCTGCACAAATTTGTGTTCATTTGGATGTTGTGTTCAATGCATGTAAACTAAAACCAGCATTTTGCAGGTTTGACAGCTGAAAGTATTTATGACTTGCTGGAAATAAATTGTAATGCCTCCCTAAACACAAAACATGAAGATTTCCCAGGTAAGTGAAACTCAGATATCTCATTGGGAACACAGACAGGATGGATATCTCCAAGTTTTGCTGTTTGTGGGATTCCCAGAAGCATCTGACAGACCACTGTTGGAAACAGAGAAGTCTTGTGGATTTTAAATGTTCTCAAGACTGTGCTTTCAGAAATACAAATGTCTGCTTTGCCAATTTATACTCATAAGAATCATTATTGAGGGCACCACAGATGAAGATAATTGGATCTGAGCAAACAGAAAGCAAGAAAATGGTACAACATCAAAAGGGCAACAGCCAACAAACATTTTTCATGCAAGATGGGGAGGAAAGAAGGAATAGTTAATGATGTAACAAGAAAGCACATTTGTTTTAAATAATATTGTGATTTTGTTATTGATATTTGATGTTTTAACCAAGGTTATTTGGTCATATTATTCTTGCATATTATTGCAGTTTTTGAATGTTTAGCTCAACCATTGCTGTCCACTAAGCATCTTTAAAGAAAGAAATGAATTTGTGACTTTTTGCTGCATGGTAATGTACCCACTGCTTCTCCTTTTAGCATGTTCAGTTATTGGGATTCCAGGTGTGAAGGAATGGTATTTTGCAATTCAGTCGATATGTGGATTTTCTCAGGTGAGTTTGTAAAGTCACATAATTATCCAAAATGTTAATATAAACTGGCCAAAACTCATGGAATTTTCTTTTAATTGAATAGTTCTGTAGTTCTGATTGGGAGGACATTGATTTTGACCTGGAGACAGATCAAAGCAAAAACTGTATTCGAAGAAATATTGAAGAATGCCTTGGTGATGTTCAAGGTACTGAGGAAGAAGATAGTAATAGCCGGGAATCCTTATCACTCGTTGAGTAAGTTGATCCATTTTTTTATTAGTATGTTTAATAAGATACCTAAATAGTACATTTTAAAAAGCAAAGAAAAGTAGGCTGTAACATAGAGTGATGGAAACCAACACAAGTTCTGCCATAGACTTCTGTGGGTTGCTCATCCTTCACCAGTGGGTCCACCATGTATGGTGAAAAGGACTCTGCTGAGGTTTGGCCAGTATCCCAGGCAGGCATACACAGGTTGGGAACCAATCACTTTGCTGCAATACATACATGGGGTTGGGATGCTTATCAGGGAAGAGCAAGGACAGGATAACTTGTATGGTATGCTGTTTGTGAGTGAAAACAGAGAATTGACTGGGGTTGAAGTCACAGAAAGGAAGGCCTGTGAAAAGCTGAGCTCTTTCTGTTACTAGACTAGAACACTAGTTATGAAGGGAGTCTGTGGGAGGTTGCATACGCAGTTCCCCATCTGAGGCCATTAGTTAGGATACAGTTGGCAGGTATTGTGACGGTCCAGTGTAGGTTATTCAAATGAGGAAGTGTGTGTGTGTGCATATGTGCACGTGTGTGTGTTAATTCACAATAACCTTAAGCAATGAGACAATAAAAACTTGACACTGTCATTGATACAGTTCCAATGGAGGTATTCAGAGTGCTGTCTCGTCCGGTTACATGGGATTGATATCAGCTGATGTGGTCTGAGGATGTGAATAAAGTGCTTGGTGGGGGGCAACCAACTACCTGGATTCTTGCCTGTCTTGGCTGTTGACGACTAGCTGAGGGAGGAGGGTAGAATTGACTGGGTGGGTCCAACAGGTAATTAATGCCTTTATGAGAGGGATGGTACCACCTGCTTTGAAAGAGACCACTCTTTAAGAAAGCCTATTTGGACCCAGGTGATTTTAATAACTATGGTCCAATCACTAATACCACTTTTTGGGGGTAAGATCTTGGGGAAGGCGATGGTGACTTAACTCCAGGTACTCTTGGATGGAGTGGATTATTTAGACTCATTTTAATCCAGCTTCAGGCCTGGGTTTGGCACTGAAATGGCCTTGGTCACCCTGATGCTCGCTTTTTGACGTCTCAGCGGCTTTTGATACCATCAACCATGGTATTTCTGTGGGTTGGATGTGGGAGGCACAGTACTAAGGTGACTCCACTCCTACCTCATTTCAGAAAGTGGTATTGGGGTACCCTAAGGTAACTGTGCTATGGGATCCCACAGGATTCCATCTTATCCCCTATGCTTTTTAACATCTATATGAAGCTGCTAGGTGAGGTCATCAGGGATTTGGAATGAGGTGTCAGCACATGCTAATGACACTGAGTTCTATTTTTCCATGTCATCTGAGTCCGGGAGGCTGTGCAGGTGCCGAGCCAATGTTTGGATTTGGTAATGGACTGGATGAGGGGCAATAAACGGAAGTTGAATCCCAAGATAGAGGCCCTCTGGGTACGTGGTTCCAGGAACTGCTGTACAGTCTGTTCTAGACAGGATTCCACACCCCTGAAAGAGCAGGTGCGTAGCTTGTGGGTACCCCTTGATTGAGTCTGGTCTTGTAACTTCAGACCTTGTTGGCCAGGAATGCCTCTTATCAATTTGGTCTGGTTCACCAGCTACAAGCTTTCCTAGGTAGGAAAGAGAAGGCACAGTTTTCTGGCCACAGTGGTTCATGCTCTGGTAACCTTCTGATTGGATTACTTCAATGCGTTGAATGTGGGGCTGCCATTGAAGACTACTCAGAAGCTCCAGTTAGTGCAGAATATAGTGGGCAGGACTGTAACTGGTACAGCCAGTTGGAGTTAGGTCACAACAATTCTAAAATAGCTGCACTGGCTTTGTATTTGCTTCTGAGCCCAATTCAAGGGGCTGGTGCTTACCCCTAAAGCAGGGGTGCAGAACCAGTTTTGGGCGGGGGATTGGATAATCCCCCACCTGGTCCTCCGTGGGCCAAATGACATCAGGTAGGCATGGCCACGCTCCTGGCGTCATTTGCTCCCTGCCCCAAGCGCTGGGTGGGCCAGGGACCATGCTTCACTGCGTGTGGGCTTTCCTGGTTAGCGAAGCCCTTCATACAGCGAAGCTGAGTCAGCCTAGTTTCTGTCACTCTTTCCATGGGGACTAGGTCAGGTCTGCCCCATCTTCATCCATCCCACCTCCTTCCCACAATGGGGGGAAACAGGCAGGGTGGGCAAAGCAGAAAGAGCCGGGCCCCCTTCACTTCTCTGATGGAGGGCTCCACTGCTGGCACTTACCAGCTGAGGAATCCCTACTGTTAGCTCCGATCTGAGATTACAGATCCTCTCCAAAAGGATTCCTCTGTGGGAGGGCAGGGCTTAGAGCCTAAACCTCACCTGTTGGAGGAACTCGTGGAGGCTCCGCGGGCTGGATTGGGGTGCCTGGTGGGCCAGAGGTTTTGCACCCCTGATTTAAAGCTTGAGACCCAGATATCTGAAGTAGCACCTCTCCCTGTATCAGCCTGCCCATGCCTTAAGATCTTAAGGGGAGGGTCTTCTCCAAGTGCATATGCTACATTATGTGACAACAAGGGAGAGAGTCTAATTGGTTGTGGCATCCTGGTTGTGGCACACCCTCCCCATGGAGGTGAACCTGGCGCTCACGTTATCTTCTTTTCTGCAGCAGGTCAAACCCTATTTGTTTGCCCAGGCATTTTAAATTGGTTTATGAAGCCGGATGGTGTTGCTGCCTGTTTTATATAACTTCTGCCTTCTTTGTTACGATTTTACTAAGATTTTTTTTTCAATTGGTATGAATTTTATGAGTAAACTATTAAACTAACACAAGGGGGAGCCAGTCAGTCTCTATCAAAGTTAGAGAAATTACTTTCTCTGTTAATGCTGCAACCTTAAACATACTAACTTGGAATCAGCTCCCACTGACCTCAGTGTGGCTTACTTCTGAGTGAGCATGCATAGGATTGCATTATTAGTAGCAAGGCAATAATAGTAATAGAGCCGTTCTTGAGAGAATTTAGAGTTTAACTTGGGGTGCTTCCCAATCAGTGCCAATCAAAAGGTATTGGACAGCTATTCTGTTTTTCCCTCCTTAACAGTTTTTTTTTTTTCTGGGAAGTAAAAAGGTGGAAGAAGCGGTGGGAAAGCACAGGTTACATACGGGAGACAATGTTGTCTGGAGCCTTTGTACAGTTCTGTGAATGAGGCAGGGCATTTGCACAGTAAAAGACTCATCTCAAAGCACTTTTAGTTTGTGACTGCTGTTATAACTAGGGAATCATTAAAGAAGTAAATTTTAAATCAACTTTGCAGGAATGTTTTCATAGGCCCTTTATTGGCCCTCTGCTCCACTTGCCTCCAGGATGTTTTATAGGAGTCAGTCCTAATAAAGAACAGCTGGGCTCAGCAAGTCCTTGAGTGTTTCCATTCCCTGGACTGTCTGGGCACTGCCATCGGCACTTATCTCCCTGCATATCCCTGTGCAATCCCCTGGTTGCTCACCCTCAGTTCCCCCCAGCTAAGCTACCCATCCATCATTGTAGACAGGGCTGAGAACCAGCTAGAGCAGCACTGCCCTCAACCTGCACACACACACTACACCACTGGAGTCATGTCAGTGCTATTATGGCAAAACCAGTAGTGAATGCACCTGTTCCTGCTGGGAGAGGAGTGAGTGATAGAAACTACAGCTGTACCAACAATAATTTTTCAGAGATGTGGAAGTGGCCTTCTAGTGGCCTTGTTGCTATAATATGTACTTGTGTTTGGTTTTTTGGTGGTACTCTGACATGTTTTCTAATCAAACTGGTTTTGCAGTCCATAGCCTGGAAAATCTCAAATGAGATTTGTGAACTGTGAATAGCACTGATACAAGATGTACATAAGTGTTTTTGGTGTGACTCTGTGAAGCACCTGTTAGTGTCCATGATGAGTAATAAACACTTTCCCTTCTCTCCCCTTACCGGTGCGGTACTAGACAGCTTTTGAGCTTGGGAACTGGCAATCCTATAGTTCAGTTAATATTTGGTACACATGTTTTCTCATGTGAAGTTCAAACCTGCCCCAGCAAATTACTGTAATTTAATTAGTACTTAATTCAACTGCCTTGAATGGACAGAGTTATAAATGAATTGCTTATGAAAACTAAGAATCTGGTTTTCACAGTGTATTTGGAGGAATAAATTAGACTACTGCATAAAAAGCGAAGGAAGATAGATGCTTTTGAACTGTGGTGCTGGAGGAAAATTCTGAGTGCCTTGGACTGCAAGAAGATCAAACCAGTCCATACTCCAGGAAATAAAGCCAGCCTGCTCACTTGAGGGAATGATATTAAAGGCAAAACTGAAGTACTTTGGCCTTGGCACCAACAGCACTTACATCAGGGAGGAAAGAGAGAAACTGGTGAGAGAGAGAGAGAGAGAGAGAGGATGGAGGAATGAAAGCACTAGTTCATGCTACCCTCCTCCTTCAGGAAAGTGAGAACTGGGGCTCCTCCACAGTCATGCCTGGTTCTGCAGAGGGTCCATTCTTGTAGCTGCTCTCCTCAGTGGAGTGGCAGGAGTAATTCACCCATAGGTCAGTTGTTGATTTGGAAGGGGATGGTATCAAATTTATTAGCCAAAGGTTTTGCTGCAGGAGTCTCATTGGAAATGTATCTAGTTCTCTGTTTTCTAGTTTGAAAATATGATGATACCTTGAGAGCCAGTGTAGTGGTTAGAGTGTTGGACTGGGACTTGGGAGATCTGAGTTCTAGTTCCCACTCTATCATGAAGTTCACTGGGTGATTTGAGCCAGTCACTGACTCTCAGCCTAACCTGACTCACAGCCTAACCTGACTCACAGGATTGTTGTGAGGGTAAAATGGAGAGGATGAGAACTATGCAAGCCAGCTTGGGTTCTTTGCAAGACAAAAAAAGATGGGATATAAATGTAATAACAAAAATAAATAAATAAATAAATAAATAAATGCTGATATTTGGACAGCATAATGCATTTAATAATTTAAAGCACTTTATTCTTGAATGATAACATTTTCTTTATTTTCAATTGTTATATTTCAGTCTCTATGAAGAATCTGCAGACAATATACATCTGTTGGCAGATAAGCTTCCTGCTCCTGGTAATCTGAAAATGTTGTAAATCAAGTCTGTTTCCTCCAATATCTTAAAAAAATGCATTTTTAGTGACTTGGTTATATCATGTTTATCATAAATTGAGTTGCATATTGATGTACTGAAACTTATGCAAGTAGCCTTGCACGTTGTTTCTCTCATCCATATATAATTACTTTATCTGGCAAGTAGTTCTGCATTACTGGAAAGCTTGATACTGGGCCCATTCGCATGTAACAGTAGCAAATTGTGGGTGCTGGGTGCATTCCGCAACTGTTTTGAATATTCAGCCTCTGATTGGGCCAATCAGGGGTTCCTACATGATGTCTGAATCTGGACACAGTAGGTTAATTGTGGGTTAAACAACCCACAGTTAACCTAACTACTAGTTGTAATTAAGCCACAATTTGCTGTCATTACACGCAAGCCGGATCATTGTCACCAGCCAGTGTTCGGCCATCTGTTTAAGTGTTTCATACTCTGGGGCCAAAATGGCAGACTGGCTGAGTCAAGAGAGGATAGATCAAGGGGAATGGCCCCTCGATCTGGAGCTCTTCCAAAAAATTGTTGGTTGCTGGGGTCTTCCTTTAGTTGTTTGCAGTGAGTTCCAACAACAAAGTAATCATTTCTTTTCAAAGTTTCAGGATCCCAAAGCAGAGGCCACAGATGCTCTGTTAGTCCAGTGATTCCAGGGCCTTCTGTATGCATTCTTGCCTCTTCCGCAAGGAATAATAAGGACACTGCTCAAGACTCGAGCTCACAAAGTTCAAGTTGTAATGGTGACCCCCCGGCCTGGCCCAGACATTCATGGTTTTCCAAACTGATAGACCTCAGCATAGGAGCTCCATGAAGAATTCTGGCTTGCCCAGATCTCTTGTCTTCATCCAGACCCCAAATGTCTACAACTATGTGTATGGGGGTTGAATGGCAACAGGTTCTAGGCTCAGGCCTATTGCCAGGGGTAGTCCAGACCATCTTGGCTTCCCACAGATCCTCAACCAGTATGATCTCTGAGATGACTTAGATGGCCTTCCAAAGATGGTGCAGTCATCAGCAAGTGTTGCCATCTGACACTGAGTTCCCAGTTTCCTAGCCTTCTTAGATCAGGGCCTAGCAGCCAAAAGTCTTAAGAGGCATGTAGCCACTATAGGGAGCATTATACGTGCTAGAGATGAGTCCTCTCTGTCTGGACACCCCCAAGTCAAGTGTTTTCTCCACAGAGCTAGCTAGTTTCTCTTTCCTCTCTCCAGAAGTTCCCTACGTTGGAACTGTCCCTAGTACTAAGGGCACTCACTGGGCTGCCTTCTGAACCCTTGCACTCCATTTCCAATAAGATTCTCGGATAGAATGTAGCTTCCTAGTAGCTCTCACCTATGCCAGGAGAGTGGGGGAACTTGAAACCTTGTAAGTTAGGGAAGGACTCTGTACTTTCCATACTGACCAGGTAGTGCTTTGGCTATACCCAACTTCCATGCCTAAAATCAACTCTATATTTCATTATGCCCAGGAAATAGTGCTTCCTGTTTTTTGCCCCAAACCATCTCACCCTAGAGAAAAGAAGTGGCACAAACTAGATCAGCGTTTGCTTCAGACATACCCAGGGCACTAGTTGATAAGACTTTTGTGTCCTGTAAAGGCGGAGCTAAGGGTAAGAAGGGTACAAGGGTAACCATTAGTCTTTGGGTGTGAGAATATATCTCCTTGGCCTACCAGTACAAGTCCTGTCCTGTCCCCTGAAGCATTGCAACCCACACAATTCACAGGACAGCAACCTCAACTGCCCTACAAATCAGTGCCCCCATTGAAGACATTTCTAGAGGTGCCATGTGGGACAGTCTTTCCACTTTCATACGCCATTACAGAATAGCCAATTTTGCCTCTGCAGAAGCCTCCTTTGGTAGGAGGGTCTTGCAGCAGGTGCTATAGTCTGTTTTTTTTTCCTTTTCCCTCCTATATGTAAGTATATTGCTTTTGGACATCCCTTCACTGTCTGCTCCAATCCTCTGCTGACCAAGAATGGAAAGTTAGACTTACTCTGAAGTGTCCTTTTGGTCAACGGGGTGGACCAAACAGGCCCTCTGGTTTTTTTTGACAGGTCTCAACAAGTTGGGTGGTCAGGGTGCAAATTCAGGTTTGTGTTATTCCCCCACCCCCATTACTTAGTCAGGGACATTGCCAGAAGCCTTCTTATCCTGTGCGTCTACCTCTTTTCTCCGATGTTTTTACTCTTCTGAGATCTTGAGACGTTATGTTTGTTTTATGTTCTTCACTTAAGTCAAGTCCTGTTACTAGGAGGGACTTCTCTCCTGGAGGGATACAAAGTCTATCCAATTTGGCCCTGCCTTCTACTGAAGAGAGGAGTTAATCTGTCACTGTCCTTGCTGACCAGAAGGACTCTTCATATTAAGTCCAACTTCCTGTTTCTTGCTGTTGTTAGCAGCAAGTGTTTGAGTACCTATACATATGTTATACCTCTATCAAAATTGCTTCTACAGGAAAAGCAATGGTTGATGTAATATTGCACTCTTCAGAAAGAGATGCCCCGAGATTAAAAGACTGCTTACCTGTCATTGGTGCCTTGAAACACCTGAGAGAATGGCATGCAGCAAAAATCAGTATTGTAGCAAATGAAAGCAAAACGTGAGTGTTGGTATCTAAATCATTTGAATTAGAGAACTGATTTGGGGGTAGTCAATTGGGTCACCTTATGTGAAATATTATTTTTTACATGAAAGTTCAAGAAGTGTCTCATTTGGGCAGCTACTTTTAAAAACAAAATGCAAATTAGCATGAAAAAAGTTAACAAAAAGTAGGACACTTCCAGAATCCTGCCCTTCCAGAATGTTATCTTGGCTAAAGAGAGAGGCCTTTTACTTAGAATGTTTATGTTTGTATTTTTCTGGTAGATTTCTTCTCAGCTTAGATTTATACTTGAATTGTGTAAATGGGCTGTGAGTGTTGTCCGGTAGTGGTGCATGATGTGCTCTAATGTCACAGTGGGCCTGAGTAGTAGGCGGAGGGAGTGGTCTGGTTAGGAAAAAAAAAAAGTACTTTCCTGCAGTTCTGTCTATGTTTCAGTGCCTCAGCAAGACTTGGGAAAAATCTGAAAGCTACAGTATGGAGTGGAGTAGAGGCCAGTATAACGCAAGTGAATTTTTCATGCATCTTAAGATATATGTATCAAAGAGAATGTTTGAAAGAGTGTTAAAATATTAGTACTTTGCAAAAGAGAAACTAGTGAACAGCTGATAGTTGAAACATCATAGGAAGATTGTATTTAGTGCTATAAATGTTGTTTGAAGCATTGAACTTTAAGTATAAAGACTAAGTGAAAGGTTCACAACTTACTTTTTTTTTTTATTCTTACATTAGTTGGCAAAAAATCGCAGACTATCTTTCTGCTGATATTGTGGTTCCTGAAAACCTAAAAAACAGCATTGATTCAAGAGAATTGTGGAGAGGAAAGATTCAGATATGGGAGCGAAAGGTATTGGTGTGAAACCTTTGGAGGCATGGTGGCACATCCTGTATCTAACTGCTGAAAAATCTGTACTGGGTTTATACATGGAATGCCTTTGTACTTTTGATTGAATTTTGTGAATTACAGAACTTAAGTTTGCTTTCAACATAGGCTTTTGGATCCTAAGTAATGTTCAGTTGTCAGGAGTGTCCCATAAAGGAATCCAGCTTACTGGACACTCCTGCGGCTGGAAGAGGGTGTGAGGCAATTCTCACTGATTCCTCCTCCCGCCACAACCCCTCATACCCTAAAAAATCTGTTCGAGGGTTGGGGGGGTCTTCTGGAGCAATGTGTAGGTGGCTCAGGGGCTGCAAAGAGGAGGGGAAATCATTAGAAGGGCAGTACATAGTTCCCAAACCTACATGTGAAGTTGGTTGCTGTAAAGGAGTTGGAGGGATGGAAAGAGAGGAGTATGAAGGAAGCAGGTTCCCTTCTTCCTCTTGTGCTTCCCTTTCTTATTCCCACAGCAGGAGTTTTGTGGATTGGGGGTGGGGGTAGCATGTATAAAGAAGGAGGGAAATAGGATTAGATGGCAGCATTCTAATCTTACCTGTCTACCACCTACTTCCTTCTCCATTTTTGGAGAGAGAGCAAAAAGGTGAAGATGGGGCCAATGTACTTAAGTGCACACACAGGAAAAAGCTTATGCTACCTTTAAAAATGTGACAAATACTTTTTACAGTTGGGTTTTTTTAAAATCCAGTAATGTTTTGTTTCTAATGCCATTGGTTGCAATTTAATTTTTCATCTTAATTAATATTTCTGACTTCTTAAAAAAAGGGGGAAATTAGAGGTAACTCTTGCTTCAGATCTTTGTCCTCACTCTTCTCTAATACTTCTTGGGTTTTTTTCCAGTTTGGATCTGAAATGACTTTTCCAGATTTCTGTATAAAAGGCACTGCATCAGGAAGGCCACCCAGCACCTTGTTATTTAATACTTTCTTTGGTGCTGATGAAACTGAACAGACAAAGAATATGAATATTCATTTGCCAGAGGTAAAGCAAGTGTTTGATCTGTCTTTGAAAAGCACTTACTACTTTTTAGGACTCAGTAGCTGCTAAATCTAGGCAAAGACATGTGCAATAAAATAGAAGATGTTTTATTTTTAGTGAATTGGAAAACATGGCATTGATACAGAAAAGGGGAAAAAAGAAAGTATTTTAAAATCTAGCTACAAAGGCACATTTCTGCTGTATTGCTATGATAACTGACTTGGATTCTGACTTGGATTCTTGGATTCTGACTTGGATTCCTGCATTGAGCAGGGGGTTGGACTCGATGGCCTTGTAGGCCCCTTCCAACCCTACTATTCTATGATTCTATAAAAAAGGGCAAGGCTTATATTTGCACAGTCGCAGGAGCCTAGAAGTTAAAAGTCCATTTTCCAGTGACATAACCATGCTGCAGAAACCCAGCCTTCATTGTGGCCCACCACATGTTCTCCAAGAGAGAACAAAAAGCAAGCAAGAAGGGAATTTCAACTCCAGCTGGAACTGAAAATCTCTCTTGAATTTCCCAGGTCTGCTAGAAAGGGATGACGCATGAGTGATGTTATGCACTAACTAGGGGTTGCGGAAGCTTCTGCTTAGCAACAGATGGGAGAATCCACATCTCTTCTTGACAAGGGCAGCTCAGGGCAAAAGATGTGCCAAGTCCCCTGCCATTTGTGGCACTTAGCACATGCAAAGGAATCTGAACATAAACACACATTAGGAGACAGCTTGCTTAAAATGGGGGCTGAGGCGTTCGAAAGAATGGAAGCTGGTAAAAGCATTGTTTATTTAGACTTAAAGGCACCATCAACATACAGGGTGTCTTATAGAGTTACACAGGTAAAATAGACAGGGCCCTCCCCCCAAGAAGCTTGCAGTTGAAGATAGTGGGGAAAATCAGCAAAGGGAAGAAGTGAAATATAGGAGTAGGAAGGGAAGAGTGCAAGTAAATGCAGTTAGTTGTTTTTAAAGCTTGATTACTATTGGGAATAAGGAATGAACTTCAGTTTGGCCAAAAAATCAGTCCAGCGTAGATTGCATTCATCATAATTGCCAATTTTCTTTTCCAGTGGCAATCCTAATCACCTCATGGTATGCTATTACAGAAGGTTCCCTGACTTGGGAGGGTTTGAGGTATGCAGAGGAAAGTGAAAGTGGAAATTTCCAGTTTGCAGGCAATGGCCTGGTTTCCACACGACAGTGATTAATAACCGACTTGTGCTAGCTCATTTCCCTAATTGCCCTCGCCAGGTGCAGCTTGTCATTACATGCAGATCTGACAAGGGTAGATGGCTGGGGTGGTTAACAAAGAACCCAGCAACCCTACAACAGAGTGTGTGTTCTGGCTGGTTTGTTAACCACCCCAGCCACCCACCGTTGCCAGGTTCACACGTAATGGCAAGCTGTGCCCAGTGAGGGTAATTAAGGAAATTGGACGGCACGCACCCAGTATGTGTGGGGATGGTTAATAAGCCACCATGGCTTATTAACCACCCGCACATGTCAGAACCAGTTCAGTGTTTTGTATCCCAGCCATGACATATAGAACTATTGTTGTACACCTTGCTTAGAAGTATTGATGGGATGTGTCGGATTCTGCAAATAGTATCAAAATAACCTTTTCAATTTAATTTCTTTTCAGGTTTTCCATTATTATGGTCATGCATTAAAATTTGTACAGATTGTGCTGCTGTCTCATCTGCCTTCATCATTAGTGTCAAACCTTCAGTTTGAGCTGTATCCTTTTGTTGCAAGATACATTTTGCTTGATTTAGGTGTTTTGAATATGTGCACTGTTGACATTTCATGAGCAGGACATGTTTGGAGAGGTAGTGACTACCCTTATACATGTAGCTTTGTCACATTTTAATGAATGATTTGGTCCATGGGGTCACGAAGAGTCGGACACGACTGAACAACAACAACAACAACAATATTATTTTCATCACCATGGAACAGTCACTTGTTCTACACGTGTAGACTAATCTTTACTTCGGAGTAAGTGTTCTAAAATATTGGAGCTAATGAGAAAAAGGAGCTAGGCCTGATCTATATATACTTTGGTAAAAGTTGAATTATAATACAATATTGGAATGGACTGGAAGCCTGTTTTAAAATACGTTCTCCAACATTGTGGAATACGCTCACATGTAGAGAGAAATATTCCCTCCAACATGGGGAAGGTTTGCACGATCACAGAGGGAAAATAAGCCACGGTGGCTTATTTTCCCTCCCCTTGCATGCAGGTATCGAGCTGCCTAATTGACACAATTACCCTCACTGGCACGGGTTGTCATGATACCTGAGCCTGGCAAGGGTGGGTGGCTGGAGTGGTTTATAACCATCCTGAAATACGTGGCTTGTTCTAGGGTTTCAGGGTGGTTTGTAAACCACCCCAGCCAGCCACTCTCACCGGATTTGGACATCATGATAATCTGTGCCTGGTGAGGGTAATTATGGTAGGTAGGCAGCTCACAGCTAGCACACATGGGGAAGGGAAATAATCCACGGTCGCTTATTTTCCCTCCATGATCATGTGAACCTGGTTACTGTGTGATCAGGCTTGTTTTTATGTACTAGAGATACAGTAGCAAAGTGGCAATAATTTATAATGCAGAACAGAAGACTGGCTATGAAACAGGTATATATCAGTCCACAATTGGTATGTGAAAGAAATAATGGTCATAGAAACAGCACCTGCAATAAGCAATAAAGTTTTATGATTTTGAAATGGAGCCAAACTCTTTAGACACCGACTAGAACTGCATACCTATGTAATTACAGAACTTCTGTACTACTACCGAAGGACGTGTGTGTAGATTTCTGCTGTGTATGCTGGTGTAGTACTCTTGAAAAATCACTCCACCTCCATAAATCACAGTTTTATGAGAAGTTACATTTGATGGATTTTGACTTCCAATGCATAAACACATTTGAAAAAAATGTGTAGCATGTACAAATTTAAATGACTGTACTTCATGGTTGTGAAGATGTGACTCTTTAACTCGCTGTGTAGGAACTTGGCAAGAACTGATGTTGAGGAGAAATCGATGCTGTTTTGGGATCAGATTTCTTCTCTGCGTGGGAAGGTATATCATTGTTTCTTAGTAAAATAAAGCACAATGTAATTTTTATGTATTTGCTGAAAAACTGATCTACCAGTTTTTGATCAGGTACGCACAATCACAGAGGGAAAATAAGCCATGGTGGCTTATTTTCCCTCAGGCGTGCCAGTTGAGAGCCACCTAATTAGCATATTTACACTCACCAGGAGCTTCTAGGGTAAATTTGGGTAATGAGCACATTGGCTTAAATACAAATAATTAGTTGCAGTTTGGGTAGCGAGCCTCTTGGAAGGAAAACCAATTCCGCCCCCCCCCCCCCCCCCGATCTTTGGCTTCTCTTGAAGTGGTTTGCTTTGCAGCACAACATGTACGAGAAACAGTAAACCACTTTGTTCCTTTGGATAACTTGTTTAATGGGCCAGTTTGAATGTAATGCTAAAGTACAGTGAACAAGCTAGGTTAATAAGCCATAGTTTCATCTTGGCTTGTTTAAACTAAGCATAGTATAATCCCATCTTTTTTGGGCCCATGGGCCCATTTAGAATTTTGAGAGTGTTGTGGGCACTGTAACAAAATGGCTGCCACAAAGGGTGCTCACTCACAAAATTGCTGCTGTGGTGGGCATGGCCAGTCACAAAACTGACAGAAGGCATACTGCTGAGGTGGGAGACAAGTAACTTTCCCAGAGGCAGAAGTGGGGTCTTCTAAACACATAACCACTCCTTTGAACCCAGTTTTATACTACAACAGAACACTTATTTCACAGAAGGCAAGCTTTTTCTCTCTGCCAGGACCCCCCCCATCCCCCCCCACACACACAGAGGAGGAACAGGGGTGGGGATGGGAATGCAAACCAAGAGAGAGGGAAGACCCAGAGAGAAGGAAACATGGAGACCCAGAGAAAGAAATGGGGGTACAGGATTTACATTGCCCTTTTCTCTCCCCTGCCCTTCAGATAGATCACAGTGCTTGTTTCTTCCCCACATAAATTTACCAGTTTCTTTCTGTCTATCTCTTCAGACATTTTTACAGGGCCATTTCCCTTCTGGTCAATCCATTTTGGCCTTGCTCAGATGCTGATCTCAGCCTGGAAAAGTACATCGAGATGAGAGAAAGTGGGAAAGAGCAATGCATTTCTTACTTCCTCTTTCGCCTATATTCACTTTTCAAGAATAAGATTGCTCCCTTCCGATTTCTGAAGGTGGAAGGCAGTATGCTAGGGAGTATGCCATCAGGGGTTAGTTTAAACCTGGCACAAGGTTTAAACTAGCCACAGGTCCCCTAAATATGGATGTAACTGCTGAGGTTAGTCTATAAGTGGAAGGGAACGCTTCTGATCTACTCACAGCTATGCTAGAGGAGTTGGGGAAATGCAGAAGCCCAAGGCTTGTGTAGGCTTGTTAATAATGCTAAACCACAGTTTATTTGTTTATTTATTAAATTAATTAATCGCCCATCTGGCTGGTCACCCAGTTTAGCATCATATCTGCAAAGTCACATTATTTTTGAATCATCAACCATACGTCTGGGACTGTAAACGTACGGGGAAAAAGACTGGCATAAAAGTGCAGGATCTTCCCTAGCCAAACCATAGGGAACGTGTGCCTGAAAGTTGTGGTGATGTGAAATTGCAGTTTGCAATAAAAATTGTGCATTTCAAAAAGTGATTTTTAATATTTTATATGTTAACTGCTTAGAGATTTTATTATATTAAGCAGTATAGAAGTATTAATAAATAAACACAAAGAATCAAGTACATTTGTTGGGCTGGATGTTCCTGTAAACATTTCACTTGATTCTGTTTTTAGAGCTGGTGCAGACGTTATTGTAGCCAGCTGACTTGTGCAAATAGTTAGTTCATGGGAGTGGCCTATTCACATGAACACCATAACGAAGAATGAAGGGACTCCCTTGGTCATTCTTTGTGATTAGAGAATCTATGATTTTTTTCTAATTGTGAAGGAGGAGCTGCAATCTTTTTTCATGCCTATCTTCTGCCAGTGTTATAATGCTGAAGAAATGTAATTACATTCATTGTCGTCTCGCTACTCTTTCCTGATTTAGCCCAGAGCTCCAAAGGGCAACCTTCAAATAGGTAGATCTTAGTACTTCTGAAGCATTACGGGTGCTCAGGCTTGGACTTTGGCGAACTTGCATTGGGAGGGAGTTCCGTAGTTGGGGGGCAGCCACTGAGAGCACCTCCTTTTGCACCCTTTCTGTTTAAACCTGATCCCTTGATAAATCAAGCTAATACCTGATAGTTTATACATTCACATTCTAAGATTTTGATATATAATGGTAAGGAACATATATGTGCTTTCCCTACAGATAGGAGCTTTATTTGTATTGCCTTGCAGTGTAAGTGGCATGTTGATTCCTTTACCTAGCCAGCTGAGTACAAAAAAATGGAAGGAATATATAGCTCGGAAACCCAAAGTCATCAGTGGTGAGTAAAGTTGTGTATGTATATGCATTTTCACCATATTCCATGTTTTTCCAGCTTCTAGTAAAGCGGCTAAGAGATCACCCCTCTGAGTGTGTTTAGGTGTCACACTAAATTTTGGTATAGTGAGACATGAATGAGCCTAACATTCCCCGCTACCTCCTCTGCTGGGGCCGTGAGGAGAAGTTTGGAAGCTTTCAGTTGTTAAATTGTATTAGGTATTGAATTTTGATGTTCCTTATACAAATAAGAATTCATACACCAGGATGACCTACTAAATTTATTAATCTAAATAATAGATCAGGTTTGTTCTAAATGTACGAAGAAAAGTATAGTGTTTTTTAGTTATAAGTTGAATGGTCTTATCTCACCATTAAAAACAGGAATCCTGGCTCCTCTGAATCTAGAATTCATTCAGATTTAATCTAGATTTTAATGTATATGAACAAATTGCTTTTAATGTTAGTAAGGCCTCCCTCTGAATCTTTGGTTGTACAACTTCTTCTCTTCTCATTAGTTCCAGAAGTTGAACTGAAAGGAGAAACTTGCAACTATTATTTCTTAGTACAAGGCAATGGCTGTGGAGGATGTAAAGCAACATTGATCTATTCAGCCAGTCAGATCAATGGCTCAGTCACTCTTGCAGAAACAATTGGAAAATTGACCACAAAGACAGGAGAAACAGAAGCATGTAAGTCTATGGAAGTGAAATAAAATGGCAGAAAGTTTGTGTGATTTTCATTCCAAGTAGAAGAAGACGATATGGACATAGTGATTTCATTCTTAATAAACATTTAACATTTAAATCTTCAATATTTGCAGTTCTAAATACTAATAATTTTAAATGAGTCCTTAGAAAACTAATCAAGTCTGTGAGTAAAAAATGCAATTCATGATCAGCCTTGCCTATTATCTTTTTCAACCTGGGTATGAAATCTCACATACAGACTTGTTCTCTTGAGTGTGTTGTCACTGACTTTGAGATAAGTCTGGGATTCACAGCTGAAGACATAGAGTCCTGGTCTAATTGCAGAGATTAGCATTGTTCTCTTTCATTATGTCTTCCAGTAAAAAGTGTCCCCATTTTAGAACATGGTGTTTTTTTCTTTGTTTGCGTACAGGTCATCACATAGAGAATATACTGATCACATTCGGACAATTGCAGCAGAGGGAGCAATCATCGTGGCTGCTTCCCCTGTCCCCTCACGTGTCACATGTGTGGCCACCATTTGCATTATTCCCTGCAGCGCAGGTTGGCATGTTGTCTGAACCCGGTGGGGGGGTGGGCCTTCATACCCACCCTGCAACCACTATTGTGCGTTGAGGATTGTAAGATGGGTATGACACCCCCCCCCCCCCCGGGTTCAGACGACATGCCAGTCTGCAGTGCGGGGAATAATGCAAATGGTAGTTGTGCAGGGGCGGGGGGAGCAACCACGATAGTTGCTTTCCCCGCTGCAATCATCCAGACCCAGTCACTTACTGTGCCTCCTTTGAAAACAATAAAATGTGGGCAGGGACAACCTATTGTTGCTGTTTGGAAGATTTGCTAATAAGCATCCTGTTCAAATTTATCCCCAATTTGGGGAGAAACAAAATTTTTACACTGCATGTATAATATACGTAGGTATATTATCAAAAAATAGTAATAATATAACTTAATGAGCATCTAACTAAAACTGTATAACAGTTAAAAACACATCTCTTGACCACAATTCCCTCTTGACTTCAGAATCATTGGGCAATTTGAAGTACTAGTTTGTTGCTGTGCTTGGGAGAGAAGAAGTGATGTTTTCCTGAAGTCAGACTGACTGATGGCCTTTTTCTTTGTCTTCTGTTAACATGTAATTTGGCTTACTTATTTGAGCTGTTAGCTTGGCAGGTGCCTCTTTGGGAGTGCACCTGATCTCTTCTTGTGGGATGTTATATTCTGAAATGCTTTGTTGATCTGTTGTGGGGTCTGTGGATTGTCCAGCCTTTGGGGCAGTAAGAAAGGGATAGTTTTCAGCTCTGATTCTGTGAAAGATTGGGCATCTCAGTCTGGCAGTTCAGGGTTTCAGATATCCTATTCTGTTTTTTAAAAGATGAACCCTCAGACATACAGAATATATCCAGCCCTGAACTCTGTGACTGCTGGTTGTTAAGCTTGTGCAGCAGGCTCTTTTCCTGCTGGGTTTTGAGCCAGGATGTTTCCCACTTCTGTCATTCAGATTGTTGGAATCCATAATTTGATCTCTTCATGATTTTTAAGATCACCTCTTGTCTCTTCTGCCCTTCTCCACCCCTGCCCCCAACACAGGTTTGTTTCAAGAATTTGTTAGATCTCTCCCACATTTCCGTGGAGAACAGATTTTACAAAGAGAGAAGCAGCTGGCTTGTGTCCAAGCATCGGCTTTGAATCACTGCCTGAGTGAGTAACAGAGAGAACAGCCAGCTAGTGAACTAATATAAACTAAATTTATCATAATTTGGGGTTTAATTTGACAGTATTTACATTATAAACTCTGCAGAAGCTAGTAAATTCAAACCATGTTTAAAAGCATTATCATTGAGAAACAATTAAAAATACATACCAGGTAAGTCTTTGCTAAGAGGATGTGTGTGTTTTTTCTAAAATGCTTCAAACTGAATGTTGACTTCTGTTTGATTTTGTGGTAGGGGAATGTTTAGATAGCTTTCTTGTTGGTTAGCCTGGAGCTAAATTACAAGGCGTAGGGAAAGATTAAAATGAAAACCAGATTAAAAAATAGGGCTGGCAATAAAATAGATTGCCAACTTTTCAACCAGCCCTTGCAGCTGTGCCTAACAGTAGCTTGATATGTACATGTAAGCCCCTGACATTTATCTCCATGTTGTGAAAAACCTTTGCCTGGTGATTTCTACACATCAAGCTGTTGTTAAAAGTGGTGCATTTGACTATGGGATGGCAGGGAGTACAGCCAGCAGTCCGTACCCTATGTAGAAGCAAAACTCATCTATGAAA
Source organism: Heloderma suspectum (assembly GCF_057233095.1). Lineage (NCBI taxonomy): Eukaryota > Metazoa > Chordata > Lepidosauria > Squamata > Helodermatidae > Heloderma > Heloderma suspectum. Next base: position 26,084,813 of record NC_139461.1, on the reverse strand, counting down.
TTATCCAAGGGAATATTTCTGGGCATGTGTTCATGCCGTCCAACAATTTGTCACTAGCTGTGGCAGTTCCTAATGCCTCTGAAAGAAGGCGGGGCGGGAAGGTAGCTTAGTACCTTATAGGGAGGAATCATTCCTCATTTAGTGGGCTGCAACTGAAGCTTTAGAACAGTAATTACAGGATATCTTTTCTTTAGACTCAATATATATTTAACGTAAATAGGTTTCCTCTCATTGGTGTGTTATCTGGGAACCGTTTCCAGACAGTCCTGAATGCAAGATAGGGAAGGGCTACTAAAATACTGATTGTACTTACTCAGAAGATCAAGGTTTGTTATTACTTCACGTATTCAAGGACTGAGTTTTTTTTAAGATCTCTTGGTTATGGAATGGAGGAAGGTGGACTCTTTAAAACTTAATCAAAACCACTGGTGTATTTATTAACTTTTATACGGCTCAGTTTCAAGTATTATTATTATTTTGCTAAAATCTCACAACATGGTGCACACTTACAAATGCATCGAAATCCAGAAAAAACTTTTCTTCATATCAAAACTTGGTTCTTTTTAGACTGCAATCCTATGCATGCTTTCTTGGGAGTACATCCCATGGGAACTTAGTGGGACTTGCTTCTGAATTAACATTCTTAGGGTTACATGGCACAGAGGTGGGGGGGAAAAGAGAACACTATTGTTATTTCCCTGATGATGGTCAGTTTACTGATGTTCAGTACATGTTTTCACTGAAACATGTACAATACATATACATTCAGTTTTTAGTAATATGTATTCAATATTTAGGCATTCTGTTCTCAAGAGTTGAAAGTTTGATGCTTGGTATTTTAAGTCTGCAATATTAAGCACACATACTTGAAAGTAAATCCCATTGAAACTACGAACTTGCTCCTCAGTTGAGTAAATCTGGTTAAGATTGGCCTTAACGCTGCAATCCTTATACATGCTTACTTGGGAGTGAATGATATGCCACCTTGAGAGGGTTCTGCCCTTGAGAGGGTTCTACCCTTAAAGGTGACCTAAAATAATTTTAAATAAATTAAATACTTTGTTTTTAGTATACAAGAAGTTCAAGACTAGGACTTGAAAAAGGAGTTTCCCTGACACCCAGAACCTCCTTTTTAAACATACTTGGAGAGTGGCTGCAGAAGCCAGGGCAGCAGATACAGCAGTCTACCACATCTCCCAGCATGCTCTGGTGTGCGAGAGAAGAAAGCTAGACAGGACTGATGAGAATGTCCTTTCCTTCCTGGCATGGGCAAATGGTCCACCACTCCTTGTCCTGTGGTAATTGTGAGGAAGACACACAAAATAATGGGTATAAAATACACAAATGAATGTATCTGATTTGCAGAATGTGTAATTCATGTAGTATGCATATTAGGATGTCCGGATTTGTGGAGAATTGGGATATGGCAATCCCATCCATATTGCATTGACAGTTCATTTGTGATTAATGACTCTTGGTTTCCAAGCTGTGCAGGAATATTTGTTTCTCTGTCTGAATCCAGTTCAGTAAGGGCACAGTCCTATGCATGTTTAGACAGAAAAAATTCTTACAGGTCATGCTGGCTGGGGAATGCTGGGAGTTGTAGGACTTTTTTCTGTCTAAACATGTATAGGATTGCACCCTAATCAGGGAAAATTTATTGAAAGAAAATTATAGCATGGAGAAAGTGCTTTTTTAATAGTCTGCTTGAAATGACAATGTAAGTTGTTATAGGTCGCAGTTAGAATAAAGGGTTTTTGTAAAAGCGATTACATTTGGCTGCAACCTGTTTTTTCTTGGTAGCAACATGACAGTGTAAATCAGTAACAATTTACTAAAGTAAAATTACAGTACATCTTATGTTAAGGATACCATGTCTATGACTGCAAAAAAAGCAAATTTAAGCTTCTGTTTTTTGTCTTACAGAAAGGCAGGGATCTGCAACACAATTGTCAGTGGCATTAGCTGGTGAACTGAAAACCCTGCTCACACGTACAAGAGAATACTTCTTAGAGCTGTGGAATGCTAACCATTCAAATAGTGTTTCTCCAATAACATCTGTCAAAACCAAAGGCCAGGGGACAGTTTGTGGTGGGTACCTCTTGGTTGCTTAATTATTGTCATTTGGGAAAATGCTTACCTGTAAAAAACACACACACACACACAACCCCATTGAGTTATTTCACCTTAAGAGAATCAATAAAAGTATGCCCATCTGAGCACTGTCGTTGCATTTAATTTTCATTTCACTTTCTCTCACTATCTAAGAAATCATCTCTGTGGGCTTGCTGTACATATAGTCTTCCCCCACTTATATTTGTTGACTGTAGTTTTAATAAATGCTGAATATTCATATTGCACCCAACCTAATTCAATGCAGCATGTCAAAAAGAAAGAAGAAAGGGTGATTGATCTTTGGAGAGGGTGTGGGTAGCATGGCCGTTCCCCCCTTTAGTTATCAGATAAAATTATCACGGTGTTGGTGAGTGGGTGCACAGATGCAATGGCGTTAATTCTGTTCCCACACACAAGCCACTATGAGGCTTGGATAGTGAAGGGGGTAGTTGAAGTTAATGGGCAGGAAGAGGTGCAATGCAAGACTTTGTTCCAGACTTTGTTCCAGAACTTGTGCTTCTTTAACAAGTTACCAAATAAGTGATGTTTGTTCATTTAGTAATTTAAATCCCCTTTTCCCAATTTGCTGAAAGCAGAAACAAAGAACAGTCAGAAGTAATAGTGTCCTATATAAGAGTTTATTGGCATAGACAATAGTTACCAAAGGGGTTGCAGAAAAAGAGAGATTTGTAAGTAATGCCTTTTATTGGACCAGCTTAGAAATATGCAAACTTTTGTTACAAAGAGCTCTTCATCAGGCATAATGGGAAGCTAGCTAGCACATTCTCAGTTGTGTCTGGACCAAAAGTGATTATGAGTGCACATAGATTTTGCTGTGGATTGAGGAGCTGTTTTGACTTTCCTCTTCTTTCCTGTCTTCCTTCCCTCTTACCCCCTGCCTCTCTCAGATTTGGAATTAAAAGGTTCAAATCCTTTGAAATGGGCAGAAAGACATGTCCTTCAGAATTTAGAAAACTTCGAAAAAATCAAACAAAAGACAAGGTAACATTCAACACACATGTTGAAAATTGACCGTTTTTATAAATTGCATTACCTCCACCCTCTTCCCTACCTAGCAACAGCTATCAGTATGGCTTGTGGTTTGATTGTGTGCGGTAGCTTTTCTTTCACCTGTTTAATTTTCCCTGTCAGAGTTTCTGAACAACTGCTGGGCCATAAAGATGGCCAAAAAGGCTCAGCGACATTACTTGATGCTAAAGAGCTGTTGAAGTACTTCACCCCGGACGGGCTGCCCATTGGGGATCTGCAGCCTTTACACATTCACAGAAGGTATGGTCTAGTTGTGCATGCAGCAGACTGAGGCATGTTTTGTAAGTGATGACAGCACTAGTCACCTGAATTTTCTGTCTTGAACTTTGAAAGGTTTGCTATTTGGGGTGTTAGTATATAGGTATCGATAGGCCCCCAGTCAATCTGTTTTAAAGCATATCAAGTGATTTCAGAGAAACTGATTGGTACGTCAGAGTCATGTTTATCTGCAAACTCCAGCTATTAACACTGCTCAAAAGGAAAGTGTGTGATGGCAATATTGGATATAGTGATTTCAGAATAATTTTTATCATTTGTTATCAGTCACTAATCTTTGCAACAAAACCACAGTACATGGTGGCGGTAGAAGCCTTTCAGCAAACTAATAAAGAGCTCTATTCAAACCGATCATAGTTGCTAATTTGACAATCTGCAATGAAGACTAAGGCTAACAAAGACTGTTCAGATTATTCTCATTTGGTGGATTTGAGATGAACTGGTGGATTGGGGCCTTCCGTCCTCTTTCCTCATGTGCAACTTTCCTTTCATTTTATTGTTTGGCACTAACCATAGTTTCCTGTAACATCTAAATCAGCAAACAATTGTTAGCGCTTGTCCTCCAACTCAGAATTGTAGACCACTGATTCAGTTTTGGAGGGCAAATACTAACCATAGTTTGCCGATTCGGATGTCATGCTAATCAGGAAACTGAAAGGGAAGCTGCGTTCAAGGGAGTGAGGGGGAGAGTATGAGCCTGTAGCTTATTTCCAATCCTTCAAACTTGCTGATCTGAGCCAGAATCTTCCATGGTTAGCTAATAAAGCTGTTTTCAGAATCTTGGCTAAACTATCATCACTACTACTACCAGGTACTTGGACCCAGCTCCAGCTGAGAATCCATCCCAGTAGTAACCCCCTCCATTTCTCTTTCCTTGTGTGTTGTGTCTTTTTTTAGATTGTAATCCTGAGGGCAGGGACTGTTCCTTTTTAATATTTGTAAAGGCATCTGTGTAAAATATCCTTTATGTGCTTAATAGTAATTTGTCTGCTGCTGAAGCCATATATATGCAGCAAGGTATGCACCATATTTACAAGATCAATGAGGGAACATTATATAACATCAGTTGAGACTTAATTGTACCAGAGTAATTTTAGTAATATGCTGCCAGTGTGACAGATTGTTTCCATCCATCCTGCGATAATTTATTCTGTTTTCTATAAATAAGCAATAACTTCAAATTAAAATGGATTCTCTCCCCTGCCCCACCCACTTTTTCAGTGACAAAGCTTTTCTTCTGACACCAGAGCTGACACCTCGAAAATTGAGAACTTTGCCATTTGAAAAAGCTGCTGGCTGCCATTACCACGGCCTTGAGTAAGTTCCCTTAGAATGAGTGCTGTGAACTATTTCCTCTCTTCCCTTATTCAGTGTAAATCCAATTCCAGATAATTATTTATTAGTTACATTTCTGCACCACCAACAGAAAGCATTTAAACATGTATGCAAGCACGTGCGAACACACATATACATATACACACACAGTTTTAACATTTGTTTCTGTAATTGCATAAAAAGGAACTTCACTTGAATTTACTAATGTAGAAGAATAATTTCTTGTTGTAAATGAAAATGTAATGCCTTGATTAAAATAATCCTGTATTTTTTATGGTCATGAGTATTCAAGACATTGTGACATTGCTTTCATTTGAAAGTATTATTATGGATTTTATTCACTGTTTTTTATTATTGTACATTTATGAGAATTGATTGTACACCACACCAAAATCTTTAAAAGGCTGAAAGGTGGTACAGAAATGTTTCAAATACATTAATTTTACATTCCACAATGGAAAGCACAGCCATCCTGGTCTTCTGGCATTCTAAATCTCTCCATATTTGTGAATGTGACCCTTGTCACATAATGGGGGGGATGGGCACCATTTTCTGTCCTTTGAGAAACTGTAGAAGTAGATGGACAGTCATACTCTCCATACTGGGAAAATGCTGAGATTGTGCGACCACAGCGAGTGCCATAGGCTATAGCCCCATATTGTACCCTGCTTGGCATAAAGGGCGCTCTAGCCCTTTAGTGGAGAGTGTTCCAGATGTATCAGCCTGCCCAACACTTATCCCATTCAGCAGGTGTGGGCAGACCTCTGGCCTGTGGGATCTACTTTGCTCTTTACTAGAACACTGAGACCCACCAACCGGAACCTGGCACAAAAGACATACACCTAGGGAGCAATCCCATGGCCGCTAGACAGTGGCTAGACAGCCGTAGGATATGCTGTTTTCTGGGAACCAACCTTGGAGCCCATGCTCTGAGGTCGGTTCCCAGAAAACCGACCTCCCCCCACTTCCGTGCTGCCTCGGAGGCAGCGCGGAACAGCCCCGTCCTCCGCGCTTGCAAGAGGAGCATGGAGGGGCTGGAAAGTGGCGTGGCTGGGGGCGTTCCGGGGCGGGGAGATCGTAGCTGCCTGTATGACACATTTGTCGTACAGCAGCCTCCTTCCGTGCTCCTGTGGCTAGATAGCTGCAATTGACTGTCTAGCAGAAAAAGCAGGGCAGGCGGAGCATGGAGGGAATAATCCCCTCTGTGCTTCTCCTGCCCTGCTTTGGATAGGCGGTCACCTCCGAGTTCGGAGGCAGCCACCTGTCTAGATAGGATAACGCCCTTAGAATTAAAGAATTCTGAGCCCAGGAATATCAGAACTGAAGAGAGGTCACGGTCCTTCCACACACAAAATCACTCCTGGTTAACCCTCAGCCCCATCTTTCTTATTTTCAGCAGTATAATATCGGGCGGGGAAGAGTCATTTTGTTACTGCCATTGTTAAAGAGCTGGGAGTCAGAAATCCTTGCTGATGTACTGCAAATCACCCAGACATCTGCCAGTAGATCCCAGTCTATCTTCTGCCCACCGCTGCCATACAGCACTGGATATGGCAACCCTTTCTGGGAATGCTGAAATGCCTTGAGCATGAATGAGACTCCACAGCAAGGACAAGGATATACCTCAGAATTAGTACTGTTGAACACGAAGTGACAGTGGTAGAACTGTCACAAATGCCTAATCAAAGCAAGGATTTTTCTTCTCTTGTACCTGTAGCATATCCATATAGGTCCCCAGGAAATCATAGCAGAAATGGGTCAAGTCCTGGATTTTGTCCTGAATAGCACCAGCATCCCTGGAGAAGTTTATCTTGTGAATGAACAATGGAGATTGTCTGCATAGCACTCTTGTATTGAAGTATGAAATACAGGAAGAGTTAAGTAGAGCAATCGGGTTCCAACGGTTTAGTTTCAACTTTAGTTTCAAGCTTTCGTGGTGGTTGTCATTGTTTGTTAAACTCTTTGAAGGTTTGGGAAACACAGTTTGCATGCTGAGAAGCAGTACTGGTTTCTTACTAATAGTCGCTCTTCTCTGTAGCTGAATACAAATGAAGAGGAAGGGACTGGCATAAGCACAAAGTACATTACCCATAATTTTGAAGAGAGTTCCAGAGCGCTGCCGCTGGGTCAGGTCTGCAGAGTTAGTTGCTAATGTGCCCTCATAATGTACTTGCTTAATTATGATGAGGCCTAAAGTCAAATATCTTGGCTTCTGGGTGTCTCATTACAACCCTCTGCCTGTTTACACAGAATGAAGTTGCACTGAGTTCAGTAGAGCTTGTAGTCCTTTAAGTATCCTGGATCTATACCATGTCTTGTGTGTCTGTGTGGGCGCACGCGCACATTTTGAAAAGTTTGGAAAGTAATAGCAGCTTACTATGTGCAGCTGCTTTTCCATTACTTCATTAGATATTTTAATATTTTGGATTCTATGATGTCAGTTGTATTAACAATTCAGCGATGATAACCAGGAAAGCGAAGTACATCGGGGCAGATACGGGGCAAGAGAGCCAAACACTGCCTTACCAGGATCATAGAGAGCTTCTTAGGGCTCATGCTGGCTGGGGAATGCTGGGAGTTGTAGGACAGTTTTCTTTCTAAACATGCACAGGGTTGCGCCCTTAGTGTCCTGACGTTTTAGTAGGGCTGTTAACAGCAATTCCAAGGAGTTTGGAATTTCCTGGTTTACGTCCCTTTGGTGCGGTTCCTCATCCTCAAAGTGAAGGGTGATATTTACATTACTTTCCTCATGTCATTAATTATCAGTCACAACTAGGTTGTAAAAAAGAGGAAGCTGTAACTATAAAAAGAGTGAGCAGAATGACACTTTTATTCAAGATAGATTACTATTTCAACTCTGTAGAATGGGCAGCTGTGTCTACTGAGAATATAAATAAAGAAAATTGAATACCATGAAATGGATGAGCAAGAAGAATTTTGTATTATCAGATAATGAGCTTGTTTCCAGTGGTAAAATTGAATTCATTACTTATAATGATTTAAAAGTCTTTTTCTAGGGTGGGAAAAAATGCACTTCAGGCTAAGTATGGTAGTATTATTTTGCTAGTAGAAAATTAGTTGATTTCTTCTGTCAGCATAGTGGAAGCACAATGTACTAATGCTCAGCTAATCATAATAGAAGCGAATCCCGTGTTCCAGAGCTATGAAGCATGTACTGAACCAGTGTTGATTGAATTGTCAAGCAAACCACTCCCCATGCATTTTATCTGCTAAAGTGGAAAGTGATGCTATTAGGCCTAATAGCTAAGTGGAACTTCCATGTTGAAGGAACAAACAACGGAGGATGATGTCTGTTGCCTTCATGTCCTGTTTCTGGGCTTCCTGAAGGCATTTGCTTGACTGCTTTTGACAATAGACTGCTGGATGGGCCATTGATTTGATCCAGTAGGGTTCTTTTTTTCCTTTTCCTTACCCCATATGTAGCTGAGAATGTGCACTGGTTGCTATATTTGAAATTGATTTGGTGCAGTGTTCTGGAAGCTATTCATCCCTTCCTCTTCAATACTTTGAGTGAAAATCCTTTGAGGATAATCCTGAATAATACCTAACATTTGTATAGTACTTCCATGTGTTCATACCACTTTACATGCACTGTCTGCTAGTAAACTAGTAGTAAACTAGTGCTTTGCATGCACTATCTAGAAGTTAACAATAAACCTGTAAGGTAAGTCAATATTATCATCCTCGTTATTGCAGATGGGGGACTAAAGCTGAGCATGGCTTGCGCAAAGCCACCTAATAAGTTAATGGCAGTGCTGAGACTCAAACCGGGGACCTGCTGATAGATGGGATATGTTTATAAGCTGATGGATCAAGAAGTCTCATACTGAGACCAGAGAAGCTACACACTTGCCCTGCTCTAAACGTTGGTTTCTTTTCCAGCCGTGGGAGCACTGTCTGAGTGGAGTTCTGCCCAGAATACTCCCACTGGCAGAAAGAGAAGGGAAGCAATCTTTGCCCATTCTCCCCTCCTTTTGCAGCCTGCAATACCATCTTGCCCACTGTTCTGGAGGGTCCTTCAACCCTCTGGAGCAGGTTTTTGGGGAGAGGAAGGAATAAAAAGAGATCACCTCCTGTCCTGCTCCAACTAGTTTCCATCCTCTGCTATGCAAAACATGGAGTTAATTACAACAGAGAAGTCAAGCAAGCACCATTATACAGGGTAAACATGGTTTTTCCAGAGAGAAGTCAGAGGAGTAGCCAAGGTCAAACACACAGAATATCAGTCAAGCAGAATCAAAGTCCAGAAGGCAGAAGTCCAAAGGTCAACACGGAGGTCCAGATATGAGTGAAGGTCAGGGAAGCAAGATGCTAGGCATGAGGAACTGAAGCAGCAGCACTGTTTTCAGCAAAGGCTAGACTGATAATGCAGGCTTATTACCAGAGCTTCCTGAGCCCCACCCAAGGCTCAGCTGCAGTACATTACAAGCCTTGCTCCTGAGGAGTTCCCTCCTCTTGAGGAGTCCTTCTTTGGTGTTGGCTACTTCTTCTTAAAGGAGCCCTGCTGATTTGCCTCTTAAGGTGATGATGTTCTCTGGTACTGCTCAGCCTCTGTTTCTGAAGCAGAGCTCCCCTCTTCCTGGGGGGACCGCCCCCTGAGGGCCTAGGCTCCCCTGATGTGGATGATTCAATGGCATCATCCACCTCTGGGAGCTCTAGCTTCTCCTCAGAGCCCTCCAGCAGGAGCATAACACCTCCTCCCCCCCCCCGTTCCATTTCAGTCCTGTTGGATTGAAAGCCTTCTGAGGATAGAAGAAGCCCTTCTATTCATGGAAGGACGACCATTGATCCAACCCATAGTGAAGAGTGGAGATGCTTTACTTTCAATTCTTGCTACTAAAGGCTGCTGAGGGAGACATTGGCTGAGCATATTCACCATATTTTAGGCTGCAATCCTAAACCCACTTACTAGGGAGTATATTCCATTGAACTTAATGGGACTTACATCTGAGTAAACATGCATAGGATTGCACCCTTGATCTTTGATATTGGACTGAATGAATGTAATATTTTATTCATTGTATTTTTATCCTCACTTCCTCCAAGGGGATCATGGTGACATACAAGGTTCTCCCCCCTCCCTTATCCTCACAACAACCTTGTGAAGACCCACAATTCTGTGAGTTAGGTTAGTCTGAGGGAGCGTTACTGGTCCGAGGATCATCCAGTCAACTTCACGTCTGAGTGGAGATTTGATCTGAGGACTCCTAGTCCAACCATCTATTCACTACACTATACTGGCCACACTGGTTCTCACTTACAGATGATATGACCCAGATTTAAGTAAAGTCAAAGTGGTTTTTTGATACTCTTGTCAAATTGTGGGTTGAGGGATTTGGTATATTGTAGCACAGTGCCAGCTCATTAAGATGGAAGGGAAGTGGACCCATGAGACTGGGTTTTACTCCATTTCATAGCAGACCATGTGAAGATCTTTTCAGAGATCTCCTAATAATTCAGCTAAGGAAGGCAAGGAAGACAGTCCCATATCAAAAGATACACAAAGGGTTCAGTTCTCTTTAATTGGAAACCATTGCTAGTTCTTCTGCAATGCTCCTGACTTTTAAAACTGTATTTCATTTTAGATACTGTCTAGACAACAGAAGAGCTTTGGAAAGAGATGTGGGATTTGCTGAACTTCAGACTCGCCTTATCCGTTATGAAACGCAGACTACCTGCACAAAGGAGTGTTGCCCTGTGCCGTGTGTCTTGAGTCCGCTCCCATCTCCTGCTGTCTTGTCAGAGTCTGGAAGCATCCCCGATGGGGAATCTTTACAAAGGGATCTCCAAGCGGAGGCATCCAGGCTAAAACGCAGATCAAAAGATCTGGATGGCTTTTATCCCAACAAGAGGTAATATGCTAATTTAAAAAAAAAAAAAGATGAAGAAATTTGAGATCTTTCTTGTGTAAATTCAGCTCTTTTCCATTATAAAGAGTTTTCTGTGGCATAGCTAGCTATATGTTCAGATAATCTTAATCCTGTTTTGTTAATTCCTCCTCCCCTATTTTTTAAGTGTGAAAATTGCTTTTCAATGCTTTTGTTAGCATTGAATATGTTCAAACAAGAACTGAAGGCATTTTCACTTATTTATTTAATCAGCATTTATATACCACTGTATCTGCTAAATAAGCCATCACTTGAGCCCCATAGGGTACATCCTGCAACATGGGTCCTATCCCCCACCAAAGTAGTTCCATTTAGTTATTCATGTGAGACAGAAAGAATGTTCATACACAGAAATATGTATGTTTTCACTCCTATTTCAGACTGATAATTGACAGTTGTTGCTGTGTGACATTACTTCAGTATTTTAAAGGCAAATCAGGCACAGCATAGAATGAAATAACTTCTTAAAAATCTGTTTTGCTTCCTCCACTCTTTCCAGGTTACTGAAATCTGAAAGTACAGATTCTCTCTTGTCCCAGGCGAGCGAAAGCAGCGGTAGTCGCCATTTAGGAGTTGTCACAAGGCAATGCCTAGAGACATCGGTCTCCCTGCCTTCTGTAGCTGTCAAACAGTCTCAGAACTGGATGCACAAAGTAACCCCCAAGAGCAGCTCAGTAAGCCAGAGGTGTGGCAAAGAGGCAGAAATATTGAAGCCCACAAAAGAATCAAGATATCAGAAGCATACGCGGGTAAAGAATGTCTTGGGATAGCAAAAATGGAGTTGTGTTTTTGTTTTTTTTGCCATTCCTAGATTAAATAAACGAGGGCAAAGTGTGAGTTCAGTGTATTAGAGCCATAACTCCAATAAATCTCTATTGGAGACCCACACGCCATGTCAGGCCTTCACAGCTTCTCCAGCCAGCCTTTATTGCTCTGCCTGAAGCCTTCATACTGCTCCTACTGTGTCTGCATCTTGCTCTTTTAGTCATGCTGTTTTCTCGCAGTATGATCCTTGCCCTATGTTTCTTTATAGTATTATGCACCCTGAGGGAAATGGGTGGAGCAAAAACTGCTGCTAGTTCACAGGCCAAGTGTCGGGCCCTAAAGTGGTAAGCAGGGCTTGTGTACCCCACAATATAACTGAATAACACACAATAAAATAGTCAGTTTCCAGAGCTAGTGCAGAGTTATAAAGCTTTGGGAAATGCTTCTTTATGCACTTATGTCAGAATATGTACATTTTTCCCTAGGAGGAGAATAATCTCAGCACAAGAAACTGTAACATACGAAGCTGCTTTAAGTTAACTAGTCAAAGGGGGAAAGAAATTAAAGGGGGCTGAATGACAACAAAAAAAGAAAAATGCAAACAAGTGTGTTGTGTGTATGTGATGATTTAAAAAGTAATGCCTGGCAGCTAGTGTTTCATCTTGAAAGGACAATATGAATATGTTATTCATATTCCTGTGAAGTAGGTAAACAAGCTATCTGTTTGCATTTTCAAATTAAGAAAACCAAAACAGTTTTTGTATTTTTTCTTTTAGCATGAAAAGGGCCACTTCATCCATTACGTCTTTTGTGAGGCTGATATTGAAAAGTGTGACTGTAACAAACACATATTTGTGAGCATGTGTAACATACGAATGTACTTGTCATAGAGCCGTGATTGGTTGCTACTTCCTGTTGAATGTGTACCAGGTAGCAAGTCTGAGTTTTGCTTTGTGTAATACATGAAATGACCTAGGCACTGACCATATAGCAGGACGGCACTGAGAGAATTGCTGGTGTCCCTTTTGTAACCTTGTTCTGTTCAGATGAAAATGCTGATTTAGAAGTAGGGTATATGATGTATTCGGGCTCAGGACTATAAAATATGCCTGTGTTTTCTCAAAGATGCTGAAGGAGGTGGTGACAAAAACCCTTGAGAAACATGGCATTGCTGAAGACCACAAGTGCTTTGCAACGTGCAGTCAACGTCTGTTTGAGATATCCAAGTGTTATTTAAAGGTACTTGAGTTTTCTCATGTTTTCCCACACCCAGAATAGCACGAGTATGCTCTGATTTCATATGCTGATGATTTAAAATTTGAAAACTGACAAGGGGAAGTGTAGGATGTGCAATGTGTTCAGCAAAGTAAAGTGCCTGCCACGTTCCTGTACCATGCACAGCATTTGTTTCTCCTTGGGGGGTGGAATGCAAACCCATCATGTCCCCTAGTGTTAGGGTTCGAGAATACCCGTCTGACTGCAGCCTTTCTTCACTAAGAGACCAACTCAAAATAGTAGGCGTTTCATAGCCCTTGCGCTCTCTCTGTCTGTCTCCTTGTGGTGGAACATAGGAAGCTGCCTTATGCCAAGTCAGAGTCTTTGTCCATCAAACAGGGTCTCAAGACAGAGGCATCACATGCTACCTGTCCCTTCTAACTGGAGATGCCAAGGATGGGGGGCTTCTGCTTGCAGAACAAGGGATCTACCCCGAGCTATGGTCCTACCCCCAACATGAGAGAAAGAGCTGCTGCTACTCTAGTATCACAAAGCCAGCTTGGCAGGTGGGGGAATACAAGAGGTAGAGCCCAACGCAAATTTGAGGTTCGAGCTAGTCATGACATTGGAACTCCATTCAAATTGCATTACAGTGTGTGATATGTGGATGTGTCAAATCACACCTGGGCTTAAGATTCACTTTCACATACAAATTACTGCTGAATGTTTGTGCCTGTTTTGCACACTATATGGCAACAAACCCTGGTTTGTCACCATGTCTACTCTTAACGGAGCTGTGGCTATTCCCAGCCTTCTAGCTGCACTTGTAGGAAACATACATTTCTACTCGTCCGTCTGTCACATTCACACACACTTAAAATTGTTAGGCATACACTTAATGTGTCAAGTAGCCTTACTCACAGAGACTGAGGCAATTTCAGATGTCACTTAAAATTCTTGCATAGTTTAGTTTGTGGCATGAATCTGGCCCCCAGCCCCGACCCTGCATTGTGGTCTGTTACTGTGTGTGTACAAAGCAGCATCAGACTGTTAAGTTGGAAGGTTTAAGAGCTTTATGCTGTGATCGATCCTCTTTGCAGCTTTGCAGTCTAGCAGAGTTGTTCAGGAACCAGAGATCTGAACTGCTTCTGGTAAATAAAGGCCAATGGAAATCGCTCACTGCACTGTAAATGGGCTAGCAGGGAGTTTGATCCCAGAAAGAAAACTCCCAAGTGGTGACAAAAACATATCTGCGTTCTGGGTGCAGTTTGTCCACACTGATTTAGCACATCTCACCTTAATTCACATGGTGACTGTGCCTCCATGCTGATCCCTGCTGATCCATTTAACACTCTGCAAAATTTGGGGTCAGTGTCAGCAATGCAGTCGGTGTGCAAAATTCTTACAATGTAGTCTCTTCTCTTTTCGGGGTACCCCACACTGTTACAATATAATGGTAGTGATTCAGTAGTGCATTAAGGTCTTATGATGGCAAACGTTAACTGTTCTGTGGGTGGGCAATACGTGTGGTGCCTATGAAATGAACTCCATTACTGCTGGGCCTGAGCCAAAACTGCTTTGTACAGTGTTCTTTTTCATTCCATTTTGTGGCAATTTATTGGTACTTGTGAATACATTCACATGGTTTTGGTGCCGCCCTTCTTAATATAATTTTCCTCCTTATATGTCCTATTTACCGATGCTGCTATTTGATCCTATTGGCAGCATACGTGGATTTCGCCCATGACATCACAACACATCCAGCATAATGATGTCACTGTCACTTGTAAACAAAATCTCAGGGGTGCAATAACAAATTGGATTAAATGGCAATGAGGGCAAATGATACCAAGGATTGTGAGGGCAAAGGAGACGAAACATTTTGCTTAAAGGACTTGGTAGCCAGGGGAGTAAAAGAAGAAATATGTTCAGCGAACGGGGGCGTTTTGGTAACTTGTGTGGCTGCAGAATATCAAAATTAGGAAAAGCTCAGTATAGCATCTACTATTATTTTGCTGCTGCTGTGTAATGCACTGTTCACAAGAACATTAACGTATTTATGCCTCTTGCTAACCTTAAATTGAAACACTGAGATCAATAAACTAGCACATTTATAAAGTAGTATGTTTCATATTTAGGATCTGAAAACGTCTAGGGGACTGTTTGATGAAATGAAGAAAGCCGCTAACAGCAATGTTAAACAGGTGACCCTCTCTTCCTTGTGCCTGTGTGTGTGAGCGCTCGTAAATAAATTACTTTTCCTGGGCTGGACATGGAGACTTGGCTTCCCTTGCTTATCGAAGTACCATTGGCTTTGTGATTATTGAGTTATCTAGCCTGAATTAGATTACTTCATGTAGTGTCTGCAATGAGCTGCTGGGTGAATCTGAAAGAGGAATGAATTTCCTTAGTATTGGAATTTGAATGGATTGTTGGTTTAGGGCAGGGGTGGGCAATTTGTGACCTTCCAGATGTTTTGGCCTTCAACACCTGTCATCCCTCACCATTGGCTAAGCTGGCTAGGACTAGGGATGTATGAATCCCTTACCTGGCTCTGTTCCGGGGCATCTGCGGTGGGGGGAGGCGATCCGTCCCCCCCCCCGAATCTTCCTCGCCATTTGCGTCCCTGCGTTAGCTGTGATAGGCTACGTATATATTTATGTAACCTATCACAAAAAGAGCAGGGACACAAATGGCGTAGCGGATGCTATTTGCATCCCTGCTCTTTGCCGTGATAGGCTACGTAAATACTTATGTAGCCTATCACAGCTAACGTAGCGAGGGAAATGGCAGCTGCAGACCGGGGCAGCCATGCGCAACCGTAGACAAAGGCAGTGGACGGCCGACAAAAGGTAGGGTCCGTCCCGGGGAGGTTTCGCGGGGTGGCTTGCTCTGTTCCGCCACGGACTCCGGGGGGACGGATTCTAAAGAATCCAGCCTCACTGGAGTCCATGGTGGAATTCTCTAACATCCCTAGCTAGGACTGATAGGGATTGTAGGCCAAAACATCTGGAGAGTCACAAATTGCCAACCCCTGGTTTAGAGTGGGTTTTTTTGTTCCTTTGCTCACCATAATACCTGCCCTGGTTTTAGATATCCACATGGTATCCTCCTTTGAAAATCCTTCACTCATAAAGAACCATCAGAATATCCATTAGGTTCAGCATTCTGCACTGCATCACCATATATCTCTGAGCTCAGAACATAAGAAGAGCTATGCTGGATCAGTGGCCAACCAGATGACTATGGGAAGCCCAGAAGCAGGACATGAGTGCAATAACACCTTCTTGTTTGCATTCTCCAGCAACTGGTGTTCGGAAGCATGCTGCCCAATACTAGAGGATTATAGTCATAATAACTGGAGGAGGACAGCCTTATCCTCCATGAATTTGTCTAATCCCCTTTTAAAGCCATACAAGATTGTGGCTATCACTACATCTCATGAAAGTGAATTCCATAGTTTAACTATGACCTGTGTGAAGAAGTACTTCCTTTTATCTGTGAATCTCCCACTGTTCAGCTTTTTTGGATGACCTCAGGTTCTAGTATTATGAGAGGGAGAGAAATGTTTCCCTCTTCACTTTCTCCACACCATGCATACTTTTATGCACCTCTATCATGCCCCCCTTTACCTGCCTTCTTTCTACACTAAAAAGCCCCAAACGTCGTAACATTTCGGTAATGCTATGTTCATTTTATCTGTTTATTTACCTCTAGTTCTAATTACATTTCTTGGCATGTATTTACAGGTCACTGAATGGGTTTTAGAAAAGGCCAAGGAGAAATGACATGTGCCAGAGCCCTTGCCATTCTGTGGACAGCCTTTTTTGAGTAACCACAGCACATTAAATGGACAGCTTGGAGTGCTTTGTTAATATAATTCAAATGCCTAAAACGAACAGTAACTGCAGCATGGTACACTCAAAGGTCTGTGAGATGAAACACTTTTTAAAGTGAGCCACTTTGTGTGTGTGTGTGTGTGTGTGTATATATATATACATATTTATTATGTCACTGTGTATGATGTGACGTGATGAATTTGTTTTTTGTGTATGCCTTGTACAGGTTTTTCTTTAGACAATAATAAACAACTTTTTGAAGGGTTGACAGCTTTATGTTTTTCTCCTGTTTGCAGGATTTAAAAGATATTTAACTCTGTAAACAACTTCTCGGTGGTTAGCCAACTAGTCATAAAAGTTTTACAAGATGGTAACATTCTCTTGCACTTTGGAGCAAATTACTGTCACTTTTGTTGAATGACCCTAAACTAGAAGGAACCAAAAGGCCATCAAGAGGAAACACCCTTCCTTTAAAAGCTAGAACCAACCCCACCTCAGCAGATTAACCAACATGATTCAACGTACAGAATGCCATACTTGGAGAGCAAAGATATGCACAGTAAGGTGTACAGCAGCAGGGAAAGAGCACTCTTGATCAGGATCACCAGCGTGGGGGAGGGGAGAGATTAAAGCTTCTTCACTCTCTGAGCAGTCCTAATTAAGATCACGGGGGGGGGGGGCATTAAGTTTCCCCCCACCTCCAATCATGATGAGGAGTGTGCTGGGGGGAGGGCACACAGGGACGGCTCTCCTCATGCACCCTCTTCCCCAGCATAATTAAAGTGGGGACGAGGGGCAAAGGTGGTGAGAAGGAGATGAATTCATTGGTGGAGTGGGGCAACCCATACCAGGCCACAGGAAAGCTCTTTGACAAGCCACGTATTAGTTGCTCACCCCGTCTACAGTCTTCTTTCAAATTTGCTTCTGAAGCGAGAGGGCTGTTCTTGCACATGATAGCAAATGCATTTCTCCTGTGGCTATCACGTGGAATGTAGTTGGGTGAATGTTATTTCAGTGAAGTAAACAAACCACTTGACAGTTTTTTAGTCGGGGAACTTACCTTGATAACTGCTGCCGTTCAGTGAAACTAATCCTTCACTCACTTTTACATACTTCAGTGGGATTAAACTAGTCAAGTGGTCACTGAATAGAAGTATATTAATTTCCATGATAGAATTCTTGCTGTAGAAATTATCACCTCACAAAGACTCAGATAAATGTATTTTTTATTAAATATAGTCTTTTCCCTCTAAAATATAAATATTTTAAACTAAATTCTTATAAATCTGGAGTAGCTCCATATAATTCATTCTATCAACCTCAACCAAATATGACTCGGTCCAAAATCTGTATTTAATTTGTCTATAAATATATAACAAATTTTCTCTTTGCAAACTAGTTATATACTTATTCTTCATATTGTAATCTGAGCACCTTAAGTTACATGACATACTGCATCATTTAATAGTTGATAACTAGTAGATGAATTTTAATTATTTACAATGCAGATAAATCTATAATATTCCAGTGATTTTTGTTAAGTGTTTAAAGAAGTAGTGCAGTATAATTTACATATGCATTGAGTTTCCCTACAATTCACAATATTCTGGTTTTATTCTCTGACTTTGTCACTCAATTTCATAAATGCCTTCCATTTGTGATTGAAGGTATCTTGAGGGAAGAGCTTTTAATTCCTGCTAGGTTGGTAAGCACATAAATTGGTATTCCTTTGCATTTATATATTTGCATGTTCCTTAATTTCTCAAAAAAGGTAATTTAAACCCTAAATCACATACCCACTATCATCCCTTAACTGACAGACATGGACATTCTAATGCAGTTTTGGAGAACCCCTGCCTGCAAATGTGTTCCTATTCATTTTAATGTAGGAAGGAAATCTCTCTCTGGGTACATGGCTCGTTTAATTCCCTTGAAGTGAACCGTGGAAACCCATGCCCAAACAAATTCCATGTGCACATTGGAGTGGCACACAGAGCCCTAGATCTGGGCAACACTTCCTTAAATTCGCTTATCTCAATAGCACAAGAATCATGCTAGATGTTTTATGGAAGACAAGCTAGTTCATATAACTACCTAACAGGGCTGGTGCACGTGACATGCTCCAGATACCTTAGTCATGGCTAAGAGATCAGTCCCTCTGTTCTTTTCCCTCCAACTCCTCCCTTCTCTGGCAAAAATTCCCCATGTCTACTTTAACCCACAGTTAAGAATTAAACCAGTTCCAGTAATGCTAACCATGTTCTCTCAGTCAGGGTTCAATAATAAGCAGCTTCAAATGCTGATTGAGAGGAAACCCTGGCTAGTGTTAAACCAGGAGGGAGTAAGTGTGCAATGCCTGATCTTTTAACTGTGGTTAAGAGAGCAGGAGCATTACGTCTACCATGACCCTATCCCCAAAGGCTTACATGGCGGAGTTAGCGTTGGAGTAATATGGATTCTGCTTGGTGTCTTCTGTATGTAAAATAAGACAATTTCTCAATTTAGCACATGCACAAAAATAACCCTATAGAGATTTACTGTGTCCTGCTTCTTGGGAACACAAAATGAAACATAACTGAGTTCCTTTTTGTCTACTATCAAAGGCCATAAATATTGAACGCTCAGTAGAGTTCCCAAAAGGTTGAATAACAAGGATAACTATAACACTGTAAACCACTTACTCCAGGCCCCTCAATCATATTTCCTGCCTTTTGTGTGTGTACAAAATAGGGTTTTAGTGTTGATGGATTTGGGAGCTGTCATTCAAGCAATACTGCTCGCGAGTAATGTGAAGCAATAAACATGACACTTCATCATAAGGGTAGGCAGCTCCCTGGTGCTGTCAGTGTTCTCTACCGTTTTAACTGTTTTTATGTACTTTATTGCTGTGAGCCGCCTTGGGAGGGCTTCTGCCCTGAAAGGCGGCCAAGACTTTTTTAAAAAATAAATTAAAAACTGTCCAAATCTATACTTTGGGACAAGAAGAAAGCAAATGGGAGTGAACTGCATAATAGAGGGAGGGTGCTGCTAATGCAAATGGGAGTGAACTGCATAATAGAGGGAGGGTGCTGCTAATGCAAATGGGAGTGAACTGCATAATAGAGGGAGGGTGCTGCTAATGCTCCTGTTGCTCTTCAGTCTGGGGAGGGAGGGATTAACAAGGCTTTTCCCTGTGTCAAGGCATGCGAGAGCCAGACAGTGGAGAGAACTGCTGTTGCTGGGCTTTCAGCCTATGCCAGCACTGGCCATGTTTTGGACCTTCCAGACCACAAACTACAACCTTCAAGGGAACCACAACCTTTACACACACATTAAATATTAATTATTTATATTAATAAAAGTATTGACATAATCACAGCTAATTAGAGGTAGAGGCCTTGTGGGTCTTCATACTGGTTATAAGTCCAGTTAATAAGGGAAGACAGAGGGACTGATTAATACCTCCTTTCCTAGGTGAAGCCTGCAGAGCATGTGTTGAGGGGAAAGGCCCGTGGAAGGCTCAGATTAACCCCTCCTCCTTGTCTAATGCCCTGTGAAATGGGAAAAGGCCTTGGAGAGAGCACATCAATCCCCCCGCCTTCCTAGGTGAGGCATACAGCGCATGAGTGGAGGAGAAGGCCCCATATCCTGGTCCTAATTCCTGTCAGGTGGCTGCAGGTACCCCAAATCAAGCAATACTGATGGACTTTTCACTGTTCTCCAGGCCCTAGTAGCCTCCTCTTTTCTCTGTGAACTGGGTTGGTTTGTTCCTTTTTAGCTGAGCCTCCACTCTCCTCTCCACACTGTTCACAACTCTTCAACAGTCTTTGTCAACCAGCAGCTCCTCTCCTTTCCACGCTGTCCACACCTCTTTGGCAGCTGCTTGTCTCCTCTCCCTCTGTGCTTCTTCAGCAGTCTCCTCACTCTTTTCCCTCCTGCATGCTGTCCATGCCTCTTCAACTGCTTTAAGTGGCTGCAGAGGGCAGGGATTATCTGGTCTCTGGGCATCTCAAAGAGCTGCGAAATGCATGGATGCCTTTGTTGTCTCAAGAGCTGCAGCTGAACTGTCGAAGAACCATATGTGGCTCCTGAAAAAGTTTGGCCACCCCATAGAATCATAGAATAGTAGGGTTGGAAGGGGCCTACAAGGCCATCGAGTCCAACCCCCTGCTCAATGCTCAGTCTATGCTCAATTCAAAATGCAGACTGTCTTTTAAAATTTCTCCAAAAGGCTTTATCATTTCAGCTGCCTTTGTTGTATTTCATTGTTTTCAAATGCATCATGTATCTCAAGCGATGCTGGGAGTGTTTCAGCGTACACGTTGCTACTATTAACGGAGCAATTCTATTTTAGAGAAGTTAACTTGCTTCATTTTATCAACTGAATGTGCATGGCAGCTTCTGCAGCCAATTGTTCAGTGTGCCCATTGTAACCCTTTGTCTATGCTACTTAAAGACACGTCCAAGGTCTTGTGTGTGTACGCGTGCGTGTGAGCACACACACACATACACACACGCCCTGGATGCCCCCCTTGTGGCTGACAGGCTTGGCAGTATCGCCTTGCTGTGGCAACTCTGAGCCCTGGCCCTGGGAATTGTGCAGTTTTATGTGGTATTTACAGAACACTGGAAAAAAGCACAAACATGGTGGACTTCCAAACCATTTCTACTTTGTGTTGTATTCACTGTCTGGAGAAGCAAGCCACTGAACTTATACCTTAACGGAAGGAACGTGGTGTTTTCCTGGTGCTTTTCGAAAATGGAAAGGATGGCTCAGTGGAAAAAACGTCCATTGTACATGGAGTCCGAGAACTTATCAAATCCTATGTGGATGAATGCTCACTGTATTCTATCTGCTTAGCCCTTGCTTACAGTGGTTTTGAAATTCCCTAAGGATCCCTACCTGTATCAGTTTGTCTGCCAGGGCACGCTGTCGGTTCACACAGACTGTTAGTCCAATCTGCTGGGGGGCAGCTGTCACCCCACCTGAACAGAGAACACATACTGTTGTTGTGCACTGCAGGCGAATCTAGGAAATGGTGGGCATCCTTCGTGACCAGGGAAACATGTCCACCATTACCAATCTTCTCAGTGAGGAACCCCCAAATCTTCCAAGGAACCCCAGAGTTTCTCAGAACCTACTTTACTGCTCTGTAACACTTATATAGGCACAGTTATGAATCTGAAATGGCACCGTGTAGCATTAATCTGTTACTCCTTCAATACTCCATTTTTGCCTTTATTGACAGCAATCAATGTTGTTTCCCATGTGTGTTAGTTGAAGCAAATGTTCCTGCTTTTAAGCTTCTTGACAACTCTTATTCTTCCGTGCCTAATTTTTGTAGCTGATCCAAGCATGGCCTTTGCACTCTCAGATCTTAAGCCCCTGTGCAGAATATGTCTCAGCAGTTCCGGGTGTTGCCAAATTAAGACTGGACAGCCAGCTCTATTTTTTTTTCGTTGCAAAATGTGACAGACGGGATTTATGCTACCAACCCAAGTCTTGTAATCTTGGCTGAAAGGAATGAATGAATGATGAACACAATCGGCTTTGGACAAGAGTGAAGGTCCAGTTGCTGAAATTGAGAAAAAGAGAGAATGATTTTGTGAGTGCACTAAGCTAAAAACATACATGGAATAAACTCTGGGTTTGATCCAAAGGTATTCTGCTCATGGAAGGAATGCTTCCCTGAGCAGAAGGGAATGTTTCGATCCAATCCACTAAATGTAATTGTTTAATCATAAAAATCTGACTTTCACAGTATCACAAGAGTAAAGCTGCATCCAGCATGACAATATCATTTTCAAGTATTTGTAGATTATGCCCGGGGGGGGGGGGGGGGCTTGCCAACAGTGTAGCCCCAGGGCTGTATATATGCAGCCCTGCTAGAAAACCAGCAACTGGGGGGGACCAAATGTAGCATTTACTCCCCCTCCCAAACAGTTGATCTTGCTCTTGCTGATCTTTTGACAGCGCTCCACTTATCTGGCACTGGCAGTTGGATCAAGGGGGTGGGAGGGAAAGAGAACCCTGTCTGTTTCCAACCCAGCATCTGTTTTCAAGGAAAAGGAAAATGCAGCCCCACTGGTTTGTGGCAGCCGTTGTACATCTAGCCAGTGACAGAGGCAGAAGCCTGCTTCCAAATGTGTATTGCCTTTAGCTGAAAGGGGGTGTATACTGGTCCCTTGGATAGTCACCCCAGCCCTTCCAGGGAAAGGTCAGGATATCTTCATTAAGCAAACTGCATCATTTTGTTATTTTTTTTTTAACCCTTAAAAAAACCCCGTTCCTCTAGACTGTTCATTCCCCCTGTACAGTGGTGGAGAAAACGTCAAAACTGGTATTTAATGAACTTTGTTATACGGCATCTTGTAAATAAAGAGGAAGCTATGCAGATTTGGTTCCTTTGCATAACTTACATAGGTTGCCGTTTTTCTTGGTGCAGAATTTGGGTTGGCTGGGTGCAGAATTTTCTTCTTTTTTAAAGAGTGAAGTATGCACAGGTCTGAATACTAACTTTAGTGATACAAGAAATCATTTTCTGATGGCTAGGAATTATGGCATGACATTTGTTTTTCGAAAGCCTTCCTAGATTCTTAAGCACCTGCCTGAGAGCACGGCTGCCTTCCCCAACCTGAGAGCCTCCAGATGTTTTGAGCGACAACTGCCATCAGTCCCAGCCAATAGTAGTCCAAAACATCTGAAGGTGCCAGGTTGGAGAAGGCTAGACTATGGTGTCACCCTAACCCTGTAACAAGAGTGGTCAAATGCTGCAAATGATAACAATCCATATCTAGAGCTACATGGAAAAATATATAAATATCCACTTACCATTTCGCCTTCCTTTCCTCCGAAGTCTAAGTAAAGCATCCGAATCCCGTCGTCTGAGGACATTTTTAGCTTCTCGTAGGGAAACTGTAGAATGGTTTTGGGAAAGGCACCATCTTGGGGTTCAGTTGCTAGAGAGAATCCGTGGTCATAATGGATGGTCAAGCGGCACGCCTGGTTTTTGTATGTGCAAGCTGGACAAGAAGAACAACAACTACCACCAGTGGATTTGAAGCACTTCAGAAACAACAATAGTAATAATGAAAGATGATGAACCCATTAAGACAAAGACTTTGAACACTTTGGCTCTAATTGGCACTAAGATGCCTGCAGTACCTTGGGGATACAGAACTAATTATATTTTATCTTGTCAATTGTTGTGAACCGGCCAGAGAGCTTCAGTTTGGGGGCAGTATAGAAATGAAATAAATAATAATAATAGGTACCCTAATTGAAAACAGGTTCCAGTGATTGTAACAAGGAAGACAGCATAGTGTCAAACATTTCAGCATACTCGACTGATCACCAACAAGAACTGAGAAATATGTGGAAGGCAGCTAGTAGCACTGGCTGCAGCTGTATTTCGTCACAAAGGGAGGGAGAGAGGAGTGTCTAACAGCCTCACTAATTCTGGGCTTATATGGCTTTCTTAAGACACTATAATAGTTTTTTGGACCAACAGAGGCCCTTGCTAGTTTTAGGTGGGAGTATGTATGGCAATGGGAGAGGTTTGAGTCTGTAAACTACAACATGGAACCTGTTTCAATACCTGGGATTCAAACCAGGAATGTCCTGGTCTATACACTAGTGTCCTTTATGGCAACTGCCAACCCAGAAGCTCAGTCCGGCCCATAGGTTCTGCCTCTGTGGGAGCCAGCAGTGGAGGCTGGGGGCTCCAATATTGGTGGGTCTCTAAATCCATTCCAGGTTTCAGTCAGAACCAACCAGAGCTCTAAAGGAGCTATCCAAAATGCTGAACCCTAGCCCCAACATGGGTAGAGCACCTTGGATAGCTCCTTTAGAGTTCTGGCTAGTTCTTACTAAAATCCAGGATAGATTCAAAACCCCACCACAATTGGCGCCCCCAGCCTCCCCTGGCATCTGGCATATCCCCTGATCTCAAGGACTCGCCTTTATTATTCCATTTGCCTCCAACAGAAGGGGAGAAGGGAAGCAGAGCTATTCCATCAGCTCTCCTGTGAGAGCAGCTGCCTTTAGCTCCTATTCTCCCTCACCTGTCACCTAGGGCCAAAACAGACATTACTTCAAATCCATATTTAGCAGCTATGTCTTTTCATTTTTACTCTTGAGTAGATACAGGGCCCCCAATCCAGATCTTAAAAGCCCCCCTATCCCTCACACTAGGGCATGATCCAGATCAGGTCCCCCTGGCCTACTCTAAAGTAAAAATGGGGGGAAATGTAGCTGCTAGATACAGATTTAAAGTAATATCTGATTTGACCCCCAGTAGGAGCCATTCTATCAGGCTACCTGAATTATTTCCATCCCAGCTGGTCATTACGAAAACTTAACTTTTAAGAACTGCCCAACACTGCTTTTTCTTCTTCTACACACTTCCTTTTTCCTCGTGTGCCTTATCTTTTAGATTGCAAGTTAGAGGACGGAGGATGTATTGGGTTTTAAAAATTTGACCTGGAAGCCTTTGTGGCTGAAGAGCTGGGTAAAAAATGCTGTAAACAAACAGTTCAGCCCAGCATGAGCCAAGACAGGGGCAAAAGGCTCTTTAACCCCCTCCGCATCAGTGTGAACAGCAACTGATGCTTTGACAGAGCCCTCCTTTTTGGTCCTTGGCCAGTCACTCCAAGATATAACAGACAAAGGAAACCTTTGCCCATGGGAACAGTAACTGGAAAATGATCTCACATAGTGCAATCCTGTACATGCCTACTCAGAAGTAAGTCCTACTGAGTCCACTGGGATTTATTCCCAGGCAAATGTGTATAGGATTGCAGCCTTAACCTGGTTCCCGTTGGGGGGCACACCTGCAGTTCTTAAGGGGAGTTCTGCCAAAGTCTCTGCTGCTGTCAGAGACTGGTTACCAGTCCATGGTTTATGGGTTTGACTCACCAGTTGTGATTTCCTTGGAGAGCTCTGCTGCATTGTGGCAACCCTGAACTATGGTCCGAGTCCACAGAGAGAGGTCTCTGTTAGTATCCGTCTTGAAGAGATGACTTTCGATCCCTTGTTGTGTGCCTGTACGAGTAGCAAAGGACAGATCCACCCCGGGCTGTGGCGAGCCCTTCCCGGGCCCTGAATGCACCAACCTGAAGGCAAATGCATGAAAGAAGGCACCACCGTTAGAGGGAAGGACCATAATTTAGTGGCAGACCACATGATCGGCATGCAAGAGGTCCCAGAGATCCCTGCCATCTCTAATTAAAAAGGATCAGATAGCAGCAGGAAATGGGAAGGACTCTGGTCAGTAGTAAGCAGCCCTTGAGGTAAATCCAGGTCCCTAAGAGGTACCATTTGGGCCCCTGTAGCCAACTTAAAAGGAATAAATGGATGTGGCAAGGACATTATAGCTGTGCAAAGGGGCTTCCTCCTATCACCTTTTCAAAATGGCCCTTGAGCAAAGCTGGTTGCCGTATGGACTACTATAACATTGGTTGCTCTTCAGTAACTGGCTGCTTGAGATAAATCTCCAGTTTATAACATGACTTCCCCATTGGGTGAGGTGGGGATTCTCGTCAGCCGAAACAATACTCCAATTAGAATGGCAAAAGACTTGACTGACTGGTTAGAAAGAATTGTGTCTGAGGAAAGCTGGGGTCCTTGGCAGCTTACTGGGGTTCTTCCCAGTGAGAAGATCGATGATGGAGGACAAGTTCCCCCAAACACACCTTGTCTACCCACTATCATCTTCCTCTGCAGTGTACGGCTGCAAGGATACTGGATGAATTAAGTGCCCTGTATGAATGGTCTGAGATCTAGCATATGGGTCTGGGTCTAGATTTATATCCCTTTACCATATATTTGTATTAGATCTTATGCTAAAGGTCTTGCGACCTCAAGCCAGGCATTTCTGTTTGCTAGAAGCATCAGGCAGGCAGACACGATCTTATTGTCTGCTGAAGAGAGATGATACTAGGTTTTCTTGCAAAAGTTGCTATACTATCTAGGAGGGATGAAACAATGGCCTGAGGGACTGGAACATTTCCCCGAGCACTAATGAACTTCTACTGAAAGGATTAATTAGGGCTGTTAGGAAAGATGCTTCTTTCAGCTTTTGAAGTGTGGTTTAATTTAAAAATGACTTTGTCAATGAACTTGTACGTTTTTTCCTTAAGAATATGCCAACTGATCAAAGGTACTCACTAATCATTCTTCTCCAACTTGATTGTGCCTTGCAAACCTGCATATGCTTTAACAAGTAATCTAAAAGCTGACTCGCGGTCTCCACACCAAGGGACAAGCAGAAATGGGAGAGAAGTGTGCATGATCTCCTCTGCGTCACCCTCTGAATAAATAAGCTTTATCTATATATAATTTGAAGTCTCTGTTTGAATTCCTCTCTTTCATACCGAGGGAGCCCTATCGCTGTAAATCAGACACCCTGAAAGACCCTAGAACATAACAGACATATTACTGTGGCTATTTTTTTTTTTTTTTTTTTTTACAAAATATGTCCTGGAATCCTCTAATTCAGGGGTGAGCGGAAGGTTAGATTGGAATCTACTGGCAGATCTCTGGGTGATTTCCAGGAGATCAGCAAGGATTTCTGGCTCCCAGTTATTTAACAATAGCAACAACAAACTCAGCCCTGAATCTGGATGCCCAGGTCTCGGCTTTGGCCAGAAGTGCACTTACACAGCTGAGGCTAGTATAAATGCACTGTGCCCATTCCTAGAGACATCTGATCTGGCCACAGTCACACATGCCTTAATTACATCCCATCTGGACTACTAGAGCGCACTTTACATGGGGCTACCTTAGAAAACTGTCCAGATGGTCCAGAATGCTGCAGCCAGACCGGGGCTGGTTACACGCAACTCCCTTGTTACAACAGCTTCACTAGCTATTGGTCTTTTTCCCGGCAGAATTCAAAATGCTGGTTATGACCTATAAACCCCTACATGGCTTGGGACAAGGCTACCTGAAAGACCACCTTATCCCATGTGGGTCTGCCCGGTTCTTAAGATCTTCTGGAGATGCCCTTCTTTTGAGACTGCCATGTTTGGTAGTGACCCAGGAGAGGGCCTTTTTGGTGGCTGCTCTCAGGCTGTGGAACTCTTTCCCAAGGGAGGCTAGGTCTGTTCCTTCTCTGTGTCCTTCTGCTAGCAAGCAAAGACCGCTTTATTTTAGTAGGCCTTGGCCTCTAAGTGGGTCTGGTGGGTTGGGTGCTGTTTTTAATAACATTTTTTTCTGTCATTGTTATTTTTTTGTATTTTAATGTATTTTATTGTTTTAATCAAATTTAATTGGTTATGTAAGCTGCTACAAATAAATTGAAACATAAAAATGACTCCTTCCCCTGCCTCTTAAATGCTGAAAGTAGGGTTGTCCAGATTTTGTACAATCTGTTCTGGCTGTGTTTTGCAGATTATCAGGTGCCTTTCATTCCGTCATCTACACATTGACAGAATCAGATTTTTTAAATTTCCCATGATGGATCTCAGGGTTCTAGTAAAACACAAAGTAGATCCCACAGGCCTGAATATCTTTACCAATTCCTCCTGCAGCCCACCCCCCCCGCATCACCTCTCATGTTGCTCCAGAGGTTCCCCCAGTCCTCCCAAACAGGCACAGGGGGCAGCGGGGGGGCAGGGGGCGGGTGGAGGAATTGCAACGTCTGCCTCCTTTCTCCAGTGCGAGTAGAACTTCACTAAGCACTAATCTGGATCCAACCCATTACATTTTTTAGGTATGCACATTAGGAAAATGTAATTCAGGAAACACATGTTTCCAAACACATGTATCATAAAGGTTGTAACTCTTCAGGGAGCCATTATTGGTCTTCTTCTTAAGGTGCCGTCTCCTATCGGAGGTTAGCTATCATTACAGCTATTTTCGTTTTTGACGCCACTGCTCTGTACAGCTGAACCATTCCCTCAGATTCTTTAACCATGAAGTTCGTCTTCTTCCTATTGATCTTTTTCCTTCCATTTTCCCTTATATAATGAGTGGGAGTATGGCGCATTTTTCGCCTCAAATAATATGACTAAGGTATTGTAGTTTGTTATCTTGAAGGTCTTTACCAATTCTGTTTGTTTGCTTACTCTGCATAGTACGTTCTCATTTGTTACACAATCAGTCCACGGTATTTTCAGCATGTGTCGGTATATCCACATTTCGAAGGATTCAATTTTCCTAAGATTGTTCTTCTTAACTGTCCAAACCTGCACTCTGTAAAATAATATTGAGAACACGTAGCATCTTACCATCCGAATCCTTACTGCAAGATTACGGTCCCGTTTACATTATAATTGTTTCATTTTAATAAACACTGTTCTTGCCATCTCCACTCCTGCATTTATCTCTTGTGTTTGTTCATTTCTTTCATTGAGCCAAGTTCCTCAGTATTTGTATTTTGTGACTTGCTCAATTGGCATATTTATTTATCATAATATTAAATGCAGCAAAAGGCTTTTTGCTTATCACCATATATTTTGTTTTCTTGATATTCATTTTAAGACCATACTCATTACTTACTTTATTAATCTGATTTAGTAATTTTTGTAAGTCGGATATATTGTCTGTCATTACTATGGTGTCATCAGCATATCGAACTGTGTTATTTTTCCATTGATGTTTATGTCAGCCGTTTGCTCAGCGAGTGCTTCATTAAATATAGCTTCAGAATATAAACTGAACAGCATAGGTGATAGGACACAGCTTTGTCTTACTCCTCTTTGGATTTGAATTTCTTTGGATAACTCTCCATCTATACAAACTGAGGCTGTTTCATTCCAATACAAATTTTCTATAATCCAGATCTCCTGACTATCGATATCAGTTTTTCTCAGTATGTCGATCAATTGCTTGTGATGAACTTTATCAAATGCCTTCTCATAATCAATAAATCCCAAGTATATGTCTTTATTCATATCAAGACATATTTGAATGAAGATGCTAACTCCAAATAAAGCTTCTCTTGTTCCCATCCCACTTCAAAATCCAAACTGCGTTTCACTTATATACAATTCTAATTTCTTATACATTCAATTGTGAATAATTTTGAGAAATATTTTTAATACATGGCACAGAAGGCTGATTGTTCTATATTCGGAGCATTCTTTAATGTTGTCTTTTTGGGGCAATACTACGACTGCTGATTTGGTGTGATACCAGTTTTATAGATAGTATTATATAAATGTACCAAGAGTTGTATTTCATCCCCTTCAATTAATCTGAGTATTTCAACTGGTATCCCATCCGGGCTGACAGCCTTTTCCCCCTTTGTATCCCTTATAGCATATTCTAACTCCTCATTAAAATAAGGTCCACGTCTAACTCCATCCTCTTTATTCAACTCTGGTCTCATATAATCAAATAATTCCTTAATGTACTCTTCCCATCTCTTAAGTTTTTGTGATAATTCTACTATAATTGTTCCATTTTGTCTTTTAGTAAACCGGACTGTTACAGCTGTCACTTCCTTCACTTTTTTATGTAACCCAAACGTGTCATGCTTGCTTTCTAGTTCCATTTCTTTACATCTGTCTACTATAAATTTCTCTTTGGCTTCTATGACCTTATACTTTATTATTTTATGTATATCATTATATTTTATCATGTCACATCCCTTATATTTTCTTCTTTCTTCCATCAAGGCCGGGATCTCAGAGGCATCCACTTTTGCTTTTCTTTAAATCTATTCTTTTTAAAGTTGGTCTTGCTTTCAATATTGATTCATTTATTTCATTTCACCTTGCATTGACATCTAAGTGGGTTTCATTGTTGCTCTCAATATTTTGAAAATTCTCCTTTATTTTTCTCTTCACCTCTTCTTTTATTTCAGTATTTCTAAGCATATCGATATTTAAGCTTTGTGTTGTTTCTTTCTTAATTTCTTTAATCTTATATTAAAAACTGTAACAAGTGGGTTGTGATCCGATTTTACATCAGTGCCTGGATATGTTTTTACTGACTTGATGGCATTTCTATAACTTTTATTAATGATGATAAAATCAATTTGATTTCTGATGATATTCTCTTTTGTATGTCTAGGTGATGTCCATGTATGTAGACTTCTTTTCAGAAGTTTAAACCATGTATTTGTTATAACCAGATCCTTGATTTGACAAAATTCTATCAGCTTTTCCCCTCTGTCATTTCTATTACCTAACCCGTATGCTCCAACATACTCGCCGACTTTTCCTTCTCCTACTTTTGCATTGAAATCTCCTAAAATTAGTGATGTCATGTTTCTTAGTTATTTTAAGAACCTCATTTATTTGATCATAAAAGTCATCAATTTCATCATCACTTTTATCTGCTCTAGGGGCATCAATTTGAATGATATTAATTTTACCGACTTGGGACTTCAGCTGTATCATTATTAATCTCTCAGAGTATCTCACAACATTCAAAATTGATCTTTTAATTTCTTCAAGTACCAGTACTGCTACTCCATATCTATGATTCCTGTCATTTCTTCCTGCATAATACATTAACCCTTTATCAAAAGAGCATTCTCCATTTCCTGGCCATTGAACATCGCTGACTCCTAGGATATCTGTATGTTATCTTTGCATTTCGGCAACAACATTATCTAGTTTTCCAGCCTGGAACATGCTTTCCACATTCCATGTGGCTATTTTGAGCGTACACCCAGGGATTCTTAGCACCCTCTGACTATTTAAGGTCTGCCGGGGACTGAGGGCATTTTGTTACACACTCTAGTCATAATGATTATACTAGGGATAGTTAATGAGGTAGTTAGTTTCCTGGTGCCTTCCTTATCGCAGTATCATGATCACTATAGCCACTACCTGTCTAATGCCCATGATTTATTGGTGCTGAGTGGCAAAATCTTCAGGCTCAACACCTTCCCTAACCTGGTGTTCTCCAGATGGGTTGGCCTACAACTCCCATAATTCCCAATGGCCATGCTGGCTCAGGATTGTGGGAGTTGTTGTCCAACCCATCTGGAGGTTGTCAGGTTGGGCAAGGCTCTGTTTCATTTTTAGGAAATGTTCCTTTTTGTTCGACCTAAATCTTTCCTGTAGTTTTAATCCCACTGCAACGTAATGTGAATGATAGAAATGCAGGTTTTCAAGAAAGCTTTTTGGCTGATAGTGCTACTCCCTATGACTTTCTGGAAACAATGAGCTGTTAGAAAAAAGACTCCTCACATGCTGATGGTTTTTTTTTTAATTATAAAAGGCCAAAAGAGGCAGCTGGGATCATGTTTCCATAGCTGCTCAAGCTAGCCAATTCAATTAAAAACAGTTTTGGGGGTGGATTTTTTTTTGGATTCAGAGGATATGAAAAATAGTTACAAGCATTTGCACATGGGCAGAACAGCATTAAAGAAAGTCGGAGCATTGATTAACTTGTGCAGGGGTTGTGCGTACTTTTTTAACCATTGAAGGAAACAAGAGGCCATTTGAAGGTCACTGAAGAATGGATGTAGTACAGAGAACTCTAGCAGTTGCGAATGAAGGAGCTGATGGTTGGTTACAGACCTCAGCTTTTATTGACAGAGTTCACCTGAAGGTTACCCAGCTGGAGAGGTTTTCCTCTCCAGGTAAAAGCATTTCTCCCAATCGGCTGAAATGTGCATTCTAGAACCAGCACGTGCCAGCAGAGGGCACAGGAGAACTGTGTGTATATGGATATAATTTAAAATCTTCACTTTCCTTGGTGGGCACCTTAAGAAGAGACTTTTAGACTGCCCATTCTTAAATCTGATAGGGAAGGATGAAATCTTTCCGATCCATGTCACCTTTACCTGTGTTCACCCATAAGTCCATTCTGTCATGTTCCTGCATTAATCGGCAATTTTTAAAAATCTGCACAAAGGTTTGCATTTAAATACTTCTTTTTAACATATTTTCTGTCAAAACTATGCATTCCTAGGTGCATTCTCTTGCAAAAGATTCATTTTGATTTTTAAAATGCACGGAGTCAGAACATTCAGGAAGTGTAAAAACTGATGGATAACTTAAGTTCTGATCCACATGCTAGTCTGGGCAGTGCAGAAGGGGGGTTAATTCATATTTGACTCCACAAAAACTGAACTCCTCAAACATCTCTACTTGCAAAGAATTTGGAATACGGTTAGGAAACTTGTTTGTTGCCTATTCTTCATTTTGCCTGCAGTGCATGGTTCAGTTAAATGAACAGGTTTTAAAAATGCAGACAGCATCAGCTGGACAGAGGATGTAAATTATGGGCATCCTAGTAGAATGGAAATTTAACCTTTTTCTCCTCCCCATTGGGGTCCTGAGAAAAAAATACTTGGGATGCTGGCATTTGCTTTGGTGGTCGTGGGGAGGGGGTATTCCCCCATTAGCACCAATGGGGGATTTCCGCCCAATGCAAATAGCACCTCCATAGAAGAACCTTTCCTCATGAACTGGGGAAAAGGGTTAAATTTCCTCTCTATGCCTGCTATGACCCCATCAACCACCCAGCTGATAATGCTTGCATTTTTAATACCTGCCCGTTAAATGCAAAGACAAATTCTAAACCAACTTTCTAAAAAATCAACAAAACTTTTGTAAAAATAAAAATGGAGACAACTTCTGGTCTGCCAAGCTGAAGGCCGCGTATCGTGGCCAGTCCAATGACCGACAACTAATTTTTTAGGTCCCAGGCAGGCAGCGAAACCAGGAGGTTGTGTCCAGCTTTGGGGGAGTACTGGGGGCTTTAGTTCAATCGCAGGACCAGTCTGGCTGGGAATGTGGCACAACCTGCTGCTCTTGTCTCATGTGTGTCCCAAGAAAAGGGTACTTGGTTTTTGCAGGGATGTGTCCTGATACTTCTGTTGGTGCCTTTTGATGCCCAAATGATACAAAGTCTTGCTAAAATAGTATATTTGTAATGGATGGAGTCACAATTGGACATGATGGAACATCGCTATAGTAATGGCCTCGCAACCCTCATGCAAAGTCAGGGGCAGGACTCCTGTCATTCAACTGCGGTTTCAAGCAGGCTCCATGCCATTCAGGTGGCAACAATGGCCCATGGTGCCCAGACATTTCTGATATATTAGCCCTGGTGAAAGAAAAAAATATTAACAATGGGGAGATGGAGGAGCTGAAGAGCATGGCAAAGTCAGACAAGGCAGGTGAGAACTCTGACTTCTACCCTAGTATTTAGGTTATTCAGAAAGAGAAGCATTATTAGAACAAATGCCAATGGCCAATGATGGCTCTACAGAAAAGCCTTTTGAAGCTGGCAACACTGTACAGAAACTAATGAATCCAAAGTGAGGCTGGAGAGTTCAGTGCATATATAATATAATATAATATAATATAATATAATATAATATAATATATATATGGGGGAAGAGCGAGAGAGAGAGTTCAGTTGTTCAGATTTGTACATGTGGAGGACATAAGAAGTAATTTACTTGTGCATGTGTGCGTACATTTGTGCATGTGATGCAGACATGCTTTTGGTGATTTAGTTGTTTATTCCCCGAGTGGCTGTCCTAAGATAACCCTCCTCTCTATACAGACAAGGAATCGTATGTTCCAGACACACCCTTACTAACTTGCATTTAGCAGCCTTTCCCAACCTGGTGCCCTCCAGATGGTTGGACTACAACCCCCATCATCTGGGTATTATACTCCGATCATTGTTTAATTTTAAATTATTTCTTGCTGCAAGCTACCCTGAGAACTCTGTTAAAGGGTTGCCTTTAGATATTTCTAATAAAAGAAGCAAACAAACAAATAAACAGCCCTAGGAGGGAGGTTAGGCTGAGAAATAGTGATTCATGCCAGGTCACCCGGTGAGCTTCATAGCTGGGTGGGGATTTGAACCTAGGTCTTCTTGGTTCAGATCCGGCGCTTTACCCACCACACCATGCTAACTCCAAATCCTAAGCTTCTTGTAAACTTAAAATGTTGTTCTGAGCTCCTTAGAGGAAGTTTAGGTATGCAACTGATAAAATATGGTGTTGGATTGAGAGTATTTCATAGTTGTAAGGGGCATTCAGTAGTTTTGTAAGAAAGAGGGGTAAAAATATATGTCAACATTGCTTTGGAGTCTGCCCATAAGCTAGATCTTTGTGGTGCTTAGCTAGCCTTATCCCACCCCTCTACTCTGTTCTTGCTCTTACTTCCTGTCACTCCAGCTCCATGACAGTCACCTGTTTCTCTGATGTCTTCCATCCCAGGGGAGGGTAAATTTCAGGCCTGCAGGACCTACTTTGTGTCTTACTAGAACCTGGAGATCCACCAACTGGAACCAGGTGTAAGAGGCATACTCTTAGAATTAAAGAACAGAGTGCCTCTGAGCAGCTACCGTGCAGAGGTTCATTGAGCTATACCAGCATTGAGTTGAGCTCACAGTCCTTTCACACAAAACTCCATTCCTGGTTACCCCAAGCTTTCAGCAGTCTAATTTAAGTGGAGGAGGGAGTCAGTTTGTTGTTACTATTGTTAAAACTACTGGGAGTCAGAAATCCTTGCTGATCTGCAAATCACCACAGAGATCTACCAGTAGATCCTGACCTACCTTTTTATCTTCGCTAGAAAAAATAAAATCCTTATCACAAGCATCCTTCTCCGAAGGAAACAGCTGGCAGAGGAAAGAGCATGAAAAAGGAGTAAAGGAGGAAGATCCAATACTAGGAACATTTCTGGAGGGCCTGGCAATGCCCCAGAGTCAAGCTGCTTCAGTAGTGCCAGCAGCCCTAATTCCAGAAAGCGAGCTGTAATAACACGTTGAATGCTCCCAAGCTGAACTATTTACACATCAATATAACATTACAGAATCAAAGAGCAAAAGCACGGTTCCAAAAGCAACACTACAACCCAAAGAAAGCAAAGTTTATAGGCTTATACGAAGTGTGAGGAGAGAGCAAATACAGATTCTTTTCTCTCTCTGTTCTAACAAGTGGAACTATGAGCCACAAAAACAAAAGAAAGGAGGTTAGGTTGTCTGTGTGGTTAATGAAAATGCACATGGCGGAGAGTGGCAGGTTGAGTCTCTGCCATGTGTTCAAATGCATCTCTGCATGTACATGCATATGCAGTATTCCACATGATAAGGAGGGCTTTTTCATGAAGACATTCAACTCTGATTTACTGTTTACAATCCCCACCCCACCCCCGGCATGTGTACATAAATATTCCTGGAGTCTGAACAAGAACAAAGTGTGGGGTTTTTACTCGCACTACATGTGTTAATCAGCTCACTAGTGCAATGATGTCTGTGATCACCCAACAATGGTGCCTGTTAAGGTAATTATCACTGTCTGTACTTTCTGCAATTCAATTCCCTCTGACTCACTGTTTACGATCCTCACAACCCCGCCTCACAACCCCTTGCATGTGTACATGAATCTGCCAAATTGAGATTAACACTTCACGCATTTGATGAAGTGGCCAGTGTCCATGAAGGCTTATAATAAATTTATAAGTCTTTAAGGTGCCACAAGACTCTTGGTTGTTTTTGTTGCTTTTTCAGGGTTTCTGATTGTGTGAGGTGCTGCATATACATGTATAAGACTCTGCTGATGTCCATTCCATCACATGTACAGAGGGGGTGTCGTTTTCTCCCCACCTCCATTCATTTATGTGTGGAGGACCTAACTAGCTGTGTGAAAACAGCTCAGATGAAGGTAATCTGCAGTTGGTTGAGGACAGCCAAAAGAAAGCTCATCTTCACATAATTAAAAATTCACATATGCAGTCCTGGTCACAAGATGGCCACTAGTTTGTTGTTGTTCAGTCGTTCAGTCTTGTCCGACTCTTCGTCACCCCACAGATAACTTTAAATACGAGTTAATCAACTTCATGGTGGGCTGGTCTTCCAACACTCTTAGCTATGAGAGTGAAATGGAGCCTTCATATAGAGGGGATACTTTACCACTGACAACCACCAGAGGAAAGCCATTAACTTCATGTCCCATTTGTAAGCACAGAGGGGCATCTGCCTGGCTGTTATCAGGAAGAATATGCTGGGCTTGATCAAGTGTGGCCTAATCCAGCAAGGCAATTCTTATGTTCCCAGGTGAAGATAAAACCCAGTGAAACCAATGGGGCATAGGCTGCTATCTTATACACAGGCAGGAGTAGCTGCCATTGAACTCAATGGGTCTTATTTCTGAGTAGACATATGTGGTGCGGTTAAATATACAGTTAAAAACCTAAGACCTATTGATGTCAATGAGAGTTAGACACATACAGTACTGTGAGGATTGTACCCAAAGGTCTTCGATGACTGCCATGTGAAATTCCACATCCAGGAATATATAATCTGCAAGTTTGCTGTAAGCAAATATATGCAAATTAAACAAATGGCATAGATCAGGGGTCCTCAATGTGGCGCCTGCAGGGCCCTCCAATGGTGCCCATGAAGCTCTCCACTCCCCATCCCTTTACAAAAATGTTTTAAATAAAAAAAACATGTAAAATGTTAGGGTACTCCTCTTTCTCTCCCTTTCTAGCCTCTAGCCATGCACTTTCTCTCCCCCTTTGCCTTGCTATTCCCCCCGCCCTGCCTCCAATCTTGCTATTTTCCCCCTGCACCTCTTTAGCTCACTGTTCCACCCCCTCTGCAAGACTCATTATTTCTCTAGCCTCATTATTTCTCTCCCCGCACCACCTCTTTAGCTCACTTTTGACTAGCCAGGCCCCCACGGCAGCCATTATGTGACTAGCCACAACATCAGTGGGAGCCATTTTGTGCCCTCAAATGTGGGAATCTCAAATTCCCAAATGTGCCCACAGATCCAAAAAGGTTGGGTACTCTTGGCATAAATGTTACTTAGGGCACTATCCTATGCAGATAGGCGGCCGCCTCTGAACTCGGAGGCAACTGCCTATCCAAAGCAGGGCAGGATAAGCACGGAGGGGATCGTTCCCTCCGCACTTCTCCTGCCCTGCATTTTCGGCTAGACAGCTGGTTGTGGCTGTCTAGTCGCGGGAGGGCTGAGCAGGGGGGGAGGCTGCCATACGACACACTGGATGTGTCATACAAGCATTTTCGTCCTCCCCGCCCCAGAATGCCCCCCGAGAACGCCCCATTTTGGCTGCTCCGCACTCCTCTTGCGAGCATGGACCACAGGGCTTTTCTGTGCTGCCTGTGAGGCAGTGTGGAAGTAGAGGGAGGCCAGTTCTCCAGGAACCGACCTTGGAGTGTGGCTCTGAGGTCGGTTCCTGGAAAACCAGATATCCTATGTCCGTCTAGCCGCTGACTAGTGGCCATAGGATTGCTCCCTCCATTGCTCTTTCTCCAGCAACCCCCACCCACCTAACGTCACATTATGGTGGGAATCCGCAAGATGGCCTCTGATGAAGAACCACAGCGATGAAATTAGATGTTCCGACATACATTACATCGGTAACATAGCAACTGTTGTCCTTTAAACAGTTTTCATTAAAAAGCTACAAAAATGCTCAACCCATCTGCAGAAACAAGAGATCCTCTGACAGCCAGTGCCACGCATGTGATTCAGTTGCTCGTCAACTTTAGAATATACAATTCTAAGGTCTTTCCAGTCCCTGTTACCACTCATCTGCCTAGCCCAATGCTACCCAGGCCCTCTGTGACATCAAGCAGCTAAGCCAATGAAATCAGTCACCTTAGTTTGCCGTCTGTGACATCAGAGTTAACCAGCCCCTCGCTGCTGGGCAACTCTCACTGTCCCTGGGCTCTGAACATGCTGCTATGTATGACTTAAGGTTTCTGAGTTCGTCCCACTGTCCGTAGATATATAAACACCCACAAAACAAAAATATTGTAAAGGGGAAAAAAGGGTTTGGACTTTATGCTGAATTAAGTAAAATAATTTATGATTTATTCCAAATCTGAAGTTAACTTTATTTGGGATTTTTGATGGGGTTCTTACATAACTTGCCTCACAAGTACTTAATCATTTTTGCTGTTGAGTTAGCATGTTTAGAAATGGCTCAAAAATGAAAAAGTAATAATCTGCTTGTGCTTGTTCAGTGGTCACAAGAGCAAGGGTGGGCAGAAGGTAGATCTCTGGAAGTTTGGGGCTTCAACTCTCAGAAACCCCTGCCAGCATGGCCAGTGGCCAGGTATGCTGGGAGTTGAAGTCCAAAACATCTGGAGATCTACTTTCTGCCCACCCCTGCACAAGGGTATGGAATTTAGCTTTGGAGGATGAATTGACTGAACACATTTGGAGTTTGATGGACGAATGCAACTGGACTCGCTTATTCATAAATGGTTTATGTTTCTTACATATATAAACAATAATTCTTCAGTAGAGCATTTTCAAGTCAACACAGATCTTTCTGGAAGGACTTGATTACTCTATGGATTTTGTATAATTGTTAGATTTGTCTTAATTAATGTCAGTGTTCACTTTTGGTTACATGCATATCGTATTTTCTGATCTTTTTTGCATTTATAAATTGGTTAGAGAGGGAGCAGCTGCAGGAAGCTTCCTTCACCCCTCCCTGCCAGAAATAAACACTCAGCTCAAACTGATAACTGCCCTGAGACTGCAGGGCTGGAGGGCAACCCACTCTGGCCTCATCCACTGGCCAGAGGACCAAAGGCCACTGGAAAGCTGCCTCAAAGGTTGAACCTCACCCCGTACATCAGCCAGAAAAGGAACAGCAGCAGGGAGCTTGCTTCACCCTTCCCTTCCAGAAAGAACACCTATAAGAACTTATAGGGGTTGGACCCGATGGACTTATAGGCCCCTTCCAACCCTACTATTCTATGATTCTATGAATTTTGTATTGAAGACCTAGTGACTGAGTTTGCTTTTTTCCTCCTCCCCCACAATCCCTTTTCCTTTTGTGTTGTGCCTTTTACACTGCAAACCTGAAGGCAGGGACTGTCTTCTTATTAATTTTAATAAGTTTCTCTGCTCTTTTCCAGGTGAAGAATGGGATAAAAATGCTTTAAATAAAATAATAATAATAATAATAATAATAATTATTATTATTATTATTATTTTAAAATATATTATTTCTTTGGGGATTTTTTTTTCCAAAAAAAAGAAAAGTAAAAAGTAACTTACCTGGTCGCCAACAGAGGATAGGAATGAAGAGGCCTAAACCAGGCCTCCTTGATGCGTGGCATGCTGTCGTACATCAGGAGATCCTTCTCAGTCAGTACGACAAGCGCTGCCTTCCAGTGCTTCTCGTTCTCTCCCAGCACCTGGAAAAAAGAACAAGAGACCCAATGAAATAATGGCAAGGAAAGATATTAGGAAATTGCAGCTGCCAGTCAGAAGCAAAAACATGCTTCTGAGAAGGCAACAGGTTTATTTAATAAAATATTTTTTATCCCACTTTTAAGGATAAGTATTTTTCCCCTAAGGCAACTTATACTATCCTCCCCCATAAAAATGCTCCATCTGGGGCAGGGTGGTGGTTCCAGAATAAGATTAGTACATATTTTAGGATGTTAATTTTCCAGTTTTTAAACAAGAGAAAGCAAGTGCAAGACAGAGAGAGAGAAAGTAGAAGGCTTTCTACAATGGAAGATATTACAATGGAAACATGGGGGGGTCATTACCCTGTTTTGTTCCCTTAATGATTATTGGCTTCATCTTTCTCCCTTACTTATACCCCCCTCCCCTGGTCATTTCCTCCTAGCCTCCAAACCACAAGTGGGCCTGGGAGGAGAAAAAGAACTAGGGTGGGGTAGGAATATGAGGGTTTGAGCAACCTTCCCCTCAGCAACTGGTCTTCCCTTTAAGTGCCCCCCCCCGCAACCCCCCAACCCCACATTCCCACTGTCAGCAAACGTAACTCTGGAACTATGCAATTGCTGAAATAATGTCTAGTTTTGCCCTTAGCGCAGCTGGGAGTGGTGTACTTTAAAGGGTAGTATGAAGCGAATGCCTTGGGATCTCTTGCAATGTTACAGAAAAATATTTAATGTTTATTTATGAAACCATTTTTATCCCACCTTTTGGCCCCACACAACAAGGCCTCCCCATCTCCAATCCAGCAGCTCACAGTTACAAGTTAGAAACATCATACAATAAAAAATAGTGAAATAAAATAGAGAGCTAAAAAACAGGACCAACTAAAACATACATAAATCCGAGGCTTGGTAAAACAGAGAAACCTTCACAGCCAAAAAAGACCAAAAAAAAGGTTAGGAGTTGGACTAAATGACCTCCAAGGTCCCTTCCAACTCTATGATTCAAAGAAGTGGTCAAGCAGGCCTTCTGAGGAAAGGAGTTTCATAATCTGGGTGCCATTACCAATAAGGCCCTGCATATATTGACAACAGGATCTGGGGCAAGGCAGAATTCTCCCCCAATGACTTCCTTGCCCCAGCTGAGGACCCAGCACCTCATAAATGCAAGCAAAGGATTCTGTGGCTCACCTTTAAGATTGTGAGCTGCAGCCACCTAGGATGGCAAAACATTTCTGGGACAGCTTTGTGCGGATTATAAAATTGGCCAGTTCAGGACAGATAAATGGAAAGTTTAAAGTTCAGGTTTCTGGGGCAGCAGCTTTTGGCTTTTTAAATTGAGTAACCAATCCAGTTTTTGCCAAACGGTTTAAAAGCACAATTTTGATCTGTGAGACATATAATTAAATTAAAGTCTTCTATTTTGAAATGCCATTCTGTATTTTTCATTATGGGAGAAGAGCTATTTCAATTACTAAACCCCTGTTTAGAAAACAAATTTATCTATTGGCAAGCTCAATTTTTCAGCAACCGTTCACGCTGTGGGAATTAAACAAAGTGCTTTTTGGTTTATAAAGGGTATGTTACCTAAAGGGTAGTTGTATTTCTGGGGAAAATTTATATATATAATTTATGTTTCAATGTATCCACAGACCAATTATAAAGAGAAACACACACACACGCTCACACACACAGACACACACACCCCCAAGTTTTGCTGGTTTTCTTGTTTGAAAGGAAAGTTTGATACATGGTGTGAAATATTTTGGTCGTGTTCTTCTTTGCCATTCGAGGAGTGACTGCATCCAACTCCTCCCACCCCCGCTTTATTTATTTATTTTTAAAACATGTTTCAAGTGCAGGACATGGTCGTCAAGTTCTAAATGCAAAAATAATACAGTTTCATTGGCTGAAGTAAAGGGTGCTGCAATGCAGAAATACATCATATGAATCTACATTTCTCCACCCCTCTTGCAGCTACATTTATAGTCACCCAGACTCACAGAAAGCAAGGTAATTTCCAGTGCTGAAGTTGATTAGCACAGACAGCCATAAACACAGGATGTTGGTACTTTCTACACAGCAGGAAATTGGGCTGCATTATACCTTTGACCCTGGTAGCAATGAAGGAGGCAATACTCAAGAATTATTTCAAGAGGAAAACGAAAAGAAGTGAGTGGCTGCGTTTTCATTTCTAATCTCTTCCTGATCCCAATATGCTTTACAATGCCGGCTTGTGTCGCTATCAGATCTGGGCATTAGCCAAGGCATACAAAATTCCCCACAGGGCACAATATGAACTGCTGTAAATACTAAATACCTAACAAAAACAAGTGATGCAAAAGGGGACAGGAGGCGGGGAGAGGAGATTACGCAGCTTTAGCTGTGGGGCCATTTTGCTGAGGGAGACCTCAGGAGGAACGGGAGATAAAGCATGGCGTTCTTTTGTCTCGCGCTGTAGAGCAAGTGGTGTTAAAGGCCCTGGGGCAGTTGTTGGAAATAGTCCCAGGCTGGTAATTCAAGTGGGGCATGAGGACATCAAGTCCCTTCCTTGTCACACTTGTGCTGACTGAACTAGGAAAGGCCCCTCGTGTCAACTGGAGGAGGAAAGAACAAGAGAGGCCAGAGTAGACGTTTGGAGATGCAAAGGGCGTTGGTTGGGGTTGAGGTGAGGGCAATGTAAACCTGGGGTGTTGAACCTCTTTCAGACAGAGGGCTGAATTTAATTTCAGGGACACCCTTGGGGGCTGCATTTCAGTGGCGGGTGGGGCTACAGGTAAAGTGCATAGGGCCAAAACACCGGTATATGTTAGATTTGGCCCACAGGCATGAGGTTCTGCACCCCTGGCATAAACACATGTCAGCAGATCGGTGTATATTATTTTATTTTTAAAAAGCTACTTTCACAGAACCATTTTTACATTGGTCCATCTATCCTGTGTGTCATGTCATAAGGGCTGCACACATACAGGAGGGGGTGATTTCCACAACTCTTTTGTCAGTCTCAAAATGCGCCCCCCCCCCTTCTGGCAAATTTCAGGGATTGCTGCTAAAGGGAATGAAAGTGTTAACCTTTCCAAACAGTCCCCGCCCTCAGTGATGCCTCATGCTCGCTATATGATCCCTGACTCATCAGGATAACTGAGCAGAAGAGGCACTGTGCTCACTCTATGACACCTAGCCGCAGTGACATCAGCATGTGGCCAAACCGACTGGATACAAAACATCATGAAATCATCAGATACATTACGTGATCCCTGACTGCCTAGGTTCATTCTAGAAAGGAGAAAGGAGTCCAAACCAGTGGGGTTGGGCAGGAAAGATGGAGCAGCAGCAGGTTGAGGAAATGAATGGCGGCAAGGATGACTGAAAGAAACTGGATGTGCTCATTCAATGAAGCATGCGGAGGGAGACTATTTCAAAACTACTTTTGCTCTAAAAATCACAGTGGGCAAACATCTGGCGCACATTTAAGACCCCATCATGCATGGAGAGGCTCATGCACAAAGGAGCAGTGGGGCTGTGCTGCTGACCCCAGACACTGCATGCCTTCCCTGGTCTGGCCCCCTGATGTCCATGCGTTGAGTGTAGGTGGAGCTTGCGTATGCAGTTTTTCTCATGAGCTGGAACGCTGATTGTGTAGGGTGCCAGGTCAGGTAGAGGTCTACGCTTCACTTATGCAAACATCCACACTCGACACATGGACATGAAGGACAGGGCCAAGGAGCCAAACGACCTTGCGGGTGGGGACAATGCCAAGCCCCCGCCCCGTACACATGGAGCACCTGCACACATTGGATGTGTGAAGGGGGCTCCAGGATATCACGGACCGCCAGCTTCTTGCAGGGGATTCCAAGGCATATTTGAAGGTTGACACAGTTTATAGGGGACACTGTCCAGGCCGCTTGGACCACACTGCTCTCCTGTTTCAACCGAGAACTGTCTCTATAAGTATGAAGTGTTCTTTGGCGGGTGGGGAGAAACATTCAAGCCTTTGATTCCCCCACCTACAGGCTGAAGTGGAATAATCCAGAAACAGACTTGCCACCTCATCTGCTGCTGGGGAGAACGAGGCCTGAAGGTGTGCCCTAGAGCATACCTATCCCTTGCCTGATAAGCTTCAAAGGAACGCTGATAATCTTCGAAGGAACTCATGGGTTCCCTGAACACTGATGGGCTGAGAGATTGTTAACAGGGATTGGTCGATATGAGCATATTACACCCAGTGCTTTGTCATCTGCACTGGCTTCTAGTCCATTTCTTGACCGAATTCAAAGTGCTGGTATTAACCTTCAAAGCCCTTATTGGCTTGGGGCCAGGTTACCTGAAGGATCATCTCCTCCCATATAGACCTGCCCAGACCCTAAGATCGTCTTCAGAGGCCCTTCTCCAAGTGCCCCCATCAAGTGAGGTGAGGTGGATGGCTAATACGGAGAGGGCCTTTTCAGTGGTGGCACCGTGGTTGTGGAATGACATCCTCAGAGAGACTCGCCTGGCACCTACATTGTGGTCTTTTAGGCACCAGGTGAAGACATTCTCCCAGGCATT
The DNA here is from genome assembly GCF_057233095.1 of Heloderma suspectum. Taxonomy (NCBI): domain Eukaryota; kingdom Metazoa; phylum Chordata; class Lepidosauria; order Squamata; family Helodermatidae; genus Heloderma; species Heloderma suspectum. Next base: position 26,040,678 of record NC_139461.1, on the reverse strand, counting down.
TTAGTTCTTTAGATGGTGTTGTTTTTAAATCTGTTGTTGTTGTTGTTGTTACTATTATTATTATTTACATTGCTGCTGCTTTTTATTTTTGTTTTATACTTTACATTTTAAAATAAAAAAATTAAAATTTAAAAAGTTTTAAATTAAAAAAAAGTTTTCTCATGCTGTATTTTATGGTTTCAGTTGTTGTGAATCGCCCAGAGAGCTTTGGCTTTGGGCAGTACAGAAATGTAATAAATTTTAAGAAAGAAAGAAACAAAATGTATTATTATCATTGTTATTCTTGTTGTTGTTAATAACAATACCCCGACACACACGCACCCCTGCCTTTTTGGGAGATCTCTTAGAGACAGGGTTCCTCAGCTACGTGGCTTATGAGAGATGACAAGATAGCCCCAGATGTGAAAACCTACATTCCGATTACATTTACAGTGCAATCATATGTGTGTCTACTCAGAAGTAAGGCCCACTGAGTTCAATGGGACTTACTCCTAGGTAAGTGTGTACAGGATTGTAGCCTTAGGGCTATGGAATGCAGGAAATCGTAGGATTCTTTTTTCTGTCTAAACAGGCATAAAATTGTACCTTTAATCCATTATCAGAAACAAACATCCATCCTTCCATTACCTGCAAAGTAATGACAGACAATTCCTAATGTTTAGCAGAAATCTATGTAATGCACCAGGAGCTTTACAAAAATCATCTCCTATCTGACATTTATGTGGACTTTTAAAAATTCACCATGCAGACCACAAATGGATGGAGTGCAATGCAGTATTATTTCCTCCAGATTACTGAACGATGGAAGATCGTTAAGGCTGTCAATCTTTAAACTGAAATCCTATTAAGAAATTACATGCTATCTGCAATGGGAACTTGAAAGTTGGATGCTTTTAACTTGCATTTCCAGTCTTCTGCATGTTATCCATATCTCTGTTATGGCATTCCATGTCCCGAAAGACCATAACCCTGTTACATGCTGATCCTCTTAGGAACACAGGAAGCTGCCTTATCCCGAGTCAAACCATTGGTCCATCTAGCCCAGTACTTTTACTAGTAGCACTTCTCCAGAGTTTCAGACAAGGTTTTTCCCAGCTCTACTGGGAGATGCTGGGGGTTGAACCTGGGACCTTCTGCATGAAAAGCAGGTGCTCTACCACTGAGCTATGTACAGTCCTTCCTGAGCACAAAGGAGGAGAGCTTCACAAGTGCCCCTTGCCAGTTCCCCTCTGGCAAGTAAATATCAACTCCAGGCAATCAGACTTACATAAACTGGAACTGAATTGGGTTGTCTTCTTTGTCCTTGTAGTTGTGGGCAGACAGGCAAGGGAAACACAGAAGGAAAGAGCAACCTGTTTCAGACAGCATGGTTTGACTATCAGAGCTCCCTTCTCTCTTTTCTCTCCCATCGAATATGCCAATTCTCTCCCTCGCTTCCTGGTTCACAGTAACTATAGTTTGCCATTACATCTGAATTGAGCAAACTATGATAAGTGTAAACCATAGTTTTGGAGACCCAGTTTAAACTATATGGCCAGTTCAGACATAATGGTAAACTATTGTTACGTAGAACCAGGGAGAGAACGGGAAGCGGATACGGGGAGGAGTGGGAGGAAGAAGCTCTCCCAACCGTCATAAACAATAGTTTGGCAGTGTCACCTGAAGCAGGCCATAATCTTCACTTTTTATCTTTTTAATTCCCCCTTACAATAACAACAAACAGTTAGCGAGCATTTGTAGCATTTTACATTCATTGGGTTGGATCTAGGATCTGCCTTCTGTGAGAGAAAGGGCTCCGCTCCCTCTGCCTGATTTTGAGGGATCCCCCCTCCACCCCACCCCACCGCTCACCCCTTTCAGCAGGGTCTCCTAACACTCTATGCAGCATTTGCAGGGGGCTGGAGAAGCTGCCATGGAAAGGAGGGGGTGAGAAAGTCCATGTCTGCCGGTGCAGTTGATCTGGCATAAATCTGGACCCAGCCCATTATCTCACTGTCTCTCGAACACACTAGCCTTCAAAAAAATAAACAAACACGCTCTTCCATCTCCACCTTACCAATTAAAATGTCTCCCCAAAGCTTCAGTTGATTAATCTACCAATTAAACAGAGCAACACTAATCCCCACATTTGTAAAGTGTTTTGTTTATTTTATACACACACACACACAAACTGCTGGGATGGGCAGATCGTTTCCTTCTCCCTTACTTGTGCTTACATCTCTGAGTCAGATCTTTTTTCAGAGCCAACTTGCTGGTCACGAGTCATTTGAGGTAACAGGTGCATAACAATTATCAGATGGCATTTGGTTCCTACTTTAAATATTTGGGGGATTGTTCATTCCTCTGGATATGATCCCAAACCACATCCCAGGCCTGCCGGTTATTCTAGTAAATGTTCGGGCAGCTGTGAAAAGTGCTTTTGAATGGTCTAAGGAGTAACTCATGCTGGATGCTTTTCTGGGCTAAATGAAAAAGGCTGTGCGCAATCAAATGTAAAACGACTGGGGTGGGGAACAAATGTAGAAAGCACCTTCCCATACAGATAAGCTGGTGGTAACCAATGTTGATTTTGGCTGCAATAATCAAAGACATAATTCTGGAAAAAGTTGGCCAAAGCTAAATGGTCTCCTCTGGAAGTAAATGATATAAGGATCCCAGAGTGACAGCCTGATTCACAAACCATTTAAGCCACTGTGCTTAGATCTAAGCTCAGCTTACTCCCATTAAGGTCAATGAGGGTGCAGTGGGCAGCATCCAGTTGCTGGCAACACGCCAGCACTAAATACACTGTGCCAGTTGGAATGGCCACAAGAGGTAGCCAGCGCAACCCAGGAAACAAGCTGAAACTACTGCTTCCAGATTGGGAGAAGTCAGCGGAGCGTCCTTCTGCACGTCCTGCTGACTTGTCCAGGTCTGAAAGTGGTCATTTTGGCTTGCTTCTGGCTGCACTATCCAGTGACAGCTTCCTGTTGCACCACTTGCCGTTCCTGCAAGCGCAGCAGTGGCGTTGGCTACTGCTCATCGTCTTAAAACCAAACCAAACTAATTTTCTGAACCATGGAAATTCTTTACAGCCTCGCTAGCCATGCAGTTGTAATAGTGACCCTCATTAAATAATGCCCCTTGGTAAATCTTCAGACTTGGTTCGTGCTCCGCCATCCATTGGGATGTATTACATCCCCCTTGTCACATTAATTAAAGAATTTGCCAAAGAAGCTGAATACTGGCCCCATTCACCATTGGCAGGGTACGCTAATCATGAATCCGGTCATTCTAGGCAGAAGATTCTAGGAGGAGGCAACATTTTCCAATCTCCAATCTCTCTCCTTGTGTCATTAGGAAAGGTGCACAAATTGAGGGCAGGAACATACAGTCAGGGCCAGAAATATTGGAACAAGGATAACTGTTTTGGCAGTTGACCTCTGTACACCACCACATTGAAGTTGAAAGGAAACACACCCAGATGGGTGCGAAGTCAGGACTTTTAGCTGTAATTCAAGGGGGTTGACAAAAGTGGGGCACTAACCATTCAGGAAGGACAGCCAGTGGCTTGTACTACTCCCTCTGCACTTTTTCCATGTTCAGGTTCTCTAGCTTTTCCTTTGTAAGGCCGGGATCTTCCTGGGGGTCACTTAACATGTTTCTTCAAACACTTCTTTCACTGCTCCTTGTTTCTCTGTTCCTGAAATATACTCAAGCCATTGAAATACCTTTGCTTCATCTCACCCCCATTATGCTTGGCTGCTCACTGGTCCGGCATTCTTTCTTCATCTGCCCTCCTTCGAAAGCTTTCATGAGGAGAGATCATAACTCAGCTACATCAAAGGGCCCAGGTTCAAACCTCAGCAGCGTTTCTGGTTGAAGGATGTCAAAGAGTCAGGCTGGGAAAGATCTCTGGATGAGACTCTGGAGGGCTCCAGTTCAAGGGATTCTGAACTGGACAAAATCATGTTTTCCCTTTCTTACTGATGGGTGCTTTCATGCTATCTGCTCTGCTTGTCCCCCCCCCCCAGTTCCTACACACACCCCTGGCCCTATGTCCCACCTTCTGGCTTCATGCCCATGTGAGTGTATAAAAATAGCTTAGGAAGCTTACCTAGGGAGATTCCTATTACATCCATTTGTTACTGCGGGCATTTCAGTTTTCGTTCCTGTTTCGAGAAGCAACATTCTTTGATTCTTATCAAGTCACTGTGAGCAGCACAGGCACAGAGGCCTGGAACGGCATTTGGCACGCCAGCATTGTGCTTATTGTAACCTTTGCGTGTCCAACATCCTGCTGCCGTTGGATTACTTCAGCCCAGACCCATAGCTCCTTCCCTGTGTGGTTAAGCATGCAGTGTTTGTTTTCTTTCCTAATCCTTAAATTGAGGTAAATGGCAGAGGGGAGAACATTGTTGTGTGCGCTGGGATTCTAGCCCAGGGCTTGCTGTGTGGTGGTGAGCCAGCTGACATCTGGATTCTCCCATGTAGAATCAGTCATCTTTTTATTACAGCATGTTTGAATTTACAAACTAAAAGATAGGCAGTGAAGCAGCGTTATCTCGTTCTCGCAGTGGGGAACGACAACGCTAAGGATCCAGGCCAGGAGAGGGAGAGTCCAAAGATCGAGAGCGGGGCAGGCCCTGTCTTGACTTGTATGTGGCCCTGGTGCCTGGCCCAGTCCTCCTCCACTGATGGCAGCCTCCCCTTGTAGGTCCTCAATGGTGGGGGTACGTCACCCAGTCCAGGGGGTCCTCTGAGGGCGTTCTCTGCAACTGTCACTAGCGTGCCCGGCCATTCTGCCAGCACGGTGGGGTTAGGCATGCAAACATGCTGTACTGAACGGTTCCTGGAGTGCAAGGTTATATACTGAGTGAAGCAAAGAAAGAATAGTACACTATGGATAAGTAGGGGTGTAAGATGCTTTGGACGCATCTGGTCTGTAAGTCCTTTTCTAGGTAGGTGTGAGTGTTAGTTAGGCACAGAGTCCATAGTTGGTGTGCAGAGATGAGTCTGGGCCCCTCCTCTGAGCAGTGGTGGTGCGTCCTCTGAGTATCTTTGAGGCATGTAGCTTCTCAGCTGTCTCCAGTCTCCAAGAGGGCTCAACATCTGCCCTAACTTCAGGTCAAGCCAGATCATGCAGCTTTTTAGCAAGCAATTTTCTCCCCCATCTTTCAAGCATAGACATTGGCCCATTTCAGACATAAAACTAAACTATAGTTTAGCAGTAAATGAATCAACAGCAGTGTGCCTTGGTCTTGCCCACTATCCTCTCCCCTCTCCTCCTCCAGCATAGGCATGAGGAGATCAGAAGCATCTGCTTCTGTTTTTAATCTAACTAGAGTTCCCTGCTATGTCCAAACTGGGAGTTGGGGGGGAAGAGACTCTGGCTAGTTTAAATTATAGTTTGTTCAAACCAGCCAGGAGGATCAAAGTGTGGTTAAGATCCTAGCTTGTTAACAAACCACAGTTTAAACTAACCAGAATTCACCCCAGTTTAGATGTAAGGGGAAATGCTAGTTAGTTTAAAGGTGGAACCAGATGGTTCCAAACTTCTTTTTCTAAAGGGGGCTGAGAGGAGAGGAAGATTCCTGTCTGAGAAAATAAGAGCTTTGAAAGCTCCCCCCGCCACAGATGCACACAAACACATCTCTTTCTTTCTTTTTGCAGGGGGCTAATTGTAAAAACCTATTGCACATGGGCAAGACAGAGGGTGCTTTTGTGCTGGCAAATTTATTGCTTTAAAAAAAAATTTTTTTAATCATTCTTGCTCATGTCATTTGTATCCTCTGCTTTTGTACTGGAGCAGGAGTCAACATGCAGCTGTCTGTGCTGATTAGTCTCCCCTTTGGATCTACCTCTTCTTTTCTCCTTTGATCTAAAGACCAAGATCCAATTCATGCTAGGTTTGAGGCATGGTTGCTTCTCTTCTGTAGGCAGCTGCCACATTGCACTGGTATGCATAAATGTCCTGCATTTTGTGGGCTGCCTGAATCACAGAAGGGCTTCCCAAACCAATGCTGCATCTCCGTTGGGGTCACTCCATGTCAGTCATAGCTGTGACCCTAGAGACAGTCTTGCAACAGTTATGCTGATTATGGTAACCTCATGTTTGGATTATTGCAGTCATTCACACAAACAAGAAAGGCACCACCTTTATTTTATTTTATAAATTTATAAATATATTCTGCTTTATGGTCCAAAAGTAGACTCTCAAGGAGGCTTGCAATTAAATAACAGATAAAAATAAAAGAGCAGCCACACAAAACAAATCAAATTCAGTCCCAACTAGCAGCAACAGCAAAAGTCTACGTAGGCTGTAGATGCCTGAGCAAGTTTTCACAAGCTTTCTAAACTTCATAGTAGAAATAAACCTGGCAAGCTTGTCTGGGAAGTAGATACTATAAAAGGGGGCCATAACTGGGAAGGCCCTGTTCTTTATCGCCACCCCCTTTCCAACCACAGAGGGCATGCACACTCGAATAAGGGCCTCCACTTATTAGGGCAACCTAATAAGGGCAACCTTTAATTATCCTGGTCTCTTGATACTGCAGTCATTATGAGCATGTAAGTGCAAAGAAGCCCAGAACTTTCAATGCACTGAGGTGTGTGTGTGTGTGTGTGAGAAAACTTAAAAATACCAAGGAATTCCACAGTTTTGTGCTAGCTATACTCAGACAGCTTGAAGTCAAACATTAACTAATGGAAATCTACGCACCATTCTCCACTGGCGGTAAAGCCATTGGCCTGCTTTGCAGATAATACTGAACTATGGAGATTCAGGGCTCCCCCATTCCTCCATCATGGTTGCAGGGAGGAGATCAGAAGCTGTCACCTCCGTTTTCAACTAGCTGTGGTTAATCGCTATATCTGAATCACAGACAAACTGTGGATAGTGTTAACTATGGTTAGCGAAATAAGCCAACTTCAAACATGGTTTCTGATCTTGGCTTGTTTCAATAAGCTGTCGTTTAAACTAACCACGGTTTGGCTTGGTTTGGACATAACAATGAACTGTGGTTCATTTTTGAACCAGGAAGCAGATGCTTCCAGTCTTCTCCTCCTGGCTGTGCCAGAGGAGGAGAGGGGAGAGGGAACACATGAGCACAAAGCTGCCCCAGTGTGTTCCCATAGTACTAAACTATGGCTTAGCATTGTGTCTGGATGCAGCAATTGTCTTACTATATCTAACATTCAAGTTCTCCTTCCTATTTCATAGCCCATAAATTTCCTCTATGATGTAACCATCTAAAAAAAATCATAAGAGAACAAGGGACAGAAAATGGCTTGTTTTCTTTCCCTTGATTACGCTGCACAAGCAGTAAACCTGCATTCTGCATCATAGTTTCAATGGCCCACTTCAATTAACATGCCAGCGTGGTGTGCATTTCTTTCTTTCTTTTTTAAAGCCCTCAGGTGATCTTGCAAAGTGCTTTGCATCTAAACCACCTGAGGTCTGAGGTTAATGTGCACACCGTACAACCCATTAGCTGCACATTACTGTCCAAGCCAAAATAATAATATTTTTCCCCAACATGATTGATCCAACAACACGTTTAGTCCTGGGACTCATTCTCAAATGAGAGTTTGTCAAAAAAGCAAAGGTCAGCACCTTGGCAGAATGTTTTTTTGCTAAGCATATTGAAAGCATTTGCTTTTCAAACTAATCACCTGGGGGAAGTAACAATGACAAGTAATACAGAGCCTCATTAAAAATTGAGAAAAGAGGGGGAGGGAAAGAGACTCTGTTATCAAATCCTTTTTTTCTTATCTTCACTCAAGTACATTTCATATTACAACGAGTGAACGGACCTGGCTTTGCATGGATTGGAATAACTTTTAGTTTGGTACAGTAAAGCCTTCAAGCAAGCGTACACGGCTGTCAGACTGGACCCTGTGCCTGCCTCATCTGAGTGAAGGCACGCCCACTGGCACTGCTAAGCATGGCCCCTGCCAAGCATGGCCCCTGCCATAGTGTACCCCTATAACCCCCTGAGGGGGCCTGGCCACTCCATTCCTCAGAGGGGGGATATCCCACAGCAGCGGGGAGAGGACAGCCATATGACTGTGTTCCTCAGCCTGCTAATTTCCCATGGCTTCAAACTGTATGGGCTACAAAGATATGTGCTGGTGAGGGAAAATTGCCCCTAGTGGCTGAAGATGTTACTGCAGGTTTCAACCACATGGGACTTTTAAATTAACATTAATTAATGCATTTTAAAAAAACAAAATAACCCTGAGGGGCAAACCCCTAGGGTCCCCTTAGTATGCATGCCATGTTTCAGGTGTCTAGGTTTCATGGTGCTCATAGACAGACGGACAGACAGACAGACATCCTCTTTTATTGTTAAACATACAAACTGCCTTGTACCAGGCTAGACTATCTGTCCACCTAGCCTGGTATTGTCTATTCTGACAGGTAGAGTCTCAGGCAGGATTCTTTCCCATTATCTGCTACTTATTAACTGGAAGTGCCAGGGAGTGAACCAGGTTCTACCACTGAAATATGGTCCCTCGCTGAATAAAAATGATGGAGGGCAATGCGGGGTAGGGAGAGGGGGAGAAGCTCCAGCCCAGCATCCAGAAATCTGATGGTTCAGCTCTGCCCACTTCCTAAACAGGAAGTGGCGATGAGGAATGACTTTTTCAATCTAAGTATTCCTATATCCTAAAGGAAATCAACCCTGAGTGCTCATTGGAAGGACAGATAATGAAGCTGAAGCTCCAATATTTTGGCCACCTAATGCGAAGAGAAAACTCCCTGGAAAAGACCCTGATGCTGGGAAAGACTGAAGGCAAAAGGAGAAGGGGACGGCAGAGGATGAGATGGCTAGATAGCATCACCGATGCAATGAATATGGACTTGAGCATGCTCCGGGAGAGAGCGCAGGACAGGAAGGCCTGGCGTGCTATGGTCCATGGGGTCACGAAGAGTCGGACACGACTGAACGACTGAACAACAACAACATTCCTATATGCTGCAAGTCATAAGAGATGTTTGCTTAGAATTAAAGGGAAAATCAGCATGCCCCTGCCTAGACATAGATACGCGTACTTGTTTTAGTCCACATGTTTCTTGCCCAACACTTTACAGACTGTTTAAAAATCTATTAACATTTATGTACCCCCTTATTTATTAAAAAGCCATCAGTGTTTGTTATGTTCTAAGCTTTATGGAGGGAAAACTCACGCAACTATGTATAAGTTAGTCCGCTTTGTAACAGTTATCAACGTGACCTTTAAAAGGTTTTTTTGGTTTTTTACCAGCTAACAATTGTGAACATTTCCAGCATGGCATGAAATACTGCTGTAAAAGAGCCACTGCATAGGACCACTACCAACTAGAAGCTGACACTGTACATGCATGGATATATTTCTTTATTTGTAAAGTCTGCAAATGAAGCTTCATGATGGATGGTCAGCAACACACCATCCATCACGTACTTGCTGTCACTGTTCTACAAGGCGCACAGAACCACACGGGGAGTCATTTACCTGTAAAGTCCAATCACATGGTGTGCACGTCTTCACCACACACATTTGCAACCAAACAGAAGTCTGAGGAAGTTGACGTATGTTATAAACAATCTGCTTTTTTGCAGCATAAGCACCCCACGGCAAGGTTACTAGGGGCAGCAATCTGTCTCTCTCCTTCCCTTTCCACTATCATAATAAAAGATCCAGTGGGAAAAAGGAACAAAGCTTAGGAAACCACCATGACAGAATTTCTTTAAAGAAATTTGTCAGGTTTTTCCTTTGAAATCATGAGAGCTAGAAACATAGAATCCAATGGGGCACTTCCACCCCACTGATTCTCTTCTGCCCCCCCCTTTCTGTTGCACAAGCAGCCCCCACCACTTGCGCAGCAGCAATTTAGCACTTCCAGGGTGCTAAACCTGAACCCAAAACAACCAGAAACACCCTTTTCTGGAAGGAGGCAGGTCAGCAGAGCCCGCATAAGGGAGCTCTGCTCACCTGCCTCCTTCCAGAAACAAGCATTTTTGCTCATTTGGGGGCTTCCCCTAGGGAGCACTAAATCTCTCTTGCATAAGCAGTGGGTCCTGCTTACGCAACGGAATTGGTGGGACCCACACTTGTGGAGGGGAGTCAGCGGGAAGGAAAAGAATCAGCAGGGGCGTAAGTGCCCCACTGGATTCTGCCCATAGCCTTTTTTAAAATCAGGCCTTTAAAGACCTTTTTTTAAAAAAAGCTGTCAAAGATGATAGCTGTAACAGTAAACCAAGGGGAAAAAATCACCCTAATTTCTTTGCGACAAATAATTTTTGACACTCTTCACTCTTTACAGTTTTAACAGCATTGACCTCCAAGAAGAACTGAATGGCACAAGTCATTTGAAGTTGAACTACATGAGATGCATACCACACAAAGGGCAACCCCTCTAAGCAAAGTGTGAAAGCATCACACTTTGGCATCAGCCAAAGTTTCAGTTCTGGATACCATCCAAGTTCCATGCCTCTTGAAGCCCTAAATGGGCAAAGAGCTCCATGGCCACAGGGACCAGCTTTCTCATGCCAAACTGCTAATCAAGAACACTGAGACCACAGACCCAGGGCAGTAAGAACAGCTGAGATACCTTGACGTTTCAACAGGATAATTGCTATTTATACACCTACCTATGACTGCAAACCCTGACCAGTCTTTGCATGATTTTTTTTTTTTAAGCATGCTACCCTGCACATTAATGTAACAACAATGCATCGCATTTTAAAGAGGGATGCCAAGCACAGGTCCCTTTTGCAAATGTAAATCAAGTGGAGCCCTACTCTTTCCTATGAGTTCAGTATTTTATCTTTGGAGTCCATGGACAACCCGTACAGGTGTTAAAAAAACTGCAGGAAGCTGAAAGAAAGCCACAGAACCAATACTATTTCCAGAGAGGTGGCTGCTGTGTTATTCTGTTGTAGCAAAAACAGCAGAGAGCCCGGTGGCAGCTTAATGCACCGGTGGAGGACCAGTGGTTCTCCAGATCTTGCTGGACTCCTACCGCATTAGCCCCAGCCAGTATGGCCAATGATCAGGATTCACTGTAGTTCAACAACATCTGGAGCTGCATTAAAAGCTAACAAGTGCATTCACTTTCACAGATTAGAGGCCACTTCATCAGATGCATGCAGTGGCAGGTATATATACACATGGTTTATGCCATAACAACATGCAGAGGGTTGCTGAAGGAAAGAGGGAAGCACGGGCCTTACCTTTTCTGCGAGCCAACCGAGATGCCTGATCTCTCGGCCTCCAGCAATTCCGGCTTTACCCAGCTGATCTTTGACCTCTGCGATGACCTTAGGAATGAGGTCACTGACGCAGGAGTGGATAGCATGGAACCAGGCTTGGGCTGTGGTTGAATCCTTACTCCTTAGAACCAGGGTGTGCTTTGCATCGGGTGAATGGACTTCAACAAGCCTGGAGAAGAAAAATAGAGGAAACGGGGTAAAGGTGAGGTTTATTCCCAAAATTACTGAAAAGCAACCCCATGCTATGAGTGGTCCTGCCAGCACATAAGCACATGAAATTTGCTGCATGGCATACTTCTGCACAAATTGTAACTTCATAACTCTATGGCCGTCATCTAGAGATTAGCCTTGCAAAGCAGCCACCCACCTTCATGTTATGCCAGCACTTAGAACACTTTAGTGACTAACAAATCAAATTGGGGAAGGGGCATAGCTCAGTGATAGAGCTTTGCCTGCAGACCCATGGCTGAATCTCTGGCATCTCCAGTTAAAACATGGACCAGAATATTTGAGAGTGTGTCTTCTTCCTTATCAACCTGCCCAGTCACTGAGGTCACTGGATGAGACACCCTTGGTAGTTCCACACGGGCCTAAGGTCCAATTAGAGAGCACGCAGAGTAGGGCTGTCAGCGTTCTAGCTCCTTCTCCATGGAATTCCTTGCCAACCAATGTTCAGCACGCACAAACATTGCTCTGTTTTCAGCATCTGCTAAAGTAGGGGTGGGCAGAAGGTGTAGGATTGTGCTGTTTTGGACTTCAACACCCAGAATTCCTTACCACTGGCCATGTTGAGAGGACTTCTGGGTGTTGAAGTCCAAAACATCTGGAGATCTACCTTTTCTACACACACCTGTGGCTAAAGGCATTATTTAAACAAGCTTTCCCTGACTGAAGGCCCAGCCATGGTTTTATTGGTACAATTGCTATATTTTAAACATTTTTATGTTTTGTATTTTGATATTATTATTGTTGTTCATCACTCTGGAATTGTTTAGATGTAGAGTGGTCTGTAAATTCAATCAATCGATCAATCAATCAATCGAGGATCAGGTCTCTCTCTGACAGAAAAAGTCTCTCTTAGTCTGAGACCCTGTACAGCCACTGCTAGTCAAAGCAAATCCTACTGGGCTAGATGGATAAATAGGCTGACTTTGAGTAGTATCCAATGTTAAGGCTATTGGGCGGTATAGAAATGAAATGAATGAATGAATGAATGAATGAATAAATAAATAAGTCATACATAGAACAGACCAATTAAAATGAATGAGATTTAAGTAGGTTGCAAGTCTCATTCATTTCAATGGGTCAACTCTACATAAGACTAACATTGGATGCTACCCCTTGTACAAGACAGCTTACTCTGTACCCCAAGAGCACAATCCTATACCTGTCTACTCAGAAGTAACTGCTATTGGGTTCCATGTGGCTCACTCCCAGTAAGCGTAGGATTGCAGCCTACATGTTTTGAAGTGACAGTCCTGTACAGTCGAGCTTCTAGGTGATAGTTATTTGGGCTCTTCCATATTGAATTTCTTTAGGTCTCTGTGTTTTTTCAATCTCCTACGAAAGTGTGGTAAATTTTAGCATTATACAGACCCCGCCAGGAAAGAATCCTCAAATTCTATCATGATGAACTCCTGGGCCTGAGAATCAGGTTTTCTGTACTCTGGGGCTGGAAATATAAGTTACATGGCTAGTTTTACACTGTGGTGTTCACTTCTTCCCTGGAAACAGCATCAGTAACAGGCGATGGCATTGCGAAATAGCAGGTGGGAGCAGGGTGTCCACACAAAAATCTAAAGCAGGATTCCCCAACATGGTGCTCTCCAGATGTGTTGGACTGCAAATTCCATCCTTCCCAGCCAGCATGTAAGGAATGCTGGGAGTTGTAGTCCAAAACATCTGGAAGGCACTAGGTTGGGGAAGGCTGTTATAGACCATCCCCTACCTAGCTTTCTAGTACGAATACATGAATACACCAAAGAAAGTCACCCATGTGATGTGTAAAGGCTTTGTATACAGTGAGGATCTGCCAGCTGATGGGATAACTCCCAATCTTAAATTACTTGAAATGTGGTGTGCTCTTTTGTAAGCCTAACTGGCTCTGTGACAAAATCACAATGCTTGCCATGTGGAGTTTATATTAATGTTTATATGTGTTTGCTCTGTTAAATAGAACCCAGTTAGGGTTAGCTGTTTGGTAGTGAGTGAGAGAAAGGTGGGAGGGGCGTGTGTATGTGTGTGTGTGGGCCTTAGGGTTTGATTAAGCTACATCTAGGTAGTGGGGTTGTGAGAATAGACGTTAGAAGGGGTAGAGTAGGCAAGGTAAGACCAAGACCTGAGTGATTAATTAAAAGATATAACATCTCTTGTATTAAATAAACTTTGTTTGTTTTTAAATTATGAAATCCCAAGCCTTGTTCATCTTTCTGTGCTACCAACAGTGTTCATATTTCTTCGGTACTTCTCTGGTTGGGTAAAGGGAACCAATTAGATATATTGGGTGTCTCTTTCACCTGGTGAATTTAGGGGCTGAAGCTTGTGGGACAGTGAGAACAATTGTCCCAAAGTGGAGGCAGACAGACCTGGGGGAGGGTTATGTCACAGGCTCCCTGTCCAAACTGGCTACAGAAACACAATGTTACGTTAATCTGCAATCTGGTGATAAAAGTTCTCTTTTTAATCCCTTGCCCCCGGAAATATTTAAGGCTGTACCACAGCTGTGTTTACTCACACACTCCATTGCACTTATGTAAACACTGCATATAGAATGTTTTTTGATAAAGCCCTTGCCAACCCAAAGGAATTACATGTTTAAGCATTACAGGGCCACCAAGATGTATGCTGTGCTCAAGCTCAGCCAGCCATATGAATGATATCCCATATTCTCAGAGAATATTTGGCTAGCCTCATAAGGAGAGAGAAAAAACACCCCTCTGTTTCTGAAAAAGCCCAGTTGCCAATGGAAATATCCCAGCATTCCTTCTTCCTGCTTGCAAAGCACTCACTTGACATTAAAATCCTAAATCCCTCCAAATGCAGTGTTATAGCCCTGCAACAGGAAGGACAAAACCTCGCTCACACTCAGCTCTGTGTAAGTGGAATTCTGAAGCCTTAACTTCTGGCTGTGCATTGTGAAGACCTCCTCTGGAAGGAAGATCCGTATTTAAACATTACCCTGTGAAATCACAGCTAAAAAGCCCCAATCTCTTACCGAGGGCCAGCTCCCATGTTGACTTCCTTTCGGAGATGCCACCAGTAAGCAACCAACCTCACCAGGATAAAGAGACATCTCTTTCCAGTTCTGCCTGTTTTTCTACTACCAAACATGGGAGAGACTATAAAACAGCCTTCCCCCAACCTGGCAGCCCCAGATGTGTTGGACTGTATTTCCCATAATTCCCAGACAGCATGGCCAAGACAGTCCTGGGTTACCTAACACATGGTCTTCAACTTGTGGCGCATGAATTACAACTCTCATAATACTAGAAGCCGGGGTCATCCTATGCAGCCGACTGGTGGGAGATTCAGGACAGATAAAAGGAAGGGCTTCTTCACACAACGCATAGTCAAACTATGGAATTTGCTACCACAAGACTTAGTGATGGCCACCAATCTGGATGGCTTTAAAAGGGGGTTAGACAAATTCCTGGAGGAGAAGGCTACCAATGCTACTAGTCCTGATGGCTATATGCTACCTCCAGTATCAGAGACAGGATGCCTATGTATACCAGGTGCTGGGGAACATGGGCAGGAGGTTGCACTCATGTCCTGCTTGTGGGTCTCTCGTGGTTAGCTGGTTGGCCACTGTGTGAACAGAATGCTGGACGAGATGGGCCCTTGTCTGATCTAGCATGGCTCTTCTTATATTCTTATGTAACTAAGTTCTGTGTGGGGCTCCCCTCAAAGATGGTCCAAAAGCAGCAACTAGTTCAGAATGTTGCCACTCAGCTGCTGGTACGAGCAGGTAAGAGGGGTCATATTACACCTATCCTGAAAGCACTGTACTGGCCGCCAATGAGCTACTGAGCCCAATGTAAGGTTTAGCTTTTAGCACAGGAAGCCCTCAACGATTTGGGATCCAGATACCTGAGGAAGCACCTCCCCCATTACCAGCCAACTAGGGCTCTCCAATCAACAGGAGATGCCCTGTTCATGGTCCACTCCCCATAAATGAGGTGAGGAGGGCGGGGCCTTGAGAGAGAGCTTTCTTAGTGTTTGTGGAACTCCTGCCCAGGAGAGGTGTGATTAGCCCCCAGTGTGACTATTTTTAAATGTAGGTAGAAGTCCTTTTAATTCACACAAGCATTTGGCTCCTGACTCGTTGATTTTGCTGTTTTTAGGTCTATTGCTGTATTTTAAATGTGTAACAGCATGATTTTGTGGTTGTGTTATTGGTACTTCCTTTATTGATATTGTAAGCTGGTCTTGTCCTCCCTTTGGAGGAAGGGCAGGGTAT
The DNA here is from genome assembly GCF_057233095.1 of Heloderma suspectum. Taxonomy (NCBI): domain Eukaryota; kingdom Metazoa; phylum Chordata; class Lepidosauria; order Squamata; family Helodermatidae; genus Heloderma; species Heloderma suspectum. Next base: position 26,024,982 of record NC_139461.1, on the reverse strand, counting down.
AATAATTCTAAATAAATAAATAAATAAATAAATAAAATTTGAGCCCTGGCCACCAAGGTCCCATCAATGATACCATCTCCACCATTTGCTTTTTAACGTCGTTTTAAGGGAAGGGGAAACAGGAAAAGAAAGAGAAAGATGGGGTGGAGTAGTAGAGAGAAAAGGAGAGCGAACGAGGTGAACAGAGAGAAAGGAAGATGGATGTACACTGTCCAAAATTACATGTGGGACCCTTCTTGCAGGATAGGGTTAAAAGTAGTCCAGACCAATGACTTAAGGATGTTTAATAACTTAGCATAAATGCATATAACATTGTTCAGTGTGGGCCTTAATATATAAACCCTAAACAGCTTGGGACCTGGGTATCCAAAAGACAGCCTCTTACCTCTTACACTAATCATTAGGAGATCTTCTCAGATTCCCCCAACTTCTGAAATTAGGAGCATGGTGACCGGGCAGAGGGCCCTTTCAGTTGTGGCACCCCATTTATGAAATCCCCCCCCAAAACCGCTATGACGTCCTTTCAGCACCAAAGACGTTTGTGCAGGCATTCCAGCATGGTAGTGGGAGCTGGTTTTAACAAAAGTTTTATATGCATTTGTTAATGTTACTGCTGTTGTGATTTCGCTAATGTCTTTTCAAAAATCTTTTCATGTGATCTGTATACATTTATTGTTTTATCATTTTATCCTGTGCCTCCCTGAGAGTTTTCCTGAAGGACAGCCTACAAGTCTCAGGAAGGAAGGAAGAAAGAAAATATTGTTTGCGTGGCCTACAAGTTACAAAGGTAGATTGCAATTCATATATTTTCCAGTTGTACTCTTTACTCTGACTTATCTGCTAAGAGCAGTCAGTATGGTAGATATGGTGATGTAAGTTTCTCTGGCCATGTTCACAGGTCATGCTAAACCATAGTTTCTTTAGCATCATGGTTTCCATTTCCACTTGTGCTTAACTGCAGTTTGTTGTGTCATCTGGACCTAAGCTGGCTTGTTTAAATGAGCCACAGTTAAGATTAACCGCATCTGGGTTGCAACAAAACGGCAAGCATCAAAAGCAAAATCAGTAGCAGAAGCTTTCAAACTCCTTCTCCCAGTGATGTGGGGAGAGAGGGGAGCACATGAACCCAAGACTCACTGCTGCTCATTCCTGCTTGTTCACATTGCATTAAACTATGGTTTATTGCAGAGGTGGGCAACACGTGGCCCCCCTAGCATTTTTCATGGCTCACTGCCACTGACGTTGCCACAGAAATTTGGCAGCATGGCAGCCAAAAGGGGACAATTTTCCCTTGTGTTATGGGAAAACAAACTGTGGTTTGCTGCTGAAATTCAGTTAACGTGGCAGCAAAACAGGAGAAAATCAGCTCTAGTTTGCTGCTGCACTGCTGAATTTCTTCAGCAAATCTAGCAGTGTTCGGGGAGGTGGGGGAGAAATGTAGCCCCCAGTGGATTCTTGGGGGGGTGAATTGGCCCCCGGACTGCTGGAAGTTACCCACCCCTGGTTTATTGTGACATGCAAATAAATATATGAGTCATCAGATTCAATAATCTGCCGTACAATAGGATATCCTGTATGTAGTGTAGTAGTGAGAGTGACGGACTGGGAGCCGGGAGATCCGGGTTCTAGTCCCCACTTGGCCATGGAAGCTCACTGGGTGACTTTGGGCCAGTCACAGATTCTCAGCCCAACCTACCTCACAGGGTTGTTGTTGTGAGGATACAACGGTGAGGAGGAGGATAATGTAAGCCGCCTTGAGTTCCTTGCGAGAGGGAGAAAGGCGGGGTATAAATGCAATAAATAAATAATAAATAAATAAATAATAAAGCAACAGATACTTCACTACCAACAAGATGCTCTGAGCTGCAGAACTTTTGTGCCTAAATCAGCAGTGGGTAGGAAGGAATATGGAGGCAGTTTTCACAACAGAGTCATCAATGTTGTGACTAATGCTATTTAACTTGTTCATAAATGATCTGATATCCTCAGGAATGAACAAAGCTGTAGCCAAGCTTGCAAATCACACCAAAATATTCAGGACAGTGAAATCTCAAGGAGACTGTGAAGAGTTCGAAAAAGATCTTTCCAACTGGCTGAATGAGCAATAGAACGGCAGATGAGATTCAACATGATGTAACTGCAAACTGATGCACATTAAAATATCTATGTAGCTATATCTACATAGGAAACAGAAAAAGTAGGAAGTATTTCTTTAAATATCACTTATCACATTATACTAAGCAAACTGAGTCACCATTAGCTTGGACAGCTTTTAAAAAGCCAGTGTGGTGTAGCAGCTACACTGTTGGACTAGGACTTGAGAGACCCAGGTTCAAATCTCCAGTCAGTCATATAGCTCACTGGGTACCTTTGGGTCAGTCAGCACCTCTGACTAACCTTCCCAACAGGTTGGTTGAGAGGATAAAGTTGCGTGCAGGGGAGAACTTGTACACTGCCTTGACTTCTTTAGAGGAAAAGTGGGATATAAAAGTAATAAGTAAGCAAGCAAGCAAGCAAGCAAGCAAATAAATCAATACATATTTATTTTTTAAATTGTAGCCTGCCTTTCTTATGAAGCTGCCTGACATCAGGCCAGACTGATGGGTCCATCTAGCCCAATGTTCTTCACTGTAATACCCAAGAGTCACAGGCAGCTCCTAATGACATCAAATGCAGCTCTTCACCTCTCTCTCTCTCCCCCTCTCTCTCTCGGCAGTAGCGTCTAACTCTCCACAGAGGCGGTCTAGCTTTGGTTTGTTGTTTGCTTTAGCAGTAAGATGGTTGCTGTGATCTGGGCTGCCGGAGGAGGCTTCGGGCGTCGGGAGTCAGGAGACCCACCACTCGTCAGCTGTAAGGGCAGAGGGGGGAGAGGAGAGTGGAGGCCCTGAAGCAGAGCAGTCACACTCCCACCGCCTCGGATGACAACACCAACAACGTGCGGGAGGAGCTGAGTCAGATCAAGAACCCCACAGAGAAACACATCGCCAACACTGTCCTGATCAAAGACTATGAAAACAAGAACTCCAAAATTGCCAAAATAAGGACACAAAACTCTGAGGTGGAGGAAGACGACATGGACAAACACCAGCAGAAAACCCAGTTGAACAAACAGGCACTCAACAGAACCCCCACAAAACAACCGAACTGGACAAGTAAACAAGAGAACCGATACTTGGAAAGTGCACAGAGTTTAAACCAAATTACAAATGGAGGAGAGGAGAGCCCCCCGCCATGGCCCTGGAAAGGCCCCCAAGTAGCCTCAGTGTCAGTGCCTGGAGCCAAAGTGGCTCCTGCTCGAAAAACAGAGAAGATCACTGATCTACTCCAGGACTGTCTATCCTGACTGGCAGCGGCTCTTGAGTGTGTCAGGCCGATGCCTTTCCCATCCCATTGCTTGCTACTTTTAATTCGAGATGCCAGGGTCTGAATCAGGCCTGTCTACATCCAGCAAAGCAGGTGTACTTACACTCAGCTATAGCCCCTCGCTGAATAATGGTAATGGAAGGACTTGTTCTCAAACACAAGTTTATATATAAAAAAATGAAGATGCAAAGGTCAGCACATTGGCAGAATGCTTTTGCTACACATGATGAAAGCTTTCATTTTTCAGTCTAATCACTGGGGAAAGTAAGAATGACAAGTAATACAGAGCCTCATTAAAAATTGAGAGAGATTGGCGGCGGGGGTAGGGGGGAAAGGAAAGATGCTTTCTGGCTATCAATTCCTTTTTTTCTTATCTTCACTCAACTACATTGTATATTACAATAAACATACAAAGCTGCTTTAAATCCAGTGGTATAGTGGTAAATTTTTAAGTGCGGACACTCATCATGACAGTACACATAGCTATGACCCCAAGGCCAAAATGTAGGCAGTTGTGTTGATCTATATCAACAAATCAGTTCTAGCAGTTTTCATCTTTATTTATTTAAAGTATTTCTTGGCCGCCTTTCAGGCAGGAGCCTTCTCAAGGCAACGTACAACAATAAACACATAATAAAAATTGATGCTGTATTAAAAAAAAAAAAAGACAGTAAAAACAGTAAGAACACAATAAAAACAGCAACAACAGCAAACACATCAGGGGAAGGCCAAAGTAAACTCGTATGTTTTCAGGGCCTTCTTAAAAGCCTACAATGATAGGGCCTAGCGGACCCCCAAAGGCAACTTATTCCAGAGATGTGGGACCACTGTTGAAAAGGCTCTCTCGTGCATGTGAATGCCCACCTAACTGCTCTCACAGGTGAGCAAATGAGAAGGGCTTCTCTTGCTGATCTTAAAATGCAGGCAGGCTAATATGAGTGAAGGCGGTCTTTCAAGTAATTTGGTCCCAAACTGTTTAAGGCTAATCCTCTGCAAGGATTAGACCATGGCTGAGATGAGATGAGACTAGAACTGTAGCCTCCCATGGCCAAGACAAGATATTATTCACCCACCCTGGCTTTTTATTTCAAAACTAGCAGTATCCCTATTGGTATGACAGGGAAAATTTAGTTGCTGTTCTTCTCCACACATCAAATGAACACCTGATTCTGACAGGCAGGATCACAGCCTCCCCCTAACGCACGCACACGCACACACACACACACACGGTCACTCTTCAAGTTCTAAAGCATTGTTTCCTAACATGACTCTACACGTTTCAGCTGGGGTCACAAAAAATTGTTCATACCCATTTATGGATGTAACCGTACTTCAAAGATGTATCAAAGACAATTTCCAGACATATTATTATGTGCATAACTTTACTGTAGGCTCTGCCAGCCAGCTGATTTTGCTTTTATGGACATGACCAAGTTGCATTACTAGAAAGAATTTTGTGTCAGGGGCCGTGTTATAAAATAGCAATGCTCTACCCCTAGGAATAGCATGGTATGCTTAGGGGCATTGATGCAAGACAAAAATCCCAAGTTCTGTGCCAAGAACATTATGCAGATTAAGCAACATGATTTGCATTGGCCGTACAAATCATTTATTTTGATTCTTATGTTTGGGATTTCACTGGATGGGTTTCTCTTTTAAGTGCTTCCAGAGAGCATAATGTCTGAAGCAGGAATAACTTGCATATCTCCCCTGTGTTACCACTTCCCCTTCCCTACTTCTTCTATAATATCTGAAGGTGCTCTCAGATAACTGAACCAGAGACACAATCCACAGTCTGCAGTGGGAGAGAAATTTAGAGGGCTTAAAAAAACCTGAAACAAAGTTCCTTCTCAGACCCAAATATCATGATCAGAGCCTGGTGTGTGTCTATCACCTTTTTCTTTTCTTTTTTACTCTAGAGCAGGCACAAGGGCACTTATCCAAACTGGGACCCTAGGATGGGAGGTGGGGGGGGGGCTTTTAAGATCTGGATCAGCCGCCTGCACCTACTCTAGTGTAAAAATGAAAAGGCATAGCTGTTAGACACACATTTAAAGTAACGTCTCTTTTGGCTCTCAGAATCAAGTTGTTAGGCCAGCTGAAGATGGAGGTCTGGTGGCATAGAAGGCAGACTCAGTGACAACTTGCTGAGGCTGAGAGGAGGGGCACCACTCTGGGAGTGGCACCAAATTTTCCCTATGATATCATCTAACTTCCCAGGCCAGGAGGTTTATGGGGTGTGCAAGAGCTGCCTATAATTGTCTCTTCTGACCAGCAACTCTGGTGGCATAGGAGACCACTGTCTGACCCCGGTTTGTGCCGCCCAGCACGCATGAACAAAATCCATCCACCAGAACTTCCTAGAGCTGGGGTGGGCAGAAGGGAGATCTCCAAATATTTGGGACTTCAGTTCCCAGCATTCCTGGCCATGCTGGCAGGGGCTTATGGGAGTTGAAGTACAAAATATTGGGAGATCTACCTTTTGCCCATCCCTGTGTGAAAGGCATTCTTACTCAATCAAGTTTCCCTGACTGAAGGCCCAGCCATGGTTTTACTGGTATAACTGATATATTGTAAAATATTTTGTTTGGTATTTTGATATTGTTATTGTTGTTCACCACTCTGTCTTATGGGAGTTGAAGTCCAAAACATTTGGAGATCTATCCATTGCCCAACCCTGTCCTAGAGGAACTGTGCAGATTGTGTGAGAGTAGAAACAGAATTTGACGCCATTCAACATTCTGCACTTTGTTGTGATAATCCCTGATGCCCCAAGGAAAGGCAGAAAGCCAGCCCAGAACAGGGGTAGACGATCTGATCCCTTCTAGATGTTGCAGACTACAACCCCCATAATTCCTGACCATTGGCCATGCTGGCTGAGGTTGATGGGACCTGTAGTTCAAAACATTTGGAGGACACCAGATTGCCTACCCCTGGCCTAGAACAAATGGATCAGGAAGAGTACCCTCCCCAAAGGTGGACACAGCTGAGGCCTTCGAATAGAAACTAATTTCATCCATACATTTAATGATCTCCATTAACAATGGAGTTATCAATATCTTAACTAGCATTAGAATTATCAGATAGCTGCAACTGAATTCTAATCTGGAGCAGCTACATAAGCCACAGGAGTCACTTGAAGGGTTTTGTGAATACTTTGCCCCCGTTTGCATGGAAAAAACAATCAATATAGAGCAGAGCAAGGTTTTGCATACTTTTTGATGTTGACCAGAGAACATCAATTAAGAACTCACAATTTCCACAGGAAATAAAAGCAACAAGAACTGATAAGCCATCTTAACGCGTGGGAGACTCAAAGCACTTATTTCCTGCTAATCGCAAAGGTTATTCAAGACAGTATAAGTTGTATGTAAAACAGAGCATTGCCTCAGGCTTATTAGGGAGGTAAGCTTTACTTGCATTCTTCTCCAGGTCTGGGTGGTCATGTTCAGTTTTGGACAACAGAAGGGCAGGGCAGGGCCATATTTGGAAAACCAGTCCTGGCTCCACCCTTGTTCCACCCATAGCACTAGCCTCAGTAAGGATTGGAGGAAGAGGGCTCCACCCACACCTTCTGGCCATCCCATTTGTTGCCATTTATTTATTTACATTTATATCCCATCTTTCTTCTATCACGGAACTCAAAGGTGGCTCCATAGGATTCCTAGGTGGTCTCCCCTCCAAGCACTGACCAGAAGACCCAAACCTGCTTAGCTTCAGCAAAATGGCTGCCTCATGTGCCTTCAGACCATGTCCAATGAAGTAGGCAGAGCAAAGTGGGTAAGAACAGTGTTTCTGCTCAGGGAGTGTGGCTGTTGTGGATGTGTGGAATGCAAGTGAGTGAAACTGGGGGAAGGATAGCAGTTCTCCAGCCTTCTGTCCTTCCCTGACCTTCCAATCTGACACGAACCTTTAGTTAGTTCAGCCTTCCCCAACTTGAACCATCTGGGAGTTGTGGTCCAACACATCTGGAGGGCCCCAGGTTGGGGAAGGCTGAACAAGTTATTAACAAGTTATTATTACTAGATTTTAAGAATGGCAGCTGAGCCAAGGATGTACTGTAAGGGTTTGCAATATACAGCTGTTCTTCTAGCAAAGCCCTGAGAACAGCTGCTTTTTACCTTCCTGACCCTTGCGCAAATGGGAAATAGTTCAGCTTTTCAATCCCTCACACAGAAAAGCGTTGAAAGACAGTGATGTTTCAAGCCAATTTCTTTAAAAGCCTTTGTGCCAGACACAAACAAAAAGCCCATTGATATGAAGGGGGAGGGTGTTCTCTTTTCACACACACCCCTTCCCTGGCTTCACTGGTTCCTTTTCCCCACTTCTTTTTTGTTAGCAACTGTGAAAGCAGCAATCATGTCAAGCTGTCGTGTGGTGTGATGCAGCTGGTTCCACACATGTTATAAATAAGAGTCAATAAGCTTGGCCTATTTTTAGCTCTGGGAAGCAAATGCTATGGAAGTCTCATGCATCGTTCATTCCCCCAGCCCATCTTTCTCACTGCCTGTGCAAGTAGAAGTCTCCAGGCAAAGGGGGCGGGGTGCTGGCTACTCAAATGAATATGTGAAATCTAGTCTTCCATTGCTAGTTTTTGCCCTTTTGGGTTGGCCAAGAGGCAATGCTACAGTGAAAATAAAAGCCACCATCAGAAGAATTATCCTTCCATGTGACTCTTAAAGGCAGACCTATCAGGGTCTGGACCAGCCTTCCTCAACCCTGGGTCCCCAGATTTTGTTGGATTACAACTCCCATCATCTCCAGCCAGCATGGTTCAGGGTTAGTATGAGTTATAGTCTGACAACATCTGGGGACCCAAGGTTGGGGAAGGTTGCTCTGGACTCTATACCTTGCAACATTATGTCCCTAGCCCCACCCCCCTTGGCTATCTGCTTTCTTCCCACTGACAGTGTAGAACCGCCCCTCATCCCAACGCCTTATGTGAGCATTTGTTTCAGACCATCATTATCTTGGGTTCTCCTTTTTTCCATGTCTACACCACCGTTTGTTTGTTACATTTATATCCTGCCTTTCCTCCAAGGAGCTCAACGCAGTGTACATGATCCTCCTCCTCTCCATTTTATTTTCAATGGCAACCCTGTGAGGTAGGTTAGGCTGAGAATCAGTGACTGGCCCAAAGTCACCCAGTGAGTTCATGGCTGAGTGGGAACTTGAACCTGGGTTTCCCCAGTCCAATGCTCTAACCACTACACCACTGATTACTCCTTCAGGTCCCTGCTTTTCAGCCCACTGCCTTCGTGGTCACACTTCCTCCTGCCTCCATCTCACCCCCCCCCAACACAACATAATATAAGCCTCCTACCCCCGATCTTAACATTGACAGCTTTCTGCTGTGAGAAGCTGGAATGTTCATAAACACCTTGTGCCATCACAGCAGCTCAGACACTTTGTTGAAGAGGAGTGACAGAAAACAACTCTTCTGTGTGACAGCCCTTCAGCTATTTGAAGATGGTTATCTAATCAGGTGATCTATGAAAAGATATGGGTGTGAAAAAGCTTTGGGTGTGGTTAGGGGCAGGGGTGGATAAGAGGTATAAGAAGTTTGAGGGTTGGACTCGATGGCCTTGTAGGCCTCTTCCAACCCTACTATTCTATGATTCTATAAGTAGGAATTCTGGTGTGAAAGCCATCTTGGGCCAACAAGGAGTTCCAGCCCTGGATATCTCTGGATTGGGCTAAGAAGGAGATAAAAGGTAAAAAGGTGTCCCCAACCAGTCGTGTCCGACTCTAGGGTGCGGTGCTCATCCCCGTTTCTAAGCTGAAGAGCCAGCGCTGTCCAAAGACGCTTCCGTGGTCATGTGGCCGGCATGACTGAACACCGAGGTGCACGGAACGCTGTTACCTTTCCCGCTGAGGCGGTACCTATTTATCTACTTGCAATTTCTTGCTTTCGAACTGCTAGGTTGGCAGGAGCTGGGACTGAAGACGGGAGCTCACTCCGTCACGCGGCACTCGGGTCTCGAACTGCTGACCTGCCAACCTTCCAGTCTGCAGTTCAGCGTCTTAACCACTAAGCCACCGTGGCCCCAAGAAGGAGATACCAATGCATTATCTGACTAGGCCTAGTGCCGAGTAGTTGCCTAGTTAGGAGATGAAGCATGTAAGCAAGGAGATGTCCAAGGTTAGTTTCACACCACTGCAATCCACAGGCAGACTCATGGGGCAAATAAATGGGAAAGTATCCCTAGAGAGTTAGGAAGCTTGAAAACCAACACTGTGTCAGCCTTCTCCAACCTGGTGATCTCCAGATGTTTTGGACTTCAGCTCCCATCAATACCAGCAAGCAGTGCCACTGGTCAGGGATGGTGGGAGTTGTAGTCCAAAACACCTGGAGGGCACCAGGATGAGAAAGGTTGCTCTATGCATTGCCTTCTTTATTTTTACATTGCTGGCAGAAGTATATAAAAGTCTACAAACAAATAACAAGACCAAGTATTATCAACAATTTAAACAATAGGGAGTATGATCAAATTTATCAACAAAACCAGCAAATATCACAAGGTTCCCAATAACACAATAGGGTGCACATTCTCTTGATTCTTGTTACACCAATATATTATAAATAAGGACCACTTTTCTATAAATCTATTATTTTGTTGTCTTCCCTCCCTAACTCCCTCCCTCCCTAACTATGTTAGTTAACTTAACCATATGTATTATTTCCTATAATTTGATAATCCAATCATCAGTTGTGGGTGCTTTTGTTTTTTTTCCAGTTTTCCGATATCAGCATTCTTGCAGCTTTTAATAAATGCACTATCATCTCTATGTCATCAGACAGAACAACTTCCTTTACGTAACCAAAGAGAATAACTATTGGATCCAGTGGTAGTCTATACGCTGATGTAATTTCAATTTCATCTGTTTTCTTTGGCCAATAGTCCTTAATCCTTGGGCAAAACCAAAAAACATGGGCCATATCTGCGTTAGGCATTTTACATCTCAGGCATTTGTTATCAACCTTATGATAAATACAGTATTTGCAGGCGTAAAATACCAGCGGAAAATAAATTTGAAAAAATATCCTTCAGATTTGTGCTAATAGTCTGCTGTGATAATATTATTCCAGATCCAAGTCTAGGTGCTTACTGGAATCAGACAAGTTAGTTCTCTTTCCCAGCTTTTCTGGAAATTATTAATTGTAAGAGCTAAATCTAAGAGAACTTTATGGAGCTTACTTAATAGATTTTCCTGATTTTAGAATCATAGAATCATAGGGTTGGAAGGGGCCTACAAGACCATTGAGTCCAACCCCCTGCTCAGTGCAGGAAGCCTGATTCCCAGGCAGTCTCCCATCCAAGCACCAACCAGGGCTGACCCTGCTTAGCTTCCGAGATCAGACAAGGTCAGGCGTACCCAGTCCTTTGCTTTTGTATCATCAAAATGTTAAAAGTGTTTTTCCCCGAAGAGGTCCAGATTTCCTTACTGACCTTAAGGCTATGCTTCTAAGCTGTTGATACTCAAAAATAAAGATTGGGAATATTGCTTTTCATTCTGTATTTGTTCATATGATTTAAATGTCCCCTTGTCTATAAGTGTGGTTATTTCTATTAGCCCATGATTGTACCATTAAGATAGATTGCCTATTTGTGTTTCATCTGTCATCTCTTTCATTATATGCAATAGCTGTTAATGGAGATAAACCCAGACTTAATACTCTTTTAAGTTTCAGCCCGTTGTTAAACAGGGTTTTGGTACATGGGTTCATTCTTAATATATTTTTATCAAAATTGTTACAGAACCATAGAGTGTTTTTTGACTCTGTTGAGACATTATGATGTTCTAATTTGGTTGCTCTATCTGGAATAAACCATGTCTTCAAATGCATAAGCATAGCTGCAACATAATACTTGTTTTATGGATGGGAAGGCTAATCCACCATTCTTACTATGTATTGCCTTATTAACCTTTCGGCAGCTATAAGTTCTCTAAGGGCTGCTTTAAAAGTTCTACATTCCCCTGTATGGATAATATCTCCATATAAGAAAAATCATGTGGACCATGTGTCCGTCAAAACACGTGAGGAATGTTTGTACATCTATTTTATGTATGCAGAAAAACCTCAGCCAGTCACAACTTCTCTGTGCACATGTAGACAGAGTGAAATAGACATGGGTGCATTATCACATAGTCTAGATGATTTTTTCTACTTGGAAATTCTATCTGTGTAAGAAATTTTTGAAGCATCCCTTAGTCATACAAAAATCACTCAGCTGTGATGAAACTACACATATTTCTTAAGAGGTGTGCTTTCCCTTTAAACTGGAGTCAAAAACTTACCAAACCAGGCTGTGAAGTTTTTACAGAACACCAAGAGATTCTCAAATAGCAGGTTGTTAAAGCATGACAACATGACGATTTGCACCCAATTAAGTTCATCTAGTGAAGTACTTTCATTTGATTGACTTAGACCAGTGTAACAACACTCACTCCTAACCAGTTTTAAGGGTTCAGACACTAGAAATGTGTGAATTCTTATTAATCGACACTATAAGTGTAAAGCGTAGATTTGGGGTTATGGATGTGCAAGCTCTCACTCAGTTCATAGATTAGGGGGAAATATAAATTCATATACAGCTTTTTAGTGCTAGAAATAAGAATTTATTTATTTACTTACATGCATGGGATTGTGCCCTCACTTATGCCCTGTGAAAGGTTCCACACCCCTGCAGTAGGTGATACTGGACTAGATGGAACAGTGTTCTGATTCAATCTAAGGAGAATTTCCGGTGTTCTAGTTTTCCTTGGAAGAAAATTTAGAGGTGTGCTGATTCCCACGTGGATTTTAGGTACAAGGTTTGTACCTAAAACCTTGGGACATTATCTGACAGCAAGGAAGAGAACTGTCTCTGTTGTGGCGCCCCAGTTGTGGAAGTGGAAGTAGGGATGTCAGAGAATTCCGCGACGGATCTCGGTGAGGCCGAATGCCAGTGCATTCGGCCCCCCGAAATCCATCGCGGAACGGCCTGCCACCCCCCCCGCCCCCTGCGGATCCCCCCGGGACGAGACTTACCTGGGGCGGATGTTTTGGATGACAGCGGCGGCTCCAGCGGCAGCTTCAGCGGTGGTGGTGGCGGCAGCGGCTGGTCTTCCGACCGGCTGCCGCTGCCGCCATTTGCAGTCTGTGTCCCCCCCCCCCCGACGTGATAGGCTACGTAAAGACTTACGTAGCCTATCACGTCTGGGTAAAAAAAAAAAAACATGTACGCAAATGGTGGCGGCTACAGCCACTGCCATTTGTGTTCCTTATTTTTGGTCGTCTTAGTCTACGTAAATATTTATATAGACTAAGACGGTGAAAATAAAGGGGAATGCAAATAGCGCCCAGTACGCTATTTGCGTTCCCCTTTCTTTTCTTCGTCTTAGTCTACGTAAATATTTACGTAGACTAAGACAGCAAAAAATAAAGAACGCAAATGGCAGCGGCCGCAGCCACCGCCATTTGCGTACGCGTGTTGTTGTTTTTTTACCCAGAGTCCTCTGCGGCCGGAAATCCAGCTGTGGATGGCCCTGGCCTGGGCCTGGCCGGCTGCTCTGCGGAGCCGTCGCGGAGCACAGCCAGCCATCGAGGATTCCGGGGGGGAGGACCGGATCGCCTCCCCCTCCCGTTGAGGATTCCAGGGGGAGGGACGGAATGCCTCCCCCCCCATGAACAGAATCCGCGGAAAAGTAAGTGACTTTCGTACATCCCTAATGGAAGTGCAACTGGTGTAGACATCATATTCTTTTTGGCACCAGGTCAAAATCTATTTAAAATGACAGGGCATTTTAAATTGGTTTATGAAGCTGGGTGGAGTTCCTGCCTATTTTATGTATCTTTTGCCTTTTTGTTGTGGTTTTACTAGAATTAAAAAATAAATAAATTACCTTTTGTAAACCACCCTGCTATCATAAGATGAAGGACAATATATACATATTAAATAAATAAGGGCACAATCCTATGCAAGTTTAGGCAGAAAAATGTCCTACAACCCCCAGCATTCCCCAGCCAGAGCTGCAGTCCAACACAGGCTGGCTGGGAATGATGGGAGTTGTAGTCCAACACAGGCTGGCTGGGAATGATGGGAGTTTCAGTTCAATCAACACCAGCTGGGAATGATGGGAGTTGCAGTCCAACACAGGCTGGCTGGGAACGATAGCAATTGCAGTCCATCACAGGCTGGCTGGGAATGATGGGAGTTGCAGTTCAATCCACACCAGTTGGGAATGATGGGAGTTGCAGTCCAACACAGGCTGGCTGGGAATGATGGGAGTTGCAGTCCAACCCATCTGGAGGCCACCAGGTGGGGGAAGGCTGGCATATCTAGTCCAGCATTCAGTTCCCACAGTGCCAGCTAGATACCTATGGGAACCTACAAGCTTCAAGGAACGAGGATTCTGCAAACCGCCCCCCCACTGGGGCCTTCTGTCCAGCAAGGAGTACTGCTTTGCTCTCCTCAGCTGAGGAGAGTGCTAGGGGGTGGGGGAACCCAGACTGGGGAAGGCTGCAGCTCAGGGCCCCCTCCGTTATAGGGTATGCACACTAAATCAATAAGAAGAATGCCGAAAAGTATTAAGAAGGCAGCAACGCCCTCCATCTCTGGCCCTGCAACTCCCCTTACCTGTTTTCTGGATCCGACACAGCCATGTTCCGTGTAACGCAGCACATTCTGAGTGGGATCGTCTTCTTGTCTCTGTGGATGGAGAGAGGCAGCTGCGACAGGGGATCAGCAGATGCACTGCCCAACCGGGGAGACTCAGGCGGGGGAGTCTCCCACCCAATCTCAGAAACCGGAGAGCCTTTCTTCACATAGGGGGTGGCTTCGCGCATATACTTCACTGAAGAAAAAAGGAAAGAATGAATAAATGGTCAGCAAACACAGAAATGCTCCACAAGCTATCGACCCTAACACTGCTTCACCAAATCATTAGATCAGCCTTCCCCAACCTGGTGCCACAAGAACATAGGAGGCTGCCTTATACTGGGTCAGTTCATTGCTCCATCTAGCCCAGTATTGTCAGCACCAGCCGGCAGTAGCTCTCCAGCGTTTCAAGTAGTTATTTCTCCAGCCCTACTTAGAGATGCCAGGGATTGAACCTGGGACCTTCTGCATGCAAAGTATGTGCCCGGCCACTGAGCCATGGCCATGCTGACTGGGAATTAGGTTGGGGAAAGCTGCATTAGATTACTTGCAATGAGTACAGCTGCACCATGAGACCACAATACCTCACGAAGTGCCTCTCCCAGCATGAACTGACCTGACCTGTACACTACGTTCAGCATCTAAGGCCCTCCTCCAGGTGCCTCCTCCGAGGGAGGCTCAGAGGATGGCAATAAGGGACAGGGCCTTCTCGGTGGTAGCCCCCCAGTTGTGGAACCAACAATGTTATCTTTTCAGTGCCAGGTTAAAACTGCCCTCTTCTCTCAGGCATTTGGCAGCATATAATGAGTTTTTAATCAGGTTCCGGATTGTCTCTGAACATTGTTCTTAAGTATATGTTGTCTGTGTATGTGTTATCTGTTTATATGACTTTATGTAAATGGTTTTGTACTTTGTATAATGTACTAGCTGATATACCCGGCATTGCCTGGGATGTAATTTTGTCATAGGCACTATTTGATAGAAACACATTAAGGTAGGTTTACGCTTCTCGGAAAGACCCCATAAGAAAGGTGAAAAGTTGAATCCACCAGACTTGATTAAAAAAGCACAACAATTATAATGAGCAGATTGAATAAAAAACACTAATAAAAATGCAAGAGGTTGAATCTGTAAGCACTACTACAATATAATCCACACGGAATCTCATACCACTATTAAAATGTTCAACAGAGCCTTCCTTGCTGGATATTGCTGGATCAGGGGAGAGGAACTAAATGCTCTCCACAGTCAGAAAAGAAACCACGAGTAAAGGGGAGGGAACAAACGGCGGCCAGCTGATCCAAGGTGAAGGAAGTCAGAGTGAATGAGAGAGAGACCAATAGAATGAAAGATGGCCAATAGGTTGACTGGTAGCTGAAATCAGAAACCTGGCCTGTACCATGATTGAGAGGGTGTACTTGTTAGTAAGGGTAAGTATAAACAAAGCAATAATGTAACCCAGTGACTCCTGTCATACACTCCGGCAAGTGAGAATGTGAACTAAAAGCGGCAGGAACTCTAGGGCCCAAATGGTGGGCTCAGTGGCCCCTGCAGTGTGATTAGGCCCAGGGCAGCTCCCCCTTATGCCCTGTCTTACAGACGACCCTGCAGCCAGCCACAAACACACAAACCCAAAAATCTTCAATTCAGCTACACGTAAAACTCCGCTATTTTGCCCTTCATTTTGCAATTGCCTTCTCAATTCCCCCCAGTTCACTCTTTTATGAATAAAGCCCCAAGTCTCCACTCCACTGTGTCATCCCAGCCCCTCAGACAGGCGAGCACACACCACACCACATGTCACATTAGAGTTAATCACACACTACTAACAGATACATCTGGCATTGAAAGGGGTAAAGATATTTAACACTAACTTGCTTGCTCGCTGGATATTGCAGGAAGAGGGGAGAGAAACTAAATGCTCTGCACAGTCAGAAAAGAAACCACAAGTAAAGGGGAGGGAACAAACGGTGGCCAGCTGATCCAAGGTGAAGGAAGTCAGAGTGAATGGGCGAGAGACCAATAGAATGAAAGATGGCCAACAGAATGACCCATAGCTGAAATCAGAAACCTGGCCTGCACCATGATTGAGAGGATGTACTTGTTAGTAAGGGAAAGTATAAACAAAGTAATAATGTAACCCAGTGACTCCTGTCATACACTCTGGCAAGTGAGAATATGAAGTAAAAGGGGCAGCAACTGTAGGGCCCAAATGGCAGGCTCAGTGGGTGATTACACCCCGGGCAGCTCCCCCTTATTCCCTGCGTTATAGATGGCCCTGCAGCCAGCCACAAACACACAAACCCATGCACAATTTTTGACTTTTATATATAGAGAAGTTTTTAAGGGGGGGAGGGTGTTGTGAAGCGCTTGAGCTATGAATATAATGAATGAGTGCTGCCCGCTGTTGGCCTGGATGTTCCTTCCACTCTCTGTCCCTCGAGACAGTTCTCCCTACCAGCTTTAGGGTGCAAACTTATGCATGTTTAGACAGATAAAAAAATCCTACAACTCCCAGTCCCCAGTCAGCATGGCTGATGTAGCACTTTTTCTATCTAAACATGCATAGGATTGCATCTTTAGATATTTTTGCAGCAAAGGGTCAAAATGATGCCATCTCTCCTCTTACTCCCATCGCACTGGACTGGATCTCTGTTGTTGTTGTTGTTTAACCCCCCTACACTTATAAAAGCCACTCTTTCAATTTACTATTGTGGACAAATAAGACTCCAATTAAGTCAAACAAGAAAACAGTAAGTTGCAGCTGACCATGAGTATAATTTAAGGCAAAAATACAAACTATGATACAATATGGTCTTTTTTTAATAGTAAAGGGGTACAATTGTACAGGGATAGCATCTGGAATCTGTTATGGTGAACCCCTGTTTTATTTACATAGGGTTTACACAGGCCTCAGCTATCTTACTCATTCTCTTCAGCTCAAAACCTCTTGGAGAGATGGATTTTTAAAAACGTTAATGAATTGCAATATTTTTAGGGGATTTTGCTGGGGAGTGGGGTCGATATAGAGTTCAGCCAAAGTAGTGGCTTCAATTTCAGCCCAGACATGAGTATGTTTAAGCCTCACTGTCCACAAACTTTTTGTATAATGGGGAAAACAAGTTAGCACAGGTGAAGAAGTATTATAAAAAAACATTTTGCTGTGAAAACAGTATTACTACTTAGACCTGGAAGGAAAGAAAAGCACTGCAGTTGGAACTGTGGCTGAACCTGCCAGTAATGTAGCAAACCTAGGTTGCTAGGTTATCAAACTGACTACTACTGCATATTACTTTATTTTAATATTGCCTTAGTGATAAAATTCAAAAGCAGTGTGCAGTGTAGTGTGTGTGTTAGTACACACAATTAATGGACTCTATAATTATTTTTACATTGTTAACCAGCTCACCAGCAGTTCTAACAGGCAAGAATTTATCTTCCTGCAAGCGAATCAAACTGGCAGTCAGAATGGACGTCTACATTTAAAAAATAACAACCATACAAACACAAAGGAGACATGCTTCTGACCTCACAAAGCTTAATGCTTCATGAAATAACTTGGACTAGGCTCCTTAAAATGCAGAAGATGAGAGGCAGAGGAAAATGTGTGTGTGGGGGGGGCTGAAGCTGGAGTAATAGATCGAAATCTAAACAATAGGCTGGAACATTCAGCTGTGAATGCAGTTCCCAGGACATCATGAACGAGAGTAAAGCTTGTTCCATTTCACCCTGCCAAGACGCCTAGTTTCTGTATAATTCAGGAGTGGTACCACTACAGGCGGCTGAACAATGTCTTCAAGGAGACCTCATGAAAAGACAGTAAAGATGTTTTAACAAGGAAGGCAGGTGAGGTAGAAAACAAATGCTTTCAATTAAACTTAAGCTGAAAGCTGTCCTAGAGCATGCTGTTCCTGCCCCCTGAGGGAACGTATTCGCTTATAGCACCCATCTCCTCGACCTCTCAGCGGCTTTTGATACCGTTGACCACGGTATCCTCCTGGACCGCCTGGAGGAGTTGGGCATTGGAGACACCGTATTGCTGTGGTTCCGGTCCTTCCTCTCTGGCAGGTACCAGAGGGTAGCACTGGGAGAGGAGGTTTTGGACCTGTGGCTACTTACTTGTGGGGTGCCACAGGGTTCCATCCTCTCCCTGATGGTATTTAACATCTATGTGAAGCCGCTGGGGGCTATCATCAGGAGGTTTGGGGTGCAGTGTCATCAATATGCGGATGACACGCAGCTCTACCTCTCATTCAAATCTTCACCAAGGTTGGCCATAGAATCCCTGTCCAAATGTCTGGAGACGGTGAGTGGCTGGATGGGGAGGAATAAGCTGAAGCTGAACCCTGACAAGACCGAGGTACTTTTGGTGGGAGACAAGAGGAGGCTAGGGGATGTTGACCTGGTGTTGAATGGGGTACAGCTACCCTTGAAAGACCAGGTCCGCAGCCTGGGGGTCATTTTGGACTCCCAGCTGTCCATGGAGGCTCAGGTGTCAGCTGTGAGCCGGACAGCGCTGTATCAACTCCATCTGATACGGCGGCTGCGCCCCTTCCTTCCCGACCATCTGCTCCCATCGGTAGTACATGCCCTGGTCTCCTCTCGTTTAGACTACTGTAATGCGCTCTATGTGGGGTTACCCTTGAAGACGGTTCGGAAACTGCAGCTGGTACAGAATGCGGCGGCTCGCCTGATTAAAGGCAGCCGCCGGCGAGATCACATCACTCCAGTGCTGAAGGAGTTGCACTGGTTACCAGTTGTTTTCCGTGCCACATTCAAGGTGTTGGTTTTGACTTTTAAAACCCTATATGGTTCCGGCCCAGCCTATCTTAAGGAGCGCCTCCAGCAACACCAGACAGGCCGCTCAACAAGATCAGCCTCGGATGGCCTTCTCTCTGTCCCATCAGCCAGGACAGCTAGACTGGTGGGGACGAGGGAGAGGGCCTTTTCTGTGGTGGCCCCCACTCTGTGGAACTCCCTCCCTAGGGAACTCTGCTATGCCCCCTCTTTAATGAGCTTCCGCCATGCATTAAAAACGTGGTTGTTCGGGCAGGCATTTGGGGTGGGTTAGGGTATTTTAGAAAATGTTTTTATTGTAGAATTTTATTGTTTTAAACTGTTTTATTGTATGCTGTACATCGCCCAGAGTGGCTGGGTGACCAGCCAGATGGGCGATTAATAAATTTAATAATAATAAATAAATAAATAAATAAAAATGTACCATGAAATACAAATACAGATGTGCTACTGTCAGGGTTCCCCTTATGACCTGGACCCTCTGAGCAACTCCTTAAGGATCTCTTGCCTCCTTCTTTTAAACTTCCCCTTCCCAATAATGTGGGCTTTAGGCTGTAGATGTGAGGTGATTGACACCTGGGTGGTAACCACAACACTTTACTGGTAAATTAAAGCAAGAAATTACAACTAAAGGTATTTACAGAATAGAGCTGAGTGATACAAAAGGGATTAAGAGAAAATAAAGGTTGCAGAAACACAAGTTCCTCTACCCTAGCTGCACTTAGACTTCTCCAGGCTGCTTCTTCCTGCTCTCTCTTCCTGCTCTGGTCTTCCTCTCTGCTCTTACTGTCTCTCTCTTTTAATTCCCTCCTCCCACAACTGAAAGTACTGTTTCAAACCTGAAGAAATGAAACCTAACTCAGGAAAATCAAACTTAACCAGAGAAATGAAACTACTCCTCTCAGGGATACCCCCTCCCGACAACACCCCCCCAGGCCTCTAGGCCTGACCTTTTTACCTTGCTTCTGTAGGCCTCAGACCTTCACAGCTATCTTAATATGGCATAGGACATGTTTGTTGTTGTTGTTTATTCGGTCAGTCGCATGTTCTTGTCCATAAATTTCTTTAGGGCTTTGTGAATCTTCATCTTGATGCTGGAGCACTGTCAAGGCCTCAGCAAGGGTCAGGCTCCAAACAGGTGGGATCCAGGACCGGGGTTATGGGGAGAAGGCCGCCATTCCACTTGGGCCAGAAGTGGGTATGCAGTCCTAAACTGGCAAGCGTCAAGATTGAAGAAAGCAATTGTGGAATGGACCAGGTACTCAAAACAGTGGCCCTGTCCACATACCACAGCTAATGGTTTGTTCTTGGGTTACAAGTCCAGGTTGTTCTTTCCCCAACTGCCTCCAATTCCAGGTTCGGACATCACGCTGTCCTGGGCCATTTAACTCAGTGGGAGCAAGCGGGCAGGAGCCAGCACATTTGCTCGCTCCTGCTTCACTATCAACAACCCATGGTTAGCGAAACTGCGAGGTATTTACAACATACGAACCAGGTCAGTGTCTTCACATCACAGCCAAGTTGCTCAGACAAAGAGCAAAACACTGAGACTAGGCCCTGATAGGGCCTTGTGGGCCTTTAAGGAACATGTGAGCGGGGTTGCAGGGCCATGTAGGCGGCACTCTATGTGCATACACTCTTACATGTGTATAGCTCCGTCTCATGCACAGTGGGGAGGGGAGCCTGTGCAGTCCCCAATGCCTGGTAGGAATCAAGGGTCTCCATGTTCTGGAGTCTTCTGCACATTCTAGAGAACTCAGGGGAAGGACAGTCTGTCCTTCTCTCACCCTCTTCTCTGCAGTGCATGGGAAAACCACGGGATGGGAGAGGTTTCACATGATGCTTGTTCACAAAATATGGTTGCCAGAAAAAGCTTCCTGGTTGCCTGAAGGCATTTGTTAAACACTGTCTCTTTGTCTAATAAAGGAAGTGAGACACAGAGGGAAAATCAGGAACAGAAAAAATATACTGGGTACCCAATTCACACAGAAAACAGATCCATAATACAAAAATGTTGGCAACAAAATTACTATAAGCTAGAATTCAGTGTAACAAACAGCTCTGAAGGCTCATAGACATCTAATGAAGAAATATATGATCGACAGCTAGCCAATATTTTTCCCCACCTCAAAGAATCTTCAAACAGCACATTTATTCATCCATCCATCATCCATCCTGTCTTTCCACTTTTAAAGGATTCAAGGAGGTTAGCAACAGGTTAAAAACCAGATTAAAAGCCATCAGACAACATTTAATATACACATGGCACAATCAACACAGAGCCAGCAGATAAAACAATTTAAAGAAACCAACAAAATGATCAGCCGAATAGATTAAACCCTTGTTTTGTAGGAGTCTCCTTCCGGCTGGATGTTATGTTAAAGAAAAACAGCTACCGTGTTCGTGTGTGTGTGTGTGTGTGTGTCTTTGGGGATATTGTAGAAAATCCCTAGTGTGGGTCATGGTGCAATTTCAGAAATGTAGAATTTAAATAGTAACTTTTCTTTCATGACTCTTGAGACTGAATGTACGTGATGGGATTGTGGTATGTGGATGGGTGGCGGCCCATGTTACAAATTTGTACTGGGCCCAAGTTGGGTAAAATGGTAAAAAGGAAAGAGGGTGTGGCTCAGTGGTAGAGCACCTGCTTTGCATGCACAAGATCCCAGGTTCAATCCCTGGCATCTCCAGTCAAGGCTGGAAATATTCCTGCCTGAAACCTGGACAGCCACTGCCGTCACTGTCGACAGTACTTCAGATATTCTTGAAAACCACAATACATCTTTCCCACATTACTGGGCTAGATGGACCAAAGTCTAATTCAGTACAAGACAGCTGCCTATGTTTCTATGTTCCTAAACAATTATTACATTTGTTATGATCTTTCAATTTTTAAAAAAAGAACATCTGAAGGTGCAAGGCTAGGAAATTGGTAAAAAACACACACACTCATTCTGATTAGACCCAAAGTTCTCTTTCTCACTTTAAAAGCTGAAAATCTATATTACAAATTCCACGCACTGACATGCATTTTGGTTTCCTATCAGCCAGCTTCTTGTTCCATCAGGAAATGATGCATTGTGGCTTTCAAGGTTTTAATGAAGTTGATCAAGTGGGACAGGAATCATGCTCTTCTGTCTCACACCAAGTCTTTTGACAGCTGAACATATCAGAAAATGCTCACCTTCACTCAGACTTTGGTACGTCTCCATATGAACACCAGACTGTCTACCTTTAGCATGTAATTTGTAGAAAGTGATTACCTAGTATTTACTCGATTTTAACCTGATCTAGCGCTACACAGCTATGTTTGGTCAAAAGTGCTGTCTAAAATTCATACAGCTAGCTGATCCTGCAACCTCTTCTAGGTTGAGGCTTGAATCATCACACACTAATTAATAATCCATGGTCTCTTTGTGTATGGCAAATTAAAAACTGCGGTCAAGCAATTAAAATTCCAATGTTCAGTTCTTTCCCCCTACCACTCTGAAAATGACAAGAAACAAGCAAGTGGCAGTTGAACAAATTAATTTGCTGGCATATGTTGAGAGCTTCGTATTTGTTGTTTGATTTGCGAAGCAGCCAGTGCAGTGTTCAAAAGAGCACTTCATTTGCGCACAATTCTGCCAAGCCCCCATTTCCACAATTAATCCTTTGTTACTATTCACAGATGACATTTTGAAAAAGCCAAGGGAGAAAAAGCTTCCAACAGGGGAAGTCAAACTGGCAAATCTGATCAAATCTATCAAGCTTCTTTTTTAAGAGGCTTCTGGAACGTCTTATATGACTCATGTAGGTTAGCAACGCACCCCCCCCCCCCGAAAGACTTCAAGCTATCATGGATCATCTTTGTTCTTAGAGGAACCTGAATGGGACGTGTTGGCTTATGGTATGAAAGCAAAAAGAACAAAGCACCTTTATTTTATCAAAGACAGAGGATCAAGGACTTTCAAGCTCTGCAGGTAAAGTGGGGAGAGAAGTGCATTCTTCGTTTCAGAATCTCCACTTCACCACCAACTTTATTAAGTGGTCAAAATTTTTCTTTAACAACATGCTTGGAAGATTAGCATTCCAAGGTGTATGCAAACTAATGAAAAATGTGGTCAAACAAAAATCTTCATGGAACACAGACACTTGGTGTTCACAAGTTCCTTTCTGCTGATACACACTTTCTAAGGCACACCCCCAAATAAACCATATTCTAACCTGCTGCAGATGGCCTGAATGTGACCGTCCATACTATAAAATATACACTCACATTGTTTTATGGAAAAATCTTTTGTTCTGTTGAACATCACAATTGAAGCCTGAAGTCCATAGGATTGCAACATGCCCATGGAGTTAAGCACTGCGGGCTTGTTTTGTTTCTTGAATTGGAGGGTATTCAGTATTCAGAACTAGAAGGCCCTACAACGTAAACCAATCTTCCCTAACATGGTACCCTCCAGATTGTGCCCTCAATTCCCATCAGCCCCAGCCATCATGACCAGTGGTTAGGACTGGTGGGAGTTGTAGTCCAAACCATCTAGAGGGCACCAGGCTGGGGAAGGTTGGTGCAAGCAGAATATTCCCCAACTCATAGAAGAGAATGAGGCAAAGTACTGCATGTATTCTTATTTTATTTCTCACTGGCAAACGGACCAGCTTTACATGGATTAGTTTGATATAACAAAGCCATCAAGCACAATATTTGTACTTAGGTTTGCTTTCCCCATTTTTTCTCCACAACACTCCTGCAAGGTAGATTGGGGTTGAGATACAGTGACCCGTTTCCCACAGTGAAATAGCCCACAGTTTGTTCACTATGGGCTGTTTGGGAACGAGTGAGCAAGTGAACTGGCTCCACCACTTCCAGTGTGCTAAATAACCCAGGGATGCTCCATCCCCGAGTTGTTCTCCATGATATCAAAACCTGGAACTCAGGAAGAAACCATGTGTTCTAACTCTGGGTTGTTTTTCCCTCAACAACGTGGAGTTCTGGGTTCGGACATCATGGAGAACAACCCAGGGACACAGAGTCCCTGGGTTGTTTAGCACACTGGAAGAAGTCAGGTCCAGCACACTTGTTCACTCCCAAACAATCCATGGTTAACAAACCATGGGCTGTTTCATCATGCAAACCAGGTCAGTGACTGACCCAATTAATGTCAAGCAGAGATTTTAAGTCCACTTTCTTCTAAGTGAACATCCTATGCCTTTTGTCATACCAGCTTTTGTCAATGTGGAACTTCATTGGCGCGCCCAGGTAGACATAAGGAGCCTTTGGATTTGTGGCAGGGGCCTGCAGCAAGATCAGAATCTGACTGTATGAGTATCAATGATCAGATCACATCATGCTACAATAGACTAGATAGATAGACAGACAGACAGACTTTTTATAAAGAAAAAGGATGTCTGTATAAAAAGGACACCAAACCAAACAATCCACCTTTTCCCATACCATACTCTAAATCAGGAGTAGGCAACCTTTTTCAGCCCCATTTGAGAATCTGAAAAACTGTCCTTGGCACCACCACAAAATGGCTGCCATGGGAGGCATGGCAAGGGACAAGTAGCCTGCCCAAAATACTGAGTACAAGCCAGAAGTGGGGTCTGAGCCCCAACACACAACTCCTTTGAACCCTCAGTTTTCTGTACCAGCAGAAACCCATTTCTTAGCAATCCCAGCTGCCAGTAAGACAATGTGTTAATTTAAAAAGTGGCAAGGGTAGGGCACCTTGGTGGGTGCCCAGAAATGTGTTGGAGGGCACCACATTACCTACCCCAGTTCTAAATAAAAATGCATTCTAAAGAGTTTCTTCAGTTATATACCATTTCCCTTCCTCTCTCTCATACACACACTTATTTGGTTGTATATAAACAATTTGTTTGCATATAACTAGAACATACATTGTCCAAATATTTGCTTAAGAGCAACCAGCCCTACATAAAAGAGCAATCATTTGGCAGCAGTTTAGTCTTCAGATGTCAGAGGCATGAATGCTGGTTTACCATTCAGGCAGAATAGTACATGCAGAGCCCAGAATTTGGTACTATTATCTTCACTTTATAGAACCCCGGAATACCATCAGAAGGTAACAAGAGTCCTGTTGGATCACACCAAAGGTCACTTTAGTCAAGCCTCCTGTTTCCCAGAAATGGCGTCCAGGAAACCAACAAGCAGGGGATGAAGGTGAGGTCTTTCCCCTATTGTTTGTCACCTAGCATTAGGTATTAGGTATGATGATGTACAACCGTTGCTGGAGAACATGGGTGGGAGGGTGCTGTTGCACTCATGTCCTGCTTGTGGGTTTCCCACAGGCAGCTGGTTGGCCACTGTGTGAGTAGAATGCTGGAGTAGATGGACCCTTGGTCTGATCCAGCAGGGTTCTTCTTATGTTCTTATACTAACCCTAAACATGGAGGTTTCACAAACTGCCATACAGATGGGAAACACATCTTGTTAAACCATAGTTTTAAAGCCTTCATATGTAGGAGATCCCTTCCACTGACCTCTGGGGCATGACAGATATGTATAGACCAGCAAAACACCAACTGTTAAAGAAGGCCAAGCATGCTGCCACCTTAGCGAACTGTTCTGAGTCAAAGAGGCCCCAGTACTGGGTAGTTAAGAGACTGCTAGTGCTACACATGCACTGCTCAAAATCTATTTCTGTTCCACCAAGTCAGATGAGCAATTTGATTATTCACCAGAGACTTGCCCTTTGCTTAATAGAAATGCCAAAAACCAGGAGATGAAACGTATTAGTTTCAGTATGTTTGAATGAATCTCAAATATTTGCAGAGCAGCATGGTATTGAATACTAGTAGTTACAAAGACAAACTCCTTCTTATAGCACCAAAGAGTATCCAGCAGTAAATACAGACTCTTTCTTAGTTGCAAACCAATTCATTTTTCCTGCAATTGCAATGTTGGTATTTTATTTAAGCCTTTGTACCCACTACCTCTCAGCATTTCACTCCCAAGGCGGTTGATTACAGAATCTCCTTTCTCCGTGCTGAGAGGGACCGTGCCTGTCCGTGCCTGGAATTTCTGCATGCAGAGACAGGCAAGAGTAATTGCTCTGTGCCTCTTTGTGCGTAGAGAAAGGGACCCCCATGACATCAGGGGGTGGGGGCTTTGGGGGAGGGGCTGCCCTGACATCATCTGGCCCCCTGGGGCGTGAGCCAGAAGGCAGTCCAGCTCCTGGGGCCAGAACAGTTCCCTACCCCTGCTGTAGATAAAATAGCACTCAATTACTTCATTATGACTTCATAACAATAAATAATGTCTATAAAATCACATAAAACTAACAATAGCTGGAGCAACACGGGACAGATAACATTAAGGTAAAACGTTAAGGTAAAAACTTTCGAAGGATGAGAGAGGGAGACTGACTCTAATAAAACATCCCTTAAATGCTTGGGCAAATAGGATTGTTTTGAACTGATACCTAAAGACTAATAGTGATGGCACCAGGGAAACTAAGCTGGGGAAGGTATCCCACAAATGAGGTGGAAATGAGGGAAGGGTATTCCACAAAAGACCACAGAGAAGGCCTTTTCCCCAGTTGCTACCTGCCTAACTTCCAAAGACCAGGGGAACCAGAGAAGAGCCTCAGAACACAATCTTAGAACTTGGGCAGGTTCAAGTGGAAGAAGACAGTCCTTCAGATGGCCTGGTCCCAGGCCATTTTGTGCAATAATCTGCATTCCACAAACTTCACCAGAAGTTCCAGAAAGCAGAACAAGAGGGAAAAATGGAAAAATGTGTCTGGCTAATTAAATCTAGGCAGATTTTAATTCCCTAGGAACACATTATGCAATGTGGATGTTTTACTAAAGTTGTTGGGGCCCTGCTGTTACAGTAACCCTTGGTCCCTTTTCCTGCTCTCTGCATGCGGTTAGGCTATTTATCTGTATTATATGAGCAAACACGTTTGAGCATGGAGGCACCTGCCATGCCATATCAAAAAGTATTCTTGGCAATGAGTCAGTATTTATCTTACCCTCTGGCTACCACCATTTATCTCAATTAGCCTTGCTGTATGTTAGAAATACTTACATAGGTTGCAGATAAACCATTATCACTACGTACATATGGTATTAGCTAGCAAATTTCATTATTAATTAGAAGTTTCTTACGTGGTGATCTCAAGGAAGAAAGTCTTGTAGGTATTACCGTCTCATTAAATACCTTCATATTGCCTGAAGAGAAGTTAAATTAACCCATTAATTAAAATATTAATTAAGAGGGGGGAAGGTAGGAAATCAACCCTGAGTGCTCATTGGAAGGACAGATAATGAAGCTGAAGCTCCAATATTTTGGCCACCTAATGCGAAGAGAAAACTCCCTGGAAAAGACCCTGATGGTGGGAAAGACTGAAGGCAAAAGGAGAAGGGGACGGCAGAGGATGAGATGGCTAGATAGCATCACTGATGCAATGAATATGAAATTGAGCACGCTCCGGGAGAGAGCGCAGGACAGGAAGGCCTGGCGTGCTGTGGTCCATGGGGTCACGAAGAGTCGGACACGATGGAACGACTGAACAACAAGGTAGCTAAACCTTCCCTCCCACACTACTCTCCTTTTATCTTTTTTTTAACCATAGTGAAACTGCAAGCAGGACTTTCTATTGTTTCCTCTTGGTGCCTGCCAGGGTTCTTGTTTGTCCTAATTTTAATTGTATTTCGTAAGATTATTTTTAATATTAAAAAAAAATTAACTGGGAGGCTGCCAAGCTCCAAAGTGAAGTGCTGCCAGTCAGTGTTGACAATACTAGGCTGGACAGAGCAATGGCCTGACAGTATAAGGCAGCTTCTTGCGTTCCGCTCCTTCCTGGAGAGCCAGCGTGGTGTAGTGGTGAGAGGGACGGACTGGGAGCCGGGAGATCCGGGTTCTACTCCCCACTCGGCCATGGAAGCTCACTGGGTGACTTTGGGCCAGTCACAGACTCTCAGCCCAACCCACCTCACAGGGTTGTTGTTGTGAGGATACAACGGTGAGGAGGAGGATAATGCAAGCCGCCTTGGGTTCCTTGCGAGAGGGAGAAAGGCAGGGTATAAATGCAATAAATAAATAAATAAATAATTCCCTGCTTCTGTTGTGCATCAGCTTTGACATGAAGATCCTGGCTTGTACTAAGCTAGAGTTCTCAGTTATGTCCAAACTGGGGGGTCATATCCTGACTTATTTTCCTGGTTTGTCAACTGACATTAAGCCTGGTTTGGATGTAATGGGGAATTCGGCTTAATACAAGCCAGGTTCTTCATTGTCAAAGAGAAAACATAACAGGAGTGGTGAGAGGGAGGAATGCTCAGCTCCAATGCTTCCTCATAATTTCATGGTTATGAAACCTCGAATGATCATCCAAAATGGGCCAATGATTTCTGTAAGAAAGCTACTAGCACATTCACCAATATACCAGAGAGAGAGAGAGAGAGGTAAGAGTGCAATAGATGGCACTGCTCTCATTGAATAGGGTAGTCTCCAATGTTAGGTAAAGTATCTACCCGGCTGTAAAAGGTATTATATCAGCCCAAACACTTTTCTGAATCTCTATCAAGTAGAAATGGTATTGGAAGAAAAGAATGGTGCACTGGTTGTCATCAGCAAGCTGACCTTTAGGGTCCTTGCCACAGTAAATCTGCTTTCCAGTTTTTAAAGGACAACACTGAAACCTTAGCTTTCAGCAAATATCACAGCGAGATAAACAATTTAACATTTATAATGTGTCTTATCGCTAACATTTCAAATTTCACTCAGCTGCGCGCGTGCGCGCGCACACACACACACACACACACACAAACATGTTCCCTTGCAGAACAAATCTAGGGGCAACAAAAGGTCGGCACATTGCACTTGTTGTTGTTGTTCAGTTGCTCAGTCGTGTCCGACTCTTTGTGACCCCATGGACCATAGCACGCCAGGCCTTCCTGTCCTGCGCTCTCTCCCGGAGCATGCTCAAGTCCATATTCATTGCACACATTGCACTACTGGCCCATTATTAACAAACAGATGGGCTGCAGTGTACATGGTTTGGGTGTGGAAGGTCCCAGGTTCAACCCTAAGCACCACCAGCTCAGCAGATTTCCGCCTGAGATTTCAGAGGGACACTACCAGTCAGTGGACAGGAATGGGTAGTATAGGATATTATCCAACTGTATAAGGCAGCTTCAAACCATGATTTAAAGCTGGTTTATGAATCCTGGCTTGCTTGGGAGCAATTAACTACAGTTTCTGGTTCACATGGAAGAGGAAGCTATACTTAACTGTAGCTTCCTGGCTAGTTGCCCCTTTCATGTGAAGCGGGAGCTAGGGGCCTGCATGTACCCAAACACTGTTCGTGCATATCCTGGCTTAAATAAACCAGGATTTTTGGCTTAGTGTTATGTGCTAACGTGGCCAAGTTTCCCCCAGTCAAAATTTTGCTTTTGCTTTTGAAAAAATATGTGTCTGCAATAATTCAACATGATCTGTGTTCAAAAAGATGTAAGCCTTGGAACTAGGCAATGTTTCAACAGCTCTCTGAACTGCCTTAAGTGGGATTACGAAATACCTATTTGCATGCTATTTTGGAAAGATCCTGTGCCCGTTCTTCTTCTTGTATATTAGCAGTTAAAAGTTATTTACTTATAAAACATCTTAGCCACTTTTCCAGAGTTTGCTCGAGGGATGTACAGTGCAAGAAAATAGAACTATAAAGAAACCGACACTCTGCTTTGCAAGCCATAACCACTTTAGCAAGTATTTCTGCCCAAAGCAAGGCTTTCCAGTGCCATTCTAAACACAAGAATATCTGTCCAAGGTTGTTGTCTCTCATCTGTTAAAATAATTTTATTTGGTTCTATCAAGTTCTAAAACAAATATTCCAATTTCCACATAATCCAGCTTGCTGTGCCACTGTCCCTTATCAGAAAATCACTAAAATGCAAAGTCCTTTAACACCTGTCCTTCCCAAATCAGTCTTGTCTTGCTATTATTGTAAAGTTAAGCTGCTAGTTCTGGGTGTTGCATTCCATGTGACCTATGTGTACTTTCTAGACAAAGATTACAGAAGGCCAGTGCCACCAATAAGAAACAAGTGGTAGTGCTTTTCCTGGACTGTACATCAGACTGCAGATAGAAGGACTGCAGGCTGAACGTTAGCCTTCCTGCCACAAAAAAACAAAACCCTTCCTACCAAAACTTATATAGTGCTAGGAATGTGCTATTGTCCCCCAGACCAAAATGCTCAGGGTGACCTTGAGATGGAAAACTAAATCAGGGAGGTCTCCAAACGAGGAAGTGTTGTAATAATGGGTGACTTCAATTACCCCCACATTGACTGGATAAATGCATGTTCCACTCACAGCAAAGAGGTTACATTTCTTGATGCCCTAAATGGCTGCACCCTAGAACAGTAGGTCATGGAACCGACCAGAGGGGAGGTGATCCTGGATTTAATCTTAAATGGTGTTGTCCAGGACCTAGTATGAGATGTAAATGTTGTTGATCGAATTGGAAACAATGACCACATTGCTATCGGATGTGATATATATTTAAGTGGAAAATTGCCAAGGAAGTCCAACACAGTCACATTTCACTTCAAAAGAGTTAACTTCTCTAAAATGGGAGAACTAGTGAAAAGGTAGTTGAAAGGGGGAGTCAAGAGGGTTAAATCCCTTCAAAATGCTTGAAGGTTACTCAAAACCACTCAGAAGCTCAGCTAAAATGTATACCACAGGTTAGGAAAGGGAGTACTAAGTCAAAGAGGTCACCAGCATGGTTAACAAACAGTGTCAAGGAAGCTATTAGAGAAAAGAGCACTTCCTACACAAAATGGAAGTATTGCCCAAATGAAGGAAGCACAAGCTTGCACAAAGGAGATGCAAGCAGACAATTAAGAGATGCAAAAAAAGCATTCTGAGGAGCATATCACTAACAACATCAAGGCCAACAATAAATAATTATTTAAATGTATCAGAAGCAGGAAACCAGCTAGGGAGGCAGATGGACCATTGGATGACAATAGCGCTAAAGGAGTTCTAAAGAAGGATTAGGAGATTGCAGAGAAGCTGAATGAATTTTTCTCCTCTGTCTTCACTGTAGAAGATATAGAAGAAATACCTGAGCCTGAACTGATGTTTTCAGGAAGGGACTCTGAAGAACTGAGGCAAAAGCGGTGACAAAAGATGAAGTTCTCAACCTCACTGACAAACTGAAAGCAAATAAATCACCGGGCCCAGATGGTGTCCATCCTAGAGTTCTTAAAGAACTCAAGTATGAAATTGCTGATCTTCTAACCAAAATATGCAACATGATCCTGAGATAAGCCTCTGTACCAGAGGACTGGAAGACGGCCAATGTAAAACCAATTTTCAAAAAGGGATTGGGGGGATCCGGGAAATTACATGCCATCTGTTCCAGGTAAATTGGTTGAAAGCATTATTAAAGATAAAATTAGTAAGCATATAGAAGGACAAGCCCTGCTGAAAAAGAATCAACATCATTTCCGTGAAGGCAAGTCTTGTCTCATTAACCTTTTAGAGTTCTTTGAGAGTGTCAATAAACGTGTAGACAGGGGTGATCCAGCAGACATTGTTTACTTGGACTTCCAAAAGGCTTTTGACAAAGTCCCTCACCAAAGCCTCCTAAGCAAACTTAGAAGTCATGGAATAAGAGGTCAGGTCCTCTTATGCATCAGTAACTGGTTAATGAACAGAGAGGAGAGAGTAGGAATAAATGGTAAATTCTCTGAATTGAGGGATGTAAATAGTAGGGTCCCACAGAGATCTGTATTGGGACCAATGCTTTGCAACTTGCTCATGAATGATCTGGAATTAGGAGTGGGCAGTGAAGTGGCCAAGTTTGCCGATGACACCAAATTATTTAGGGCGATTAAAATAAAAAGGGAGTGTGAGGAGCTTAAAAGGATCTCACCAAACTGGAAGAATGGGCATCCAACTGGCAAATGCGGTTCAATGTAAGCAAATGCAAAGTGATGCACATTGGGGCAAGCATAACCTGATGGGACCTGAGCTAGTGGTGACTGACCAAAAAAGAGATCTTGGGGTTGTGGTGGACAGCTCGATGAAAATGTCAACCCAGTGTGCGGCTGCTGTAAAAAAGGCAAACTCCATATTAGGCATAATTAGGAAAGGACTTGAGAATAAAACTACCAATATCATACTGCCCTTATATAAATCTATGGTGCGACCACACTCAGAATACTGTGTACAGTTCTGGTAACTGCACCTAAAAAAAGGTACTGTAGAGCAGGAAAAAGTGCAGTAAAGGGCAACTAAAATGATCAAGGGGCTAGAGCAACTCCCCATATGCATGAAGATTACAACAGCTGGGATTGTTTTGCTTAGAAAAAGGGTAAGGTGAGACATGACTGAGGTGTACAAAACTTCGCATGGTGTGGAGAATGTGGAAAGGGAGACATTTTTCTCCCTCTCTCATAATACTAGAACCTGGGGTTATCCCATGAAGCTGATTGGTGGGAGAGTCAGGGCCCCATCTACATGAGCCATTTACTTAAGGGCTGCTGAGATACAAGGACCTTTGGGACATACAATGCAGTTGCCACTTCGTAGCCTAACCGTGGTTTTCACAGGGAAAATGCAGATTTCCGCAGAGGCGTTTTGTTGCGATTTTTTAGCTTGCTACGGGTTTACCACGGTTGCTGAGCTTTCTGTTTCTTCCTCGAACTGACTTTGCAGTTTGTGGTGGGCTTGGGGTAGGCATGATTAATGATTGTGTCACTCTGTAACGTGTTTTCACTCCTCCCCGTTCCTTTGTAACAGAGAGATACACCCGAAGCTCAGAGGGACCCACTTTGGAATGATGAGTAGGCACATACCTCTCAAGTGGGTGCGCCCTTTCACATGCGCGAACCATCACGAGAGTGTGGGGCTGGAGAACTGCTGCTGTGGTTGTGTACAAACAGGTGGCAATGGTAACGAAGGAGCAGACTACCCACATCTTACCAAAGAGGAACGGACAGATAACAGCCACTAAACCCCGAAGTGTTGCACCCCCACCCTCACAAGGCTGCGCAGCTGCCCATTTAAATATAATGGTAGAAAAAAAGAGCAATGCACCTGCTGCAGTTTACTTTGCTTTAATGGCCACGGGTCAGGGCACAGTGGATTTTTCCGTTGGAGAAGTCTGCAGTAAATCATGCGTGTAACGCAGCAGAAGCTAATTCGCAGCTGCAATCCTGCGCAGTTACGATGGAGTGAATGTTGAAAGCGGTGCTGTGTAGATGGCCCCCAGGACAGATAAAAGGAAGTACTTCTTCACACAGTGCATAGTTGAACTATGGAATTTGCTACCAGTACCACAAGATGCAGTGATGGCTACCAATTTGGATGGCTTTAAAAAGGGGTTAGACAAATTCCTGGAGGAGAAGCCTATCAGTGGCTACTAGTCCTGAGGCCTCTATGCTACCTCCATTAATCAGAAGCAGTAAGCCTATGTACACCAGTTGCTTGGGAACATGGGCGAGAGGGTGCTGTTTCACTCATGTCCTGCTTGTGGGTTTCCTGTGGGCAGCTGGTGTGAACAGAGTGCTGAACTAGATGGACCCTTGGTCTGATCCAGCATGGCTCTTATGTTCTTATGCCCTTCACCCACCCTGACGTGTTATTTGTCTATGTGCAGGGAGAGGTTTTTGAGTGTTTGCATGTGAGAACGAACATGTAACCCCTGCATCTAGAGCCCAAAGTGGGCCATTAAAAGCATTGCCTCTTGATACTGCTGACTGAATTAATAGGTCAAAAGTCAGAGTTGGAAGAGACAAAAACAAAAGCTGTCATTGCATGCAAACCTCCTCCCCCAGAGCCAGAACGGTTACCTCAAGGTCAAATTAACCATGATGCAAGGAAGTCATACCTGTTTATTCATATGTCTGTAAGTGGGGATGGGGTGTTTTAACATCAAAAGAGGTATATTTGTGAGGGGAGTGAAGGGAACCCTCTTCCACCTCCATCTTACTTCTCTGTGCTTCATCATTTTAAGCACAGGGACTTTTCTTCATCATTTTAAGCACAAGCACTTCTGACAACAGAAGTGAAAAGAGCTGGAGAGTCAGGTACCAGAAGTGATTTAAGTGCCTATTTTGTTTGCCACAAGAAAGTTCACGACTACCATTTCACACTCCATATAATGGTAATCTTCCAGGCAATTAAAAACAAGCATAAAATATGTCACATTTCAGCCTCAAGCCTGTGATCTAGCGTTGACCTGAAGCCAGTAACTCTGAGCGAGAGGTCAAGAATACCATAGATGTCAAAAATGAGCAGGTTGCGTATTTTATTTCTAGTGCCTATATGTATTTATATTTCTTTTGATGTGAAAAGCAGACGCTATATTCCTCACTTTATATATAAACAGAACAGGTGTGCCCTAGAGACAGTTTTGGTTGTACTGATGCATGACCTTTCTTGGAAGAGAGAAAGGGGAATCTCCTTGATCTTTCAGTGGCTTTTGATACCATCAACCATGGTATCTTGTTCAACTGGTGATGTGGGCTGCAGTTTGGGGCTACGTGATACAGTGGATCTGCATAGCTGAAGGGTTGGTTTCAGAAAGTAGTACTGGGGGATTGTTGCTTGACTCCATGGCATTTGAGCTATGCAGTCCCAAAGGTTCGAACTTCTCCCTCATGCTCGTTAACATCTACATGATACCACTGGCTAAGGTCATCTGGGGATTTGGCTTACTGTGTCATCTGTATGCAGATGAGACCCAGCTCTATTTCTATTTGTCATCAGAGTCAGGTGAGACTCTGGATTGTTGTCTGGTCTCAGTAATGGGCTGGATGAGGGCCAATAAACTGAAGCAGAATCCTTACAAAATAGCAGGTAGTTCCTGTATCTGGGAAGATGGTGCACAACCTGTTCTGAATGGGGCTGCACTCCCCCTGAAGGAGCAGTTGTACAGCTTGGCAATGTTGTTGGATCTAACACTGTCACATGAGGCCCAAGTGGCCTCAGTGGCTCAGAGCACCATTTACTACCTTCAGCCTGGTTTGGCAGCTGCCACCGTTCCTGGATAGGAATAGCCCAGCTACAGAGATCCATGCTCTGGTAATCTCCAGGATGGATTACTGTCATGCATTATACATGGGGCTGCCCCTGAAAACTGTTCGGAAGCTCTAACTAGTACAGAATTTGGCTGCTAGAGTTCTGGCTGCTTTGACCAGGTGGAATCCTATTACATCAGTTCAGAACGAGCAGCAAAAGAGTTCTAAAGGAGCTGCCTTGCAACCAAGCCCAATTCAAGGTGCTGGTGCTTACATTTAAAGCCTTAAATGGTTTGGGGCCTAGTATCTGAAGGAGCACCTCTCCCTCTATCGGCCTGCCTGTGCATCATCAGAGCCCCTTCTCTGTATGTCACCTATAAGGGAAGTACATGTATCATTTACAAAATAGAGGGCCTACTCTGTGCTGGAACCCCGACTTCGGAATACCCTCCCACAGGAGATACGCCTGGCGCCAAAGCTGTACTGTTTTTGGCACCAGGTTAAAATCTTTTGCGGAATCATTTTACTTTTTAAATGGTATTTTTAAGCTGGTTGAAATGGTTTTATGCCTCTCAATGCTACTGTATTTGTATTTAGATTTAATTCAGTTTTGACTGTGGTTCAAATCTTTTACTTGTATGTAAGCCCCCTGAAATCCTCTTTGGGTGAAGGTGCAGTCTATACATTTGAAAAATGAACAAATTAAATAAATAAAATAGTTGTGGCTTGGTCTTGATGCCTGTGAGAGTGAGAGACTGTAGAAAAACACGACTGGTATCTGGGCTCATATTTTATCACTTGTTCTGCTCATGTCCCATTTTAGAACAAAAACACAACTGTAGTGTTAGTTCAACCAGTCAGGAGTGTTGGTGAGGCCGTGCCCTGTTCAGGAAGGAAAAAGGCTTCTTTTTTAATGATGCAATCAAACGTTGTGTGAATCTTTCTGACACTATCCAAATCATAAAAGAAAACAAATGGTCTTATCTCTTTTCTTTCCCACATGCTGTACCTCATCCTTGCATTCCTTCATAGGAAGCGACACTGTGTTAGGGATGAAGTCAAAATCTCTCCAGAGTCATTTAAAAGACAAGAGAGAGAGAGAGAGTGTCCAAGCAGATACTCAAGTTTCACTTTTGCTTTTCCTTCTGGAGATGATGCTGGTTACAAATTCATTTAGAGAAAGGCACACAGGCAGGATGGCCTAAAGGATTTTGGAGTCTATGGTCTGCCAAACACAGAAGACTGTGGGTAAACCTCCCTATTTACCACTTCCCCTTTAAGCCTGCTGCCCTTACTGTTTGAAATAAATATCTTGGATAGTATGTATTCCACAATTCCATATACACAGAACGCATAAATCCCAGCTGAGAATCCCATCTTTTATTTTTTAAGGAAGTAGTAAAAACCAAGTTTCTAGCCCTTATGGCTAAGATAGGTTTAACAGTGGCCTGGTCTGGACAAAACACTAATTCATACTTAAGTGCGGAGGTGGGGAACCTCAGGCCCATAGGCCAAATCCAGCCAGCAGGGGTTCCTCAGGGGACTATGCCCCCTGTCCTTGGCCACAACCGCCTTTCCCCAACCACTGATCGTTCAGTGGTTTCCTGGCTTTTGTGCAGTTTTTCCCCATTCTATAAGGTTGACATGCCTCTCCTAAGGTTTAATTACTGGCAGGAAGGGCTTTAAGGAAGACCTTCCGATTTGTTTAGTTTTTTATCCTGTACGCTGCCTTGAGAGTTCCACTCTTAAAGGCTCCCTAGAAATAATTTTAGATGGATAGATAAATTAAATTATAATATGCTGGTATTTTTTGCATGTAGGTGTTTTGTTTTTTTAGTTCTACCCCTTTTTGCCTTTGGCTCTGTCCCTTTGCCTTCAAGTCCTGCCCGCCACTGGAATGCAGCCCCTGAGAGCTTCTCTGAAACTTAATTTGGCCCTTGGGTGGTTCTCCACCCCTGCTTTAGCATTACATGGCCCAGCTTGCTCCCCTCCTTCTCTGGTGTGGCTGCAAGGAGACTATTCGAAGCATCTGCCTCAGTTTTCAGCTAACTGCAGTTTGTTGTTTCATTCAAACCAGGAACTGTGGTTAGTTTTAACTATGGTTTATCCAAACAACCCAAGATCAGAAACCAGAGTTTGAAGGTCAGTTGTTTGGACAAACAATAGTTAAAACTAATCACAGTTTGTTCTGGTTCAGACCAAACAACAAACTGCAGTTAGCTGAAAACTGAAGCAGATGCGTCCAGTCTCCTTGCAGCCCTGCCAGAGAAGGAAAGGGAGTGCACAAGCCCAAGGCCCATTCATGTAGCACTAAACCAGGGGTCTCCAAACTTTTTGTACCATGGGCACATTTGGCATTTTGAAAAAGTGCCCTGGGCACCCCCATAAGTTACCTGCAGTATAGGGTTGGAGGTCCAAT
Source organism: Heloderma suspectum (assembly GCF_057233095.1). NCBI lineage: Eukaryota > Metazoa > Chordata > Lepidosauria > Squamata > Helodermatidae > Heloderma > Heloderma suspectum. The sequence continues at coordinate 25,987,768 of NC_139461.1, read as the reverse complement.
CATAAAAATGTTGGGAGTGCCCCTCTTATCTGTGTTTGTGTGCGCGCATAAATGTGCACTACTCGCTCTTGGTTTTCTCTCTCTCTCTCTGGATCTTTTCTCTCTTCCCTCTCTGGGTCCTCTTTACTCTTTCTCTTATCTGGATCCCCCCTCTCTCGCTCTGGCTCCTCTTTCTTTCTTTCTTTCTCCTCTTCCTTTCTTCCCTCCACCCATCTCTCTGGCTCCTCTTTCTTTCTTGCCTTCTCTCTCTGACTCCTCCCTCCCTCCCCCCTCCCTCCCTCCCCCCCTTTCTCTGGCTCCTCTCTCTCTCTCTCTCTTTCATTCTTCCTTCCTTCCTTCCTTTCCTTCTCTTTGTCTGGCTCCTCATTCCTTCCTTCCTTCTCCACCCCCCCTCTTTTCCCTCTCTATTAACCCAATGGAGCAATTCATCCATTGGACTTAGTAGGGAAAGGAAAAGTTCCCCTGTTAAAAATCAGCTGGAGGGCTGATTTTGTCATCCTCTGCCAAGGACCCTTTTGCCCCAAGAGTCCTTGGTGGGCGATGGTTTTCGGTCCCCCTCAAGCCATTTTCAGTAGGGGGGCATCCCCCGCCCCGTGCAAATGAATGGAGGAATCACCCCATTCACTTGCAGAGGGGGGAAATAGCTTGGTGGGTACTCACATTGGAGACCCCAACACAAAACTATGGCTTAGTGTTGCATCTGAACCCAGCCACTGTATATCTCATAAGGGAAATGGTGTATGAATAAGATTTCCAGGGGGTAGAGTTTCAGTGCCCTGCATAGCTGCTTGCAGTTTCTCCTAAATAGCAGAACAACTGGTGCAAAAAACAGGCAAATCATCTCCGTTTGCATAGTTTATACAGGATATAGCATTCAGCTTTTCTTGGTGCAGAATTAAAATTTTGGTTTAGCTCAGAGTACACACAGCCCTTATAATAGCAGTGCACTTTTACTCTGATGAGAAACGGATGACAATCCATTGACAGAGACAATGTTTTAAGCTAATGGTTTTTGATGGCCATTTCCAATTGAATTAGGCAACAAATCTATTTTTTTCTGGAATATTTTGTTGCTATGTCATGTTCTGGACAGAACCCATTTCTTTTCTCTGGGTGGGAAAACAACACAGAAGAATAACAATACATGTCCTCCAACACTTTCCAGAGAGAAATTGAGGCCAGATTTATACAAGCTATGGAGAAAGTCCTTAGTTGTAAAAGCAATCCATGTGCACCTAGCCATGTTTAAATACACTTACTTTGTGCATGCTAACCTTATACACGAATGGACCAGCAAAAAGCATGCAAACATTATACAGGGATGGCAAGTGCGTGTAAATGTGCTCCTGTATAAGAAAGCTTATGCAGTTAAGGGTTTTTACATGTAGCAGGGCTGATCTTCAGTCCACTCATGCAGGAGAATGCAAGGGGAATAAAGTGACAGAATGTCAGAGGTGAGAAAATCAATGGTGCCACTTCAAGACTAGAGGTGAAGGATACCACCCTTGAATAGTCCCTTGCACAAGAACCTCTCTGCAAATAGAAAGCCAGCAGGATCAGGAAGGAAGTCCCTTTCCCTGATGCACCAGCTTTCTGTTTGTGGGGGAGTTGTGTTGTTGTTGTTGTTTTTTAAGGGGAATGTCTATATAAACCCACCCACCTGCATTTTGAATGGGGGTAATTTATTCCTCCATCTCAGTATTTATTTATACCCTGCCTTTCCTCTAAGAAGCATAAGACAGTGTGTATTCCCCCCATTTTATCCTCATAACCCTGTGAGGTAGCTAGGCTAGGCTGAGAGATAATGACTGGCACAAGATCCTGGGCTGTGCATCATGGCTGAGTGAGGATTTGAACTTGGGTCTTCCCAGTCCTAGTCCAGCACTTTAACCACTACACGTCACTGCCTTTCAGCGTTCTCCCACTTCATTCTGCTACAAGTGCAGACCAGGCCTGATACATCTGATGAGATGTGGTAAGAACAGTGAAGAAACACAGCTGGCAAGAAGCAGCCAGTATTCAACTGCAGCCCCTCTTCCTCTGTTTACCTCTCTTATGTAACCTATGCAGGTTCTGCTTAACGGGCATAATTTATACAGGGCACAATTTTGTTTTCTTATTATACAATTATACAGGGCACAACAATACAGGGCATATTCCCCCAAGCTCTCCTTGGGGGAATATGGGATACCTTAGGAACCTGATTTATTAATTTTATCGCAGTGTACTTACAGAGCTGACTATAAGCTGTAATAACAGAAGACATTAGTGACCTTGTGCTCTTGTTTATAACAAACACTGGGTACTCGGTATATCATCTGAAGAAGAGGACAAAAAGAGTTATGGGACACATAGTGATAAGCCAAAGCAAAAGGCAGTGGGAGACTAATGCTGACTTACTATTACCACCTCATCCCGACAGTTATTGACTACTAAATCCTGAAGAATCACTAAAATGACAGTGATGTAAAAATAATAATAATAATGCAAGGCCTCCAACTGTTGCTAATTTAAGACACCGCTCCTGTGATTAATCAATATGAGCAACATCTAGGGCACAAGAGGGATGTGTGAAATATTCACTCCATCATATTTTTTTTAATGGCTTTATACAATTTGCTCCTCCTGGACCCAAACATGGACCGGAATACAATGTATGACTGGAAATCCATATATTTCCAAGCTGATGATATGTTCCACCAAAATAAAATATATGCATTCGACAACATGCGCACATTTGGAAAATGCGCAAAGAAAAATGCATACATTTCCAAATTGTGCATAAACACACTTTAGACAATGTGTGCATGCATCCAAAAATGTGCATGTTTAAAAATGTGCACAAAAATGCATACAAAAATACATACATTAAGGTGTGCATTAATGCATAATTATGAAACATGTGTATTAAAACTGGCCGGAACAAGCTTGACCTCCAAAACTTGACAATCTCCGCAAGACCAAGATTGAAAGATCCATTCATTCCAAGGCTCAACCCGCCAGAGATGGAGGTGAAGTGGTTGATGGCATGAAACAGGGGCAACATAATGCAGAACAATGTGGCAACCACTGAAATCTGGGGATGATGTCAGAACCATATAATGGGTGGTACAATGGAATGCCTTAGCAACAGAATCAATGAGGTAGAAGGCTAAAAGCTTGAGCTCTTCTCCAGGCAAGGGAAGGCTCAGAACGGAGCAGTGCCGACAGGGTACCTTGGGAAATGCCAGGCACCTTCAAGAGACGAGCCACCGGAATTTGAAGTAAAGACAGTTGGAGATGTGGGTCTGGAAGCCATTTGGCCTTTCCCATCAACAACAGGTAAGTGAGACCAGCACCAAATCAGCAACCAGGCAGGCAAAGACCTGGGCTGAGGTGGCCTAGCATGGGTGACTCTCTTCCATTCCTTGGAGAAGGTTTTCCAGAGCAAAATGTCTTTGGAGAGTATCCTTCAACTAAAATGGATCCCTGTGTAGCCATCCCATTCTGAGATGCAGTCTTTGGGGATAATAATATCTTTTAAGAATGTAACGCAGGGGTGCAGAACGTCTTTCAGCGCGAATGCCATTTCAGCAAAGCTCTTGGTGCCACATTCCAGTGGTGGGAGGGGACGAAGGCAAAAAGGAGGCCGAATACATGCACATTTTAGCTTAAAGCTCTGAGGACAGCAAGACTGGGATCCCCAGCGGGCTGGATTTGGCCTCAGACTTGAGGTTCTACACCCCTGATGTAAAGGCTAAGCTAGATATCGAACACACACACGCACACTACCCTGGTTACTGAAAATTACTATGCCATGCGGGTATCATCTGTTCAATAAACCACAGGTTTTATAACAAGACAGCAAACTTGGCATACATAGGTCAAAAACACAGTGTAAAATGGAAGACAAAGAAGAAAAAAGCCACTTATCAATGGAACATAGGAAGTCAGACCTATACCAAGTCAGACCATCTAGCTCAGTACTGTCGACACTGACCTGCAGCAGCTCTCCCAGGTTCCTTTCCCCATCCGGAGACTTGGGTGCTTCCAGATGAGGCTTTTTTCATTCAATTCCCCTGCTTTATTTACATGGTTTATTTTATCATGCAATTGCCCTGCTTTATTTTACCAGGGTGTGTGTGTTCAGATAACGACGTCTTCCACTTGTAACCCTCCCTTATTTTCCCACCACTTCTTCCATCTTTTTTCTTTCCGCCAAAAGAGAAAAAAAATCCGTTAAGGAGAAAAAGACAGAACACCTGCACCATGTCTTTGGTTTGGTAACATTAGGAACCATCTGTCTGGAACCAGCCTTTTAGAGCACAGAATCTCCGTAATCGCAGTCAGCTTCACAAAACATGTGGTTTTTCTGGCCGCTACTGAAAAGAGAGCCCCTTTGGCTCAATTCAAACATAACAACAAACCACAGTTTGTTATTTTAAGAACACGCAGCAGCGCGCTTCAGGCTGACACACTCCTTCCCTCATGCACGAGAGGAGGAAATCAGATGTTTCCACGTTCAGTTTGAGACAAACCATCATTGTTTGTTTCACCTGAATGCAGAAAACTATGGTTTGTGCAAGCCATGGTTTGAGGTCCTGATCTGAGGGTAAATTACTGTTCGTCATTACATTTCAACTGAACCTTTATCATACATTAGGAAAAAGTCTTTCACATGCTTCTTCAAATGGGAAGGAAGGAAAGAATCCTAAAATAATCCATAGTCCTAGAAAAATATTGTTGCAAATGAATACCCAGCAATACCTTGTGAGTCTGATATATAAAACATCATATATTTTTCCTTGTGCGAGCCACACTGTTCCCAGCCATCCTGTTTAAGATCAGGGCATATAGATCTAAAAAAAAAAGGGTAGATGCTATCCATTAATACAGGAGCATTTTTATGCAGTAAAGCACATTACTGCAAGGCAGACCTGCGTAACTTGTGATCCACCAAGCCAAACTCTGTTATGCACCCTGCCAGGCACTTGACAACTACCTTGTTTTTACAGTTCTCAGCAGGCAGCAAAACGAAGAGGGTTATTCACCCTAGGCAGGCCACCATGCTTGGCTGGTGCATCAAATTTAGTTTGGAGGGTTACAAATTCTGTAGGCCTGGTATATAGGAACAGCAGTAGCAAGAAAATGTCTCTCTACTGATATCACATTCACAATATTATCACTTTGATATGTGTCTGTGGTACTGATGCAAATCATATTTCTTAGAAAAATCTTAGAATCACCATTCCTTGATAGATGGAAATGCCCTACAAGGATAAGAACACTTGAACGGAAGGTAGCTGACAAGAAGGGAAACACTAGACATATCACAAATCTATTTGTTCAGTGTAAAAAACAATTAAACAAGGCACTGGTTTCCACCAAGGTCAGTCTACCATCTGAAGTGCTACATACCCATGCTACTAAGGCGCAGTGCAAACATAAAGCTTAACCATGGCTAATGCTAGCCATGGTTTGCTGCCTTAATTCTGATTAGGATTCAAAGCATACAGTTAAACTATGGTTTCATTTGCCAGGCTAGCTTGCCTTTCCTCAATGGAGATGTAATACTGAACCATGGTCAAGGAAAACAAGCCAGGATTAAGCATCATGTCTGCAACATGTGACCTAAATATAGTTGAAAATATGTGCCTCTTAGCAAAATGAAAATTATTTCTCTCTTTCTCTATCTCCAGGGGACAGTGTTAAGTGAATTCAGTGCTTTGGTACAGTTCCTTGTTAAGTATTTTGTTGACATATTAATGTTGTTCTTTAATACCAAGCCCAGCATAATCAGTTTTCAGTTGAAGTGATGACTCATGGAAAATATCTGCTAACATAAAATAGAGCAACTGCTGTGCTATACATGGAGAGGAACAGTGGACAAAGCAGACATGAAAGGCTCAGCAGATTCCACTGGATCAGAATGTGTTTCGATTTCAAGTTGAAAGACATTTTTAAATGTCTAAGGAAATGCCAACTAATTACGCATTTTTAAAGGCTGATGCAGCACTTTGAGGATCAAGGAAACAGGAAAACTAGAGTAATGATCAACACTGAAGTTTCCAGAACAGAGCTGGTGTAACACAGTGTTCACAAGCGTGAAAGATATGTTGGCTGTAACAGGAGCTCCCCATACTGCAACATTTTGTTGCAGGTCCTACTTGTCAATAGCTATTAGTCCTCACAAGTTAGAATGGAACCATGATTGCGGGCAATATCACCTCTGATTGCCAGATGCTGGGGTGGCTGTCTCAGTCATGTTGTGTTAGGGATGGATGAATCCATCAATACTGGTTTCTCTCAGTTCTCATTTTTCCAGTCTTAAGGTCAGTTTGTCTTGAACTTTGAGAATTTCTCTAATCTTAAATTTGGTTCAGCCCTAACTCTGAGAATTTCTTTTAAAAATCTCTGCATGAAAATTCATAAGAATGTTTGTGTACATTTCTCCTCATATATTCATTTTCACATACATTTTTGCCTTATACAGATTTTTTTTTGCAAGCTATCTTCCTAATATAATGCCTCTTTGAATGTTATTTCCCTAATATACACATTTTTGCATGCATTTTTCAGTTGTAGAACTCTACTACGAAATCCTGAGAAGTGCAAATTTCAAGAGATAGCTTTCCGTTTGCATAGTGGTTCAAGAGGATTTAATTATATAAGTTCATACATTCTCCCGCATTCCCATGCTGTGTTCGAAAGCTTCCTGGAGGTTTACTGGCCACTGTGCTGGCTCATCCTGACTGGCCACTTAGATCTTTACTCTGATCAAGCAAAGGAATTATTACATTCTTAAGAAAGAAACAAGGCACCTCATTCCAGAGGGGCACCAGCCTGAAGAGAAACAGATCTCATCCATGTTTATTTTCTTTTTATTGTTTTCGTGGTGATTATGCTAAGTACTAAATCCGCTGTCATTGCAGTCTTGTCCAAAGTGCTGCCTACTACTTATGACGAGACAATGCAGGTCTTTATTTACACAGCGAAAAATACCGAACGAAAGCACAAAGTGAAAAACAAAGGCTCTTTTTTAGACGCCTTTGATATATGAAAGCTGGCTGCCCAAACTCCCCAAGCCAATATCACAACTGCAATTCTTAGATGGTCTCCTGACCGTCACTTCCACTGGTGCATTAGACAACCATCAGTCGGATGACAAGTGATGCCAGTCAAATACAAATTTGGGGAGAACAGATGGATGGGCTACTCTCATGTTCCAGGCCTAACTAATCACCCAGAGTCACAAGAGGAATTTCCCAGCAGGTTGGAGCCCTCGTGCCCACCTTGGAACTCTTTTGTCTCCCCATTGAGATGCATGGCTTAGCTTACTTCAGTGGAGTCCAGTAAGCATCTGTCCTTGAAGCAGTACCAAAGCTTGCTACTCTTGCTCTGTCTTTCTCAAGTCAGGACTGCGCAAGCTGAAATGTGGAAGCTCCTACCCAGTTCTGGTAGTCTGAACGAGCACTGTGCCAAATTTTTCGATCTATTTAATTCTGACCATTCGTTGGGCGGGAGGGGCAAAAAGAAACTGCACCTGAAAATTGTGGGAAAGGGTGAGAATTTTGGAGAAATTTCTCAGGGTGCAGGACTTCCGTGCTTACCTTACTGAAAGGAGGTGGCTGAGGGGTTCCCGTGTGCTCTTTTACCATTTCCCCCCGGTCCTTGCACCCTCTGTGAATGCTTGAGCTTCCTGGAAAGCTCGCTAGAGGACTTAGCCAGAATTATCTCCCTTGAGGCTTTCCAGTGCTGCTGCCTGCTAAGTGCCTGAAAGCTGAGGAGGCATTTCTGGTTTTGCTTTGTTATTAAAAGTCCTTTTAACAACAACAACAACAACAAGAAAAACAATAGGAAGAATAACAACGCCTCGCTCAGTTTTCAGGCACTCAGCTGGCAGCAGCACAGGAAAACCTCAAGGGAAGAAGACCTGCTTAAGTTCTCTAGGGGGGCTTTCCAAGTTGCTCAAGCAGCCAGAGAGGCTGCAAGGCCAGAACGGGGGGGGGGGGGGATGGTAAAAAAAAGAAAAGAAAAGAAAAAAGCACACACACATGCCCCTCGGACACCTCCTTGCAGTAAGACAAGCACTGGAGCCCTGCACCCTGAGAAATTTCTCCAAAAATTCTCAACATCCCAATGGAAGAGGCAGAAAAATGACTGCCTCTTTTGCAGGGAAACTAAGAGGTTGCAAAAGGGCAGATGGGGTTTCTGCACAGCACTAGTTTGCACCTTCAGGCCTCTATATCCAATTCAAACTCATCATTCTATAGCTATAGGCAGAACTTTGTGTACTCGGTACAACAACAATGGCAATGAAGAACAAATAATTCTGCATCCACAAAAGCTGGCTCCAGTAACCTATATAAATAATTTAATGATAAATGATTGATTGATTTACATATTTATTTAAGGATCAGGTAGCAGGTGACAGAATAGGCCTTTGCCTGAGACCGTAGAGAGCCACTGCAAGTCAGCGTACATCATGGACAATACTGCTAGATCAGCCTTCCTCAAACCGATGCCCTCCAGGTGTGTATCTACCTTCTGCCCACCCCGGGGCCAAAAGCACCAAACGATGTGCTCAGGCAATTGCCATGCACCTGTGCCTTTTATGAGAAATTATAAACTGAATAGGTTGGTAACATTTCTTGACATCAGCCTTCCTCAACCTGGTGCCCTCCAACTGTGTTGGGCTATAACTGCCATCATCCCCAATCAGCATGGCCAATGACCATGCTAGCTGGGGGTGATGGGAGTTGTAGCCCATCACCTCTGCAGGGCACCAGGCTGGGGAAGGCTGGCATATACCATGATCTCTGCAAGTTAGCAAGGGGTAGAAATGTCTCGATTACGAGATTTCTAAATATAAAAATTGTGGTCCCTTTACAGTTGATGATTTCACAAAATAAATGTATTATGAACATTTCCTCAACAAACAGCTATTCAGTGTTTCACCCTTTGGTTATTGGATTTTTCTTACAGCTGTAATACATATGAAAGTATTTGTTAAATGCATGCGTAATAATTCCTCCCATATATGCGTATATTTCTTTATAGCTGGGATAACAGATAGATTTGTTGTTGTTCAGTCATTCAGTCGTGTCCGACTCTTCGTGACCCCATGGACCGAAGTATAAAGAAACAATCCAAAATCTATGGTCTGGCAACACTTTTATTAGGAGCAACCAACATTTCATATAACGGTGAGCTTTTATCTCCAGCTTTGCCAATATAAAAACTGGCATGTTTCTCTTTAGTGCTGTTTTCTAACTAACAAGGAACCTGTGTGTTTCGCTGGAGAAAGATCTGGGTAACTGCTGCATTTTATATTTTCAAACATGGGGGGACCAGCAGTTGTGTGTTTCTCTGCCCCAACAGACCTAGGTGCAACCTGAAACCTGCACAGCATCTGTTAGAGTGTAATCCAATTAATAAGCACAAGCTGACACACTGTTTTCATTGGGGGAGTAAGCCCCATTGAAAACAATAGTATTTACTTCTAAGTAAACATGCATAACAGTGCACTGGAAGTCTGCTGTCCTCTCCTGCACTCTATCTAAGACTGTGATTAAATGCAGACTTTGTGGCTTCAACATCAAATCAGGTTTGTATGCTCCACTCCACCCCTCTGCCTTGCTTAATATTCAGCCTGATGAAGAATTCTGGAGAATTTGAAAGCTTGCTCGCTATTTTGTGACATTTTGGTTAGTTGTAATAAAGGTATTGCCAGACTGTGGATTTTGCATTTTTTTCTTACCGTTTGCCACGGCTTCCTTTGTTTGTTTGTTTTTAATAAAGAAACAACTGCTGATGTTTCAACTTGTAGTTTATGGAATAAACTTTCTTTCTTTAGAAAAGGGCAATTCAGGCAGTTTTGCTATCTAGTCCTCAACAAAGAGCATCATCAACAAGATTATGATGCTTCCTTATTCCCACTGGATCATTTAGTGCTAGCATTGTGCTGCAAACATAGTTCATGACATGGAAACTTTGCTGTTCTTTTATTTTCTCTCTCTCTCTGGTCTGGATCTAATCCATAAAGCCATTTTTAAAGAGTGAACTTTAAAGAACTCCAGGCTTGCATGGAACAGGAACATTGACTCAAGAATTACCTACACACTGGGGCAGGCTAGAACTGGGAACCTTCAGCTCTTCCCCCTTTCCCCCAAGACTAATAAGTCTCTTTGCCATAGCCACTTACTGACCAAATGTCTATCTCCTAAAGGCAGGACAGAGAGGAATTCCGCTGATGCTTATGTTCAGGCCAGTTTGTAGGGGCAAATGAGGTCAAGATAACCTTGGCCCTAGGTCAGCCTCCCTCAACCTGATGCCCTCCAGATGTTTTTGACTTCAACTCCCATCAGCCCCAGCCAGAGTGGCCAATGGCCAGGAATCCTGGGAGTTGTAGTCCAAAACATCTGGATGGCACCAGATTGGGCAAAGCTGCCCTAGATCATCTGGGGCTTTAAAGGATAACACCAGCACTTTAAATTGAACCTGGAGACAAACTGGTAACCGATACAATTGGCACAGAATTAGTTTAGTAACAGCCTTGCTGTTTTCCGGCAGCCACATTTTGTACCAGTTTCAGTTTTCTAACTGTCTGGAAAGGCAGCCCCATGAATTGCAATCCCACCTGGTAAGCTGGCTACCTGTATTCACCCTGTCACTATGCCTGTACTAGCTGCAGATGTCTTGTTTTGCTAGGGGGAAGTGTTGGGAGCAGCTCAGGTTAGAGCAAAGAACCTTCAGCTTTGTGTTCTGGTGCCCCATGCAGGGCTGCCAGCTTCCTGGATTTTCACAAAGGCCAAGGAATAGTTTAAATAAAAACAAAAACCTAGGGATGTGCAAATCAGAAAAACCCGAGCTTGTCAAGGTTCTCCGAACTCCACCTTGAAGCTTGTTCTGACTGAGTCGTGTCTGTATCTGACTGGGTGCTTTGTTGTTGTTTCCTTTTCACACAAAAATCTGTGTGTATGTTTGTGCACATTTTTCCAAATGTATGCATCACTTGTGCACATTTTGGAAATGTACACATTTTTCTCCCATTGATTAAAATGTGCTTCCATGCATTTTCCAGAAGTATATATTCTTTCATTAGCATTTTTCAAATGTATGCATTTTTCGAACACCCCCCCCCCCCGAATTACATCACAAGCTCAGAAATGTACAGACTTTGACTGTCAATTGCATTCAGGTCTGCATTTGATTCCACAAGGTGCAAACTGGGTAATCTGGGTCAAAAACGAACTGAGACACATTTCTCATGCATCCCTAGTTATCATATCCTCTCTGGCTCCAGAGTGAGTCCACCAACCAAGTCAACACACTGTTTCCCCCTGACTTCTCAGAGTTAGAAAGGTGCCCTGCCAGGGATATCTGAGCTGCCTTTCAGAGGTTTAATGGACCTGAAACAAATAGTGGTGGGTTAGGGCAAGATGGTGGCTAGCTTTCAGAACAGCTTCTTTAGTTGGTGGTCCTTTTCTGGGTCCCAGTTCATGGTCTTCTGAAGGCATATGATGTAGCAACCATACTAAAACTAAGCAGGTATGGTCACTGCCTGGAAACTCCATGGATACCATCTTGCATTTCATGATGCAAGAAGGCTGGGATATAAATAGAAGAAATAAATAGAAGCTCTACTGTTCCCCCGCTTAGCCCTGCATGAGAGCAGGTGTAGCATAGAGGGAACTGTGAGCCACTGTCAGTTCAAATCTCACTGCAGCCACAAACTTAATAGGTAACCTCATGAAAGCTATTCTGTTATCAGCCTCAGCTCACCCAACTGCAGAATGGGGATGGTAACAACACTGGGCCAGCCATACAGAGACGTTAAGCACCCTTCCCCAACCTGGTACCCTTCAGATGTGTTGGACTGCAACTCTCAGCATTCCTGACCATTGGCCATGCTGGCTGGGGCTGATGGGAGTTGAAGTCAAACAACATCTGGAAATTACCAGGTTGGGGAAGGCCGTTCTAAAACATGAAAGACCCTCACTGGAGATTCCAAGGTTTGTTTGTTTATTTATAATTATTTCTTGGTGGGAGCAATCCTATGGCCACTAGACACATTCTAGAGGGCCATAGAATTTTTCAGTTTCTGAGAACCGAGATCAGAGCCATGGCTCCCCATCCCTCCCCCTCATAGCTGGCATGGTTCTCTCTGCACCAGCTACTTCTCTGTGCTTGGAAACAGAGCGTGGAGCTGGGGAAAAGGGGGTGGTCCCAGGGGCGGAGAAGAAACCATGGAAGCTCCATCACAGTTTCCTATCGGGTCTCCAGGCCCCTTACCTCCCCCTCCCCGAAGCCACGCCTCGACAGGCATAACTGCCTGTCTAGGCAGAAATGCTGGGTGGCCGGAGCACAGAGGAGAGGATCCCCTTCGTGCTCCAGCCACCCTGCATAGGATAGTCGGCAGCCTCCAATTTCAGAGGCTAGCAACTATCCAGATAGGATTGCGCCCTAAGGGTAGAACCCGTATTTCAGGATATCTCCAGAACAGCTGTCATTTCTGAAGTTTTGACCTAGCAACTAGTATGCAGAAGGTGATGAAATTATAAAAAGATCAGAGAAAGCATTATTTCTATTTGGCAAAATCCTATTTAAGCCTTATACAAATTGGCACTAACATTGGGAATTGATCTCAGATTTTGCAAGAAGGGGGTCGGGTGGTATATCCTTCTAAAAGCATGCCCTCAAATTGTGCTCTGCCACCCTTTTGGTCACTCAGGTTTGAGTATTACATCAGGGTGTCCCCAGATATCTAAGATGGGATGGCAAATTTGACTGTAGTTTCCATTAGAATAGAAACTCTCCCTTTGCTCTTAAACATGTTGAGAATGGTTCTATGCTGTTGTCATTAATGGTGGCTTTTCCTCTGTTCACCAGGAGCTTTACTTCTTCTTTTTAAAAATACACTTCCTCACCAGTTTAAATAAGTTCTTGTTTTTTGCAATATGTTCACTTGAACGACCACACTCCCTTGGCGTTCTTTAAAGAAGGACCATTATTAAAAATGGACTGAATAATATCTCAGTTTGGAGTGGAAATCCCTTAAGACAAAGCAGATAAATTGTACTTTTGCATGGCAGGAAACTATGCCCAATAGCAAAATCTAACACCTGCCCTACCAGTTTGATTGCCAACATGCCTTATGTACAATATGCAAATTTATTTAATCAATTAATTGCTTAAAAGTCAGATAATCCACTAAAAAGGCTCTACTGGGTTGTCAACCCTCATTTTCCAGTAACTGTTTTAGATCTGCTGCTGTTTCCTGCCCAGAGTCTTTCTTCTACATATACAAAAAGGTATGTCAAATTGCATACAATATAATTTGACAGAAGCATCTAATGAGCCATGGAAGCGCTGTGGAGGAACATCAGACACAAGCACAAGATCAGACATGCTGTGATGCCCGTACTCAATGTGATTTTATCTGGAAAAGCTACCCATCGTACAAAATGATGCACTCAAAAAAGATACACAATAACACACTCTAAAAAGACAACACCCAACATAATAAACTGTATTAAACAAATACTGTCATAATGGACAATATCATACACAGTGCATAGAGATTAAATATTAAATGCCTAAACAATATTTAACACATATGCAAAAATATAAATAATAAAACCCTCAGTTTTCCAAATATCATAATCACATGACATTTATTACATAGGAAAAAGCATAAACGCCCCTTTTTTCTTATAACTTTTTAAAATATGTGTGTATTTATTTGTAATAAAACTCAGAAGTTGCATAATGCTTCTTAAAACTGCTTGGGACAAGCTTTCTGCTACAGGTCAGTTAAGCAGTCTAAAACGTAGTCAACCAGAGTATATATCCAGATCTCTCTACTTAAACTGTACCATTTTCCTGCTCTGGTCCTTAAGGGTTCTGCATCTTTGGGGTATCAAGGATTCTTTTAGATATCAAATCAGGAGATAAGAGAATCTCAAATAGGAGATTTTTGGAGTTGCATCTACATCTCTATCACCCTGTTGCTTTAAAAAGGAGGAACTGGAACACAGGTTCTCAAAATTTAATTTGGTTTAGGAGTTTAACGGTTGGCATTTATATGTTAAAAAAATAGAGAATCAGCCATTGTGTGCATATCTTTGTCCCAGCATCCCTAGAGAGCCATGCATGAACTATTCACATAAAGGACACTCATGGCTGCAAGAGTGGGACCATGCTCCTGGCTCCACCCACGCTGTAATGCTCCTGGGTTAGCTCTGCCCTCCAACCTCCCGAGCACAGAGGTTTGAATAGGAAGCTCTACATGTGAGAAACTGCTCTCACTTTGAGGCTTCATGTGATCCAGAAACCCAGTATCACAGATGTCCAAATCACACAGAGTCCCCACGTGGAAGCTGCTTCCTTGAGTAGAACTTCCTATTCAGACATATGCACCCAACACGGGAGATTGGGGGCAGAAGCATGACACTGGAGTGGAGCCAGGAGCATGGCCCTCTCCTAGGCTACACGGGAGTGCCCTATATGCAAGTGACACGTACACAGGACTTCTACGTAGCCATAAAAGCTGCAGAACACCTAGGAGAGCCTTATCGAACTATGTCTGATATCTTAAGATGGAATGTAAGACTTTATACAGACTTTATGGCTTTAACACCAAGCCAGCTTCTTCCACCTCATCCTCCCACTTTTACTTATCAGCCAGCCAGAGCTGGCCCTACCTTTAGGCAGAGGGAAGCAGTTGCCTCAGGCGGCAGATGCTGGGAGGCAGCACCAAGGTACTGGAGGAAAGATGTGTGCCATGCAGCCTGCTGTGTGCTTCCTAAGTTAGTCTGCGGCATTCAGGTGCAGTAGAGGATGCTGTCCCATCACCAATATTGAAGGAAGATTCAACTGCCAGTCCAGTTGGCTTTTGTACATGGAATGGGAGGAGGAGCCATCTTATCCTTTGCTTCAGGCAGCAAAATATCTTGGGCCACCCCTGCATCCAGTCTGATAGAGAGTTCTAGAGAACTCAAAAGCTTGCTCACTGTTTTATGACATTTCCGTTGGCCCTAATAAAGGTACTGTCCTACTGTGAATTCTGGTTTCAGGGATAACTGCATATATACCATATGTGTGTATGTGTGTGCACGTGAGCCCTGTTTTCCGACTGCTGACAGAGTGCTGTGGATAAGAAGGTGGAAGAATTAGCATTAAGATAACAATAAACAAAATTATGAAAATAAAACACAGCATTCAGAAATGTTTCCCCAGCAAACTAAAAGTGAGGGAATAGGAGGAGTGAATATATGAAGCAAAGTCATGGCTAAAACAATGGAACCATTCTGCTTTTTGAAGTATCCAACAAGAATTCTCAATTTATATCAACGTTCAATCAGTCCAGTCTGATCAAATGAAAGAGAAGATATTCTACACTACACATTTCATTCCCCTTGGGTTCAGTTTTCCGATACATGCATTTTTGAATACATCTAACCTAAGTTTCCCCTGGGTTCATTCCTGTTCATATGTTTTAAAATGCTTCATCACGAAGTTTTAACCCTAATTGACTTTTAGACTGACAGAAAATACAATGGAAAGCACAGTTTAGGCTTAACGTTTGAACAAGGGTGATATTTTAAATGTGCGTGTAATTTCCAATCTGTTTTAAAGATCTGAAAAGCTGAATTACTTCTCCTGCATCCAGGCTTCCTTTTGTTTCTTAATGGATTATTTGCTAAAATCATAAGATAGCACCGGATGAGTTGTAGATATTTAAACAGGAAACCAATGAACTTAATGTAGTCACCACCTTTGAAGTCTCTGTACTTGGTAACATTGCCCTTTTATCTTTTATATTTATGAACTAAAGACAGTTGCAAAAGCTGGTTCGTTTGTTTTTCCTAAGCCAGAATTAAGAAACGTAGAAAATTACATCAGAAATTCTACTAATGGATTACAAGGTCAGCAGATTCAAAAGTGCACTTGGATATTTCTAGATTGGCAGGATCTATTGTTTTCTCTGCTATCTGAAATATTGTGTCCACATTAGTCACAGGTCCAACATGCGTAAAGAGAGATGTAACATTTATGGGGCTGGGGGGCTGATTTAGAGACCTTCTCACTACCTTGTTCGGACGTAACTCTGATGGTGCGACCCTATGCATGTTTAGACAGAGAAAAGGCCTACAACTCCCAGCATGCCCCAGCCAGCCATGGCTGGCTGAGGCATGCTGGGAGTTGTAGGCCTTTTCTCTGTCTAAATATGCATAGGATTGCACCCTAAGCCAGGTGTTTAGGAACACAGCTTCCATTAGCCCTGACCACTGGCCCATACTAGCTAGGGTTTAGTTTGCTGCCAATACATACTTTGGGAAAACTATGACAGCCAACAGTTCTTGCTAATAGTTCTTGCTAATACACTGATGGGAATCCTTGTCTGGCTTTTTGGAAACCATGGGGGGAAAGGCTCCAACCTTAGAGCATTCTAATTTGTAAGCAGAGTGTAAGAAGCTTCAGGCATTGGCTTATTGCCACCTCACCTCAAATCATCCACTCTTGGAGTGGGGGATGAGGCGCCACCAATCCTCAAGTAGACTGAAACCCATTTAAATTGATTTGCTACAGATTTTCCAGGACTGTATCACTTTAGACTGCAAGTGGGGTGTACAACACGTTTGAATGCCCCACCACCATGTCAAAATCTCCCTGCAATTGCAAAAGGTAGCACATCAGGGACAAGACTAGCTTAGAATCTTCTTCCAAGGTTTCTACAAGCAAAGAACTTTTGACCTGAGGGAGCATTCAAACCTGCCACCTATCAACATTAACTCATTCTGAAATGGTACAGTTTCAAGAAGACTCTACCACATTCTTTTTCTGTACATTTGAAATGGCTTAAAGCTTGAATTCCCAAAGCTATTGCTCAATATTTACATAGCACCAACTGAGTTCTTGGCACTGTTATTTAGTTAAGTACTTCAGCTTAACTTGGATCAAATTGTATGCTGCATGCAGAGGCTCCAAGTCCTGTGCAACCAACAAAGGAATTTCAGAAAAGGAATACGACCAGCCGGCTAAAGAAACATGAAAGAACATCACTGGCCACACTAGAAGGATAAAGAAAAACACAGATTTTGTAACTAGCCTATTTTCCTTTTGCATTTGTTACTGTAAATTACTTCCTTTATTCTTCTTGCTCAATGACCACAATGGAGTAAACATAAACAGAAAGGAGAGAGTTCAGAATCCTCGTAACAAATTAAATGATACCCTCAAAACAAGGAGTGGTTAGAATTTAACTGCAAACAATACTTTTCAATGGAGACAATTCATACATTTGGCTGAAAGTCATCAAGAGTTGATGTCATACAAGAAGGAATGGATATTGGTTAAAATGGGGCAAACTGTGGCATACTTTTTGCATGGTCCCAGAGGAAGATTGCATTCTGACAAGGCCAGCCTTACCATAAGGCAGACTGAGGCAACTCCTTCCGGCAGCGGATGCGGGAGTGAAAAGGTATGGAGGACATGGCTGTGTGTATCTCATCACCTATCCTGAGCTCCAAAGGTAGCCTGCTGCCCTCAAGTGCAGTGGAGGACACTGACCCATCACCAGTGCTGAAGTTAGACTCAACTGCTAGTGCAGTTCATTCTGTACACTGAATAGAGAGGCACCATGTTGTCCTTTTCCTCAGGCAGCAAAATGTCTTGTGCTGACCCTGCATTCTGTAAAGTCATCTGAAGATGCCCCTGTGTTCTCCTCCACTCAATTTCCTAGAGAGGAAGTTTTAATTTCTCTGTGATCAAATGGTAAGTTTCATATGAAGAAAGAAATCAAGAGCAGGGTTATTCAGGAGTCCGGGGTTATTCCTTTATTCAGGAATCATGGGGCAGTATCCAACGGTGTCATTCTGCAAACTCAAATAGTGCTAGTGAAGCTCCATCAAATCTTTCCATTGCGCAAGCAGCCGCCCATCGCACTCGCACAACCCATTGTGCAACTGCCTGCACAACTAGTTGCACAAGTGTAGTGTGCAACTGGTTTCACAACAGGTTGCACAAGTGTAATCACAACCAGTTGCACAATGTATTGCATAAATGTAATGCACAACTGCTTGCACAACAGATCGTGCAAATGTAATTCGCCACTGCTTGCACAATGGGCTGTGCAACCACGTTTGCACAAATGTAACTTTAGTTGGATTCTCCTCTTGCTCATAATACAAAACCAAGTTTCTGCTAGTGCAACGACATTTGCAGTAGCAGAATGACACAGTTGGATACTGCACATAGTGTGTACTTTGTGTGTTTTAATGAATCTCACAAGTAATTCAAATACTTTGATGAGACAATACAGTTAACCAAACTACCCCAGGGAAAATTCTCTCCCAGCTCGGGGTTGCTTGGACATTCTACACATCAGCTGCTACTGTGTGGTAATGTATGTGGAAAGATAGTCATCTTTACATACTCCATGTTATATTTTTCACAATGATAGGCTAAACATGATCAGAACAACAGCAACACATAACATATTGGGTTATGTCTCTTTGGAGAAGGGAAAAGACATATACAGTACATCATAATTCGTGTGACATGCACCCAAATGCCTTTCTTATGAAAAAGCCTCAAGATTGGATTAGAATTTCATTTATGTGGAATCCAGTTGTGCTCCTGGTTGAAATAGTGAGATTATGTGCTGAAGTTACTTCCTGACTGAAAGGGCTGAGAATTGTCCAGAACTGTGGTTAAAAAAAAAATTAACTTTCTGCCTTCAAGGAAAGCCTTCTGCATTAACCTCTCTTCAGCATAATCTCTGAACACTGGAGAGAATTCTGGGGCATGTCCTAGGGCAGGTGTGAGCAGACATCAGGCTTGTGGCATCTACTAGAACCCTGAGGTCCATTAACCAGAGCCAGGTGGAAAATAATGGCAGGGGAAAGAGCCAAACGGAAAAATATTGACTCAGAGGGCAGAGACAATTACCAGGGGTAATAAGCCAGGAGTACAGAACAATATTTGGGTGAGAGGCTTGACTGCCACTGACCAGGCCTTTGGTGGATCAGATGATGTTTGTGGGTGTGGCCATGCCAACTGATGTCATTGCCCCACCCTGAGCATTTTAGCTTCGTGGGGCACTATGCAAAGCAACTCGGCTGGCATGTATCCCCACTGTTATCTCCAGTCTCAGGGGGGATTCCTCCAGGAAGCAGGGCATGGAAGCCAAGGCCTGCGTCTTAGAGCAGGGGTGGGCAACTTGTGGCCCACTTGTGTTGGTCTACAACTCCCATAATCCTTCACCAATGGTTATGATGGCTAGGGCAGTTGTAGGCCAAAAGGCAGTTGTAGGTCTGAAGGGCCACAACTTCCTCACCCTGCCCTAGAGGAACTCCAGGAGGCTACATAGGCTGGACTGGGGAGCACAGCAGGCTGGATTAGACCTTCAGGCCAAAGATTCTGAACTCCTGCCATAAGCCTTATACCTGGGATAACCTACATAAACAGAATAAATCTGCAACTGAGTTTCTACAGAAATAAAAGCCTACTTCTTGCTGTTGTTATTGCTTAATCAACTGGGAGACAGAAAGTCTTGCCAAACTAGTTCAAATAGCCCAGTGATCTACTTGCAGACTATCAACCACACTATCTTTTGCCCAACTCTGTTCTAAGGCACATGGTCAGTTGAAATGGGCCCTATCCAAGCTCATTGGGCCTCACTGGTGCCTTGACTAAACTGAAAGCAAAGTGCAACAACACACCCAGTGCTCTGTTGAGGAAGCATTTGCTGGTGAAGGTCACCAGTAGCCGGTAAGCTGTCTTTCTGGGAAGCATGAGTGCTATTGACAAAGTCCTGATAAGTTTCTGAGGAATGGCAACATTTCCTAGAAAGTAGTTTTGAAAAAAACAATAGACTAGAAATGTATGTGTTTGAGTGTAGTGGTGGGCATGAGTTGCCTTGCTTCTTAGAAACAGATATGGGATGCACTAGTTTTGCCAACAGATATCTAGTACTAATTGGGGGGGGGGGGAGTCCTCCTGGGACGTGCTACTTTTCCTGCATGAAAATAGTGACTTAAAACACACACACACAGAACAATTAGATAAATACATAGAGGAACATCTATTGGTGACTGCTAGCTATGACTGACAGATGTGCAAATGTAATTTCAGAAACCACCGACCTTTGATCACCAAACAGCTGAATCTAGGACAAAGTTCTAAAACAAGACCTCAGCTGTGGCTGATGTGCATGCACAGTAGCTGCAGGTTTGGCCACATGATAGACTTAAATGTCACATGCAGAGATTTATTTATGTTTTGAATGGAGGAACATTCAGTCATGTGAAGCCCCATTTGCAGTCTGTAGTGATATAGCATACACACAGATGTTGTAAGAACTAGGAGTTTGTCTGTCAGGGGTCCCCAATGTTTTTGGGTTGGTGGGCACACTGGGAATTTTGAGAGAGTGTCAAGGTGCTCTCACAAAATGGCTGCCATAGGAGGGGACTTGCTCATTCATAAAATGGCTGCTAGGGTGGACGTGGCTCTTCACAAAACACTCATTTCCCATAAGGCAAACTGCTGAGGTTAAAACAGATGTAACTTGCCTAAAACTCTTAGTACAAGGCAGGGGTGGAGTCTGAGCTCCAAACACAAAACCAGTTTTGAGCCCAAATAAAGATGGTGCTGGAGGGCAGACCTGCACTTTGCAGCATGCCAGCCTCCCAGTTATTTTTTTTTAAACTCTTAAGAAATGTAATAAAAATCAAGAGGAACAGGCAGCGTGGCAGATGCCCATGGGTACCACGGTACAGACCCAAGATCTGTCTTATAACTAGCTACTTGTCCAGTCATCACTGACAAGCAAGAATTCACTCCAGGCAACCACCCCAGCAAGCATTTGTGAATCGGAAGAGAGTTGGTTTCTTTCCCCTGCCCCCCTTTCAGGCAATCAACATACTACAAATGACTCACATACGTATATCTAGGCAAGTATGCTTACAGGTCATGCAGGCTTATTTACATGGCTAGAATAAATAATTTCCCCCTGTTTTCCCTCCCTCCCGCCTCCACTGTTACAATTAGTTAGCAAACCCTGCTAACCTCACTTATTTCCATCTAGTTCCTGTGTTTTTCAGCAATAATTTTTACCACCTTTATCTGCACTACAAGCTGTCACTTCCTTAAAGATCCAGCAGCATAATACCATGTTACTGACAGGAAATATAGCATTTTATCAGGCAGTTTTTGGCCCTGACAATGCAAACATTCCACAGTTTATTACAACTGGCTTATGCTTATTCATTCTCACCAACTTCCCATGCAATAACTAGGCTGCTTAAGATCTAACCACATGAGGAGGAGGATTCCAGAAATTCCACAAGGACAGAAAGACACAGATGAGCATAGCTGATAACCACATGCCTGATGCTTTCTGCAGCTTCTGACAACAGTACATATTTCCAATCTGCAAGAAACCAACGACGGAATTCACAAAATGGCTTATCTGTGTATTTATTTACAATGTTGGTATGCTGTCCCCTAACATAATGTGCTCTGTGCAGCTTACAATAAACATACATAAAAATAATTTAAATATAAAAGAGAAGATAAAACCTAAAAGCAACCCCCCCACACAAAAATGTAAGAAAACAAAGCACATGGCACCCCAACATTAAACATACAGATTTTAAAACTCAGATACCCAAACTACAGGAATGATTTAAGAGGCTGGGTGAACAGAAAGGTCCTCACATGGTGCTGAAAAGACCACAGAGGTGGTGCCAGGCAGTGCTGTAAGTTTGCTGGAAAATTTTGAATTGGAAAACTTTCCAATGCAAATTAGGTTAATTTACATATGGTCATTTGCACAGGGAAAAATTCAGTTTTGTGACCTGTCTCTAGGAAATGGCTGATTTTAGCTGCATTGGAATTGCTGGGAATGCTACTGAGAAATTGCTAACCCACCTCTCTCAAAGAAATATAAGTTGTCTTTCTATAACATGCCATGTAAAGAACCATTCAACATGTTTAATGATACATAAGTAAGAATAGAGACTGTATTAAAGAGAAGGCACTCAAGACACAAGCAGGTCCACAATGAATTCTGAGTAAGTGATATCTATAACTAATTGGCAAAGAGCTCTGGACGATATCTAAAAAAGAATGCAGAGTTTATGCCCATCACTCAAGGTCAAGGGTTATTTGAGGAATGAAGAGTGTTGGGTAGTAAACCAAGCTGTGCTTAGAGTTAATGGTTGAAAATTAATGGGCAATAAATATTTTGAAAGATATACACTATCAAATCTGAAATACTGATTTTTTAAAAAGTTTATACAATTAGATTTTAAGTAGTAAATTTTGAGATGGGAGTTATTTCCTCAAAGATATGACTTAGGATCAAACTTGTCTGGCCTGAAAGATGTATGTTAATCTTAAACCTTTTTGTATTTTAATCTCATTGGAATTTTTGAGGAGTTAAGGCTGAGCTCAAATATATGGGGTAGTAAACAAGTAATGTTGTAGAAAGTGTACAAGTATGCTCTGATGTTTTGGGCATATCAGCTTCTTAACATCCACAAGCTCACCAGTGCCTGTGTACCTGCCTATTATCCAGAACTGGGTAAGAGACTTGGGCTTAGAAAGCTCTCCTCTTAAATTCTTAAGCTAAGATTATAGAACATATGCATTTTTATTACTGTTGTTTTAACCTACATGGCTGTAACTGATGTCATGTAAGAATGCATGTTGAATAAAAATTGAAAAAGGATCTCTGGATCGTTCCTTACTAACTCTCGTTAGTACAACACCAAGTCTGAACCTAACCTCTGGTAATTTGTGTACTCTTTGTTTAAAGCATTTAGAGGTGCAATCCTATTGACTGTGTCCTCGCCGTTCGGAAGCCCCCAAACTCAGAGGCTTCTGAGTTTCCTATGCCCTGCCAGCCTGAAGCCAACAAGGCAGGCGGAGCGGCAGAGGTGATCTTTGCCTCCCCGTCCTCCAATCTCTGGTATTTTCACTAGATGGACTTTTTAGCCCATCTAGCGAGGGAGCTTTGGAAGGGGAGGGAAGGCAGCTGAAAGAGGCTCAGGATGACTTATATGCTGGTCCCTCCAGACTCCTCCCCACCCCACCCATCGCAAAAACCCCTTTTGCCCTCTCTGAGGTCAAGCTTCCAACCTTGGAGAGGCAGATGGCACAGTTATTTCAGTGCCAGCTATGAGGTGGAGGGGGCTGGAGTCGGATCTCTGACCTCCCCCTTCCAAGGTCAGAGTGCTGTCTCTGACTTCAGAGGGGTTTTACGAGCAATCCTATGGTCCCTGGGATGCTCCCCATAGGACTGCTCTCTAACTTACTATATATAGGTAACTGGCAACCAAGGGCTTCCTAAATACAGAACTATAGCTCAGTTCTACTTACTTACTTACTTACTTATTTATTTAATTTCTATACCGCCCAATAGCCGAAGCTCTCTACTTAACAGAGGCAAAATCTACAACAGTTTGTATTGGAAGGTTTTCCATTACAAATTAGGTTAAATTGAGTAGTTCAATTTGCATCAGAAGATTTTCTGATCTGGCCTAGAGAGATCTAATTTAGGGTGCAATCCTATCGGGATGTGCAGGTGGAACAAGAAGGGGATCCTCTCTTCCATGCTCTGGTTGCCTTGCATTTGCGGCTAGACAATCGATTTTGACTGTTTAGCTGGGGGCTGGGGGAAAAGGCGGGGCATAAATGCAATAAATAAATAAATAAATAGGAAGTGTCGTAAGGATGCTTCGGCGGTCTCCTCCCCTTCCCCGGGAACACCCCCATTAATGACTGCAGAGATGGGGAAGGACCATGCCACCTATGAGGGGGCGAGGAGTGCAGTTTCTGGCAACTGAGCTTGGAGCAGTAGCAGCCATAGGACTGCTCTCTTGGTATGTATATTTTACTTATATTTAGTAAACAACACAGCTTTTTTTTAAAAAGTGCCCCATGTTAATTTTTGTCCCAATATACCATAAGTAGTTGACCTGAATATTTGAGGGTGAAAACTAAAGCAAATATAATGTGATTTAAATGTTATATTATGTAGAAAATTTGATTAGAATACTTATAAAAATGTAAATACAATAGTATGCACTTTCCTTACATTGTTTAAATTTAATGAAAAAAAAACCCCAAAATACTGAAAACTGTTGATACACTAATAGATTTTAGCAACCCTAAGAATTGTTCATGATATGCTGACAATCACTCATCTATTTCAACAGAGTTCAGTTCTCTTCTGCTAAGGTTGTTGGGTCATCTTCAGTTTCACTGTCATTACCTATTGGTTCTATTTCACACTGAGACATATACGTATTTCAATAACATATATGTATTCTCTCACATGTCTGCTAGGGATAATCACCTGAAAAACATTAATTACAACTTTGAAACTACCAAGCTGCCCTAATATTGTATTTGCAATTGTCGTACATTCATTTCTACTCATGAACTTATGAAAGGGAACGTTCTCCGCCCCATGTCACTGGTGCCAGATGAACCTCTCTGGGAAAGCTGTAGTGGTGGAGTACCACTACCAAAAAAAGTGTACGAATCTCTGATTTCCACGTATGCATATTTCAAAGACTTGGCCCAGTGTAGGGATGCTTAAGGATCTCATTTGGTCTGCATTTCGAGGTGAACTGACACCATCCACACCTCCAGGACTAACTGGAAGTTATCCTTCCAATTTTGGAATGCACTTCTCAGCTCAAAAAAAGCGTAACAAAATGTTATTAAGATGCACATTTTAGGATTAAATATAGTTGGCAATGCGTATTTTGTGAGAGAATACATTCAAAAATATGCATTTAAATATAAACTTTCATGCTTAAAAAAAAACACACAGATTAACGTGGAAATGAGACCAAACAGACTTATGAATAAACATCTCAGAAACTGACACAGACCAGAAATAGACTGATCCATCCATCCCTAGCCTATTTCAATTCTAACAACAAATCATGGTTTATTGTTACGAGAAAGATCCTGCCCAAGTCTCAGGCTTGCAATGCCCCACAGCCCCTCTCCTCCTTCGCATGCAAGGAGCTTGAAAGCATCCGCTTTTGAAATAGTTCGCTGAACTGCAGACCGGAAGGTCGGCAGGACAGCAGTTCGAGACCCGAGTGCCGCGTGACGGAGTGAGCTCCCGTCTTCAGTCCCAGCTCCTGCCAACCTAGCAGTTCGAAAGCAAGAAATTGCAAGTAGATAAATAGGTACCGCCTGGGCGGGAAAGGTAACAGCGTTCTGTGCACCTCGGTGTTCAGTCATGCCGGCCACATGACCACGGAAGCGTCTTCGGACAGCGCTGGCTCTTCGGCTTAGAAACGGGGATGAGCACCGCACCCTAGAGTCGGACACGACTGGTTGGGGACACCTTTTTAATGGCCAAACATGGGGAACTGTGGTTATTGTGACTTTATTGAGACTGTAATTGTGGTTATTGTATTGTTATTAACCGGGATTATGACTGGCCTCCAAATAATCCAGTGAGCTTCCATAGCTGAGTAGTATTTGAACCCAGGTACCTCCCTGTGCACTCTTCACTGTACCATACTGGATTTCGTACTGCACGCTCCGGGGGGAGGGGGGGAGCGCTGAGTTCCAAAACACAAAGGCACTCTTTTGAACCCAAACAAAGATGAAGCTGGAGGGCAGCCCTTTGTTTTGCAGCATGCCAGCCTCCTCGTTAAAATGATTAATTAAAAAAGATCTCAAGAAATTAAATAAAAATCAGAAGAGTTAAGGAGTCTGCCAGGAGCCAAGGAAGGTGTCTGTGGGCACATTGGTGCCCGCAGACACTATACTGGAGATCCCAGATGTAAAGGATGCAGACAAATGCAAGTTTGCCTGTCTTGCATTATTTATAGCAGTCACTGAATCTGTTACCTTGACACATAATTTTTAATCTACTTTCTAAAATCCACACACAAATCCATTAGCAGCTATGCTAATAACTCAGGGTAAGGCAACTCCTAAAAGCATTCATTAAGTATGCAGGCCCATGCCCTCCACCCCCCACAACAAAAATGAAAAGAAGAGAAAGGGGAAAAAATTTAAAGAAACAAAGGGCAGCTCTACAAATTAGTACAATGCCTATGTATAACACAGTGTTCCATAAGCCAACCAACAAAGCAAGGGTAATTCAGATTCAGACAGGCTGTTCTGGGTCTCTTAAATGAGAACAAAAACCTTAGCAATTAGAGGGCTCTGCACAATCTTAGGATGCAGCTGAACAATTCTGCATATGGCATAAACCATGGACTAGTATATATGGTTTACATTCTGCACCTCCTTATTAGCTATGCAACCCAATCCTATGCAAGTTAAATCAGAAGTAAGCCCCACTGAGTTCAATGGATCTTCCTCCCTATCCATGCATAGGAGGGCTGCAGCCTTAGGCGACATAAACATCATTATTTATTTAGTATATTTATAACTTACCGTCCTTCCATCATGGAATTCAAGGGGGTTTCTCCAGCATTGTACTTCTGGGTACGGATAAGTGGACTGCTTTTAATCTCTCTCTTCTTGGTAGAATTAATGCCATAAAGATGAATATTATTCTGAAGTTTAATTTTCTTTTCCAAAAAGGTCCTATTTATATATCCAGTCCAATATCAAATGGCTGGGAAAACTCATTATCAAATTTTGTATGGGAAACAAAGAAACCAAGGTTAACAAATTAATAATAAATAAGACTTGGGCTAAAGTTGGCCTTGGTATATCAAAACCTAGATAACAGTAGTGAAAGAAATGGGTAGCACCTTTTGCTCCTATATAGCATCTGTAAGAAATGAGAAAGAGTTCTATTTCGATGGACATTTAGGTGATTTTTCAGTTAATATGACCGATCTATGAATCTATTTGAAAAGGGTATATTATCTTATGAACAAGTAATATAGCCTTCCTCAACCTGTTGCCCTCTAGATGTTTTGGATTTCAATTCCCATCTGCCCCAACCATAGCCAAATGGCCAAGAATGCTGGGAGTTATAATTCAAAACATCTAGAAGGCAACAGGTTGGAGAAGACTTAAATAACTAGAATAGATATCCACCTTTCAAACTACATATTTCATTCAAAAACCAAATGGAAGGCATGATATTTTAAGGGTGCAATCCGATACGTGTGTAGACAGAAAAAAGTCTTACAACTCCCAGCATTCCTCAGCATGGCTGGCTGGGGAATGCTGGGAGTTGTAGGGTTTTTATGTGTCTAAACATGCATTGGATTGTGCCATAAGACCACTAACTAAATTTGAAAAACAAAAACAGATGTTTCAAGTGATAAAATCATATCGTTTCAAAAATGTATAATATCCTTTTATTCATTTTTATTTATTTATTTGTCTAGATAGTTATATCCCACTTTTTGAGGCTGAGGCCTTCACACACGGCACACATATAAATAGAATACAAATATGCTAAAAAAAAAAGAGTAAAAAAACCAAAAACAAACATAAGGTAATAAACATAATCCAACTACAAGAGATAAAAGAATCTAGAGAGCCAGAACAAAATACATATCAAGAGCTTGTGATGGAGTGGCACATTTGGGAGGCCTATTCAAAGACTTGAAAGAGTGAGTGAAATAAACACATGGTGATTCTTGACCTTAGACTTGACGGAGATTTTTGACCTTAGTCTAAAAGAAAGAATAGCATCTGATACGGAGCTAAAATTGAAGAATTTTGTTCTTTTTTATTTGGGAAAGGTTCACTATTTTCTTTATCTCTTACTCATAGGAGCATTGTTTTAAAATGGCAGTCCAGTGGCACCTGACATCTTGAAAGATAAATAAAATGCCAAAGACCAGAAAAGGAATTTGTTGGACACTACAAAGCTCTCAAAGCTGCATTTTCCATATGTGGTGGAAAGGGACTGCAAGTGAGCTAACATATTTTAGAAAATGGTAAACCGTGTTATTAATTAAGTACTTCATCAATTAAAACTGGATCCATTATTGTTTTTACTTAATTATATTAAATATATTCCCTCTGTCAGAACCCAAGGATCTCTTCTTTATATTTTAGTGGCAGCACAAATAATATATGCAAAGATGTGGAAAACTGAAATGAAGTTTAGAAAGAAAGAGTTAATCAGTAAGATATGGGAGCTACTTAACTTGATAAAGTAATCAGCTTATCAAAAATCCAGTGCTTAATATATGGAAGCCCTACATAATTTTGAAACTATGAGACATAGTTTCTCATAGTGTGAGTGAGAGAGACATCTAGTACTGTATCCTTAGGTATAGATTTTGATTATTTAAAAAGTAGCTTATTGTTTACATAAGAACTTAAGATGAGCCATGCTGGATCCCACTTCAAAGCCCTATCTGTTCCAGCATTCTGTTCCCACAGTGGCCAACGAGTGGGAAGCCCACTAGCAGGATGTGAGGGCAATAGCACCCTTCTGCTTCTGTACCATAGCAACTGGCATTGAGAGGCATACTGCCTCTGATACTGGAGGTAATATATAGCCATCTCAACTAGTACCATTGATAGCTTTATCCTCCATGAATCTGTCTAATCTCCTTTTGAAGCCGTCCAAGATGGCGGACATTGCTACATCTTGTAGTAGCAAATTTCACAGTTTGACTATGCACTTTGTGAAGAAGTACTTCCTTTTATCGGTGATGAACCTCCCACCATCCAATTCTATTGGACCACCCTAGTAATGATGACCACCAGACTCCCAGACCCTCCTGATTTTTATTTCATTTCTTAGAATTTAAAACTGCTCTTTTTTTTAACTGGGAGGCTAGCATGCTGCAAAGCAAAGTGCCACCTTCCAGCATTATCTTTATTTGGGATCAAAAGGATGGTTTGGAGCTTAGATCCCACCTCTGCTTTGTACTTAGCTTCTTGGGCAAGTTATTTTTATTTTAGTCTCACCAGTTTGCCTTCTTGAAAAGGAGTGTTTTGTGACTTGCTATGTGACTCGCTATGTCCACCATGGCAGCCATTTTATGAATGGACAATCTGCACCCTATGGCAACCATTTTGTGAGAGCACTCATAACACTCTCAAAATTTCAAATATGCCCACTGACACAAAAAGATTGGCGACTCCTGGTTTATGCTCCCCCCATCCTTTCCCAGCTCCTATCTGCCAAAATGGATTTCCTAGGAAAGACCCTATGAGTTCCCCATTATGTCCAAACTGAGCAACTTTGGTTTAACATTGGTTAACAAACCAGGATCATCAGGACCTCTGCACCAAGCCACACATGACAGAAAGAGGTGAGGGAGGAGCATGTGGCCACAGTGCTCAGCCACAGCTTAATCATGGCTCATGAAAGTATAGACGAACATCTGAATGCAGCCGGTAAAAGGTTAAAAGTAGTACAAAAAAAGTAGTTGTAGGGGTTAAAGCTTGCTCCTTGGTCGAAAAGAAGGATGAAGAGTACAGGCCTCAAGGAATATCGGAAGATGTCTTACTCAGACCACTGGTCCATCTAGCTCAATATTGTCTGCAGTGACTGGCAGCATCTCTCCAGGGTTGCAGATAAAAGCCTTTCCCAACCCTACCTGGAGATGTCAGGGACTGAATCTGCACAATGCATTCTGCATTCAAAGCGTGTGCTCTAGCACTGAGCTATGGCCCTTCCCCTCTATTTTCATGCCCAACTAGATCTTTAGGAATTGGCATGGCAATGACCACCAGAATTTATCAATAATAGCAGGAACTTCCTCTTTTCTTCTACCAAATAATTTATTTTTTCCATGACTGGTTAGGTTATTTTCTTTTGCATAGTTAATTTTAGGGGTTTCACTTGATATCAGTCCTCAGGGGGCAAGGCAAGGCATCCGCTTAACAACAGCCCATGAGAATCAGGCGACCACTGCAAATGGCATGTTTACATAGCCACACTGTCAAAGAATTGTGAGTCTGTCTTTTATAACAGTCCAGATAAGGGTTGGGCAATGTGGAGCCCTTGACCTAATTTCAAAATCCATCTGCAAGCAATCAGTTCAGACCTCTGGAAAGAGCAACTTGTCCTTTCTCTAGCAAGCCCACTGGGTGGGGAGGAAGAGAAAAGGAAGGAAGGAAGGAAGGAAGGAAGACGGCCTACCCACTTTTGGCTCCAGCCTTGTCCACCCGCTCGTGACATGCGGCCCCCAAATGATTAGCCCTGAGGGAATTCAGCCCACAACAGAAAAAAAGTCTCCTACTCCTGCTCTAAATGTTCCCTTCTCTTGCAAGTCACATCCACCTAGTCCCCAATTATTTGGTGGTTTAGTAAGGCAGACTATTATTCAGTCACCAGATAATTGACTGAAAAGCCAGAAGTCTTAAAGCCCAATGCTAAAACAGCTCTCACCTCGAAAGGGCATAGTGAGCCCAAATCAGTCTAGGCCTGAGACCAAGGCTCCAGAGGCAAAAGGATTGGACAATTAAGCCACACTGTGCTGGCAGGATCAGGCAGGCATCTAAAATTCCTCGGAGATGTCTTTTGTTAGAGTTTCTAGAAGGGAATGAGATCCCCACCCCCAACCCCCAAAACACAGCACTATGTGCTACTGAGTTCCCAGGCAATTATGTCAACTAAACCACAAAAATCCTCTAGGTCTCTGGTGTTGTAAATTTATATTACTTGATTCTGGCCATGGCTTGACAGAAACCATTCATTTGACCCCCTGAGGCGGTTTTTACGTACTAACAGAGTTCTCTTAGTGTACCATTAAAGAAGTTTTCCACAACTTCGAAGTTTCTATAATATTGGGGCACAGGTGGGGAAGCTGGCCAACACGCAACAGAATGAGCCAGGGCGAGTCTTAAGATCTGCAGACCATGGGATAAGGGACGTGAGGGAAGAGAGAGCAATTTGTATTATCAGCAATATAGACTAGAGCAATATAGTCTATATCAGCAATATAGACTGGCTGAAAAAGTCATGGAAGCACAGCACACTGGAGAGGTTGGGGGGAGTGATTTGTAAAATTTGTCACAATGCAACAGGGAAGGAGGGAGGTTTCTCAAACTGTGGGTCAGGACCCACCAGTGGGTCTCAGCCAACCTTTAGGTGGGTCTCAATCCTTCAGACTGTCCCATGCCATGGCTACACTATGCACACTGCATAGGCTGGTGTGTCAGCCGGAGGTGGTTAGAGATCAAAGATAATATTTTCAATAATAATTTTTAAAAACTGGGAATAAAGGGGAATATGAGAGGGAAATTTGTTATAGGAGGAAGTGAATTTAAAAGCAGAAAGGAGGGATGAAAGACACTGGCAATTAGGGATACAGTACAATGAACCTTTATTGCTCAAAGCCATAGGCCATCACAATTAAAAAAATAATAATACAATAACAATATAAAATCAATTTCAAAACAGTACACAAACAATCATTAAAATGACACATTTGCATTTCACTTCCCCTCCAGAGCAACAGCCGCAAAATCCTTCCCCCTAGATTTATATGAGGGTACAGTATGATGCCTAACTCTTAATTTTCTGGCAGTCAGGCAGATTTTGCAACCTGGGTCATAACATATACATTGTTGCCTGCAGTGAATGTACAAATCTGATCCAAGGAAGGTCTATTTGACAGAAAACAAAGGATATGGTGGAGAAATTTATATCTTGGAATTTATATCTTCGCTGCCATACAAATGGCAGCGAAGTCAATAGTGTTCAATATCCTCAACTTCACCAGACTCACAGATATAAAGGTGTAAATGAGGCATTGTCAAAAAAACCCTCGGGATACGGTACAAGTTAAGTGTCAAAGAAGGGGAGAACAAATGACAGGAGATGAAAGAGAAGACTTTGAGAGGTATGGGAGGAGAAAAACAATATAAAAGTTTTATCTACTTAAGAGTAGGGGTCCCTATCCTTTTTGTGTTAGTGGACACATTTGGAATTTTGAGAGAGTATCATGGGCACTCTCACAAAATGGCTGCCATGTAGGGGCTTGCTCATTTATAAAATGGCTGCCATGATGGGCACGGCCAGTCACAAAACACTTGTTTCCCAGAAAGCAAGCTGGTGAGACTACTAGAAAAGTACCTACCCCAAGAACCTACGTAACATGGCAAAGGTGCGGGTCTGAACTCCAAAATATAAAACCACTCTTTCGAACCCAAATAAAGATTTTGAACCCTAATAAAGGGCAGCACTTTGCTTTGCAGCCGGGCAATCTCCCAGTTAAAAAATAATTTTAAATAATCTTAAGAAATAGTATTAAAATCAGGAAAGGCAGGAGTCTGGTGAGCACCAAAAGAGATATCCATGGCCACATTGATGATCATGGGCATCATGTTGGAAACCCAGATTTAGAGCCTTTGGATCAGCAAATTCTTCCTGAAACAGGGAGGCTGAATAATGATACCGCCGAAGCTACTGACTGTACTTGAGGAACGCTGAATTATGGAACTCCCAGCTACAGGGAAATAGCTATGGAAAAGAATTTAGCAATTTTAAGAGAGGGATTAGGTATCAATATAAAATGGTATCAGCAATTGCCAGCTGATTATACCAAACTCCAAACTCCACCTCCATCTGTCGCCATTTTGTGATGGGTGAGCCGCGCTCATCTCCAGCTCTCTCAAATGGGCCCTGGGGATCGAAAGTTTGAGAACCCCTGCCCCATTCCATTTCCCCTTCCTTGGTTTTCTGTCCCGTTCCCCTGTCCCCCGCCCACTCTCAACAGTCCATCAGCATCCCATTGCCAATGAGCATGTTCAGTCCTCCCAGGGCCATTGAGCGTTTTTTCCCTAAGTGTTTTGTGCACTTCTGCAAACCCTCGAGGTTCGGTCAAGCCTGCTGTAACCTCCTTCTTGTGGGTGGTGCCACTTTGACTACATAAGAATCTAAATTCTGAGAAGGAATGTATTATTTGTATAGAGCAGGGGTACAGAACCTCTCTCAGCTCAATTCCATTTTGAAGAAGCATTCCAGTGGTGGGTGGGACAGAAGGCAAGGTGGGGGAGAGAGACAAAGTCAAAAAGGGACCAAAATACCAGCATATTTTAGATTAACCCTCTTACTGCTAGTAACTAAACCTCAGAAGAGGCATTTCAACCTTTTAGAATGGGAGAAAAACACGCAAAAGCTGGGAAACTATCAAATGATTGGCAGTTGGAGGAAAAGGGGTGGGACCAGGTTGGAGGGGGGGCATGGTGTTCTGGGGAGCCACAGAGGACCAGACTTGGGGTAGATTTGGTCCCTGAACCTGATGCTGTGCATCCCTGGTTGATAGGATTACTCTTTGAGTAAAACAGTATCATTGACTTCTAGAGGTTGCAACCTGCCAAGAGCCCTTCGGATAGGTTGAATTATAAATCTAAGCAAGTATAATGATTCGTTTTAGCAGAAGGCAGGCAAAAAGGAGGGTAAACCTTTCAGAGGAATGGGACAACTTGCCCATTTTGGTGTACACAGTGGCCCAATGGCTGGCCACAGCTTTCAATTCTCTATGCCTGAAAACAATTCTGTGACAAGAAAAGCCACATTAGACAGCTGGAATAAACTATACAAATTTATATTTATTTTAAAAAATGGATTTTACACGCCTTCTGGAGATAGGCCAATGAACACCCCTTCAACACTGAAAACCCACTCTTAACTTTTGAGATTCTACTAGGCATTGCCTGCACATTTTAAATCCACCTTTTGCAGTCCTAAGGGCTAACCCCCACCGCTTTGTTTTTTTAAAGATGCTGAATTTTGCACCCAGCAACAAATGTTGTGCTTGCACAGTCTAACTCTGGAATTGTGAAGCATGCATAGCCCTGCACTTGATATACTCCTCCAACTGAAGGCAGGATGGGGTGAGGGGAGATTGCTGATGAGAATGCACTCTATCCTGCCTTTAAACAGCATATGCCACTCAGAAGTGAGCAATGCCCTCTATATAGTCTCATAAGCACACATACCATAAGAGTCAACAACTTCATGAGGTTTCTGGTTCAAGTGAGCTAACAGTACAGGATAGTCAGTGACAGGGAATAAAATGTCCTTTGTAAGAGCAAAGCTAGCTCCAGACATGCATTACAGACTACTGAGGGTCATTTAAGAAAGAAAATGAATTGAAGCAGCAGCGGCAATAGGGAAGACAAATTCTATCTCTGTTACCCATATGAAACACTTCTTGTGCATTTTTAATTAGCAGAAGCTGTGTGTGAATAAAACTGGGAAGTGCAGGAATGTACCAGAGTGAGGTTGGATTTGGAATGCAGAATATGGCCTTAAGAGCAAAATCTAGAAATCTCCTCAGAATCACAGTATTCTCATGTCCCTCAGGAAAAAAAAAATAGCATGTTTCAGGGACACACACACACCTGAAAATGAGCAGATTGCACTTGCTTTTAAGGTTAAAAAGCAGAAGAGGTCTAGTTCGGTTTTTCAGAAGTCAACAAGTTATATTTCTGCACTCAGTTGCTTCCAGGCCTACTGTTTAGCCCAGAGACCAAGGGTGATTTAATAGGAAAAGGCTGCTGGCATATGGCAAACTCACTATGCAAGTGGCAACAATACAAGCTGGAAGAGAACTGTCAGGAAAAGGTGTGCTTTTTGTTAGTTACGATGATCTCGATATCCTACTCAATTTCTCCAGTAACCATTTTTTAATGCTTAACTATAACTTCCATTAGGTCATTAAGAAAACAAACTATTTTTCAATCAGGAGATCATTTCGCAATCAATCAAGAAGTTTCTCTCCCCATTTAATGTGGTAGTTCATTGCCCTATAATTGAGAACAGCACTTCCTACCCCCTTCCCAAAACAGTTATAATATAGCTATACGACTTCAGATACGGTAGGCAGACCATGCAACATTTGTTCAGTCGATGTGGACGCTGAACTGAAGCTTGTCAGGTTAGGAATCTAAAACCCAGAGGGGTAAAAAAAACAACTATACAGCAGCAGGGAACAGTCTGTCTTTGCTAGGTATGGGATAAAAGAAAATAAAGAGTCCCTGATATGCACCACTGTATTAAAAATTAAATCAATCATTGAGCAAAGGAACAATAAAGATGCCTTATAAAATTAACCTGAAGGGAACAGTTTCTCCCCCCCTCCCCACTTCTGCTTCTTCTGCTGCTTCTTTAGCAATTACATTTGATAAAGGAGAGAATAAACTCAGTGTTAGGAACACAGGAAGCATCTTTATACTGAGTCAGACCATTGTATTGTCAACACTGACTGGCAGCAGGTCTTCAGGGTTTCAGGCAGTAGCCCTACTCGAGATGCCAGGTACTTCGACATGCAAAGCAGCTGCTCTACCCCTGAGCTATGATGTGAAGGCCCAAGTCACATGACTGTTTCTGGGGTGCAAATGTTACCATGAGCTGACCTTTCCCCACCCTCACAGCATATGAACATACAAAGCTCAGTTGTGACTGGTACCAGAAATAAAATATGGGGGGGGGGGTGCACGGAAGGGGCAAAGTATATGGAGAGGGGGACTTTTGTTCCTCATGTTAGATTGCTGGAAAAAAATAACAGTATATTGGACATTCACACTCTAATCCTAGACATTTTCTTTGAAGCATGTCCTATTGATTTTGATGGAGTTTACTTTCAAGTAATCATTCTTAAGACAGCTGCCTTATTAAAATTTCCAGGGAATAATTCAGTTATAATTTGTGTATAACTGTATATAACTCTCCATTTTTAAAAGATGGGATCTTTTTTCCCTGTTCTTAGTTTTGGTGTGTGCGGTGTTTTAAGTTTCTAAGGGCACAATCCTTATGTGTGTTTAGACAGAAAAAAACTTCCAGTTGTAGGACTTCTTTCTGTCTAAACATGCACGGGATTGTGTAAATTGTTTTTAAACTGTTAAGTCACCTTGAGGACTCTTCCTGGGCTGAACGGCAACTCAGAAATACATTTCTAAATAAATATATGAGAAGTGCCTTTCCTTCAAGTAACCTCATTGGAGCACCTTGTGGGGAAGGGGGGGGTGACACTTGCCCTGGCTATGATGAAGTTGCCTTATGTCATGGTGGTTCATGGGGCAGGGGAGGCTTGAGGGCATTTATAAAATTAAAAAGTAGCCCAGGAGACCTGTGGCACCTTAAAGACTAACACATTTATTTTTGCATAAGCTTTCTTTAAGCAACATCTTACTTCATCAGACAAATGAACTGTGCAAATGTATATTATATAAGCATGAGTGTACATACTCACACACACACAGCATTTATATTTATAGCACCGCTTGAGGCAGCCATTTTGTAATTGTGCCCACAACACTTTTTCAAAATTCCAAATGTGCCCACAGACCCTGAGCTAGCCTATTACTTTTTGCTTTAGCAGCTCTCCAAGGTCTCATGCAGAGGTTTCCCCCAGCTCTGTTGACCATAGGTCCTTTTTGAAAAGAAAATACAGACATTTAA
The DNA here is from genome assembly GCF_057233095.1 of Heloderma suspectum. NCBI lineage: Eukaryota > Metazoa > Chordata > Lepidosauria > Squamata > Helodermatidae > Heloderma > Heloderma suspectum. Next base: position 25,951,440 of record NC_139461.1, on the reverse strand, counting down.
TATTCAGAGGATAATTGTCTGACAGGATTGAAACCAACAGCAGCCTATTCTGTGTCCTGGTGCCCTTTGTAGTGAGCCATTCAAGAAACAAATATTCAAGGCTCAAGATTCATATGATAAAACTTGTAGAAGCCCCTCCCAAAATAGTTGAAGGCAGTACTTGCAGTTTTGCTACACATGGTTAATGTGGACTACAGCCTCCGCCCTCCCAATTACTTTTACTGACAATGAGGATGAATCAGAAGGAAACTGATATATTGTGTGGGCCTTTTATTTGCTTAGTTCCCCTCATCTGTGTCCTAAAAGCACGCAAGCCTGTTTGGGCTTGAACCTTCCCCTTTTCTTTAAGAACTCATAGTTTAAGATTCTGGCCCCTAGAACTGTAATGCGATGAACACAAAAGGAAAATGAATTTTGGTTGCATTTATTGTTTTTAAAGCAGGTTTTTCAAGAAATTGCAAGGACTTTTGGAAACTTGGCTTGGGAGCAGCATGGCAATTTTTTTTTTGGTTACTTGTTGGTCAATTGTACTCTACCAGTTTTCTCACACAGCACAACACAGATGTCTAATTACAAGGGCGGGCCAACATACAGCCCACAAACCACATACAGTCCATAAGGAACTTTGATGTGGCACAATTACAGCTTGTTAAAATCACAGTCAGAAACCCTCATGCTATTGCAATGATCCCAAGGTGCACACTTGCATTCCAAAGTCAATGAGACTTACTCATCAGTAGACATATTTAGGATTAGGCTGTAAATACATTTCATTTAAATAGAATCTGCTAGTAAATACGGTTCGGATTAAAACCTAAGGCTTACAATTAAGCACTCTGTTAATTGCAGCTTCAGTGCCCGTAGGTTTCTCCGGGTCATACAAGCAGAGTCTAAAACCCCGTGTGGAATGAGTACAAACAGCTAAACAGGGTTTGGCGCTATAGTAGCTCTCTAACTCAACCCCTTCCAGATGTTTCCATTAATTGTATGCCATTTTTAGCATACAAAGAAAGACACACATGATAGAAATCTTTAAAATTAGCTTCCTTCACCCTTGTCCTTTCCACCTTTTCAACTCCCTCAATATGCAGTGTGAGGATTATTTTTTTAAATTAAGTAAAATAGGCTCTCTACATGCATGTCAGGCCATATATATGCATAATGGGACTCTCTGGCTGTGGGTTATGGTACAGTGCAGTTACAGAATATAAGGTTTGATCTTGTGTTGGGACAGGCTACATAGTTAAGGAATTCATGTTTAAAATTCAGGCATTCTGCAAAATGCTACAGGCGACGTTATAAAGCCACAGTTGCTGTCCACGTATTAATTATCTGACCATATAAACAAAAGTTATTTTGGAGAAGCTTAATAGACCTTTTAAAACATTGCTGGGAATGAACTGCACACAACATACAAGAAAAATACATATACTGCACTTCTCTCTTGGTAATATGATGCATAAAAATACTGCATGATCTTTCTAGAATATTAGGGGAAAGCAAGAAATTGCGAGTAGATAAACAGGTACCGCTTCGGCAGGAAAGGTAACAGCGTTCCGTGCACCTCGGTGTTCAGTCATGCTGGCCACATGACCACGGAAGCGTCTTCGGACAGCGCTGGCTCTTCGGCTTAGAAATGGAGATGAGCACCACTCCCTAAAGTCAGACACGACTGGTTGGGGACACCTTTACCTTTTTTTAGAGGTCTCCAAGTAAACTTTAAAATTGTTTCAGCAGTCTTAACCAATGCTCAGCTCCTTCCTGCCTTCTATCCTTTACCTTCAGCCCCTTCCAAGGGAACACCTTCTACAAGCCTGCAGTCAACTCATTCCCATTCCTTCTATGTCCATATCACCCCATGGCCTGTCCCTCATCTAGCCTCACTGCAACATACCAAGTCTGGCCCCCAAATCCAGGTTTCCTGGAGAAATTGAAGAGGACAGATAGCTTACCAAGTTCTTCCAGGATACTCGTTTCAACATCCCATTTGTCTAGATGTTTAAGGTGTGAATCATAAGCTGATCTATCTATCTATCTATCTATCTATCTATCTATCTATCTATCTATCTATCTAGTTACATGTATATCTGGGGCATCTTTAAGGGTAGCATCCTTAAAGATGAGTTCCACCATTAAAGGAATATATCCTCTGAATTGGAATATATCCAATTCAGAGGTTCCTGCCTAATTTTTCTTTCCTCCCAATAAATCATCATGAAAACTGTATCTCAGAGTTCCATCGAAAAATGTAGTTCAAAGTACCAGTTCAAAACAGGTGGCTGAGCATTCTGACATTTCTTGCTTATGTGGACAGGGGGTATAATTAGCATGAAATAACAACCACAGGATAAAAATGTCTAAATCTTGATTTGAATCTTGAAGAAGAAAGCCCAGAGAAGGTGCTTCACTGAAGGTAACCTCAAAACTTCCACTACATTTCACCTCCTCCCAGTCACACAATTCACAATCTATAGATGCCCAAGTTATCCCACTGCATCTGGAGAAATATTAATATTTAGCATTTCTGTAGCACTTTAGTGTTCAAGGCATTTAACATACATTATTAGCTTGGTCATCCTTACAACAACCCAATGAGGTAGGCCAGCAATTTTATCCTCATCTTGCATATCCCTGCAATATAAGACGCTAAGAGGTAATGGTTGCTTGGTTGTCATGTTATACCTTGGTTTAGCGCAATATGAACAAGCCTCCCAGGTTCACACACGTCCCCTTCCCCTCTCTTCCTCCTGTGCAACCAAGAGGTAGAGTTATGAAGCTTTCAGGTTCACAATTTAAAGCTTAAATTCAGCTTGTCGTTGCATCTGGAGATCGTGGTTTAACACAGATTATAGTTTCAACAAGCCAACTTCATAACCCCCATGAAAGGAAAAGCTTCTAAGGGTGCAATCGTATGCATGATTAAACAGAAAAAAGTCTTACAACTCCCAGCATCCCTCCAGACATGCTAGGAATTGTAGGACATTTTTCTGTCTAAACATGCACAGGAGTGTACCCTAAAATCCTCTTCCAGGCCATGCATGTGGGAGGAACAGAGGGGAAGGGGGAGCACGCAAGCCCAACAGGAGACTGCAGTCGTTGTCCCAATGTGGCCAGTGACTTACTTAAGGTCATCAAGAGGATTCATGGTAGCAACAAGTTTTATACTGGAGACTCTCTGGTTCACAGCTCAGTCTCTTAGGTACTATGCTGTACTCACTCTACATGAGCTGGGGACTGCAGCCCATGCTAGAAAAGGAGAGAGAAAATACATTGTGGTGATTTGCCATGGACCTATAGATGAATAACAGAAATAAAAGAAAATATAAACATAAAATAATATGATGGTACAATATAACCAAATGCTAAGGGAAGTTAAGGATTTTTTCCTCTTTGGAGTTCATCACTAAGATGTTTAATACGCCTTACTATGACATTATTTCACTTCTTTTCCACAGTTTAAAGATCTGGACTTTGTTGAAAATGCTGCATCATAAGATATGTTATTTTGTATTTGCCAAAGGAGATACAAGAGACAAAGAATGACAAACCTTGACATCTTAATCTAATCAATGAAGGAGCTACACAACAGAGCTCAACTCTGTTGAAGAGGATTCATTGAAAGCTCTTTAAAATAATGAATAGTCAAACAAGTATGTTCACAGCTTCCTGCAAACAGATGTGTGTGTGTGTGTGTGTGTGTGTGTGTGAGAGAGAGAGAGAGAGAGAGAGAGAGAAAGAATATGCTTCTCTTTTTCAATTATGTAGTCGTTTCATATTCAAACAGAGAAATGTAAAGGGTATCAAATGGGGGCACAGTTCACTGGTAGAGCACATGCTTTGCATGCAGAAGAGAACAGGTTTGATCTCTGGCATCAGGTAGCAGAGTTGGAAAAGACCTCTGCTTGAGTCTTGGAGACCTTCTGGAAGTCACTGTGCTAGGTTGGCCAAAGATCTGACTTGGTATATGAGAACAGACAGGATTAGCAAGCAGAAAGTCCCATACAGCATCATGTGTTTCGGTGCTGCATCACCAGTGCCGTGAAGCAAAACACCCACAACACTGCATTGATGAAAAAAATATTCCAGGATTATGCGGCCACCTTGGTACCAATGCACCATATCAGTCTATGCATAAGACAGATATAAGTGAAGGTAGTCACACCAGTGCAAGTTTCCAGCCAGAAAACATAAGTATTAACTTTCAAAATATGAGTGCCAAATGTCATTAAACATAGGTCACACAGACCACAGGATGCCAACTACCTCATTCTGCCACTTCAGCACAGAGGTGGGGGAGTGAATGTCTGAATGCTCTTCTATGTTTAAAAAAGATTTGTTGCATGGAAATCAAACACCAGTACATCAGAGAGGAAGTTTCAAGCCTAACCCTCCACGTGATCTCCTGTTTGCATAGATCAGTTGTCACAAGATGATGGGTATTCACTCCTCCCAGCTTTATGGAAACTGAAAATGCCAGTATCTTCCACAGTATGTGTAGCATAAAGAGGGAAATGAGGATGTTGTAGAGCTTGCTAGTCCTCATCCCCAACTGCAGGGGAGCCGAACAGAGTAAAAGTACTCTCCAAAAATGCGGCTTCCCCACAGGTGAACTCCAGGGTGGCTGAGGACTGGCCACGACATCATGTGCTGCAAAGGACCTCCAAACTATCCCAATCTGCAGTAAATCACCCGTGAAGACAGGCCCCTGGATAAGAATTGCAGGGGTGGGGTCAAACCCCTGACTCCCATGCCAGTATCCCAATCCACATTGGGCCCTGTCCCTGCTAGTTTCCTTTACAGACAAAAAACAAACATTTGCATAACTGCTAACTGTGTGAATGGTCTCTCATCTAGTTTGGTTCTCAGATGGAAGGCTATAATAAAACAGCCTTCCCCAATCTGGCTGGGAATTATGGGAGTTAGAACCAACACATCTGGAGGGCTCCAGGATGGGGGAAGGCTGCTATGATAACAGTCTTTTCCTTGGGAGATTTTTCTTCATCTTGCAACCAAAGACCAATCCCTCCCACACAAACAGATGCACACCATCCTGCCTATCTTAAATGCCTAAAACTGAGCAAGGGCAAAAGCCACCACACATCTCTTAAGTATATATTGTATGGGAACTGAGTATGATAAAGTCTAAAGTCAGATATGCATTCCTTGGCTAGTAGAAGAGGCCTGGGGAATAACTTAGAATGTCTTCCTGTCCCTTGTGTGTATAACTGACTTATAAGGAAATACTTCAGCCATGTAAACACTATTGCTATGCATTCTTTGCTGTACTGGCTTCTTACTGCATAGCCCTCCTAAGGTGGCCAAACACTGTTCTGAGTGGTGATCGGAATTCCATTCCCTGGCTCTCAGCATACCTTCTGCATTTCTTGTTTCCAGTTCCATCCACGCTGCCAGTTCTTGAATCCTTTCATCAGCATTTTATTCATAGTTAAGTATTTTTCTACAGGATTTCCTCTCCCACCTACTCCTCAATTCTCTAGCCTTTGAAGTTTTGAAGAAAAACCTGACAGGGTACTCCGTGAAGACACCACAACCAAAAAGCTGTTAATATCATCCACTGCATCGGTTGAATTTCTCCCTCAGGCAGCTATTAAAGACATAGGAGCCTCTACCGGAAAGCACATTCACAACCACAATTAGCACATGCTCTGAAATCTACCACTGGGAAATTCACTTACACAGGCCCCAATGAAATAAATGCACAAGCGCATAGCAGGTTTTCCTTCAGCATAACCACAGATGGCTCCCCCTCCCTCTCATCTGTCCTATCCAGAACAAATGTGGTATTTATAGGAAGGTAGCCACAGTTTGGGGGAGAAATGTGTAATTAGTTCCCCACCAGCTTGTTTTTCAGAATGGGTATGAGTCTCTACTAATAGCAGAGATCCTTTCCTGTCTGTCTGAATCCTTCACTTTTCCTCCTCCACTACCCATGTGGATAGACCAGGGCTGCTGATAGGTTATACAATCAGCACCACCCCACAATTATCATATATTTACTATTGCAGAGTCCGAAAGGTGCCATCTAGATTACATCATCGGAGGGAGCAATCCTATGGCCACTAGACACTGTCCAGAGAGCCATAGGATATGCTATTTTCTGGGAACCGACCTCAGAGCTCCGGGGACTGACCTCCAAGGTCAGTCCCCAGAAAACCGACCTCCCCCCACGTCCACGCTGCCTCGGAGACAGCGCAGAGAAGCCCCATCCTACATGCTTGGAAGAGGAGTGCAGAGCGACTGAAAAGGGGCGTTCTGGGGTGGGGAGAGCGGAGCTGCGTGTACGACGCATCCAATGTGTCATACAGCAGCCTCCTCTCCCGGTCGCCCCCCCCCCCGTGGCTAGACAGCCAAAAACAGCTGTCTAGAGGAAAATAGCAGGGCAGGAGAGGCGCAGAGGGAACAATCCCCCCCCCCCCCCGTACCTCTCCTTGCCTTGCTTTGGATAGGCGGTTGCCTCCGAGTTCAGAGGTGGCCACCTATCTTGATAGGATTGCACCCTAAAATAATCAAAGGGCTGGAGCAACTCCCCTATCGAGGAAAGGTTACAATGTCTGGGATTGTATAGTTAAAAACGGGGGGGGGGGGCTCATAGTACAAAATTATGCATCGTGTGGAGAAAGTGGATAGGGACATATTTTTCTCCCTCTCTCATAACATTAGAACTCAATGGGGTCATCCCATGAAGCTGAATGGTGAGAGATTCAGGACAAATAAACCAAGATACTTCTTCGCAAAGTGCATGTGGAATTTGCAACCACAAATTGGTTGCAACAGATGGCTGGCTGGTGAGGTCAAACAGGATGGAGGCCCACCTCCTACTTTCTTCCTCCCTTTCTGATCTTCCCAGTCCCCACCTCCCAGAACTGAATCAGCCAGCCCTTGGTAGCAGCAGCACCATGTTCTTCTCTTCGTCCTCTTGTTGCTAGCTAGGAGGAAGTTCTGAGCACGCAGGATAGTCCCTGCTCAAAACATTACTCAAAATGTCTTAGAAACCACTGGGTTGTGTGTGTTTGTTTGTTTGTTTCTCAATGGGCAACAGGCGGTCTCAGAACTCTCTTTGTTGGGGGAACGGCTTTCATGCAGGGCAACATGTACAGCGCTCTCACAGAAGCCAGAAAATTTCAGGAGTGTTGACTGGTGGTGAACCAAAGAGCTGCACAGAGCTTGTATCCCACTCTGTTTTCCTCATATGAGCTTATGCTTGGTATATTCTCACTGATAAATCTCAAATGGTTTTATACAGACAGCTCAGTATAGTTTTGCATTTTCATCAGTGAGTCTTATTTGTAATACATTTTCCTGCCAGCAGGAGATTTTTACAAGGCACGTGGCCCACGTTACATTTCTTGTGGGCAGCACTAATATAAACCACTAATATCAGCTTATGTGGCACAATGCTTTCCATCGTAACTAATTCCAGAACAGGTTGCTTTATTATTGTCGATTTTGCTGCAAAGCTAAGTAGCAAAGTTTATTGTGGCACATGCTTTCACGAGCTAAAGCCAGTATCTGACTAAGCGAGATCTAGCCCACAAAATCTAGTGCCATGAGACTCTTGGTTGCCTCTGCTCCACAATGTTTGAGGGTCTCCAACACCCACCAACTCCTCTGGACATTGGAAAGCTGTTCTCACACCTTTCACGAACATCATGGATTAAAACAGCACTTTGCGCTGGATCTTGTGCCTCTGATCTTACTGTATAGAAGGCATAACACACTTCATTGCTTCCTTCATTGCAAAAGCACAAGGTATCATGAAAACAAGTAATACGTTTGCACAGCAGTTGGTGGTGTCCCTTTGTCCTGCCAATTTTTTTTTTTTCTAATCAGGGAAGATTTTCTGGAGGATTATTTGACTTCTGCCCATATCCATGTACGAGTTTCCCACAGTGCTGAATGTTTTTAATACGTATCTCTCTGGGAGGCCACTTTTAGGGAACTGGAAGGGAAAAGAGAGATATAGGGCACCAATACCAAAATTGCCATCTCCTGAAATGGGAGCTAGATCATTCCCAGTGTGAGGTCTAATCCAGCTTCCCCTTTGCCCAAACTTTTAGATAAACACAGTAGATGTAACTTTTGCTTGCCCTTTCTTCAGTAACAAAAGATCATTTCAAAACAGCTTTGGCAAAGAGTGGGTTTTTTCCCCCTCAATGTAGAGAAACCAGATCTCATCAAAAATTGTTTTGAAGAAACTTCCTATTTTGCACGAGACTTTTCATACACAGAACGTTTCCCCAATCCGTCTCCACTGCCAACACACCCTCTCAAGCCTTGCACCCTGCATAAGCCTTGCGGCGGTGAATGGAGGGTGCATACCACCACTGCTAGAAGGCTTTCTCCAGGCCTGTAGCTAAAATCATGGTAGTGACGGAACCTAATGGTACATGGGAGGCAGAACCCAAATATAGGTGGTCTAATATGTGTAACGTTATTTAATGGGAAACATTTAAAAGTAATAACAATTAAAAAAATGTGCCTCTAGTACAGCCTTCCCCATCCAGCTGCCCTTAAGATGTTTCAGACTACAACTCCTAGCAACCCCCAGCCAGCATTGGCCAGAACACTAAATGGCAGGGGCAGAGCAGGCCTTCTTCTTAAGAAGCAATTAGGCAGAAAAATGACTGCTTTTCCTTTTATTCACTTCATTTCATCTCTATACCACACAATAGCCAAAGCTCCCTGAGCAGTTTACAGAGATGATCTCCACAAATAAAAAGAAATAGTGAGTTGCTTATTGCGTGTTTAAAAAAATAAAATAAAATCCAGAAATCCAGGTGATGAGACTAGAATATTGATGGAAAAGTGGGGGGGGGGGAGTTTCCCATAGGCTCCTGTGTGGCTTCAGCCCTGCCTTTGCCCATTTTTTCCCCACCAGAAACACAATGAATGACCAATGTTCAGAAGTTTGCTCAAAATCTTGCCCTACTTCAAGGATGGGGGACTGTGTGGCCCTCCAGACGTTGTTGGACTGCAACTCCCATTATCTCTAACTATCAGCGACACTGGCTAGGCTTGATTGGAACTGCAGCCCAACAACATCTGGATGGCCACATGTTCTCCAACCCTGCTCTACTTCCTCCACAGGCATGCCAGGCACTGGAATAGTTCGTAAATCTCACAGCAAAGGAAAGAATGCTTTTATAAACTGGAAAAAGAGTTGGGGCATCTTTACACCAGCCTACAATCCTGCATTTAAAATTGGCCTTTCTGCTTCCATTTTAAATGCAGGATCATGATGGACTCCCTTTACACGTGCTTCCTCCCCCACTTTCCCCTTATCCTAGTCTTCCATATGTTTCATTATACAGCCTCTAGATGGTGCTGTGGTCTAGCTCCTCTTATTGCAGCTTTTCCTTTCTCACAAGGGAACTCAAGCAGAACTCAAAGCAGTACTTTGATAGCTCATTATCTTCAATCTTTTTAAAAAAATGGAACAAAGGTCATTTAGTTGGGAGATGCCCTGGAGGTTAACGACATCATCTAAAGGGCCCAAAAACGAGTAACCAATCTCAATAGCAGGATAAAAGCTCCGTGGGAAGAAACCCTTGGTTTCTTCCCATTTCCCCATCCCATGTTCTTTGGCTGTTGCACCAAGTGACTGACACAGGTAGATGTGCTATTTATTTATTTGGGGGGGGGGCAAGGTGGGTCTTCTTGTGGTCCGATTTGCAATGTTGGGATAGTTTAATGAATATTTAATTGTATACTTTAATGATGCCTATGCAGAATCATATAAATGTGCCAGAGCTTACAAGAAACATAACAATTCTGAAATAACAGTAGCAGGGTTTGTCTGGCAAACAATCAAACAAACTGTGGTCTGTTTTCTCAATCCCTCAGTTGTTTGTTTCCCTCCTCCTTCACCCACTCCCTCCCTGTATCCCAAATGCCTTTGCAGCACTGTTGTATTGGCATGTAAAGAAGCTGGGGTCTTTTACTGCTCTTGCCTGCCGTCTCTGTTGCCTGGCAAAACAACCCATGAACAACCCAGAAGTTCTGGATTCACACATAACAACCACCCATGGTTTATACAACCCACAGTTCACAACCCAACAACAAACCATGGGTTCTCTTTCTGGGTTGTTTGTGGTTAACAAACCATGGTTTGCTATCATGGCAGTATTCACACATCATGACAACCCAGAATTCAACAACCTATACCATGGCTTAGCTTTATGTGTGAACCAGGGCACTGGCACTGGAACAGTAAAGTTTTGGGGCATCCATAAGGGAGACCATCACCTCCCGCACCGTGCAAAGCAGAAATCCATAATGGAACACTCTCACCAGATGAAAGAAAACTTATAGTGGACACTTGTGTGGACTATGCCAATTCCTGTGTTTATTGCTGCCAGCCCCAGATATGTAACAGGATTGTCAGAAACTGTGCAGCAGCACTTGCAGGAAACTAACTAGGAGTGTTTCCAGACTAGGCTTTTATCGTGCAATCACCCTACCTCATTCCTGGATTTTTACTGGGAGTCCAGATGATTTCAGCTTCCATAATTTTAACCCTCCTGTGTTCTTCCAGTGCTTCTTCAGTCTTATCATTCCATAAAAATCCATTAAAGAGGGGAAAATGGAGAAGCTACACAACCTATTTTGATTGATGGCCCTAGGACTCCTATGTATGGGAGCACCCTAAGTATCAAATGCTCAGCCCAAAGGACAGCTGGCAAAAACTATACTGTTCCACCGAGCTTTTGGGGACTTAATGCCACTCCTTGATTTCAGAAGGTTCCCCCGTTTCATTGTAATGCATGCATGTAGTTTTGATTCTTGATTTTTTTAAACTGTTGCACTTTATTCTTTTCATAGTTATATTGCAAACTGCCTCAAGTACTCATTGAGTGGAAGGGTAATTAAAAATACATTAACAGTGCAATCCTAGGTATGCCTACTCAGAAGTAAGCCCCACGGAGTTCAATGGGGCTTATTCTCAGCTAAGTGTGTATCGGGTTGCACCCTAAATCAGCCTTCCCCTACCTGGTGCCCTTCAGATGTTTTGGACTACAGCTCCCAGTATTCCCAACCATTGGTCATGCTGTCTGGGTCTGATGGGAGGGCATTAGGTTGGGGAAGGCTGCAATCAATCAATCAATAAATCGGGCACAGCAAGGCAGGTCACTTCCCTCAGCAAAAGCTTTGCACAGACAAAGGAAGCTGCAGCTGGTCTGGGAGCTTTATAGCAGGCAGTGGCATAGGAATGGCTCTCCAATGTCACCTGATTCCCAGGCCATGGACTATTAGGCTATGCTAATAATGGTAATAATGTCCCAGCATGAATGGCCTGCCATTCTCTCCTCTGAGCAGCAGCTCCAATAGCACAGGGAACAGGAACCCAATGCCTTGCCCACAAGGCTCGTAGTTCAAGAACCATAACACTTCAGTACTGTCAGATGCTAAACCCACACGCTAATTTTCACCCTGTGTAATAGGTACTCCCCTCAAAACCCTCTGTGTCACCATCACTTACCAAAGCCACTGCCACTTAGCAAAGCAGCCAGCGGGAAGTGCCATTATGCTGGTTAGCCTTGGTTACCTTTTGGCCCCTTAAGGTCCACCGCAGACCACTGTACTGCGAGGAGGAGAGTCTCCTTTCAAGCTGTCTAATCTCTTCTCACATAGGAAACAAAACTGCTATTTAGAAAGCCCAAAGCTGCAACATGTCCAGACTTGCTTGCAAACTATTGCAGCTGTGGAAAAGTACTTAAGAAAATAGTGTTTGCCTGTGTCAATCATCAACTAACAGCAAAGGGCAAATTCTCTCCAAGGCTACTCCCTCATACCCACTCATCCTCATGGGGTTATGTCAGAATTTGGTGACCAAATCCCTTCTCCTCCTTCTCTCCAACATAGCAGATATCCCCCATGAACTGCCTTACTCATCAGAAGGATGTAGCAGGCAGTCAAATGAAGTATACTATACTTTTAAAAAACACACACACATCCAAATGAAGGGGGAGGTGGAGTCAGGTAGCCAATTATTACTGTTTCACTTTCCACTGTCACAGTATGCAAAGTTCATCTGCCTTGGCTGCCAATATCTCAGCTAAAATGCTCATTCTTGGTTCTGAATTTTGATACCAACTGAAACAAAGGACTTCACAAAAAATGCCTTCAGTCCATGATCAGTTATACGCAACAACTGGTCTTAATTATTCCTTCACACTGGCTCGTGGGGCAGACAGTCAAAAATGTGTGGTGTGTGCAGAAATCCTGCATATATAGATTTACAAGGTGAGAAGCAGCTACTGAAATAACATCGGAGGACAAGAAGGCCTGGTGTGCTATGGTCCATGGGGTCACGAGAGTTGGACACGACTTAACGAATGAACAACAACAAAGTGTGGTGGACCACTTTATCTACAGAAAGTTGTTGGGAATCCCTAAGATTTTAATGGACTGTAAGCAAACGTTCCAGGGTGGTGCATACAGGGTACATATTCATTCATTCATTCATTCATTCATTCATTCATTCATTCATTATTACATTTTTATCCCACCTTTTTCCCTCTTGCAAGGAACCCAAGGCGGCATACATGGTCCTCCTTCTCCTCTCCATTTTATCTCCTGTGAGGCAGGTTAGGCTGAGAGTCACTGACTGGCCCAAAGTTACCCTGTGAGCTTCATGGCCAAGTAGGGACTAGAACCCGAGTCCTAATCCAACACTCTAACCACTAGGAATGTTGAAACCTTTTAAATTTCAGTCCCTCATAACTTTGGAGGAACCAGAAACAGTAAGAGGTCAATATGTCCTCAAAAAGCTCAGGAATAGAAGGGTGTTCTTTTGGCGGGGGGCAGAGCCCCACGTCTGTTGCGCTTGGCCCCAGATCTGCTGGTGGCTGTAATGGAGAGAATCAAACACCACCAATCAGCTGTGCACAGCAGGCACCTCTTTCTCTTTTTTAAAAACTCTCAAACAAAAGCAAACGGGCAGCTGAACTGAACTGCTATGCGCTGAAACTGACACTGCGGCCGCCGTGTCTTTTTCCTCTCAACTGAATTTATTTCAGTGAACCAGTTTGGATGATCAAAACAGCCAACCGTGGCGGGACAGGATTTGTATATTCAGTGACCACACCCCCAACAGCAGACCATGGGTTATTCAAGGGTTGTTTAACCTTTGCATAACTCACGATCCCCAGGTTTGCGTGACATGGCAAGCCGCAGCCAGGTGTTGAGTATTTAAGATGGCTGCACGCCAGCACACACCACAACCCACCGTGGCTTCAATCATGCAAACCAGCCCAATGTATCAAAAAATTCTCAGGGTTACATGGATGGGAAATTAAATGGCTTGCCGTCTGTGAAATGTAAATTCTAGTAATTATTTCAAAATTTGCATGTATGTGTATACATTACCATGTGCAAATTGTATGCAATTTTGTGTCTACAGGCCAGGGCTCCAGATCTTTAAAGTACCTAGCTACACCCCTGCCAGAAAGGATTTTAAAAGAACCTCATATGTATTGTGTTCTCTTTAAGCCCATCTCATATCATGACTTTGACAAGTTTGATTTGTGATCCTCAACATCGCAAAGCACCAGTATCAGGGCTCTGGGTCATGTCAACCAGAAGAGAGGTTTACCCTAGGAAAGCAAATGCCCCACACTTCCTAACCTGCCAGGAATTGCTATGGAATGCCACATGAACTCTGCTTCAGCTGTTTGCACATCTGCTTAGCAAACATTCCACTGCTAAAGTTCCAGCTAAGGATCAGCAACTCCAGAGCCAGATTCAGGCTCCTGAAAAGAATTATCCCAGAGGCACATGTGGAGAAAAGAGAGGGCAGGGACCACAGGACTTGTTGGTAGTAAGGGCAGGGATGGGGCTTCTTTCAAAGTGGCCATCCTGTAAAACACCTTTCTGGAAAGGCTTTCAGCACCTTCCCTAAATTGAAATCCCATTCACCAAGAAACATGGTGGGAATGGCCCTGATCCAGAGAAAGTTCCAGCCTAACCTTATGCATGTTTACTTAGAAGTAAGTCCTAGTGATTGCAACTGGCCTTAGTTTAAAAACTTGTGCACAGTATTACATAAGAACATAAGAAGAGCCATGCTGGGTCAGACCAAGGGTCCATCTAGTCCAGCATTCTGTTCACACAGTGGCCAACCAGCTGTTGTCCAGGAACCCACAAGCAGGACATGAGTGCAAGAGCACCCTCCTGCCCACGTTCCCTAGCAACTGGTGTACATAGGCTCACTGCCTCTGGTGATGGAGATAGCACACAGCCATCAGGACTAGAAGCCATTGATAGCCTTCTCCTTCATAAATTTGTCCAAATCCCTTTTCAAGCCTCAGCCTCACGATGCAATCTTAAACACAATTAGTACTGGAGAATATGTCCCACTGAACTCCATGGGATTTACTTCTGAGTAAACATGCACAGGATTGTGGTGATAGTTGTAGAAGTCCCACTGAAAAGAGAGTGCAGTGCACAGAGGGTTAGTCTGCCTCACAGGGTTACTGTGAGGAAAAACACAGGTGGGATGACACACCATATATACCATTCCAAACTCCTTGGAGGAAGGGTGGGATACAAGTGTATTACATAAATTAAAATCAATGAGGCAAGTCACAACCAAATTAAATCCCATTGATTTCAATGCAACTAACAGCGGAAACCTATACGTGTCTACTCAGAAGTAAGTCCCACTAATGGGACAAACTCCCAAGTAAGTGTGTATAGGATTGCAGACTGAAGCTCAAGTAACTTTCTCTGGATTGGGCCCAAGGTACTTTAAACAAAATGTTCTGTCTCCTCCCTTCTCAACTGTCACCACCATTAGCCATTCCAGCAGGCTGTACTGAAGATCAGAGAGGGAAGTGGGGCCATTCCAACAGCCCTGCTGAAAGACTTACTTTTTTCCCTCTTCCCTACCCATTCCCTTCTCCTTACATATTGTGTCTTTTTAGACTGGAAGCCTGTGGGCAGGACTGTCCTGTTTTACTAATAGGTAAATCCCTCTGGGAGCCTTTGTGGCTGAGAAATGGGGTAAAAAGTCTTTAAATAAATAAATAAATAAATAGATGTGCAATCCATGCATATTTAGACTGAGAAAAGGCCTACAATTCCCAGCATGCCCCAGCCAGCCATGCTGGCTGGAGCATGCTGGGAGTTGTAGGCCTTTTCTCAGTCTAAACATGCATAGGAGTGCGCCCTAAATATCTCACTGTAGAAAGTACACATAGCAGTACAAACAAAGCAATACACTATATTATTTGGCCATGGTTCCTCTTCTTCCTCATTCATTCAAATTTATGCAAACCATGCTGATTGTTTTGTGAGTGAAGTATTCAGGTTAGCTGTAGGCCTCCAAGTCATATGTTTTGATAACAGCCCTTTTCATTAAACAAAGTCACCCACTGTCTGTGAGCGGGTAATACTTCATTTCTTCCCCCTTATGTATTACTGTACCCTGCCTACTAGTTAAGTTGCATCAGGGTTGCCAACTTTTTAATTACCTCCTGCTCCTGTGCCTTGAATGTCAGTTTGATCTGCAGACATAAGCACATGACCATATTTATCCCTGTGGTGAAAAGTTAATCTGCTGAATTCTGTGTGTCAAACTTCTGTTAAGCGGGAAAGGACTGGCTGATTTTGGTCTGATCAACTTGCAACCCTATATGGGATGATGTCTTTCATAATATCAGTACAGTTTCAACAGGGGATTAGATCTGTAGACAGTGGTTGCCATTTTGGTCTCCTAGGACACAAGTCTCTGCCTGACGAAGACTTCTGTTAAAACTCTACAGCTTGCAAACTTCTACATCAAACTCAGTTGGTCCAACAAGAGACCTTGTGAACTTTGTAACTTCCAACTTCCATTGTTCTGTTCCAATCATTTTAAAGACAACCTACTATAAAAGGCATATGTATTTGAGCACACCCTTTTCGAAAGGAGGCAGGATGGCATTATGCAGATCAACGTTCTTCTTCACAAATGCAAACAAACTAGAGGTCAGGAATATCTGGTACAATGAACCACATTGTAGTATGCAAGCACATTATCACCCAGGGCAATTTGTTTTTTCTCTCTCTACAAATATAGAATGTACATTTCTTTCTTCAACTTTCTACTGCTTACTTTCTAGAGGCTTGCATTTGCAACTAACTTCGATGAACACCAAGAAGAGCAGCAGTGCCTTTAAGATATCGCTTCTAATCAAAAATCCCATTTCAAAAACATTTAAGCTTTAATACCTGATCCACAGTTTTCCAAACTGGGGTGGGGGCAATTATCATGATGGTCTCTACAATCTCCCTTGCAGGCTGACATAGATCCATCTCTGTGGAAGGAGGCTCTGTACAGTTCCACACACAAAGTTGTGATTTCCTCAGCATTAGGTCTTAGGAACAGGGAGTTGCATCCAATGTTAGTCCTACTTAGAGAGACTACACCCATTGAAATCAATAGGACTTAAGATAGCACTGGATACAACCTAGGAGGAACATGGCCAGGGCATTATTGTTAACGTTTGCTTACCACACAGGCTGCTCCAGCTCAAACAAAGTATGATTTAGATATAGTTTAGCTAGGCAACCTTGTCACTCATGTCCAATCAAGCTGCAAATTCAGAGTTGCACAATCCATAATCTCTGTGACTTTGAAGAGGGACAGGCACTCCTTTGTATTAGTTAACCGTTTATTTCCTTCACTCTCCCACCACGAACTTAATGCAATGCTCTCCACAGCATTGCACTCCCCTTTGAAGGAAGGCTCAGCCAGAGACTTCACAAATGTCAATAAGGCGGCAATCATACAAACCCTTACCTGGGGATAAATGCCACACAACTCAATGGGGCTTACTTCTGAGTAAACATACATAGGATTCCACTGTAAAGCTGCAAACTGATATGCTGTTGCTTGGAAATAAGTCTTGTGTTAGGGTGCCCAGATGCAAAAGACAATATGGCCAGTTACACAAGTTAAACCTTTTGAAATATCTTCCTACCCAACTATTAAAGGTACAGGAGCCCTGCCCTCTTTTGTATCTGGCTACTCTGACTTGCTTGCAAGTAAATATGGCTAGGATCAGTCTGAAAGAGGACATATTTTAATGTGTGGTGCCTCACTTCATTGCTGCAGGATGCCAAGAGGAAAGCAGCCATGTACAATATTCTAGCCCTGCCTTCCCCAACATGGTCCCCTCCAGATTTTCGGACTACAGCTTCCATCATCTCCAATGATTGGGCATGCTAGCTGGGACTGATGGGAGTTGTAGTCCAAAACATCTGGAGGGGAACCCCATTGGGGAAGGCCATTCTAGTTTATACAGTTTTCGCTTTTTACATTCATATTTTCAGTTGCAGAGAAATGCAGATACAAACCTGAAAAAACAGCCTAACCTTTGTGTAGATTAAAGAAACAGCGCTTCTGAGAAGAAAAAGAAAAGTAACCAAGTAGTTTGCTTTATGGTTTTATCTACATATCTTGCCAGAGAATCCTGATCTGACCAGCTGTTCACTGTTGGAACAGATAAGGTGGCAAAGTTCTTGTAGGTGAAGAAATGGAGGAGTGACTCCTGGCGTTTATTTAACCCCTCACAACCCACAAGTTGTCACAAGTGGCAGGTGAGGGAGGGAGGTGGAAGAATCTCTCAAAATCATCCCCCCTCATCCCTGATCTGAACTTTTTTTTTTTTTTTTAAAGAATTGCTCCTTTCATTACCTTTGCAAAGCCCCTAATCCTGTTTTTCTAGCTCTGCTCTCAACGGCTGCTAGAGGCTATTGAGGCTGTCAAACTAACACAGAAGGTGTCTTTGCTCAGCTGCTTCCCCTCTTCAGATGTGACAGACTCCCAAGATCCACATCCTTACACAAACTCTCTCTCTCTCTCTCTCTCTCTCTCACACACACACACACACACACAGAGAGAGAGAGAGAGAGAGAGAGAGAGAGATCTGCTTCACTAGCTTCAGTATTCTTGGGTTTGAAAGTTCATGAAGTGTGTCTCATGTTCTGGCAGATTTTACCGCGGGCCGTCCCTAATTTTAGGGCCAAACTAGATGATGTTACACACAAAAGCATGCAACTTTCCCCGATCTCTTTTTAAAAAATAAATAACTCCAAAAGCAGTTTCTGGAGTGAGCAACAGAGAGCAGAGGTGGAGAGGAGAGCACGTAACTCTTTCTCCACTGCCTGTTCTGCTCAAAGCAAGGCTCCGCAAACTGACTCCCTGGCCCCATAACATGCACGGAGGAAAAGATCTGGTGAAGAGCTGAGAGTGAGAAGATTGCAGCACACAACCCTATTTACTTACTAGTAAATCTCATCGTGCTCAGTGGGGCTTACTTCGAGGTAAACCTTAAATTAGGGATTAGCCCCAGAACTACTTTTCAGTGTTTTGGGGTCAACCCTGGGACATGTAATCTGGACCTGCACAAGCATGCCAGTTCCCCACCTGTGCAGGTACCTCCTGGGATCAGAGAAACGGTGCGGAGCTCACACCAGGGGGCAGCTCTACCACTCTGCCAGCACCTCCAACAGTTAACCATTGTACCAAACCCTAACCCTGGAATGCGTTTTCAGGGCTAAGGCTCAACCCTGCCAAAGAGTGACAGAGATGCTCAGCAAGCACGCTAGTCCCACAACAGCATCACGTCAACCCCCCACCCATCCCCAAATCCCGAACAGCTCCGAACACGGCGAAACCCAATCAATTTCTTTAAAACATTCACTCATAGGTAGCAATCACTCACCCGGGAGTAAATCACGCTGGACTCAATGGGAGTTACTTCTGAGTAGACATGTATAGGATTGCACTGCTAGGCTGTAACGGGATGCACACTTGGGATTAAGTCCCACCGAACTCGCGGGCCTTATTTGTAAGTAAACACATATAGCAGCAGCAGGCTGCAGACACTCCATGCTTCTACACAGCAAGAGTCGAGTTCCCACAGCGAACTCCGTAACGTGCACGTGTCTACAAACACACAGTAAAGAAGTGGGCAGCAACACACCATGACCTTGAGATGCCGTTTCCCCTAACGTGTGAAATGCACACAGTCAGAGCACACGCGTTCCCTCACACACCGTGGCTGGTGGACCTGAGGCTCCCAAGTCTGTCCCAGGTGTCTGGGTGTCAAACAGATTAAAAGCGCCCGACCTTAACGCCACGTAAAACCCCAAAGGCAAGAGTGCCTGTGAGCATGTGCCGAGCGCGCCTCCATCTCCCGCCCGCCCCCGAGTGAAACCAAAAAGCCAGTGAAACCACAAGCGCCTGGGGAGGATGGGAGGCCGGCGCTCCGAGCTCTGCCGGTTCCAAAGCAACTTTCCAGGAGTTGGACCTGCTCGCCGCTTACCTTCCAGCACCACCTCCTTGCCGGCCCTTTTCAGCGCTTGCACGGCTTCGTCGTGGGTGGCGTCCCGCAGGTCCGCGCCGTTGACGGCCAGGATGGCATCGCCGACGTACAGCGCTTGGGTCTGGTCGGCTGCCAGCCCCTTGAAGATCTTGCTGATGAGGATGGGCATCTTGTTCTCTTTGCCCCCCTTGATGCTGATGCCCAAGCCGCCCATCTCCTGCTTCAGCACCTTGACGCACCGCTTCTTGTTGGAGATGGCTTCGGGGACTTGCTCGGGCAGGTCGGTGAAAGCCGTGCGCACCCCACTCATCAAACCCGAGTTGGGGCTGCTGCTGTTGCTGCCCCCCGACGGAGATTCGGGCGATCCCACTCCGGGGGGGTTGCAGGCGGCGCCCCCCGACGGCGCCGCCGCCTCAATAGCAGCCGCTCTGCTGCAGAAAGTCCCATTGCTGGCGCGGCCCGCCGCAGCTGCCCCGACGCCGTTGTAAGCAGCGGCGCCTCCGCCTCCTTCCTCGCAGCTCAGCACCAGCGCCTCGTCGCTGAGGTTCACCAGCACCCGGTGCCACCGGTCGCGCACCAAAACTTCCAGCGCGCCACTCCGCTGTACCCGGCCGCCGCCGCCTCCCCCTCCGGCCGCCGCTACCGCCATCTTTGGAGCATTTCTTAAAACACCATGTGATTTAGTGCGCGCACACACACACCGAAAACAAGAGAGAGTGGGTGAAAGGAAGGAGAGGGAGAGGGAGAGATCAGAGAAGCGCGCAGGACTTTCCCCCCCTCCGATCCGGAGAGACTCTAGTGGAGGAGGAGGAGGAGGTACTAGGGCGAGCCCCTGAGCGCTCCCAACCCCGTAGCGTCGCGAGCAAAGGGGGAGGAGCAGGGAAAAGAGAAGAAGTAGAAGAAATCGGAACTCCGGCGCAAGGTGGAGTCGACCGTCCAGACCTAGAGTTTGGGGACCGGCGAGGGCGAGTCGACTGTTCGTAAAACCATTCAGAAGCGTC
The DNA here is from genome assembly GCF_057233095.1 of Heloderma suspectum. Lineage (NCBI taxonomy): Eukaryota > Metazoa > Chordata > Lepidosauria > Squamata > Helodermatidae > Heloderma > Heloderma suspectum. Next base: position 25,931,105 of record NC_139461.1, on the reverse strand, counting down.
CCCGCTCCCCTCGAGGGAATAAGACGGTTCCTAGAAAGGCAGCCCGCTGTGCCCTAGAAAACGAAGGCTGCTGTTGCTTCTCCAGCCTGCGTTTTATTGGCCCGAGCGGGGTTCAAATCCTGGCGCAGTCAGGAAGTACCCCTGGGTGACCTTGGGATCTGTTACTCGGTCTCAGAGTTAATCTGCTTCACGCTTCCCTGGGTTACCGCGTGGAAACAATGGGATGAGACTCTTCCGCGCCCCCTGCCCCAGACGTTGGTCAGAGTGAGCTCCTCGGAGAAAGGGTGGGCATAACGGATTGTTTTCTTTATTGCCAGAGGGGTAGCCGCGTAAGTCTGAAGCGGCAAAAACCACAGAGTTTCTCGTGGCCCCTTAAAGTAACAAATTTAATTGCTCTGGCATGAACTTTCGCGACACTGTCCACGAAACCTTATGCCAGAATAAATAAATGTGCGAGTCTTTAACGTGCCACAGTACTCTTGATTATTTTATATTTTAGTTCTAGGGAACTTGGAAAACTTGCATATTACTTTGTAAAATGCTTTAGTTGTTCCTTATGCATTACCTTACTGTAATAGCCTGCTCTTGCTTTTGGATGTTTTCTCTTGGACCATCACAGCTACCTGCATTGCTAGGATTATTAACACCATGATTATATTTTATTTTAATAATGATACTGTTAAAACTGTTTCAGGTGACTGGCAGTGGCTTCTAAAAAAAAGCCAGGACACTCCAGAGTTCACCAGGCTGCACCCATCATTTAGCAGATTTCATTCTCTGAATAGGGGTGTTCAAACAAACACTCTTGCACATTGAATGGATGTGCAAGGGGGTGAAGGGAACATGCCTGTTGGCCACACTTCTCACACACTGGTGCAAAAGCCATTGGCTGCCATAGGGCCAGGTTCCTGCACTCATTGAGGAGAGGTGTCTCAGGGAAATGGGAATTTCCTTTCCTTGGGACGCTCTTTCATACTACAACAGTAAATCAAGCCATCCTATGCACTCTTACATGGGAGTAAGATATAACACCAAGACTTGAATTTCCAGTAGTGGAATTATTTATGTAAAAATAAATACATTAATACTCACATGACTCTCTATTGATCTGAGTCTTTTTTTATTGTTTTTTTCTTTTTTAAACTTACTCCCCCCACACACACTGGGAGGTGGAATTTTGGGACAAAAATGGGTGGGGGATAGGTCTAAGCCCCCAGTCCTGGAGTGCCATGGTCCTGATCCAAATTGGGGCAGTGTGTATTTACTCAAGAGTAAATAAACCAGTCACGCATGGCTACACTATGCATGATTAGGTGAACATTTAGTTCTGCCCTAATTTTGCTTTATCTGCACTGGCTTCCAGTTTGTTTCTGGGCACAATTCAAATAATATTTTAAATAGTATGGCACCAGGATATTTGAAGGATTCTCATACAATCCTGCCCCCCCCCCTTCAATAGCAGAAGACTTGCTCTGCATTCCACCTCTGGAGCTACAGCTGTTTGGGCTGCCTTTTCTATTGCAGCACCTATTCCAGAGAGATTAGATCCCCCCCCCCTTTTAAGAGGTTCAATTGCCTCCTCCCTTTTAAGTGAGCTATTAAGACTTCTTAAAAATGCCTAGCTTTTAGTCTACAAAAACCGTCTCCCCTTGTTGGTGTTTTATACTGTATCTCTATTTTGTTTTATTTAAATTGATATTGTATTTCCCGTTGATATTACATGCTCAGCTTTGTAACTGTTTTTAGGGCTGAAAAGAAGTAATGTAAGTAAAAAATAAATATGAGAATAGATCACAAGTTGACTGTATGGATTTACTTGCATTGCCCTTCCCTGCTTGGGATATACAAAAATACTTCTATGTGTTGGTGATGTGTGATTCAAAAACTGTTTCTACTCCACCAGTCTGTGGAGTGTTTTAGTTCTTTCTGTCTTTATTAGCACTATGGCAAAACCTTATGGAATATATTATGGGCCTTACATCCCCTTTTGTTCCATTTATGTGCTATAACTACAACATTCATCTCATACGCTTATACATTTCCTATTACTTATTTAAAGAATTTTTATCTTGCTCAGAAAGGCTCCTGGAACAGCTTACAAATAATCAGAAAAAGAAGGCAGTCCCTGCGCACAGGATTACAATCTAAAAAGACAGGACACACGAGGAAAAAATAATAGTGAGGGAAGAGGGGGGAAATTAGGCTTTCGGCAGGGCTGGTGGAATGGCCCTGCTCTCCCTCTCATCTCCCTCAGCACAGCCTACTGGAATAGAGATGAGTTTGATTTGCAGATTAGTAAGGTTTAAAGAAAAAGAAAAAAATATAGTGGTACAAAGTATATCATGGCTGCTTAAATTCCCACGGTTACCCTCAGTCAGGTATCCACAGATCCACTTGCCAGCTTGCTAGAGGCAAGTGCACTCATCCTTCTGACAAGCAGGACACCCGGCCACACAAACTCAGCTCTACCTCAAGTCTCCTTTCCACTACAGCTGGAGTTAGTAAGGAACGGCAGGCATCCCTTCCAAGCAGAAGGTGAGACTTGGACTGTTTCTTACCTTCTCCATACCCTTATAAATGGCAGACGCTCCAGCCTTTCTCCCATATCCTTTGTTCATGCCAGAAGATGCAGGGGAGGGCATTGATGGTGATCACAAATAATGGCTGGCTGGTAAGCCAAAACAACGTTTGTGATCCTGTACCTTCAGTCTATACAGTGCCTTGCATAAGTATTCACCCCGCTTTGACTTTGCCACATTTTGTTGTGTTACAACCGGGAATTAAAATGGATTGAATTGGCATTTTTACGGTTTGATTTATACAACATACTTAACACCTTGAAGGTGCAAAATATTTTTATTGTGGCACAAAAGTTAAACAAAAATGAACTCGCATTTGTTTGTTGGCACCCTGAGTCAATACTTGGTAGAAGCACCTTTGGAAGCAATTACAGTTGTGAGTCTTTGGGGGTAAGACTCTACCAGCTTTGCACATCTGGTTCCTTCAGTTTTTGTCCATTCTTCTTGGCAAAATTGTTCAAGCTCTGTCAGGTTGGATGGGGACCGTTGGTGAACAGCCATTTTCAAGTCTTGCCACAGATTCTCAATCATATTGAGGTCTGGGCTTTGACTGGGCCATTCTAAGACATTCAGGTTCTTGTTTTTAAACCATTCCAATATAACTTAGGCTGTGTGTTTAGGGTCATTGTCCTGCTGGAAGGTGGACCTGCGCCCCAGTCCCAGGTCCCTTGCAGACTGAAACAGGTTTTCCTCTAGAATTGCCCTGTATTTGGCTCTGTCTATGTTGCCCTCAATCCTAACCAGTTTCCCAGTCCCTGCCAATGAAAAGCACTCCCACAATGTGATGCTGCCACCACCATGCTTCACCCTGGGGATGGGGTTCTCAGGGTGATGAGCACTGTTGGCTTTGCACCACACATAGCATTTAGCCGTAAGGCCAGAAAGTTCAGTTTGGGTCTCATCAGACCAGAGAACCTTTTCCCACATGTTTGCTGTGTCTCCCACATGCCTCTTGGCAAAATCCAAATGGGATTTGATATGGTGTTGTTTTTTTCCAGCAATGGCTTTCTTCTCACCGCTCTTCCATGAAGCCCAGCTTTGCGGAGCATCTAGGTGGTAGTTGTCCCATGGACAGTGTCTCCCATCTCAGCTGTAGATCTCTCCAGCTCTTTCAGAGTTACCACTGGCCTCTTGGTTGTTTCTCTGACTAATGCCCTCCTTACCCAGTCACTGAGTTTTGGTGGACGGTCTTCTCTAGGCACAGTCGTGATTGTGGTATATTCTTTCCATTTTGCAATAATGGATTTAATGGTGCTCCAGGGGATTTCATACTTTGGGATATTTTTTTATAACCCAGCCCTGATTGGTACTCTCCAAAACTTTATCCTGGACTTGCTTTGATAGCTCCTTGGTCTTCATGATGCTGTTTGTTTAGATATGCTCTCCAACAGACTCTGGGGCCTTCCAGAAACAGGTGTATTTAATCTGAGATCATGTGACACTTGAATTGCACACAGGTGGACTCCATTCAACTAATTATTTGACTACTGGAGGCAGTTGGTTGCACCAGAGCTTATTTAGGGGTGTCACAACAAAGGGGGCGAATATTTATGCAATCCAAACTTTTCAGGTTTTTATTTGTAAATCATTTTGTAAAATATGTAGATTTTTCCCCACCTCAGCATTATGGACTATTTTGTGTAGATCAGTGACAAGAAATCCTAATTAAATCAATTTTAATTCCAGGTTGTAACACAACAAAATGTGGAAAAGTCAAAGGGGGTAAATACTTATGCAGGGCACTGTACTTCACATTTCTATATCATTTATTTAAGATTATATATTTCAAAGTAGAGAGTTAGTTGGCCATCCCTTTTTGAACTGCCTTCCCATTGACCAATTCTCATGAAACACACTTCATTGGAAAGCTCTTGACAGATTCCACGAATAACAACAGTTTTCACTGTAATTCAGGGTTTGGAGTTTATTTATGTCTATAAAGCTTTTTTTTTATTTTAAGAATTAGGTTATAGTACTTCTATAAGGATGTACTACAAAGTTTTGTTTTCAATATCAAAACATTTCAAGTAGAAATAAACAAACAAGTAATTGCAGATCAGAGCAAAATGAAATATGAACACACAAAAAGTCTCTGTACACCTTTATAAACACAGGTGCAGGCCAAAATACAATGATATGCCAGTAACATACGGCCTATAAACAAATCATGAATGGATTAAGAGACACCTGCAGTTAAAATTAACCCAGTAAAAGCTTAGTTATTGCTCAGAAAGGAAATCTCTAGCTGTTAAATTTAACAAAATAACATATATTCCATGCATTACTAACATGCCTAGATGTCAAACGATTACAGGTAACAGTAACTGGCAGGCGAACCGTGAGTCCAAGGGTGCCTCATGCCACACTAATTCTACCCCTCTAGCCCCTAGAGAAGAAGCTTTGCACCCCTGCCTGGATGCTGCCATGCCCACCTTGGCAAGCCTGCATATGCAGGCAACTGGTCGGCCTTTTGACAACAGCGAAGCTCTGGCTGGCCTTGCATCGGTCAGCATCTCAAACCAGCCCAGGTGTAGGAGGCAGGCTGCCTGTCAGCATGCATCCTGCAACCAATATCAACAGGTGTGATATCAGCAACTGTGTCAAGGTTTGAGAACACTGCAACACCTTGCTTTTCAATGGCGAATTGTCAGCTCTTTGCTACCACCGCTCACGGTTCCAACTTCATCTGCAACATTGTCACCAACGGCTTCACTGTTGGCAAGCAATTCCTGAAGTACATTCGCAAGTACAACAGTGCCTTAGCCTTTGCTTCCTTCTATGCACCACACAAGATGGCACAGCTGCAAGGCCCCTGTCCGTTCATGTTCAGGGCACAAGGCTCAGTTTACCATCTAATGGGCCCTTTGCAGTTGGTTGAGACCTCAAACTATAGCCAGCTGTACATTCTTGACACCAATGAGGCCACTGCTGCTAGCCGCAAGCAAGCAGAGAACAGCACACTGGACCGCACCTTACTGGAGTCACTCACTAACCTGCTACTTCTTGTTAACCCATATGCTAACGAGTACTGGCATGTCAGTGAAATCCTTGAGTACGAGAATGCTGCCGCACTTGCTGCTGGACATGCATCAATGGATGTATCGCTGTGCTCACATCATGACTGCAGAATGATTACCACTGTGGCTCACCCTGGACGCTATAACATTCCCTGTGTCTCTGAAATTGCTGCTGTATTTGGTACCTTGGATGGCATTCCTCCGGCTGATTGTTATCTGATAGTATACCCTAAAGGTGGACAGTGCCACAAGATCGCCTGCGTGGAGAGTCATGGCGACCCTTTGGTTTACCCTTTGCTGCACTTCTATGGTGAGGCTGGATGGGGTCCTGGCATGGTGCATGTTGCAGCCAGGCATAGCAAGTTGGCACCTATCTGCCTACACCTGTCTTCTGCCATGGACAACTCTACATTGTCATGAATAGTGTGCGCTCATTGGCAAACCTCGAGATTCAAGTTGTCGATGGACAAGTACAAAGACTACAGTGGCCACCCTGGAGATTACACCAAGAACATTGTATTTAAAGAAGTTTTGTAAAGATAAAAGATGTAACACTTGGAATATTTCAATAAACGCAGTTAAGTTAAACCTTTTGTTAGATTTGATTTTTCTCTACGAACTTTTCGTGGGTAACTATCTTGTATTTGAATATCTCAGAGCAGTTCACAATAAAAATGCAATTACATAATAAAAATATGAATTAAGTAATTAATTAAAATATTTTAATTTTAATACCATTCAAAATACTTTTGATACCATTGACCACGGTATCCTCCTGGACTGCCTGGAGGGGTTGGGCATTGGAGACACCATACTGTGGTTCCGGTCCTTCCTCTCCGGCAGGTACCAGAGGGTAGCACTGAGAGAGGAGGTTTCGGACCCATGGCCACTCATTTGTGGGGTGCCACAGGGTTCAATCCTCTCCCCAATGCTATTTAACGTCTATGTGAAGCTGCTGGGGGCTATCATCAGGAGGTTCGGGGTACGGTGTCATCAGTATGCGGATGACACGCAGCTCTACCTCTCGTTCAAATCTTCACCAAGGTTGGCCGTAGAATCCCTGTCCAAATGTCTGGAGACAGTGAGTGGCTGGATGGGGAGGAATAAGCTGAAGCTGAACCCTGACAAGACCGAGGTACTTTTGGTGGGAGACAAGAGGAGGCTGGGGGATGGTGACCTGGTGTTAAATGGGGTATGGCTACCCTTGAAAGACCAGGTCCGCAGCCTGGGGGTCATTTTGGACTCCCAGCTGTCCATGGAGGCTCAGGTGTCAGCTGTGAGCTGGACAGCGCTGTATCAACTCCATCTGATACGGCGGCTGCACCCCTTCCTTCCTGACCATCTGCTCACATCGGTAGTACATGCCCTGGTCTCCTCTCGTTTAGACTACTGTAATGCGCTCTATGTTGGGTTACCCTTGAAGATGGTTTGGAAGCTGCAGCTGGTACAGAAGGTGGTGGCTCGCCTGATTAAAGGCAGCCGCCGGCAAGATCACATCACTCCAGTGCTGAAGGAGTTGCACTGGTTACCAGTTGTTTTCCGTGCCACATTCAAGGTGTTGGTTTTGACCTTTAAAACCCTATATGGTTCCGGCCCAGCCTATCTTAAGGAGCACCTCCAGCAACACCAGACAGGCCGCTCAACAAGATCAGCCTTGGATGGCCTTCTCTCTGTCCCATCAGCCAGGACAGCTAGACTGGTGGGGACGAGGGAGAGGGCCTTTTCTGTGGTGACCCCCACTCTGTGGAACTCCCTCCCTAGGGAACTCCGCCATGCCCCCTCTTTAATGAGCTTCCACCGTGCATTAAAAACGTGGTTGTTCAGGCAGGCATTTGGGGGGGGGGGGTTAGGGTATTTTAGAAAACGTTTTTATTGTAGAATTTTATTGTTTTAAACTGTTTCGTTATATGCTGTACATCGCCTAGAGTGGCTGGGTGACCAGCCAGATGGGCGATTAATAAATTTAATAATAAATAAATAAGTAAAATAAAATACTACCTCCCCAAACTCCACAATTAAAACAACTTCAAAACCAATTCAGACTGAGGAATGGATATCTCAGTTACAGACAGTATTTTTAAAATATAGCTTCTTTTTCCATGAAAACTAGAAAAATAATTTCACTTAAATTGCCTGAGAGAATGAAAATGCCTTAATCTGGCACCTAAAAGACAACGATGGAGGCGCCAGACAAACTTCCACAGCGAGGGAATTCCATAACTCGGGTGCCACTGACAAAAAAGCCCTGTCTTCTTTGTGTCCTTGTTCACATGTCATATGTCTTTACTCTTTCTTTGACAAGATAGTTTCAAGCATTTCTTACGTCTTTCTTTTCGACAGATTCATGAATTACACCCTCCTCAAATTTCTTTTTTCTCCTACACCTACGTGTCACTCTGCTTTGAACTGTTATTAATACCTGGTGACATATCTTGAACTGAGCACCGTTATTTCCTTTTTTAGTGCCTTTCCTGTATAAATATACAGGAAAGGCACTGAAAAGCAAAATAACATTGTTCAAGGGGTGGGGGGAGATTATATAAACATGCATATTTTCTGTCCCCCCATCTCATTCATGGGTCTTCATAATTGTTTCTTTTATGCAGTTTGTTGTGGTTGCTACCTGTTCCCTTTTTGGGAAATACCCACTGCCGTCAGCAACTTTTTCCCTTTCGGTGTAAAAAATAAATTGTATTAAACAATGTCAAACTGATTTCTCACCACACAGCAAGTTTATTTTCCTCACAGTGAATTTGAGATTATTTGACCAATAAAAAGATACTGTGTAGCTATTCCATTTCCCCTCCTTAATGGATTTTCTGTGGTAAGAAAATTGCAGAAGAAGTGGTGGGGAAAACATGTGTTACAGATATAAGATAACAATATCTGCTCCTCTTCCAGTACAGTTCCATAAAAGAGGGAGGTGACTGTAAAATGAAAGTCTTGCCTGGAACCATCTTTAATGTTATCTGTTTGCCTTAAAAAGAAAACAACAACTGTGAACCCTTCAGAGTCAAATGACAACCCCAGCTCTCATGGACTTTAGATTAGGGGTGCAGAACTTCATTCAGCCCAGGGACCAAATTCCATTTAGAAGAAGCTCTAAAGGTGGGAAACCAGAAAACAATTGGTTGTTGTGGGCAAACAGGGTGGACCCAGGAGAAGGAGGCATGGCCTTCTGGAGAGCCCTGGTGGGCTGGATTGGGACCCCGAGAAGGCCATATTTAGCTACCAGGCCTAATGTCTGCACCCCTGCTGAATGATGAAGGAAGGATATTTTTTTTTTTGCTGAATGATGAAGGAAGGAGATTTTCCCCACTCTGCATCAGATTTCCCGCACTTTTGCTCAGTATAGATATGAGCAAAACAGTAGCATACAGATCTCACCTACAGACTGGCCTGTGAGTGAGGTTGATGTGTCACAGCCTCACAACATTATGGTTTCCCTCACGTGTTTGCAGACTTTGATCCTGCTCCCACATCAGCAAAGGTGCAATTGGCTCACACACAACAGAAGATTTGGTGCCACCGGGCTCTCCTTAGCGAGCTGCAAAATAACATGAGAAAAGAAAGTGTGAGTCATCTCATTTTGAAGTAAAGATCTTAGGCACAATAAGTGCTTGCCAACACTTTAAAAAACTATATCGAGGCTTCAAAAGTCTCTAGAAACCTAATTGAGGCTGCACCATGTTTCCACATCCAGCAAAACGTCGATATTTCACTTCGTAGTTTAAAAAAAGCCTCAGGGTTTTTTACAGCAATTATTCTAATATAAACAATACAATTTTTCCCTCCTGCTGCAGTCTATGGTTTGTAGAGACTAAGGGCCTTTTAGGATATGCAGGAAATTGTTATTTTGTGTGTTGGGCCAGGATCACGACAGGCTAGAGTGCAAATTGGTAAAATGCGCATGCAAAGTTTTCAGCTCACATGGTTTAAATATCGCAGCTCTCCCTGTTGGAGAGTCATTAGCAACCTGGAGTCACACAGCTGTCAATTAAAAAAAATAAATAAAAAGGGGGCAAACACTCCAGTATCCAGCATGCCACACCTGGGAGTTGTTTTCCGTCTCAAATCAAAGCAGGCATTATATTAAAGTCCGAGGCAGCAATATGTGCTCTCCTGGGAGCCTTGTGGATGGCTCTCTGAATGAGATGGCCAATATTTAATTTATTTGGCACCCAGTTTTTCCTCTGAGGCTGAGCAATCAGAACAGCTGCATTTCTGTGGTGAGCACGGTGGTCTTGAGGCAGAGCCAAGGTCTGAGCAAGCAAAGAAGAATGCAGACGGGCAGGAGTTACTTCTCTTCTTCAGCATTGTAACCTGCTTGTTCACCTGCCTCTTGCTCTGGCTGAGATGAAGGTGGTGGTGGGAAGGAGGAGCAGCAGATGCCACGGCCTCCTTGCTCCCTGGCTCTCTGCCTGTCAAGCAAGCCAGTGGCAGCATCAGTGAGGAGAAAGAGGAGGAGGAGCAAAAGCTGCCGGTGACAAAGGTGGTGAGAAAGCAGACTCATTAAGGAAGGGTCCCAATGAGAGTGTCTTGCCCAAGGGCCCTCAAAAACCCCAAAGCAGTTGGATCTTATTTCCAACATTCCTCAGGCTGAGAGGCAAGGCAGGGCCCCATCGGCCAGTCGTGACAATACTGAGCTAGTAGTTCTAGTACCACCTTTCGGGTCTGGTGTCACTCAAACACAGCAGAGGAGGGGCCAGCTACTCCCACTTCCGACATGTTGCCATCATGATGCAGGGGCCTGAGTTTAACTGCCAGAATTTGCTCTTTCGTTTCCCTAAGACAATTCTTGCAATCATGCATCTACAGAAGTTGTCTGAGGCTTATCTTAGACCAGAGGTGGGCATGGGGTGGCTACTAACGCATTGCCCCAAAAGAAAATGCATCACCAAAAAAGAGGACACCAGTTTTCATAAAATTTGCATGTACTAATTTATAGAGAAATGCAAATTAAGGGGGGAAATGCTATATTTTAAATAAAACACATCTCACCCTAGTAGGGAAGACTGTGTGGTTGCTCAGTCTGCTGTCCAGGTGCTAAATGCTCATGAGCAACCTCAAGGCTACTGCTGGCTCTGCCTACTTGGGGTTCTTTATCTTTAAACTCGGCTTAGGCTGGACAGCCCTTCAAACAGAGAACACTTTCAAAATAGAGGACTGTTCTCAGAGAGCCCTTCAAATAGAGGACTGTAAAATAGGACCTAGTGGGAGGTGGTGGGCTGTCCCACACTGGAGGCATTCAAGAGGAGGTTGGACAGCCATCTGTCAGGAATGCTTTGACTTGGATTCCTGCATTGAGCAGGGAGTTGGACTCAATGGTCTTGTAGGCCTCTTCCAACCCTACTATTCTATGATTCTAGGACACATGGCCATTCTAGGTGGGCAACTTGTGACCCCCCAGATGTTTGGGCCTACAACTCCCATCAGCCGTAGCCAGCATAGCCAGTGGTGAGGGATATCCTTGCTTGTAGAACTGGTGTGGAGGGTCAGTAGCAACACCTGGCATTTGGGAGCATCTGCTGCCTCCCCAGCAGCCTGCTCTGTACCTGCTCTTTAAAGATTTTTGGACCCAGTGCTCCAAGAAGCATTGCCTCTACCTGCCATTTTAATGTCCCACACTGCCCCCAACATAGCAGTACTCCAGGGCATTATGGGAAATTAACATAGCAGCCCCTATCTGCCTGGCACTGAGTACTGCTGCCTGCTGTTGCCCACCTCTGCTGCCAAGAAAGCTCACCAAGGCCCACCAGTAGAGAAGGGGGTCCACCAGAGGCACTTTATCCAAATGCCTTCAAACCTGGATCCAGTCCTGCAAGGGGGTCAGGGGTGGACATAAGCAGGCCTTCTGCTATTAGAAAAACGAGACTGTGTCCCGATTCTACTCAGTGAACGGGGCTGGAAAGACCTTTCCTACCGTTTCAATGAGAATTAAGATCCTGCTCGAAGAATAATCTAAATTTCAGCCTTGGGCAAATTTTGTGGTTGAAAGAAAAACAAGCACTCCTAAAAATAAAGGTTGTAACTAAACTGTTGACATATGCTTAGCTCCAGTGACATTCCACCCCTTCCCCACTGGCCTGATTTGCTCTGCTCGGCTATTTCAGCACAGATAGCTTCACAAGGCAACAAGACGACTAACACCGATTTACATTTCAGAGGGAGCAACCCTATGGTCGCTAGATGTAGGATTTTTCAGTTTCTGGGAACCAAGCTTTCCCAGAAGCCTCACTCCACGGCCCTTCCCCTGCTGCCTCATAGGCAGCATGGTTCATCCCCATCTCTATGCTCATAACTGCAGTGTGGAGTGGGCAAAAAGGGGGCATTCCTGGGGGCGGGGAGGGAAGGAGACTGCGGAAGCATGATGCTTCCTATGCGCCGTCTGGCCTCTCCCCCCCCCCACTCTGATGTCCCCAGTTAGACAGCCACAAATGCAGGGTGGCCAGAGTGCAGAGGAGGACATCCCTTCTGTGCTCCATCCGCTCTGCACTGGATAATCAGCCGCCTCCAAATTCAGAGGTGGACTACCATCCCCATGGGATTGCACTCTGAGTTTTGTTGTGAGGTATGTTTTAATCCCTGGCGTGCTATGGCCCATGGGGTCACGAAGAGTCGGACATGACTTAACGACTGAACAACAACAATGTTTTAATCCCGCCTACTACTGTGGGCAAGAATCCCTTAGAAGAAATGGAGTAGCGCTCATAGTCAACAAAAGGGTGGGAAAAGCAGTACTGGGGTACAATCTCAAAAACGATAGAATGATCTCAGTACGAGTCCAAGGCAAACCATTCAACATCACAGTGATTCAAGTCTATGCCCCAACCACTGAGGCCGAAGAAGCTGAGGTTGATTGGTTCTATGAAGACCTACAACACCTTCTAGAACTAACACCAAAAAAAGATGTCCTTTTCATCACAGGGGATTGGAATGCTAAAGGAGGAAGTCAAGAAATCACCGGGATAACAGGCAAGCATGGCCTTGTTTTACAAAATGAAGCAGGACAAAGGCTAATAGAGTTTTTTGCCAAGAGAACACGCTGATCATAGCAAGCACTCTTTTCCAACAGCACAAGAGGCGACTCTACACATGGACATCACCAGATGGTCAATATCGAAATCAGATTGATTATGTACTTTGCAGCCAAAGATGGAGAAGCTCTATACAGTCAGTAAAAACAAGACCTGGAGCTGACTGTGGCTCAGATCTTGAGCTTCTTATTGCAAAATTTCGGCTTAAATTGAAAAACGTAGGGAAAAACCACAAAACCATTCAGGTATGACCTAAATCATATCCCTTATGAATATACAGTAGATTTAAGGGATTAGACCTGATAGACAGAGTGCCTGAGGAACTATGGATGGAGGTCCGTAACATTGTTCAGGAGGCAGCAACTCAATCCATCCCAAAGAAAAAGAAATGCAAGAAAGTCAAGTGGCTGTCTGATGAGGCTTTACAAGTAGCTGACGAAAGAAGGGAAGCGAAAAGCAAGGGAGAAAGGGGAAGATATACCCAACTGAATGCAGATTTCCAGAGAATAGCAAGGAGAGACAAGAAGGCCTTCTTAAATGAACAATGCAAAGAAATCGAGGAAAACAACAGAATGGGAAAGACTAGAGATCTCTTCAAGAAAATTGGAGATCTCAAGGGAACGTTTTGTGCAAAGACGGGCATGATAAAGGACAAAGAAGGCAGGGACCTTAGAAGCAGATGAGATTAAGAAGAGGTGGAAAGAATATACAGAAGAACTATACAGGAAAGATCTTAATGTCCCTGATAGCCATAATAGTGCGCTCACTGAACTTGAGGCAGACATCCTAGAGAGTGAAGTCAAGTGGGCCTTAGGGAGCATTACTAACAACAAAGCTAGCAGAGATGACAGTATTTCAGCTGAGCTATTTAAAATCCTAAAAGATGATGCTGTTAAAGTGCTGCACTCAATATGCCAACACATTTGGAACACTCAACAGTGGCCACAGGACTGGAAAAGGTCAGTTTACATTCCAATTCCAAAGAAGGGCAATGCCAAAGAGTGTGCAAACTACCGTACAATTGCGCTCATTTCACATGCCAGCAAGGTGATGCTCAAAATCCTACAAGCTAGGCTTCAGCAGCATATGCACCGAGAACTACCAGAAATACAAGCTGGGTTTCAAAGAGGTAGAGGAACTAGAGATCAAATGGCCAACGTTCGCTGGATCCTGGAGAAAGCAAGAGAATTCCAGAAAAATGTCTATTTCTGCTTCATTGACTATGCTAAAGCCTTTGATTGTGTGGATCACAACAAACTCTGGCAAATTCTTAAAGAGATGGGAGTACCAGACCACCTTACCTGTCTCCTGAGAAACCTGTACGAGGGTCAAGAAGCAGCAGTAAGAACCAGACATGGAACAACCGATTGGTTCAAAATTGGGAAAGGAGTACGACAAGGCTGCATATTGTCGCCCTGCTTATTTAACTTATATACAGAGTACATCATGAGAAACGCCGGGTTGGATGAATCACAGGTCGGAATTAAGATTGCCAGGAGAATTATCAACAACCTCAGATACACAGACGATACCACCCTAATGGCAGAAAGCGAAGAGGATCTCAAGAGCCTCTTGTTGAGGGTGAAAGTGGAGAGTGCAAAAGCTGGCTTGAAACTCAACATTAAAACAACTAAGATCATGGCATCTGGCCCCATCACTTCCTGGCATATAGACGGGGAAGAAATGGAAGCAGTGACAGATTTTATTTTCTTGGGCTCCAAGATCACCACAGACGGTGACTGTAGCCATGAAATTAAAAGACGCTTGCTCCTTGGGAGGAAAGCTATGGCAAACCTAGACAGCATAGTAAGAAGCAGAGACATCACCTTGCCGACAAAGATCCATCTAATCAAAGCTATGGTTTTCCCAGTAGTTACATATGGCTGTGAGAGCTGGACTATAAGGAAGGCTGAGTGCTGAAGGATTGCGAACTGTGGTGCTGGAGAAGACTCTTACGAGTCCCCTGGACTGCAAGGAGGTCAAATCAGTCCATCCTAAAGGAAATCAACCCTGACTGCTCATTGGAAGGACAGATCCTGAAGCTGAAGCTGAAATATTTTGGCCACCTAATGTGAAGAGAAAACTCCCTGGAAAAGACCCTGATGCTGGGAAAGACTGAAGGCAAAAGGAGAAGGGAACGGCAGAGGATGAGATGGCTGGATAGCATCACTGATGCAATGAATATGGACTTGAGCACGCTCCGGGAGAGAGCGCAGGACAGGACGGCCTGGTGTGCTATGGGGTCACGAAGAGTCGGATATGACTTAACGACTGAACAACAATGTATTTAATCAAATTTATGTCCTGTTCTGTTAAGAGGCTAGTTGTTTTAAATGTCTAGATCAAAGTTTGAGGTTGCCACCAGTTGTTGAACAAATCAGAATTCATAGAATAGTAGGGGATGATAGGAAAAATGGTTAGAAATGTAGGAAGCTGCCTTATACTGAGTCACGCTATTGGTCCATCTAGCCCACCTTTGTCGACACTGACTGGCAGCGGCTCACTAGGGTTCCATGCAGGAATTTTTCCAACCCTACCTGGGACTCATCTACACCAGGCTTTTACTCTGGTTCTGCTTCATCCCCAAGTCGATCATGTCAGATGATGTACGACCTTCCCCGTACGTAATGTGGCATTTCTTGCCCTAAATGTGGGTGGTTTTTTAACTCTATTTGTGGCGGGTTTTCCAGTTACAGCAGTTTCAGTGCAGTTTGGGTGTCCATGTGACCTCAGCTGACTTCAGCGCGGGCTGCTAGAAGTGGTGCTGATTTGCGGAAGGGAAGAGTTGCATGTTGTTCAGTCGTTCAGTTGTGTCCGACTCTTCGTGACCCCATGGACCATAGCACACCAGGCCTTCCTGTCCTGCGCTCTCTCCCGGAGTGTGCTCAAGTTCATGTGCATTGCATCGGTGATGCTATCTAGCCATCTCATCCTCTGCCATCCCCTTCTCCTTTTGCCTTCAGTCTTTCCCAGCATCAGGGTCTTTTCCAGAGAGTTTTCTCTTCGCATTAGGTGGCCAAAATATTTGAGCTTCAGCTTCAGTATCTGTCCTTCCAATGAGCACTCAGGGTTGATTTCCTTAAGGATTGACTGATCTGACCTCCTTGCAGACCAGGGGACTCGTAAGAGTCTTCTCTAGCACCACAGTCCGAAAGCATCAATTCTTCGGCGCTCAGAGCTCCTCCATCTTTGGCTGCAAAGGACATAATCAATCTGATTTCGATATTGACCATCTGGTGATGTCCATGTGTAGAGTCGTCTCTTGTGCTGTTGGAAAAGAGTGTTTGCTATGATCAGCGTGTTCTCTTGGCAAAACTCTATTAGCTTTTGTCCTGCTTCATTTTGTATACCAAGGCCATGTTTGCCTGTTATCCCGGTGATTTCTTGACTTCCTGCTTTAGCATTCCAATCCCCTATGATGAAGAAGACATCTTTTTTTGGTGTTAGTTCTAGAAGGTGTTGTAGGTCTTCATAGAACCCATCAACCTCAGCTTCTTCGGCCTCAGTGGTTGGGGCATAGACTTGAATTACTGTGATGTTGAATGGTTTGCCTTGGATTCGTACTGAGATCATTCTATCGTTTTTGAGATTGTACCCCAGTACTGCTTTTCCCACCCTTTTGTTGACTATGAGTGCTACTCCATTTCTTCTAAGGGATTCTTGCCCACAGTAGTAGATATGATGGTCACTTGAATTAAATTCGCCCATGCCTGTCCATTTTAGTTCGCTGATTCCCAAGATGTCGATGTTCAGTCTTGCCATCTCATGTTTGACCACCTCCAGCTTACCTTGATTCATTGATCTTACATTCCAGGTTCCTAGACAATATTGTTCTTTACAGCATCGGACTTTCTTTTCACCACCAGACACATCCACAGCTGAGTGTCCTTTCGGCTTTGGCCCAGCCACTTCACTCTTTCTGGCGCTACTTGGAAATTCCCTCTGCTCTTCCCCAGTAGTATATTGGACACCTTCCGACCTGAGGGGCTCATCTTCCGGCGTCTTATCTTTTAGCCTTGTGATACGTTCCATGGGGTTTTCTTGGCAAGAATACTGGAGTGGGTTGCCATTTCCTTCTCCAGTGGACCACATTTTGTCAGAACTCTCTGCCATGACCTGTCTGTCTTGGGTGGCCCTGCACGGCATAGCTTATGGCTTCACTGAGTTATGCAAGCCCCTTTGCCACAACAAGGCAGTGATCCATGAAGGGGAGAGTTGCATGGGGTGGGGTTTATGTCTACCCGGAAGTTACTCATTGCCTTGGGGATGGGAGTCAGCCCTGCTGCTTTGGAAGGATGCTGTTTCAGTCCTGCCCACAATTGCTGCCTCCCCTTTAAATATTCACTGAGCACAGGAGTGGAGAGCTGCTTTGAAAGGATGGTGTCACTGCCTGTCCTTTTAAATATTCACTGAGTGGGGAGGGGAGCATAAGGATGGTGTTATGTATGGAAGTGCAAAGATTTTAAAAGCTTCACTGATTTTAAACGCTTCACTGAGCGGGCAGGGGAGAGGGGGTGGAGAGCAAGCCTCCTTGCTTTCTCACTCCTACGCATTTGATGATGTTCAGTTCTAGGGATGGGCAGATTCCCTACCTGCCGGTCCGTGGGGAATCCACCTGTGGGAGGGGGAGGCAATCCGTTCCTCACCCCGGAATCCTCTTCGGCCAGCTCTGCTCTGCAGCAATTCCGCAGAGCCGCCAGCCAGCTCCGAAGCGCCAGTGATACAGCCGCCATGTCATATTGCTGGCTGAAGGGGACTGATTGTGGACGCAAATGGTATCCAGGATGCCATTTGCGGCCATAAAGGTCTTAGTTTGAGGTAAATGCAGCTGTAACTGGCTGCATTTAGCTTAAACAAAGACCTTTACGGCCGCAAATGGCGTCCAGGACACCATTTGCGTCCCCGCTTTTCATTCACGTGATAGGCTACGCAAATATTCCCAAGTTAATGTGTTTAGTATTAGGGCAGCAGAAGCGAACTCTATTTTATTCCTGTAGTCCTGATGGTGCTATGATTTAGGTGAGTTCAAGCAGTTGTAAAGCATGGAATGGCGGTGGAGCGGGGAAAAGAAAATTGCCATCGTTATCCCAGCTCTAAAGGGTGTGTGTGTGTGTGTAAGACCGTTATGTCTAGGGTCTAAAATTGCCTAGCAGGTCTCTTCTTACATTCTGTTGCCCATCCTTGTTCTAAAGATTGCATGCTCTGAGACCCATTTAGGTAGGAAGGGCTGGTACCTCCAAGGTCAGTGGGGCTGTGTATCCATTCTGGGTCTCAGTCAGAACCAGTCAGAACTCTAAAGAAGGTATCCAAGGAGCTGAACCCATGTTGGGGATTGCGTTCAGCACCTTGGATAGCTCCGTTAGAGTTCTGGTTGGTACTGACTGAAACCTAGAGCAGATTTACAGCCCCATTGACATCAGGGTTACCAGCCTCCACTACATTTAGTTGTGGCATACACATAGCTAATATGCTGGCTCAAAGTAGAATCATAGAATGGTAGGGTTGGAAGGGGCCTATAAGACCATCGAGTCCAACCCCCTGCTCAATGCAGGAATCCAAGTCAAAGCACCCCTGGCAGATGGCTGTCCAGCTTCACCTCGAATGCCTCCAGTGTGGGAGAGCCCACTAGGGTATTGGTTCCATTGTTGTATTGCTCTAACAGTCAAGAAGGTTTTCCTGATGTTCAGCCGGAATCAGGCTTCCTGCAAGTTGAGCCCATTATTCCATGTCCTGCACTCTGGGATGATCGAGAAGAGATCCTGGCCTTCCTCTCTGTGACAACCTTTCAAGTACTTGAACGGCGCTATCATATCTCCCCTCAGTCTTCTCTTCTCCAGGCTAAATATGCCCAGTTCTTTCCGTCTCTCCTCATAGGGCTTTGTTTCCAGTCCCCTGATCATCTTCGTTGCCCTCCTCTGAACCCTCCCCATCTTGCCTGCATCCTTCTTAAAGTGTGGTGCTCAGAACTGGACACAGTACTCCAGATGAGGCCTAACCAGTGCTGAGTAGAGGGGAACTAGTACTTGACGTGATTTGGAAACTATACATCTATTAATGCAGCCCAAAATAGCATTTGCCTTTTTTGCAGCCACATCACTTTGTTGGCTAAAAGAGTGGCAGTCCCAAGGAAAAAAGTGTGTGTGTGGGGGGGCTCTGAGACAAGGGAGCAGAGTTGTGGACAGTCCTGAAACAAAGGCATGAATGTGTTTCATCTACAAAGTGCTTAAGAACTGCCACTTCCATTCTGAGAGCACAACAAGATAAACAAGTGTGACAGTGAACCATGAATGAGAAACTAGTTCCATTCGCATCTGGGCATTTCCAGTCGCAGTATTTTTTCTGAACAATGGCCTCTATTGAGGGTATGAGTGCCTGCATTGTGTCTGCTCCCCGTCAAATAGGCATCACTTTCTTTTGAGCAGCTGCACACTCTAATCAGAAAAGAAAAGTCTCCCGAACTCATAAAAGGGATTCTGATCACAGTGCTCAAAATCACTTTGGAGCATAACTGATTCAACTGCCCCTGTTTAGCTTGCTTGCTTGCTACTTTGTCAGCATCAGAATGATGAGCCCCCCACCCCCCTGCACTGATACAGCAGTAAATAGAGGTTGCATTTTAAGTCCTTCACATATTTGAAAGAGGATAAGTATTTTATCTGTGGATTTTTGAGAAGCAGCCTTAAAAAAAATCCCAACTATTCTGGCCACTCAAACATGAGATGTCATGTTTGGTAGAAATCACCTCTGAGCATGTGCAAGGTGCTTTCCCCTCATCACTCAGCAAATACAGCCTGTCCCCACATACTTAGCATTAAGGTACAGGGCAGAAGCCTAAGGCTGAAGAGCCCTTCTCCCTCTTCTATTGACAGCATCCTAAGAATACAATTCCCATTTAAAAACAACAAACCAAATCCTTTAGAGGTAGTATGCCTATGCACACCAGTTGCTGAGGAACATGGGCGGGAGGGTGCTGTTGCACTTAGGTCCTGCTTGTAGGTTTCCCGTGGGCAGCTAATTGGCTACTGTGTGAACAGAATGCTGGACTAGATGGACCCTTGGCCTGATCCAGCATGGCTCTTCTTATCTTCCTTACAGCTTATGCTAGTGCTCCTGTAGCACAGCTAAATCTTGGAAACTGCCTTATATGGAGTAAAACCACTGATCGCTCTATCCCTGTACTATCTATTCTCATGGCAGTGACTCTCTGGGATCGCGGAGTCTCTCTCAATCTTGCTATCTAGCTTAACAAAAGCAAACATGGAGTTGCCAGGGATTGAATCTGGGACCTTATCGATAGTATCCAATGTTAGTCCTATGAAGAATAGAGTCACTGAAATGAATGAGACTTAAGCTAGTCACAATTAACTTAAGTCACATTCATTTCAATGGGTCTTCTCTACCTAGGACTAAAATTAGATATTACCCTATGCATGCAAAGCTAGCTTCTACCACCAAGCTTTGGATCATTTTATGTAAGAATAAACATGACTACAGCATAGACCTTCTTCTCCCTCTTAGACAATAGCACCTATCTGTTTGCTTTCACCACTTACTATGGCTTAATTTTTTGGTAACCGATTTCAGCTTTTTATGTGTCCTTCCAATTGCAGCCCCTAGTTGCCATTGTTGTTGTTGTTGTTCGGTCGTTCAGTCGTGTCCGACTCTTCATGTTGCCATAGCTATCCATAAATAACACACTTGTTTGTATCTGAACTTCTCATGCTTTACTTACATTAGCATTCCACCCATATGTATCTGCCAACTTTTGGAGCCTGCTACTTCTTTTAAGTCTTTCCCAAAATGTGGTAAAATAGCCATCTTTGTGTAGGGGTGCATTCACACAGACACACAAAATCACCACACAGAGTGGATATGGTGAAACAATCTTGTGATGCCTTTACCAAATCAAAAAGAAATATGGGAATCAGTGAATACTTTTTCAGATCAATAGGGCAGCAACCATCTGTATTTAGAGATAAATCAAGCATTAAAAAAGACATGCTATAGTCCTCCATGGACTATACTACATGTGGGAAATCGCTGGAATATTCCTTCCTCCCAGTTAAAACTGTCTGCATGTAAAAGTCAAGCAGAAGTCTAAGCTAGATCTTTATTCCATCATGTCCTAACTCTCCAAATGCGGGGATTTTAAAAAAGTTTATTTGGGGGCATGTAGTTCCCCCACCTGCATCCTGTAGTAGAATGAGCCTATAAATACAGCACCAAACAGTTCTTCAGATTGTTCAGATGCTCCCCTCTCCCCCCATTATATAGCTTGCTATGTGCCTGAAGGAAGTGGCTAAGCAAAGTACTTGCCATGCTCCAGCATGAAATGGCCCAAAGGATGAAGCAGTTGCAAGAGCGAATCAACAAGTGGCATCTCCAAGATCCCCTGAAACAATGGAGAGATTGCTGGGATATGGCTCTTGGCTCACACTCTCTGTCATGAACATTGGCAGCTCCATGAAGCCCTCTTATATGATGTGGCTGGCCCAAATTCCAGGTGGCCAGTGGAAGAAGCTGATATAGAATCTCAGGTCATTTGCGGGAAGATGAGGGACAGCACCAGGCTTGTGCATAACTAAACCAGGAGATTCTGTTATATAACACTGGAGAATCAAGATGACAAAGGTCTACAGATCACTACTAGAGGCCACAATTCTCTCTTTCTTTCTTTCTTTCTTTCTTTCTTTCTTTCTTTCTCTCTCTCTCTCTTTCTCTCTCTCTCTTTCTCCCTTCCTCCCTCCCTCCCTCTCTCCCTCTCTCCCTCCCTTTTCTTTCTTTTGTCAGAAACATTAGTATTATTAAAATAGGGATGACAAAATCAGTTCTGCCCACCACTCTTTAAGCTCCATGACTGCTTCTGAAGTTGCATTATTTCGTTTCAGCAACACACCCAGACCTATCTACCAGCCCCCGACCACAAACCTGATGACATTTGGCAGCCCATGTTTTGTGAAATGCTTCTCTGCAAAGTGACTGGCATCTCGCTGGCCGACCTTCTCATTTTGACATACAACGCAGACTACTCCTTGCCGTTTAGAAGAAACAGCCGTGTGCGGGTGCTTCCCTCCTTCTCCACGTGTCCTTGTGGCACCTGCCAAAAGACAGTGTGCTGCCTCCAGACACTTGCAAGCATTTGCTATGCCACCCTCTGCTTCTGTCTTAGATTTATGAAAGAGTGCATTTTGTCTGTTTTTTGGCAATTAGAAACAGATTGCATGCCAGTTTATTGCTTATTCTCCCTCTGTCCCAAATCTCTGCTTAAAGACAAAAATGTCACCATGTCACCATGTAGCAGAACAGGCAGTCGCTAAGCCCAAAGGTGTAGTGGAACCAGGGTTTGGAGGGACGTATCACTCCTTTTCTCCACCTTCTTGTTAGCAGGGATGCTGACATTATCTGTCACCCTGCTCAGAATTCCCTGTTCTCTCTGAGCTTAGTTGCAATCCCTGAGCTTAACTTCAGTTCTCACAGTAACTGGAGTAATTAATTTTCCCAGCAACAATATATTGTTCCTTGTTGGTAATGTAAAGTATTTGGGGGTGGCTTGGTCTGGAATGGACATTGAAGACCCATTAGCTTTACAAAAGACCTGCTCCTGGCTTGGTTGAGATGAAAACTGCTAGAACTGGTTTGTTGATATGGATCAACAAAGCTGCCTGAATCTTTGGACTCTTCCTGGGGACTTGGTTATGGGGACTGTCAAAATAAGCACCTGTACCTCAGAATTTACCACTACACCACTGCTACCTTTGTCCTCCTGAATTTGCCAGATAACTTTATATTGTTGGACTGTTGACAAACACTCACTAAAAGCAGGACTTGCAGTAATTTTAAATGAACTTTTCAGACACTTCCCCCGGAACCTGGGTGTGTGTTTTTTCTCCTTTTCTAATTTGCAAGACAGAGGGAGGCAGATTAATGCAATCAAATCTGCAATCTCATGATGAGTGCTTACACTTCAAAATGTACTGCTACACCACTAGTCAATGCTAACTGGCAGCAGCCCTCCAAAGTCCCAGGTAAGGATGTTTCCCAGCCATGTTACTGAGATATTTGGGGTGGAAATATTAGGGACTGAACTGGGGACCTTAAGCATGGAAAGCATGTGGTCTACCAACTGAGTTCCTTGCATCTCTGGGTGGCTTGTTGGTGGCTTGTAAAATGGTGTGTCAAATTCAGGTTCTGCTCAGGAGGAACAAATCAGATAATTGGTATAAAAACATAAGAGCAATGCTGGATCAGATCAAATCAGATCTGGTCTATCTAGCCCAGCATACTGTGCCCACAGTGGCCAACCAGATGTCTAAAGGCAGCCCAGTAGCAGGACATGAGTACATACTATGAGCAAGGAGCTAACAGAGGCACAAGAGAAGAAAAAGTGACTGCTATAAGCAGGGTGTTCACATGTTTGGTCCCACAATGATAGGGGAAAACACTGCATGAGTTCAAAGCTGCTGATGTCTTTATTTTAGTTCAAAATATTCCAGCAGAGGCTTTATACATTAACAGGTTCTGGGGCTGAGCCATAGTAGGACTTGTTTCAATCTTGCTCCCCCAGTCCCTCATGTATGTTGTGGTGATGAGAGCAAGAAACTCTGCACAACCTCCAATGCATCCCTTTCTTTGTTATTACTTTGCATTTTCCATTTCTGAGCCCAAGCATTAGAAACAGGATTCAGACTGTGGGTCTGAGAAACTGGACCATAAACTGATTGTTATTCCATGATGAGCAAATGTCAAGACAACCAAGGGAAGAGACTGAATGCAATTTTGGAGATCACCAATACTCCTGTTGTATCTTGTCAGACAGATTGGAGTACTATGCAGAAGGCGTTTAATCAGTGCAGCTTCCCACAATAAGGAGAGGGACAAGCAAAACCTTACAGCAGAGTTAGCTAGGCTGGAAGCCAAACATAAACACAATCCATGCAATCAGATTTACAAGCAAATAATTGCTGCTTAAGAGAAATGATCCTTATTGGACACTGCCAAAGTGGAGAAAGCTTCAATTTACCTAAACCAAAATCATTATGAAAAGGACCTTTGCCATGGCAACAAAGCAAGTCCAATGACACAGCAATAAAAAGTGCTCCTGCGGAAGTAATGTCTACATTAAAATACATAGTTTAATCATTTTTAAATTTTAATTATAATTTACACTCAGCTGAAAACTTGGATTTAGATGAAACTGATAATTATCTGAATGGTGCACAGGTCAAATTAGGAAGGGGAACAGAAGCTTTTTAAAGCAAAAGATGTTACTGATAGGGAAATCACAGTCAAACAGAACTGAAGAGGATATCACCATCAAACAGGTAAAAAACAGGGATACCTCTCTTTGGATGCATTTCCCTATCAGAAGCATGAAAATAATAGTCATATTAAAACCAGCTAAAGATCCTTTAAAAAGAGAAACATATTGACCAATTTCTCTTCTTATCTAGAATATGAAGTGTTCCGCCCTGCCCGTCCCCTCATATTGGCTAAAATGGAGAATTATTCATTTCATGCTACATCAACAAAGACTAGGTGTGATTTATATTCACAAGAGATCTAGAAGAAAATATCCATAATGCCCTAAATAGCATTAATCACAGTAAGCACAACAAATTATCAGATGCATTCATGGCCCTCTAAATACCAAAAAGGCTTTTGATTGCCTTGAGTGGACATTTTTTGCAGCAATTATTTGACAAAATAGACTTTGGGCCAACTTTTAAAAGTTTGACAGGTTGTCTTTACAAAGATCTATTAGACATGCGGGTCCAAGATGCAGAAGTATATTATCAGCATTTAGGTTGCACTCTTTAAATTCAGTAATTATTCATTCATAAATGTGCATATGAGTTTTCCCACCGTTCAGTCCAGTCATTCACAGATTTATGTGGATTCATTCATCTGCTTTAGAAATATGGCCACACGTAAGTAAAATAATATGAACGGAAATGTCCATGAGTAAATTATTATGGCAGATGGGCATAAATCTACTTCTTTCCTTCTATCTAGAGGTATCTGGTAGAGATGCCCCTGTCCCCTATTTTGTTAGTTATCTATCTATCTATCTATCTATCTATCTATCTATCTATCTATCTATCTATCATCTACCACCATCATGTGCATTCTATAAAGAAGGACAGGTCTATGACCTGAGAGGATACAACCTAAAAGATTCACAATGAATAATTTCTTCTGTTGTGTATATCTAAAAACTATAATGTAATGAGGACTGCCCATAATAATTTTAATGTGGTGCATTATTTTATCCAGCAATGAGAAAATGTCACATTTTGCTGAACCATTTGGGGATTATATATTTATAAAGTGCCTAACATTTTCTAGGTGCTGTACAAAGTTTTAAAAATGGGACACTTTGTGCCCTCAGGCTTTCAGTCAAAAAGACACAACAGAAAAAGAAAGGGGAACAGGAGGGCAGAGGAAAACAAGAACATTCAGGTACCAGACCTTTCCAGTTAGGTAATGAACAAGTGTAATGAACAAGTGTAATGGCCACTGAGGGGACAGCTCTGGGAGAGGAAGAGTGCTTGGTCCCAGTCAAATGGTGGACCATGCCACCTCACATCTTCCTCAGGTGCAGCCAGCTGGAATGGTTGCTATTAGATGACAGTTCAGGAAGAGGAGGAGCAAAATGGCAGTTGGGCCACCTAAACCTATCGAGTGAGCCATCCTGTATCATCTTTCCCTCAGTTGGAGCCAGATAGAATTGTTGCTAATAAGAGCAAGATAAGGTTATAAGGAGGGTGGGATTTGTTTCACCTTTTGGTCAACTTTTCTTCTTAATCAATTTATTTAAAACATTTAAATCCTTCATCAGGAGAGATTCTAGGGTAGTTTACAAAAATTAAATCATAATAAAAGTATAAAATATTAATGCAGAGAGCAACAATACTTTAAAAAGATGCCTAAAATAGCTAGGCAGGATAGGCAATGTGATGCCCATGGGCACCAAATAGCTCCCAGACATCTGCCAATCTGCCCTACCCCTCCCACTTAAAAAAGAATTAACACATTTTCTTATCAGCAGCAACTGGGATTGATATGAAATTGGTTTCTGTCAGTGCCCATTTTGTGGTGGTGCCCAGGTAAGTTTCTCAAGTTGCCAAAGGTGCCCATGGCCCAAAAATGTTGCCTAGCCCTGATTTAGGAGAACTAAATCCTGACCTAAAAGCCAAAAACATTGGTGCCAGGTGATCATCCTCCTTGAGGAGAGCATTCAATAGTGGGGGCACCACTTCCAAAAAGGCCTTTTCTTTAGTTTTGATGTAAATATCACCTCTGAAGGGATTCATTGAAAGGCTCTGGCAGATGTCCTTGAAGGTCCTTAGGTATGATCTTAGAGCCAACTCTAGCTTAGCTGCCAATGGTAAATAAGTTTTAAGGGCAGACATTGACTTAGGGTTCACCCACTGATATTGTAATGCAGCAAAACAGAAGCTGGATCTAAAAGGGCTCTCAGTAGTCCATGATGCAGCCAATCAGGGTCAGTATAGCAGGCCACGTTTTTATAGATTCCCCATCATGCGTGGAAAAATGTCCTTCGTTTACACATCCCTTCCAACACAGACTGCCTTGTAACCCAAGTTTGAACCCTATTATGTCTGAGGAAAGAGACGAGACAGCGAGGCCCTCTCCATCAACTCAGCTGAGACCAACATTTAGCTCCTCCTGCCCCACAATAGTCTCCCTCAGTGGCTGTTCCACTTTGTCATTATGTCAGTTATGTACCATGATGTAGGACAGGGGGGCACAGCCTCCAGCCCAAGGGACTACTCCTGTGCAGGCTAAATTGGGCACCCCAATTTAGCCAGCACAGCTTTTTGGGGTACCTGGAACTAGTATTTGAATTTGCTTAATTTTCTCTTCCCTCTCTGTCCCTTTTCGTATTTGTATTGTATCTATTAGATTGTATGCCATCATGTTAAACTGTAAACCTGCCTGAGTTCATTTGTAGAAAGGTGGTATAAACATGTAGCACAGAAATCAGTCAATCAATCAAAATGTGAATGTGAGACAGAGAATAGTCTTGGAATATCTGGAAGGATTTTGTAGGAGCATTTTTTAATGCTAGTATTTATTTTATTTAATTACAATATTTATATACTGCTCCGTATCTAGTACAGATTTCGGAGCGGTGAACACAGAAGATAAAATAGTAGGAGCATAAAATGATTTAAACACCACATTAGAATTACACTTGTTTAAAAACACAGCCCCAATAAAAACTGTAACTGGGCAATTAAGGAATGCCTCCTGGAAGAGTGCTGCTTTCAGGAGGTAGTGGAAACAACACAGTGTTGGTGCCTACCTGACGTCCAGGGGCAGAAATTCCAAAGAAAGGGGGCAGCCACGCTGAAGGCTCTTCTCCCACTGGACTCCAATCGGGCCATAGGTCCATGTGGAACCACCAGGAGCAAGCCCTCCAGTGACCTCAGTGACTGGGCAGGTTGGTAAGTGAGAAGGCGCTCTCTCAGGTATCCTGGTCCTGAGTTGTTTAGGGCTTTGTACATGAGTACTAAAACCTTAAACCTGGTCCAGTAGCAAATAGGCAGCCAGTGCAGTTCCCTCAGCAAAGGAGTTACACGTCAGAAAGGGGCAGCTCCTGACAACAGATGAGCTGCTGTGTTCTGCGCTAGCTCCAGCTTCTGGAGCAGCCTTAAGGGCAGCTGCCCCTTGGAGCGCATTGCAGTAATCCAGTCTTGAGGTTACTAGCGCCTGTACCACTGAGGCCAAGCTATCCCTGTCTAGGAGAGGCCTTAGCTGTCGAACCAGCTGAAGCTGGTGAAAGGCACTCCAAGCTGCCATGGCCACTTGGGCTTCCAGCATCAGTGATGGATCTAGGAGTACCCCGAAACTATGGACCTGATCTTTCAGAGGGAGTACAACACCATCCAGAACAGGCAATGAGCCTATCTCCCAGACTTGGGAACCACTCACCCTCAGGGCTTCTGTCTTGCCAGGATTCAGTTTCAGTTTATTGGCCCTCATCCAGCCCATTACTGAGTTCAGGCACTGGTCCAATACTTGCACAGCCTCTCCTGATTCAGATGTCACACGGAGATAGAGCTGTGTGTCATCAGCATACTGATGGCACTTGGCTCCAAGTCTCCTAGCAACCATCCCCAGTGGCTTCATATAGATGTTAAATAAAATTGGGGACAAGATGGTACCCTGTGGAACCCCATAGTTCAATTGCCAGGGGGCCGAGGAATGGTCACCCAATGTAACGCTCTGAAATTGGCCCTGCAGGTAGGACCAGAGCCACTGTAACACGGTGCCTCCGATGCTCATCCCATGGAGTTGATCCAGGAGGATACCATGGTCGATGGTATCAAAAACCAATGAGAGATTGAGCAGAATTAACAGGGTTACACTCCCCCTGTCCCCCCCCCCTCAATAAATGTCATCCATCAAGGTGAGCAAGGATGATTCAGTCCCATAACCAGGGCGAAACCCAGATTGAAATGGGTCTAGATAATCAGTATCCTCCAACAGTGCCTGCAGTTGTTCCTAGATCTTGATGTAGTTGCAGGGATCCAGGCCTCCAATACCGTAAATGATATCTTGATGCGCTGGGAAGTTTTATCAGCTCTGAGGAATTTTCTCAGCAGGAAGCACTGAATCCATGTTAATCACTGCTTGTCTCTAAAACACTGAAACATGTAAAGCTCTAGGACCAAAGAACTCCTGCAGAATTATATTTTTAAAGCAGCAGTAGGAGACAAAGATTGCCCAATATATCTGAAAGGCCAGTATTGCCAGAAAGGGGGGTTACCATGGAAACATCAGGGGCCAAAATTTTCTGTCCTAGCTTCCAAACATGTAACATGGTCTCAGTAAAGGAATTGGCTAATTTCGGACATGCTACATTTAACTACTCAGTAGCCAGATCAGATTCTGCAAACTTCCTTCTAGTATCATGCCATCTTCTGATTTAATCCACTGTTGTTGTCCTGGTTTAATTACAAAGCATAGTAATATATTTCTTCACGTGTAATGACAGGGAAATGACAAATCTCCATTACAAACAGGCCTGTGCAACATAATACATTTAAACCTTGGATGCTGTTTTTATGATTTAATACGAACCTGTCAGTTGGTTGACTGCCATTCTTTCAGCTTGGAGGATATGATGTATATTGACAGAAGACCTGAAAAGAAAAACAAGTCTGGTCAAAACATCCATTTTTTTTAAAATCACAGCTGTCTTGTCCATCCAAAGTAGTTAGTGTGTGTCCCATTTATCCAAGTCTTCTGCAGGGCTGGACCAAGACATTTTGCTGCCTGAGATGAAGGACAAAATGCCCTGCCCCCATTCCTCATACAGAAGCTGACCAGACTGGTAGTTGAATGGTGGCAATGGGAGAGAGTCCTCCACCTCACCTGAGGACAGCAGGCTAGCTTAAGGAGTGCAGGGCTGGTCAGGCCACACTGCACACACCACTTTGTCTTCCAACAACTCACCACCACACCCCATTTTTCAACATCTATCTAATGGTTACCTCACTCTGGCTAATGGTACGGGCCACTCTGCTTTAACTGATGTTGGTAAAGGCTAAATGTTACTTTTGTATAATTCCCTCCAGTCAGGAATGAGCTTCACTTCTATATACCTCCAGGGTATGAGTATATTTGGCTCAGGCTTGTGTTGTATTCAGGAGCAGTGAGTTAAAGGTGCATTGTCCCCATAAATACAAGCCAGCCACTAAACTCCCCACTTCTGCTCTCTCCTTTGCCTAGGAGAAACTCTGCTGCCAGCTTGTCTTTACAGACTTTCCAGGAATTCACATTGAACTCTATTAATAAACTAGTTAAGTCACTATCACCTGTGTGGGGTCCGAATTAATTAAGTTCAACAGACAAGTCAGGAATAACTGCTGCAAGTACTTTGCTTCTTCTACTGGAATGTTAATGATTATGGCTGTGAGTGTTGGCTATTTCCAAAACTGATTTTGAACCGAGAGACCCTTTTTTAGAGATCCAGTTCAATTCAAGAACAGGAAGCTGAGATTTAGAGTCAAAGAGAAGCTGAATTCTGTCTATGAATCAGTTAGATTGTCCAAGCTCTACTCTAGAGATATCCACATTCCTCTCCTCTTTATCCCTTGCCTCCATTTCACTTGGCTTCCTCTGTTGGCTCCCCGGCTGCAACCACTCCCATGGAGGAAAGTAGATGCAATAAAAGCTATACTAAGGCTGTGATTAGCATTATTTCCTATAACTCCTTAATTATGGGGACTGAGAATAGTAATCAAGGAAGTATAATCACTTGAAACTGGTTATAATTAATTTTCTAGCATTGGTGCTGCAGCAGTGCTTCTAGGCTTCTGCTTCCTGCTGTCATGTTTCCCTTGGCTCCCTCTTTCCTGATGCACTCACACACACAATAGAGAGGCTTCAGTCTCATGCCTTTAATTCATTATCAACAGGTTCATTACAGATGCAAATCCTTGAAGACTCTCAAGCTACAAAGAAATGCCTCCAGTAGGGATGTACGAAAATTCCGCAACGGATCTCGGGGAGGCCGAATGCCAGTGCATTCAGCCCCCCAAAATCGGTGGCGGAACGGCCTGTCCCCCCCCAGCCCCCCCCCGGGACGAGACTTACCTTGGATGGATCTTCCTGGCGGCGGCAGCTTGGCGGTGGTGGCTGGTCTTCCGACCGGCTGCCGCCACCGCCATTTCCACTTTAAAAAACAAACAAACACGATAGGCTACGTAAAGATTTATGTAGCCTATCACGGCTAGGTTTTAAAAAAAAAGTGATAGGCTACGTAAATGTTTACGTAGCCTATCACAGCTGACTTTTTTTTTAAAAAAACAAAAAACGTGCGTACACAAATGGCGGCAGCCATGGCCGCCGCCATTTGCGTTCCTTATTTTGGCACGTCTTAGTCTACCTAAACATTTATGTAGACTAAGACAGCAAAAATTAG
This sequence comes from Heloderma suspectum, assembly GCF_057233095.1. Lineage (NCBI taxonomy): Eukaryota > Metazoa > Chordata > Lepidosauria > Squamata > Helodermatidae > Heloderma > Heloderma suspectum. The sequence goes on along the minus strand of NC_139461.1, from coordinate 25,900,516 downwards.
GGGAACGCGAATAGTGTAGCGTCTACGCTATTTGCGTTCCCCTTATTTTCGCCGTCTTAGTCTACGTAAATGTTTATGTAGACTAAGACGTGCCAAAATAAGGAATGAAAATGGCGGCAGCCATGGCCGCCACCATTTGCGTACGCGCGTTGTTTTGTTTTTAAGTCAGCCATGATAGGCTACGTAAACATTTACGTAGCCTATCACGGCTGACTGCAGGGACGCAAACGGCGGCGGCTACGGCCACCGCCATTTCTGTCCCTGCTAGCCAGCGGCCGGATGTCCGGCTGCTGGCAGAGCCGGCTGGCGGAGCCGGCCGGCGGCTCCGCAGAATCGCTGCGGAGTATAGCCGGCCGGCCAGGATTCTGGGGGGGGGGGAGGAACGGAGCGCCTCCCCCCCAACCATAGACATAATCCGCGAAAGGTAAGTGCCTTTTGTACATCCCTAGCCTCCAGGGGATTCAAACGGGAACACCCATGTTGCCTGCAGTTTGAAGTGAGGCTTGCTGGCTAGACTCAAGTAGGGAGGGATGTCTCGCCCTTCCAGTGATGCTTCCCTACATCACCTCTCACGCATTACTAACCAGGTCGACCGTCTGAGCTCCACCCCTGACGTTTCCCGCTTAGCTCTGCACTGCAGTCTAGCGTCTCTTAGGTCACCCCCCCACTCTCCTCCACCTCCTCGTCCTCCTCCCGGCTTCTCACAGAGGGGGGCAAGGGGGGGGGGCTTCAGGCCCAGCCATCTTGGAGTTAGTAACCTGAGAAGCACACCTACCCATATCTGAACTGGCTTGGGAAAATACATCCCCCAGTTCTGGCTGTTCCTCCTCTGAATCGGAGCTGCTAACTATCTCCCTGTGCTCAGAATCAATCCTGACACCTGTTTTAGTTTAAATTACCTGAAGACAATTCATATTTTTGCCCAGTAAAGAGAGAGATTTTAGTTTAAATTACCTGAAGGCAATTCATATTTTTGCCCAGTAAAGAGAGAAACATATACAATTTGTTATTGCTCATTTTCTCCTCCAAGCCACCTGGGACCAGAGACTCTGGGCTATCCTTTCACTTGGTGTAGGGCTCATCCAGGAAAAAGGATGGTTGCCTTTTAAAAATGCTGCTAGCTTTCCCCCCAATATCGCATTCCTCTATGGCACTACATTTAGAAATAATTATTATAATTTAAATAGAAATACAATACATCTCACCATAGTGGGGAAGATGTTGACCAGATGACATGTATGCCTGCTCTATCTACTGTCCAAGGGCGAACTCTAGATGGGCAACTTCAAGGCCACCCTGCTGTTCCTTCTTATGGATCTTTATCTTTGAACCTTAGACTGGACTTGGACTGGACAACCCTTCAAACAGAAGGCACCTTCAAAGTGAGGACTGTCCTCTGACAGCCCTTCAAATAGAAGAGTATCCTGTGCAAAATGGGACACATGTCTACCCTACTGTTCCAGAAAACATAGTGGTATATCTACATTTCCCCTAATGGCGCAAATTGCAGCAGAGGGTGTGGTGGGGAGAACTAAGCCTCCCGCACTGCTGTGTGTCCAGATCCAAACTGCCTTGACCCCCCGGTTGCTTGTTACAAAAATGTAAAGTGACAGGAGATCTAATCACTCATTGCCTTATCCAGTTTGGGCCTTACAACATCTGCATAATCCTGCCAGTTTGGAAATCCTTTTTTTATTGCAATCTCTGGAGAACCTTTTTTATTGCAATCTGGTGAAGCACACCGTTGTTTGAAAAACAGCAAGCACAGTTCCCTTCATTCATCAGGGCTCCCTCCTCTACACAAGCACAAGTCCATTGTCTTATAACACTGTGCAACTATGCCAACCATGCTGTTGGGGCATGCTTTCCTTTGGCCATGGAGAAGCCCTTAGAGTCATTCAGCCTTCCCTGGTTGGGGCGGATGGGAGTTGAAGTCCAAAACATTTGGAGGGCACGAAGTTGGGGAAGATCAATGGCTTGCTACCTTTCCTTACAAAATCTTCTCTACGTATATGCACATTCCTCACTTGGGGGGGGGGGATCTCCATGGTGATGGGTTTAGTTTGCTCTCCACTTTGCTGAGGTTTTTACTGGAGTCAGATCTACTCTGTCTGGGGATACAGGGGCTTGAAAGCCTGGATTATTCCAATGCCTGGGGCTCTTGGCAGGTCACACAGCATTTTACCACGAATTGTTTGGGTGGCTAGCGGGTGGACTCTCATCCACGTCATCACCTAGAGAGCTTGTTCCCTCCCACCCCTCCCTCCCACTCTCACCTTCTTCTGCCCTTTCTGCTTTCTCTGTCCAGTATGTGTTAGTGCCTGCCTCTGTGCCTGATTCCCTCATTTTTTAAAAATTACTATCCCTCTAAAACCGCAGTAGTGCAATAGCGGGTACAGCTGCTCCCATTCAAATGCACTATTTCGCGATAGCGCTGTAGTGCTATAGGGCTATAGCTACTCCCATTCAATGTGCAAAATGGCAGAAACATCAGGGAAACACAGGCGGAGAAAACACTGGGGAAACACCTCTTGACCGGGGTCAGTGAGGTCATGGTCAGGTGAAAGACACATTCCTGGGCAGGGCTATCATGCCGGAGTGAATGCAGAGGGTTGGTGCACACTGTCACAGAAGCGCAGAGAAGCTGAATTAAGGAAAACAATCGGACTAAAAGTAGTCTCAGAAAAACTGTTTTTTTGGTGTAAAGCTTTGGGGTGGCTGTGGGATGGCTATAATATCATGTGCCCCGAACGATCTCCAAATGTAGCAAACTCACAGTAAATCACCTGTGGAGCCACCCCCTTGGTTAGAACCTGAGCATTCCTACCTCCACCTACTATTCAGTGGTGTCGTGGAGCCAGGCTTTGCAGAGCTGGTCCACAGCAAGGTCGCTGATGTCATCAGCCACTTCCCTCAGAATTCCCTGTTCCGCCTGAGCTTAACTACAGTCCTCACTGTAGCTGAGGGTAATTTATTTTCCAAGCGACAATATATTGTTCCTTGTTGGTAATGTAAAGTATTTGGGGGTGGCTTGGTCTGGAATGGACATTTAAGACCCATTAGCTTTACAAAAGACCTGCTCCTCGCCTGGTTGAGATGAACGTTGCTAGAACTGGTTTGCTGATATGGATCAACACAGCTGCCTGAATCTTTGGACTCTTCTTGGGGACGTGGTTATGGGGACTGTGAAAATCAGCACCTGCACCTCGGTATTACCACTACACCACTGCTACCCTTGTCCTCCTGAATTTGCCAGATAATTTTATATTGTGGATTGTTGACAAACAGTACAAGCAGGCCTTGAAGTAATTTTAACCAAGATTTTCAAACACTTCCCCCGGAAACTGGTTGTTCTTTTTCTCCTTTCCTAATTTGCCAAAGAGAGGGAGTCAGATTAATGCAATCAAATCTGCAATCTCAAAACTGGTTAAAAGGTGAGGATTAAAAGAAGAAGAAAAAATAAACAGTTAACAATAACACCCCTACTGTACAGTGTTCATAAAATTATAAATGCTCTTTTTGTTCTTCAGAGGTTTCTTAAGGTTTTTTTCTATTCTTTTCTTAACTCTTTTTCATGAGCAAGAATGTCAGCAATGCAATTCTCTTCCAGTGTGAACCAAATACAGTTGCTTCGGGGGTGGGGGGGACAGAGATACCCCCTCACCCCCACTTTTTTGGGTAGCGTTTACATACAGTGCAATTCACCAAGCAATTTATCATGTGCAGTATCCATTTAAGTCAACAGGACTAGCGAGAGATCATCAATGCTACCTCCTGCCCTTAAAAACATAGCTGTTTCCTTGATAACAGTGAGAAGGGCTTGCCTGGAATGTGCGTTTTCTTGATGTCAACACACATCCTTCAGACAAGGTGCCATTTTTTTCAGTGGAGGCAAGGCAAGGGTGGCCCTAGACATTTTGCTGCCTGAAGCAAAGGACAAGATGGTGCCCGCTTCTCATTCCACTTACAGAAGCCAGCTGGACTGGCAGCTGAATCTTATTTCATAACCTGATATGGAACAGTATGCTCCACTACACCTGAGGCAGCAGGCTAGTTTAGGGAGACAGGACAGCTTGTTTGGCATACACAGCTCTGTCCTCAAGCACAGGGGAACAGCCAAGGAGTTCAGGAGGAACAGCCAGGAGGCTGCTATTGCTGCCCTCCCTGCACAGTATCTGCCACCTGAGGCAATTGCCTCACTCTACCTAATGGTAGGGCCAGCCCCGAGGTGAGGGGAAATTTTTTAGTAAGGGGTGAGTGAAATACATCATGGTCCAAATCACGTTTCTTGAATACATTCCAGACTAATTTGCCCCCAAAGAATATTTTCAGAGGATTTGTTTTGATATTTTAATGTCTAATAATAATTACTATAGCAACCAGAACAGCCACACTTTTAAAAACAAAAAAAATGCAAAGGAATTTGCAGTTTTCACAGACCTACTAAGTCTATACACACATTTAATTTTGCACAATGACAATAGTCACTCAGGTTGCAACCCTGTGCACAGTTTCTTGGGAATAAGCCAGAGCTGGATTTCTGAGTAAACATCCATATAATTCAGCTGCCAGTGTAGCACCAGTGAGCTGGGTTGAGTGAGATATAGGAATAATCCACATGTTGTGTAAGGCTTGATTGGGGAAGGGGGATTTCTCCCCCTTGCCTTCCCTAAGTGGGACTCCCACTTTCACATTTGAAAGGAAAGGATATCTTTATCCATTGATGAGTTGTTAAAAAGAACTGGTAGCATTACCTGGAGAGCAGTCTAACCCCAGTCCAACAAAAACACTACCTGCACTTAATTTCAGTTCAATGGGAGGCTTAAGTGCTTTTCTGGATGGGACTCAGTTTTAACTCAGGGTTGTTTGAATTGTACCACTGTCTCTAGAGATGTACACAAATTTGCATTTTTAACTTTCCCTGGCACTATCACTAGATCAGGCAGGATGTGGGCTTGCTGAAATCAAAAGAGCTTTCCATTTAATATGCCAATCAGTATAGCCATTGAAATCTTATTCTCCAGATAAACCCTCTGGCGGGAATGTATTCAGTGGAAGGATCAGGTAGCAGGAGATGGGAAAGACCTCTCCTGACAACATGGAGTGACTTCCTGCCATTGGAGCAGATCATGGATGCAGACTTTCAGGCCCAGGGGCTAAATCCAGCCCACCTAGGGTTCCTCCAGGGCTCCCCAGAAAGCCATACTCCCTTCTCGGGCCTCACCTTTCCCCCCCAACCACCAATTGTTTAGCGGTTTCCCAGCTTTTGTGCAGTTTGTTCCCCACTGTAAAAGGTTGAAATACCTCTGCTAAAGTTTAGCTAGTGGCAGCAAGAACTTTAGGGCACAATCCTCTGCAGAAAGGCAGAAAAACGTCCTACAACTCCCGGCATCCGTCCAACCACCCATGCTGACTGGGGCATGCTGGGAGTTGTAGGACTTTTTTCTGTCTAAACATGCAGAGGATTGTGCACTAAAGCTAATATATGCTGGCCTTTGGGGGTTCTTGGCCCTGCTTCTTTTTGCCTTTGGCCCCACCCACCACTGGAATATGACCCCTGGGAGCTTCTCCAAAATGGAATTTGGCCCTCATCCTAAAAAAAGGCTCTGCATCCCTGGGGTAGATAGTGGCCTAGATGGACAAATAAGTATAAGGCAGCTTCCTAAGTGTCTAGTCTTATTCTGGCCAGTGGGACACAGCAAGGGGTGCTTCCAGGTGAGGCTTTGTCATCCGCAGGTATCCTCTGGGCATAAAATATTGAACTTTGTACCTTCTTCATATTGGTTCACTGTCTCACAGTGTGGCCAAGGCCTCATCAGTATAGCAAGTGGAGGACAGGAAGGCCTGGTGTGCTATGGTCCATGGGGTCACGAAGAGTCGGACACGACTTAACGACTGAACAACAATCTGTGGCTGCTTCCAGATGAGGCTTTTATTACACCATTGCCCTTCCTTCTTCACAGAATTTTACCGGGGGTCCAGACGTCATCTTCAGTTTGTATCATTCCTGTGTTTTCCCACCAGTTCTTCCATTTTTTTTTCTTACCACAATAAATCCATTAAGGAGGAAAAAGATGGGATAGTCTTTTGTCTAATGTTTTTGGGTTGGCAGTGCTAGGAACCGTCTGGAAGAACCCTAGTTTTTGGAGGCATCTAAACTATATTTTCTTCCTGGATGGTGGTGAACATTTGTACATTTATTTTTTATTTTATTTATGTCATTTCTGTACCGCCCAATAGCTGAAGCTCTCTAGGCGGTTCACAAAAATTAAAACCACAGAGTGCAGCATAAAACAATATAAAATATGAAAGCTTAAAACCACAATATAACAGTACGACCTGAATAAAACCTAGCAGCAATGCAGAGATTTAAAATACAGATTAAACACCAGAGCTAAAAGATTAGGAAGCTAAAATGCTAAAATACTGGGATAATAAAAAGGTCTTCATCTGGCACCGGAAGGAGTACAACATAGGCGTCAGGCGAAGCTCTCTAGGGAGTTCATTCCACAGCTGGGGTGCCACAGCAGAAAAGGCCCTCTTCCTTGTAGCCACCCACCTCACTTCTTTTGCCCAGAGAAGGACCCCCTGAGGATGATCTTAGGGTCTGGGCAAGCACATATGGGAGGAGGTGATCTTTCAGATAACCTGGCCCTAAGCCACAATGTGTGTGTGTGTGTGTAACTGTAAACATCACATGACCTGCTAGAACCTAATCTGAATGTCTGCAGACCCTTCCTCTGCTTTTTCATCTTGGGACTCTGACCATGCAGACACTATGAATTACCATCAAGTCAGATACTTTTCCCTTTTTATATTCCCCATCCCACAAGCTGTTTTTTTGTAACCTTTTGCTTGATGAAAATAGCTGGAGACCTCAAAAACATGCACATTTTTTGTAACTTTTTGGTTAGCCTAATAAAGGCAATGCACTAAAATGGATTTGGGGATTTTTCTTATGGCTAACATGACTACCTTTGCTTTCTGTTTGACCAGAAATCTATCCATTCTACTGCTTTTGTTTTATTCCATCTCCTTTTGGAAAGACTACCCAAAAGTCTTTTGTAATTATTTGTTGTAAAGTCCATTTGAATGAAAAACTGTATATTATATTTGGATTTGAAGCAGACTGGATGAAAACCAGAAATTACAAGCATATGCTTACATTAATTTGCATGGCGTTTAAGGAGAAAACTAAACAAAAGAAGTCGAGAAACGCTGGGACTACAGGGAAGTTTTCCGGTAATAAAACTGACTTCCTCCCTTACTGTGTTAAATTGAATGTGATTTTTAAGAGCTAGGTTTCCTAGAGTGGCCATGTGTTCTTTTTTTTTTTTTTTTTTTTTTACAAAGGACAATCCTCTATTTGAAGGGCTGCTAGAGAACAGTCCTCTGTTTGAAGGCATCCTTTGTTTAAAGAGCTGTCCAGTCCAGGTGTGGTTTAAAGATAAAGAACCATCAGAAGGAAGAGCTGAGCCTTGATGTTGCCCATCAACAGCACCTGGACAGCAGACTGAGCAAGACACACAGGTCGCCTGGTCACTGTCTTCCACACTGTTATTTTTTTATTTATTATTACATATATACCCTGCCCTTTTTCATCTGGCAAGGAACCTGAGGTGACTTACATGGTCCTCCTCCTCTCCACTGCATCCTCACAATGACCCTGTGAGGTATGTTAGGCTGGAGAGTCAGTGACTGGCCCAAAGTCTCCCAGTACACTTCATAGCCAAGTGGGTACTAGAACCCAGATTTCCTGAGTTCCAGTCTAACACTCTAATCACATTAGCTCTCTGTGGTGAGTTTTCCTGTATTTCTATTCACATCATAATAATTATCTCTAAATGTGCATCTATACATATACATTAGCATGTGAAAATGTTACGCAAATCAGTGTCTTCTTTTGTCCTCTTTTTTGGTGATGCATTCCCTCTTCTTCAGTGATGCATAAGTGGCCACCCTATCCAACATGCACTAGATACAGTAAATGAGAAGAATGAATTGACACTTTCCTTTTCTCTCTCATCAGGTTATTCCAGTTTATAAGGATACTGGTAAGGAAGACTGACTAACCCTGAATGATGTCGTAAAGTTAAAGCGCCTTCTGCCTAGGCCTAGTTTTAGATTTAACACAGCTGAAAAATAAGCAGAGAGAGAGAGAAATCATACTGAAAATTCCTTGACCTCCCCCCCCCCCTCCAGTTTGTACTGAGTAGAAATGTCCTGCATTTTTGGATGTACTATTGAGTGTCTTAGTGGCCACCGGCTGTGATCTGTAATTGCTTGGGAAAAGATGATAAAATCTGTGCTGAAGGTGGAGATAACATGGCTAATGATCTGTCTTCCAATCTGGGTCAGTATTTAGTGCAAAGTCAGGGTATAATGTTACAGGTAAGTAGTAGTGTGGTATCTGCTGGTGTTGTGGGCAGCCATACGCAAATTCAGACCTGGTAGAACTAAGGGTTGGCATGGTTGGACAATTGCCTAGGCTCAGAGCCTGACATAAGGCCCAATGCTTACCCAAAACGCTGGACCAATCTTCTGTTTCCCAATGGCAGAAGTGTCTGTTGGCAGCAAAAGGAACAGAACGCAGGAGTCCTGGTTCCTCCAGGTGCCTCTTCTATGGGGAGCTTGCAGATGCCCCTGGAACAAGCTTCCATTTCCCAATGGCAGAAGTGCCTGTTGGCAGCAAAAGGAACAGAATGCAGGAGTCCCGGTTCCTCCAGGTACCTCTGCTATGGGGAGCTTGCAGATGCCCCTGGAACAAGCTTCCATTTCCCAATGGCAGAAGTGCCTGTTGGCAGCAAAAGGAACAGAACGCAGGAGCCCCGGTTCCTCCAGGTACCTCTGCTATGGGGAGCTTGCAGATGCCCCTGGAACAAGCTTCCATTTCCCAATGGCAGAAGTGCCTGTTGGCAGCAAAAGGAACAGAATGCAGGAGTCCTGGTTCCTCCAGGTACCTCTGCTATGGGGAGCTTGCAGATGCCCCTGGAACAAGCTTCCGTTTCCCAATGGCAGAAGTGCCTGTTGGCAGCAAAAGGAACAGAACGCAGGAGTCCCGGTTCCTCCAGGTACCTCTGCTATGGGGAGCTTGCAGATGCCCCTGGAACAAGCTTCCATTTCCCATTGGGAGAGGCACCTCACACCTGGCTGTAGAGCAGTGACTTCCTTGTGTGCCACTTCCTCCATCAGATCTTTGATGCGGAAGGAAGACATCAAAGTGCCCTCACACGAGGCTTTTATTGTGCACGTGTGGTGGGTCACTCATGGAAGTTTGCGAGTTGTTTTCATGATGTCGTCAACCTCCAGGGCACATCCAGCAGTATTTCCCAGTTATTCCGTGTTAAAAATATCAGGAGATAATGAGCTAATAAAATATCCTGGACTTTCCTTACTGGGTATAGTCGTTGTTGCGCTATTAAAACAGCCATTAGATGGCACTGTTTCATTGAGGTCTATGGAACATGGAAAATTAAAAACTTCCCCTCTCAGCAATCACGTGGTCGCCGCTTGGGAGCCTGCGGTAAACCCTGAAAGGCTCCACAATGGGAGGACTGTAGGATTTTTCTTTAATGTAGAGACACCCATGATGTGGGGGGTGGGGAGATGGGGAAAAGAACCATAATGGGGGGGGGCACAAAATCAAATGCTTGAGAGCAGGTAAAGACTCCCCCCCAAGCTATTGACTAAATTCAGATTGGGGCCCATGTGCTTACTCTAGAGTAAAAAGAAAAAGAAAACAAGACACAGCTGCTAGTTATGTTGCTTATTTATTTATTTATTTATTACATTTCTATACTGCCCAATAGCCAAAGCTCTTTGGGTGGTTTACAAAGATTAAAAACATTAAAAATACAGTATACAGAGGTTAAAAGCCATTTACATAAAACACACACAGACAATATACACAAGAGAACGTATATCTAAAACAACTTCAAACAAGCAATCTCAAGCAAACAACCTATTAATGTATGCTTTAATGCATGCTTTGAGTCTAATCTGCCTGGTTTACTGAGGACCAGTCCACTGATGATCTAAGGCTTTCCCAGCCCAAATGTTTTTGCACGATAGGAGAAAATCAGTGCTGATGGTGGAGATAACAAATACTCACCACTGACCATGCTGTCAGGATGATGGGAGTTGTAGTCCAACACATCCAGAGAGCACCAGGTCAAAGACAGCTGACATGGGAGGTAAGGAGCTAGAGAACGGTTGCTGGAGACCCTGGTTTGAGACTCACCTACCGTGACTTACTTAGGGTGAATGAATACAATCAGAAGCTCAGATTGATTTGTTTCCTTCACCTTTATTCTACGTGGGTCCTTGGTCATGTGTAGTAAAACCTCTATGGCACCAATTAATTAATTAATTAATTGTTACATGTATATCCTGCCTTTTTTTCCTTCTTGGAAGAAACTCAAGGTGACTCCCTCCCTCCATTTTATCCTCACAACAACCCTGTGAGGTAGATTAGGCTGAGAGTCAGTGGCCAGTCCAAAGGCACCCAATGAGCTTCAAGCCCAAGTGGGGACTAGAACTCTGACGTCCCAAGTCCCAATCCAACATTCTAACCACTACACCACAGTGGCAATTTTACCACAGTTTGGAAGAGTCCTTTATCTCTGAAGGTTTTATGATATGGTAGTTCTGGGTGTTATTGTCTTGCTTTGCCCTTTGGTTATAGGTTTATGGGTAATATGTTATAGAATTGGAGGGGTGGAGGCTTCAGTCATTTTTCCACTTTGTTTTGACAACATTCTCTGGCCCTTGACCCTGCAGCCAGGGTTGTCCCAAGACATTTTGCTGTCTAAGGCAAAGGAAGAGATTATTCCCCCTGCTCCCCCAATACAGAAGCCCACAGGACTTGCAGCTGAATCTTACTTCAACCCTGGAGATGGGGCAGCACCCTCCACCACACCTGAGGGCAGCAAGCTAGCTTAGGGGGCACAGAACATGGTGTGTTACATGCAGCTCTGTCCTCCAGCACTTGCTTACAACTCTGGTGCGTGCTTTCCACCAGCTCCGACAAATGCTGCAATGCAGTGGCGCCAGCATGCTCCACATGAGCAGCAGAGAAATGCATATGCACAATCGTGCAGTTCACACAATTGCAGTGTGGTTAACCACCCTGTGTGTGCTGGTTGCGTGCCAGCTGGCTTTATACAATTGGGTTGCTGAGTGGCAGCAACTCTAAAACAGGCCGTGGGTTCTGTGTAGTTTGTTAACCACCCCACCCACCCACCCTCGCGGGGTTCAGATGTCACAACAAGCTGCCCCGGCGAGGATAATTATGTGAATCGGCTGGTGTGCCGAGGGTGGTTAACAAGCCACTATGGCTTATTAACCATCCTGCGATGGTGCGAACCAGGCCATTGTCGGCTGGATTGCATGGCCTGGGCTGGCTGCCTCTCTGCCAGGTGTAAAATACCATCTTTGCCCAACTAGTGGGCTGGACCTCCTCACGCCATCCTGATTCACCATAACTTATGCCAACTGAGGTGGTCAGCTGGGCTGGTAGAATAATTTTAGAGGGTTCCTATGTCTGAATGCTCTCCCCAAGTAAAAAGCAATCTGCATGTAACTAAGCTAACTTATCAGGGTCAAGTGGCTGCTATCTACTTTTCTCCCTGATGTGCTAGTTTTCTACATGAAGGGAGCTTTCTGAATGTGGGGCGGGGGGAGCACTAAAAAATGCAGTCCTCCACCTGAAGTCCTCCACTCCCGAATTTTATTACTTCTTATTCTGCCTAACTTGTAGAACAGCTCTCAGACAACATTAAGAATTTCCTTCTTGGTTCTTACTGAGCAGTCTAACCCTCATACATGTTCTGGAGAAAGCCTGTGAAGAATTTTTTACTCATATTTTTAAAAGGCAGAAAATATTTAACAGCTCTTGAAATAATACTTGGCTCAAGTAAAGAATGTCAAGGCGTGTGGGAGTGCAATGAACAAGAACCGTAGCTGCAGCCGCCGCCTATGAATTGCTCACTTTTTAAAGTTGACTTAAATTGCAAACTTTATTGTGATCACGAGTAGCAGCTTGGATATTACAAGAATCATTTATTTATTTATTTATTTAACAATATTTGTATACTGCTCCATATTTAGAACAGATGTCAGAACGGAGAACACAAGAGATAAAACAGTAAAAGGATAAAAAGATTAAAACACCAGATTAAAATTATGCTATTTAAAAACAAAACAATCTTTTTTTGTTTTTAAAAATCATAAAGTTATGATGTCTGTGAGGGCCAAAAACAGATAAAAGGTGGGAACCTTTCATCAGACACCCTGATGTTTATATTATATTGATTTGTGTATTTATTAAAGTTATATCTTGCCTGCCTTGGATGGAGCTCAAAGCTGTGCATGTGAGGTGAGGTCCCCATTCATGTACTGGCCAGACCCAGATCTGCTTAGCTTCAGCAAAGTTGCTGCATCATGTTCCTTCAAGCTACCTGCTGTGAGCGCCCCAAATAAGATGAGGGCAGTAGTGGTGGAGGAGGGGAGAGGTGTAACCTTTTCCTCTGTGACACTTCCTTGATCCATATCACCAGCAGCAGCAGGTACCTGTGTGGTTTCCCAAGTGGAGCAAGCTTTTTTGGTGTGTGCAAGTGAATTTAGATTGAAGAGACAAGTGGGAGCTGTAACAAAATGTTGCCACATGGAGCGCCTCTATTTAGTGTTCCAGTCCAACAGCCATGCCCTCCTCCAGGATACTACAATTCTATTCCTCCCCACACCCAGAACAGTCAGTCAAATTCCATGCCCACTAAACATGTTCAGTGTTCACTGGAGTGTTTGGGGGTGCCCCCCCCCGTTAAGGTTTCTTTTCTACCGTAATTTCTGTACTGCAAATCTTAGGGCTCTGCTGACACCTCCCTCTTGTGTGTGAGTGCTAATTAATATCAGTAGACACACATTTAGAAAGAATTTCTATAACTTAAATAGAAATGCAATATATCTCACCATAATGGGAAAAGCTGTGACCAGGTGACCCATGTGCCTGCCAGCTCAGCCTGCTTTTCAGGTGCTCACTGGAGATGGCCAGTGTCCATGCCCCTCCTCTTCCAGCTTCTGATGGTTCTTTATCTTTACAACAGACTTGGACAGGACAGCCCTAAAAAATAGAGGATGCCTTCAAATAGAAGACCATACTCTGACAGCCTTTCAAATAGAGGAATGCCCTTTGCAAAGGAGGACACACACCTCCCTACTCCAAATGTATATTGGTTTTAACCCGTAGAGGCTGGTAGCTCCGATTTTGGAGGAGCTGTGAATACATTCTGGGTTTCAGTCAGAACCAGCTGGAACTCTAAAGGAGGTATCCAAGGTGCTGAACCCTAGCCCCCAAATAGGCTTAGAACCTTGGGTAGCTCCTTTAGAGTTCTGGCTGGTTCTGACTGAAACCCAGAATGGAATCACAGTCCCACAGAAACCAGAGCCACCAGCCTCCACTGGTTTTAACTGCCATGGATTCCAAACCCAGCAAAGAATATTGGGAATTGTGCTTTGCTGAGAGTGCTGAGAATCTTCTCTTCCCACCACTGTTGCTTTGAGGAGAGGGAATGACTGTTAAGCCAGTTTAGGTCTGTAAGGTAGACACGCCCTCTGTGTCAAGAGAGTCTCTCTTTAGGAAACAAAACTGTACTTGCCTTAATTCCCAAATAATTAGAATTTTCTTGTCTTGCATTTGCTTGCAAAAATTCAAATTTCTATTTGCTTCATTCCAATTATTTTCAATGTTCCAAATTATGAATGCTGTTAGATCTGGGGGTGGGGAATGACGATATAATGAACAAAAAGTAATTTTAAGTAGATCCTCAAAGACGAATTTCAAAATTAAATTTTAAAATGTTTACTTATTTGAAGCCTTTATGAGTCACTCTCTCTGCCAATGGCACCTGAGGTAACGTATTGTATTTAAAAATTAAAATTATATCACCGAAAATTCCAAATTTGGGGAAATCCGTGACACCTCTAGCTTTTCCTGTTCCAGTTCTGCATGTTTGACAGTTTTAAAAGGCACAGGAGCCCTAACAGAAAAAAGAATAATAATATGGCAACCCTATAAATGCTGAATGAATGATCAAATATATAAAGCACAACTCATTCCTCCTTACTGCTAACACTCCTTTTACTATTACTAAGAGTTTAAGGGCCCAATCCTATGTGGATAGTCAGCAGTCTCCAACCTTGTAGCCAGAAAACCAAACTATCCTATGCCCCCCCCCCCCGATCCTGTCTGGGAGGCATAGGATTGCTCCCTTCAGGGACAATCCTATGCATGATTAGACAGAGAAAAGTCCTACAACTCCCAGGATTCCCCATCCAGCCAAGTTCTGTCTAAACATGCATAGGATTGTGCCCTAAGGCTGCAGTTCTTTGCACATTTGTGAACCGTCCAGACAGCTTCGACTTGCAGGTGGTACAGAAATGTAATAAATAAGTACATAAATAAATTTGTCTGGGAATACAATGGGATTGACCTCAACCTGCATAAGATCTCTCTACACAAGAGGAGTACCAGAGCAATCCTGAGTGGAGCAGGGAGCAATGAGGCAAATCTACCACCTCATCCACAGCCCGGTTGGCTTGCACAGTAGAGGACAGAAGGTGGGGACATTTATTTTTCTCTCGCCACTGGAGCAGAGTTAAATAAAAATCCCCTCTCATTGTTCACAATGGCCTTGGAAGGCTGTAGCTCAGTGTGATAAAGCACCTGATTTGCATGCAGAAGCACCCAGGTTCAATCGCTGGCATCTCCAGGTAGGGCTAGGAAAGAATCTTGCCTGAAATCCTGGAGAGCTGCTGCCAGTCAGTGTCGACAGTACTGGGCTAGAAGGACCAAGGGTCTGACTTGTTACAAGGCAGCTTTCTATGTTCCTGGAAGGGAATTTTCCTTCACCAGCTCTAGGCTGGCATAAGTGAGGGGCTCAGAGCAGGCCCCTCTCCAGGGAATGAAGTAGTTCTGGATCCAGTGGATCCAAAGCCGACTCTGACCCACCTACAGAATGCCCCATTTGGGGTCTTTCCACCGGCAGAAGAGCCACCGATACTAACTTTCTCCCAGCCTCAGCACAACAGAGGCTTCCGCCTGCGGCAGAGCACCCCCCACCAGGAGTACTCCTCCCCACGGGTGGAAGCCTGCAGAGAAACACCGATGGGACATCCTAACCCCTCCAACCATCAACATCAGGTGGTTAAGACTGCACTCTTAAGTCAGCAAGAGCTATTATTAAAGCATAAATGGAAAGCCACTGAAATGTCAGCTTTGTAGGCAATACCTCCTGTGTGATACCATTTAAAGACAGCTAAGATCCCTGGGAAAATTGCACAAATTTTTCTTGGGCGTTGGCATCTCCTCCAAGTCTATGTAGCCCATCATTTGTAATGCAAACGTGTCATGCTACATTCCAACCAAAGTTTCATTATGGTTCCCCATCAATCTAAAGAAGAAAAGTAGCTTGTAAGTGTTGTAAACTCAAGGGCAGAGAAAATAACACTGTCTGTTTTATTGAAGCAACTTCTATTAGCCAGCTTGACTGCCTTAGCTAGTGTCCAACTACATTTGCAGTTTGTTGTTCTTTCTTTCTTTCTTTCTTTCTTTCTTTCTTTCTTCTTCTGCTTCTGCTTTTTAAATAGTAGTAGTTTTGCTTCGCTACTTTGGACAGGATGTTGTTCTTGTTTTAGGAGAAAAGATGCATAATTTTCAGAAAAGCAAACATATTTGGGAAGAACACACATTTTGATAAAAATGCCTGACACTTGGGGAACACAACATCCAAAATACACCTGAAGATTCAGGTTAACCATTCTGAAGTTTGGGGGCAAATCCTTTGAAGAACACCAGTGTTTTCCTTCTTTCAGTGTTCTGAAAGCTCTAGACTGTTGCACTCTGGGTTATATATTAATTATGCCATCTCTTCTTGATTTTCTTCTCCAAGAATACAGTGAGCTTTATTTCCTCAAAAGGAAGGCTCTTCAATTTGCTTAACACACAAATTAACCTCCCAGCAGGTAGGCATTAACCTCAGAAACCAAGGTCATAGATGCAGATGATCCTATCTATTTCTTGGAGGTGGGCAAAGGCTTTGGAAAGAGAACTAGAAACAATCTCCCATGCCTCTGTCAAAAGAAGAAACTCCCTGTGTTCAGATGAGATGCAATTGGAAACAAATTAGCAGTGGTAATTTGCTAATCATACCTCCTTCAAAGCTCCTACTACCTTAACCCCCTCTTGAAATGCCAGCTTCAGGTTTTTGAGGGCCCTTGGGCAAGGCACCCTCAATGGACCCCTTCCTTTGCAAGTCTGTCTTCTCCTGGCCATTATTGTCACCAGCTGCTATCACTCCTCCTCCTCTTTCTCATCATTGTTACCACTTCCTTACTTGTAGAGAGCCTGTTCCTCCTTCTCACTACCTCTGTTGTCTGGGCCAGAGAGAATGGCAGGAAAATAAGCAGGTTGCAATGGTGAAGAGGCAGAGCGACTTCAGGAAGCTCCTGTCAGTGGGCTCCTGCTGGGGGTGCAGGCTGTCAGCAGCTGCCTGACCATGCCTACCAGTGATGCCACCCCTGCCCTCTTGCCACCTCTCCCATGTTTAAATAGTGTTGGAAGATAACTGCTGCCGCTGAGAAGGGGGATGAGTGTCCTCTCTACATACCTGCTCACCGATTCAGTGTTGGCTGAGCAGTGATGGGGTGGGGTGGAAAGTGGTTAGCTCAAAGGTTGAGCAGTGTGACATCCCAGAAGAACTCTGAGCATGCAAACATGTGTTGCGTTCATGTCCTGCCTCCTTGTGGGCTTCCCATAGGCACCCGGCTGGCCATTGTGCAAACAGAATCCTGGACTAGATAGGCTTTGGTCTGATGCAGCAGGGCTTTTCTTCTGAGTTTGTAACTCAGATTCTCCTTCCAACCTGCTTATTGGGTGGGAGCCTCCTCCTTCCACCTGTATTTGTATTTGCATACATTTAATTATATTGGGGAAGTTTTAAGAAGAGAAGCACCCTATGGCTGATTCTACAAACCTTGAGGCGGGGCACATTTGTTAGAACTGCTGCTAACCTTGCTGCAAAAGGACACATTTGAGATGGTTACTCACTGCCGTAACTTTTCTTGGTTGTTACAGTACAGTTTCATTATACATTGCTCTCAAATTAATAAAGACCTGTTTCTTTTCTGAGGTGGTCAAACCGAGTCTGTGGCATTGCTCACCAGGCTGCAGGTGGGGACATACATGACAGAATGTTCTTCTATACAAAAAATGTCTGTCTACATAGAAAACTATCTAAAAGGATAATTTATTATTACTGTTGTTATCGTTAGTTATTTATATACCACTTTTTGCCCCCAAGCTAGGGAATAGCATCGTAATACAAGGAAAGAGCCAATAAAACATAATAAAATACAATAAATAGTCAACAAAAACAATTGTTGTTGTTCAGTCGTTAAGTCGTGTCCGACTCTTTGTGACCCCATGGACCATAGCACACCAGGCCTTCCTGTCCTCCGCTCTCTCCCAGAGCGTGCTCAAGTTCATATTCATTGCATCGGTGATGCTATCTAGCCATCTCATCCTCTGCCATCCCCTTCTCCTTTTGCCTTCAGTCTTTCCCAGCATCAGGGTCTTTTCCAGGGAGTTTTCGCATTAGGTGGCCAAAATATTTGAGCTTCAGCTTCAGTATCTGTCCTTCCAATGAGCAGTCAGGGTTGATTTCCTTTAGGATGGACTGATTTGACCTCCTTGCAGTCCAGGGGACTCGTAAGAGTCTTCTCCAGCACCACAGTTCGAAAGCATCAATTCTTCGGCGCTCAGCCTTCCTTATAGTCCAGCTCTCACAGCCATACGTTACTACTGGGAAAACCATAGCTTTGATTAGATGGACCTTTGTCGGCAAGGTGATGTCTCTGCTTCTTACTATGCTGTCTAGGTTTACAACATAAAGGAACAACAATAAAATCCCAATCTATGGGATTCAAGAGTGCTCACAGACATGTAGGGGCTAAAAACCTAAACAGAAGAAACATCTTTTTAATCCCCCCCCCAACTAGAGGAACTAAATGGTGCTCTCACCCCCCCCCCCCGTTCCAACTATTCAGCACTTCAGGCTGAACAAGCAATCAGTGTAAATAACTGCCTAGGAAGCAAAATCGGAAAGCATGTCCGAAGGGAGAGAATTCAACATCCTGCCTTATGCCTGCCTTCCCCAACCTGATGCCCTCCAGGTGGGTTGGACTACAACTTCCATCATCCCCAGCATGGTCAGAAAGGCAAGTGCAATCCCCCCAAAGCCTAGGTTAAAAAGGATCTTGCCCTTGTCCCAACTTGACAGAATTTTCTAACCAAGTGCAAGGAATTATTATTGTATTCTAATAACTGGAGAGCCAGTGTGGTGTAGGAGTTAGACTGGGACTTGGGAGATCTGGGTTCTAGTCCCCAGTTGGCCATGGAACTCACTGGGTGACTTTGGGCCAGTCACAGACTCTTAGCCCAACCTACCTCACAGGGTTGTTGTGAGGATAAAATGGAGAGGAGAGGAGGAAGACTATGTAAGAAAAAAGCAGGATATAAATGATGATGAAGAAAAGGGGAATTCTAGCATGCAAGCCCCCACCTATGTATGAAATGGAAAAATGCAGCACAGGTTTACCATTTCAGCAAGAACTGGGATCCAAAGTGATTAGGGTGACCAGTTGCTGGAAAAATACATGTGTTGATGGTGTTTATGCATGCTTGTCTGGAATGTAGCCATTACTTGGAAGTGGGTCCTATCAGTTTCCTGAGACTTTCCTGTCACATTATTGAACTGTGGAAGCAGCTACACAGTAGCTGTGTCTTTTGGGATTGTAACGTTAGGAATGTAAGTGGAATATGTTGGGAAGAGTTAATTGAAAAGTGTTAAGCCCCAAAGTCCAAGCAAGACTTCAACATGGGGCCTTGGGCATATTTGTCTACAGCCCCAATGATATACACATTTCCTCCATCCTCTTTATTTGTTTTGCATAACCTTCTATAGGATGCACCATCAGCATACAATCCACTATTCTCAAAGCCAGCCTTCCCCAACCTGGTGCCCTCCAGACGTTTTTGAGGTTTTGAGACGTTTTGGGCAAGGGCCCTTCAACTGCCCCAGGCAGCACAGCCAATGGTCAGGACTGGAATGCTTGGAGTTGTCACGTCTGGAGAGCACCAGGTTGTGAAAGGCTGCTTTTAGCCTAGCATTTCCTCTCCTTGGGTTCAGGGAATGAATAATACTGTACAGCTTTTAGGAACAAGAGCTAAATGCTGCCATCTAGTGAAATAAGTTGTTTCTTCAACTCATCCCCCTCCTGCTTCTTCCAGTCTTTCTGAAGGACAGGAAAAGGTGAACAGAAAGAAGTCGCACTTTGCGACACTGACTTCATTGACTTCAAATTCAGTTTGTAGGAGTGTGCAACTGAAGCCACTACTGGCTGACTCCAAACTGTGTGCCTGCCATGAGGTGGGTGGTCATGGGAACGGCCATGGATTAAGTACCATGGTCAGTATTCAGGTTGTAGTTTGAGCCCAGGCGCAGTTCCAGAGATTGGGGCTGTTCACACAACAAGCTAACCCACACTCAGTGGTTGAGTGTGGGTTGTTGTTGAACTGTGGGTTCGTGTGTTGTCTGTACCCAGGACATTTTCCACAGGGTAGCTTGATAACCATGCAGTGTGGCTTGTTAACCATCCTGAACAACCCAACAACAAACCATGGTTTCGCAAGGTGGCTTGTTTGAGAAAAATAGTCACATTGCAGGGTTAACAAGCGAGCCTGTGGAAAATGTCCTGCATTTGGACAACATGCTAACCTATTGGTTCAACAAACAACGGAAGGTTCAGCAACAGCCCACACTCAACCACTGAATGGTGTGTGAACCAGTCATTGTTTGGAATGACAGAACTTAGCCCTGACATGATAGAGCCCTTTCCATACATGGTAGCACTTAGGAATTTGCCTTATACCTGGACAGAGCATTTGGCTATATAGCCCGGTATTGACTACACTGATTGCTATCTGCTACCTGATCCATATGATCTTGCCTGCAAAGGAGCCCTTGCTAACCTGCCAGAGAACCCCTATAGGTTAAGAAAGATGTGGGGATGTGTTCTAGCGAGCACACTCAGTTCATACAGGGCATTGGCTTCTCAAATGTCAGTGTGGCTCTAGACTAGACCAAAGTCTGCCTGACTCTCCACTGCTCACTGCATCTGCACATTTTAGTGATGATCAGCCATAGTGGGAAACTTCACCACCACTACCGAGTTCTTCTCAGTGAGGGCCAGCCCTACCATTAGGCAGAGTGAGGCAATTACCACAGGCCGCAGATGCTGTGGGACAGCAAAAGCAGCCTCCCAGCTCCTCCTCCTGAATTTTCTGGGTGTTTCCCTCAATGGGAGGACAGAACTGTATATGCCAACCAACCTGTCCTGGCCCTCCAAACTAGCCTGCTGCTTCGAATGTTGTGAGGATATTATCCCATTGCCAGTCTTGAAGTAAGATTCAGCTGCCAGTTCAGCTGGCTTCTGTATGTGGAATGGGAGGGGGGGGGGTGCCATCTTGTCCTTTGACTCAGGCAACAAAACGTCTTGGGCGGGCCCTGTTGAGGAACCACTGAGAAGCTTCTGAGGAAAGCTAGACACAAAAAGGGAATACAGAAAGCTAGACACAAAAAGAGAATACAGAAAGTTAGACACAAAAAGGGAATACAGAAAGCTAGACACAAAAAGGGAATACAGAAAGCTAGACACAAAAAGGGAATAGAGGCTATGGAAGGACAAGACTCTCCAGTGGTGGTGACCTGCAAGGTGTGTGCAATGTTTGTTTTCTTGCCTGAGAACAACATGGCCTACACCTGCAACAAGTGCAAGTTGATCACACTGCTGGAAGAAAAAGTAAGTGGACTGGAGCGGTGACTGTCGACCCTCCGGGGAATAAGAGAACATGAAGAGTTCTTAGACAGAATGGGGGAACTACAGCAGCAAAGGGAAGACCAGAAGCTTGAAGAGCAACAGCAAGATGAGGCAGAAGTGGGAAATCCTGAGGTGAGGAAATATGGAGTAGACGATACTCCTTGGAAAAGGGTGACAGTTAGAAGAAGAAGAACTAGATGCCACTCTGCACCAGTGGAAGCAGTGGAGCTGTGGAACCAATTCCAGGTTCTTGAGGATGAGACTGGAGGACAGCCTGCAGAGGAAGAATCACAGGGGAACCTTCATGAGAGTGAGCAAGAGGCTGAAGGTCAGTCAAGCAGAGGCGATGAAACCAAGGCCTACAACAAGAAGAAGAGAAGAGTAATAGTAGTGGGAGACTTCTTGCTGCGTGGGATTGAAACCCAAGTATGTCACGAAGACCTGTGGACTTGCCAGGTAAGTCATCTCCCTGGATGATGGATTAGAGACGTGACTGAAAGGTTGCCTGCACTCATAAAGCCCACTGACAGGTATCCCTTTCTTCTCATCCATGTGGGAACAAATGATAGCGCCATGTGAAGCTACAAAGAAATCACGTCAGACTTTGAAGCTTTGGGAAGGAAACTCAAGAACTTTGGGGCCCAGATAGTTTTCTCATCCATCTTTCCAGTAGTTAGAAGAGGGATCTAAAGGAAACGAAAAATACTCCTGGTGAATGACTGGCTACGAAGGTGGTGCCGATGAGAGAGATTTGGATTCTGGGACCACGGGCTATACTTCCTGGAAGATGGGCTGTTGGCAAGGGACGGGTCACACCTCACAGAGGATGGGAAGAATGTGTTTGGCCATAGCATGAAGAACTTCATCAGGAGGGCTTTAAACTGAATCCTACAGGGGAGGGAGACGTAAATTTGGGGGTAACAATGGACGAAGGCTCATGCACCGCAACGGAGAGAACAGTTCTAATAGCACCCAATAATAGTCTTCAGACACATGTAGGAAGAAAGCCAGACTATGAAGCACATGGTCTTCGATGTCTATATACTAATGCCCGGAGTATGGGAAACAAACAGAACGAACTTGAACTCTTAATACGAGAGGGAAATTATGACTTGATAGGTATAACTGAGACTTGGTGGGATGACTCTCATGACTGGAATACTGCAATTGAAGGATATAACTTGTTCAAAAAGGAGGAACAGAAAGGGAGGTGGGGTTGCACTGTATGTGAAAAATACATATCTCTGCACAGAAATACAGGAGGATGAGCTTGGTAGCTCCATCGAGAGCATCTGGATCAAAATAAACAGAGCAAAGAATAAAAGGAACCTGATGGTTGGAGTCTGCTACTGGCCACCCAATCAAGGAGAAGACGAGGATGAAACTTTTGAAAAGCAAACAGCCAATGTTTTAAGGAAGCATGATGTAGTAGTAGTGGGGGACTTCAATTTCCCCAATATTTGTTGGGAGACAAATTCTGCAAAACATGGCCCCTCCAGGAAATTCCTGACTTGTGTGGCGGATAACTTCCTCCTACAGAAAGTAGAGGAAGGAACTAGAGGACCGGCTGTCCTTGACTTGATCCTAACCGACAGAGATGACTTAGTGGATAAAGTAGCAGTTACAGGAACTCTGGGGGAAAGCGACCATGTTGTACTTGAGTTCTTGGTTCTAAGGGAAGCAAAAGCTGAGTGTAGTCAAACGCGTACCCTGGATTTTAGGAAAGCTGATTTTAATAAACTCAGAACAATGATCAGTAAGGTCCCATGGCAAGTGACTCTAAAAAGAAAAGGAGTCCAAGATGGGTGGGAGCTTTTAGAAAAGGAAATTCTCAAGGCACAATTCCAACAAGAAAAAAAGGCAGAAGACAACAGAAGAAGCCAATGTGCCTTCACAAAAAGCTTAGGGATGACCTGAAACAAAAAAAGGACACATATAGGAAGTGGAAAGGAGGCCAAGCAACAAAGGAAGAGTACAGGCAGGTAGCACAGAATTGCAGGGATGGCGTCAGGAAGGCTAAAGCTGAGAACAAGCTGAGGTTAGTAAGGGATGCTAAAAGCAACAAAAAGGCTTTCTTCAGCTATGTGCACAGTAAAACATAGAGGAAAGAAATGGTGGTTCAGCTAATAAATAAGGATGGCAAAATGATAATAGATGACAAAGAAAAGGCAGAGGTGCTCAATTCCTACTTTGGCTCAGTTTTCTCCCAAAAGAGGGTCAATGACCGCTCCCCCAGCAAAGGCGAAGTACAGGCTGAAGGGGCAGGATTGCAGCTTGAGATCAATAGGCATATGGTCAAGGGACACCTAATTACTTTGAATGAGTTCAAATCTCCAGGGCCAGGTGAACTGCATCCTAGAGTAATAAAGGAACTGGCAGAAGAACTCTTGGAACCACTGTCTGTTATCTTTGAGAAATCATGGAGGACAGATGTAGTGCCAGATGACTGGAGGAGAGCTAATGTTGTCCCTATCTTCAAAAGGGGCAAAAAGGAGGAACCTGGGAACTACAGACCAGTCAGTCTGACATCAATCGCTGAGAAAATTCTGGAGCAGGTTATCAAGCAATCAGTCTGTAAGCACCTTGAAAACAATGCAGTGGTTACTCGAAGCCAACATGGATTTGTCAAGAACAAATCCTGCCAGACGAATCTGATCTCATTTTTTGATCAAGTAACCTCCCTTGTGGACCGTGGGAATGCTGTGGACATCATATACCTCGACTTCTGCAAAGCTTTTGACAACATGCCCCATGATATCCCTAGGGATGTCAGAGAATTTCTCCACGAATCTCGGTGAGGCCGAATGCCAGCGCATTTGGCCCCCCGAAATTGGTGGAGAAACGGTCTGCCACCCCCCCGCCACCCCCCGGGATGGGACTTAACTTGTTCGAATGCCCCTGGCGGTGGCGGCTCTGGTGGCGGTTCGGTGGCGGTTCGGCAGCGGTTCAGCGGCGGCGGTGGCGGACGGTCTTCTGACCGGCTGCCACCGCCGCCATTTCCAAGTAGAATTTTGGCGGGGAGAGACGGGGCGCCTCTTCCCCGGCCAGAATTTCGGGGGGAGGGACGGAGCGCCTCCCCCCCACCGTGAAGCAAGCGTCGGGATCAGGTAAGGGACTTTCATCCATCCCTAATCCTGATGAGCAAACTAGCTCAAAGTGGGCTAGATGAAACAACAGTCTGGTGGATCCACAGCTGGCTACAGAATCGGACTCAAAGAGTGCTTATCAATGGGACCTTGATACCTCCTCAGACTGGGGAGAGGTAACGAGTGGGGTACCGCAGGGCTCAGTTGTGGGCCCAATGCTCTTCGACATTTTTATTAATGACTTGGAGGAGGAGGTGCAGGGAATGCTGATCAGATTTGCAGATGACACAAAATTGGGCAGGATAGCTAATATTTTGGAAGGCAGAAACAAAATTCAAAGTGACCTTGATAGACTGGAGCGCTAGAGAAAACAACAGAATGACATTTAATAGGGATAAATGCCAAGGTCTGCACCTAGGAAAAAGAAACCAAATGCACAGTTACAAGATGGGGGATACATGGCTCAACAGCACTACAAGCGAGAAGGATCTTGGAATTGTTGTTGATCACAAGCTGAATATGAGCCAACAATGTGATGTGTCTGCAAAAAAGGTAAATGCCATTTTGGGCTGCATTAATAGAAGCATAGCTTCCAAATCCCGGGCAGTACTACTTCCCCTCTACTCAGCACTGGTTAGGCCTCATCTGGAGTACTGTGTCCAGTTCTCACTTTTAAGAAGGATGCAGACAAACTGGAGAGGGTTGTGGAGGGCAACGAAGATGATCAGAGGACTGGAAACAGAGCCCTATGAGGAGAGACTGAAAGAACTGGGCATGTTTAGCCTTGAGAAGAGAAGACTGAGGGGAGATATGACAGCGCTCTTCAAGTACTTGAAAGGTTGTCACAGAGAGGAAGGCCAGGATCTCTTCTTGATCATGCCAGAGTGCAGGACACGGAATAATGGGCTCAACTGACAGGAAGCCAGATTCCGGCTGAACATCAGGAAAGCCTTCCTGACTGTGAGAGCAATACGACAATGGAACCAATTACCTAGGGAGGTGGTGGGCTCTCCCACGCTGGAGGCGTTCAAGACGAGGCTGGACAGCCATCTGTCAGGGATGCTCTGACTTGGATTCCTGCATTGAGCAGGGGGTTGGACTCGATGGCCTTGTAGGCCCCTTCCAACCCTACTAATCTATGATTTTATGATTCTAGGAGCCCCAGGTTCCCCCAGAAAACACTTTGGAAAATGCTGCTCTAGAACATAGGATTGCCAGTTCCATGTCCTGAGGGTGACCATATCCTTAATAATTTTGTCAGGTCTGGCATTTTCCCTGCACAGTGCTACAGAGCATAAACAGGACCTGGACTACACGACCTCTAAGGTCCTTCTGACTCCATGATTCTATGAAAGAATGATATGTAGTTCAAGATATATCAGAAATAATAAAAGTGTCATGTCACATTTTGCATTGCCTGTGAACGTTAACATGCTTTTGCCTCATTCGTTAATTCAGACATAAGAGGTATTCTAAATTACTTGGAGCCAAACTAGATATGATGCAGGAGATATATAGAATGTTTTTATTTTTAATTTCCTGTTGCCATGAGAAGCTCCAAATTTGGTTGGAGCAGTGACTTGTGGGAAAGGACGATAAACCCCCTGCAGAAGCACCCCCTTTCCTTCATCACTGTTCTAATTTTGGAGCCATCCATGGTTGCGTTAAAGTAAAAACAACTATGGTTGGGACTTGGGATCTGCTCCGTGAGCCTCCTGAATCATGACTAGTTTGGCCATTAGTTGTCCTAGAATAATTAAACATCTCTGCTGTCTTACATTTTCCCACTGAGTCTAATCAGAACATTGGAAAATCGAATGTTTCAGTCCTTTGGTTCAAAAGTGAACAATAATTTCAGTCCACAGGAGAGGTGAAGTTTAAATTATAGTATGGAGACAGTAACACACAGAAAGAAATATTGCTTAATGGCTTGCATCTTAATTGTGTATGTGTGTGTTTGTGCATGTATAAACACTGCACAGCCAAATGGCTTTCAACTAAATTGTGCCCTTCTTTTCAACAAATGACTTTATTTCTGTAATGATTGTTGGTAAATTATGATCCCTTTAGAAGTGGGATGCCAGACGGCCTTAGGAAATCCCTTAATGAAACATTCCTCATTTCTAAATATTATAAAACAGGCTGCTGTGAAAATGCTTTGATATGTTTGAATCAATCAATCAATCAACAAAGGTGGAATACTGACAACAGCGAAAAATTGTACCTTAGAAAAAATCAAGTGTTGAATTAAACTTTTGTTTTACTAAAAACTACTGGGGAACGAATGTAGTTAGTTTGAAAAGAGTATCGGGTGTTAAAATAAGAAGACAAGAAGGGGCATAGGGTGGCCAGGTGTCTTCCACCACCCAGAAGCGAATGATATAGATTCTGAGGGGAGGCAGGGGCAGAAGAGACTTCTGGGATATCACTGCCAGTGGCCTAGCCACTGATGCCAACGTGAGAAGGAAGCACATGGTCCAGTTCTCCACGCTACTGAAATAATGTGGCCCTCATCCAAGCCCGAGTCAGCATAGCATCTTCAGACTGCCACCAGGGCCTGCCATGGTTTCCATTTAAAACTCCGGCACTCCACTGAGCTCTGCCGTGTAGGGTGGCCATGTGTCATCTTTTACAGAAGACAATCCTCTATTTGAAGGGCAGCCGGAGGACTGTCTTCTATTTTGAAGGTGTCTTCTGTTGGAAGGGCTGCCCAGGCCAAGTCTGGTTTAAAGATAAAGAACCATCAGAAAGAACAGCTGGGCCTTGAAGCTGCCCATCAACAACATCTGAAGAGCAGACTGGGCAGGCAAACAGGTTACCTGGTCACAGTCTCCCACACTATGGCAAGACATACTCGATTTCTATTTAAATTACAATAATTATTTCTAAATTTGCATCTACACATATAAATCAGCATATGCAGATTTTATGCAAGTTGGTGTCCTCTTTTGTACTCTTTTTTGGCGATTCACAAGTGCCCACCCTACTGTCAGATCAGAAAAAGGACCATCTAGTCCAGGAGCCTGCTGTTTCTAAGAAGCTGTCCCTGCTGCATGTCCTTTGCATCTGGAATTGAGAGGTAGACTGCCTCTGAATATGTAGGTTCCATCTAGCAATCATGACTGATGGTTGTATAAATGGCTAAGTGCCATGGATTTAGCCCTTTTCAGATATTTTCTGTGTGGACGATCAATGCACATAGGTAAGGTGCGTGGGGCAACATCAAGGCAGCTGGCTTTGCCCCAATCTCCATGTGCGAAATGAACCTGCATAGGTCAAGGGCAACATGCTTCCACCTAAGTACATTGATCACCCATTATTAGAAGGGCTGAAAGAGGCCAAGCCTTACATCTTTTTATAAAGCCATCTAGGACATTAATTTTAAAAGAGGGCCAAAGCACACATGCGATGTCTTTTTAAATTTTGTTTTGTTACTCTAGATCAGGAGTGCAGAATCTCTTTCAGCCTGAGGGCTGAATTCAATTTCAGAGAACATAAGAACATAAGAAGAGCCCTGCTGGATCAGACCAAGGGTTCATCTAGTCCACCATTCTGTTCACACAGTGGCCAACCAGCTGCCCATGGGAACCCACAAGCACGACATGAGTGCAACAGCGCCCTCCCGCCCATGTTCCCCAGCACCAGGTGTGCATAGGCATACTACCTCTAAAGTATTTGGTTTGTTGTTTTTAAATGGGAATTGTGTTCTTAGGATACAGTTCCCCAGAAACTGGTGTACATGGGCAGACTGCCTCTGGTACTGGAGGTAGCACATAGCCATCAAGACTAGTAGCCACTGATAGACTTTTCCTCCAGGAATTTGTCCAACCCCCTTTTAAAGCCATCCAAATTGGTGGCAATCACTGTGTCTTGTGGTAGCGAATTCCATAGTTTGGCTATGTACTGTGTGAAGAAGCCCTTCCTTTTAGCTCTCCTGAATCTCCCACCCTGAGCTCTTGGGGGAGGGGGGTGGCACATGTCAGAGGTTGTTGGGGCTGAAGACAAAAGGGGGCAGGGCCAAAAAAACACATTGTAGGACATAGGATGCTGCCTTATACTGAGTCACACCCTTGGGCCACCTAGCCCAGTGTTGCCAACACTGACTGGCAGCGGCTCTCCAGGGTTTCAGGCAGGATGCCTTCCCAGCCCTACCTGGAGATTCCAAGGTTTGAACCTGAGACCTTCTGCATGCAAAGCAGGTGCTCTACCATTGAGCTGTGACATGAGCAAGCCTTGTGAGTGAACTGGAAGAAACTGTTTCACTTTTGCAGGAGAAGCATATATGAGTGGTTGGACCTGTGTAACATTTAGGGCCTGGAACAGACCTGGGTCTAAATGGACCATTAACCCAGGACAATTCTCAGTTAAGTTCCACTTGTTTATTTTCCTCCAATTCATTTTTTTCTGCCATGGGTTTTCCCAGTCAGTTGCAATAATAAATACTTGAGTTTTTGGAAGTTGTCTGGTGCCTTCTGTTATTCTCACACAGACAAAAGCTAAAACATAGAGGAAGAAATCCAAATGCAGCTTCTCAAAGGCCAAAGGCCTTTCTAAGAAAGAAAGGTCTTTATGATGCAATGAAAGGACCTTCTGCATGCAAAGCAAGTACCTGTATCCCTGCGAGCCCTGACTCCACTACACCATGGGGAGGGAGAGGAGCCATAGCCTAGTGGCACAGCAGATTTGTTGCATGCAGAAGGTCCTAGCTTCAATCTCTGGCACCTTCAGTTAAAAACGTTAGGTAGCATGGGACACTCAAGTCTTCTTGCAGAGACCCTGGAGTGCCACTGCCAATCAGAGCAGTCAATACTGAACTAGATGGACAAGAGACTGACCTGGTACAAGGCATCTTCCTATGTAGGTGTTTGAAAACATCTAAGGTTGCATACTTCAAAATAAGCTCAGTGGAATCAATGCCCAAGATGTACTTCAGAGTAAGGGCGCAATCCTATTGGGATAGGCGGCCGCCTCCGAACCTGGGCAGGGCAGAACCAATGCAGGGCAGGAGAAGCGTGGAGGGGATCGTCCCCTCTATGCTTCAGCCGGTCTGCATTATGGCTAGACAGCTGATTTAGGCTGTCTAGGCAGGGGACCTTGAAGCGGCAGCCAGATGACACGTAGGATGTGTCGTACTGGCATTTCCGACTTCCCCGCCCTGAATGTCCCCAGGAACACCCTGTTTTTGCTGTTCCTCACTTCTCTTCTGAGCGTGAGGCATGGGGCTGTTCTGCATTGCCAACAATGGAGCACGGGAGGTGGTGGATGTCTATGGACGTCTAGCCGCTGACTAGCGGCCATAGGATTGCTCCCTCCACGTGCCTAGGAATGAAGTGTGATGGTAACTTAGAGGTATTTTGCAAAGAAAAGTGGTGACATGCCGTTAAAAACGTGGTTGTTCGGGCAGGCATTTGGGATGGGTTAGGGTATTTTTACAAATATGATGTTTTTAATGTAGAATGTTATTGTTTTAAACTGATTTTATTATTGTATATCACCCAGAGTGGCTGGGTGACCAGCCAGATGGGCGATTAATAAATTTAATAAATAAATAAATACAACAATTCCAAAATCCTTCTTGCTTGTAGTATTGTTGAGCCAAGTATCCCCCATCTTGTAACTGTGTATTTGGTTTCTTTTTCCTAGGTGCAGAACTTGGCATTTATCCCTAATAAATGTCATTCTGTTGTTTTCTGCCCAGCGCTCCAGTCTATCAAGATCACTTTGAATTGTGTTTCTGTCTTCCAAAGTATTAGCTATCCTGCCAATTTTGTGTCATCTGCAAATTTGATCAGCATTCCCTGCACCTCCTCCTCCAAGTCATTCATAAAAAAGTTGAAGAGCACTGGGCCCAGGACTGAGCCCTGCGGTACCCCGCTCGTTACCTCTCCCCAGTTTGAGAAGGTCCCATTGATAAGCACTCTTTGAGTCCGATTCTGTGGCCAACTGTGGATCCACCGGATCGTTGTTTCATCTAGCCCACTTTGAGCTAGTTTGCTCATCAGGATATCATGGGGCACTTTGCCAAAAGCTTTGCTGAAGTCAAGATATATTATGTCCGCAGCATTCCCACAGTCCACAAGGGAGGTAACCTGATCAAAAAATGAGATCAGAGTTGTCTGGCAGGATTTGTTCTTGACAAATCCATGTTGGCTTTCAGTAACCACTGCATTGTTTTCAAGGTGCTTACAGATGGATTGCTTGATAACCTGCTCCAGAATTTTCTCAGCGACTGATGTCAGACTGACTGGTCTGTAGTTCCCAGGTTCCTCCTTTTTGCCCCTTTTGAAGGTAGGGACAACATTAGCTCTCCTCCAGTCATCTGGCACTACATCTGTCCTCCATGATTTCTCAAAGATAACAGACAGTGGTTCCGAGAGTTCTTCTGCCAGTTCCTTTATTACTCTAGGATGCAGTTCACCTGGCCCTGGAGATTTGAACTCATTTAAAGTAATTAGGTGTTCCTTGACCATAGCCTATTGATCTCACGCTGCAATCCTGCCCCTTCACCCTGTACTTCGCCTTTGCTGGGGGGGGGGGGGTCATTGACCCTCTTTTGGGAGAAAACTGAGCCAAAGTAGGAATTGAGCACTTCTGCCTTTTCCTTGTCATCTGTTATCATTTTGCCATCATTATTGAATAGCTGAACCACCATTTCTTTCCTCTGTCTTTTATTAGGCACATATCTGAAGAAAGTGTTTTTGTTGCTTTTAGCATCCCTTACTAACCTCAGCTCGTTCTCAGCTTTAGTCTTCCTGACGCCATCCCTGCAATTCTGTGCTACCTGCCTGTACTCTTCCTTTGTAGCTTGGCCTTCCTTCCACTTCCTGTGTGTCCTTTTTTGTTTTCAGGTTATCTCTAAGCTTTTTGTGAAGCCACATTGGCTTCTTCTGTTGTTTTCTGCCGTTTTTTCTTGTTGGAATTGTTTGTAATTGTGCCTTTAGAATTTCCTTTTTTAAAAAACTCCCACCTATCTTGGGACTCCTTTCTCATTAAGAGTTGCTTGCCGTGGGACCTTACTGATCATTGTTCTGAGTTTATTAAAATCAGCTTTCCTAAAATCCAGGGTACGCGTTTGGCTGCACTTGGCTTTTGCTTCCTTTAGAACCAAGAACTCAAGTATAACATGGTCACTTTCCCCCATAGCTCCCGTAACTGCTTCTTTATCCACTAAGTCATCTCTCTGTTGGTTAGGATCAAGTCAAGGATAGCCAATCCTCTAGTTCAAAGCAATAAGAAATTAATTGATCTACAGACATGTATGACCTGGACCTTAGGACACAATCTTGTGGATTAAAAAGAAAGAGTTCAGCAAGCCAGTTTAAGGATGGGGGAGAAATTTATTCAGTTCATATTTTGTGAATTTATCTAATTTTGCACTTTCTAACTTATATGCCAACTGAAATTCAATTTCTCAAAACTGGCACTTACCCGCATTTTGCGATTGAATTCTCCAATTAAAAATGTGTACAAAACTGTGTATATAAGGGGAAAGTGTGCAGAAAAATGTGTATATCAGTCTGTATATGTGAATAACTTTAAAAAATGGATTGTATTAGGGGAAATTGCTGTACAAAATGCATATATTTGGCAAAATCGCATACAAAATGGGTGTATTAGGAGGAATGTGCAAAAAAATATGTATGCACTTTTGTGCAAGCTTTAAAAATAATAATCTCAAATTGATGTGGAAATGGGATAAGCTGAATTTAAGACTGGAAAAATGAGAAACAGAGAGAAACTGAAATTGACAGATTCGGCCATCCCTAAACTAGCTCAAAACTCGGTCTCCCCCACAATGGTATAATCCAGCCTTTGATAGGGTCCCAAGGTCTGCTCTGGTGAGGTCAAAGGCACATGATGCAGCAGCCTTGATTAAGAGCTAGCAGGCTGGTTTAATCGTGGTCAGTGGGAGACAAGCCAGGGCCATAGCCTAATGGTAGAACACAGGCTTTGTATGCAGAAGGCCCTGGACTGAGTTCTTGGCATCTCCAGATAGGGCTGGGAATGACCCCCTGTCTAAAGCCCCGAAGAGCCACTGCCAGTCAGCATGTATCAGTGGTGCAGAACCTCTTTCTATTTTGGAGAAGCTTTCAGAGGCTGCATTCCAGCAGTGGGAGGGGTCAAAGGCAAAATGGGCAAAGCCAGTAATACCAAGAATGCCAGCATATTTTAGTTTAAAGCTCTTACAGCCAGTAAGTAAAGCCTTAGGAGAGGCATTTCACCCTTTTAGAATTGGGGGAGGGGGGAACTGAACAAAAGCAGAGAACCACCCAATGCTTGGTGGTTGGGGGGCAGGGGGCAGGGCCAGGGGAAGGGGTGTGACCATCCGGGGAATGGATTGGGGCCCTGGGAGGCCAGATTTGGACCTTGGGCCTGAGTTCTGCACCACTGGTGGAGACAGTACTGAGCTAGATAGACCAATTGTCTGGCTCAGTGTAAGGCACCTTGTTATGTTCCTTATGCCTATGGAAGCTGGTGGCTCCGATGTCAGTGGGGTGGTGAATCTACTTCGGGTTTCAGTCAGAACTCTAAAGGAGCTCTCCAAGGTGCTTCACACCAGTTCTGACTGAAGCCCAGAACGGAACCACTGCCCCACTGACATCGGAGCCACCAGCCTCCACTGTCTGCTGCTTAGACGAAAGGCAGGCTACGAACACAATAAACAACTCTAAAGGGGAGCTGGCCAGTGAACAAAGCACGGCGGTGTGGAACCTGGGTGCCGCTGGGTAAAAGATCCTCATCTTCTCATGACATCCATGAAAAATGAACTTGTAAACAATCAGCAAACAATTTTGTTTGGATTAATCTCATCGAAGGTGAACCGACGTCTGTGGGAGAGCTCTGGATTAATTGCAGCCCAAACACCATTATTCTTCTGACTGATCAAACACCTCAAAACTGGAGACAGACGAATCTCTGCATTGCACTCATGAACTGGATGATTTATATTAGCAATGTGTGAGGTAAGCAGGGGGAGAAATATAAATTATCCTTGTTCATCACATTCACTTATTTTAATATTTCCCACATGTTTCTATGACAACATTCAAGGCGTACATATTTTAATTTTACTGGCGCAAGGGAAAGCTTGTCAGAGTTCCCTTGATTTTATGGCTGAATGTAATCTCTAATGTATATTATAAATCTTCTCAGAAAAATATGGGGGTGGGGGCTTTCATCGCAAGTAGCACTCATGGCAACCTTGATGATTTTTTAATATGTGCAGACCAAGTTTAAAGGAAACTTTAAAAACCCCTTGACGTTGCACCAACTTCAGATATGGGGGTGAGGGAACCTTGCACACAACAAGCTGTGACTGTGACAACTGTATGTTGTATGTATTAGGCAGTAAAACACCTTGTTAAAGCCATTAACCCTGTATGTGCATTGAAAAAACTGCTGTCTATGCAAATTAGGCCATTTCGAGATGAAGGTTCCATGACATCATCTTACAGCTGTCTGAACAAGTTTTAGAATGCCCAGTCAAAATGATATGATACCTTGCTGATATTTAAAACCGGCGGAGAGCATAATCAATATGTGCTGGGGGGGGGGGAATACTATAGTAACTCCATCAGTGCATAGTTTTAGAAGAGTGGTTTCCAAAGGTTCTACCTTTAGGGGAAACTTTCTGCAGCAATCAACTGATTAAAGGATGCTTGTTCCTCCACTACAGAACCCTATGTAACCTGGGCAACCTCTGGGCTGCAACTTGTGTGGCCTGCAGAGCCATGGAGTTCCCTGCCCGTTTCCCCCCTGCTAACCAGCCATCAGCTGCAGGGTGGGGAACAGACAGTGATGTAGTTGAGCCACACGGCTCACAGGAACTCCACTCTGGCACTTCCTTTTTCTTTTTAATTAGCGAGGTCCCTGAGGTCATCTGCCACCCCTCTCAAGAGTTCCCTGTTCCCTCTGAGTTTAGCTGCAACCTTCCGGGGTGGGAGGGCGGGGAGAAGAGATTTCTCAGCAGCAATATATTGTTCCTTGTAATGTGAAGTATTTCTAGGAGGCTTGGTCTTAAGACTCATTAGCTCCCCACCCTGCATTCCTAGTAGATGAAAACTCTTAGAACAGGTATGTTGATTAGGGATGTCAGAGAATTCCGCCACAGACCCCCTGGAATCGATGGCAGAACAGCCTCCCCCATCCCGCCACCCCACAGAATCCCCCCAGGACGGAATGCACCTGGCGGCGGATCCTGCAGCTCTGGCAGCGCCGGTGGCAGCAGCGGCTCTGGCACTGGCGGCTCCAGCTGGTCTCCCGGCTGCTGCCGGGCTGCTGCAGCTGCAAATGGTGGCCGTCGTAGCGGCCGCCATTTGCATCCTTGCAGTAAGCCGTGATAGGCTACGTAAATGGCAAAAGGCAGCTACACAAATGGTATAGCGGCTGCCATTTGCGTGGCTGCCTTTTGCCGTGATAGGCTACGTAAATACTTACGTAGCCTATCACAACTTACTGCAAGGACGCAAATGGTGGCCGGTACAACGGCCGCCATTTGCAGCCGCAGCAGCCCGGCAGCGGCTGGAACTCCAGCTGCGGCCGGCCTTGGCTGGTGGCTCTGCGGAGCTGCCGTGGAGTAGAACCAGCCGGGGAGGATTCCGGGGGGAGGGACGGACCGCCTCCCCCCCACTGCGGATTGACTGGCACGGAGTCAGGTAGTGATTTCGTTCATCCCTAATGTTGATATGGATCAACAGACCTGCTTGCACTTTGGACTGTCATGATGAGTGTCTTCATGTCACAATTTGCCATGACAACACTCGGAACACATTGCTGTTTCCCTCCTGCTAATGGAGATCTAAGCATCTCCACCTCCCCAGCGATCCTCATAGAGATGTTGTTTCCCTGCTGCTGTTAGCAGTGAGGAAACGGTGACCTGCAGCAGGATCGCTGGGAGGCAGCTCAGGTTAGGACTCTCAGGAGAGTTTTTTAGGGTGGACACTCAGTTCACATGGCCAGACGTTGTGGACCTTGGGTGCACCACGAACTGAGTGCACCCTAGAACGCTCCCAGGTGGCTGCATGTGGTAAGAGACAATCGTGGTGGAAGTCTTTCATATATAAAAAATCAGGCTTTCTGGGAAGCTTGCCTACCATTGTTAATTTTCTCCACAAGGAATCCTTGCTAACCTGGAGATAATTTGAGAAGTACTGCTCTAGGATACATTGGGGGTATGAATTCATTTCAAAATGAATGAAAAATTCAGTCAAATGGGGTCCATTCCGTCAAATGTCCATTTGTTCCAAAACAAATGCACAGAAATATGAATGGGACTCCTGTTCGAAACTCCTGTTTGTACCATTCGGGGTGAGTGGAGGCTTGCTTGTTTCTGGTAGCAATGGTGAAGTAATTACAACATGGAAAAATGAGCACCCCTAGAATTTACTCGAACTTGCAGAATCTTCCACCTGAAACGGGTCCATGCGGAACATTAACTAAGGAGTAAGCAAATAGTGTTTATGTATTTGATTTACAAACTGCTCAGCTGACAAATGACCTCAGATAGTGCCACTGTTTGGACAGAGGTGCTACTTACAACAACAAAGGCAAGTTGCAATTCGGGGAAAACACTCCATGTGCCACTGCAGCTCTCTCGGCCACGATCCCTCTCAAGAATCACCAGCCACATTGCGCTTGTGCATTCCCTTTCCCACCATCGCTCCCAGCCTCTCAGGAGGAACCCCTAGCCTAGCCTAGCCACTTGCAGTCTCCCTTGCCCTCCCTTTCCAGGGGCAGTTCGCACCCTGAGAAGGAGGAGGTGAAGGCAGAACTGCTGAACTCACAGGAGCCACAGAAACTGCCAATGGAAGGGAGGAGGAGGAGGAGAATCTTAGGTGAGAGGAGGGGGTCTTGAGGGGTCTGGAAGGTGCACTGGGGGGTCTTGGTGGGCACAGGTGCGCCCGCTGGCTCTGCATGGCCAACCCCTGGTCTAGGCTTTAGACTGAAAGCTTCCCACAGGTATAGATTCTTATTCAGTTATTACATTGCCAGATGTGAAAAACAACACATCAAGAGTACGTCATCGTTGTTGTTGTTGTTGTTGTTGTTATTAAACTAGTGAATGGACCCAGCTCTGCATGGGTTGGAATTGGCTGGAGTTTGATACCGTGAAGCCTTCAAGCAAATTTGCACAGCTGTGCTCACCCTGTCTAAGGGAAGCTATGCATGCTGCCCCCCGGCCCAGGCATGACTCCTGGCATGGTGCACCCCTATAGCCCCCTGAGAGTGAAGCCTGTCCCCTCCATTCCCCTGAGGGGAGGGTTACTGCATACCAGGCAGGAGAGGGGCAGGCATATAACTCTGTCCCTCGGCCTACTAATTTTCCCTGGCTAACAACTGTATGGACTGCAAAGCTATGTGCTGGTTAGGGAAGTCTGCCCATAGTGGCTGAAGATGTTACTGCAGCCTTCAACCACATGGACATATTAACATTAATTCAAATTAATCAATGCATTTTAAAAACAAAATAACCCTGAGGTGCACACCCCCAGGGCCCCCGTAGTATGCATGCCAGGCTTCAGGTATCTAGTTTTCATGGTTCTGGCACTATGTCACTAACGGACGGACAGATTGACACACGTCTTCTTTTATTATCATAGATAGTAATATCTTGTCCTTTCCATCCACCAGGACTCTACAGGGTA
This sequence comes from Heloderma suspectum, assembly GCF_057233095.1. Taxonomy (NCBI): domain Eukaryota; kingdom Metazoa; phylum Chordata; class Lepidosauria; order Squamata; family Helodermatidae; genus Heloderma; species Heloderma suspectum. Next base: position 25,863,852 of record NC_139461.1, on the reverse strand, counting down.
GCTTACAGAATTTAAACAATCAAGCATAATAAAAGGAAAATAAAGGAAAAAATACATACAAATACAAGCAGCTGGTAGAGCCATTGCTGGTCCCCCTCTGTTAATGGCATCTCAGTCATAATGGAGCTGCAGTGCACAGAAAAATTGCACCTGTTGGATTTTTCCATCACACATTTGTTAATGGCAGAAAAATCACCGTTAGGAAGGGGCTTGAAAACTGTAGGGCTCAAACTGCCAATGGAAAGGGTGTGCGTGTGCATGTGCGTGCATGTATGTTTGGTCATTTGTGGATGCCTTCACAGGCTTGATCATGTTTTACGTTTGTCTTCATTTCAGTAATCTTCCAATTGTGGTGGGGCTTGCAATGCTGTCATTCCATCAACTTCTTTAAACGACCATATTGTCTTAGTTTTCCACTGTTCTTCTGTTTGGAATTCCTCAGGGCATTTCAAGGGCTCTTTTTGTTATGAGTGTTTAAAATGGTAAGTATCTGTGTTATGCAGTGTCCAGTTTTATAATGGGGCCTTTGTGGCACAGCGGGTCACACCCCACATAGCCAGTAATGTTCTGGATTGGACCCCGAAGAACAAACACTGCTGCCATTTGCAGAAAGTGCATGGCGTGCAGTTAACTGTCTTAATGGTATTGAAATGATTTAGGGACTGCGCAGACTTCACTGAACTGTCCTGGAGGAGTAATAAACCATCTGAAGTGTGAGATCATGAGCAAGGCTATATTGAACTGCCCTTCATTACTGGTAGCTGGCTTTGCCAGATGGAAACAGAGGGCTATTGCATCACATCCCACTGGGTGATTCTAACTTATATTAAAAGGAAGATACCAGCTAGCCGTTGAGGTCACTCAGTCAGATCCTGTGTTCATCGCCGCATGGTACATAGTCAGAGGTCATGTTCGGACACATCTGTGAATGCAAGAAAAATGGCAATTTCATTTCTGTATAGTTTGTGCTCTCTACAGCAGGAGTGGCAGACTTCAAGCTAGCAGGCGCTCCCCTTTTCTTTTTTTGGAAGCTCAAGGTCCACCAAATGGAGTGAAGCACAAATGCCCAGAGAGATGGTCATAAGCTAAAAATTAAAGAGCAAGGTGCCTCTGAGCACATGCTTAGCCCAGGAATTTGTGATCAGTACCTGAACCAAGTTACCCCCTTGGGGGGAACCACTTCTCTCCCCCCCTGCCCCCAGTATACCTTTTCAGCAATCTAATTTAGGGGGGGAATATGTTTTAGTTGTTGCTATTGTTATACATTGAGAGCCAGAAATCCTTATTGAATTACTGCAAACCACCCAGAGATCTAGCTAGTAAATCCAGATCTACCTTCTGCCCACTGTTTTTTGCTGAAGTGGATCAGTCCTGGGTTTCAAGCTATATTGGGGTCAGGCTGAAGAGCCAAGAAGTGGGAATGGATGGTGAGAAGGTTTATCTCTCATTCTCTTCTCCTTTTGGATGAAATAGAAATTGCCAGCAACCCAGACTGTTGGGTCGCATCCTTTGCAGTATAAGGGGAATGGATTTAGGGGAGCTTTAGGACTGAAGTGAAGAGGTACACCAGAAGAGATCAGAGTTTCTGAACTGGAACTGAGAATTGTTGTTGTTCAGTCATTAAGTCGTGTCCGACTCTTCATGACCCCATGGACCATAGCACATCAGGCCATCCCTACAGCTTATTCTGCAGTTACCCTGACAGGCTGCTCAGCCAGCCCACCTGAGTGCCAAGAATACTGGGGAGGTTTCTGATGTGCAACAGGGGACAGAGCTGGACCATTCTTTAATATTTGGATATGTAGTAATGAGAAGTACAGTTTCATGTTGGCAGGGAAGCCTGCATTAACACATTACTATAAATATAATCATTATATTTATACTACTGCACCATCAATGTTCAATCCTAAAGGAAATCAACCCTGATTGATCATTGGAAGGACAGATACTGAAACTGAAGCTCAAATATTTTGGCCACCTAATGCGAAGAGAAAACTCCCTGGAAAAGACCCTGATGCTGGGAAAGATTGAAGGCGAAAGGAGAAGGGGACGGCAGAGGATGAGATGGCTAGATAGCTTCACCGATGCAATGAATATGGACTTGAGCACATTCCGGGAGAGAGTGCAGGACAGGAAAGCCTGGCATGCTATGGTCCATGGGGTCACAAAGAGTCGGACACGACTGAACGACTGAACAACAACAACAGCAACCATCAATGTACATGGCACTGTGCACAGTAAAATGATAAAAGACACAGACACCCACCCCAAGGAGTTTACAAGCTAAATTTCAATAGTGAGTGGAGACAGTAAGAGAAGGGCAAGGGCAAGGAAAAAAGCAACAGAAAGAGGGTAGGCCTCTATCATCTAAACATGATTTATATTTCTTGGAACATCAAGGTGAGAATACTGAACAATTACTCCAACTTTCCAACCAAACTCAAAAGATGTTAGAGCACAATCCTATGCATGTTTAGACAGAAGAAAGTCCTACAACTCGCAGCATTCCCCAGCCAGGCTTCCTTCTGTCTAAACATGCATATGATTGTGCCCTAAAAGAATTTGGGGATGTAGATATGTGGTTCTCTTAGGGCTGTTAGTTTGACAAACCAGGTTGATCTGTTGAAGGGGGGGGCAGGTTAGAGGGGTGGCAAATTTCTCTTTCCACTTTGGGGTATGGGGAGTGAAAATGTACACATATTTTTAGGAGAGTGAGGGAAGGCTACATTAAAAAAAAATCCTCTATGATATAGCCTGGCAAAGTGGCTCCTTCCTCGTCTATAGGTGTATGTGGGAGGGGAGAAGCATGGGTGGGGGGAGTTATCTGGCTGGTTAGGCCGGCAGGCAGCAACAGTGGCTACCTGCCTGCCGGCCAACTTACCTACAACCCGAACTACATATGACACTAATCATGTAGCTTGTAGCTGAGGCGTGTCTTATATTTACTCTAGTATAAGCATGCGCGGCCGCAATTCAGATTGAGATCATCACACTTTGTGGCGGGGGTTAAATCTTTCTCCTCCCACCAGTCCCCCCACCCCGAAATCCCGGTGGAATTGTTCGATAAACAAGCTGATTTTCTCCCACTGAGTACGATCAAGCAGGAGAGCTGAAGAGATGATCACATACAAAAGCACAAGTTGGCCTGTAGGTGTCTCCATTTTCCTTAAAAAAAAAAAGATTAAAAAATATTTTGAGGACATGCATTTCCAGAAATAAGCAGCTCCCTCAGTCAGCCTGTTGGGATCTCATCTTAAATAAATACACTGTTTTCCCGTTTCCCACTACATGGGTGTTATGGTACTTGACTATTATCTCCATTGCAGAAAGTTCCCTTTTCTAAAATTGCTGTTGGCTCCTATGCGGTATGTCATATATGACAAACATGCAACACATGAAAAGAAGGTTAAGGCGATAGGGAATATGCTAACCACTTTCTTCAATATTTACAGGGATTTCAGAAAGAAGAGGGGGAGCTATTCTTTATTCCAGTGGTGGCTGGTGCACATTGGGGTGGCAGATACTCAATATTCTACCTGGTTGTGGTGGAATTTCTCTGCCGCAAGTGGGTGGGGGGGAGAGGCAGTGGGTTGCAGCCTACTCACCCCAAATATACAGCCTCCTCTGGTTTACTCTAATAGCTGAAGGCACAATCCTATGCTTATTTAGATGGAAAAAAATTCCTACAACTCATGGCTGGCTGGGGAATGCTGGGAGTTGTAGGACATTTTTCCGTCTAAACATGCATAGGATTGTGCCTTATGGAGAATATTGTTCTTTTAACAATAGTGTTCTTTTAACTACTTGGATCAATCCTAATTCCTCAATATGTATACGTTCATGATAATACAGGCATGCATGATCATCACACTAAGTGGCAGGGTGATTCTTGCCATGAACACTCTGATGACTTGTGCAAACAGTGCCAACACGAAGTCCCAACTGTTGGCTATGCTTGCTGGAAATGAGTTGCAGCACAGCACATTTGGAAGGCACAAGGTTGGGGAAGACTGATCTAGATAGTGGTTTTCAAAGGTTTAAGTAGCAATCCTATACATACTTATCAGGGAATAAGTCCAACTGAATTCAATAGAATAGAGAGTCAGTGTGGAGTAGTGGTTAGAGTATTGGACTGGGACTATTGGAGTGTGGGTTTTAGTCCCCACTCGACCATGAAACTCACTGGGTGACTTTGGGCCAGCACTGACTCTCATCCTAACCTACCTCACAGGGTTGTTGTGAGAGGAGGAGGACCACGTAAGCCGCCTTGGGTTCCTTGCAAGAGGAGAAAAGGCAGGGTATAAATGTAATAATAAATAAAAAATAAAGTAGGACTTATTTTTAGGATTGCATGGTGTAGGATTGCACGGTGTAGGATTGCACTGTTAGAAACTCTTTTCACATCAGCTTTTCTGCCGAGGAACCCATGTGGTAGGGTCCTACTGCGCCCATGTGCTCGCAGGAGTGAGCACTTGCACAATGGGGCTTTTGTGTGTGTAAAAATAACCACAAATGAGCAGAAACACTCATTTCCAGAAAGGCGCAGGTCAACATTGCTCGCAGAAGGGAGCTCCACTGATTTGTTCCAATCCAGAAATGAGTGTTTCTGCTGGGTTATTTGTAACTCCGCACAAAACCAGCATAGGTGGAGCTGGCCCATGGATACTCCCCGCTTCCCTGTGTGATGTATGTAGAAAATTCTGGAGAATACACCATGACGTACACTCAGATAACTTTGTGTATTAGTAGGCCTTACTGTGGCCTTATGGTTACTGGGAGTATTCCTTAAAACCGTTCTCAGAGTTCTCTGCAACACACAAGAGGTTCCTCAGTAGGAAAAAAAAGAATTCTGCATTGCAGGGGAAGAGGTTGTGGTGGACAAGTTGCCTTATAAGGAAAACCTGTCCATCATCACTGATCTTCTCATTGACGAGTTCCTGACTTCAGAGAGTTCTCAGGGACATGGTCTGAAAACCACTGAGGTAAGAAATGAAAATTCAGCAAAAGAAAGAGTTTCATTCTTGGCCTCCTTTCGACAGCACATATGCATGGGAATCTGTCCTGGATATCATCCTGTTGCAGGAAAAGTATCTTATGTCAATGGGGCATTGGTTATGTTGGGCAATGCATAGGATCAGATCCAACTGCTGGAGAAGAATGTAGCAGGCCATAGTTGGAAACACACACTGATTGACTGATTGATTGATTGATTGGTTTATTGCATTTATATCCCACCTTTCTTCCATTGTGGAACCCAAGGTGGCTACATGTGGTTCTCAGTTGGTTTCCCCTGCATGCACTGACAAGACCCAGACCTGCTTAGCTTCAGCAAGGTGTCTTCTAACCATGTCTTGGGACAATGTTGGACTAAATGGACCTTTGGCAGATCCACCTGGATTCTTCTGATGTTCACCTATAGGATAAAGCCACTGTAGCTCCACTGGCCCTGGATGTTGGAGTTCTGATGTGTGTTTATGCATTTGGTTCTGTGAGGCATCTCTTCTCCCCTCTCCCCTAATCACTAATGGTCTTATGACATGAAGTCATAAAAATCATCTTTTTGTAAGTTTTAGGTTTTTATCTAAGCTATGGTTATATAAGCTAGAAAACTCCACTGCACGTGTGGAACTCGAGGTATCTTTTCAATTTCAAGGAATTATGTTCATGCCAGTGGGTATATGCCAGTCCCTGCACGTGCAGACTTCCATGTGTATATTGGAATCCCTGCATGTGCACTGGGTGTGCTGGATTAATGTGCCTTTTGGAGGAAACCCATGTTAATTCTAATATTTACAATGTCCCAATGACATTTCTTTACATAATCATTTTGTTCCATCTACATGCATGGCAGCTTTTTTTTTAATGTACTTTCTATCTAGGTTGGAACACATGTGAATACTTAAGGATGAGTTTTATGGGAATAATTTATGTGACATGCGCTCCCCACAGGGGTTGGCCAGTGGAGGTCTATCTCGCTCCATGCACAGTAAAAGTTTCTTAACTCCATAGGCTGCAAAAGTCTTAACTTTGCAGATCCCATTTTATTGTGTAATAACATGGAAGCTCATCCATACCACTCACAAGCACACAATTTTGACCTCTATAAAACTCACTGTATGAAGACATCTTTGTAGAGATTTCCATGTTTCTAATCTTGTCCATGTGTATATATTGACAGAATTTCTCTATCGAAACATGGAATTTTCAGAAGGACGGAGATAACAAATGCTAAGACAATGCAATTGCATTTCTTCCTGGAGTCCATCCTGAAGTGCATTTATTTTTCTAAAATGTTTCCATGATGTTTCTTGTCTTGCTATAGACTGGATATTGACCTATTTTACAGGGTTGTTGAAAGGACTACTAAGGCAAAATATGTGTAGCATTTTGAATACTCAAGCTTTTACCTGAATTATTATTACCGCTACGCTACTACCCTTGAATTATTATTACCGCTACCGCTACTACACTTGAATTATTATTACCGCTACTGCTACTACCCTTGAATTATTATTACCTCTACTGCTACTACACTTGAATTATTATTACCGCTACTGCTACTACCCTTCACAGGGGTATAACTAGACTTTCCAATTCCCTGGTTGCCTCTATCATACACAACAGAATGATGTCAGGAATTGTGTGCAGCTGCCTCATATGGTGTTGCATAGAACTGCAGGTGGCATTTTAGGAACATTTCAGACATGAACTGATTGTGCTCACCCAAGATGGCTATTGGATCCTTCTGAGCAAGAACTATAAAGGGCTTCCTGTTGCAGCTGAGCTTTGCTCACGCAACAAAGTTTACCTAAGCTCTGGTTTTGTCCTTCACTCCTGACTTGTTCTCTGGTTCTGCCTGCTGGTTTGCCTACTGATTCTGATTGCTCTTCCATTGTAGCTCCCATATCCTGGCTCTTGTCTTATTCCAGACTGCTACACATGACCCAGCCTTGACAGGAGGGTGGGATTTGTAGGGGGAAGTGGTGGGAGGGAGGGTGTGCTTAGCCCTTTTCCTACCAGCTGCTTTTCCTCTGCAAATCTCCCCTGGGCACCATTCTCCCAGCCATCAAGTGGGGAAAAGTGACTTGACAGGCGAGATTGCAGAGGAAAAATTATGGATGGGGGGAGGGTTAAGCACATCACTCCTGCCTGCCACTTTGCCACTTAAAATCCCCCTTTCCTGACTACAAATTTGTGTTTCAGATGCACACAATTCAGCAGACTTCACCATGGGCACCTATACATTAAAGGAAAATCCGGGAGTCCCTGGAGCATTTTGCTTCCATTTCCGTAGTGTGATGAGGATTGGCTCCTTAGATGAGGAACATGACAAAATGCCTTTTCTTGGCAGCCTTCCTGGAGCGTTCTATATTTTTCAATAAAAACTGTGCCATCTAGCGGCTGAAAAATAGTGATATGCCCCATATTAAACTGTTTTTTTAAAAAGTGGATTATTTTAGGGTTTTTTTTTTTTTACAATGGAGTAAACTGGAAAAAGCACAGGAGGGGCCCTGGATGTCGACGACATCGTGTAATGGACCCACAAACTTCTGTGAGTGGCCAATCACGAGTGTGCATTAAATTGCTTGTGTAGAAACATTCCAGTAATCGAAGATGCATATACTGCAGATGTAAATTGGTGTGGATGAATCTTGCTCAAGGAGTTATCTGTATATCGTCCTATAAAAGAGCTACAGACAAGGGATCTCAGGCATTTACAGACAATTCAATTGACTTTCTTATGGTAGAATATTTAATACTCTCTAGTCTCTACCCTTAAACATTTCTATTGCTTTTCAAGTAGCAATTATGGTGAACATGATTAGAAGGACTACCTTACATAAAATCATCCATTAATTCAAACATTATTTTGCATCTGTCTGGAATTCCATGTGATACTCATTATATAATCAACATGATTAAGCATACATGGAGCTTTGTGTAACTAGGACAAACTACAAGAGAGCAATTAAATTGAGGGGGGGAGCAGGGGAAAAGATTGGACGAAACAAACCTGCAATCAGGAAGTCCAAATTTACCTTCTCAATTGCCCAAAGCTTTAAGTGTTGGTGTTCCATGGAGGTTAGGCTGAAATCAAAGAGAAGATGATGGAAGAAAAGGATTTCAGCAGGGGGTATTGTTTTGCAATGGATACGTCATGGTAAATGAACCCATAAATGAAGATGAGTCCTTGTCTGCTTGGAGATTCAATAGAATCACCTAGTTCTGAATAGTCATATTCAGTCCTTTGTTGCATGACTACGATTTAAGTACCATATTTAACCCTGAGATGGAGGCAAACTGTGAGGGTTGTGTGCCCTCAAAGGCTTATCCAAACCCTACTTAAACTAATGGAAAGGCTTTCTTTGATGTTGATGGGAACTGAATTGGCACCAGACCAGCAGACCACTTATGTCCTGCGTTAACCCCGTTCAAGGATTGAAGGGATATAACATGGCTCTTTATTCTCCAGGCTGGTTTATGACTATACATAGTTTCCCATATATATATCTGGAAGGAAGCTCTTGCCAAAACTAAGCCCCTAGTCAAAGAAGGAATAATGTCTTGAGAGAAACCCTTAAATCTCACTAAGAGCCAAGTTAAGGATAAGACAGAAGTGATCTCCCATGCATTTAGGGTTTCCAGATGTCTCTTCTTTTAAGGCAAGACTAACAAAACTAGTAGCCCAGCAAAGTGATTCTGTAGTAAACTCATTAAAAACCCATCACTGTAACAAGGCCCTGTGTTCTACTGAACAAACTTGGCACTATTAGAACAGTCATTCAAGAATGAACAGAGGTATTGCTAGACATGGACTCATGGCGCCTTGAATCTATTTCTCAGTGCTCTAGAAGTATTCCCCAGAGCCTTGTGTGTCCATTGAAGCCAATGGAAGACATTTGTTTGTTAGCTAAACTGCAATGCAAGGGTGATTTTCAAGAGGAATTGCAGCTGGGGAAGAAAGGGTTAACCATTCCCTCCTCACATGCTGGCCTGGAACATTCTTCCCCCACACCCAAATCCCCCCCCACATGGCAATCAAGCTTACTTAATTTTTTTCCCCATTTGGTGCCAAATGGGAGTGGGTTTTTTTCTGATCTTAATTAGCATGCACAGGGTATTTCCAGAGTAAACCCAATTGGGAAGGTTGAACCCCTTGCCCTCCCTACATGCAGTGCCTCCCTCATCCCATGTCCCAGCATGAACTGACCCATACACTATGGTCTGCATCCAAGCCTCTGGGAGTCTCCTCCAAGGGAGGCCCGGAGGGCGGCAACAAGGGAGAGGACGTTCTTGGTGGTGGCACCCCATTTATGGAATGATCTCCATGACAAGGCCCACCTGATGCAAACATTGTCTTCTTTTCAGCAATATAACAGATCTTTTGATCAGGTTCTGGATTATCTCTGACACTATTTTAAATTGTTTTAGGTATATGTTGTTGTCTATTTTATGTCCTTAAGTGCAGGGGCATTGCTAGGTTCTTAAAAGATCTGGGGCACAGGCCCATAACACAAATTTGCATATCTATCTATCTATCTATCTATCTATCTATCTATCTATCTATCTATATCTTTTTGAGTCCAAGCGCACCTCTAATATATATATATATATATATATATATATATGGATGGCAGGGGCATGTGGTTTGCTTGTATGTGTGTATAGATTACACACATGTATAAGAGGCCATACTTATCTCCCTATTTTCCTTGTGGACCATTGTTCTGTAAATTACAGACAGCCTAGATTGTCCCTAAGTAAGAAATCAGCAAAGTTTCAGAAGGATAGGTGTAGCAGTTCATGTGGAAGGGGACTTCTCCAATTTGGAGCAGGGAGTGATTTGCTTTCCCTTCTCTTCCCCCGCTCCCCAATAGTTTTTGGGTAAATTTGTATGAAAATGCACAGGTCATTAGAGGTGTCCCCCAGGCAAGAAGCCTGCGAAGTTTCTGAAGGATATACATGCATGAAAATTTAGAATGATTAGAATTTATTTACATTTCACCAATATTAGCAGCAGGGGAACGTGGGTGGGAAGATGCTATTGCACTCATGTCCTGCTTGTGGGTTTCCCATGGGCATCTGGTTGGCCACTGTGTGAACAGAATGCTGGACTAGATGGACCTTGGTCTGATGCAGCATGGCTCTTAAACATAAGAGTGCCTCTGTGCATATGCAGAATGCTTCTCTTTCACCATTGGGCACTTACATTCTCCCCCTACCAATTCTGTTCCCCTCCATGCAACCATCCCTCCTCATCCAACCATCCTCCAGCAACTCTTCATAAAAACAGATGTCTTGTGTTGTGCAACTCTCCTCTACCTCCTCCTTGTTATGCACAAGCTCTCATTGTATCTTCCTCCCCATAACTTCATTCATGCCAAGACTTCACCAGGATTCAGACAATGAGTCTTCTTGTTTTCAAAACTAGGGCTAAGTTATGGAGAAACTTTGAGCATGTACTAAGTGCATTTCCCTCACTGCTGAAGCTAGAGTTCATGCAAACACACACACACACACACACACACACGACAAAACATGCATAGGACTGAGCTGAACGGGTAGTCAGTTCATTAGATGGAATTGGGTAGGTACTGTATTAAGCCTGAAATACCGCAGAGTGGTAGGCGGCAGTAATGCAACCGAAAGTCTCCCCACAACCTGAGTTTGATCCCAGTGGAAGCTGGTTTTCAGGTATCTGGCTCAGGTCGACTCAGCTCTCCATCCTTCCGAAGTTGGTAAAATGAGTACCCAGCTTGCTGGGGGAAAGGTAGTTAGGACTGGGGAAGGCAATGGCAAACCACCCCACAATACAGTCGGCCTGGAAAATGCTGAGGAAAAACGACACCCCTCTAGGGGTCAGTAATGACTCGGTGCGTGCACAAGAGGAACCCTTCCTTTTTTCCAACCGTGCTCACAACTCAAGACTTATTTCTGAGTAAACATCCAGAATATCAAAGTGCAAACGTCCCTGCAAAAGTAACTTGTGCTGGAATCCTATGCACACTTTCCTGAAGGTAAGCCTCATTAAACCTAGTGGGGCTTCTGAGTAGGCATACATAGGATTGTATAAATGAGCAGTATTTATCTCTCCTCCACTTAGAAACAAACCCCAAACTCCTATTTTTATTAGAGCTTTCTGTTCACAGGAACAAAGGGAGCTGCCTTATACTGAGTCAGACCCTGGGTCCATCTCGCGTACTATTGTTGACACTGACTGGCAGCAGCGGCTTTCCAGGGTTTCAGGCAGGATTCTTTCCTAGCCCTCCCTGGAGATGCTGGGGATTGAACCCGGGACCTTCAGCATGCCAAGCAAGTGCTCTGCCACTGAGCTGCAGCCCTTCCTATTGCTGGATAATAATAGCAACTGACAAACAAAACAGCCCCAGATTTGTTTCTCTGCAACCAGGTGAACCCACTCTTCTCAAAGACTTGAGTGAGAAGGAGAAAACCCAACCCTTCTCTTGTTTGTTTGTATGAAGTCAAATACAGTTCAATCAGAACTCCTCTTGCCACTGAAGAGAATTCTCTTTAAGAATTCCCCAAGGTATGCTCTAGGTGGAATAAAGAAGAGAAAGAAAGAACAGGATAGGGGAGGGAAGAAGAAGAATGGTGACTGGAAATGTGCGCAGGGGTGGGGGGTAGAGAGAATTCCCTATGCCAAGTGGCTCCTTTCAGAGAGGTAGTACTTCAGAGGAATTTAGGAGGCTGTGGGGGTTTTCCAAGGATTGCATGAACTTAAATGAACTTTATGAGGTGAGCTGGCTGAGGGCTTTTTCTAGCTTTTTTAAAATGTAGAACCTATTTAAAAACCTCAGCAGTTCTTCGATCATCATGCCACATTGTCCTACCCCTCCTTTTTGAATAATTTGAGTCCTACAGCTATTTAGGAGAAATTAAAGTGGAGGGGGAGAAAGAAGTTTGTGGAGGCTGATTGGATCCTTTGCTGTACTGAAGCTACTAAACTTCTGCAGAAGTCAAAGGTTCCAGTTTGGGGCAGTAAAATCAGATGCTGTGTGAAATACCAGTATTTCACATGGAGCTCCTTCTTTCTTTTCTTCTCCCTCTTCAAAATTTCATTACAAGCAAGCTCCCAACAGTGGGCATGTAAGAGCAGAAAAGTAGGGGGAGAGAGGATTTTTTTAACCTCAGAAGAAACCTATACCAGAGATGAGGGATAATGACCTCCTTATGGTCACCTTAAACACCTTCTGATTAGCTTCTCTAATCCCCTGTGTGGTTTGCCATCTTTTACTTTTTGTTTTAGTCTTTGAGAAAAGGAAATTTTATACGTGGCTAGCACAAAAGCCACTGGACCTAACTGTCTGAAATTTAGCAGGTTCAGTCAGCCAGGCCCCCAAATTCCATGAATTTATGTGGAAGCACCTTTTTTTTTTTGTTTTATATAGCTCTTTATTTTGACAGATTTTCTTGAAAATAGCCAATTTTACCTGTGGCTAGCACAAAAGCCACTGGACCTAACTGTCTGAAATTGGGCACATTCTCCAAATTTCATGTATTTATCACGCATACTAAAAAAAGTTATGGCTGTTTCTGTTTTCCAATGCAAGTCAATGGGAAAATGTAAAAAAAGAAGAGAGAATTAGGACAGTTCAAAAGATCCAGGGCACAGCTCAAAAAAGATCCAGGGCCCGTGTCCAGGTGAACCTTTCTTAACAATGCCCCTGCTTACGTGAATGGTCTTATACTTTGTATAACATATTTCAATGGTTTTTAATTTTTGTGAATTGCCGAGAGAGGTTTGGCTGTGGGACAGTGTAGAAATATAATAAATGAAATGAAAAGTTTCCAGTGGTATGAATAGAAGCTTTCCTTCTAAGCTTAACTGAATGGAGTGGGGGCCATTTTCCTCCAGGAGGAAAAGGGAGAGAAGTGGGGGAAGGGAGAGTGAGAGATTGCAAATCAATTGTAACAGGAGAACTCCTGATTTGGAATGATGTGGGGGAGGGTGCAAACAAATTAAAGGATTTATTTCATTTGACGCAATTTGCTTGAGGAATTAATTGGCTGGCTGTGTCTTCTGTGAAATTTGAATGAATCCTAGTAATTATTTGTGTCCCACGGGCTTGGCCCCTGAATCTTTTCAGTGCCCAGCAATGCCCCTGAGGATGCAGCTTAGACAGGCTACTGGTCAAGATGGTTATATATTACATACAGTATCAGAGGCAGTATGGATCTCCATACCATTTGCTGGGGAACCTACTGGCAAGGTGTTTTGTGTGCTTGTCCTGTTTGTGGGCTCCCTATAGGCTAGGGATGCAGAACTGTTTTCTGGTGGGGGTCTGGGTTGCCCCCCCTCACTGTGGACCAGATGATATGAGGTGGTATGGTTCCCCTCCCCGACATCACCCCCTTTTTCCTCTCCATGCTGGAAGGAGGCATGGAACAGGCTGCCCCGCAGCAGGGATGCAGGGCAGCCTGAGCATTGGGACTCGCCCACCTGGAGATAGCAGTGGGGACAGGGGGTGCTGAGACTTGGCTGCTGCCCATCATCCTTGCTGCTATCTCTGCCTGTCGGCAGAGCGTTCCAATGCCCAGGCGAGTCCCACCACCCACTGCCTCTGAACGGAGGTAGCAGCTGGGATAAGGGGCATCCACTCTCCCCACATGTGGGCAAGTCCCAATAACCAGGCTGCCCCACATCCCTGCTGCATCGCTGATCGGAGAGAGCAGTGGAGGGGATTCCTCGAGCATCAGGCTTGGAGCCTAAGCCCCGCCCCCTGGAGGAACACGGGCAAGATGGAAGTGCCCCACAGATCACCTCAGGGCTGTGGGCCGGAGGTACCACACCCCTGCCATAGGCCGCTGGCTGGCTGTTGTGGGGGCAGAATGCTGGATGAGATAGGCCTATCGTCTGACTGAGCAGGGCTCTTTTGTGTTCCTAACAGTCCTATGAAATCACTGTACCAGTGAGACAGTGAACATTTTAATCTCCTATGTGAAATTAACACAGGATGAGCCTCCCCAGACATAGTGGTACTTTTTCTACCTCCCCACAGAAGCCCCTGGGTCTAGTCCTAGGCAGATCTGGGATATGGCCAACTGGCCATATCCAAAACCCCATTCAGAGCATTCACCAAGCCAGGGCTTCCCAGATTAGTGGCTGGGGGCTCATGTGCAGCAGGCAAAAGATAGTTGCTCTGTTGCTATTCTGCGGCAAGGGCAGCAGGTTGGGCTCCTAAAACTTATACTAGTCCTGGCCAATCCAAAAGCTTCCAGTTTGGGCACCAATTGGCTTTAAAAGGGAGTTGGACAAATTCCTGGAGGAAAAGGCTATCAATGGCTACTAGTCCTGATGGCTATGTGCTACCTCCAGTACCAGAGTAAGTGAGCCTATGTACACCAGTTGCTAGGGAACATGGGTGAGAGGGTGCTGTTGCGCTCATGCACTGCTTGTGGGTTCCCGGTCGATAGCTGGTTGGCCACTGTGTGAACAGAATGCTGGACTAGATGGACCCTTGGTCTGATCCAGCAGGGCTCTTCTTATGTTCTTATGTTCATATTGCCTGCAAATTGTAGAGGTCAATGTTGGACATTGTTGTTCTTTCCTGTGCTTGAAGAGAGCTTTGAGATTTGAGCACACACAGACCCTATTAGCTTATTAGGCTAGGACCAAGCTTGCAGTCCTCGATGGTGGGGAAAAGAGAGGAACTTTTCTTTCTGCCACATCCCCACAGCTTGCTCTGGAGTGACCACACTTGGATGGAGTAAGATGATTGTCACACATGAATCCTCACACAAACATCTGCATTACATTGATTGAGAGGGATAAGGGTGAAGCTCAGACCTCATCAGAAACCAAGAATAGATGCTATCAGACTAGTCTGATCCTATTTCTACCAGTATTTATCTTTTCTAATGCCCAGGAGGAGAAAATATCAATTTTATGATTTGTCTTGCATGCAATGTTTGCTAATGGCCAGGACCATTTGTGACCCACCAAGCCAAACATCATATTATTATATTATGATAAATATTATGCTGACTTATACAGCGTCAGACTATTGGTCCATATAGCTCAGTACTGTCTATGCTGATGGGAGTCCTTCCCAGCCGTATCTGGAGATGCTGGGGGCTGAACCTGGAATGTTTTTGCATGCATGTACTCTACTACCAAGATGGCTAGATAGCATCTCCGATGCAATGGATATGAACTTGAGCATGGTCCGGGAGAGAGAGGAGGACAGGAAGGCCTGGTGTGCTATGGTCCATGGGGTCATGAAGAGTCGGACACGACTGAACAACAACAACTCTACTACCGAGCTACAGTCTCTCCCCAAAGGCTAGAACATCAGTCTCCAACCATGTTCAGGTGACCCACCAGGGAACTGATAAATCTCCTGTACTTGCTACCTGTCCTGGATTGCAAAAACATGGATGTTCTCAAGCACCTAGCTGGCCATAATACCTGGTTGATGGGGGACAGTCAGCTTAAAGATGACAAATTGTTCCGGCCTGGTTTACAGTGTAATCCTTGAAAAAAATATTTATCTGAAACCCACTGGGACCCGTAATATGTTTGAATTTTGTGAAATTATAAAATCATAAATGTGTAGAGATTTTTTTAAATTATATCACAATGAATCTTATCAGTAATTACTAGCAATGTTTCTATACCACTTTTCATTTGCACAAATTCCCAAGCGATTTACAAAAGGATACAATAAATACAACACAGTAAATAGGTACCATTTTAGAGACTGATTCAAAGACAGGTCATGGTTAAGTGAAAGCCAAAGTAAAAAAAGATATGTTTTCAGTAAAACGTCTAAAACATGCCAGCGTTGAGATCTGGCATACCACAAAGGGAAATCATTCCACAGGGTGGGCATCACCGCAGAGAAGGCCCGTCTCTGTGTTGCCACCAAACAGAAATTTGTAGGCCTCAGCATGGACAACAGGGTCTCCCCTGAAGTTTGCAGTGGCCTGGGTGGTTGGTAGAGGCGGAGATGTTCCTTGTGGTTATTCATTCATTCATTCATTTCATTTCTATACCGCCCAATAGCCGAAGCTCTCTGGGAGGTTCACAAAAATTAAAACCAAACAACACACAATAAAACAATTTAAAATATATAGAACATTAAAACCACAATATAACAATACAACCACAATAAAACCTAGCAGCAGTGCAGGAGTTTAAAATACAGATTTAAAACAGCAAAGCTAAAAATTTAGAAAGCTAAAATGCTAAAATGCCTGGGAAAATAAAAAGGTCTTCACCTGGCGCTGAAAGGAATACAATGTAGGTGCCAGGCGAACCTGACTAGGGAGCTCATTCCAGAGCCGGGGTGCCACAGCAGAAAAAGCCCTTCTCCTAGTAGCCACCCGCCTCACTTCCTTTGGCAGGGGCTCACGGAGAAGGGCCGCTGATGACGATCTTAAGGTCCGGGCAGGCACATATGGGAGGAGGCGATCCTTCAGGTAACCTGGCCCCAAGCCGTTAAGGGCTTTGAATGTTAACACCAGCACTTTGAATCGGGCCCGGAAATGGACTGGGTCCATACAGTTTGGTTCCAAGTTGTACAGAGCTTTGTATACTAATACCAAAACTTAAACCAAGCTTGGTAACAGACTGGCAGCTGATGTAGACCCTTTAGCAGAGGCATAATAACAGTACGGTAAGGCACCCCAGTCACTTAACTACCCAGCATATTCTGCACTAGCTGCAGCTTCCAAACCGGGCCTAAGGGCAGCCCCATGAAGAGCACATTACAATAATCCAATCTTGAGGTTACCAATGTGTGAATCACAGTGACTGTCCCTGTTCAGAACAGGCATGGCATACTACCATAAGTTGGTAGTAGGTTGGCTTGGTAGTAAGTGCTCCTAGCCATAGAGGTCACTTGGGCCTCCAATGCCAGTGATGGATTCAGGAGCACACCCAAACTGTGAAACTGTTCCTTCCTATATGGTAAACACCAATATATTGTACTGTGTTTGGGGGTTTACATTAAACTTCTTAGACACGGATATGTGATATTAGTTGGTGATCAATAAGTTTCAGCTCTGCTTACTTCTTTGACATAAAAAAATCCAATACACTTGTTTTTTTAAAAAATGGAAACATTAGATGAGAGGAGTGTATAACGTCTGAGCCACCAAACACAACTATGTTGACTATGGAATTCAGGCTCTATGATAGCGTCAGCAACTTGTAAAAATACTCCTATCCCACTTTGCTAGTTCAAAACTTGAACCAACGTGGCCGAGATAAATAGTTGTATCCAGCATTAACGCTACTTAAAATAGGCCCATTGAAATGAACAGGACTTAGGTTAGTCATGACTAAATTAAGTCCCATTCATTTCAGTGGGTCTACTCAAAGTAGGACTAACATTGGATATAACCCATACACTTAAAAACATAAACACAGACACAAATAAAAACACAAGCAAACACACTGCTGATGAATATACAAAACCAGGAAGTATAACAGAAGCAAGGGAGCCAGCAAAGTCAACCAGCAAAGAACAAGGACAAAATGAGCATTGGTGTAGGCAAAGGGGAGCCACAATGAATTCGAAAGTCACTCGTTCACCCTCCCCTAGCCAAAGAGCTCCATCACATGGGCAGAGAATTCCACATCAATGCCAATTCTTTCCCCATCCGGTATCATTGCAGGACTGGGTCGTTCTCTTTAGATGGCTGTCCCCACTGTGAAATTTTTTTGTTTCTTTCCTTCTCATGTGGGTGGTGATGCTGCTCAGGGTGTAGTGATAATTCCTCCCTGGCTCCTGCCCCTTTCCCTCCCCTTGCATGTTACTGGTGGATGGGGACTGACGCACTGTAAGTCTGCAACCCTCAGCACACTTACTTGGGAGTAAGCCCCATTGAACTGAATCAACAGAGGGCACTGTTTCTGAGCTTGGTGGGGCGGGGGATCAGATCTGTCTTCCTTCATTGCAAGGAGGCATTTTGCCCTCTTCTCCCTCCAATCAAGAAATGTGCTCAAGCATTTACATGGCAGACATGTGGTTTGAGAACAATTAACTTCTTTGGCCGTTGCTGCTGTTGCTGAGCGGGTGGCGTGCTGTGCTGTGGCCAGGATTGGGCAGTTTGGCAGGGGGGTCGCCTTGAAGCAAAGGGGAAAATCGCTGGCGGTGTGTGTGTGTGTGTGTGTGTGTGTGAGGTGTAGATCTTTCCTTTCTCAGCAAGACTTGAGCAGAGGCAGGAGTCACCCTCAAACTGTGCACCCTCCCCTCCTTGCAAGGAAGGGAGAGAGCACAAGCCCTTGCGCCTGTCAAATCTGCTCGGTCTCCTTCCAACTGCTCAGGACGTGCCCTGCAGCCCATTCTCAGTGCCTTCATCATCCTGACCATGTCCCCAACAACTGAAAACAAACACCCACAGCTGGTTTCTTCTGCTATTGGAGAATTTCATGGGGAGATCATGGTGTTCCTGTTCCGTGGGCTGGAGAAAATATCACTTTTTTTTGCGTTTCGGGAAAACATGAGATAGGCTGGTGGAAATGGCGAGACGACGAGAGGCACCCTGGAGGGTAATGGCATCATCTAAAGAGCCCACAAACTTCCATGACAAAGCCATCTCAACAGCAGGATAGAAGCTCCATGTGAAGAAGCCCAAAGGCTCAGGTATCATTACTGTTTTGCAATCTCAGACAGGCAGTAAACATTAGTGCTGGCTGGACCATTCAGCCCAGTTATTTTTGGTACTTTTGGGGTGGGGTGGGGCAAAAGCCCCCCAAAGACTAGATTAATCTTTAGGATGGGATATTTAAGAACTTTTGGGTAGAAGTCGGCTTATTTTTAAGGATGAGGTGGTTGAGTTTTTTTCACTTAAAAAGAAACAAGGAAAAAAAAAGGCTGGTTTGGATGCCTTCAACTGCCCAGTACAGTTCCCTTTGAAATTTAGGGCAGAATGTCCCACTGGAAGGATGGTATATCATGACACAGCATTCCCATGCAGCGTTTTAATATACGCTTATATAATATTTTAAAAAATTAAACATAATCCAAATTTCATAGTACAGCGAGTTCTTTCCCCCATTATAGATGTCCACAACAGCCAGTTCATTACTAAAACAATGAAGTATAACTAGTTCATCTATCTACTTTTTGAATGAAGTTATTTAGGATAATATCTCTCTCCAGAATGATCTTGGCTGATTTGGTGGGCTAAAGTTACCACCTCCTTTATTCAGAAAAGGTAGTAATGGGACCCATATTTCTATGAAATTGTCTTGTTTGGAAGTACCTCTGACCCAGCTACGATGGCGGTTCATTCAATTTGTCTGATGACACTATTTGCCACATTCTGCTATGCCACCCTTGAATAGCATAGCCTGACTTGGTTTTTCAACTTTTTGCTACTTTCATCTGGGCTGCAGCTAACCCAGGGAGCATTCAGTTGCAAATTTCAAAGGGATCATCAAGGGCAGCACAGTTTTTTTCTTGTTTCAAAACAAACAAAACCCTGGACCACATCATCTTTAAATGTAAGCCCACCCTGGCAGAAAGCTCTTTGATTTCACCCCTGAAAGTCACAGATATTCCTCCCCCCACTTTTGTGGAGGACAAATGGTCCCATGAAAGTGAGAGGAGAGAAGTGATATTCAGCGCAGCCTGATACAAAACGGGAAGTTTCTTAAGCCCTTGGTTGGTCACCATAGATGGCTGGTGATAAGAGCTGCTTTTGGTTTGGGGTGGGGGTCACAAGTTAGGGAGGCCTGGTAAATCAGAGTCACACTTTCTATTCTTACCGGCACATGGGAAAGAGAAAGTCAACCGGTTTAGCTGGTGAATAAGTTATCGGCACTCAGTCCAAAGTAGAAGAACAGATGTTCCATTGCATTCATTTCCTCTTAAACACTTCACTATGGTGATAACAGCTCTATCAATATCCTCCTTTCAGTTGCCTGCTGTGTATAGCCTTTTTGTTTTGAGTGTTGCCAGGTCAGTCTTCTTTGGTAAAAAGCAGCTGTAGGCTTGAATTCTGGGTGGTAGCAGAGGAGGAAGGACAATGTTTATTTCATCCTTATTTTAAGATTATGCATCTCATCATTCTTGAAGAGTAGAAAAAAGCCCGCAGTCTTGTCATAGTTATGTCAGAGATCATATGGAACATTTAAAACGTATTCCTAGGCCAGGTCATTGAGGTCTCTTTTTCATACGGCTGAAGCGCCACTTGCATTTTTATAGTAAAAAATAGTAGATGTGCACGCACCCCTCATATTGCTGGAGTTCGTTGTGTTTTGATAGTCACAGAAATTGACAACTCCCGTTGGGATCTGTCCACACCACTCCATCCTGTAACATTTCCTGTGAGATCTCAGATCTGTGTTCAGCTTGCTTGAGGCTTCATTGCAAAAACTATATTCCTGACTGGAGAGATCGTGAGAGATTTCACAATATGACTGGGGAGCAGGGTGGGGTATTGCCCTGATGTAGAGAAGCCAATATGCTTGAAGAAACAGGTTGCTCATGGGGATAAGCTCTACCGCTTGTGCAAAACCCCATAATCCAGGGCTGGCCCAAGACATTTTGCCATTTGAGTCATAGAGATCCCCCACCCCCATTCCACCTACAAAACCCACCGGCAGTGGTACTTGAATCTTACTTCAACACTGGTGATAGGACAGCATCCTCTGCTTCACCTGAAGGCAGCAGACTAGCTGCCTGGAACACATAGCTCTGCCCTTCAACAGCTGAGGATGGCCAGGGGCTGCTGTTGCTGCTGCCCCATCCACATCACAGCATCTGCTGCCTGAAGCAACTGGCTCACTCTGCCGAATGGTAGGGCTGGCTCTGCTGTAATCTGGGTGTAGACATGTGCTCTCGTATTGCCCTAACAAGTGTTATGTCAGTCTTGAACATTCCCTATCACCCGATAAAGTGAGGGAGAGGAAAGCAGGGGTGGGCTTACAGTGTGTATTCCCCTCCTGTATTTAATAAATTGCCTCACCCGTATGAAAGTTAATAAAAGTTACCAAATTGTTTTTTTTAAAACAACATTTCACATTTGGTTTGCTCATGGGGACTTCTCTTTGGGGATACTGAAGGCTGTATCATGTCCAGCTTCTGTGTATGTGTGTGTGTGTATTATGTGTCAGTAAGAGGAACATGCTTAGACATCTTCATATGATCAGGAACCCTGCTTTATCAGGGTTCCAGATCACATGGAGGCTTCTAAGCACAGCCGAACAACTTAGAAGCTCTCTTCAGACCTTGGCATTAAATGTGTGAAGGTCTAAAGAGAAGCCTACACATTTCAGGATGTGTATGCCCTCCCTGATACACACGTTTCGCCTTTGTGCATTCAGGCAAATGCCTGAAAAGGACTGATGTCACTCCATGTGAATTTAGGTAGATAGCTGAATCCTACTGAAAACTGAACATGTGTCTAGAAGGTTCCAGAAGCCATTGTTAATATGCCTCTACACATCTGAAACCTACTTTTTTGGGTCCAGACAATAAGCCATTCTGGAACATGAATGACTGGGGGAATTTAGCTCTAGTGCTGCTTTCTTCTATGGCCCTCACACTATTCTGCTGGAGGACAGGCTGTTGTCAGTCTGGTAAATCTGGCCCAGAAACTACCATGTTCATGGAAATACACATGAGCACAGTGTATGTACCTTTTAGGAACATTACTCTAGGTAGCAAATTGCCCTCATAAGGTACTTGGGAGGGAGCAACAAAGACAAGATCAGAGCTTTTCCAGAAAAGAGCTTAACTGAGATAAACAAACAGCATTTTATGGGTTAATTACTAGAGGCTGTCCCATGGCTAGTCTTCATGGCCGTGCATTGAGATGCGTTTTCAGCTTCTATCTGCTTTTTCCTGAAATTGGCTTAGCTCCATCAGAGGCACACAAAGCAAGAAAAAGCAGTCTATACAGTTCCCAAACAAACCACACTTTTGTCAGCCTTAGTTTGGGGTCGGTTGGGTGGATTTGAAATGATGTCATCAGCCACCTGTGACAGGCATCTTACCTGCCTGCCCTCCTCCCCAGGTGCATCCAGAAAAAGCAGCAGAGCATTCTGACCTGAAAATTTCCTACATTCCCACCCAGTGTAAGTGTGTCACCAAGAGGTCTGCTTGTCTGTCTTCTTTCTGCACAGAAACAAGATTCCACAGCTGGGTAGAGCCATACCACTATATCACCCATGCTGAATAGCTCTAAATCACTATATTGCTATATCGCTATAGCGAGAAGCTGTAGTAAAGCAATTTTGATGTTGCAGCACATCACAATGACGATTTAGCATTTTAGCGATTTTCCAGGATTTTGAGGGATTACAGGGTAAAAAAGTGATCAACCAGTGGGGCGGCGGGGCGGGGGGGATAGTTTAAGGAAGGTGCAGAGAATGAAGCTTCCAATCAAGTGAGCTGTCAGAGGTGTGATATAGTGAGATAATTGGGAAAAAAAAGAGTAAAGCAGTTGTTACTTCGAAGCCACAGTATCTTGGGACTGTAGTCTACTACCAAAATAAGAGGATGTGAAGTAGTGAATGGCAAAGCAGAGAGCACTACTAAGAGGCAGAAACACTGGTAGGGCAAGTAGCTACTGCAGGGCAAGGAATCAGACCTGTCTCGTCCACATGCTACTGTGAAATGGCAGCAAATCAAAACAACAGTGGGAAACAGGACAGCACCTCCCCTTGACCGAGGTCACAGCCAGGTGAAAGACGCCCCCTGGCACACCCATCAGGACAGATTTAATCCAGAGGCATGAGGCACACTGCAGCTGAACCTCTTGGGAGCCGCATAAAAAAACAAACAACGCTGTAAAACTACTCTGCGAAAGTGTGGCATTTACAGAGGAAAGCAGCGGCATTGCTGCAGATTGGTGACAATGTCATATGTCGCAAATAACCTCAAACTGCTTCCCCTCTGCACTAAATCACACGCGAAGATTGGGCCCCAGAGAAGGGAGGGATAGAAGGGATGAGACATGAAAAAGCAGCAAGCCAAAGGAGGTTGCATGCTTCAGAATTTGTGGGGAAGGAGGGGGAGTTTGAAACAGTGGATGCTGGAAGCAGAGAGCTTTGGCTATTGGGTGATAAAGAAATGTAGTAAACAAACAAACAAACAAATAAGAGAGAGAGAGAGAGAGCGAGAGCGAGAGCGAGAGAGAGCGCATGTGAGACCTTTCCTTCCTTATACTTCTGAGAATGGGCGGGTGGGCGGGGAGTCAGTCAAGCTGAGTTTATCCCAGCAAGATTGCTCATGAAATCACACTGCTCATGGGATCTCATGGAGTCTTTTGGAACCTCACTGAGTTCCAGAATCTAAGGCCAGTTACAGTCTTAGGAAAAACAAAACGAATAACAAAGCAGGGTGGCAACTGGAAGATTTCCAGCTGCACAAAAGGGAAGGATGAATTCCAATCCTTCTTGACAAAGGGGGAGGGATGTGACTCTAGATGAGTGTGTTTTGGTACTTATTGGAAAGTCACACATGAAGTCTCAATAGTCAATTGATGTTACACAGTGTTGTCTTGACTGAATTAGGAAGTGGAGGGAGATTAGGCTTTAGCAAGTTCAAAAGTTCCCAGGTCAGTGTATAGAGGGCTGAGGGATTCCCTTTTGTGTTTCAATAGAGGGTATCAGTTGGACCTGCCAATTCATTTTGTCTTCACTCATTAGACCTTGCCAGCTAACATTTCTGACTAAATGAAGACCTTTGAGCCAAGGAGATAGTGTGGGGACTCAAAATGGAGTCCCACACTATCACCACGCATGCAGGAATTGCTCAGAATGAATTGCTGAAGATTGGTAGTGTGCACAGCACGCTATAGACAGAAGCAGGGACAAGTAAAGTGATGCATGTTGGGGCAAAAAAATCCCAAATTCAAGTATAACCTGATGAGCTCTGAGCTAGAGGTGACTGACCAAGAAAGAGATCCTGGGGTTGTGGTGGGCAGCTCAATGAAGATGTCAGCCCAGTGTGCGGCCGCTGTAAAAAAGGCAAACTCCATGTTAGGCATAAGTAGAAAAGGAATTGATAATAAAACTGCCAATATCATACGGCCCTTATACAAATCTATGGTGTGGCCACACTTGGAATACTGTGTATAGTTCTGGTCACCACACCTAAAAAAAGATATTGTAGAGCTGGAAAAAGTGCAGAAAAGGGCAACTAAAATGATCAAGGGGATGGAGCATCTCCCCTGTGAGAGAAGGTTACAACAGCTGGGATTGTTTAGCTTGGAAAAAGGAGGGTAAGGAGAGACATGATAGAGGTGTACAAAATTATGCATGTTGTGGAGAATGTGGACAGGGAGACATTTTTCTCCCTCTCTCAAAATACTAGAACCTGGGGTCATCCTATGAAGCTGATTGGTGGGAGATTCAGGACAGATAAAAAGAGGTCCTTCTTCTCACAGCACATAGTTAAACTATGGAATTCGCTGCCACAGGATGTAGTGATGGCCACCGATTTGGATGACTTTAAAAGGGGGTTTAGACAAATTCTTAGAGGAAAAGGCTATGAATGGCTACTGGTCTTGATGGCTGTGTGCTACCTCCAGTATCAGAGGCAGTGAGCCTATGTACACCAGTTGCTGGGGAACATGGGTGGGAGGGTGCTGTTTTGCTTGTGTCCTGCTCGTGGGTTCCTGGTTGACAGCTGGTTGGCCACTGTGTGAACAGAATGCTGGACTAGATGGACCCTTGGTCTGATCCAGCATGGCTCTTCTTATGTTCTTCTTAGGACAGGAGTCAGTCTACCAACTCCAAGCTGCACACTTTCTCATGGGTGACTTGTGGGATGGTAGTGGTCTGGGAATTATGAGAAATCACCTCTGTCTGCCATGCTCAGCATTTTTTTGATGGAGGCATTAATCTGTGTCATCTGCACTTTAAAAAAATTGGCTGACTATCCTTTACAAAAACACAGAGCCCCAACCCAAAACTTTAGAATTAATGGGAAGTGATTCTAGGCTGGCAGAAGAAAGTGATTTTCGAACACAGTGGAAACTTAGTGGCCCTTTAAATGTTAGTTTAGCTGTGTGGCAGATGTTTTTCCATGAGCAAACTACACATGGGTCTTCCCAGAGAACTGGCACCTCCTTCCCAACAAAGTGCCAATTCTACAGTCAGAACTTGAATGGTGAGCCCTGCCCTACATGCAGATGAATCAGTGTCCTGCATTATCCCAGCAGGAGCCACTCACAGAAAAGCAGCACCCGGGCAACTTGGGTATGGTTTTAAGGGCACCATATGGCTGCTGTTTTGCCATAAACATCTCCCTACCACACTGTGTACATGCCGATCACTTATTCATTTCATTTCATTTATTATATTTCCATACCGCCCCATAGCCCAAGCTCTCTGGGCAGTTCACGAAAATTACAAACCATTAAAATACATTACTTAAAATATAAAAACCATTCACATAATGACATAAAACAAATAACACACACAACAATAACATATACCTAAAACAATTTAAAACAAACAGCCAGAGACAATCAGAGACTCATTATACGCTGCCAAATGCCTGAGCCGATGGGGCAGTTTTAACCTGGGGCCAAAAAGATGACAATGTTGGTGCCAGGAGGGTCTCATCAGGGAGATTCATTCCAGGAATTTCCCTTCAGCGCTAGAGGATGAGACTGACTTCAGCTAAAGTTTTTTTCATATTCTGAAGAGAACTCTGCAAAAACTCTTAGTACCACAGTATGCTGAGAACTCCCCTGATACAATTTGTATTGGATGTATAAATTAAGAACACTGATACCTTATGGTTAAAATGAAGATACAGATTGGAAAGCCGTGATAGAATTAGCAGTTTTGATTTATGACATTCACAGTGCAATCCTATACATATCTACTCACATGTAAGCCCCACAAAGTTCAGTGGCCCCTTGTCCCAAGTAAGTGTGTGTAGGATTGGAGCTTCAGGGCAGTCCCCACTGGAAGTGGCCAGCTCTGCCAGCTGCCTTCTGCAAGTGGCACCAGCCATTTGTGGAATGGAGATTTAGTGCTTCTGGGGCGACCTGAAATGAGCAGTAACACTCATTTTTGGAACTGGGCAGGCCGGTGGAGCTCACACGAGAGCTCTGCTGATCTGCCCTGTTTCAGAAAAGAGCGTTTCCGCTCATTTCGAGGCTTGCCCTGGAGGTGCTTAATCTCCGTTCTGCAAGCTGTGGGCACTGCTCGTGGACGTGGGGCTGGCTGCTCACAGAATGGAAGCGGTGGTGGGCCCAGCTCACAGATGAGCAGCATTGGATACTGCCCTCAGTCTTTCTTTGGCTCCAAGAATTGTGAGCCTTCCATTTGGTTATATATTAATTTCTCCTCGTTACAAAGAAACCTATTTGTATTGAAATTTTATTTTTTTAATATATTTTATATCTTTTCATAAGCAATACATGTATTGTCAGAGGGGGTAACCTGGTTGCTAAATGGTGGCATTAAATTGTATGGTTATCTACAGTTTTGAGGAAAACTACTTTCAGAACAGTAAGTCTCTTGAGTAAATTATTCTTCAGGGGAAAAACGCCCTTTGGCATTGTACTTGTATTATGTATGCTGGTTCCAGGGCTGGGGTTAAGGGTAGGCATGGCTGGGCACCGGCTGAGGCTCACACCCCTGCAAGGGCCCATTGGAAAAACCCTCTGGAGTTGTTCTTCCTCTTCATCATTGTGACCTGCTTGTTCACCTGCCTCTCACTCTGGCTCAGGCAACCGAGGTGGTGAGAAGCAGGAGCAATAGCTGGGGTCAAGGGTAGGCATGGCTGGGCACCGGCTGAGGCTCACACCCCTGCAAGGGCCCATTGGAAAAACCCTCTGGAGTTGTTCTTCCTCTTCATCATTGTGACCTGCTTGTTCACCTGCCTCTCACTCTGGCTCAGGCAACCGAGGTGGTGAGAAGCAGGAGCAATAGCTCTCCCCGCCTACTTGCTCCCTGATTCTCTGCATACCAAACAAGCAAATGGTAGCAATGATGAGCAAGAGGAGTAGGAGCAGCTGATGGTATCAACAATGAGAAGGTAGACACACTGAGGGAGAGGCTGTCTTGTCCAAGGCTCCAAGAGCAACACTGTTCTAAGCAACAGTGGATCTTTAAACCAAACGTGCAGCTTTCTCATTTAGAAGTTTGGATGATTAGGCCTATTTAGTTAACGGATTGCAGACAACAGGTGAGTTGGTTCCCTTTTTCCTATAAGTGTGTGTTTGTGTATGGCTGTGAGAGCTGGACTATAAGGAAGGCTGAGCGCCGAAGAATTGCTGCTTTCGAACTGTGGTGGTGGGGAAGACTCTTACGAGTCCCCTGGACTGCAAGGAGGTCAAATCAGTCCATCCTAAAGGAGATCAACCCTGAGTGCTCATTGGAAGGACAGATGCTGAAGCTGAAGCTCAAATATTATGGCCACCAAATGCGAAGAGAAAACTCCCTGGAAAAGACCCTGATGCTGGGAAAGACTGAAGGCAAAAGGAGAAGGGGACGGCAGAGGATGAGATGGCTGGATAGCATCACCGATGCAATGAATATGAAGTTGAGCACACTCCGGGAGAGAGCGGAGGACGGGAAGGCCTGGTGTGCCATGGTCCATGGGGTCACGAAGAGTCGGACACGACTTAACTATGGAACAACAACAAAGAGTGGTTTTTGAAGGATGTGAAAGCAGGCATTCCAGCATGTGTGTGTGTGTGTGTGTATGTGTGAGAGAGAGAGAGAGAGAGAGAGAGAGAGAGCGCGTGCACGTGCGAGAGTGAGTGATCGTGAGTGATCGTCATTGTCTATCTATCTCTGTCTCTGTCTCCGTCTATCATCTATCTAATCTAACTGTGTGTATGCGTGTGTGTGTGTATGCATGTGTGTGTGTATGTATGTGTATGTATATATATATATATGTATGTATGTATGTATGTATTCCCACTCCCTCATATATTTTCTCAGTTACTGACACAATGAAGTGGTCTGTGGCAAGCAAGTGGATTTGAATCTTTTAAATGACGGAATAAGGAGTTGAGATGTCAGAAAGGCAAATGATATATGTTTAACAAATGGGGGAAATGTACTTGATGTAGTGTTTTCCTTTTCAAATTAATATGGTGAGAGAAGAAAAGTTGGGCATAAGCTATTTTTTCCATATCTGACTTCTTTGGTTCATGTTTGTTGAAAAATAAAAAATGGAAAACCACTTGCAAGTCATGTTAAAAATGCAAAACAGATGTACAAATAGCATTCATAATATCTTTTATAACATCCTTTTTCCTTTGCATTCTTCTCCTGAAAAACTATTGATCCCAATCCAGCCCTTGTCACAGGCAAACAGTCCCATAGAACAACCAGTGGCCATGGATCTGCATTCATGTCAAACCACTTCAGCAGAGCTCGGATGAGCATCACCATGCAAGTGGGTAGGTGGATCCAGATGTGGGCGTGGTGGGAAGGCAGGCAGGCAGGCAGGCAGGAGAAGAGTGTTGGCAGCAGCATGGCTGAGGATGCAGCTGCAGCAGTAGTGAGCAGGCATCTACCACTACCCTACTGGTGAGGGTAAGAAGATCAGATGAGAGTAGCTCTTCTCCTCTTTTCAACAAAACAATGCCTTTTATTTTAAGAAAAAACAACTGGACTAGACAGTTTTGATTATGGGGCAGAGGCACTGAAAGGGACTCAGCCCTGGGCTGTATCCAATTTTAGTCCTACTTACAGTAGACTGATTGAAGTGAATGGGACTTAAGTTAGACTTGCATTGGATACAGCTCACTAACTGGCTGAATTTACACATAGCAGTTACACCATTATCATACTGTTATCATAACTATTGGTACACATGACACCAATGGGCAAAAACAGTTATGATAATGGTATGATAACAGTATAACTGCTATGTGTAGATTTATCACTAACTGTCTCAGAGGCAACTTTTTCCAGCAGGGAAATCAACAGTGGTTTGTTTGTCTGTCTGCACTGGACAGGCAGGAGTTGCAATTTTTTTTTTTTTTTTAATGCCACAAATCAGGTCTGGGAAACACAAGAAAATAACTCAGAAGAAATGGGCTTTCTTCACACGGAGCTTTTATCCTGCGATTGAGTTTGCCCCTTCATGGAAGTTTGCGGGCTCTTTACATGACACCGTGACCCTGCCGTGACCTTCCAGAGCGTCTCCTGCACTAAATGCCCTTTGTTCCGTTTTTAAATAGATCGCAGATAATGAGCTATCAAATTACCCTGTTGCGTTCCGCTTCAGTTTCTGCCGTGAAAAGAGTAAAAGCGGCAAGAAGAGGAGTGAGATCAGTGAAAGATAATGGAAGACTCAGATACGGGGAGAAGGAGGGGGAAAGGGGAGGCGGGAAAGGAAGCGTGTGAAAAAGGGAGTTGTGATCCTGCATTTAAAACGGAAGCAGGAAGCCCCATTTTAAATGCAGGAATTTAGGCTGGCATAGACATTTCGATGGATTGCAGCAATTTGACAGCAACATTAGCGGGAGTGCCCCTGAGTTGCCGTTTCATCTACTATGCTTGCAAAGGCAATTCATGCCAGACCTCGTATAGATGAAGGAGCATCTGACCTTGCCAATGGCCTGTTTACCTCAGTTCTGGATTTGTCATTGAATACTGAGTCAATCTGGCCACAGACAGCAAAACTGCATCCTTTATACAACCATTTCTGACATTTATAAATAAGAACCAAGCAAAGAACTGGCCTCTCCCATCCTTCCTGGCAATCTTTTGCGTAAAGAATTTTGTACTGCAATCTAAAACACAAGAGTGTGTGCGTGTGGGGGAAAGCCCACCCAAATACTGCCTTTTCCTCAGACTAATGTCCTGCTCAGGCAATTGTCAAATCTCTCCTAATTACAGGCAGAATTTCTGTAGGGTGCATAAATGCAGAGACGGCTTCAGACCTCTTACTATTTGAGCATGAATGGGCTTGCTAACAAAGCATCTGTATTGGTAACAAATGATGGCCTCATGGGCCTGTCAAGTGGTATTCCCATCAGGGTGGGGGCCTCCCTTTGCAGAAAAGAACCCCCTCCCCAATGGCTGGGCTATGCCAAATGGATTGCATGAAGAGTCTCTGCCTTTTCTCTTTCGTCTTCTCCCCATGTTTCTTTGGAAATCAGCTCTGTTGACAAACACAGCTAATAGGTTGCACATTGTGGCATAGAGCTTAAAGCATGGAGGAACAATGAGAACCTTCAGAAATTACAACTGGAAACACTATTTTTCTTGGCAGCATGCCTATGACTATTCTCAGCCTGGTATAAATCAGGAGGAGGCTCTCTGAAGTTGGGAGGGCTAAACTGGTGTCAAACCACTTACGGTACAAGTCAGAATATTTTGAAAGAAATTCATCTTTTTTTGATGAAACCACTCCCTTCCTCAATTTTTAGCTATATAGCAGCTGTCGTGGAGTGCATATGGCATTGATTGCCAAACTCTGTACTAGGGCACATTAATGTGCTGTGTGGGTAGATAGATAAAATAAATTAAGCTACCACACTGGATGCAACCAGCACTCTATGGAGGCTGGAGGTCTGTGTAGGATTACCCCTGCCTGCCCCTTCTCTGCCGGTTGTAACTATGGATGGATGAATATTGATTTCTCTCTGTTTCTCATTTTCCAATTGTAAGTTTGGTTTGTCCTGAACTTTGATAATTTTCTTTTAAAAGTTTTCATGAAAATTCACAAGCATTTTTATGCACATTTCTCCTATTACATGCAGTTTTGTATGCATCTTTGCCTAATATCTACATTTTTTTGCAAGCAATTGTCCTAATGTAATGCATTTTGGAACATTATTTTCCCTAATATGCACTTTTGTGTACACATTTCTTTTGGCTGGAGAACTCCATTGCAAAATTTGGAGAAGCATGAATTTTGAAGGATAACAGTTTTGGTTTGCATAGTGGCTTGAAAGGCAAAATTAGCTAAGTTTGTATGAAAGTGCAAACAGAATGAACTTCACTCCCATTCCTGGTAGCAGTTATCGCAAAAGAGGGAGAGTAAGGATGAACCAGAATTACATGCTCTAACCTACTCTGCAGCGGAAAGTGGAAAATGAAATCCCAGATGTGCCACCATCACTAACTGGGCAAAGGGGAGGCTGAGCTTCTGGGAGGCCATATGAACTAGGCTATCCCATAGTTTTGAGGTTGGTGCCTACTAATTGTTTTGGGAGGTGATCAAGAAAATGTGTCTTTTTGAGTCTCACAAATTAAGTGCGCTTCAAGTTTTACTCCAGAAAAAAATAATAATGTACCTATGTACCTAGGTGTGAAAAGTTTTTGAAATGTGCTAATGTATCCTTCCCCCACCCCCCAATATTACTGCACTGTTTGTATTGATTGATTGATTGATTGATTGCGTTTATATCCTGCCTTTTCCCCCTTGCAAGGAACCCAAGGCGGCTTACATTATCCTCCTCTCCATTTTATCCTCACAACAACAACCCTGTGAGGTAGGTTGGGCTGAGAGTCTGTGACTGGCCCAAAGTCACCCAGTGAGCTTCCATGGCCGAGTGGTGACTGGAATCCGGATCTCCCGACTTCCAGTCCAACACTCGAACCACTACACCTCACTGGCTCTCATACATTTTCCATACAATGTATCTAAATATTGGGGACTGCTCAGCCTCCCTGGGACCATACTATAGTGGCTAAAACCTTTAATTTTCATTTTATATGGAACTGACATGTGAACAAGAGCATAATGTTATGTAGGGAAACGAACAACGGGCAGTGGTCTCCAAAACTTTTCAGACCTGAGGCACAGGGGTTTATTCTTCCAGTTCTAGAAGAGTAATCCAGCATCACTTCCAAAGCCTGGATGGGGCTTTACCGGACTTTTTTGCATGGTGGATCTTTCCAAACAAATCCTCCCCTTTGTAAGCAGTGGAGAGGAAATTAGCTTTGCTACTTCCATGCTGGTGTAGTTGAGGGACCCCTTGGGAGAGTGGAGGGGTTTTGGGTCCAGCGGATCTAATGCTGCCACTGTCTCACCCTGGAACACCCTATTTGGGGCCCCCGGCACTGGTGGCAGCGTCACACCCACGGAGATCTCCGTTGCTGGGGCCTCTGGGGTGGACGTGCCTTCACCGCCGGTGGAGCTCCTCTCTGCTGGCAGAGTGACTCATCCACCCTCTCCTAATCCCCAACAGCTGGAGGATCTGTGGGTTAAGATTGCTCTTTAGATAAACTGATAAATGTTTAATTTATAACTTTTCTGAAGACCTATTCAGGTATTCAGCTTCACATTATTCCGATCTTGCTCCCCGCTCCCCCCTGGGTCCCCATGTCCCTGGCACTACCTTCTGTGAATTGGAGGGAGAACCCCTAACGAAGGGAGCCTTCTGAACATGCATAGGTGCTGTGCACAGTTTAGAACTCTGAACACTCAGGGAGCCTACAGCAGGGTCTCTGTTTTAGAAGTTCCCTTTCCAATGCATGGGATGCAACAGAAGGGGTGGGGCCTGCAAATGTGCCCCCCCCCTTCGGAACTGCACGAAGCTGAACATCTGAGTAGGTCATAAAACTTATCGGCAACTATATGTATCTGCAAGGCTTGAAAGGAATCTCTGGTAAATCTTTGGCAGATTTTCTAGAGTGAACAGAAAAAATTGTTTTGATTTTGGCACTTTCCCATAATTAACCATTCATTAAAGGGATAATCCAAGATTCAAATTCATAAAAAAAGACATACCCTGCCCCCAAGACATCATTTGTTGCTCTCCCCCCATCTTCCTTTCTTTCAGTAACATGTATTTGCAATACTGACCTGTCCAGCAAGGACAGGCAAAGCGCTATTGAGGCTTTTAATGGCTACTGTACCTTCAGCTAAAAGCTTCCTCCTTGCAGCTTCTGCCTGTTGTTCCATCTTGTTCAGGGTGGCTGGGGGTTAGTTAATTGGTCAGCTTCTGTTCATGGGGGAGGGCTTTAATGACTAGTTTCTTTTCCATTCTTCCCTTATCTTTCTTGTATAATGCCATTTCTCTATAAAAGAAAAGAATAAAAGAAAAGAAAAGAAAAGCAGTAATTAAAGCACCCCCCCCCCCAGGAACATAACCTGATTAACTTGAGAGGCAATGCCTCACTAATACCCTAGCCATACTGAATAAAAGGGGCAGAAGCTGCAAGTAATTAATGTTGCTGGAGACCTTCACCAAATGGAGCTTATTTGTGAATAAATATAGAAGGATCTTGGCTATGGGGAAGGTCATTGCTAGAAGATAATATAGCACTATATTTAATTGCCACGTGGAGCGCTGTTTTAATTCAATTTCCAGCTGATTGTGGAAAAGCAATACTCAGTACTGCGAAAGGAAGCACCGTGTGGTATTGCAACCACCATCACTGAGGAAGAAAGCACAGTCCCTGTGAGTGAGATCTGCCGACCTGGTGTGATGTGATATACTCCTACCAGTCACCTCACACTACGTCCTTCAGGTTGCTTCTAATGTGGCTCAAGGATTTTCAGCTGCCCTCTTGGTTCTGACTCCGTATTACAAACCTCCAGCCTGACCCTGTTCTGACTAAGCTGTGCCTAATCCAGTTTGTTCCAATAGTCTTAAGTGTGCCTAACTCTTCATGGGGTTGGATGGCATGACTACAAGTCTGCCTCATTCTTTTGCTGTCTTCCTAACTCCTGATCTTGTTGCAGTCTGACTAAGTCTCATGGAAGGCCTGATCCCAACCAAGGGCTGTGCTTGAGTGTCTGGTAAAATGGCAACGATCCGTCCATTTGGTAAACGTGGGGACTGGAACATTCCCTGACGACCCGCTGTTCTGTGCAGAACGTAAGACTGGGCCCCAGACCCTAGGGACCATTCTGGAGCCTTTTTGCGTTTATTGTGGCCTCCCAGACAGCACCCACGTGATTGCTGAGAGGGGAAGCTTTTAATTTTCAAGGTTCTATAGAACACCACGAAACATCGCCATCTGGTGGCTGTTTCAATTGCATCACATTCCGACTTTAAATAATGGTTCATTAGTTCCGGATCTTTTTGGAGTGAAATAACCAGGAAATACCTCAAGATGTGCCCTGGAGGTTAACAACATCATGAAAAAAACCTGCAAACTTCTGTGAGTGAGTAATCTCAACAGCAGGATAAAAGCTCAGTGTGAAGCGGCTCTGGGTATCAGTACAAAGGAACAGCTCATGCTCTGGTAATGGGAGGGAACAAGCTGTACCCCCTGTGTTGGGGAGCAGACACCATCAGCATTGCTATATCAGCATTCCAGGAGACCCCCAGAGTGTCCCACCTGTGTCTAGCAAGGGACTTTTCAGAAGAAAGGAGGTGGCCCCCCTGATTGGACACTGTTGGCACAGGGTTCTGGATTAGATGGGCCATGGGTCTGATCTAGCAGTGCTCTTATCTCCTTGGCCAAGGGCAGGCTGGTGGTCAACATGCAGGCCACAGGCTGCATGTGGTCTCCCCTGGCCTTTTGTGTGGCCCCTGCTGCTGCTGAATTTGTTGTAGCAGCAGTGGCAAAACACTTGTTGATTTTGCTGTAAAATGAGGCATTTATTTATTTATTAAATTTATTAATCACCCATCTGGCTGGTCACCCAGCCACTCTGGTCGATGTACAACATATAATAAAACAGTTTAAAACAATAAAATTCTACAATAAAAAACATTTTCTAAAATACCCTAACCCACCCCAAATGCCTGCCTGAACAACCACGTTTTTAATGCACAGTGGAAGCTCATTAAAGAGAGGGCATGACAGAGTTCCCTAGGGAGGGAGTTCCACAGAGTGGGGGCCACCACAGAAAAGGCCCTCTCCCTCGTCCCCACCAGTCTAGCTGTCCTGGCTGATGGGACAGAGAGAAGGCCATCCGAGGCTGATCTTGTTGAGCGGCCTGTCTGGTGTTGCTGGAGGCGCTCCTTAAGATAGGCTGGGCCGGAACCATATAGGGTTTTAAAAGTCAAAACCAACACCTTGAATGTGGCATGGAAAACAACTGGTAACCAGTGCAACTCCTTCAGCACTGGAGTGATGTGATCTTGCCGGCGGCTGCCTTTAATCAGGTGAGCCGCCGCGTTCTGTACCAGCTGCAGCTTCCGAACCATCTTCAAGAGTAACCCCACGTAGAGCGCATTACAGTAGTCTAAACGAGAGGAGACCAGGGCATGTACTACCAATGGGAGCAGATGGTCAGGAAGGAAGGGGCGCAGCCACCGTAACTGATGGAGTTGATACAGCGCTATCCGGCTCACAGCTGACACCTGAGCCTCCATGGACAGCTGGGAGTCCAAAATGACCCCCAGGCTGTGGACCTGGTCTTTCAAGGGTAGCCGTACCCCATTCAACACCAGGTCAACATCCCCCAGCCTCCTCTTGTCTCCCACCAAAAGTACCTCAGTCTTGTCAGGGTTCAGCTTCAGCTTATTCCTCCTCATCCAGCCACTCACGGTCTCCAGACATTTGGACAGGGATTCTACGGCCAACCTTGGTGAAGATTTGAACGAGAGGTAGAGCTGCGTGTCATCCGCATAATGATGACACCGCACCCCAAACCTCCTGATGATAGCCCCCAGCGGCTTCACATAGATGTTAAATAGCATCAGGGAGAGGATGGAACCCTGTGGCACCCCACAAGTGAGTGGCCATGGGTTCGAAACCTCCTCTCCCAGTGCTACCCTCTGGTACCTGCCGGAGAGGAAGGACTGGAACCACCACAATACGGTGTCTCCAATGCCCAACTCCTCCAGGCAGTCCAGGAGGATACCGTAGTTAACGGTATCAAAAGCCGCTGAGAGGTCGAGGAGAACAAGGAGGGAGCATTCATCCCTGTCCAGAGCCCTCCTCATATTATCCACCAAGGCGACCAAGGCTGTTTCTGTCCCATGCCCAAGCCTGAAGCCCTACTGAAATGGGTCTAGATAATCGGTTTCTTCCAAGTGTGCCTTCAACTGCATCGCCACCACCCGCTCAATCACCTTGCCCCAAAATGGCAGATTTGAGTCTGGGCGAAAGTTGTTCAGAACTTGGGGATCCAAGGAGAGCTTCTTTAAGAGTGGTCTTATCACTGCCTCCTTGAGGGCTGTTGGCATCACTCCCTCCTCAAGGGAGGCATTCACCACTGCCCTGATCCCCTCACCCAGTCTCTCTCTGCAGCCCATAATGAGCCAAGATGGGCAAGGATCAAGTAAGCAGGTGGTCGGCCTTACAGATGAAAGCACCTTGTCCACTTCATCAGAAGGAAGCAGCTGGAACCGATCCCACAAAACCGGTTTGCCACAGGCCACCTCTTGCTCACTAACTGTATCTACAGCGCACGGAGTAACACTCCTTATCTGATCAATTTTATCTGCAAAGCGCCTTGCCAAGGCCTCACAGGAGGCCTTAGAATGCTCCAGTGGTTCCGGAGCCATAGGACCGACCAGGCTCCGGACCACTTGGAATAGCCTCCTGGGACAGCACTCTGCAGACGCGATAGAGGCAGCATAATATTCCTTTTTTGCTGCCTTCACCGCCATGTGATAGGCTGAAGATACAGCTCTAGCCTGTGTCTGATCGTCTTTGGAGCGAGACTTCCACCACCGGCGCTCTAGCTGTCTCACCTCCTGTTTCAGAGCTCGTAACCGCGGATTGAACCATGGTGCAGTCCGAGCCCTGTTCAGGGGGAGAGGGCGTTTCGGAGCCACCCGCTCTAATGCCCCAGTGATTGTGGCATTCCAGCCACCCACCAGGGTCTCAACCGAGTGGCCATTGGCGTGCTCCAGAGAATCCCCAAGCGTGTTCAGGAATCCATTCAGATCCATAAGATGCCGGGGGCAGACCATTTTAATGTGTCCTCCACCCCTGCTGAGGAGTTGTGGAACTGAGAAGTCTAACATCACCAGATAGTGATCTGACCATGACAAGGGGGTGGTGGATATACCCCCGACTTCCAGATCACTCCTCGCTTCTCCAGAAACAAACACAAGGTCTAGTGCATGACCAGCTACATGGGTGGGCCCAGTTAGAATATGGTGCAGCTCCCAGGAAGCCATGGTCTCCATGAAGTCAGAGGTATGCAGAGAGCTTCCCATGCAACCTATTTTCCAGCAAAATTGTGTTTTTTGCCACTGTCATGCTGTCCAATTTTGTTGGCATATTTGGCATGGTGGCAGGACCCCCATGGGTCCGGGTGGTGGTGGTGGAATTGGCTCTTGCCCCTGGAAATTGCCTTGGGGATGGGGGCTGAAGGCATGGCTCATGAGGTAGAGAAAAGCAGTGTGCTCAAACTAAAAGAACACCCCAGAAACCTCTGGGGTGGCAGGTGATTCAGAGGCACTTTCTCACTTGAAGCAGGCTCTGATCAAGATGATGGCACTGACTCTTGGTCAGTGGGCATCTTCACAGGTTTGAGTCCAAGGAACAGTCCAAGCTTGCTGCTCTCTGTCCCTACACAGGACACTGCTTTTTTGTTGTTAGCAGTGCAAGCCTCTCCTTGCACCATAGCAGTGAAATCATGAGATTGGCCTGCCACACAGAAGCTAGGTATAAAAAGAAGACCTTTTGTTTTGATACACAGATGTTTTGGTGCACATCAAAGGGAGGCAGGAAGAGAAATTCAGCAGAATCTCTCCTTTCTTCATTCTCTTTTGTAAAATGTTTGGCAGAACACTCTGAACCCAATAGTTAGGGGGTCCATGGGATGAGCAGCTGCTGTAAAAGGAGCAATGAGTCAGACACACACTTACTCTGTTCCGTTCTGCTCTGGATCACAATAGAGCTTGATAGTTAGAGGGAGTCTCAGAATTCTTCCTCTTAAAGAAGATTTCTGATGGTGTCTATATGTCTTCCATTGATCTCACCATCTTTCCTATAGTTCCCATCAGTTCTACTCGAAAATAACCAAAACTGAAAGAACACAGCTCAAGGTGATATGATATTTCTGATAAATCTTCCAATATGGATAAATCAACCAGTAACCCCCACCCTCCATTTCTTTGTCTGTGTTGACTGGCTCCTTCCATTGAACTGAATGAAGCATATGAAAGGCTAAGGGTGCAATCCTATGTATGTTTAGACAGAGAAAAGGCCTACAACTCCCAGCATTCCCCAGCCAGCCAGCATTGTGCCCTAAGAATGAAGGACTTGATGTACAAGAAGTTCATGCACACATCAAAATCTATATGGGGTCTAGATCACAGTTCCTACTTCATATCTCTGACATGCAAATATGTACAACTGTTTTGATTTTCAGTTTATTTATTACATTTCTATACTGCCCAACAGCTGAGGCTCTTTGAGCAGTTCACAACAATTAAAACAATAAAATACAACACAATAAAACATAATATAAGACTTTAAAAGTTTAAAACTAGCATGTAAAACCAAAGTAAAACCCTACGGAAGTTACAACCCAGGGAAAACTTGGGTGAAAAGGTGCGTTTTTAGGAGGTGCTTGAAAGATGCCACATTTTCTGCCTCCCGAAGTGCATGGGGTGGGGTTTCCAGAGGGTGGTGCCACCACAGAGAAGGGCCCCCCATCGGAGTTCTTCATGGTGATGTTCCTTTTGTTTTGGAATAACCAGCAAGGCCAGCAAACCAGTTAGGACAATTGCCATTGCTTGTGGAGATAAAAGGTTTAGGTATACCTCAATTATGGCTAAATCAGTGTATATCAAGGAATGTCTGTTGTCATATGGTCCTTCCTGTGCTTAAAGTAGTCTTGGGAGCCCCTAATGCAGGTACAATTGCAATCAGACATTCTCAATGGTGCATCCTTGGAATGCCCCCACTAGGGGGTTCATCACACGGAGCTTTTATCCTTCTATTGAGATGGCTCTCTCTCGGAAGTTTGCGGGCTCTTTAGATGATGCCGTTATCCTCCTGGGTGCCTCCCGCCATTTCCTCCAGCCTATCTTGTCAGCCTATTATCTTCAAACACAAAATATGTGGTATTTTTTCCAGCCCACAGAACAGGAGCGCCATGATCTCCCCGTGAAATTCTCCAATAGTGGAAAAAAACGCTGTGAATGCCTGCTGTGGGTGTTTGTTTTCAGTTGTTGGGGGCGCAGTCAGGATGAGATTTGACAGGCGTGACGGCAAGTATCATCTGCCAATTGCGTCGCCTGCCTCTGCATTTCTCAGGTGGAGGGAGAAGAGGGTAAAATGCTTCCCTGCAATGAAGGGAGACACATCTGATCCCCCATCCCACCAAGCTCAGAAGCAACTTCCTCTGTT
Organism: Heloderma suspectum; assembly: GCF_057233095.1. Lineage (NCBI taxonomy): Eukaryota > Metazoa > Chordata > Lepidosauria > Squamata > Helodermatidae > Heloderma > Heloderma suspectum. Next base: position 25,824,728 of record NC_139461.1, on the reverse strand, counting down.
GTTTCAGAGCACCCTATTTAATTCAATGGGGCTTACTCCCAAGTAAGTGTGCCAAGAGTTGCAGACTTCAACACAATCTTACATTTTATGTCTACCCAGAAGTAAGTCAGAGGTTTTCTGGGGGCTGCGAGAAAACAGTACAGAAGTTAAGCTACGGAAACAAGACCCCCCCCCCCGCTTTGCACACATGCCAGGGAGGGACGAAGGCACTCCCTCAGTTCAAACCACCTGGCTGCTGTGTAAAGAAGCCCTTCCTAATCCTGCAAAGAAACCAAAAGCAGGAAGCTCTTGGAGGGATGTGGGTTTTTGCGGGTTTTTTGTTTAATGTAGAAAACCCTGGGTCTTATATGCCTGATGCCTACTCTAATCATTTCAAGTAAATATATTTTTATTTGGTTAGGTTTTTAAATTGCATTTTCTTACCTGCTGCTATGGAAGATTTTAATTGGCAGCTGTTTTAGTGTTTACGGATTTCACAGCCCAATCCCATGCATGTTCATTAAAAGTAAATCCCACTGAATTCAGTAGCACTTGCTCCCAAGTAAATGAGTTTATGATTGCAACTTTAGTATTCATTTAGTTTTAAAGTTCTGCTGCTGTTTCATTGTCTTTTAATAGTTAAATTGTACTTTTTTACTGTTCATAATTTTTAAGCCATCTCAAAATCCCTCTCAATGAGATTGGAGATCATGCTGTTAAATAGCTAAACAAACAACACATCAGTATTTGTTTTATTAAAAATGAAAATAATAATAATCATTTAATAAATAATCAGTGCTTTTAAAAGCAATTAAAAGTAAACTACTAGTGTGGTTTAGTGATCGGAGTGTTGGACTAGCTCTGGAGATTTGGGTTCTAACCCCCACTTAGTCATGAAGCTCACAGGGTGGCTTTGGGCCAGTCACTGACTCTTAGCCTAACCTACCTCACAGGGTTGTTATGAGGATAAAATGGAGTGGGGGAGGCCTGTGTAAGCCACCATGGGTTCCTTGCAATGGGAAAAAGGTGCGATAAAAATGTAAGAAAATAACAATAACAACAACAACAATAGTGATAATGACAATAATAGTACAACAAATCACGATAAAAATAGCAGCAACAATATCAATAGCCCCGGGAAAGCTTTCACTATTAAAGCACCTTCAACTTTTCACTATAAAAGTATCTTCACCTATCTGCAGAAGGAGAACAAGGAAGTGGATAGATGTGTCTCCTGGGAAGGGGGTTCCCAAGTGTAGGTTTTACATCAGAAAGCTTTCCAAGAATCCAAACATTTATTTTTAAAGGGCATGCTTCTGGATCATAAAAACAACCCTCCTATGAGTCTTTGACCATACAATAAACTTGGAAAAAAAAAACACCATTTCGGAACCCCAAGAGCTCAGCATCCCACTAAAGTAATTACAGTCTAGGTGGGTTACCTCTTTCTGCAGAACCCTACATCCCTAAACAGTGATACTCAAATGTGCCTTGGATAAATGTATCCCTAACCATTGTTATCCATCTCAAAAGTTGGGACCAAGCACACTGGAAATGTAGACACAGATACATAAAATTGGGGAGCAAAAGGTAAATCACCATATCCTAATACCTCAGAGAGAATATACACATTTCCATTTGTTTCCTAATGGTGCTTCATCAATGCCTGTTGTAATATAAAAATGCTTGCACCATCTTCCAAATATTGGTGTCCCAACCAATCTTATTCTGAGAAGGAGAGACTATGAAGCAAGATCTGAAAGGGAAATGAGGATTGTACTGAAGAAGGCATTCCTTAATACAGATCCAACCATAGCAGAGCAAGAATCACATCAGTTAATATAGTAATATAGGAAGCTGCCTTATATCAGATCATCTACCCCAATTTTGTCCACTTTCTGAAACTCTCTTTCACACGGCTTGCTACCTGATCCTTTTAACTGGAGATGCTAGGGACTGAAACTGTGATCTTCTGCATGCAAAGCATGTGCTTTATCCCCCTGCTCTGGTTCCTCAAAGAGGAAACTATGAATTGGGTCTGAGTGAACAACTACAGAAGGACAGAGTGGTTTGTCCACATGTGGACCTGACCAAACATTTGAAAGTCCCACCTCTTAACTGGAATTACTAATACCAATACCTAATATCCATGGCAATTTCTCTGTGGTATACATCTCCATTGTCATACATCTGTTATTACTGGAAAGAGCGAATAGTATAATCTGAAATCCTCTGTGTATGTGAAGGTGGATTTGTCCAATAAGTTTTAATCAGGAAGTGTAAAGTAAAAGCTGGAACACAGATGCTGTTTGGACAGGGTCCCACAACCCCACAAGCACAGGATTCAGTGGGATGTCATGAGGAGTTCAGCTCACAAAGGACTTGCAGGATCAAACATCATCCCTGGTCTTGGTGAATATTTTATGTGTTGACTGCAATCCATGGACCACTGAAAGAAATGTGTGAATATGGAGATTAGCCAGAGGTCTTTGCCAGAGCATCACTTAACTTCCCTGAACATCTGTCTGGCAGGAGAAATAGCTGCTGTTTGAAAATGGTTGTGGAACTCCTTCATTTGATTGAGAAGGCCTTGTTCTAAAAGGGCACCCACCCCTGTTCCAAGACATGATGCTGTGAACTATAGTGACATCCTAACAGACAACTGGTGTGGACCTGGTTGGAATGCGTTGACCTGACCCTCCCTCTTCCTGGTTTGTTACAGTATATTGGTTGCACCACATCGATGTATTAGGATAGATCGGGGTGGGCAACTTGTGACCCTCCAAATATTTTGGCCTACAACTCCCATGAGCCCTCACCATTGGGTGTGCTGGCCAGGGCAGATGGGAGTTGTAGGCTAAAATATCTGGGGAGCCCCAAGTTGCCCACCCGTGTGATAGATAACCCCCCAATCCAACAAGGCGAGCTGCAGCATAGATCGCATCTGACATGTAATAAAAAAAACTGGATATGCAGCTCCAAGTCAAAGGCATGAGGGAGGAGTCAGAGCAGCGGTCCTGTAAACATCGTCTGTAGCATACTTTACAAGCCATTGTAACAAGATAGCTGTTTTCTTAAATAATCAAGGTACTGTTGAAACAGATGGTTCTTAAAGTTGGATGCAATCGGCCACTGGCAGCCTTGAGAGCTCATACCCAGAAATCGCGTGCGCGGGAAGGCTTCAGGATACATTGGCAGAAGGGCATCATCACGCTAGAATTGAGTTTGTTATTTATTAAGTAATGTGAGCAAAATAAAATTAAAGCTTAATATAGATTTTTCAAAATGTGCCAATCACTCGTCAGTCATCCTAGTGTGTTTATTGGCCAAAGCTATGGAACTCTGGAGCTTACTTGGTATTTAGTATTGGGGTAAAATCTGTCAGCATGTGCTGCCTTATATTTCTGTAAGCAAAACGGTTAGAGACATTCTTTTTTTTTTTTTTAATGAAATTTGCACAGAAAGACTCTAGAGTATTCTTGAAAGCCCCACAGGTCCTGTGTGACCTCATCCTTCCAGCTTTGTTCCTTTCTCCATCCTAAGAAAAGAAAAGCCCTCACACTGAGCAATTGTACTCTACAAGTGCTTTTGCCAAATGCATGCTGGACCAGTGTTGTTGAAACTAAAGATCCAGTGTGGTGTAGTGGTTAGAGTGTTGGACTGGGCAGTCCCATTTTCTAGTCCCCTCTCTGCCATGAAGTCCACTGGATGACTTTGGGCCAGTCACTGATTCTCAGGCCAGCCTACAGCTGAATCTACACATAGCAGTTATACTGTTATCATACCGTTTTCATAATTATAGGTGCCCATTGCTGTCATGTGTACCAATAGTTATGAAAATGGTATAAATGCTATGTGTAGATTCAGCTCATAGCATTTATATCTCACAGGGTTGTTGTGAGGATAAAATTGAGAGGAGGAGGACCATGTTTATCACTGCCTTGGGCTCTTTGGAGGAAAGGCGGGATATAAATACAACGAATAAACAAATATAATAAATACTGCCCCAGTGTAGTGTGTGTGTGTGGTTTTCAGCACTAGTCTTGGGGATGCTGTCACATGGAGAGAAGCAATATTTGACCTGCCATCTCTCAGGCTACAGCTGAAAAATGTACCACTGTGGTTGCTTCTGGGAAGCAGTGGATATTAGCTAGGATGCTCCTAGTCAGACATTACTTCCACCACCCTGCTATGCTATGTCCCTGGTCAATATGGGCTACTCTGCACAGAGGAAGTAGCAACCACCTGAATGAACCTTTAGTTATACATGCCTTGGCTACCTTCATAGTTCAGAGAGATTGCACCATTTGATTCTACTGCATCTACTAAGATCTTCAGGACAGATAAGGTATAACCAATGAATACAGCAGCTGAAACTTTGCACACATTGCTATTAAACGTATTTGTTGTTACACATATTTGGTCAGGAGAGCATTTGGTTGTGATGGTCTGTGATGGCAATGTTGCTGTTTTTTTTATTATTGTTGTAAGATGTCAACCCTACGTGAAGAGAATACATACATATTCTGAATAAAATACAGCCAGAATCTGAGTAAATGGTTGTCTCAATAAAGAGATAAATAGTATGATAAGTAAACAGTGGTTTGGTGGCTGAAGTTGCTGCTCATCAAGCAGAAGGAGGTCAGTTCAAGCCAAAAACAAATTCGTCTGTTGCTGAGCAATTTGACCATGGCAATTTTGCTGAACGAAAATCACAATGCCTGTGTTCAGCCGTCACCGTTGAGCCATGCACATGAGCAAAATGACGGTCTTTTCAAATCACAGCAATATGCGATTTTTTTGTTGTTTGATCACTGTAGCAAAGCTCACAGTGTCAACAACGTGAGGAAGCAGCTGTTTATTAGTACAGGAAAGAGCACTGATGACTTACCACCTACCAAGCAGCACTCCATCAGAAAACAAAAAGGGCAGCACATTAAGGTGGACATATCTGGGGCAAGCCGCAGTGACGTGTCCGCACTTACCTTGTGCAAGTGAATGGAGCTGGTGCAAGACAGTGGTAACTGGAAAACTTTATGTACAGTTGTCTCAGAAGCATGGCCTCCTGCGTTGAGCTCCTACATTGTGACCGGAGGAGGACTTATTTATTTATTACATTTTTATACCGCCCAATAGCCGAAGCTCTCTTCTGAATGTGACTGGCAGAAGGACAATGGATCAATGAAATGTGCATGCATCCAAAATGGGCAACTGTGTAATAGATTATGCCAAGGTAGTACTGATTGCAATAACTCCACTTTGAATTATTAAGTGACAACATTTTCTCAGATAAGGCAGCAATGCAACTCATTACAGTTTAGATCAGTTTATTTGGTGGTTTTGATACGATACAGTTGTAAAAGTGGTAGATACTATAAGGTAAACTTTGGTCCAGCAATGATTTTCATGCCCATATTGTACACATTTTATGCTGAACAAGCTTTTCCTTTGCATATAAAATTGTTCTGAATGTATGAATGTGCTGTCCTGTAAACTGCAGTGCATTACGTTTAATGAGAATAACATTTTCCAAATCTTTTACATGAGATGATGTTATCACAGTAATCTTCCAGCAGACATACTGAAAAAAGACAAGTACTATGCAAATTTGGTGGGGACTCCACATCTCAGATTGTTTATAATGTTGTCAGGTACACTTCCATCACGTTTCATGCTTGAATTACAAAAGGAACAATCCAGTTTAAAATGGTACCCATCTCCACTAATGGAGAAAGTTTCAGATTCAATCCCCCGGCATCTATATTTAAAAGGATTAGTTGCAGATGATGGGAAAGTCAGACTAGACAGTACTGGTTTAGATGCACAAATTATTTCTCCTTCTTCTTCTCCTTCCTCATATAACCAATCATACAACATCTGTCTATAGCAAAAATGCAATATAGGCAAATAATCTAATTATAAGGCAGCTTCCTGTGTTCCTAAGTAAATACACATAAATAAAACCTTTTAAAAATAAGTAAGACATCACTTAGAAACATGTTTTCCATTTTCTGTTCATGCCTCTCTCTGGTCCCCTCCCTCTTTTGAGGCACAGATGTTTCCTACATCCCAGTTTGGCCCCTACCTCTTTCCACCTGTTTCCTCCTGAAGTTCCTGCCAATAAAACCTTTCACCAGCGCTGTGTAGTAACTTGGCATAAAGCGAGTATGTTCTGAAAACAAGCTGTGGTACTTCACCCCAGTGGAACACTCTCCCACATAACACCACAAGGTCAGAGCCTCCCCTGAAGGGTTCAGCGCTGTGTTCTAACTAAAAACACTGATGAGCTCTCCTGCTACCCCCACTGCCAATGGATAAAATCACAATAACAGTCACAGTTTCTCCACTGAAATGTTTACCTCTATCCAGTGTCCCCCAGGGCACACACAAAGCTTCCAATGTGGTGTGTAATGCTTTGCACAACCAGCGTTGCCGTTTACCCAATTCACTTGAAGGTCAGGAAGTATTTTGTGAGGACATTGCATAGACATTGAAACAATGGGGTAGACCCTGCTCACAAGCTTCAAAATGGAGCCCTGTAAAACGTACCAACTCAGCAATAGGGATGTCAGAGAAATTCTCTCGAAAGTGAAATGGGCTCGAAAACAGTCACTTTCGGTTCGCCGAACCCTTTCCCGAGACGAGGTGCCCAGGTCTACCTGAACGTGAGCTCACGCGGCACTTTTTTTTTTTTAATCTGCCGAAAGTTTTACGAAAGCATTTACGAAGGCAACTTCGCAAATTAGGACGAAAGATGGCGAAAGGGATTTCACGAAACTATTTAATAAACATGCAGTTTCCTTTCCTGCTACGACGCGGCTTTCTTTTGCTGGGAGGGACGGGGTCACGAAGTGCACGTAGCCTGCCTGCCCTGAGGCTGAGCTGCATAGCCTCAACTTTTGTTTTATACTTTTATTGTATGTGTGAGGTCAGGTTCAGGTCAGGTGAGGTCACCTGAGCGAGATCCCTCCAGGCCACCCCCCCCCACCAGGAAGATAATTGAGGGGAGGGAACTCATCGACCATTTATCCCCTGGATTCCCGCCTTTAGTTCACATAGGACGGCGGTCGTGCAGCAGCCTCACTTGCTCCAAGCTAGACTCCAGAGTCCAGAGACAGACTAGAACAGGCGCCGCTGCTGCTCCGTCCCAGCTGCTGCAACTTTCTTTCTCTGCATCCCCGCGTTCTACGGCACTGCAGTTCAACCTTTTTTCTTTTTTCTTTATTACTGTGAAGGTATGTTTACTTTACCTGAATGTGCCCTTATGCTTAGTGATTTTGGGGTGAGATGGAGGAGCAGGGGGAACTGGGGGGGAAGGCCTCCTGCAAGGACTCCATCCCCCATCCTCCTGGGCTTCCCAGGATTCACCCATGTGCCTGCCTGCCTATGTATTTCTTTCTGGCGAGGGGGGAAGGCCTCCTGCAAGGACTCCATCCCCCATCCTCCTGGGCTTCCCAGGATTCACCCATGTGCCTGCCTGCCTATGTATTTCTTTCTGGGGCGGGAGGAGGGGGAGCTGGAAGGCCTCCATCCATCCCCCATCCTCCTGGGCATGGATGGGCCACATCCTCCATCCTGGGCTTTTCAGCCTAGTCTGCTGTACAATATGCCCCTGTTTAGTTAGCACTGAATGGCTGGATTGGAGGGTGACTACTTCTACACTGTACTATATCTGCGATTAGGCTGTTCACATGATTTCAGCTTTGCCACATGCATTTATGTCTCCTTCTGCCCAGAGACATGAACATGGAGAAAAGAGGAACCCGTGGTCAATCCGGCACTCAAAAGAGGCGTGGACGCCCGGCAAGAACATACACCGCTGAGGTTGCATTTCAGCGGTATTTTAATAATGAGATGGAAGTGGAGGAAGCCCAAGGTGTGACCAGCAGCGACAGCGGCCCCAGCCCCAGTCCACCCTGCACCCGTAAGCAGCGCACACCACCAATTTCCGCTACAGAAAGTGACACAGGCACAACCGGCCACAACTCCAGAGGAAGAGGAAGAAAGTTCTTGGATGGTGAGCAGAAGGGCAGTGTCTCCAAACCCAAAGCGGATGAAAATGTTCCCAAGGAGACTCTGCAGCGGCGGGATGAAAGTCAAGATATCTACCTCATTCCAAAGGATGAATCTGGTAAGACTCTGTCACCACAGGTGCTTGTGAATATCTGGATACAAATAAATGTCTTTGAATATTTGAATAGTCCCTACATTAGCCTTCTGCAACCTGCAGCCTTCCAGATGTTTTGGGCTACAACTCCCAGCATTATTGACCATTGGTCATGCCGGCTTGGCCTGATGGGAGTTGAAGTCCAAAACGTTTGGAGGGGAGCATTTGGGGAAGGGATCTTCTTCTTCAACACAACAAAACATACATGACTGTTTTACATTCATTCATATTCATTGCTGTGAACATATTTCATATTATTTAAATGTTACATGGTGCTCCAGTACGAAAGAAAACCCCAAGTCTTTAAAAGAACTGCAATACTTTCTCAAACGATACACCTTTTCGGTGGGAAAACACTTCAGTGTTTTGTGCTTGCTTGTTTCCAAAGCCATTCATCATAGTTTGCTGTCTTGTTTGGGCTTGATCTCTTTTAACTAGAGCTGCAATGTGAATTGATTAAGCAATTACATTTCTGAGGATGGTTTTTAAAATGTTGCATCTGAGTCAGAGACTTATTTAGTCCCTTTAGTCTGACCCCCAATATGGCTACTACAAAAAGAGGGCCTGACTAATCAGGCACTGCTCCTGGGGGACCACAAATGCACCCTTGAAAAAGGCAGTGGGATTCGCCAAGTACGTGCTCAGGTCAGGACCAGCCCTATCGTTAGGGAGCCTTGCAGCTCCTCAGCCAGCTTGTTGTCCTCTGGTGTGGTGGAAGAGGCTCTCCCATTGTCACTGTTCAAGTAAGATTCAGCTATCGCCCTATGTAGGATGGAGGGGTGCCATTTTACCCTTTGCCTCAGGAAGCAAAACGCGTTGGGCCAGCCCTGTGGGGGATGAGTCCCACACAATGGTATAATAGAGCTGATGAAAGGAGTGGACCTTGCAAGGGAGCCAGATATCTCCTCCCCCATGCTTTTCATGTTTTCACCAGTGAGGACATGTTTAGATAACTCTCGTTGAGTTTCCCAGTCTGTACAGTACCTTTTTTTTGCACCTAATGTGTTTTCTCAGTGCTCGGTAGTGCAGGAGTAGCTTACAACTGCACCTTGTGTCATGTGGATTGATTGCGAGTCCTCCAAGCTATGTTTCATAGATTGCTGCAACAACAGAGTTTTATTTGCTTGGCTATTACTCATGTGTAAAAGTCGCATTTCTCATGAAACTCTGCTTCTATGTATTTTGAATCTTTACAGAGACTCCCACAACCGTCCTCCCTGCATCCGACAGCGGAAGTGGGACAGGTGAACCAGGTCCACAGCTGCCTGCTGATGATCACCTCGTGGGCGGCGGCTCAGGTGATTTTGAAAAAAATGCCGGAGGACTTAGCGTCATCAGTGATCCGGACAGCGAAGATGATGAGGAGCTCTTCTATATCAGTGATGTCCCTGCTGAGACTGGGTCTGACTCTGTTCTCCACTTCCAGCCTTCTGCGTTCTGCGGGACCAATCCCAAACCTCAGGAACAAACGTCCCCTGCCAAGCACTGGTCAGCACCATCAACAACACCATCAACAACACCATCCACAGATGAGTGGAAACATGCAGCTCCAGCTGCCACCTCATCTGGAACCGAAGGCCCCATTCCCCAAAGAAGAAATGGTGGTGGCAGGGTGAGCTCCTATGTGTGGCGCTTCTTCAAATATGCAGAGAACGACCGCTATGTCGTGATGTGCGATATTTGTCGAAGCCGTGTGCGGCTAGGAAAAGAAGGGGGCTGTCCACGAGTGGGCACGTCTGCCATGAGGCGACACATGGAGGTGCATCATCCGCTTCTTGTGCCCAAAGATAGCAACGGGAAGCCGCAACCATCCAAAAAGAACAGTACCACCTTTGCCTCATCTTCCAAAGACCTCACGCAAAGTGGTCTGGGTGGGAAGGGCACAGAAGGCAGCTTTGCTAAGAGGCAGGTCTCACTGGAGAAATGCCTTGCGCTGACACAGAAATTACCCTCTGACAGCACCCAGGCACGACTGTGGAATCACCTCCTGACAGTGGCCATTGCAGCACATATGCTTCCCTTCTCCCTGGTGGAAGATGAAGACTTTTTGACCTTACTTAAGAGCATCTGCCCTTGGTGGGATGTCCCCTCTCATCACTACATTAGTGGCGTAGCCATTCCAGCCCTGCCTTCTGCAATCAGACGGGTGCTCCAACAGGATTTGAAATGTGCAGTTGGAGGAAGTGTACATTTAACGAGTGACACATGAACAAGTAACCAAACAAAGTCTTATCTGTGTGTCACCGCGCACTGGGTATCCATCAGTGCGAGCAGCCGACTGAGTCATAGAACAGCGACATTATCCCTCACAATGCTGTCTGGGACACACACAGTGGAAAACGTCAGCAGCAGCATCAGTGGTGTTGTTCAGTCCTGGTTGGCCCCCTTAAATCTTACAGTGGGCTGCGTAGCAACAGACAATGCCTCAAACTACCTAAAAGCAGCCCGCATTGCACGGCTAAACCACGTTCCGTGCGTTGCACACTGCTTGAACCTTGTGGTGCGTTCTGGATTGAGCAACGCCTCCCCCAAAATTGGCAAGCTACTTAAGGTGGCCCGATCCATTTGCACCCACTTCCGGCAGTCCTGCTCAGCAATGGAGGCAATCGACGCCATCCAACATAGCTGTGGCCTTCCAGAACACAAATTCATTTTGGATGTGTCCACACGCTGGAACAGCACATTGCATATGCTTCAGAGACTCTGTGAGCAGAGACCAGCTATAAATGACTACATCACTGAGAAGCAACACCACTCCAAATTTTTTGTCACACCACATCAGTGGCTCTGGATGCAAGACCTGGTGGACATTTTAAAAATTTTCGATGAATGCACAGCAGTACTGAGTGCAGACTATGCCACACTGGGCTAAGTGCTACCTGTGCTAAGGATCATAGAGGGGGTGCTGAGAAAACGCCATTCTGAGATTTGTGAGTGCACCAGTGCTGGAGGCAGGGAATTATTCCCCAATCCTGCAGTTAGGCTTGCAGAATTCCTTCTGCAGGAGCTGGGCACCAACAAACACATAACTTCAATCAGGGGGGACATGAAATACGTTGCTGCTGCATTCCTTGAACCACGGTTCAGGGATAGCTCAACAAGTGCGGAGCCTCCAAACGACAACCCTGACTTCCAAAGTTTAAAAAAATATTTGACTGAGAAAGTCATGGAGTGCTTCCAGAGAGATGGGCTGGATGAGAAGGAGCTGGGTGAGGCTAGTAGGACTACTACCTCCCCTGAAGACAATATCTGCAGCAGTAGCACCATCACCAGCAGGAGGGGCAATGATGACGCCACAGCAGCTGCACCACCAACAGAGTCAGACACAGGGGCATCTTGTCTCAAGTTCAGCTTTTACTCCTCAATGGCAGTGGAGCTTGGTATAAGTGGGCGCAGGCGGGGGGAATGTGCCAAAGCAGCCAGGAAAGCATCAGCCTATGATGTGGCTGTCCGGGAACTTGAAGGTTATTCAAGAGAGAGTTTCTTGGGAACACAGATCAGCCCAGAGAGTGATCCTCTCCTATACTGGGATACAAAACGTGGCGTTTGGCCACATCTGACCAAAGTCGCCATTTGGCATCTATCTTGCCCTCCCTCGAGTGTGGCCTCTGAAAGGCTTTTCTCCACCACAGGCAACATTGTCACCGCCCACCGAAGCAGACTCACGCCACAACATGTCTCCACCCTCGCCTTCATACGCTCCAACAGGGGATGGATTCCCAAGGAGCACCTCCCCCCCACCACCAGCTGTCAGCAGCATAGTAGAGCAGTCATCAAGTGACGAGGAGGAACCCAGGGATGATGACACTGCTGCTAATGTGAGCCAGAGTTCTGAGGGACAATGAGGCAGAATGATACAATTTGTGAGTGGTCACACTGAGGTGTCCCTCAGAACTTTGTCTAAACCTGCAGTCCCTGTCTGGCCTGGGCAGAGCCCAAAGCACTGGCAATATGTGGCGGAGCTTAATAATACCTCACATGCAGAATCCAGTTACGCTACCCGACTGTGTGTGGCGGACTATGCAACAGCGTACATCCCTACTACACACACACACACACACACACACAGAGTTCTCTATGCATCCCAGTGTACTCCGCTATCGATTGTATATGTGTATCTTTACCCCTCTGAATGTTAGTATGATTCTGATTCCCCAAATATATGTATAGTTCTATTTCTCTTGATGTTGATGTATGCTTTTAATTCATTTAAAATTCTTTCATAAATCATGGAATTGCTTTCAAAGACCTTGTTGTGGTCTCTCCATGGACTCCCTCAGCTTTTGGGTTTTCCTAAGCACCGAGAGCTCTATGTGAAAAGATCCCTCTGGTATGCGTCCAGTTTACATGTATGTGATATGCACCTACACATAAAACAAAGCATACTTCATAGAATCGTAGAGCCACAGAATCATAGGGTTGGAAGGGGCCTACAAAGCCATTGAGTCCAACCCCCTGCTCAATGCAGGTATCCAAGTCAGAGCATCCCTGGCAGATGGCTGTCCAGCCTCGTCTTGAATGCACTCATTCATAACATCAGGGATGCGGACTGTCCATCTCCCTATGAGGGAAGCTGTTCTTGTTTGGCTGGGATTCTGGGGAGGCATTCTTGTTGCGGTTAACAGTAAGCAAACACAGAGATCATTGTGTACAATGATCTAGATTTAAGAAATTATATCTGTGGACTTGAACCAAGGAATTGTAACCTATTTTTTAGAAAGAACTTTATATACAAACAGAACAGATCAAGACAAAACACAGAAACAATTCAACAATTCAAAAACAACGTTGGGCTGGCTGGCTGTGGCTGCAGGCCTCAGCTCGTAGGAGGAGGATGGCTTTCCCGCTCCAGGGCCTCCACCCTCCTCTGAAGGTCGTCACCTGTGTGTAGAAAGAAAGAGAAGAATAAAGCACAATGGTAATATGCATCTTGCAGGCAGAGTTGTTAGCTCAGGTCAGGTGCCATTCTGTAGTACTACTTACAGGTCCTCCTGAGCATCCGGACGTCTCTTATCAGACGCGTCAGGATCACAAGAGGAGGGGCTTCATCTGTGGAAGAAGGGTGGCCTTCCTCCACAGATGCTGCTCCTCTTGCTGCTGGCTCTTCCTCTTCCTCCTCCTCCTCCTCCTCCTCTTCCTCCTCCTCCTCCTCCTCTGTCCTCTCCCTCTCCGTGGCCCTCAGTGCCTCCTCCACCAGCAAGGCACGATGCGCAGCTGTGGGATGTCACAGTAACAGAATGAATGCCTTTATATATGTGGTGAGTGAACAAAACCACAGTCACTGATTTATCTGTCTATCACCATCCCCACTACCATAAGGACCACTGATTCTGTCCTCCCACCACAAGGTCTAATGATGAGGGGATAATTAGGGAGGCAGATTATACAGTACTGACAGTTTTGGTGTGATGGGGACTGTTGGACTTCTGTAAACATGCACAGGATTGCACTTCTAGTTACCCCACTTCTACATTTGCAATGCCAATGTATCTGTTCATTCTAGTGATGCATTGCATAAATGCCACCTTTTTTCCTAGCGCAAGGAACCCAAGGCAGCCCACATTAACCTCTTCCTCTCCATTTAATGCTCACAACAACAACACTGAGGTAGGCTGGGGCTTTCTGACTGGGCCAAAGTCACCCAGCGAGCTTCCATGGCTGAATGGACTATACCCAGATCTCCAAGGTCTCAGATGAACACTTGCTCATGAGTTGACTAGAGTGCCAATGTCTTGGTAGAAAGTGGGGTGGGTGGGGTGCAAAAATTCAGCAATCACTACATGAAGAAGGAAGACGACACCGAGAGGCTGGCCCTGTTGCTGCTGGGCTGGTGCCAGTCCCCCTGTGTGCACTGCAGAGACCGGCAGCAGCAGCATTTCCCTGGAAATGGACAGTGTGTCAGTGTGTAATATGAGTTGTAGTAGCCAGGCCCGCATAATCCTATGCATGTGGTTGTACAGGGAAAAACAATGCATTTCCCAGCATCCCTTCTTCAACCAGCCAAAGTGGCTGGAAGATGATGGGACCTTTTTCTGTCCAAGTTCAGCAAGCATAGGATTGCAGGCTAAAAATGTCAGGATTTGTTTGTTTCTCCATGAGAGAGACCACAAAGAGATAGCTTCATTTTCGGTACACATCCTTGTCTTCATATTTAGTTGAGCTTGATGATGGGATAACTATAACTTACCAGGCATATACCTCTGCAAAAATGGGGGCCGGCCTGCTTGGACCCACACTCTGCGGATGCGCCAGTAGTAGGCGGGGGGGTTGGACAGCGGTGCCCTCCGCTCGGCAGCAGCAATCCCCTCTCTGACGAAGGACTGCTTGAGCGCCTTCCATTTGGACCTCAATTGTCCAACTGTGCGATAGTGGCCCGCTCGCTCCATCCTCCTCTTTATCTGGGCCCAATAAAGTTCATTGCGGCAGGAGGAGCTGTCAAACAGCACTGCCACCGCCTCGCTGCACTTAATGTTGCTGAGGAGGGCCTTGGTCTCCTCATGGTCCCACCTCCTGCCACGCACTGGTGCAGCCATTTTGCAATTTGCACACAAACAAACACACACACCAAGACAGCCACGTGCACAACCACCACTTAACTACACACACACAGACCAAACCGTACAAAAACACCACGATGCACAACTACACACACACACACACACACACACAGACCAGACAAAACCACAACAATGAACAAACAACAGAGGAAATCCAATAATAAGCAAGCACCACCACTAACACACCACCACCACCACACCACAGAACTCCACCCACAAATCCCCACACAGACGCAAGCGCAAATGCAGACGACATTCAGGAAGTTAGCAGGAAGTTGATGACAGATTTTGCGGAAGCGGAGCTGCAGCCCCGTTTTTTTTTTTATTGTGACTGTGTGAGGCGGTTAGGTTAACAACAAGACCAGTAAACACGAGGATCATTAAGCACAAATACACAGAAATTAATAAAATCCCTGTCCCTGTCCGAGAAAAGAAGACAGCGGGGGAGCGCACAGAAAGCGGGAAAGTGGGAAACATATTTCAGGCAGCAACGAAAAATACGTAAATAATTACGAAAATAGTGGAAAAGTTCTGGCCAAGGCAATCCACCTTCCGAGAGTACGGCGGAAGCAACGGGGGGATTCTCCCCTACGGAGGAAATCCGTAAGCAATCACAACGTAATATTTACAATTACGTTGTAATTGTTAATCTTTACGTAGACTACGGCGAAAATAAGGGCAACGCAAATAGCGTTGTCCTTATTTTCGCCGTGGTCTACGTAAAGATTTACGGAGACTACAGGGGTCAAATAAGGAACGCAAATGGCGGCGCCCCATGGGCGCTGCCATTTGCGTACGCGCTTTTTTTTTTCTTCCAAAGTCACCTGTGATAGGCTACGTAACGATTGACGTAGCCTATCACGGCCACGTGGTCTTCCCCCCCCCTTTCGTAGTTCGCGGCCCGGTGAGGCGGGAAGCCTCCCCCCCGGCCTGAATTTCGGCCGGGCAAGGCGGGAAGCCTCCCCCCCTTTGCCTGAACTTCGGGGGGAGAAGCGAAGCACCTCCCCCCCACCTCGAAAAAAGCTGCCAGACCAGGTAAGTGACTTTCGTACATCCCTACTCAGCAATAACTGAAAAATTAAATATAAGAGAGCAGCACATGAAAGGAAAAGTACAAATATACAATATTGCACAAACACACAATATGAGATAGATGTAATGATTAATTGGAAAAACAAAATATGAAATAAACTGTAAATACAGAAACAATGAAAAGTTAATCTAAGGGACAAGATGGTACAACGGGGATATAAAGATAACAGCAAAGCATGTATATTACAAGGTGTAACTTGCTTCTTAAAAACTTCATCGTGCCCATGTATAGGTGTCCATTCAGAAACAAGTCCCATGAATTAATGAAACCCAGTCCCAGGCAAGCGGGTACAGGATACATTTCTAAGGATGCAATCCTATGCAAGTTTAGAGAGAAAAAAGTCCTATAACTACCAGCATGCCCCAGCTGAGAATTGTAGGACTTCTTTCTGTCTAAACATGCATAGGATTGTGCCTTTAGTTTTTCTAATTGCATAGCATTTTAGTGTTTAGTTCAAGAGGAATTCATAGCTACTATCAATCCACTGGAGAAGTGAAGGAAAGTAACCTCATATGGCCTCAGGTAAAAAGATGTGAAAAATAAATATAATCCTCTGGCAAATCTGGGGAAAAAATAGTCCATAAAATCAAAACAAGGAATCAAAAATCAGCACAGGAAAAAAGAAAACTCCTTAAAATCTAGCCCAATGCAAAAATTACAAGAGGAATTTATAAGGGAGATCTAAAAACAAAGTCCCTTCTCTATCTACAAGAAGAAAAACAAACTGGAATCAAAAAGCCACCAGGAAAACAATAATATGTGAGGAAGTTTGGAACTAAATAAAAGCTAAGTGAAGTCCAGTAAAAAAGTAAAGCTTCTTTCTTCTCTCCAACACCTCTTCCTGCTCTCTGGTTGGTTCCTTCTCATTCTCCCTGCCTTTCACAACTAAAATTTAGTTCTATGTTGGTAGATGGCAGGATGGGGGAAGTGTAATTAATCACACCACTTTTCTTTACTGTTGTGAAACAGTTGCCGCTCTGTTTTGGGGCAACTGGTGTCATCCTAGGGTACACTCCAGGGGAGAGTTTAGAAAGTATCCAACTTTGTATGTTCTTCCTACTGGTTCACTGTCTCATAGTGTGTCCAAGGCCTCATCACCATAGCAACTATTTACCTGTCTCTTCTCAGAAAAACCAAGGGTCCAGGACAAGAAAAATCTCAGCCCTCAGGAAAAACAGCCCTGTATGGTTAATTAAACTATGAAACAGGATTTTCTTAACGAAAGTTTTCGGGCATCTCTATACCTCCAGTTTATTGCACATTCATGACTGGCCACTCACTGAAGTGTGTGGGTCTATTACATGACATCATCATCATCCAGTCATTATCCTACCACTTCCGCCCACCTATCCTGTGTTTTCTTTAAATGGAAAAAATGTGGTATTTCCCCAAATATGTGCAAATGGAGTGCCATGACCTCCCTGTGTATTTCTCCCCTAGTGCAAATGAACCGCTGTTTGTTGTTGGCTGTGTGTGGTTTTTTTGGGTTGTTGGGGGTGTGGTCATGATGGCGAAGGTGGTGTTGACGGGCTGTGGGGTGGGTTGCCTTCCCATGCCTGTGCCATTTTTGGCCTGCAGTGTTCTGAACAAGACAGCAGAGTGGCAGATCAGCAGAGCGGCATGTCGGCCTTCCGACCTGCTGGGATGCCCCTCTGCTGTGCATTCCCAGCAAGTAAACCGCTGAGTAAATGGCAGACATTGTCAAAAACACTGAACGGGGAGGCAGGGGACCTGGGGAGATTGGGTTGGGGGGCTGCCTGTGTGTCAGTCCCCATCCACCAGTAATGTGCAAGGGGAGGGAATGGGACAGGAACCAGGGAGGAATTATCGCGAAACCCCGAGTGCATGTAATGCTTCTTTGTGGAAAGGTGGCAATGCCTCTGGGCTGCATCACCACCCCCTGAGAAGGAAAGAAATGAAAAATAACATGACAGGGACAGCCATCTAAAGAGAATGACCCAGTCCTGCAATGCTACCAGATGATGAAAGAACCAGTGTTGATGTGGAATTCTCTGCCCGTGTGATGGAGCCCTTCATCAGTTCTGTTCCTCAGCCCTGTCCCCAGTACACCCAAGCTCCTAGAAATAAGACTGTAGCTACACAGACCAGGGCTAATAACTTTTAGCTGGAGTATTTTAACTGTAAAAAGAGTCTGTGGAAGACACAATAGTTTAGGGAATCTGTGGAAGTCACAACTTACCTGGGAGTAAGTCCCATTAACTGAATGGGACTTATTTCTGAATTCTGAATAGACATACATAGGGTTGCTCTGTAAGTCTAGGAAATTCCCAGTGTTGCAGTGAACTGTACTAGGAGATCCTTTTGGTTCCTTCCAAAAGTATTTTTTAAATGAAACTTGGGACCTCAGTGAAATTAAAAGCCTATAATATAGCCAGAGGATCATGTCTGGAGGGTAATTCATTCTGTTTACATTTTCTGAATTTTCTATTTGCCCAGTTAAGAGTGTGTGATTGTAATGCTGACTTGGGGTAAGTCCCGGAGTAAAAGCCCAGTGTAGATGGGGCCTATATCTGCTGTCCCTACCACCCTAGTCTGTGCACCTGCTGACTCCACCCCAATATCCGTGCACTCAGTAAACCATCAAAAAGGAAACCCTATGTGCTTTCAGGTAGAAAATCAAACCCCACAAAAATTTTGGGCACCATTAATTTGCAGTGGAAAAGGGATGGTGGGATGCAAATGCTTGACGCTTCCTCCTCCCACCATTTCTATTATAAAACTCCAGCCCCCTTAGCTGCTTTTAGCCCTAAGGGCATTTTAGACCTGTGTTTACCTGGGGCCTTGGAGGACTTCTAGGCAGGAGTGGCTTGGGGAAATGGTGGAAGGGGAGGGTTAAATATCTTCTACCTTCCTGCAACCTCCTTGATCCAAAGTAGGGATGTCCACCACGGATCTCGGTGAGGCTGAATGCCAGTGCATTCGGCCCCCTGAAATCTGTGGCGGAACGGCCTGCCCCCCCGCCCCCCCACGGATCCCCCGGGATGAGACTCACCTGGGGCGGATCTAGGGGTGGACAAAAGTCACTTACCTGATCCCGAAGCTTGCTTCGCGGTGGGGGGGAGGCGCTCCGCCCCTCCCTGCCGAAATTCTGGCCGGGGGGGAGCGCCTCGCCTCTCCGGCCGCGAAAATTCTTCTCCTGCCAGGACGCAAATGGTGGCGGCTGTAGCCGCCGCCGTTTGCGTCCCTGGCCTGCAGTCAGCCGTGATAGGCTACGTAAATGTTTACGTAGCCTATCACGGCTGACTTTGAAAAAAAAAAAGCGCGTACGCAAATGGCAGCGCCCATGGGCGCCGCCATTTGCGTACACTTCCCCCCCCCAAAATCAGCCGTGATAGGCTACGTAAACATTTACGTAGCCTATCACGGTGTTTTTTGAAAATCTAGCCGTGATAGGCTACGTAGATCTTTACGTAGCCTATCACGTTTGTTGTTGTTGTTGTTTTTTACTTGGAAATGGCGGTGGTGGCAGCCAGTCGGAAGACCGGCCGCCGCTGCTGCCGAACTGCCGCTGGGAGCCGCTGCCATGAGGGACATTCGCACAAGGTAAGTCCCATCCTGGGGGGGTGGCGGGGGGGTGGCGGGGGGGTGGCGGATCGCTTCTCCACCAATTTCGGGGGGCCGAATGCGTTGGCATTCGGCCTCCCGGAGATTTGTGGAGAAATTCTCTGACATCCCTAGGCAGATCTTCCGGGCGGCGGCGGCTCTGGCGGCGGCTCCAGCGGTGGCTTTGGCGGCGGACGGTCTTCTGACCGGCTGCAGCCGCTGCCATTTCCAGGCTTCTGTAAAAAAAAAAAAAAAAAGATGTGATAGGCTACGTAAATCTTTACGTAGCCTATCATGGTTGGTTGGGTTAAAAAAACAACAACCGCGTACGCAAATGGCGGCGGCTACGGCCGCCGCCATTTGTGTTCCTTCTTTTTACCGTCTTAATCTACGTAAATGTTTACATAGACTACGATGGCGAAAATAAAGGGGAACGCAAATAGCATAGCAGGTGCTATTTGCGTCCCCTTTTGATTCACCGTTTTAGCCTACGTAAAGATTTACGTAGGCTAGAACGGTGAATGAAAAAGGGACGCGAATAGCGCCTGCTATGCTATTTGCGTTCCCCTTTATTTTCGCCGTCATAGTCTACGTAAATATTTACGTAGATTAAGACGGCCAAAAAGAAGGAACGCAAATGGCGGTGGCCGTAGCCGCCATATGTGTACGCAGGTTTTTTTTTTACCCAGAGCCCTCCGCGGCCGGAAATCTAGCTGCGGACGGCTCTGGCCTGGCCTGGCTGGGCCTGGCCAGCTGCTCCGCAGAGCTGCTGCGGAGCACAGTCGGCCATTTGAGGATTCCGGGGGGAGGAACGGAGCGCCTCCCCCCCGGCCAGGATTCTGGGGGGAGGGATGGAACACCTCCCTCTCCACCATCAACATAATTTGCAAAAGCTAAGTCACTTTCGTACATCCCTAATCCAAAGTAACTCTCTCAAGGATGCCTTGGAACGGATAAGCAGCCACCTTTCTAATGTTATACAGGGTGTTTCAAAAAGATGGACCTGATTTGAAATGGCTAAATCTCTGCAACCACAAACCGCCCATGAATGAAACTCTTACCACTTGAAACTCTTACCACTTGAACTCTTACCACTTCACTCTATGAAGCATAGAGTTTCAGATGATTACCGCTAGATGCCTCTCTCAGCGCACAAACAGCCCCTAGCCTCAGTCATTTGCAAGATGGTGACACTGCAACACAAGGCGTTTTGTGTTCTGCAGTTCAGCAAGACTGAATCCGCAATTGCGGTGCAGCGTGCGTTTCAATGGCGTTTTGACATTGATCCGCCAATGCCAAAGAGCATTCCTCGTTGGTACCGACAATTTGAGGAAACAGGCTGTTTATGTAAGGGGAAGAGCACAGGGCGATCATGCACTTTGGAGGAAAACGTGAGAACAATTCAAGAGAATTTTCAGCGTAGCCCGCGCAAGTCCACTCGTCGTGCCAGCTGAGAACTTGCGATCTCTCATACGACTCTCTGGAGTGTGTTAAGGCAACGTTTAATCATGAGGCCATACCAGTTGCAACTGGTACATGCTCTTCATGCAGGTGATATACTGCTTTGAAATTGGGTCCATCACTTTGAAACACCCTGTATCTAACTGGAGTGTAAGGCATTGGTTAGCCCTTGCAAAGACCTTAATTTGCACGTCATTTTTGCAGTTTTTAAAAAAATTAGCTATATCTCCTCTCTTTAAAACCTTGTAGAAATTCTTAGGCTACCTCCTGCGATGTCAGAGGTGGGCCTCCTCTCCTTTCTCCTCCACATACCCTCCTTCATTTAAAAGTAAAGCTACAGTGTCTGAACCAAGAGCAATGGCTGTCATGATGTTTCCCCACGCCAAGCATGCCTCTGGAATGAGGCATGCTGGGAGTGGGGAGACATGGCATTGGTCAGAGCTATGCTTTTAATTTTAAATGCTTGAGAGGGTGTGGGGGTGGGTGGAGAAGCAGTGAATGTCACTGCTATGGTAAGTGTTCCTCTTTAATTAGACATGAGAACATAAGAAGAGCTCTGCTGGATCAGACCAAGGGTCCATCTAGTCCAGCATTCTGTTCACACAGTGGCCAACCAGCTGTCGACCAGGAACCCACAAGCAGGACACGAATACAACAGCACCCTCCCCCTGCCCATGTTCCCCAGCAACTGGTGCACATAGGCTCACTGCCTCTGGTACTGGAGGTAGCACATAGCCATCAGGACTAGTAGCCATTGATAGCCTTCACCTCCAGGAATCTGTCTAACCCCCTTTTAAACCCATCCAAATTAGTGGCCATCACTACATCCTGTGGTAGCAAATTCCATTGTTTAACTATGCGCTATGTGAAGAAGTAGGCAAACCCATTCATCCCCCCATCCTCCCAAAATGTCAATTTCTATTTTTTGGGGGGGGAGGGAGGTGTTGAACCTTTAAACAGGGTGAAAAAGAACAATATATTGATGGCAATATATCACAGTGCACACTTGAGACTTCAGTTAATCATTACTTCCAGCACACATACATTTAGTGAATTACATGCATGTGCAGTTGTCATATGACCTACATGTAGTTGGCATGTTACTCCAAACAAGCACATGAGTTCTATCTAGAAAAAGCATTATGAAGATACAGAGATATCTTATATGGATAACTGATGAGCAACATCATCTGCTTTGACTGGCAGTGTGTCTCCAGGGTTGAGGTCATTTAACGGGAGTTGCTGAGATTAAACCCGGAACCTTATGCATACCAAGACTGTGTCCTACCATGTAGCTGTGGTGTGTTCCTTACTCAGTGCCTCCCAGCCCTGTCGTATCAGCTCTCATGAATGTATGAAGTGGTCTTAACTCTTCATTTTATAAACAACAGCAGGAATGTCAGGGTGGGGGTGGGGAATCATCCCAGTCTGGATTAGAAAAGGAATAGAAACTCTTTCAAATGATTGTCTGGAAATTATTATTTGCTAGCAACAGCTGCTTGCAATTATGAGCACTACTAAATTCAGAGTCTGTGAACTAGCACTTGATTAAGAGTAATTTTTGAAAGAATAATCCTAGTAACACTTGCAAATAACCATGCCTATTTCCCCCCTCTCAATTAGCGTCTTTCCTCTTTGTTATAGCAATCCATTACTTGAACACTGTGGTCGGTTCCAAAATATAAAGTTGTCAGCATGCCAACTTGAAAATTTTGACATTTTCCTCTAACTATTATGTTGTTTAAACCAACTGTAATACTGTTGTTTTTCCTCGTTGGCCCATTGCCACTGTGATAGGTTGACAATTAGTTCCAACCACCAAATTGTGCAATTAAGCTGAAAGGTGTGCTTTGTCCCAGTCCGGAGTAGAAGTAGTGCATGCTCTAACAGGAAAGAGTCAATACAGTCTAGTGGGAAAGCCTGGTGTGGGTATCTGAATTCAAATCCCAGCAAATGGCTTCATTTTCAGATGAAGCCCCATTGATTTCATTGTTAATTGGGAGTGCTTCACTTTCTCTGGGCAGTGTTTAGTGTGTGGTAGAGTTATTTTTGAACTCCGTAGTCACATTCACACTACAGGCTTAAACTGGTTTAAATTTATTTTCTCTTCCAAGGGAATTGTAGCTCTGCAAAGGAAGGGCTTAGGGGTCTCTAACGGAATTCTCAGCACCTGACCTGACGGCTTCCCCAGACGGCTACGGGCCAAAACAGTCATTATTTAAAGGTGTGTCTAGCAGCGATGTCTCTCTCTCTCTCTCTCTTTTTTTTTCATTTTTACTCTAGAATAGGCACAGGGGCCTTCATCCAGATCATTAAAGCCATCTTAATCCCTAGGATAGGGCCCCGATCCAGGCAGATGTAAGCGCTGGTGGGTCCCACTGGAGCCCTGGTAGCTCCCTGATCATACCAGGTACTGCACCCTAAAACATCCCCCAGAATCCTCTGCAACCACCTATGGCAGGGGCAGGCAAACTTTTTGGGCCGTGGGCACATTTTGCAATTTGAGAAACTGTCCTGGGTACCACCACAAAATGGCTGCCATGGGAGGCATGGCAAAAGACAAGTAACCTGCCCAAACATCTGAGTACAAGGCAGAGGTGGGGTCTGAGCCCTAACGCACTGAACAACTCCACAGTTTTCAGCACCAACAGAAACCTATTTCACAGCAATCCCAGCTGCCGGTAATGTGTTAATTAAAAAAAAAAAAAACATTTGGAGGGGTAGGGCACCTAGGCAGGCATCAAGAAAAGTGGCCAGGGGTGCATTGGAGCCTACGGGCACCATGTTACGTACTCCTACCCATGGGTTCCATGGCAGGTTAGTTGATCTGGAAGGGTTCCTTGAAGGTAGAAAGTTTGAAAGCCATGACTGTACTATAGGTTTCACCAGGAAGCTCCCACCTCTGTGAAACACATTGCTGGCTTTTCTGGGTTCTGCCATAAGGATCAGTTGGCTTCCGTGGCACAACGACTACTCCTGGACCTTCACGGTTGCCCCTGTAGGCATAGAAAGCAGCAGGCAGCTGGCCTGTTTGCTAGCTCTTGCTCTATCAAAATGTTAAACTACAGCAGCAGTCACAAATGTTGTTTTCAAAATGCTGTTGTTGTGGACACACTGGGTAGAGATGAGAACGGCTTCTAATTTTCTACAGTTTATACAAAGGGTGGAGCCTCCCTGCTGTGTGTTCCCATGCCAAAGTCAGCAAATGTGTCTCCTTCTTGTCAATGAGCTTGCAAAAAAGCGGAGAGGCCTGGCTCCCACATCACAGCAAAGTCAGAAGTGTCCATTTGCACCCGCTGGGACTGCAGATGTTGAGCAACAATTGTTGTTTGGGTCACTCGACAATGAATGTTTGCGGTAAAAGGAAAACAATAATCCAACAATTTCACAACAAGGAATTCTCCATTTTCACTTCGGTGTTTTTGTAGCAGTACTTGAACATGTGTGTGCAATCATACCTAACATAAGATGGAGGCTGGATTCAGAATGCTCTCTTTAAAGTGCGGCGCTCTTTGTCCTTTGTCCACACATGCAGCATTATGAGGTGGTGGAAACCTGAGATGGTAGAATGAATTGTGCCGCTTCAGATTGCAGGTGAATGATCACATTTCTGAATGCTCAGCTGCCCTTGCAGGTAGAAACCTAGCTCAACAAGGAGATAGTTGGCGTAGAAACTTTATTCCTGATGTGCTAGTTGTCTGCTCATGCGGAGTTATTTTTGTTATTTGTTTTACATTGGTGAATATTAAAAGAAGAAGATGGTCTAAAGTGGTACAGTTTGGGATTCTGCCACCCTGTTCTGCTGAATGTATAAACCAGCATTAGGATTGCTTAGTTTTACATTTTCTTTTTAAAAATGTACACCTTAAAAATCATGAGATGTCTGCCACATGAATCAGTCACCCGATCTGCAGAAGCTTCAAATGGGTAGACTTTGGGTATGAGTCTAGGTCAGACAGAGGGCTGGATATAAATACAGTGAATTCATGTGTGAAAACTGTTTAGGGAGGGGACTGGGAGGTATTCCAGCCCTTGTACTGGTCTTAGGGTGAATACAAAAAAGGAAATGCATCACCAGAAAAAAGGACACCAATTTGCATTAAATTTGCTGCATAGCCATTGCTGCATAGCATGTTTTATCCTGCTCCTGGTTTTATTTCAAATTGTTCATTATTACAAGATGCTTTGGATACCATTTTTAGGGCCAAAAAATGGCATGTAAAGACCATAATAAAGAAATATAACATAAAAATATTTACCTAGGAAGGAAGTGAATCTTGCAAACCAAATGATCTCTCGGGCAAGCTTCACTCATGTAAAGTATGAAGGGGGCAAATTAGAGTTGGGAATACATGTCATGGAGGCATGAGTCTTGAGTTTTCTGATGTTAAATGTTTTAACTGATGAGGATTTGCTTATGTTGTCATGATATTTTGCATTTTAATATATGTTTTGGGTTCTTTTATTGTAAACTGCTTTGAGAGTCTTTTCCAGATATGGTCAGCATTCTGTACATTGATTAAATAAATACATCAGACACAATGGGCTCAGAAAACCAAGCCCAGGTTTTCTGCAATGTAATGTGTGAGATGGCCCCATGCGCAGAAGGCAAGGGCCATTTAAAGGCCCAACAGCAAGGAAATACAACATTGCGTCATTCTGGCTGTTAATGGCCAGCATGTGCTGTTAACATGTGATAAGAAAAAGGAGCAGAACTCTCCGTAGGCCCATAAAAGCAAATACCACCAATTATTCATGAATGGTTGAACGAGAACATGATGTACGACTGCATATAGCTTCTGTTCATTTTCAGCAGTAACTGCTTTGTGAACAGAAGCATGCTCTCCAACACTGCACAGATGAAAACGGGGACACATTTATTGCGCTCCAGTTTCTCATCCCAAATAGGGTGGCCACTTATGAATTGCCAAAACAGAGGAAATGCATTACCAAAAAAGAAGACAAAATAGGATGCCAGTTGCTGGTCTTTCAGTATTTTAAGTAAACGAGAAAAGGTATGGAATTACATTAACAGAATTAATGGCATGATTAAATAACTTTATGTGCCAGACTTCTTGCTGGTATTTCTTAATGGTGTTCGGCAGGAGATCTTTTGTAGAGATTGCAGTGCCTTGTATGACCTGATGCCCCAACACAAAGGTAAAGCTTCCGCAGTAGATGCTAAAGGCAGGAATGGTTCAGTTCTGCATATAATTATGTTCGTGGTATGGTGCACTGTAACAGAGGAAGATACCTTATCCCAGTGGAGGCTGGGAGTTCCTATTCTGGTGGGGCTGTAAAAGCTTTCTGGGTTTCAGCCACAGCCAGCCAGAACTCCAAAGGAACTCTCCAAAGCACTGAACCTATTTTGTGCCTTGCATAGCTCCTTTAGAGTTCTGGCGGGTCTGACTGAAACCTGGAATGGATTCACCACCCCACTGAAATTGGGGCCATCTGCTTTTTAAGTTGGAAAAAGGAGGGTAAGGGGAGACATGATAGAGGTCTACAAAATTATGCATGGTGTGGAGAATGTGGATAGGGAGACATTTTTCTCCCTCTCTCAAAATACTAGAACCCAGGGTCATCCTATGAAGCTGACTGGTGGGAGATTCAGGACAGATAAAAGGAAGTCCTGCTTCACACAGCGCTTAGTTAAAGTAAACTATGGAATTTGCTACCACAGGATGTAGTGATGGCCACTGATTTGGATGGCTTTAAAAGGGGGTGAGACAAATTGCTGGAGGAGAAGGCAATCAATGGCTACTAGTCTTGATGGCTATGTGCTACTTCTAATACAGGCAGTGAGCCAGTTGCTGGGGAACATGGTGGGAGGGTGGTGTTGTAGTCATGCCATGCTTGTGGGTTCCTGATTGACAGCTGGTTGGCCACTGTGTGAACAGAGTGCTGGACTGGATGGACCCTTGGTCTGATCCAGCATGGCTCTGCTTATTTGCCCATAAGGCCCAGTAATGTCATCTCTGAGTGGCAGAGGCAGTCTAGGATCACCTGGGGTCCTTTTAACTGGAGAAGCCAGGAACTGAACCAGGACATTTTTGCATGCAAAGGAGGTGCTCTATCACTGACCTATGAAATTCCTTGGACCAGTGGTGATCCCTGAAGAACCACAGTTTAGGATCCGCTTTAGCAGGGCAGGAGGCCTTTGACGTGTGATCAGCCGTGCATGTGCATACAGGAAACTTGTTGATAACAGCCGCATTGAAGTGCCACTTTTGGTAGAAAATCAAGGTTCAAATAAAATAAAATAAAAATAAATTATAAATAACAGCACTGGAAGTAACATACATTCAGTTTAGGGTGCTCTGTCTCTATCACACATGGCAAAAAGCCTTCAATCTTAGCTTAGCTAGGATGACCTTAAGTAAAGTAGTAGAGAGAAGATGACACAAGAGGAGCGGTCTGTCAACAGCTGCCAGATGTTGTGTTATAGGTAAATGGAACTTCCACACTCAGAGGCAGTATATCTCTGAACATCAGAAGTGGGGGGGGGGATACACAAGGGAGACCATCATGCCCCACTTATGAGCTTCTCAGAGGCTACTGGCTGGTTGCTGTCCAAGAATGCACTGCTGGACTAGATGCAGGACAGCCCTACCATTAGAAAGAATGAGGCAACTGCCTCAGGCAGCAGATGATGTGGGTGGTGGGAGCAGCAGGAGTCCCTGGCTGTTCCTCCTGAGCCCGCCAGCCATTCTTCACTGTTGGAGAACAGAGCTGTGTGTACCATGTGGCCTGCCCTGTGCCTCTTAAGCTAGCCTGCTGTCCTCAGGTGTGGTAGAGGACGTGTGGGCAGAAGGTAGATCTCCAGATGTTTTGGACTTCAGTTTCCAGAAGCCTCTTCTAGCATGGCGAATGGTCAGGAATGCTGGTAGCTAAAGTACAAAACATCTGGGGATCTACTCCTACTCATCCCTCTGGGAGAGGACACTGTCTCATCACGCTGAAATAAGATTAAAGCCCCAGTCCAGTTGGCTTCTGTAACTGCAATGGGAGGGTGCCATCTTGGGTGTCACCTCAGGGGGCAAAATGTTGGTCTGATCCAGCAGGAGAGCAGGTCTTATACTTTTAAGTTCTTTTCTTAATTTTACAGCACAGGGGGAAGCACAGATGGATAGAAGCCCATACAGAGAAAAAGAAATCACCCATGTATTGTTGCTTGCCAGGTGTTTCATACCCCCAATCCTTCTCCCCTCCTGTTTTCCCAGACCCAGCCAGGGAGCAAAACTTGTTTTTGATGGAGACTCTGTTGAACCACCTTATATAGCCGCTGGTCTGTGTTCGGCTTGGTGTGTCAGAAACTGTGCAGCCTTAGCCTAAAGGAATATATGAAGACACCCCGCCCCCCACTCTTAGTGAGTTCCAAATGGTTGATGCTGAATGTGAACCAAAGCAAGTGATTCAAAATCAGATCCACTTCACTGAAAGACTGATATCATGTAATGCTTCACTCACCGTTAAATATTAGCCACAGGATATGAATTTTCAAGGGTGTTTCGGGCACTTGAAAAGCTTCCTCGGCTTGAGTTCCTCATGTACCATGTTTTTTTTATTTGGACATAAAAAGCCGAGGTGCCTTTGTCACAGTCATTTATTTTTCTTATCAGGGGGGGAAAAAAGCACTCTGAGCATCTGGATTTCAGTGAGGTCTTGCCTCTTTCCTATTTTTTCCAGCTGTTCTGGCCTCATTGTTTAGCTGGCTCCTCATTTAACAATCCCAGAAGTTAAAATCTTTTAGTGTCCCCTGGCCATTTTCCCATTAAAAAAGCTGGAAATAAGGAGGAGTTTACCACACAAGAATTGTCCTATGGGATCAGAACTGTTCCTTCCAATTTTTGCATCAATCATCCCCAAATCCAGGCCTGCCACAAAAAACAAAAGGCTAGTATGTACCATTTAATTCAGGGATCCCCAACATTTTTGGACCTGAGAGCACATTTCGGAATTTGAGAAAATGCTGTGGGCACCACCAAAAAATGGCTCCCATGGAGAATGTGGCTAGTGAATGGCTGCTGTGGGGGCCTGGCTAGTGAAAACTATGCTAAAGAGGTGTGTATGTGAGAAGGAGATAAATACTGAGGCTAGAGGCTGTGAGGGAGGGGAAAATAGCAAGGCAAAGGCATACAGGAGGGAGAAAGAGCAAGGGTAGAGGTTGGGAGTGGGGAGAAACAGCAAGGTAAAGAGGTGGGGAGAGAAAGAACAAAGCTAGAGGCTGGGAGGAAGGGCAGAAACAGCAAAGCAAAGGGGTACAGAGGGAAGAGAAAGAGCAAGGGTAGAGGTTAGAAAGGGAGAAAATGACTACCCTAACATTTTCCAAGATTTGTATTAAACATTTTTCTTTGAAGGGAGGATGAAGCGGAGAGCTTTGTGGGCTCTGTTGGAGGTCCTGCAGGGCACCAGCATTGGGAACCGCTGAATTAATTTGTTTTATTTATTTCTGAAACTTATCCTGCCGCACAGTTAGCAATAAGGAATCCTTGTCTAGGAAATTTTGACAAAGCTGCCAGCTGTACTATTAACATCATGTAAGGGCTGCCCAGCGTGAGGAAGCCCCTTCAAGAAAATGCATTTGGGAGTCATTAATGGGCAGCAAATTGTTATCGCTTCTTTCCATGCCGCCTTTGGGCCAAACAGTCCCCCCACCCCTGCCCCTAGCAAGGTGGCTTACAAAAGTTAATTCAAACACAAAATTTAAACAATCCAACAAAACACAGCTTACACATTTAAAGTAAGAACATCTCAACAACATGTTTAAAACAAAAACCCAAACACATCTTTCTCATATCTAAAAGCAAATGCCAATCCTGCAAAATGCCAAAAGATAGCTAGAGGAACCCCAAGGCTTCTTATAAGGTTTCCCAGGCAAGGGGTGGGAAAGAGCAGAGGGAAGAGCTCACCCTTGAGGTTAACAGGAGTTTCTCCCCTGCAGAACTGTCCCCCCAAACTGCATCTCCTTCCCTTGTAAGGTTCCAATACAATTATTTAATTGTTAGTTATTCAATTGTTACTTCTTTGATGGTTAGTTAGTTATTTAATGTTATTTAATTGTCAATTATTCCATCTTTATTGTCTTACTTTTACTTCACGGGAGCAGGACCGGCCCTGTCACGAGCTACAGTGAACCACATGGCTCAGGCTGCACATTGGGAGGGGTGGCAGATCCTGCCTCCAGTCTACTGCCCACAGGGCTGCCCATCGCTGCCGATCTGCCCCCTTTGGCTGCTGCTGCCATGAGCCCGCCATGAGCCTGCCATGGAGCACCATCTCTGCCACATTACTCATAGGAACTGAAGAAGCTGCCTTATACCGAGTCAGAGCATCAGTCCATCTAGCCCAGTTCTGTCAACACTGACTGGCAGCAATGGCTCTCCAGGGTTTCAGGAACACATTTTTCCAGCCCCACCTGGAGTTGCTGGATAATTGAACTTGGGACCTTCTGTGTGTAAGACATGTGCTCTACCACTGAGCCACAGCCCTTCCCCTAAGCTCCTGTGGCAAATACTGGTGTGGCTCCCAGGAACTCAGGGGCTATCTCGCCCCTCACTCCCATGTTGAGAAAGGAGCCTTTCTTTAGACAGAGTGAGGCATTGTGGGTAAGGTGGCCTGTGCTCTTCAACAGGTGCAAGTATTGTTTAAACTTTAAGTTTAAATAGTATTTGACAGACACTGTCATGACAAAGTGGTGGTGACACGGGCATTGCTTGGGGACCAACTCACCCAACATGCCACTAACGTGGCAGGAAAAAATGTTTTAAAATGTGAGGGTTTGCTGCCTCAAGCAGCACAATGTCTTGGCCTGGCCTAGCACTCTACAGTAGACGGTAAGGTGTGGACCTGTAACTGCCCATCTCACCTAGCTTCCTTTAGCATAGAATAAGAATACAGAATCATCGAGTTGGAAGGGACCTTGGAGATCATCTAGTCTACCCCTGCTCAGTGCATTGCTCTGCACTGCAGGGTGCAGCTTCAGCATCCTTGACAGATGACCATCCAGCCTCTGCTTAGAACCCATAACCTCTCGAGGCAATCTGTTCCACTGCTAAGAACTCTCACTGTTAGGAAGTTCCTCCTAATATTTAGCCGAAATCTGCTTACCTGTAATTTCCACCCGTTGCTTCTAGTCTTGCACTCTGGAGCAAACAGAATATTTTAGAATAGGTTAGATTTTAGGATAATTTTGTGCATTACAAATTAGTCATCATAAATAAAGAAAAAGAATGAAGAAAAATTTGTTGGCCTTTTATATCAACAGCATGCTAACAACACATTAGCAGCAAATAACAGGATCATTAAAAACATGTGGAAGCCCACAAAAATTCATGCCGAGAAATCACAGAACAGAATTGGCAGTTGGAGGAGAGCCAACCCTTTATTGTCCTCAGATCGTGTTATTCCATTTTCCCCCAAGCAGTGGAGAGTCTGATTAAATATCATTAACTGTCCAACATGTTTAAAAACATTGATCAAAATACTTGAATATTGTCAACACATCCTTCATTAGCTGTCTTTTTTTCCTAGGCTAAGCACCTCCTGTTCTTTCATACTTTCCTCATAGGCTCCGCCAAAGTCCAGGATACAAATGGTCGGTGCTCTGGGAATTATCTAGGATACGTTGACTGCTTTGCATTACAGAGATCAAAAAGAACATAAGAAAAACCCTGGTGAATCAGACTGAGGGACCAAAAATTACCCCATCCTGAAGCATTCCCAATAATGGATTCCCTTGTATTTAAAACTGGTGGTGGTGTGGGTGGGAAGGGTTTAGAAGTATTGAATTTGCCAAGTTGATATTTAATGTCATTGCCTTAAAATTCATCTGGAGGAGTGAAGATTAAAGTTTGGGTTTCTTTTTTTTTTTGCAAAATATAGCCTTCAAAGTGAAATTTCAAAAATAAAAAAACCTGAAAATGTTTGAAATTCAAAAAATTGAAATAGGATGTGTTTCAATGGGGTATGTATGCAGAAGAATATGTTGCATCAATGGAAGAAATGAATGGTCAGCAAAAAAAAGAAAGGCGGGGGGTTAGGGAATCAAAATACAACAACATCTTTGGCATGTTAGATGTTTTCTGTATAGAGTTTGTAGGACAAAGGATGTGGTATCTCTTCTGAATTAAAACCCCATGGTTTTAATGTGTATTCTGAGTTTAAAGTATTTGGACCTTCTCCAGAAAGATCAAAAGATACCCTAGTTTTGTGTAATATCAGTGCTCTTTTCCCCCTGTTTATTTATTAGCACACTCTGGGTAGGAGTGATGGGGCTTCTAGCGAAGGTAGTAGAACAGGGTTGGGCAACCGGTGCCCCCCTGGACTACAGTTCCCATAATCCTTGGAAACTGGCCATGCTGGCTGGGGCTGATGGGAACTGAAGCCCAGCAACATCTGGAGGGCAACGGGTTCCCCAGTCCTGCAGTAAGTAAAGTGTGATCTTTCAGAATTCAGAGAAGGGCAACAAGGGTGATCAGAGGGCTAGAAAACTAAGTCCTATGAGGAAAGACTGAAGGAACTGGGTATGTTTAGCCTTGAGAAGAGAAGACTGAGGGGGGACATGTTAGTGCTTTTCAAGTACCTAAAGGGTTATCAGACAGAACAGGGCTGGAATCTGTTCTCTGTCATCCAAGACTGTAGCACATGAAATAACAGACTTAAGTTTTGTTGTTGTTGTTGTTGTTGTTCAGTCGTTCAGTTGTGTCCGACTCTTATGGGAAGGCAAATTTTGGTTGAACATCAGGAATAACTTCCTAATGGTCAGAGCAGTCAGACAATGGAGCCAACTGTCTAGGGAGGTGGTGGGCTCACTGTCGCTGGAGGTATTCAAGCAGAGACTGGACAGCCACCTGTCAGTGATGCTTTTGACTGGATTCCTTACCCTGGACAGGGGGTTGGAATCAATGGCCTAAATGGCCCCTTCCAAAGCTATGATGCTCTGATTCTCTGAGTGTTTAACAGGTGTTCACTCTGCCTGTGGCTGCTGGAAAGTCTTCAGGTGGTCTATTGTGTTTACTTTCTTCTAGAAGAGGCAGGGGGACAAAGCCTTTAAGTCCACTCAACATCCAAGCGATTCCATCTGACAAGTTCCTACCACTAGTCAAAGTGAGATGGTCGCTTCAGGTAGCAGATGCTGGGAGGCAGCAGCAAAGTATTGGAGGACAGACTTGTGTGTGCCATGTGGCCTGCCCTGCACCCCTAAGCTATCCTGCTGCCTTCAGGTGAGGTGGAGGATGCTGTTCCATTGTCAGTGTTGAAAAATGTTTCACCAGCCAGATCATTTTGTACAAGGAACAAGGGGGTTGCCATCTTGTCCTTCGCCTTAGGCATTGGCATCAGGCTGGCATTGCTACCTGAGACTGCTGAAGAGGCTGCAAGCGGCTCCTTGAGTTGTATGGTTTTAATATGGTTTGTAGGCCGCCATGTAAGATTTATACTCTGCTTTTCCACAAGTGGTCTACAACAGCCTCCCCCAACCTGGTGCCCTTCAGATGTGCTAGACTGTAACATGCTGGCTGGCCATGCTGGCTAGGAATGATGGGAGTTGTGGTCCAACACATCTGGAGGGCACCAGGTTGGGGAAGGCTGTTGTAGGCCACTTGTAGGAAAGCAGGGTATAATTTTTTAAAATAAACAACAGGAACAGGTTCATTTGAAGAACCTTCGTCGTAAAGGAACAGGTTCATCTGGCTACCACTTGCTGGGGAACCCCACTGGGATACGGTTGTTGCCCTCAAGTCCTGCTTGTGGGCATCTTGGAGGCACTGTGAGAAACAGATTGCTGTGATCTAGCAGGGCCTTTTGTATGTCCTAGAATAGCATGAGCATCTTTTTTGCCTTGGTCCTGCGCGCTGGCCTGGGTGGGTGTTGCAAACTGCATGACTGTTTGCAACATCAATGGATGATGCATATCACTGAAATGACAGTCCCAGATCAAACTTCTCAGCAAATTCTTTCACTTCACTTCACTTCACTTCACTTCACGCCACTGCAACTGCAACTGCAATATTTTTCAGTGGAAGCA
Organism: Heloderma suspectum; assembly: GCF_057233095.1. NCBI lineage: Eukaryota > Metazoa > Chordata > Lepidosauria > Squamata > Helodermatidae > Heloderma > Heloderma suspectum. Next base: position 25,790,880 of record NC_139461.1, on the reverse strand, counting down.
GTCCCAGCTCCATGTGCAGTCACAGAGTTGGGGTAAGGGTAGACTAGTGGTGCATCATAAGTCAACATGAAACAGAAAGCCATATATATATATGGGTGGGCAACTTGTGGCCCTCCAGATATTTTGCCCTGCAACTCCCATGAGCACTAGCCAACATAGCCAATGGTGAAGCATGGTGGGGGTTGTAGGCCAAAACCTCTGGAGCTCCACCAATTGCCTACCCCTGATAGAAATGAACAAATTAAACTACATTTTAATGAAATGTTGTTGGGTTTTGTTTTTTAAGTGCCAAGACTTTGTCAGTCATCCCAGTGTCTTTGTCCTCAGTGGCATGAAAACTGGAAGCTGAGAGCCTTACAACTTATTGAGCAGCTCTTAAAGTAGAATGTTGTCTGAATCTTTTCCCTTATATTTCCATTTTAAAAGAAGGGGGGGGGGTTGGAGAGGCATACCCCTTTCTCTTTTTCTCCTAAAAGAAGGTTCAGTGAAGGGGATTAGATTATAAATGTAATCCAAAAATAATCTAATGAATGGTAAACCCCCAATCTGATGGCTGTGAACAGTTGTTTCACATCATCTCCTGATACCTTCCATGCATTACTTACTATGTCTTTCTTCCCTAAGGAAATGTGAATTAACTTGTGTGTTGAAAGGTTATATGTACAGGGTCCCTGAGCTGATCTACAGATATATGTGCATAACTATGCATATAAAGATATGTATGTGCCAGTGTGGTGTAGTGGTTAGAGTGTTGGACCGGGACTTGGGAGGTCTGGCTTCTAGTCCCCACTTGGCCATGAAGCTCACTGGATGACTTTGGGCTAGTTACTGACTGTCAGCCTAACCAACCTCACAGGGTTGTTGTGGGTATAAAATGGAGAGGAGAAGGATCTCCTCTTTGGAGATATACACCACTTTGGGCTCCTTGGAGAAGGAAAGGTGGGATATAAATGCAACAATAGCTTATCACACTTATATCCCACGTTCCTTCCGTTGTAAACGTAACATGGCTACCTGGGATTCCAAGGTGGTCTCCCTTACAAGCACTGACCAGAGGCAAACCTGCTTAGCTTCAGCAAAGTGGCTACCTGCTGCTTTCAGACCATGCCCTACAACCATAGGTGAAGGCTTCTGATCTCCCCTTGGTGGCAACAATGGAGGAGCAGGGGTGAGCTGAGAACCCTGAGGCTCATTTGTGCAACACTAAACCACAGTTTAGTGCTGCTGTTTCTCTTGGCATCCTCAGGGGCCCCTTCCCTGACCTACGTTTTAGTGATATATTTTACTGAGGGCAGCTGGGTGTGCTGGAAACGGAAGCCTCCAGCTGCTAACCATCTTCATTTCCCCAGAACATCTCTGCACCCCACACAGGCCCAGAAGGCTTCTTTGAAAATTAGCTTGGTATGTGGCTGCAAACAGGTGCTTCAGCCTGCAGCACATTTGGTTACATGACAAAAAATGCGGAAGGAGAAAGAATGAGGAGAAGAAAAAGAAATGGACCCATGGTTGCCTGGTAAGCTTGAGGGGTTGAAGGCAGCAGCAAGTCACCAGGGGACTGGAGAAGGCAGCAGGGTGACCTGGGCTGGGTGGCGAGGAGGAGGAGGAGGAGGGGGAGGGAGGGCTGTGTGTGTGTGTGTGTGAGCGAGAAAGTGAGTGATAGATGAAAGGATGTGTGTCTGAATGGATGGGTGTGTGTGCAAGGTGCATGTGTGTGAGAAATGGAGAAAGAGAGAGTTGGGGGTGATCCTGAGAGAAAGGGTGTGCAAGTTCTTGGAATGTTTCTTGTCTTTTAGCCTCATTGGTTTGCATTCTATGAAATGGGTCTTTTGTTGCAATAGTAAATGTTGTGATTGGTCACAACCTCGTGGCAGCCATTTTGTGACAGTGCCATGATTGTTTCTCAAATTCCAAATGTTCCCACAGGTGCCCCCCCGCAAGTAGAAGACCCCTGGTTTAACATCACTTTTAGATGCAGCCACATTCTCCCCCCATCTGTCTTGTTAACTATGTAGAAATACACATAAATTTGCATATATAGTTTACATGCTGCCACATATACCCTTCAGAATATGTAGTGCATAGTATGTAGAATTATACCATTTTCCAGTCCCTTTATATACCCTTCCATATCTTTTTATATACACCCACACCCATGCCCAAATTTGTTTTAATATGGAAGGAATCTAGTGTTCTTGTTCAGACTGTCTATGGTTTGGCACCATATGAATCAATTTCTGCTCTCTTGTGGTTTCTGTAGTAGAACTGAAAACTAAATAAGCAAAAAGGAAAGAAAGCCTATCAAAAACAAAGCAGAGTGGCAGAATAATTAATTCAGGTTGAGGTTTCCCACTCCCACTCAGTCCTTTTTCACATGTAAGGAGAGTGCAAAAGAGGGAGTCTAGAACCCTAATGGTTTAAAATGAAAAAATATGGCTGAAAGAGAGAATTACTTTAATGTTCTAGGAAATGTTGCCAAAGCTCATGATGCCAGACTTAAGCTACAGAGATCACAGACCTTCCATTCCATCTTTACTTTCCATAAGCATAGCACAGGAAACATCGGAAGCATTAAAGGAGGAATTATTATTTGTACACAGTGACTGACTGTTTATCTAGGTTTCTGATTGGTTTCTGACAGGACTCCATCCCAGCCTCCCTTTCTTCATACTGAAAATGCCTACAATGAGTCAATCATTGGCCTATCTTGATCAGAGCTCTCGAGGACAGTGATCCCTCTAGGTTTTGTGGGATCCTTGGGCAAGATGCCCTGAATGGGGGGCCCTCCCTGAGTGGGCCCCGTCCTCATACCTCTGCCCATTCAGTTGCCCCCTCCCTCTGGGACTGTCACCACTGCGTAGAAGGAGAAGGCAAGGTGGGTGAAGGCTGCTACTCTTTCTCATTGCTCAGAGAGGGCAGGTGACTAAGCAGAGACAGTAAGGAGGAAGAGGATCTGGGTCCAAGGACTGGCTGTGGTCCCTTTGCTGGAATGTAGACCTTGGCAAGTGCTTGATGATGCTGAGCCCTGATGCCAGCTTTGCTCCAGAATCTCAGGCAGAGATGTTTCCCAGCCCTTCTGCTTCAGATTGCTTTTAAATCAGGGGTGGGTAAACAGCAGCCCCACAGCCTAATTTCATGTGGCCCTCAGTCTAATTTCAAAAGCCCTCTGCATATGATCAGTTCAGACCTCTGGCAAGAGTAGGGCTGTCGGAGAAATCCACAATGGGTTCAAATAAATTCAGATTTCTATGAATCCAACCTGTGGATTCATCAGCGGACCAGCTTTTTATGAGACACATGGATTCTGCAGAGTTGCAGACTGGTTTTTCACATTTGCATTAATTCTTACTTGCACATTTGTGCAAATCCACATTAGTTCTAATCTGCATTAACTAATGCGGATTAGCACATTTGCGTAAGTGCGCATTAGCACTAATGCACACTTGTGAATTGGCAGGAGTAGAATGAAATTCTGGTTTAAAAAATCCTATTCTGTCAATGAGTGGACAACAGAATGAAAGACGCCTGACAATCCATGAAGTACAGATGGAACAGATTTAACAAACTTCATACATCCCTAGGTAAGACCATCTTGTCCCTTTCTTGACAGCCCACCCTGTAGGAAGGAAGAGGGAGAAAGAGAAAAGGGGGAGGCAGAGAGAGAGAAAAGAAAGTGGCAGAAAGAGGAAGAGAAAAGTGTGTGTGTGGGGGGTGACCCACCAATGTTTGGCTCTGGCCTGGGCCTCCACTGGCTTTAGCTCCACTCACTGTTGACATGCACCGCCCTGACAGATTACCCACAAGGGAAGGTGGACCTTGACAGAAAAAAGGTTACCTACTTTTGTTTTCAGTGAGCTGCCAGAATTTGAACCTGGAACATTACATATAAAAAACACATGCTCTATTATCAAACGATAGCCACCCTCGATTTGTATGGTGGCTGAAATTATTATTTTCCATTGCTGAAAATGTCTAGCAATATGCAGCGAACATTCCAGATACAATTTCTGAATGTTGCTGTTGACAAGTGGTAAACACGGACGTATGAGCCAACACCATGTCTCCCTGGGACTGATGCACTTTTTGTAAGATCTATCCAAAGATCTATCTAGTCCAGCATCCTGTTTCCAGCATATAATGGACAGCTGGATGCCATTATAAATAATACCAAATTTCATTACTTATATGCGAAGTATATAGGTAGTTGATTTGAAGGCCAGGGCAGCTTTTCCCAGCCTCTTCCTTTTGGATGTGACTTTCTCACACAGACGTCCGAGGCAGCAGTTGTGTTAGAGTAACTGGAACTCCTGATTTGCCTGTTGCAGAGTAACGTAGATTAGCATTAGGGATGAATGGATCTGTCGATTTCTTTCCATTTCCATTTCTCCAGTCCTAAATTCAATTTGTGATTGATTTTTTTTTTAAAGTTTGCATGAAAATGCATAATCAACCAGCCAGATGGGCGATTAATAAATTTAATAAATAATAAATAATAAATGCATAAGCATTTTTGTGCACATTTCTCCTAATACATGCATTTTTGTTTAATATACACATTTTTTGGCAAGCAGCTTTCCTAATATAATTCATTTTTGAGTGTTATCTCCCTTAACACAGGGGTCCCCAACCCCCGGGCCACGGACCGGTAGCGGTCTGTGGCCTCTCAGCAACCGGGCTGCAGGGATGTGCGAAACTCCCTCACCTTGGGTCCGCAGGGGTCCACAGGAGGGGGGGAGGCGATCCGTCCCTCCCCCCCCGGAATCCTCGCCGGCCCCGGCTGGCTCCGCTCCGTGGCGAGTCTGCGGAGCTGCCAGCTGGCTCTGGCTGCTGGCGGACTTCCAGCCGCTGGGACGCAAATGGCGTCTGCTAGACGGACGCCATTTGCGTCCCTGTTCTACAAGTAATAGGCTATGTAAATCTGGAAGTCCGCCAGCGGAACCCCCCCCCCCAGTTCATGGAAAAATTGGACTAGTCCCTGGCGCCAAAAAGGTTGGGGACCGCTGCCTTAACAGACACATTTTGTATGCGTTTTTTGATTGGAGCACTCCATTCCAGAAGTTGGAGGAGTGCAAATATCAAAGGATACGTGAGATTCAGTTTGCATAGTGTTTTGGAAGTGCGAAATTGGAACTGAATGAATTTCTTTCCCATTTCTCTCCCAGTTAGCAGCAACAGGCTATGCTACATAGTTCGTATGGTAAACTTTCTTTTTCTCATTAAGATACCACTGGATTAGACATATGAGCTTCAGGTCATTCTGACTTAAGTCTGCTAATAGGCTGTGGGTGGTCTTTAAGCTTTGGTTATGATTGAGTGAATATATATTAGAAATACAGACCAGGAGGCATTAATGCAAATAAGAAGATCTGTCAAATGGATGAGAACTAATCTGCATATTCAGTCGTTCTCATTTTCAGAATGCGGTTGGGGAATCGTATGTTTAAATTACCTACGCAAACCCTCCTCCCAAGTAAAAATTCACCCAATGCTGAAAGTTAGCACACCAGAGAGAATTTATTTATTATTAACATTTGCATACTGCCTTATCTGCTAAAAAGCCATCCGGGCGATGTACAACAATGCAAAACAATAAAAAGAAGAACACGAAGAACAGTAAAAACATTAAAATATTTAAACTACATGTTTTGAAAAGCCAAATTGAAAGGATGAGTAATTAAGCTCTTGTGAATGGGGGCCAATCAGGCTTGCCTCGGCGTCAGGGGTTGGCATGGCTGGGCAGCTGCTGAGGGGCCAGGGGCTCAGGAGGGCCCATCCCTGCCCCTGAGTGTCCCGCAGCAGCCACCTTCCTCCTCCTTGCCCTCCTGGCTGGCCCAGCTGGTGAAAGGAATTGTTGTGGCTGAGGCTGCAGATCCTGTAACAACACCCTATCTTAAAATGTATTTTTCTCCTAACTTATATTTTGAGTCGCAGTGATCTGAACCAATCGGACACTGCCTTTGGGGAGGACACGACGATGGTGGCTGGGTGGGGGCGTTGGCAGGGGACTTTTGGCAGCAGGCAGGGGGCTTTGGTGGTGGTGGGCTTTGGTGGGGGGGGAGTGGCAGTGGCTGATAGGCAGCGCTATCCTGAGGGCCCACTGGAGCCTTGCGCTGGCCCTGGATTGAATCATAATCCTGGAAGGAGCCCATTTCATAGCTTGGGGCAATACAGCAGAAAGCCCTTTCATGTGCACCTAACAAACGGGCCTCTATGGCTAATGGCACAAGCAGAAGGGCCTCTCCCCCAGATTTTAATTGAATAGTTGGGCAGGTTCATGGCGAGACAGTCAGTCCCTTACACTAGGTCACAACTGTACTCCCTGATAAGCTAGCTTTCCACTAGAAAAGTTTGTTTATTTTTTATTAAAAAAATGGGGGAGCATTCAAACAAACAATCCCTCCATCTGCCTTCTGTCATGGCGCCATTCCGTGCCTCTCCTAGGTGCTTTTTCTGAATATGCAGACTGGACGGAGCGTGCAAACAGGTAGGCAAGTATTTTTTAAAAGCAAATATTGAAAGATTGGTAGGAGAATCCAGAATGTTTTCCTTCAGACAAAACCAAACCAAACCAAACCTGGCCTACCCTCTGGGTAGGTGTAATATTACAAGAAAAATATTTACACATTCTAAAGTCACTATATATTTTGGATTAGTATCACTTTCTGCTTAGGTTTTTGAATTAACAGTTATAAAGGCACAAGAAATGTTTTGCTAGACATGAATATTTTATATATCAATGTCGGTGGCCTTTGGTTAACTGTCATAGGATCTCTTTCTCAGCTTTTGGAAAAGTTTCCTGGAGTCGGTTATGGTAAAGTTTGACAAATCCATAGCTGAAACATGAAGACCCATTCAAAAATATAGTGTAGCAAAGAGGAAATTTGCTTTTTAAAAATCTTTAAATACTTAATCAGAGCAATGTTACCCTTATCATTGTGAGAGATTAGTAACTAAAAAAGTAGGTTGCATGTGTATTCAGTTAGGGCCTGTTCACATTATCCTGGTGTAAAAATCCCTCAGCTATCCTCAATCTCTTAATCCTATCCATGTTTAGACGAAAAACCTGCAATCCTATGCATGTTTAGACAGCAAATGTCCTACACGTCCCAGCATGCCCCAGCCAACATGGGAGTTGTAGGACTTTTTTTCTGTCTGAACATGCATAGGCTTGCGCCCTTATTTGCTTAAACTATCACAGGATTAGCTAAAGCTGAAACACATTGAAGAAAAAGAGGCTGCAAATAATTAAGGGGCCCTATACTTCTGCCTCCTCCCACAGCAGGTGACTGTGTAAAACAACAACAACATGCTTAGTTTCCTGGGTATGCAGAGGTGGGCTGAGTTCAAAATCCTTTGCAAGCATACAGTGACTTGAGAATCATCAAAGCCAGCAAGGATGTATTGCAAAGCCATGCTGGGAGTATCAATATATGTAAAACACGGTCGTTGAACCAAGATAACCATATCCAAAGCAATGTTAGCATTTTTCAGGCTATCCCAAAATGAATGCACATGGGGAGAGGGATACTATGGCAGCAAGCCCTTGTCCACTACACATGTGTACATTTGCATGTCTGCAACATGCCTACATGTGCACAAACTGTATGCATGGAGAGTTGTATGTGTGGTTGGGGACTGTGCTTTTTGCAGCACTTGTAACTAGACATACAAGTCTATGTGAGTAGGTTTGTAAGTGTGTAGACCCATTACAAGATGATCTCTTGCAAGATGATGCTGTCAAGGTGATGCATGCCATATGCCAGCAAATTTGGAAAACACAAGAATGGCCATTAGATTGGAAAAAATCAACTTAGATCCCCATACCAAAAAAGGGAAACACTAAAGAATGTTCAAACTATCTAACAGTGGCACTTATTTCACATGCCAGTAAGGTAATGCTCAAGATCTTGCAAGGTAGACTCCAGCAATTCATGGAATGAGAATTGCCAGATGTACAAGCTGGGTTTAGAAAAGGCAGAGGAACTAGAGACCAAATTGCCAATATCCGCTGGATAATGGAGAAAGCCAGGGAGTTTCAGAAAAACATCTATTTCTGTTTTATTGACTATTCTAAAGCCTTTGACTGTGTGGATCATAACAAACTGTGGCAAGTTCTTGGTGGTATGGGGTCATGGGGATGCCAAGTTATCTTGCCTGCCTCCTGAGGAATCTGTATAATGACCAAGTAGCAACGGTAAGAACAGACCATGGAACAACGGACTGGTTTAAGATTGGGAAAAGAGTACGACAGGGTTGTATACTCTCGCCCTACCTATTCAACCTGTATGCAGAGCACATCATGCGACGTGCTGGGCTTGATGAATCCAAGGCTGGAGTTAAAATCGCTGGAAGAAACATTAACAATCTCCGATATGCAGATGATACCACTTCGATGGCTGAAAGCGAGGAGGAGCTGAGGAACCTCATGATGAAGGTGAAAGAGGAAAGTGCAAAAGCTGGGTTGCAGTTAAACCTCAAAAAACCAAGATTATGGCAACCAGCTTGATTGCTAACTAGCAAATAGAGGGAGAAAATGTGGAGGCAGTGACAGACTTTGTATTTCTGGGCGCAAAGATTACTGCAGACGCTGACTGCTGCCAGGAAATCAGAAGACGTTTACTTCTTGGGAGGAGAGCAATACCAAATCTTGATAAAATACTGAAGAGCAGAGACATCACACTGACAACAAAGGTCCGCATAGTGAAAGCAATGGTATTCCCCGTAGTAACCTATGGCTGCGAGAGCTGGACCATAAGGAAGGCTGAGCGAAGGAAGATAGATGCTTTTGAACTGTGGTTCTGGAGGGAAATTCTGAGAGTGCCTTGGACTGCAAGAAGATCAAACGAGTCCATACTCCAGGAAATAAAGCCAGACTGCTCACTTGAGGGGATGATATTAGAGGCAAAACTGAAGTACTTTGGCCACAGAATGAGAAGACAGGATACCCTGGGGAAGATGCTGATGCTAGGGAAAGTGGAAGGCCAAAGGAAGAGGGGCCGACCAAGGGCAAGATGGATGGATGATATTCTGGAGGTGACGGACACTACCTTGGGGGAGCTGGGGGTGGTGACGGCTGACAGGAAGCTCTGGCGTGAGCTGGTCCATGAAGTCACGAAGAGTCGGAAGCGACTGAGTGAATAAACAACAAAAAGACCCATTGCAGACATGCAAAGGCATGTGTGTATGATGGGGTGGAGCTTGGCATCGTAGTTCCACTCCATCTGTGTGTGTTTGTTGTACATACATTTGTTGGATGTGCATAGGGTCATCTGAATAATGCTACAGTTCTTTTGGAGGTGGGGATAGCACATAGTTAAACTACATATTTGCTAGAGTAAGATGTAGTGATGGCCACTGATTTAGATGGCTTTAGAAGGGGCTTAGACAAATTCATGGAGGAGAAAGCTATCAAAAGCTACTAGTCCTGATGGCTATATGCTGCCTCCAATATCAGAGGCAGTATGCCTTATTTACATCAGTTACTGGGGAACATGGGTGTGGGGGGGTTGCTGTTGCACTCATGCCCTACTTGGGGTTTTCCAGCAGGCAGCTGGTTGGCCTCTGTGCTGGAATGCTGGACAAGATGGACTCTTGGTCTGATCCAGCAAGGCCCTTCTTATGTTCTTATGCATCTTGGCCCAACAGCCATTGTTAACGTATGTAGAAAATCTCAGAACTTCCTTGTTGGCTACGATTATTCTTAAATCACTGTGGTTCACTGTATTCACATAGGATAATCTAAACAGTGCTAACTTCGTATTCCTAATTATGTATACAACCCAAATGCACACAATTATCTCTTTAGTGCAAACAAAACAATTCTGATTTGGAGATTATTAGGACCATGAGGTGGTGAGGTAGTGAGAAATGGGGAGCAACCAATATATTTAATCCTGGGCTCCATATCCTAGAGAAAAACAGGAAACATCAGTGACATGTTTATGCCTCCCACTGTAATATAGCAAGGAATTTTCCCTGCTGGTCCTCTGCTCTAGTAGCGGATATGAAAAAGCAGTGTGAGGAAATGAAACCAGAGTTTCAAGAAACAACAACACAACATAACAACCTTAAGTTATATTTTGAATGGAAAAGATCAACTATATGTTGTTAGTATAGTTGTTTTCACAACATTACCAATTACTGTTGGGTATAATTTAATACAATAAGCACAACTACCACTTTATCTTCCAAGGAAGTCACTGTGTTTAAAACAATGGTCCAGTTCAGATGATCAATTCCTGTTTGCTAAACCATAGTTAGGAATGAGTGACAAGACCATGCACCCCCTTCTCACAACTCTTCTTCCCATCTCTCTCCTTTTGCGGTTATATCCTGGTTTAATTAAATCAAAGTTATCTGATACACCCAAAATGGAGAACTGTAGTTTAATGTCAGTTTACTAACCAGGATCTTAACATCCAGGTCACAATGAATTCAATGTGCAGAACTCTTGCATGAGGATAGGGATGTGTGAATCAGGAAAATTTGCGCTGAAGTTTTCCGAATTCCATCTCAGAGCTTGTTCCGACTCGGGTCCATATTAGATTGCAAGCTGGGTTTTTTCCCTCTTCTCATGAAAATATGTGTATATTTCCATGTGTATTTTTCCAAATGTACACATCAATTGTGTTCCCCCTCATGCGTTTTTGAACACATGGGGGTGTTATCAAATAATACCCCCATGTATTAAAAAATGCATGTGGGGGAGCAGGATCTTGTCAACTAGCCATGCCTCTGATCTTGCCCACTGCCTGCCCCCTCTTGGCTTTATCTTTGCTGTAGTGTGAATCCAGCCGGGTGACTAGGGATGGGCAAATGAGTGATGTTCAAGCTTGACAAAATTCTCTAGACATCAGCTCACTCCTTGTCTCTTCTCGATTTGGGCTCTCATTTGCAATCGCTGTTCATATTGCGCCAACGGGGACATCGCACAAAACAAACAGCTTTCAAATGTGAAAGTTGCACAACCTCCCCCACAAATTTGCACAATTTTTCAAAATTGCACAAATTCCCCCCATAGACTGGGTGATTTAAAAGCTGCCCATTTGGAGAAAGTTGTGGATTTATCAAAATGTGTGATTTTGGGGAAAGTTGTGCATTTTGAGAAAGTAGTGCATTTTTCAAGTAATCATTTTTCAAAGGTGAATGTAAGTTTGGAAATTTGAGAACATTTTCAGAGAAAATGCGCTCACGGTGAAGTTTGCATCCCCATTTGGGATTGCGAATGGGGCATTTTTGAGTGAGTTGAGAACTGAAATGAAATTCTCATACATCCCCAGAGGTGACTGTGTATTTGGCATTAGTGTGAAGGGGCCCTATAACCCCTTTGTGTTAATTCTCATTGCACAGACATCAGAGGGCATGATGTATGAAGAGAATATCTAGTCTTGCCCCAAGTAGCTGAAATATTCTGCAGAACCTTGAGAGCTGCAATACTTCACCTCCTCTCAAGGAACAAACCCTCCAGCTAATGGTCATCTGTAGGCCAGGAATCCATGTGCACAAATATACACACAGGTCACACAGTTTTTACCCTCTGGAGAAATTGGACAGAGGGTTAGTATTAGTGATGCTGCTGAATTTCATAGTTAGTTGACCCGTTAGTCGAAACCTATCCATTAGTCTGGATCGATGTATTACGAATTCACTATTATGTTTAGAATTGATTGTGAGCTTCATAGCATTCACCATCTGCATCTAAACAATGCCATTTCTGTGCATGTGCTGAGTTGGTTTAACCCTTGAATGATCCAGTATGTCCACCACGGCTTTCCTCATTGTCATTGCCAACTCCATTCTGGCTCCATAAGGAGGACTCTGCATGTCCATCTTCTTTCCTCCATATCTGCAAGTAAACATTACATGACACCATCACACAGGCAGGCTGTGTGAAAACAACCAATGAGGAAGGGGGCACATAATACGGTGATGCATTATGTCATGCCACACTACGCGATTCCAAAGTACAGCCCCCAAGATGCACCTTGATATTACTATCCAATAGTAGATGTTGTATTTTGTGGTTTTAATTGTGAACTGCCCAGAGAGCTTTGGCTATTGGGCAGAATAGAAATGTAACAAACAAACACAAATAAATGCCTTTTACACATGGACATAAGTAACTGCAAGTTGTCCTAAGCTGGAGAAATGCTATAATTTCCCCTCCAGAGAGTTGAAGTTGGCTTGAAAGAAGCATGGTTGCCTATGGTATGTATTAGTGCTGGGCCAAAAAATTCTCCCACATTTTTTTGCTCATTCTCATTCAATCTGATAAAAAAGAAATCGATTTCAAAAAAAATTCAATGGTGAAGAAATTCCCATGGGTTGGGTTTGGGTTTCTTGTGCTGACCTTATTTTGGAGGTGGCCGAGGAGTGTGTGTGAGTGCCCTGTCTTTCATTGTAAATAGGGATGTACGAAAGGCACTTACCTTTCGCGGATTATGTTGCTGGTGGGGGGGGAGGTGCTCCATCCCTCCCCCCGGAATCCTGGACGGGGGGGGAGGTGCTCCGTTCCTCCCCCCCCCCGGAATCCTGGCCGGCCGGCTGTGCTCTGCAGGGATTCTGCAGAACTGCTGGCTGGCTCCGCCAGCAGCCGGACATCCGGCGACTGGCTAGCAGGGATGCAAATGGTGGCAGCTGTAGCCGCCGCCGTTTGCGTCCCTGCAGTCAGCCGTGATAGGCTACGTAAATGTTTACGTAGCCTATCACGGCTGACTTAAAAACAACAACAACAACGCGTGTACGCAAATGGCGGCGGCCACGGCCGCCGCCATTTGCGTTCCTTATTTTGGCACGTCTTAGTCTACGTCAAGATTTATGTAGACTAAGACGGCAAAAATAAGGGGAACGCAAATAATGTTCCCCTTATTTTCGCCGTCTTAGTCTACGTAAATCTTGATGTAGACTAAGACGTGCCAAAATAAGGAATGCAAATGGCGACGGCCATGGCCGCCGCCATTTGCGTATGTGCGTTTTTTTTTTTAAGTCAGCCGTGATAGGCTACGTAAATCTTTACGTAGCCTATCACGTTTTTGTTTTTTGTTTTAAACTGGAAATGGCGGCAGTGGCAGCCGGTCGGAAGACCGGCTGCTGCAGCCGCTGCAGCCGCACCGCCGCTGCAGCCGCCGCCGGAGCCGCCACCGCCAGGAAGATCCGCCCCAGGTAAGTCTCATCCTGGGGGAGGGTGGGGGGGTGGCAGACCGTTCTGCCACCGATTTCGGGGGGCTGAATGCGCTGGCATTCGGCCTCCCCGAGATCCGTGGCGGAATTCTCTGACATCCCTAATTGTAAAATCATCTGTCTGGCAGCCTGTAGCCTTCTCAGCTTCAATTAAAGGGGGGAAGACATCATGAGGTAATTCCTCCCATAGGGCTTTTTCAGATCAAGAAGTGCAGGCAGCATGGGTGGCTGAATGGCAATGGAGAGATGTGTAATAAAAAGAAAACACACACACAGCACCCTCAGCCGCCTCGCAGTGATTCCGTTAGCTCAAAAACTCCACAAAAATAAATGATACAACATCCTGATAATGAAGCAGAACAATGGAAGCCTCTTTCATGGAGGAAAAAAACTTCTAGGAAATTGGAGGACAGATTATGGCACAGCACTAGCTCCCCTTCTTCCCTGGAGCTAGACATCACACTGCCCCCTCACACCAGCATTGTGGTGGATGCAAAATGGGTCCCAGCCTGGCAACACAGTTGATGCTGTTGTCACTTGTAGTGGCAGCACAAAACCCACAAAAACTGTTACAAAAAAAGAAAGAAGCTGTGCTACAACCCCTTCCAATGCCGAAACCTACCTGTGAGAAACTTTAAAGAATTTCTCCTTACCCTGGATAAATTCAGTGAAGTTGTCCCCCCAGTTTCTCTGCCCACAAGAATGGAGAATTTTGAGAGGTAGTTTGCTCATGGCTCCAGTGTCAACTCCACACCAACAGGTTGTGCAGGTTTTTGCTGTGCTTCAAAAGCATGCAAAGCCTGTTTGATTAGAAGTGACAGTAGAACAATTTACAAGTGTGTACATGAGCAGCAATGATGCCTCTGTCATTCCACCTTTAATTGTCATTCTCAAAAATTATTTTTGAAGGCTAAACTAGATGCTACATTAAATATATAGCATGCAGATAAGCCTTACTTTCTTTTTTACCTCCAAGTAAATGAGCAGCCCCCTGATCTGGATCAGGACTACTGTACACAGGTAGGGGAGGTTTAAATCTTCTCACGCAGCTGCTTCCCCCACTAAATCCCCCTCCCACGCAGGCTAAAATAATAAAATCCTCCAATGATACCAATAGACAGCTTCCCCCTACCCTTTTTCAGCCCATATACATGGTGGTGGAGGGGCACAATTCAGGGGAAAGTGGATCGGGGGGAGTTTTAAACCTCCCCTACTTGTGTGTGATGGTTCCAATCCAGTTCAGGGCCTTGTGTGATTACTTAAAAGTAAAAAAGAAAGTGGCCCAAGTGCATGCTTCGTATTTAATTTAGCATCTAGTTTAGCCCTGAATCCAGCCCGAAAGGTTATGGTTAAGTGTACTTTTTCAGCTGTATAGGAAAACATATAGGGACAATACTTCCAAAGAGGCTATATTTCTGAGCTCTTGAACAAGCTGCAATGTAAAGTCTTTGTATGTTGTTTGTTGATCTCTAAGTTAAAGCAGCTGCATCTGTATACTTTAGAGTTAATTGAAACATCTGGCCCGTATATCTCCCGAGAAAGCTAGGATCATAAATGTTTAAAGAAGAGCTTTCCCATATTATCACAACTGGTAGTTCTATATCACTTATGCTGCCAGAAGGTATTGCTGTTTGCGGACTCATCAACGTGCCTTGTCAATAGCTTTTGTCGTCAAGCCTGCTTACTGAGGAGTCCCGTCAGACTTCAGTGCAAAGTCACTATGGCTTTCCTACATTATCTCAAATGCTGTACATAGATCTGCTTCTTTGGTCTTTTCATTGGCTCCATAAATCAACAGTGACCCCAGTCCTTAGCAGTGTGCTTGTTGTTACATGCAGAGCACATGGCTTCCAATAAAGTTTTCTCTGTAATATCTAGAACATCCATTGGTCTCAGATCCAATAAACCACTAGCCATGTGTCAGCAGTGTCTGTGACTGTAATTTTTAAACAAATAATCTTACTTCCCTCTTCGGAGAAAAAGTTGTACTTTTTAAAGGATTGGAATGTTTGTATTTGAAGCACCCCAAAACACGTAGTTCCCATGCTGAGTTACAGGACTTTTTTTCTGTTTAAACATGCATAGGATTGCAGGCTTTGTTTTCCAAAAATTTGGATGGGAGAGTGCTACTCCCTCTCCAAATGTTTGGAAAACTGAAAATCTCATAGCAGATCTGTATTCAGTGTAAACTGACCCTGTTCATGTGAGCGTTGGTGAACATACATTTTAAAAAAGCAACCATCTCCCCAAATTAGAGGAGGTGCCCTTATTGGCTCCCCCATTGCATCTGAAATTGGGGATGTTGTAAGGACTATGAGGTAGCTCCCTTGAATACTTAAAGCATGCTATATAGATGTAAACTGGTGGCAGTAGCTATGGCCCTTGACCCTAATTCTGCCCCCCCTTCAGAAAAATAAATAAATTCCAAATCATGGAGATTTTGGGTTTCTCCCACCCAAGAGGCTTAACACTTGTGGATGAACCTGAGCTGCCAAATTTCAATGTCTGTAGAACATAAACCTTTACAATGTAGATATGTGGATATTCAACTATTGCAGTACCAGTTTCAGGTTTTTGAGGGCCTTTGGGCAAAATACCTGCAGTGTTCCTCCCTCGCTCCTCAGTGAGTCTACCTTCTTACTAACATTGTCACCAATTGCGCCTCCTCCTCCTCCTCCTCCATATTATTACTACCATATATTACTACTATACTACTGCTTGCTTGCCAGGCACAGGGCCAGTGAGCAAATAGCGGCATCTACTGCTCCTTCTTCCTTCTTATCACTTCCATTTCCTGGACCAAAGTGAGAGGCAGGTGAACAAGCAGGTTGCCATGGTGAAGAGGAACAGCAGCTCCAGCAGCTCTTGTCTGTGGGCCCCTGTTGGGGTGTGGGCCCTCAGCAGGTGCCCAACCATGCCTACCCTTGATGCCAGCCCTGAACTATTGCTCTGAATTGCAGAAGGACCTTCTTATGGTTCCATAATATGGCATTTTTTCCTGAGGGCCAAACCATATATTTAACCTTAACATGGAGCCATCAACAAAAATGGAAGACATGCCTCTAGTTTCCCCTGCCTGCCCCTGTATAACCTCTAGTAGAACCTAAGTGTGCCCTGACATCACTGTGTTTCGCATGTGTGTGTTTATGTCTATGTATGTGTAGGAAGCAGAACATTTGGAAGTCAGCACATGTAGGTAAAGGCTGTTTTCAGATGGAGGACACACCTCTAACAAGAAAGCATTGTGCAGCAATTCTTTTTTTCCTTAACAGGATAATATAGAGGATAAAATGGAGAGGAAGAAGACCATATGTATCAGCTGCCTTGGGTTCCTTGCAAGAAGGGAAAAGGCAGGATATAACGTAATAATAAAATAAACAGATTTACCAAAGTAAGGGAAGAAACAGAAGAAGCTGTGGGAAACCACAGGATGGCTACGAGTGGAAGACAATGTTGTCTGGGTCCTCCATAAAATTCTTTGAATGAGGCAGGGTTGTAGCACCATAAAACCCTCATCTTGAAGCGCCCCCAAACACAGAGCTGTCATTTTCAGCTGCAATCATGCATTTAGGGTAAGGCTAACCTTGGCCTGCATTGGACTTTTTTTTTTTTGACTTGTAGAATTTTGGTATATCATTCTCCACCTCCTCTGAATATAAGATAAAATTATTTATACGCTATAAAGCCGGGGTGGGCAACATGTAATCCACAGGCTGCAGGCACCCTCAAGCTAATTTTTTGGTCCCCACTGCCTCCCCCACTGCACTGCTGAATTGGCTGCCAAAATTCAGCGATGCAGTGGCAGGAAAAGAAAAACACCAATTTCCCTTCAAAGCAAAATCACACTCCTGGAAGTGTAGAATTTTGGTGGCAAATTCGGCAATTCGGCAGCACATGGCAGTTCCTTCCTGATGGGTTCTGAGGCGTGTTTGCAGAATTGGCTCCTGGACCTACAGAAGCTGCTGCTATAAGGCATTCTAGCACTGATGTTCAGGATCACTAGTCCTTGGTATCTGTGAAAGTGAGTTGAGGAACCTTATATTACCTGAAACTGTGACCAGATGATACTACAGTATAAAAAATAGCTTAATTACAAGAGTGCAAACCAATATTCATATTTACCATGGGGTTTTTTTTTGGTACATATATTTATTGATTTGCCTAATCTGTTCTCAGTGCAACATTTGAGTTTTATGGGCCAAAAAATGAAGTTTCCTTTGCTGAATTCTGACAGTGGGATGAGTATGTATTTCCTTTTGTAGTCAAAGTATGTTTTCAAGAGTTTTATCTTCTAACGTTTTATGCATTCACATGAATCAAGTTAAGCTGGGATATTGCAAATTCAGATTCTACTTGATGTGACATGCTTTCATTTTACTCATTTTTTTAAAAAAAATCTGTAATAATAATCTTGTAAGGAAAGAGTCTGAAAAGCCAATTATTTCTTCGACTTTCTTCTGAAGTTTTCATTAAAATGACAGAAGATGAATAGCCTTTGCCTCCGGGCAAAAAATTAATAATATCTTGATTACCATATGACTGGCCTCTTTGGAAATCTGAAAGTAATTCTTCGACAACTGCAATTTGAATTAATTAGAAATCTTTTCTTTCTTAAAAAAAGCTACAGTCATATGCATACTTATCTGGGAGCAAGCACCATCAAACACCATTGGTCTTCCGTCTGAACAAACATGCATATGATTGCGCTGCTAAACTGCTGCAGAACAGAAGTGGGTAGATCTCACTACACTCTGGCATCTTTTAAGGCTTACAATTGAGGTCAGCTCAATCTTATGATTGAGGTCAGCTATACGTGTTACATGGCAAACATAATTGCTTCATCTCCACTGGTGTTATACTACTGTTTCCTGAAGCTGTAGGCCAGTGCAGAATTCTGATCAGGTGATAACCAATGGGCACATCCTGAGAATCATATTTCAGCTTAAAAAACCAAGATATGAATGAATCTTGGGCCTTGCATACAGTCATTTAGCTCCTTCCTTTGCACAAGTGAGTGGACAAGCCAGGAAGTCTTCAGTTTATAGTTTCCTGTTACGTCTGAACTGGGAAACTAAAACCGTCTATAGGCCAATAGAGAGGGAGCCAACCTAACTTCCCTGGGGAGGGAGTTCTGCCACTGGGACACCGCTACACAAAAGGCCCACTGTCTGTATCCCCAACAGCCTCACTTCTCTAGGAGGTGGGGCACATAACAGAAATGGCTACAATTGCTTCACTGCCCTCCAGCTCTGTGTTTTTTTTTTTAACCGTGTTCCTCACTGTATGGGACTCCGGGGTTATGAAAATGGCATTGTTTAGATAGAAGCAGCATATGTTCAGAAGCTCGTGATCAATTCTGAGCTGAACAGCGAATTCATAAAATGGTGGTCCATGCTTGTTACAAAGCTAGGCATTACGAACAGGTGAAGTTCGACCAGTGAGCCACCTCCATATGAAATTAATTGTGACCAGAAGCCTGTAGAACCTGGGGTAGTCATTGCCCTCTGTGAACCTCTAAGAGAGCAGTCTTATGGCCACTAGACAGTGTCTAGAGGGCTACAGGATTTGTTGGTTTCTGGGAACCGAGCTCGGACCCAGTGCTCTAAGCTCGGTTCCCAGAAACTGCACTCCCTGCCCCTGTAGGCAGTGCGGTTCTCGCTGGTCTCTGCACTCGGAAAGAGAGTGCGGAAATGGAGTGTGGAGAGGGCAAAAAGGGGGCATTCCCGGGGGTGGGAAGAGGCCACAGAAGCTTTGTTACGAAACTTCCTATGCGCCATGCAGCCTCCCACTCTGAAGCCTGCCTGCTAGACAGCCAAAATCAGCTGCCTAGCTACAAAAGCAGGGCAACTTTGGAGGTGGCTGACTCTTCCAATAGGATTGCACCCTAAGTAACTGTGAACAACCAGGAAGTGAACCCCTCTGTTTCCCTTCTCCTGATGTTGCTCTGAAACTGTCTATTCTGCACCTTGTGTGTCTGACCCTGCACCACGAAAACTTGAGTTTCCTCCCATTGGGAGTAGGTCTCCAAATATTGCCTTGCCATTACCTGAGCAGCACCCGTACTCTTGATTTTGCAAACCCTAATTCCCTGCCTTCATCTTCCCTTGCTCTAGGAATCACAAGGAACTAAGATGCCAGTTCAAGTTTAAGGGTAGTGGTCTAACTAATCCTATCTTCTTGTAATTATGTTTGGTAAAACAAAGCTTGTGTTCTTTATGCTTAAGCTTTGTCTCTGTTTTTGAGACAATTTCCCCACTGCTTCTAGTCGAGCGTACAATCTGCCATTGGTGCACCCTGCTTCTGCCCAAGAACCCTGTATCTCTGCCAGTCAAATATATGAATACAGATGGATGTTTACATCTGCACACGTGTTCTCAAACCTGTACAAATGTAGGGTACGGATTGCACAGAGAGCCTACGCATTCTCCTGTTCCAGCCTGCCCACACTCTGAGATCATCAGAAGAGGCCCTTCTCACCTGTGTGCTGCCAAGGGCGGTTAGGCTGGTTAGTATAAGGGGGAGGGCCTTTTCAGCAGTTGCCCCACACCTCTGGAATCAGCTTCCATCAGGCATTTGTCAGACCCCTTCTTTGCAGGTCTTCAGGAAGGCTCTGAAGACCCACTTGTTTTTGCTGGCCTTTTCATAGGCTGCAAGTTTATTGGTGTTATCTGTTTTATTGGTGGTATCTGTTTTTATACTGTTTTCATAATATTTCATCTAATATTTATTGATTGCTTTTCTATTTCTTTTATATAATTATGTATTGTTTTTATCTTGAATGCTGCCTTGACGGGGTTCTACCCTTAAAATTGTCCTAAAAATAGTTTAAAATAAATAAGTACGGTAAATTTCCAACTTGCATGTTCAAACATTCTGGGCAGAAGAGTCGATCAATGCATGATCAGGCATGGGGCCAACAGGGAGGACCATGCTATCTTACCCTTGGGTTAATTACCCCAGATTAGTCATCGTAATGGCGCTGCTGTGGCAGAAGCAGAATGGTGAGGTAAAAACACAGCACAGCTCTTAAAAGCTCTAAATTATAATTCTTTAGTAAAGAAGAAATGCATTGACAGTCTTCCTGGAACCAAGTAATGAGGTGGCCTGGCAAACCTCCCTGCAATGTACTTGGATCAAGGCCTCCTAAAATGATCTCAAAGAAAAGAAAGGTTCACCCAATTTAAATCCTATTGATTGTAACACACATGCTTGGATATTTCCTACTTAAATCAGTGGGACTTAAAAAGCGCGTAGCTTTGGTTGGAGTATGTCCAGACCAGGATTGACATACACCCCTCAAGACACAGGATATATAAGAAACAGCCTTATACTGGTCCATCCATCCATTATGTTCCCACAGCGGAGCTCTTTAGCCATCTTAACTTAAAGCAGAATGAAAACAGAGTTTCTCTGCTTGCAGTACGTCATCCAGCGATGTCCTTCCCCATTGTTAAGATCTTCCTATAATGTTTACTCACCAGTAAATCCTGTTCCGTTGAGGTTCTCAGCAATGTTGAATTAAATGTTTCCTCCTTGGGAGATTCAGTCTGTTGTATTGCTTCCTGAGGAGCACAGATGGGGGATTAGTGATGAATAGCCTCTCTTAATTACCCTTTGTCAGTTTCTGTTGGTGTGGGGGAAAGGTTTTAATTACTGATTTCCTGATTATTATTATTTGTTTCCCTTTTCATACAAAGTAGCACTATTTTACTATTTAAAAAAAAGAAAGGAGAAAAATAAAGAGGAATCTGCAGGAACTGACAATGGAATCATTAAGATATGTCATTCTAGGGGAATACAATAGTCATCACTAGCTATGCTCATCAGGAAGCAATAAGACAAAGAGGAAGTGTTTAATTAAAGGCACAGGAGGCCATAAAAGTCTCAATAGTGCTTTGTCTATACTAGAAAGGCTGGTGCTACAATTAAATTATATAACAAAATAGAACAAAATAGTCACCACAAAGCAGGTCTGAAAAAACATGGAAGGACAACCCTGGAAGGCAACAGGCTGACAACAATATCAACTGGATGCTCTGTAAAAAGTGAGTGAACAAATGATGGCAATTGCAGAGCAAAGGGCTAGTGTGGAAGATAACTTGCAGGAGGCTCTCCAAAGTTTAACTTTCAGCCCAGCTACTAGAGACACTTTACCCAGAATTGTCAGAGATTTAACCTGGGATCTTCTAGATGCAAAGCATGTGCTATACCACTGAGCCATGGCTCCTGTCCTAAGATGAGGCATGAGCTGATGTGTCATGATGACACTTTCTAAAAGATGACAATACAGCAGAAAATCCTGAAGAAACCTTTCACAGTGTGTTTAAATTAGAACGTAAGTAAAGAAAGGCAATGGCTTGTGTGTAGTAGGGTTATTGCCTTCCAGAGAATGGGAGGGTTTGGGAATGGTAAGTTTTCCTTTGCACACGTTTAGGTGAGGATAGTCAATATGGTGCCCACAGCCACCTTTCTGGGCACCTGCTAAGGTGCCTCCTCTACCCCCTTTCCCTTTTTCTTTTTTAAATTAACAAAATTTCCTACAGGCAGCTGGGATCACTTCAAAGCAATGTGAGGACCTCCAGCTGCTGTCATCTTACTTTCCCATAAATGCCTCTGGGCAGTTTTTTGGGCAGGTAACTTGTCCTTTGTGACTAGCCATGCCTCCCATGGCAGCCATTTTATGGTGGTGCCCAGGACAGTTTCTCAAATTGCCATCTGTGCCCACAGGGCCCAAAAGGTTGCCTCCCCCTGGCTTAAGGCACAGTGAAGTGCGTCAGATGGGAAGAAACGTGGAGGAACAAAGAGATGGGAAGTGGTGAAGCTGCGGGAAACAACAGAGGGTGGCTGCAGCCGGAACACGTTAAGATGTGGGATTGCGAAGGAGCAGGGAAATATTTGCAGTTAGCTGGTGTCCCCCACTCATTGGCGAACCAGGTCCAAGATCTAGACAGAGTAGAGCAGGGGTGGGGAGCCTCTTTGAACCCGAGGGTCAATTTGGAGTGGCTCATGAGTGGTGGGTGGGGCTGAAGGAAAACTGGGTGGAGCCAAAGACAAAAGGAATGGGGCAAAAAAATAAATAAATCCAGCACAATTTAGCTTAAAGCTTCTACTGCCAGTAACTAAGCCTTGGAGGCATTTCACCTTTTAGAATGGGGAAAGAACTGGAGAAAAGCCAGGAAACCACCAAACTATCAGTGGTTGGGAGAAAGGTGGTGAGGCCAGGGGAAGAGGATGTGGCCATTTGGGGAACCCCGGAGGGCTGGATTTGGCCCCCAAGAGGCCCAGATTTGGCTCCTGGGCCTGAGGTTTCCCAGTGTTGAAGCAGAGCCTTCATCCAGTGGTGCCGTTAGGGTAGGACTTTGGGGAAGAAGTCCAGGGCACCACTCAAAGGAAAGAGCAGGGGCACTCCCAAATGCAACAGGGCAGACATAGTACATTTTGAAGTAATACACATTACCATCTGAAGAGGGGGACCCCTATGACTAAGCTGCCTGAGCAATGGCTAAATTGCCAGAGGACTGAGATCTGTTGGAGGGGCCCTCCTCTGTGTCCCCCCTGTGTGAGACATACGCTAAGGTGGGACATGGGAGAGGGCTTTCTTTGCTGTGGCACCCCGGTTGTGGAATGCCCTCCTCTTGGAGGCCCGATTGGCATTTACATTGGTTTCATTTTGGTGCCAAGTAAAAACATGGCTTTTTACCAGAGCCTTTGAGGGCTAAATGCATTCCCTAAAGTAACACACAATTTTTAACCGTTTTATTGTTTTAGATTTTAAATTGGTATTAGCTTGCTTAATGGTTTAATATGTTTTTAGCTGTTTAAATTGTTTATTGTTTTATAATGTTTAAATCGATTTTATCTGTACGTCGCCCTAAGATCTTAATGAAATAGGGCAGGATACAAATGTTTTAAATAAAAATAATTAAATAGATACCAATAGAGGTGTTTAAAAAAGAGCACATCCTTGTTTTCATCCGGGATATATTGGAGGGTGTGCAAATGCTCTGGAGCTAGGCCTGCTCATTGCTCTTTATTCCACTGACCCGTCTTGAAAAGGGTCAAGCCTCTGCAATCCAGAGAGCCAAGGAGAGGGGACCCCCCTGCACCTACTCCCACAAGGCAGGTCCTGTGGCCACAACGGCAGTCCCTGGTAAAACCCATACAGAAGTATTGCACTAAAGGCAGCTTCAAGCATGTAGCTGCCACACTGAACATTTGTTTTTTGATGTGTGCAATGTTCGCCTCCATCGGGGTTTGTGTTCAAGCCAAGTCCCTTTCCTCCCCAAATTCTCTTTCAGCAGCATGTTACTTTAAGCAAATGACCAGGAAAAGGTGCTTTGAACACATGCTGGAGTGGGTTGTGTGGGAAGCAGCCCAAACCTGCTTGCCTTTAGCATGGCAAGCGTGCATGTGAAGCCGCTCCAACTGACTGAAATCATATGTATTTCATTTCATTTTTTATTTATTGCTCATATGTCTAGACAAAAACTCTTGAAGAAGCTTGGGGTAAAAATCAATTGAAACAGCAATCAAAAGGAATAAAAATCAATGCCACATTGTAATAAATGACATAAAAATAGAATCAAAGTATCGGATATATCGCCATAAATCAGGAGGAAGAATAAAACTGCCTCTTAAAAAAGCCGTGTTAGGCCAAACATCATCCAGAAAAGGACTGAACAGCTGTTCACACAACTGTTCGCTTACCCACACTCAATGGTTGACCATGGGTTCTTGTTGAACCATGGGTTAGCGTGTTGTTTGACCCAGGACTAGAGATGTGCGAACTCATGCTTGTCCGGGTTGTCCTGATGCCCACCCAGCCCCTGCCCCCACTCAGCAGCCCCTGGACCACACCTGAGCCCCCCCATGCTTGGTGAGAAGCCCATACTCACCTCAGCAGTCTTGTCAAGCTCTGCGGTCGCCATTTTTCAAAAAATAAAATGGCGACCGCAAAAATGCACACGTTTTTGTATGAGCAAAATGCGCATTTTTGCAAATGTGCATATTCTCACGTGCGAAGTGCACATTTTTCCAAAGGCAAGCATTAGCGTGTGTGCAAAAATGTGCACTTTTTTGAAAATGCGCATTTTGCGCATATGCAAATATGCGCATTCACAAAATGCACATTTTCACATACATGACTATACACATTTGCAAAAACGTGTGCACAAATATGCGTATTTTTGTGATCGCCATTTTATTTCTAAAAAAATGGCCACTGCGAAATTCGGCAAGGCCTCCAGGGTGAGTGCAGCCATTCGCCGAGCACAGGCAGGGGCATGCAGGGGTAAGGGATCAATGAGCAGGGCTCGGGGGTGCAGGCAGGAGTGGATCTGTCGGATTCCCTGACTGAATCAGGTGCCTGTGCCATCTCTACCCAGGACATTTTCCTAGGGATGTCAGAGAATTCCGCCATGGATCTCGGGGAGGCCGAATGCCAGCGCATTTGGCCCCCCAAAATCGGTGGTGGAACGGTCTGCCCCCCCCACCCCCCCGGGATGAGACTTACCTGGGGTGGAACTTCCTGGCAGCGGCGGCGGTTTGGTGGCGGTTTGGCGGCGGCTGCAGCGGCTGCAGCGGCCGGTCTTCTCACTGGCTGCCGCCGCCACCATTTCCCGGTTTAAAAAAACAAACAAACAAAAAAAGTGATAGGCTAAGTAAAACTTTACATAGCCTATCACGGCTAGATTTAAAAAAACACCGTGATAGGCTATGTAAATGTTTACGTAGCCTATCACGGCTGACTAAAAAACAACAACCCCCCCCCACGCATATGCAAATGGCGGCGCCCATGGGCGCCGCCATTTGCGTTCCTTATTTTGGCACGTCTTAGTCTACTTAAACATTTATGTAGACTAAGACGGCGAAAATAAGGGGAACGCAAATAGCGTAGATGCTACGCTATTTGCGTTCCCCTTATTTTCGCCGTCTTAGTCTACATAAATGTTTACGTAGACTAAGACGTGCCAAAATAAGGAACGCAAATGGCGGTGCCCATGGGTGCTGCCATTTGCATACATGCTTTTTTTTTTTTAATCGGCCGTGATAGGCTACATAAACATTTACATAGCCTATCACGGCTGACTGCAGGGACGCAAACGGCGGCGGCTATGGCCGCCACCATTTGCGTCCCTGCTAGCCAGTGGCCGGATGTCCGGCTGCTGGCGGAGCCAGCCAGCGGCTCCGCAGAATCGCTGTGGAGCACAGCCGGCCGGCCAGAATTCCGGGGGGGGGGGGAGGAGGAACGGAGAGCCTCCCCCCTGTCCAGGATTCTGGGGGGAGGGACGGAACGCCTCCCCCCCACCATCAGCATAATCCGCGAAAGGTAAGTACCTTTCGTACATCCCTACATTTTCCACAAGTTGGCTTGTTAACCATGCAGTTAAACACTCTGAACAACCCAACAACAAACCATGGGTTCTCAAGGTGGCTTGTTCGAGAAAAATAAAACACACTGCATGGTTAACAACACGCTAACCCACGGTTCAACAAACAACCCATGGTTCAATAACAATCCACATTCAACCACTGAGTGTGGGTTAACATGCTGTGCGGAACTCAGTCTCTGTTTTGCTAAAAGTTGGCCAGGTAAACTTTGCTGGCCATGCGGTTCTTCAGCTGTGGTCCCACCATTAGTAAAGCTCTAAGTCTTACTGTCTCATGCTATACCTCGGAGGATTTGTGGGGCTGGGGGCTTGTCACAAGGTCTCCTCAGAAGATTGTAGTGTCCAGGGAGTGATATATGGGGGCAGACACTCTTTCAGATAACTAGGACCTGAAGGCTAGACGTGATGTCACCATGCATACTTTAGAGCTCCTACTGCTGATTGGTCAAGTGGAATGGTGAAGCCATTATGTAAATAAAGAAAACCCTGCTGAATCAAATCAGAGGTCTTGCTAGTCCAGGGGTGTTGAACCACAGGCCTGTGGGCCAAATCTGGCCCATCTGGGGCCCCAGTGTGGTCCTCCAGGGTTCCCAGAGGGACACCTCCCTTTTCCCCAACCCCCAGTTGTTTTGTGGTCTCCCATTGTCCCCCAGCAACTGGTAATCTAGAGGCATAAGTGATTTAACTTCATATTGTCCTGTCCCCAAGAGGCTGGAAAGAATGAGACTCTGAGAAATCATTCCCAGCTGAACCACTCTGATCTGATTCCAGAAGGCACCATTTTATTTCTGCCTGGGTTGTCAGGTTTTCCAGTGAGCTCATGATCACGCCTTCAATCATGCCTTCAATATCCAGCAGCCGTAATAAAAAAAAATCGAAGGATTAACTAAGCTTGTACCAAAGCCAAATTTGCAACCTATATCTCATGAGTCCCAACCCAACGCTAATTGCTTTGAAGATGAAGAGGACATTTTCATAAGTGTGAGAAAACCGATTTTAATAAGCAAAGTATCCATAGTCTGACAGCAGACCACTATTGCCCTTGAATAACATTTTCCGCCATATTCCACCAGACATGGGGGGGGGGGGGGAGAATGCATTGCAATGGTACTAACAATTAGCTATACTTGGCAAAAGGGAATGAAACAACAGCTCTGCTGGTAGATGAAATCATAGAACCTCAAAGAATACTGTATAAATTAAACAGAGTAGATGTAAGTTTATGTGAATGGAGCTCATAACTTCAGTCCCTTTGCACCTGCAAAGTGAATGTTTGCATCCTTCTGGGTTTACACAGTTCCAGTAAAAATCTTGCTAGTTGGGGAAGGCAAGTCAGTGCTGGCAATATGAAATGTTTCATCACATCAACAGCCAGGTTTGAAGGATGAGGTATATTTTTTTAAAAAACCTATGAATCAGTATATTTAGAGGTTGATTAGCTTTTGTTGTTCAGTCGTTCAGTCGTGTCCGACTCTTTGTGACCCCATGGACCATAGCACACCAGGCCTTCCTGTCCTGCGCTCTCTCCCGGAGCGTGCTCAAGTTCATATTCATTGCATCCGTGATGCTATCTAGCCATCTCATCCTCTGCCGTCCCCTTCTCCTTTTGCCTTCAGTCTTTCCCAGCATCAGGGTCTTTTCCAGGGAGTTTTCTCTTCGCATTAGGTGGCCAAAATATTGGAGCTTCAGCTTCAGTATCTGTCCTTCCAATGAGCACTCAGGGTTGATTTCCTTTAGGATGGACTGATTTGACCTCCTTGCAGTCCAGGGGACTCGTAAGAGTCTTCTCCAGCACCACAGTTCGAAAGCATCAATTCTTCGGCGCTCAGCCTTCCTTATAGTCCAGCTCTCACAGCCATACATTACTACTGGGAAAACCATAGCTTTGATTAGATGGACCTTTGTCGGCAAGGTGATGTCTCTGCTTCTTACTATGCTGTCTAGGTTGGCCATAGCTTTCCTCCCAAGGAGCAAGTGTCTTTTAATTTCATGGCTACAGTCACCGTTTGCGGTGATCTTGGAGCCCAAGAAAGTAACATCTGTCACTGCTTCCATTTCTTCCCCTTCTATATGCCAGGAAGTAATGGGGCCAGATGCCATGATCTTCGTTTTTTTAATGTTGAGTTTCAAACCAGCTTTTGCACTCTCCTCTTTCACCCTCAACAAGAGGCTCTTGAGACCCTCTTCGCTTTCTGCCATTAGGGTGGTATCGTCTGCATATCGGAGGTTGTTGATAATTCTCCCAGCAATCTTAATTCCAACCTCTGATTCATCCAACCTGACATTTCTCATGATGTACTCTGCATATAAGTTAAATAAGCAGGGTGACAATATGCAGCCTTGTCGTACTCCTTTCCCAATTTTGAACCAATCGGTTGTTCCATGTCTGGTTCTTACTGTTGCTTCTTGACCCTCGTACAGGTTTCTCAGGAGACAGGTAAGGTGGTCTGGTACTCCCATCACTTTAAGAATTTGCCAGAGTTTGTTGTGATCCACACAATCAAAAGCTTTAGCGTAGTCAATGAAGCAGAAATAGACGTTTTTCTGGAATTCTCTTGCTTTCTCCATGATGCAGCAAATGTTGGCGATTTGATCTCTAATTCCTCTGCCTCTTCGAAACCCAGCTTGTACTTCCGGTAGTTCTCGGTTCGCATACTGCTGAAGCCTAGCTTGTAGGATTTTGAGCATCACCTTGCTGGCATGTGAAATGAGTGCAATTGTGCGGTAGTTTGAACACTCTTTGGCGTTGCCCTTCTTTGGAATTGGAATGTAAACTGACCTTTTCCAGTCTTGCGGCCATTGTTGAGTGTTCCAAATTTGTTGGCCTATTGAATGCAGCACTTTAACAGCATCATCTTTTAGGATTTTAAATAGCTCAGCTGGAATACTGTCATCTCCGCTAGCTTTGTTGTTAGTAATGCTTCCTAAGGCCCACTTGACTTCACTCTCTAGGATGTCCGGCTCAAGTTCAGTGACCGCACTATCATGGCTATGAGGGACATTCAGATCTTTCCTGTATAGTTCTTCTGTGTATTCTTTCCACCTCTTCTTAATCTCATCTGCTTCTGTTAGGTCCCTGCCTTCTTTGTCCTTTATCATGCCCGCCTTTGCACAAAACGTTCCCTTGAGATCTCCAATTTTCTTGAAGAGATCTCTAGTCTTTCCCATTCTGTTGTTTTCCTCGATTTCTTTGCATTGTTCATTTAAGAAGGCCATCTTGTCTCTCCTTGCTATTCTCTGGAACTCTGCGTTCAGTTGGATATATCTTCCCCTTTCTCCCTTGCTTTTCGCTTCCCTTCTTTCCTCAGCTACTTGTAAAGCCTCATCAGACAGCCACTTGGCTTTCTTGCATTTCTTTTTCTTTGGGATGGATTGAGTTGCTGCCTCCTGAACAATGTTACGGACCTCCGTCCATAGTTCCTCAGGCACTCTGTCTAATCCCTGAAATCTATTCCTCACCTCCACTGTGTATTCATAAGGGATATGATTTAGGTCATAGCTGAATGGTTTAGTGGTTTTCCCGACGTTCTTCAATTTAAGCCGAAATTTTGCAACAAGAAGCTCATGATCTGAGCTACAGTCAGCTCCAGGTCTTGTTTTTACTGACTGTATAGAGCTTCTCCATCTTTGGCCGCAAAGGACATAATCAATCTGATTTCGATATTGACCATCTGGTGATGTCCATGTGTAGAGTCGTCTCTTGTGCTGTTGGAAAAGAGTGTTTGCTATGATCAGCGTGTTCTCTTGGCAAAACTCTATTAGCCTTTGTCCTGCTTCATTTTGTACACCAAGGCCATGCTTGCCTGTTATCCCGGTGATTTCTGGACTTCCTACTTTAGCATTCCAATCCCCTATGATGAAGAGGACATCTTTTTTTGGTGTTAGTTCTAGAAGGTGTTGTAGGTCTTCATAGAACCGATCAACCTCAGCTTCTTCGGCATCAGTGGTTGGGGCATAGACTTGAATTACTGTGATGTTGAATGGTTTGCCTTGGATTCGTACTGAGATCATTCTGTTGTTTTTAAGACTGTACCCCAGGACTGCTTTTCCCACCCTTTTGTTGACTATGAGTGCTACTCCATTTCTTCTAAGGGATTCTTGCCCACAATAGTAGATATGATGGTCACCTGAATTAAATTCGCCCATGCCTGTCCATTTTAGTTGGCTGATTCCCAAGATGTCGATGTTCAATCTTGCCATCTCATGTTTGACCACCTCCAGCTTACCTTGATTCATTGATCTGACATTCCAGGTTCCTAAACAATATTGTTCTTTACAGCATCGGATTTTCTTTTCACCACCAGACACATCCACAGCTGAGTGTCCTTTCAGCTTTGGCCCAGCTGCTTCACTCTTTCTGGCGCTACTTGGAAATACCCTCTGCTCTTCCCCAGTAGTATATTGGACACCTTCCGACCTGAGGGGCTCATCTTCTGGTGTCATCTCTTTTAGCCTTGTGTTACGTTCCATGGGGTTTTCTTGGCAAGAATACTGGAGTGGGTTGCCATTTCCTTCTCCAGTGGACCACATTTTGTCAGAACTCTCTGCCATGACCTGTCGGTCTTGGGTGGCCCTGCACGGCATAGCTTATGGCTTCACTGAGTTACACAAGCCCCTTCGCCACAACAAGGCAGTGATCCATGAAGGGGGGTTGATTAGCTGGCTTAGTGTTAAAAAGAAAGATAACATGTTTTCATATATTAGGGGCCACTGCTCCATGTGTTCAATCAGTAGGGATGTCCATCAGTGGGAAATCTGGCCCTTTTTGTGCTTGCAGGATTTCCATGGCACCTTCTTAGCTTGCATTTGTAAGCCGATCTGCAGGTTTCTTCCTGAAATCTGGAACTTTTCCATTAAAAAAAAAAAAAAAATCCTCATAAATATGATATCAATTCGTGCAATTTGCAATCTGCATAAATTTTGGCTGCAATTTGTGCACATTATGGGTGAAATCTGGAGAAATTATGCAAAATGCAGCTGCAATTGGTGCAAATGGTTATTTACATAAATAATAATTTTAAAAACTGAAAATCTGCAAACTGGCCAGACTTGATGCAGACTGAGTCAGGCCAGCTCATGGGAAAACGAGCAGAAGTCTGGGGGGCCACGTTGCCCCCAGACAGATTCCTTCAACATCACTAGTATTCAGTCAATGCGCCATCACTGCTGCATGCTCTTCCCCCAACCTTTGCACCAGGGCCCCCACCTGGTCCTACACATTCAATGGCTATGCATTGATTGGGGGGCAGAGCATACCAGCCCCTCCACTAGTGATGCATGCATCATGTTTTGGTTTTTCATTTTAACGCAAGCGTACCATATTCGCACTTCCCAAACCTACACATGAACTGGAACGCGCTGAAACATCAATATTCATACTTTCTCAAATTTTGTGATGCATTTTGCAGGGGCACAACATATATATATATATGACTAAGTAGCAACGGTAAGAACAGACCATGGAACAACGGGCTGGTTTAAGATTGGGAAAGGAGTACGGCAGGGTTGTATACTCTCACCCTACCTATTCAACCTGTATGCAGAACACATCATGTGATGTGCTGGGCTTGATGAATCCAAGGCTGGAGTTAAAATCGCTGGAAGAAACATTAACAATCTCCAATATGCAGATGATACCACTTTGATGGCTGAAAGCGAGGAGGAGCTAAGGAACCTCATGATGAAGGTGAAAGAAGAAAGTGCAAAAGCTGGGTTGCAGTTAAACCTCAAAAAACGAAGATTATGGCAACCAGCTTGATTGCTAACTGGCAGATAGAGGAAGAAAACGTGGAGGCAGTGACAGACTTCGTATTTCTAGGCGCAAAGATTACTGCAGACGCTGACTGCAGCCAGGAAATCAGAAGACGTTTACTTCTTGGGAGGAGAGCAATACCAAATCTTGATAAAATAGTGAAGAGCAGAGACATCACAGTGACAACAAAGGTCCGCATAGTTAAAGCAATGGTATTCCCCGTAGTAACCTATGGCTGAGAGAGCAGGACCATAAGGAAGGCTGAGCGAAGGAAGATAGATGCTTTTGAACTGTGGTGTTGGAGGGAAATTCTGAGAGTGCCTTGGACTGCAAGAAGTCCATACTCCAGGAAATAAAGCCAGACTGCTCACTTGAGGGGATGATATTAAAGGCAAAACTGAAGTACTTTGGCCACAGAATGAGAAGACAGGATACCCTGGGGAAGATGCTGATGCTAGGGAAAGTGGAAGGCCAAAGGAAGAGGGGCCGACCAAGGGCAAGGTGGATGGATGATATTCTGGAGGTGACGGACTCTACCTTGGGGGAGCTGGGGGTGGCGACGGCCGACAGGAAGCTCTGGCGTGAGCTGGTCCATGAAGTCACGAAGAGTCGGAAGTGACTGACCGAATAAACAACAAAGATAGATAGATAGATAGATAGATAGATAGATAGATAGATAGAATGGGGGAAATGCCCACAAGAATACATTGGGAAAAGTGTGCACAAAACTGGATTATATTCAGGAAAATCACTTGCCAAAATGCATATCTTTAGAAAAGTACGTACAAAAATCTGTATATTTGGAAAGGAAAAGAAAAGGTTCCTCCTGTGCAAGCTCCGGGTCATTACTGACCCCTAGAGGGACGCCGCTTGCCTTCCCCAGTCGTGACTACCTTTCCCGCAGCAAGCTGGGTACTCATTTTACCGACCTCGAAAGGATGGAAGGCTGAGTCGATCTGAGCCGGCTACCCGAGACCTGGCTTCTGCTGGGATCAAACTCAGGTCATGGGGAGAGTTTCGGTTGCAATACTACCACGTACCACTCTGCGCCACATACAAAAATATGTACATTTAGATGTACGGTATGTATGCATTTTTGTGCAGACTCTCAGAAAAGAAATTTGTAAATTTATTTGGAAATGGCTGGGATGGAATGAACTTAAAGTAGGAAAAACGAGAAACTGCACAGAATCGAACCTGACAGATTAGTCCAGCCCTGCCCTGCGCAGGTGCTCACTGGATTCGTAGAGGAGTGCCAGTAATGTCTGAAAGGCCTACTTCTGTCTTGTGGTTCAGGCATGGGAATGTGTGCGGAGATGTCCCTCCATTCCAGGCTGTGATCTTGTCCAACTGCTCCAGACCGGAGGTTAAGGTTCAAAGGGCATTTACTGTTGTGACAGGAACCCCAGGCCCAACTCTTGGGCCACTTAGCCACTCCTCAGATTCTGAATGCAAGCCAGGGCCATCTGCCTGGGAGGTCTCATAGCCCTTGAGTCTACCAGGCCTGGATTCTACGGTGGAACTCCGCAAAGCGCTCTCTCTCTCTCTCTCTCTCTCTCTGAAGAAGAGGATTCTCCCAGGTTTTGAACCTGGGCAGGGCAGGTCAGGCTCTTTGGAGTCTGAATTAGGCCACCAGCACCCAAGGCAGTTCATTCTCCCCAGCAGAGGCAGCAGAGGGCACAACCTGTTGGCACTGGAATAGAAATGAAGCAACTCTCCACTGCTCAGTTCAGAATTGGCTCTCTATGAACTTTCTGGGCAAGCATTTTGGGGGGGAGGAAATCTGTTTCAACCAATTCTCTCCTGGCTTGTAATGCTGGCATGTGCATACATGTTGACGACATTGTATATGATTGTATTTGTTGCATTTTCTCCTGGGAAGTGTAGTTCTCACCACCTGTCATGGCTGAGAGCCAGTTGGAAACTCAACCCCTCCCTCCCCCCCCCCGCTGCCAAAAAATGCACATCTAGGAACAAGAGAGGGTTTTAGATCTGGAGGACACTTATCACATAAAACAGTTGCATGAAACAATCAAGAGAAATGACTAGGGATGTATGGGACATTCGTTTCAGTTAGTTTTTGATCAGGATTTACCCAGTTCATACCTTCCAGACCAAACACAGACTCGGACGCAATTTGCACTCCCAGGTCCGTACATTTCTGAGCTTGCTATATGATTGCAGGCCAAAAAAAATGTGTTTGACAGCATGTGCGCATTTAAAAAACGCACATAAAATTGTAGTTTTGGAAAATGCACACAAATACGCTTTAATCAATGCATACATTCCGCAGACGTGCACAATTAATGCATACATTTGGAAAAATTTGCATGAAAATGAGCATGAATTTTCAGGTGAAAAGACAAAAACAAAGCTCATAGTCTTGTACAGACTTGAGTCGGAATGAGGTTTGAGATGGAATTTGGAGAACTTGGGTGAGCTTGAGTTTTGCTGATTTGCACATCCCTAGAAATGCCTCAAAGAGAAAGAAGATGCTTGGCAAACCAAGTGAAGGGCTGCATATTCAGGTGATCTGGTCAGTCATGTTCATATAATCACCCATCATAGCTTTCTTATATGTAAGGATAACATGGCAGGATTTTTTTTTGCACACGTACCTATGTAGTTCATGTAGTTTCACAATGTGTTTCAACTAGGGCTTTCTCAAAAATAGGAAACTACACTGGCTGCCTATTTGCTACTGGGCCACGTTTAAGGTATTAGTACTAGTGTACAAAGCCCTAAACAACTTGGGACCAGGATACCTGAGAGAGCACCTTCTTCCTTGCCAACCTGCCCCGTCACTGAGGTCATCAGAGGGCGTGCTCCTGGTGGTTCTACATGGACCCATGGCCCGGCCAGAGTCCACCAGGAAAAGAGCCTTCAGTGTGGGGCCCCTTCCTGTGGAAATCCCTGGAGGTCAGGCAGGCGCCAATGTTGTGTTCCTTCCGCTGCCTCCTGAAGACTCTTGTCATTTGACCACCCGCGGTTTATTAAGTTTGGAACCTGTTATGTTTAAAATGTTTTAATTGTTTTAATATGGTGTTTTATTCTTTTATCTTGTTGTTTACTGCTCTGACATCTTTGATGTGGAGTGGTATATAAATATTGTAAATAAAAACATAAAAATAAAGAGCTGATATTAAAAGGCAACCTGATCAGTCAGGAAGCTGACTGTGGATGGGCAGAATCTCATTTTACATTCCAAGCCAGAGAAGGGAAGGGAACTGGGGAAGGGGACGGATGCTTGCTTCATAATATATCCGAGGGTTACGATCTGAAGGATCATTTCCTCCTGCCCAGACTCGAAGATCATCTTCAGAGGCCCATCTTCAGGAGCCCCTGCCAAATACGTTGAAGCAGGCGGCTACTAAAGAGAGGGCCTTCTCAGTGGCAGTGCTCTCATTGTGGAAGGAGCTCCCCAGAGAAGCTCACCTGGCACCTGCTTTGTGGTATTTTTGGTGCCAGGTGAGGAACTTTTTATTTCCCCAGGATTTGTAGTCCTTCCGTTTTGCTTTAAAGATGTTATTATGTTATTTATATTACATTTGTTGTTGTTTATTTGCTCAGTTGCTTCCGACTCTTCGTGACTCCATGGACCAGCCCACGCCAGAGCTTCCTGTCGGCCGTCGCCACCCCCAGCTCCCCCAAGGTCGAGTCCGTCACCTCCGGAATATCATCCATCCACCTTGCCCTTGGTCGGCCCCTCTTCCTTTGGCCTTCCACTTTCCCTAGCATCCGCATCTTCTCCAGGGTTATATTACATTACATTAATTATATATTATATTATATTATATTATAATTTATATTATATTATATTATATTATATTATATTATATTATAAATTTGCTTCTGTGGGCAGATTACAAGAAGTTGGAAAACCAAAATGCAATACAAACAGTTAAAAGTATCAACTACAATGCAAATATTTGAAGGAATAAAATACAATTCAAAAGTGCAAACACCACAGGAATAAATTAAGATATATAAGAACAGCCATAACAATCTAGAACTAGAACATTTTAGATCGTTATACTGCTGTTTTGGCTTTTTACTTTGGTTTCATTCAATTTCAGACTTTTAAATGTTTTATATTTTAGCACGTTGTATTTTGGGGTTTTAAGTTTTGGGAACTGCCCAGAGAGCTTTGGTTACTGGGTGGTATAGAAATATAGTAAATAAATGAATAAAAATAAATAAATGATGGCTTGGGACCACGCTACATCAAAGGCCACCTTCTCCCATATGAGCCTGTCTGGCTTCTAAGGTCACTGCGGGAGGCCTTTCTCAGTCCAGTCACCATTGGTGGTACATTTGATGGTGACATGAAAGAGGGCCTTCTCGGTGGCTGCTCCCACGCTCTGGGAGGTTGGCTCCCTCTCCGCTGCCCTTCTACTGGCAGGCAAAGCTATTTTTATTTAAGCCAGCCTTTGGCATGTAAGCTGGTCTGTTGGCTTGGGTGCTGTTTTTATTCTTTTATTGTTGTGGTTATTGTTTTAATTGTGCTTGTAATGTATTTGTTTTATGCATGTTTTAATTTGGTTTTTATTTTAAATGTCGGTTTTTATTGTTGTTAGCCGGCTTGAGTGTCATTTCTAGGTAGAAAGGCAGGGTTTCAATTATTTAAATCAACCAGGTCATTGTGGACTTTAGAGACCTCTCTCTAGCTTGGGACCCCTCAATGGGAGGCATCAAGCCAAGCCACCCCCCCACTTTAAATTCCCTGCAACTTTGCCTCTGTCCTTCCTCTGGCTCTGCTTGGGGGATATAGATGGCTCCGATCAGCTCTGTACTCCATTGGATCAATATCTACCTCCTCTGGGAGCTTTCCCAGAGACAGAGCCTGCATTTTTGGGAACCCGTCCTCTGGATTGGTGGTCTGGAACTTGTTTTTCCTGCTATTGAGTGATTCCAGCTGAAGG
The DNA here is from genome assembly GCF_057233095.1 of Heloderma suspectum. Classification (NCBI taxonomy): domain Eukaryota; kingdom Metazoa; phylum Chordata; class Lepidosauria; order Squamata; family Helodermatidae; genus Heloderma; species Heloderma suspectum. The sequence goes on along the minus strand of NC_139461.1, from coordinate 25,754,641 downwards.
CAGGGACTGCCATTTGGCTGAGCGCCTTGCAGCCTCACAGCTTTGCTGGAAAAGGACGCTCTTCACCCAACCCTGGTGCAGCTGTGCCAGGACACCAACAAAGCATCAGATGAGGCATGAGAACCACAGACCTTCTGCTTTCTCCAACCTGTTCCTTGTCAGTCTTCTAGCAGCCAGGTTCTGTTTTGAAGGCCCTACGGGCAGAATTCCCTCTTGCTCCTTGTGTGAGCAGCCTGTCATAAATACATGTTGTGGGCAACTCTCTAAGCTGCATAAGCTGGCTTCATCTCTTTGGAGAAAATGGGGCAATACCAATTCAAGTGTACTTCTGCAATGTAGGATTCTGTTCACATGGCCAAGATGAATGGTGTTAGGTTGGGTTGAATGGTAGCAAGATAAAGGTGAGTCCAGCTGCAAGCTAGATGCAACAGAGGCAATATTCCCCTGAATGCTTCACCATGTCCAAAACTGCACATAGATTCTCTGAACATGAAAAATGTGGTCATTTATATTGACCTTCACTAACTTGGTAAATCCTCACTGTATTTGTGGTATAAACATTTAGGTCTGCTTCCCCAGTACTCATCAACCTGGGATTTAAGATTGGCCAGGGAGGCTCTGCTTGTGGTGCCCTCTGTGGAGCTACCACACATGGCACAGCCTTCTCAGTGGTGGCACCCTGGATGTGGGGACTCCCTTCCAGTAGAGATTTAGCTGTCTGAATCTCTATTGTCATTCAGACACTAGCTAAAGATTTGTTTATTTGTTCCCTTACTGAGGATTGGCCTGTTCCTGATTGGTTCTGGCTCAGCTCATAAGTGGTATTGTAGCATACTCTTATTTGTGACTGTAACTGGTGTTTTATACTGAAACATTTCACATTTTAAAATCTTGTGTGTGTGTAATTTTTTAAATCTATAAATTGTAAATGTTTAAATTTTTGACTCTATAAATGCATTAACTGGATGTGCTACTGATGGACATTTGTTTTGTTTTGTTGTGGAGTTGCTGCATGATGCACATCACATTGCCTGCACATTGGTTAATTTATTCATGCATTCTTTGGGGGTATAGGCAAGTGTTTTATCTGTTCCAGTGAGAGTTCTTTATATTTTATTTGTGATTTTATGTTTATGTGTTGTACTGTTTTATATGGGCTGTTAGCCACCCAGAGCATCTTGGAAGGAAGGGCGGAATATAAATCAAATCAAATCAATCAGTCAATAAGGCAACAAACTTCTGAGTGCAGAATACCTCTTAAGGTGACTGTATGACCCCCATACCAAAAAGTGCACTCCACAGAGAAAGCCAGCATATTCCAGTAGTTTTCTGCATGGGGGATCAGATCAGTCCTTCATTTGAATATCCCCACCTGTAGTCTGAAATGGGACAGCCCTGACTGAGGTTTTGCAAACTCAATAAGAATTAGGCCATACAGAAAATACACTATTGAAGGTGTGAAGTGATTAAGTAAAACATTTTTAAAAAAATAATAATATATCCCCCGGTGTAGTTCATCACTCAGTGAAATCAAAGACAAAAATATTTTTGATTTAAAAAAGATATAGACATGATGGTGGTAGACTGGTGTTTGAAACTAGGGATGGATGCTTTAGTCTATTTCTGTTCCAAGTCAGTTTTGCATGTATTCATCCATAAGTCTGTTCTTTCCAGTGTCTGCATCAGTCTGAAATTAAAAAAAATTCACATGAAAATTCGTACTGATTTTCATATGCAGTTTTCCTTGATACACATATTTTGTTCTTAAATTCTCCCAACATATGCTGTTTGCATGCCACTTTCTGTAATAGACACATTTTTGCAGGCATGTTTTGCATGACAAAATTTGGAGAAGTGCACAATCCAGAGGATAACTGTATTCCAATCTGTATATTAGTCTGGGAAGTGGAATTAGGTTGGCTTGCTGACAATGTGGGCCAAACAAAATTCTTCCCCATCCCTAGTTAAAACCCAGGTCTGCTACAATTGTGCATCAAGTGGGGTGGGGCTGCAGCCTGCAGGCCTAATCCAGCCTGTGGAGGTTCTGCATCTGGCCCTCCACAGGCGCCACCCCCTCTGCCCTGCAAGCCATGACCCCTCCACAAGTCCTACCCCACCCTTATCGGGGCTTGTGGATGATGAGGGGAGAGAGATCTGATCACAGATTGGAGATAACAGCAGGGATTCCCTTGCACTGCTGCTTTGCTGTGCGCAGTGTTTCCCCTACCGGGAAAGCCCATGGGCAGCCATGTCTTGGCAAAGTGGCTGCATCCTATTAACGTCTCTATTGGGAAAGCGAATGGGATGTGACCAGCCCAGCTTCGCCCACTTCATTTCCTTCCGCCAGTGGGAAAGGCTGCACGCAGCAAAGCCTAGTCTCTGTCCCAAGTGCTGAGAGGTAGATCCACCCAGCACTTTGGCCCGGGATCAAATGATGACAGGTGGGCATGGCCACACTCATGTCAGGGGCATGGCCACACTCATCTGACATCATATAACCTATGAAGGGCTCCGACCCCTTTTTGGTTCTGCACCCCTGAAGTAGGGGGTGGGGGATGATTTCCTTAAAGCTCATGGAGTGTGAGAATAGGGGTTTCCAGGCCTTCTCCCACCTGTGGCAGTCTTTCCCTAGTGGACACTGGGGGTTCAGATGTCAGTGGGGTCAGCACTTTAGAGAGCTCCTTTAGAGTTCTGACTGGTTCTGACTGAAACCGGGAGCGGATTCAGTGTCCCACTGACATCAGAGCCACCAGCCTCCACGACTCCCCCTGCAACTATCATTTTCACCTCAGCTGGCCTCTGATACCTCAGGTGGGCACAGCTGTCAGAAAAGTGCTGAGGGGGAGAGACCATGGGCAGTGAAGTGGGACATAGGCTGATAGAATTTTGCCAAGACAACTCACTGTGCATAACGAACACTCCCTTCCAACAACCTAAGAGGCGACTTTATACATGGACTTCACCAGATGGTCAACACCAAAATCAGATTGACTACGTCCTTTGTAGCCAAAGGTGGCGGACATCTATGCAGTCGGTAAAAACAAGACCTGGAGCTGATTGTAGTTCAGATCACAAACTTCTTATTGCACAATTTAGAATCAGACTAAAGAGAATAGGGAAGACCCACAGATCAGTTAGATATGAGCTCGCTAATATTCCTAATGAATATGCAGTTCGGGATGGTAAAGAATTCTCCCCAGAATCTGTGGCGGAACAACCTCCTGCCCCCCTGCGGAATCCCCCCAGGATGGCACTCACCTGCGGTGGATTCGGCGGTAGTGGCGGCTCCGGCGGCGTTTCCGGCGGCTGGTCTCCTGGCCGTAGGGATGTACGAAAATCACTTACCTGTTCGCGGATTATGTTTATGGTATGGGGGGGGAGGCATTCCGTCCCTCCCCCCGGAATCCTGGACGGGGGGGAGGCCCTCCGTCCCTCCCCCCCGGAATCCTCCATGGCTGGCTGTGCTCTGCGGCAGCTCCGTGGAGCAGCCAGCCAGGCCCAGCCAGGCCAGAGCCGTCTGCAGCCGGATTTCCGGCTGCGGAGGGCTCTGGAGAAAAAAACAAAAACAAAACACGTACGCAAATGGCGGCGGCTACGGCCGCCGCCATTTGCGTTCCTTATTTTTGATGTCTTAATCTACGTAAATATTTACGTAGACTAAGATGGCGAAAATAAGGGAACGCAAATAGCGTAGTGGAAGCTATTTGCGTTCCCCTTATTTTTGCTGTCTTAGTCTACGTAATTATTTACGTAGACTAAGACGGCCCAAAATAAGGAACGCAAATGGCGGTGGCCATAGCCGCCATTTGCGTACGCTTTTTTTTTTTTACCCAGACGTTTTAGGCTAAGTAAAAACTTATGTAGCCTATCACGTGTGTGTAAAAACAAACAAACAAACTGCAATTGGCGGTGGCGGCAGCTGGTCGGAAGAGCAGCCGCCGCCGCAGCTGCCGCCGGAGCCGCTGCCGCCTGGAAGATCCACCCCAGGTAAGTCTCGTCCCGGGGGGATCTGCGGGGGGGGGGGTGGCGGGGGGTGGCAGGCCATTCTGCCACATATTTCGGGGGGCCGAATGCACTGGCATTCGGCCTCCCCGAGATCTGTGGAGGAATTCTGTGCCATCCCTACCTGGCTGGCCGCGGCAGGGCTGCTGCCGCCACCATTGCCATCCTTGGACTGTGATAGGCTATGTAAGAATTTACGTAGCGTATCACGTCTAACCTAAAAAACAAAAAAACAAAAACGCAGCGTATGCAAATGGTGGAGGCTACGGTGGCCGCCATTTGCGTTCCCTATTTTTTGCCGATTTATCTTACATAAATATTTACGTAGTGGACACTTTTTGCATTCCTTTATTTCTCGCCGTTCTAGCTAGGGATGTCAGAGAATTCCGCCACGGATCTCGGTGAGGCCAAATGCCAGTGCATTCGGCCCCCTGAAATCTGTGGTGGAACGGCCTGCCTCCCCGCCCCCCCGTGGATCCCCCCTGGGATGAGACTTACCTGGGACGGATGTTCCAGGCGGCGGCTCCGGCGGCGGCTTCGGTGGCGGTGGCTGCGGTGGCTGGTCTTCCGACCGGCTGCTGCTGCCGCCATTTGCAGTCTGGAGGTTTTTTTTTTTTTTTACAGAGATGTGATAGGCTACGTAAAGATTTATGTAGCCTATCACGGCTGGGTTAAAAAAAAAAAAGTGTACGCAAATGGCGGTGGCTACGGCCACTGCCATTTGCGTTCCTTATTTTTGCCATCTTAGTCTACGTAAATATTTACGTAGACTATTACGGCAAAAATAAAGGGGAACGCAAATAGCATAGCGGGCGCTACTTGCATTCCTTTTTTTCCCGCCGTAATAGCTTACGTAAATATTTACGTAGGCTAGATCGGCGAAAAATAGGGAACGCAAATGGTGGCCGCCGTAGCCGCCGCCATTTGTGTACACTGGTTTTTTTTGGGGGGGTTAGCCGTGGTAGGCTACGTAAATTGTTACAAATGCTACGGCGGCTGCCATTTGCGTCTGCAGAAGCCCATCCGCGGCCGGAAATCCGGCTGCGGACGGCCCTGGCCGGCTGCTCCGTGGAGCCGGCTGGGCAAGATTCTGGGGAGGAGGACCGGATCACCTCCGCCCCCTCATCAAGGATTCTGGGGGGAGGGACGGAGCGCCTCCCCTCCCACCGCAAATCACATCCGCAAACAGGTAAATGAGTTTCATACATCCCTACCGAGAAGGCAAGATGGCTGTCTGCTGAGACACTAGAAGTAGCCCAAGAGAGAAGGAAAGCAAAAGGCAACAGTGATAGGGGGAGATATGCCCAATTAAATGCAAAATTCCAGAGGTTAGCCAGAAGAGATAAGGAATTATTTTTAAACAAGCAATGCGCAGATGCAGAAGAAGATAATAGAATAGGAAGGACAAGAGACCTCTTCCAGAAAATTACAAACATCAGAGGAAAATTCCAGGCAAAAATGGGTATGATCAAAAACAAAGATGGCAAGGACCTAACAGGAGCAGAAGAGATCAAGAAAAGGTGGCAAGAATATACGGAAGATCTGTATAGGAAGGATAATAATATTGGGGATAGGTTTGACTGTGAGCTAGAGCCAGAAATCATGAAGAGTGAGGCTGAATGGGCCTTAAGAAACATTGCTAATAACAAGGCAGCAGGAGACGACGGTATCCCAGCTGAACTGTTTAAAATCTTGCAAGATGATGCTGTCAAGGTGATGCATGCCATATGCCAGCAAATTTGGAAAACACAAGAATGGCCAACAGATTGGAAAAAATCAACTTAGATACCCATACCAAAAAAGGGAAGCACCAAAGAATGTTCAAACTATTGAACAGTGGCACTTATTTCACATGCCAGTAAGGTCATGCTCAAGATCTTGCAAGGTAGACTCCAGCAATTTATGGAACGAGAATTGCCAGATGTACAAGCTGGGTTTAGAAAAGGCAGAGGAACTAGAGACCAAATTGCCAATATCCGCTGGATAATGGAGAAAGCCAGGGAGTTTCAGAAAAACATCTATTTCTGTTTTATTGACTATTCTAAAGCCTTTGACTGTGTGGATCATAACAAACTGTGGGCGGCAAGTTCTTGGTGGTATGGGGATACCAAGTCATCTTGTCCGCCTCCTGAGGAATCTGTATAATGACCAAGTAGCAATGGTAAGAACAGACCATGGAACAGCGGACTGGTTTAAGATTGGGCAAGGAGTACGGCAGGGTTGTATACTCTCACCCTACCTATTCAACCTGTACACAGAACACATCATGCGATGTGCTGGGCTTGATGAATCCAAGGCTGGAGTTAAAATCGCTGGAAGAAACATTAACAATCTCCGATATGCAGATGATACCACTTCGATGGCTGAAAGCGAGGAGGACCTTATGACGAAGGTGAAAGAAGAAAGTGCAAAAGCTGGGTTGCAGTTAAACCTCAAAAAACCCAAGATTATAGCAACCAGCTTGATTGATAACTGGCAGACAGAGGGAGAAAACATGGAGGCAGTGACAAACTTTGTATTTCTAGCCGCAAAGATTACTGCAGATGCTGACTGCAGCCAGGAAATCAGAAGAAGTTTACTTCTTAGGAGGAGAGCAATGACAAATCTTGATAAAATAGTTAAGAGTAGAGACATCACACTGACAACAAAGGTCCGCATAGTTAAAGCAATGGTATTCCCCATAGTAACCTATGGCTGCGAGAGCTGGACAATAAGGAAGGCTGAGTGAAGGAAGATAGATGCTTTTGAACTGTGTTGCTAGAGGAAAATTCTGAGAGTGCCTTGGACTGCAAGAAGATCAAACCAGTCCATACTCCAGGAAACAAAGCCAGACTGCTCACTTGAGGGAATGATACTAAAGGCAAAACTGAAGTACTTTGGCCACATAATGAGAAGACAGGACACCTTGGAGAAGATGCTGATGCTAGGGAAAGTGGAAGGCCAAAGGACGAGGGGCCGACCAAGGGCAAGGTGGATGGATGATATTCTGGAGGTGATGGACTCAACCTTGGGGGAGCTGGGGGTGGCGACGGCTGACAGGAAGTTCTGGTGTGGGCTGGTCCATGAATTCACAAAGAGTCGGAAGCGACTGACCGAATAAACAAGAAACAGGGAGGTTTATCACTTCTTGCCCGCATGCCCATGTTTCTCTAAAAAAAGGACCCTACTCCCTTCTTTATATGACAGATCCAGGTTTGTGATGGTCACATCTACTTTGATCTTGGTCTGTTAAGATATTCACATAAAAACATAATTCCATCTGAGATATTAGAGCAGGAGTGCACAACCTCCAGCCTAGGGGCCATATCTGGCCTTCCTAGGGTGCCAGCTGAGCCCTTTGAGTTCCTACAGTTGGCCCCACCCCCTTTCCCTCAACTACTCATTGTCTGATGGTTTCCCGGCTTTTGCCCAGTTCCCCCCCCCCGTTCTAAAAAGCTGAAATGACTCTCCTAAAGCTTACTGGCAGTGAGAGCCTTAAGGTACAACATGCTAGGGTTTGGGGGGTTTCTTTTTTGGACCCCATCCCTTTTGCTTTACCCCATTTTGCCTTTTGGCCCAGCCTACCCCTGGAATGTGGGCCCTGAGATCTTCTCTGAAATGGAATTTGGCCTGTGGGCTGAAAGAAGTTCTGCACCCCTGTATTAGATCCTCACTTCCATGACTTATCACTTTAGGCTAGGGATGTATGGACTATGTAAAATCCGCTCTGTCTGTGTTTCATGGATTGTCAGGCACCTTTAGTTTCATTGTCCGCTCACAGATGGATGCAAATTATGTTTTTTTGTCGCGTGGAAAAATACACAAATAATTCCATAAGAGGCCTCTCAACAATATACGTAATTTACCTCAGTACGTAACATTTAGCATATTGTCCCCCATTCCATTCAATTTTTTCTCAGCAGAAGTTGTGTATTTTCCTACGAATAAATATGTGTAAATTTTGGGAAAGTAAACAAAAACACTCGAAAGTCCATGGACTCTATGCGACCTGAGGGGGTTGTTCTGCAGCAGATTCCACAGGTCAGATTCTTAGAAATCCAAGCTCATTTTAGTCCATCTTGAATTTCTCCAGTATCCCTACTTCAGGCGTCTTCTTCTTCTTTTTTAATTGGTTCTTACAATTTGACAATTTTATGGAGTTACATTTCCCTCTTGAATGTGAACAACATGTACGTGATCACAGCGTAGTTATAGCCAGTGTTTATGTACAGGAGGTTGTCTCCCCGAAACATGACATTTAGAACTAGGAAAGCATCCCCTAATGTGAAAATGGATTGATAATAAACTTCACATGCTTGGCGCTGACAGCATGGAACCTTGGCTTTTCATTCCTCATTAAGCTCTGATGTCCCGGGTTCAGCAGCAGAAGCAGGACATCCTCAGCTTGGCAGGAAACGCATTTGTGGGGCTTCAATTGTTAACATGTGCTATGTAATTACAGATTTATTCAAATTAAAGACAAAAGGAGAGAGAAAACAGAGGCACTTGACGTCCCATGCCCCACTCTGAAGTTCTGTGCAGCTCAGGGGCTGCTCTCTTAACTTTAATGGCCAGGATAATGTAATATGGATACGTATGCTGAGCTGGGCAATGCTCAGCACTGAAGTGGGACTGTATGATTGTACAGAGGCATTCAAAAATTACATTGGTCTATATTAAAAATGTTATTGCATATGAGATCTTTTTGAAACCCATAGTTGTTCTCTGGGGCACACACGGCACAAACAACAAATCATTGCAGGTTTGTTGAAGCGAAATCAATTGCCATCAATTGAGTTTTGGAAATGCAAAACATGGCAACCGTGTTGACGTACAAACAGACTTACTTCAAATATTGTTTGGAATGGAAAGCTACTTGCGATGAGATACTGTAGAAGCAATAAGACCTGGAACAGGACAACACCATCTGAGAATGTTAGACAAGCAGTCCCAGCTCAGATATGATTTACTGTCTGATAGAGGCTTATTCTGAATTATGATTGATATCTATGTCATTTTTGGCATTGTGTTTGGCCTGTTCTTTCTTATCTTTGTCATATATAGGAAAGCACATACACACACATGCTGTTTCTCTGCTACCAAAATGACCCCCCTTGAGGTGTTTTGTTTTCTCTGACAAAAACAGCTATAGCAGGATTTATATGTAATATTTCATGTTGTTGTAACCCAGATTCCAGACACAGATTCAGAGGCTTGGGCTCCATAACAGGTTGAAGCAGAAACCTCCCACAAAATCTGTTGAAAACAAATCAGTTATTTCGTTTTTAAAAAAAGAAGCTCCATCTCTGGTGTTGGACATGAAGCCACTCACAAAAATGTGCTGAAGTTCTGCCCAAAGCCTCTACTTTGTGCAGGCGATCTTTGTGGAGCCTTCGGGTGCTGGCATTGCAGACCTAATGCTTGGATGGAGATCAAGGCCTTTAATTTGGGCACTGAGATGTCATTCCCTGTCAGGAACCAATTCACACACTTTCCTGGCTGGCATTTCTGCATGGTGGGGGAATGCGTGCATATACTTTCTCTCTCTTCACCACACACTGACAGCAATGTATACCCCACCTTTCCCTAAAATGTCCAAGGTGGCTAACCATAATTAAAAACCAACGAACCAATCAATCAAGGTAACAAAGAACAATATAAAAAACTAACAAACTGCAGAGATAATACAATAATAGGTTGCCATGACCCCTGACACTTGGACCTTCCAGTGTGCAGCAGAGGATTCTGATGAGAATAAGGCACAGGGGTAGGACAGTTAGCACATTATTCAGGGCCCTCCCAGTGAAAGGGCACAGCCTTCCTATCCTCTGACTCAGAGAATGAGCCCCTGGCAGAGCTTCCATCTCCCCAGCCTCTCAGAAGGCTCGGGCTACAAAATCAGGTGAGGGCACTCTAACAGTCCAGACAACTCCTCTAGGAGGGTTGGAGCGGACCACACTATAGATCTTGTCAGCCTACATAAGGCTTCAGTTGGAGCTAGGTCCCTGCTGGGACAACATCCTTCCTATTGAATGAGAGTTCCAGCCAGCTGGACTCAGTTGGAGCTATCCAAGGTACTGTATTCTTGTGCCTTGCCTTGTCCAGCTCTGCCTACTTTTACCTCACTGTCCTTACTGGATGGAACTTGTTCTCCAGCCTTCATCTGACTGCAATTAATTTCTACCCTCTTCCCTGAAGTAATCACAAATTAGGATAAAGGCATAAGTTACACTGATCAGTTTTTCCCCTCCCAAGTTGCAACACTAAAAGTAACCAAACCAAACAACTAACATGGTGCATTGCGTCTTTAAGAGGCAAGCCCCAAAGGCCTTGGCATAGGAACATAGGAAGCTGCCTCAGTGTTGTTGGCAGCATTTCTTTAGGGTTTCAGGGAGGATTCTTTCCTAGCCCTACTTGGAGATGTCAAGGACTGAACCTGGGACCTTCTCATGCAAAGCAGGGGCTCTGCCACTGAGCTATGACATGAGCAAGCCATGTGAGTAAACTGGAAGAAACTGTTTCACTTTTGCAGCAGAAGCACAGATGAGTGGTTGGAGCTGCATAATGTTCAGGGGCTGGAACACACCTGGGTCTAAATGGACCATTAATGCAGGACAATTAATCTCAGCCAAGTTCCACTTGTTTCTTTCCTTCCAATCCATTTTTTTTTTTTCTGCCATGGGTTTTCCCAGCGACTTGCAATAATACATACTTCAGTTTTTGGAAGATGTCTGGCGCATTCTAGTGTCCTCACACAGACAAAAATTAAAATGTCGAGGAAGAAATCCAAATGCCTTTCTAAAAATGCCTTTCTGAAAGAAAGAAAAAAAAGCTTTTACGATGCAATGGAATGCCACCAGACCTCTGTAGGAAGGGAGTTCCAGAACTTAGGTGCAGGCAGGTAGGCACAGAAAACGCTCTCTTTATTCTAACCAGGGCCATTGCTTGAAAGATTCATGGCACAAGCGCATGGGACATATATTTGCATATGCCAGTGGTGGGCAACCTCCAGCCCACAAGCCTAATCTGTCTCTCAGAGGGACCCGATCCAGCCAGCAGGGGGTTGAACACCTACCCAAGCCCCACCCCGTCCTAACCCCACCCTTGGGGGAGAGGAATCCCCATGCTATCTCTGATTGGAAATAAGTTGGGGATTCCCCACACCACTTGGCTGAGGCTTGCAGGAGCCAGTTTCTGCAAGTGCCAGCCAAGACCCTTCCCACCCCACTCACTGCCTGATTGGGATGTGAGCAGGGTGGGAAGGAGCCACTTGACTCGGCTGGTGCCTGCAGGAACTGGCTCCTGTGAGCGCCGGCCAAGTTGCTTTCCACGCGAGGAATTGAGCTCCATGCCTCTCCCTGCATGGAAAAAAGTGGGTGGGGACTGAGCCAGTGATGTCATAGGAATGTGTGGGGCTTTGGGGTGGGCTCTTACACCTTTGACATCATCTGGCCTATTGGGCTTGGTCCAGGGGGCAATCTGGCTCCTAGAACCAAAAAGAGGTTGCCCCTCTGGCATATGCATCTATATATGCCAATGTAGAAATAATTACTAGGACTGATTTATTGTCACGATTCCTTTAGCCCCCACTTTATTTCAGTGCTGAAAACAAACACAGATGAGAGGCTTCAGTCTGCAGCTTTTAACCTATTATTTCACAGGGTCATACAGATGCAAATTCTCAGTGACTCTTAGTCTACAAAGGAATGCCTTCAGGGGATTCAAAAGGAAGTTACGAGAGTTGCCCACCATTTGAAGAGGAAGGTGGTCTCACTAGCCTAACTTAAGTGGGGGGGGGAGGTCCCTCTCTCTTGTGAGGCCTTTAAGCACAGCTTTTCATGCAAGGCCAATTGGGTGGACCATCTAAGTTCTGCCCCTGCCTTCTCTCTCTTTGCTCTGCACCTGCGTCTGCCGTCTATTAAGTCAGACTCCCCAAACCCTGCCTCTCCCTGTTTGCTGCCTCTCACAGGTGGGGGTGAAGAGGGACCCTCATCTTCAGCCAGCTGGATGTTTGTAACCTGAGAAGCCGGCCTAGTCATGTCTGGACTAGCCTGGGAACACACCTCCCCCATGTCTGATGGTTCTCCTTCAGAATCTGAACTGCTATCCCACTCCCTGCACTCACAAACACCCCTGACATCTATTTAAATATCACAGAAGGGAAAGCCAGCCAATTAACTTCCCATCCAGATTCTTTGATTCATTTGTACCCCACTGCTGGATCTTCCCAAATCAGTAGTTCGTCTTTGATTACAAACAGCTTGCAGTGGCTGTGAACAGCTGTGAAACAAAATGCAGAATGGGCTGGGTGTGTGCGTGTGCAATGAGCCCTTTCACCGCCCTCCAAACATAGCAATTTTTTGCACAAAAATTGAGTTTCAAAAATTTGAGAGTGAGTGGTAATCCAAAAGCAAGTCAAGGGCAAAATGTGTGTGTGTGTGTGTCACCCCCAATTAATTTCCCAGTTCCCACTCAGACCCTGCTTCTAAATTTAAATGACCCCATTCAGTTAATTACCCTCATTCATCAATCATCATTAGCTTTCTAAATTAAACTCAAAATAAAATAAAGTGGTGGACAGGAGAAGGAGTGAGGGCCTGGTAATGTGTGAGATGGATGCTCATGCCATGGTCTGTATGTGCACAAGCCTGATTGAGCAATCTCCCCTCCCTTTGCTGATAGGGAAGGATCATGCAAATCAGCCTCCATGCATACAGGCCTCCACATATGTTGCCTGCCTCTAGGAATTTCGAAGAAGTTTGCAACAGAATCAAATGAGTTCAGATTTCTATGAGTCTGACCCACAGATTCCACAGTGGATGGGCTTTTCCTGAGCTGCATGGATTCTGTGGACTCGCTGACTGTTTTTTTTAAACCTTCCAGAATTTTACACAAAGGTAGTTGTAGAAAAACATGTAAATTTTTTTTAAAAAACTGGCTGAAAATGCGTCTTTTCCCTGTATGCTAAAGTGTGAAAATGCACATTTTGGGGGGATTTGCACACTTTAGGAGGATTTTGCATTTTGGGGGAGATTTGCACATTTTCACAAGTGCAAATTTGCACAAATTTGGGATACTGGAAAAATCAGATTTGGCCAATGTGTGGATGATGGAACGAAAGGCACTTGACAATCTGCGAAATGCAGACTGAAGGAATTTTTAGACAATCTGTACATCCCTACCTGCCTCACATACATTATCACATGCGTCTGCTCCACCACCATGCAAAGAAGATCTCCAGTTGGGGAAATATATGAATCCTCAGCCCTGCATGAATCACTGGCATTGGGAAGAACTGTTTGCAGAGTTGCATCTAAATATATATTCTAGGTTGGACTATTCCAAAAGAGAACCATTTAATTTACATAGCTTTGGAGGAACAGGCAAGAGTGACAAGACAGCAGTAGAAAATCTCATCTGACAAAAGACAGAGCTGGATTTTTTAATTTTTTAAAAAAATGTCATGTATTGTATAAGCTTTTGGCCTTTAATGTGTGATGGAATTTGTCCCCGTCATTCAGTTTCCTCCATGTGATGATCTGTCCTAACTCTTTCTCCTTCCCTTGTCCTGCATTGGCATTAGGATACTGAAAGCAGGTAGGAGGGGAACAGATGAATGAGGATGGGGGCAAGAAAAGCTGGAGCATCCAAGGCTCACTTTTCCAAAATGCATCATATGGTCCTTATTTGTTCCAACTGTTGTCCTTTCCTTCCTGTCCCATACCTCTGTCTTATGTCACTGCTTGTCCTGTCATGTCTGTCTTGAGTTGTAAGCAGTTTAGATCTGGGAAGCATCATTGCCAAGTAATCTGCAAAGTGCCATCTGTCTCCATGAGGTCATATAAATAATGGTCTTGTGAAAATGGTAAACTTGCATTTCATAATTGCAGCTGCATCAGAGATAAAGTCTAGAGTTTCACAGAGGGAGATAGACGAGCTAAGGAAGCAGGGGGTCAAAGGAAGGAACCAGAAAATTCTGCTTTCTATCTAGGCTGTGAGGTTTCCAGACTTCTTTTTCTTTCTTCAGCCTCCTTCAAAAAGCCAGGGGACTGATGCTTCCTCGGGATACTTCTTCATTTTTTTAAAAATTAATAATTATTATATTTCCGTTATATTTGATTTCCTGTTCCATCTATATTCATTTAGCCAAGTTGCTAAACACTATATGTTGCTCAACTAACTCATGCCTTATTGTCATGGTCCCAATTTAGTTGTCTCAATCAGCTGTGAGTTTGCAGATCTTTGAATGTGGCCAATCATCACTGGAAACATAAAACTAAAGCTGCCAGCTGTCCCAATATGGGTGTCCCACAGGCCATAGAATGGTGAATATTTCCCTCTCTGTCCACAGAGAGGGAGATCCCTGGGTGGAGAGGGGGATCTGTCCTCGCAAGTATTTCCTTGCTAGCAGGGAAACCTCCATGGCCATTGGTGCTCTGCCATTGGTTCTCCAAGGTCAGTACATGCAAAAAAGGGGCTATGCTGGGAGCAGAGCCAGGTAGGTTTTGGATCTGCTGGATCCCAAGCCCTTCTGTCCCCTGACATACTTGTGACATGAAGGGAAAACAGTGGAGGCTGGTGGCTCCCCTCCCAAAATAGGTTCAGCACCTTGGATAGCTCTTTTAGGGTTCTGGCTGGTTCTGACTAAAACCCTGAATTGATTCACAGCCCCACCAAAATTGGAGCCACCAGCCTCCAATGGCAATGCCATGAGTTGACACCAGACTCCAATGGCAATGCCAGGAGTTGACATAAGTGTTTACTCCTGTTGCGCTCCCCCACCCTTTACCCTGCTGGTGCAAGCCTAGCAAAGTTTGGGATTTGGTGGAATCCTTTGCCGTGGATTTGCCTCCTGCTTTCATTGGATTGTTCTTCTTCCTAGAACTGTGATCCCCACTTTTCTCTGTTCCCTCAAAATCCTACTTGATAACCCTCCTTTTCCATGAAGCTGTTTTGTTGTTGTTGCTACCCTTCCCTCTTTCTTCTCCCTCCTGTTGTGTGTTTCTCCCAGCCTCCCCCTGCCCGCCCCCTGGTCAAAATTGACATTGTAAACTCTTTGGGGTAGTGACCTGCCTTCTTTTTGATTATGCTATGCTTCAAAGTGTTGTGTACACTGATGGTGCTATGAACATAATACATCTCTCTGTAGTTTGACAGTTTGCTATGGGAAGAGGGACAAAGTGTGTGTGTGGGGTGTGTGTGTGTTTTGCAGCCGGCAGGCCGGAGCAAAGTGTCACAAAACGGGGCCTAATTCTGATTGAAGCTCATGGACTTATCAAAAAAGCCAGTAACACCCTGAAACAATTTGAGCGTCTGTACCATAAAGTGGTTGTGATTTTTCTCATCCGGCTCTTGAGTTCAGAGGAATGAGGAGCAACAACCAGGAGGCTGACTTATGGTCTTGAACAGTGGAGGGACCCAGAAGGGCTTGAGCAGATGTGGTTGGCTCACTCAAGGCAAATTCATGTGGGTTTGTGGTTTCTCTTAAGTGTTTGCTAATATCGACCACATTGCACAGTCAAACATCCTTTCTCATCTGGGCTGACTGTTTATAATGTAACACAGATGATTTCATCATCAGTGGGTCCTTTTTTCTTTTTCACTCTTTTTTAAAAAGATGTGTGAAAGCAGATGCCCCGCCCCCAACTCATTCACTCACTCTGTTCCTGCCAGATGTTTTCAAGTGGTCTTTTTGGGGAACCCTGGATTTTCCTGGAACCTAAGTAGGGGATCCTTGGTGAAAAGATCAATAATGACAGATAAGATTTCATAGGAGGGCACAATCCTATGCATGTTTAGATAAAAAAAGTCCCACGACTCCCGGCATTCCCCAGCCAGCATAGCTGGGGTAGGACTTTCTCTCTCTCTCTAAACATGCATAGGATTGTGCCCTAAGAAGAGCTGTGTTGGATTAGACCAAGGTCCATTGAGTCCATCATTATGCTTCCTATAGTAGCCAATCAATTGCCTCCAGGAAGCCCAGAAACAGGGCATTAAGCGGGGCATCTTTGAAGCAGGGCAGCTTTGATGGCGTTGGTCCCCAGCAACTAATATATGGTGCCATACTGCATCTGAATATTTATTTAAATCAACCTTCCCCATCTGGTGCCCCTCAGATGCGTTGGATTGCATCCCCCATTATTCTCAGCCAGTCTGGCCATGTTGGCTGGGAATTATGGGAGTTGTAATCCAACTCATTACTAGGGCACCAGGTTGGAGAAGGCCGATTAAAAAAAAAATCTTGACCTTTGTATTAAAATGCTCAAGGTGCTAAGGGCTGTCTTTTAAGGCACAGCTGCTTGTGGGCCTTTCAATTGCCAAAGAATTGTAATGGGGCTGAGATGGGGAATGGCATTGGGAATATTGCAATCACTTCTGCAAATTACTGGAGTAATTACTGGAGTAACTAAATTGCAGTTAGTTAATTCATGGGAATTTTGACCACAGCTAGCCTTAGGATCTCTATAGCCTACAGTGTGGCTTCCAGTGAATTTTTCCTTTTGCTCCTCCCCTTCCTCCCACCACCTCTCTCTTCCATTGCTGGGAGCACGTGTTTCCCCTTTTGCTCTTGCGGCTGTAATGTAACACAAAATGGACTGAACAAACTCTACACTGTACATGCTTTGTATATGCAAGAATATTTGTGAGTAAAACTGTTTTCTTTTCTTCACTATAGAAGGGTGTGATCGCCCTTATTGTTCTGAGATAGCCTGTGTACATGTGGGACTGGTAAACACTCATTCTGTTTTTCTCTGCTAATTGCCTTTCTAACAGGAGGCATCATTGCTAAATAATCCCATCAAATGGCGGGCCTCCAGTCAGTCATGTCTCATCCTCAGCCAGTTGCCAGAGCCTACCATGGACACTGAATTTGGGCATCCCTTTTAAAAAGTGCCAGGTGGCTTGGAACTACCATTCAAATTTCCCACAGTGCTCTGATGTGATGCTATGTCAGGGGCATCATATGAAATTAAAATGGCTCCCAGCTGCCTGATGCTCATTCAGAGTGGTGCAGCTGTTGCGCAGGGGACAGTGGGCATTTTGCCAAACCTGGAGCCAGGAAATGTGTAAAACCTCTTGTTCTGCCTTCTTGGCTCTTGCACTTGGATTCTGGGTAGCATCTGCTCTAACTGGAGATCCCCAAATGGTACAGGTATAGTTGATCAGGTAGCTTTACACTGAGAAGGGTGTGTGGGCAGGAGATAATAGTATATGTTTGTGCAGTAACAAGATTCCCTTATTTATTTATTTACAGTATTTATAAGCAGCCTTTTAGGCTAACCCCCCCCCCCAAAGCAGTGTACAACAAGACTTAAAAACCATAATAATAATAATAATAATAATAATAATAATAAATGATAAAATTAAAATTAAAATTAATGATTAAAACTTTTTTGCTTTGTTTTTCCAAAATGTTGAGTGTATAAAAGTGAGAATTCCCCTCCCCCACCCCCATTTCTGGGCAAATTACTGTTCTGAGCATGCTTCCTTATTGGCAGAAGGCAAGATAGGAGTACACAGTAACTCATGAAGAGACGCAACAGGAAGCCTCATATATAAGGGAGGGTAATTCTGCTACATCTTCATTGTGCCTGGTGGAGTGATCCAGTCACACCCAATATAGAGATGCAGCAGAATTATTCACCCCAAAGCAGGTTGATTGGATGGAGGCCAGACTACAGTAGTGAATCACAATGAGATACAGTGGGCAGCCTACCAAATTAGAGGTAGGTGATTTGGATTCACCAGAGGCTTTTGTCTCATTACCAGTGCTTATGGCACAGTTTGGAAAAGGCTGGTATAACCTCTCATAGAATCATAGAATAGTAGGGTTGGAAGGGGCCTACAAGGCCATCGAGTCCAACCCCCTGCTCAATGCAGGAATCCAAGTCAGAGCATCCCTGACAGATGGCTGTCCAGCCTCATCTTGGATGCCTCCAGCATGGGAAAGCCCACCACCTCCCTAGGGAATTGGTTCCATTGTCGTATTGCTCTAACAGTCAGGACATTTTTCCTGAAGTTCAGCTGGAATCTGGCTTCCTGTCACTTGAGCCCATGATTCCGTGTCCTGCACTCTGGGATGATCGAGAAGAAATCCTGGCTTTTCTCTCTGTGACTTGAAGAGCACTATCATATCTCCCCTCAGTCTTCTCTTCTCCAGGCTAAACATGCCCAGTTCTTTCAGTCTCACTTCATAGGGCTTTGTTTCCAGTCCCCTGATCATCTTTGTTGCCCTCCTCTGAACCCTCTCCAGTTTGTCTGCATCCTTCTTAAAGTGCGGTGCCCAGAACTGGACACAGTACTCCAGATGAGGCCTAACCAGTGCTGAGTAGAGGAGAACTAGTACTTCACGTGATTTGGAAGCTATATTAATGCAGCCCAAAATAGCATTGGCCTTTTTTGCAGCCACATCACATTGTTGGCTCATAATCAGTTAATATATAGTCATCAAAACTAAAAGCCATTGATAGCCTTATCCCTCATGAATTTTTCTAGTCCCCTTTTAAAGCCATCCAAACTGGTGGCCATAATATACCTTGTGGTAATGTATTCCATGGTTGAAATATGCACTGGGTGAAGACATGCTTCCTGTTATCTGTCCTGAATCTGCCACCATTCAGCTTCATGGGATGACACCAGGTGCTAGTATTCCAAGAGCAGGTATAGGACTGCAGTCTGAAATAAGTTAGGAGCTCACTCTCTTGCTTATGCAAACGATTTCTGAGATCACAGGATGGCTACTGGCAGCCTGCTTGTTGGCTTACTGCTATGAGTTCTAGTTCAGCATAGTAAACAGAGTGTTCACATAGGATGGGAGACCCAGGTTCGAATCCCTGCTCAGCCATGATGCTTACAGCTGACTTTGGCCCAGTCATAGTCTTTCAGCCTAACCTACATTGCAGGGTTCTTGTGAAGGTAAAATGTGTGGGACCATGAACACTGGCTGCAGCTCCTTGGAGAAAAGGAGAGATAATAATGTATTTCCTTATAATAACTGATGCATCTCCTGCTGTAATTGGCTTCTAACGACTGTCAGAAGAAGGAGTGCTGGGCTGGGAAGAGGGACAGCACATTTCCTACCCAACATGAAGTGAGATGGGGATTCATTTCCCAGGAAGGGGTGTTTCCAGGCGGGCAAGATCTTGCCAATCAAATCCATGCCTTGATTGTTTTAGTGGCTACTCCAGACTCAGCTGTAGGCTGTGTTATCTTCGGAACAGCTGTCTTCAAGCAAATGTTCAAAAAGGCCAGATGTGTTATCTTGGCTTATGCTAAACTAAAAGGGAAGGACTTATTACATCACAGGCATGGATTAGCTGATATTTCTTCTACAAAGATAGCACTTCCAGACATTCCTGCCAAGTCGTGATTCCACCCGTCCATCCCTAGCCTATCGAAAACAGAAATCAAAGCCTCATTTTTTGGCAACAAACACAGATTTACAGTAGGGATGGGTGAATCTGTCAATATTGATTCTATTCAGTTTCTATTTTTTCCAACTAAGTTTGGCTCAGGCTGATTACACCTCAATGTATGAGTTTATTTTTAAAAGTCCACATGAAAATTTGTATGCATTTTCCAGCTCACTTTTCCTAATATATACATTTTACTGTGCACCTTTTCCAAAGGTTTGCATTTTTGTGTACAAGCTTGCTAATGCACACATCTTGCAATCTATTTTTTTCCTACAATGGTTTATTGTTACATTCATATTCCACCTTTCTTCCATAGTAGGTGGCTACGTGGGATCCCCAGGTGATGTCTCTTCCAGGTACTGATCAGACCCAGAGTTGCTTAGCATCAGCAAGGTGGCTGCCTCAAGTACTTTCAGACTACGCATTTCTCTGTGTTGTTTCAGTATTTCATGCATTTTTATGCACACTTTATAGCATACAAATTTTAGTGTACACCTTCCCCTAGTGTGCACAGTTCTGTGCATTTTTTTGAATAAAGTACGATAGCACTAAATTTAGGAAAGTGCAAATTTCAGTGCACACCTCTATTCTGCTTCGCTTATTGATTTGGCAGGTGGGAATTTGGTAAATTAATGCAGAAATATGGATGGAACAAGCCTTTCACCCACCCACCCCTAGTTTACAATGGTGTGTATTTACAATGGTGAGCCACTTCTAAGCCCTGTGTACCATATGACAGACATGGGGAGTGATGGAATGGTGTAGCAAGTATCTCATAGACCTGGAAGTTGCAGCCAGCTCCTGGACCTGGAACACAGCATAATCATGCTCCGTGCACAGAGTACCTTGTGTGAACTATCCTGAAGACGAGAGAATTCTTTGCGAAGCACAGCAGGGTTCCACATTGTCAGTGATGGCCAGGCGCACCATAATCCATAGCATAATCCATCCCTCTGGCTGAAGTTGGATAGCTGGGAGGGGAAGACTCAGAAGAATGCCCATGAAGGTCTTCTCTGCACGCACAAAGTTGCATGCATGGCAGGATTTGAAGTCATGGAAGGGGCTGAATCATGTCATAGATGTGGGAAGTGTTCCAGACTGGCCATGCTGCAGGACAGTTGTCCTCTCTAACATGTTATAGTCATAGCTAAGTCAAAAAGCAATTGCCTTCTAATAATTTCTTCTACTCAGTCTGGCCCAGTTCCTTACAGGGATGGACTGAAAACATGTCTTCTGTGTTATCCGGTCTTGCCCCATTGTTGGTCTAGATTTGAAGAAGCCAGCTTTAGTATCGGCGTATACTCTGTGGATGTAGCAGGATCAAGTAAAATGAAGCATTTCTATTTTCAAGCTTTATATCCAACTCGACTAGCATTCTTTTGTTGAAATTTGGAGACACACTTCAGGTTTATTCCTTCCCTTATAGATTCAGAGAGAGACTGATATGGTCCCAAGGGAAACATATATTAGTGTTAGAGTTCAAACAAACTTGGGTGAATCTCAAGTAAGTTCTCCAGCTTCAATGTCATCACACACACAGAATCTAATTTATACAAGACCTAAGTCTGAATTTGTGCCAGCGCTCTTAATTATGGTGTTTATGTTTGGTGGGAAAATGTCCAAATTGGTAAGAATTATATCTGTCCTTGGCTCTGCACTGTGCCCCTAGTCTCACTCACTTCTGGAATGTGCCACCCAAGACCCTTCCCAAATTGGAATTCAGGGAGAAAAAGTTTGTCCCCCCCCCCCCGCAGTAGTGTGTCCCAGCTCACCAGCTGAAGACCAATAGTGTAGATCATGGCCTGATGAGGATAATGGGACTTATAGTCCAACACATCTGGAGAGTACCAGACATGGGAGGGCTGGTTGGAACATATGTATATGAAGCAGACATATAATGAGACAGACTACTGGTTTATCTACTACCTCCCCCAGTACTATTTTACTTTGGTCACAGGTAGCCCCTGGGGATGTCAGGGAATTTCTCTACAAAGTCAGTCCTCTGGCACTGAGCTGTGGTTCCTCCTCTCCCTGTAGCCCCCCTAGGTTTGGCTGCCCCCAAAGTGGGAAAGTATTTAAAAATGTCTATCCTCCTTTCTAGGTCAAAAGAGTTTCAGTGTGGTGTAGCGGCAAGAGTGTTGGACTGGGAGCCGGGAGATCCGGGTTCTAGTCCCCGCTTGGCCATGGAAGCGCATTGGGTGACTTTGGGCCAGTCACTGCCTCTCAGCCCAACTTACTTCACAGGGTTGTTGTTGTGAGGATAAAGTGGAGAGGAGGATGATTATGTATGCCACCTTGGGTTCCTTGAGGAGGAAAATAGGTGGGATATAAATGAAATAAATAATTCAGTTCACAAATAAATGAATAAGCACTTATAAATTAAAGTTAATAAATAAAGTGTAAATACAGTTTTAAAAAGTAACCCAGAGAAATATGTTTTTATTAAATGTACCATCTTCACCATGAATCAGAAGATCATTTAACTTTAAAGCCCCCAACAAGACTCAACAAGTGTCAAAGCCCTTGCCTGAATGGTCATGTCTGTTGGAATAAGCAGCAGCCATTGGTTCACACACACTGTGTGGAGGAGGAATTAACTGGTAGAGAAACCACTAAGGTCTCAATCCTATGCATGTTTAGGCAGACAAAACCCCTACAACTCCCAGCATTCCCCAGCTACTCATGCTGGATGGGGAATGCTGGGAGTTGTAGGACTTTTTCTGTCTAAACATGCATAGGATTGGGCTTTAAATGGTTAATGCATGTAGGGTGTTGAGGTGTTCGTTTCGGCTTCACTTTTGCCTACGTACTTTTCCCGCTTTAGTTGTAACAAGAAGATGCCTGGTTAATAATAAGTAAAGGTCCTAACTAAAGCTTGCAGTTGTCATCTGTCTCAACTGCGGTCAGACAAAACGTAGCTAGCAGCAATGTGTTAGCCAGCTTTCTAGAAAACAAGCAAGAGCAACCCTCTCTGAAAAGCAAAAGCCCCGTTTCTTGCAGTTAAATGCCTCACTTCAGAAAGGGAGAACTGTGGTTGCTTCCAGATAAGGCTTTTAATGTGCAATTGCCATGTCTTCGTCATGCATTTTTTTGCAGAGGTACCAGACAGCGCTGCCATCCACTTGAAACCCTCCTGTGCTTTCCCACAGCTTCAGTTGCTGCTGAAAAATACGCTCAGGAGGGAAAGAGCGGAACAGCAGCATGGTTTCTCTGAATGATTGAGGCACAGGCAGGAGACCTCATCTGAAGAACCAAAAGGCATTGTACGCCTATTCAGTATTTTCTTTCTTAACATATTTCCCCTGGTAAGAAAAAAAAAAAACATGAGAGGGTTACAAGACTAGAAGATGTTGTCGCGTGGACACCTCTCCTACTGCAATAGAATTCTGTGAATGAGCAGGACGATGTATCGCCCCTGCAGTGGGCGTTGAACTCTTAAGTTAGAAGTGCCAAGATAGTGATAAATCAGATTCAATGGTTTACTTAAAAGGAGACTTTATTGAGTAACTTACACAGCACACAGGCGTACCCGATGGTTGGATCAGACAGCTTCTCTGAACACAGAGCCATGGGGTACAATGGGTTTTATACCATACATGTCAGCAATGAGGCAGCACAACACTAGCAACTACCCCCTAGCGTTCATTCCCAGCATAGGCTAGAAGTGTTTAGTTCCCAAGCACAGCCACTTGCAGCTCAGCATAAACACATAGTTTCACTTCTCAGGCATGGCCTTATAAGGCTTTCTACTCATTAGTAGGGAACAGCTGAGAAGGCTGTTATCAGCCCTTTGAATCATCTTCACATGCTCAGAGGCTTGCTAGTAAGGGAATTGCACCAATAATGAACTTAAGCAAGCATTATGGATCTCTAGGCCCCTCTAACACCAGAAATGACTTGGCTATGGTCCTGGGGCCAATACAGACGATGGCACAATACAAGCCACATCTGGAAGGACCTGCAGTGGAAGGAGTTGACCCTAGGAAAGTTGGATGACATGTTGGGGATGCCCCTACTTTATTGCTTGCCTTGTAAAGCTGGTGGCACAGCCATTTTTTGTCTTTCCCAACAAGTTCTTTCCCCTAAAGAGATCTGATTTTGGCTTTCTTGAAACCATGGGGGGAAAGGACCCTGATCCCCCCCCCTTATGCAAATAGTCAGCACAGGGGCTGAACTGGATTGGTTGGCAGTGTGGCACAATGGAATAGGCCTCTATGAAGGTTTGAGACCTACAGAAGAAAGGAAAGAGGTCAGGCCTAGAAGCCTGGAGTTTTTTGTTGGGAGCGGGTATCTTTGAGAGGAGTAGTTTCATTTCCCCAGTTAAGTTTCAGTTTCGTTTACCCGGTTAAGTTTAATTTCTTCAGGCTTGAAGCAGTACTTTCGGTTTGCAGGGAGGAGGGTATAAAAAGAGAGAGTCAGAAAGACCAGAGTGGTAAGAGCAGAGTCGGGGAGACCAGAGCCTGAAAAGGGAGCAGGAAGCAGCAGCCCAGAGAAGTCTAAGTACAGCTGGAGTAAAGGAACTTGTGTTTTGCAACTTTTATTTTCTCTTAATGCCGTTTGTGTCACTCAGCTCTATTGTGTAAATACCTTTAGTTGTGATTTGCTTGCTTTCGTAGAATCATAGAATAGTAGGGTTGGAAGGGGCCTATAAGACCAACGAGTCAAACCCCCTGCTCAATGCAGGAATCTAAATCAAAGCATCCCTGACAGATGGTTGTCCAGCTTCATCTTGAATGCCTCCAGTGTGGGCGAGCCCACTATCTCCCTAGGTAGGCTTTAATATACCAGTAAACTGTTGTGGTTAAACCCCGTCTATAGAGTGTCAATCATGCCATATCTGCAGCCTAAACTCCACGTTATTGGAAAGGAGAAGGTAAAAGAAGGAAGGTTGAACTCTTAAGGAAGCAAGAGATCCTTAAGGAGTTGTTCAGGGAGTCCAGGTCAAGGATGGAACCCTGACAGCCTCCCTACCCTCTCAAACCAGGATCCTGAGCGAGGGCCCATTCTGGCAACCAGTGAAGAAAAAACTCTGTTTAAGGGCAACTGTGTAGTTTGCCCTTAAGTACACAGTTTTAAAAAATTCAGATTCAGGAGATGTTGAGGTGAAGGAAGCCAAGGTGGTAGATATTTTGACATTCTGGATTCGCACTCTTGCAGCGGGGGGCACCCCGCCCCCGCATATACACCTGTGAGCATTCTCAGGGGCAAAGTTCTGGGTGGTGGAGGGAGAAGCCAAGGGAGGGGAGGGACAATAAGGATGAATCCCATGTATATCCCATTGTGCTCTTCCCGCTGGTGTGGATGGAACAAAGCAGGATGTACACAGAGAGGAACTGCAGTGTTCCCTGATATTGTGGACTGAAGTGGAAATTCCACTCATTGCTTGCAGTGGAAAAGCGATGACTGGTCATGTGAGGAGTCTTCTGCCTGGAACAGGCCTGGAAAGCACAATGCTTTCTAAGCAGAAGGTCCCATGTTTGATCCCTGACATCCCCAGGTAGGCCTGGGGAACAGTCCCATATGAAACCCCGGAGAGCTGCTGCCAATCAGTGTCAACCGGGGTGGGCAACTTGTGGCCCTCTAGATGTCTTGCCCTGCAACTCCCATGATTCCTCATCATTGACTATGGGAGTTGTAGGCCAAAACATCTGGAGGGCTGCAAGTTGTCCACCCATGGTGTAAACAGTACTGAGCTAGATGGACCAATGGTGCAATGTGGTATGTCACCTTCCTATTTATGTATTTATTTAATGTATATCTCATCTTTCCCGCAAAAAAAATGATGCCTAAGGTGGCTAACACAGCAATAAAAAGCAAGATTAAAATAAACATTTGTTGTTGTTCAGTCGTTCAGTCGTGTCCAACTCTTTGTGACCCCATGGACCATAGCACACCAGGCCTTCCTGTCCTGCGCTCTCTCCCGGAGTGTGCTCAAGCTCATATGCATTGCATCGGTGATGCTATCTAGCCATCTCATCCTCTGCCGTCCCCTTCTCCTTTTGCCTTCAGTCTTTCCCAGCATCAGGGTCTTTTCCAGAGAGTTTTCTCTTCTCATTAGGTGGCCAAAATATTTGAGCTTCAGCTTCAGTATCTGTCCTTCCAATGAGCAGTCAGGGTTGATTTCCTTTAGGATGGACTGATTTGACCTCCTTGCAGTCCAGGGGACTCGTAAGAGTCTTCTCCAGCACCACAGTTCGAAAGCATCAATTCTTCGGCGCTCAGCCTTCCAAAATAAATGTAGTTAAAACAATAATAAAAACAATTAGATTAAAAACACACTTAAAAACAGCAAGGAAAGAAATAAAAACAGCACCCAACCCAGTAGAACCTGCTTCAGCAATAGCTTATATGCCAAAGGCCTTCTTGAATAAAAACATCTTGGCTGCCAGCGGAAGGACAGCTGAGAGGGAGCCAACCTAGCCTTCCTTGGCAGGGAGTTCCAGAGCCTGAGAGTGGACACACTCTGGGGTCATCACCAAATCGATGGCAGCAGGACTGAGAGGAGGGCTTCCCCAGAAGATCTTAAAACCTGGGCAGGCTTTCATGGGAGAAAGTGGTCTGTCAGGTAGCCTGGTCCCAAGACATCTAGGGCTTTATAGGTCATTGCCACTTTGAATTCTGCCCAGAAACAGTTGGGTAACTAGTGAAGCTGTTGTAAGAAGGGAGTCACACGTTCCCTGTAACTGGCCCCAGTCATATGCAGAAGATGGTGTGTGTTTGTGCTTATGTAACCCACTGGTATATTTTTCTTTAAGAATTCTGAGTGGGAACATTCCTGCACATGCTCAGTAAAGGAGTGAGATAGGGAGCGGCTGCCATTTTAGGCAGTTACCAAAAGGCAGTGTGGAAGAAACTTGCTGCATCCTCTCTGTAAGACCCTGAACCCTTGAGACAGGGTATTAGGGAGGTTTCCCTTTGAAATTTTTTTTTGAGAGTCCTGCTTTTTTTTTTTTTACATACAAACACTATGAGTTCCTTGCTGTTTATGTTATTTTATAATATATAAAGGGCTGTTTAACAAGTTGTTCCTGTGTTGCTGGATCCTGGTTCATTTTGAGAAGATTGCCATGGGGCTGGAGTGAACTGAGTAGAGACTGTTTTCTTTCTTCGGCCAGCAGAAATATCACGCTTCAGAGAGAAGCTTTACTTATATTTTTGTTGTGGACTCAAGCTGAAAGACAGAACTTTGGAAGGGCTGTGCTCTGTTTTATTGTTTTTGGGGTAACTGACTGTTATGCATGTAAAATTATTACACATGCCTTATTATTATTTTTAATTAAGAAATTAAAATGATATGTGTTAATTGTCCTTGTACAAGGCCTTTGCTGTGAGTCGCTTTAGAGACCCTGGAGAAAAGTGTTACACTTAGAACAGGGCTTCTTTGGAAGTTCTTTAAGCTCTTATGAGAAGAGGCCTTCCTTGAGGAACAGAAGATGAAAACTCTTGAGTTCATGTTTTCTAAACTGACAAAAGGAAGTGAGAAATGACAGGCCTTCAGCAGGAGGAAGGAAGTTGCATCTATTTAGGCAAGAGTTGATCCTGACAGAAATGCTGAATATTCTAAAATCATTGTGGAGGAAAGCAAAAATTTAGAGCTATGCTATTGCCCAAGGAGGGTTTGACATTTATTTTAATGTATTTGCTAAAAAACAGAACTTCTTTTGAGAAGTTAATCATTTTTGACATGGGCTTCTCTTGTGCCTAGACATGGAGAGGAACCTTACTATGCATAATTGTCTCATTAGCTATGCTGAGGGTTGGAACCAGCAGAAGCTGATAGTGAACAGATTTGCTGAAAATGTATGTTCCTTTTCTCCCATTGATACAGTCCTTTTAATGAGATTTCCTCCGTCCTGCAGCCTGGAAAGGAGTTGCATCTGAAAACAAACTAGACGTGATACTAGGAGATGCACAAATAGGTCCTCCCATGGATTTTTGAAGTGTTAATAGCAACTGTGGGAGGGGTGACTCAAATCAAGAGGGCTTTTTAACCCCTTTTCAGCCTGCACCATTCCACAATTAAAATTCCTTCCCATCTTCTGTCTGCCCTGTGGAAGAAAACTTACTGGTACCCATATGATACTAGTATATTTTCCACCATGGGGCAAATAGCAGTTTCAGAGACTGGTAATTGTAATAGGAAAAAAAAATGTGATGGAGGAAAGGGTTAAATCTGGGGTTCAGAACCTTTCAGTTTGAGGGCCAAATTCCATTTCAGAGAAGCTCTCGGGGGCCACATTCCAGTCATGGGTGGGGCAGGACCAAAATGCTAGCATGTTTTAGCTTAAAGCTTCGCATTTCAACCTTTTAGACTGGGCAGAAAACCGGAAACCACCAAATGATAGGTGGTTGGAAGAAAGGAGGTGGGGGAGGTGGTCTGGATTAAGCTGCTAGGCCTGAGGTTCTGCACCTCTGGGTTATAACCTCATCCTCCCCCACTTCATAGCTATTATTAAGTTTTTAAAACATGTTTTCAAATGCATCTCCTTTGGTCCTGAGGCACCGTCAAATACTTCACTGCACTTTTTCTCTCTTTTGGCTTTCCCTAATTACTATGGCTCAGTTTAAAAGTAACCGTCTCGGGTCAATGAATCATGGCTTATTGGGTCAAGAATGAACTATGTGCTCCCTTCTCACACCTTCTCTTCTCTCCTTGTATACCCAGATTTGGAGCTGATATCGTGGCTTGTTTGAAACAGTTTCCTTTTACACCCAAACCAGGAGACTGTGGTTTAAACCTTGCTTACTACTCTGGATACGAAACCAGGATGTGATTTTGATTGGCCAGGTGTCTTCGTTTAGAGAGGACAGCCCTCTATTTGATGGGCTGCCAGAGGACTGTCATCTTTTGAAGGCATCCTCTATTTGTTGGGCTCTCCTGTCCAATTCTAGTTTACAGGTAAAGAAGGGAGAGCTGGGCCTTGAAGCTGCCCATCAGCAGCACCAGGTCGGCAGACTGAGCAAGGCACACAGGTCACCTGGTCACAGTCTCCCACACTATGGCGAGATGTACTGCATTTCTGTTTAAATTATAATAATAATTTCTCAATTTGTATCTATACATATAAATTAGCATATGTAAAATTTTGTCCTCTTTTTGGTGAGGCATTCCCCCTTTTTCAGTAATTCATTAGTGGTCACCTGATTCTGATCCAGTACCTTTATGCCTCTCGTATTTTTTCAGCTATGGCTTTGCCAGCTTCAGCTCACACACACTCCTAGCCAGTTCCAGAAATTGAGCTCAGGGAGAATATGCCCTCCTGACCTAGATCAGGAGGGCAGAAGCTCAAGCTTTGCCTAGCCAGAGAGGTACACAAAAAAGAACCACAACAAATACTCCTAAAATGCATTGGATTTGGTGGTTTCTTTGGTCTTTGCAATGTAATCTTTAGCAAGACTTTACTAAAGTCTTTTACCAAGAACGGGTGTTTAAACCTTCTTGAGTGTCTCATCTTGAATTTGTGCAATCTGAAATGGAGTGTCTGGACACAGGATGAACTTTTAATGTGAAACATGGGGAAAAAGAATGGAAAGATATAATTTGCTAATTGCTCTCGTAAGCAGTGCAAAGAAATCTCTTTCGCTGATTACACGCCTAGATAAGGGCAGATGGTTGAATGCAAACGTGAGGGCAGCCACTTATACATTTTCCCCCAAAGAGAGAGTGCATCGCCAGGAAGAGGACACAGATTTGCATAGAATGTGCATGTTTTAGTTTGTATGTATAGCTGCACA
The DNA here is from genome assembly GCF_057233095.1 of Heloderma suspectum. Classification (NCBI taxonomy): domain Eukaryota; kingdom Metazoa; phylum Chordata; class Lepidosauria; order Squamata; family Helodermatidae; genus Heloderma; species Heloderma suspectum. Next base: position 25,725,509 of record NC_139461.1, on the reverse strand, counting down.
TTAAGAAACAATTACTATAATTTAAACACAGAAGTAAAATACATCTCACTCCATAATGGGGAAGACTGTGACAAGGTGACCTGTGTGCCTGCTCTGTCCACTGTAGAGGTGCTAACTGCGGATGGAGAACGTCAAGGTCCCTGCTTTCCCTTCCTATGGTTCTTTATCTTTAACTGAACTTGGACTGGTCAGACCTTCAGAGAGGGGACATTTTCAAATAGAGGACTGCCACCCTAAGAGAGCAATCCTATGGCCACTAGACACTGTCTAGAGAGCCATAGGATATGATCTTTTCTGGGAACCGACCTCGGAGCCCGTGCTCCGAGGTCAGTTCCTGGAAATCCAAGTTCCTCCCTCATCTGCGCTGCCTCCAAGGCAGCGTGGAGAAGCCCCGTCCTCCATGCTTGTAAGAGGAGCGTGGAGTGACTGCAAAGGGGTGTTCCAGGGCAGGGAGAGCGGAGCTGCGCGTATGACACATCCTATGTGTCATATGGCAGCTTCCTCTCCCAGTTGCCCCCCCTCCGCTGCTAGACAGCCGAAAATGGCTGTCTAGTGAAAAAAAGCAAGGCAGGAGAGGCATGGAGGGAATTCCCCCCCCCCCGCCTCTCTTGCCTTGCTTTAGATAGGTGGTCACCTCTGAGTTCAGAGGCAGCCACCTATCTAGTTAGGATTGCACCCTAAGTCTCACTGCAGTACAGATACAAATCAGCATCACACCAGATAGAGACATGGTATCATAGGTTGGAATTAAGATTGCTGGGAGAATTATCAACAACCTCAGATACGCAGACGATACCACCCTAATGACAGAAAGCGAAGAGGATCTAAAGAGCCTCTTGTTGAGGGTGAAAGTGGAGAGTGCAAAAGCTGGCTTGAAACTCAACATTAAAAAAACGAAGATCATGGCATCTGGCCCCATCACTTCCTGGCATATAGAAGGGGAAGAAATGGAAGCGGTGACAGATTTTATTTTTTTGGGCTCCAAGATCACCGCAGATGGTGACTGTAGCCATGAAATTAAAAGACGCTTGCTCCTTGGGAGGAAAGCTATGGCAAACCTAGACAGCATAGTAAGAAGCAGAGACATCACCTTGCCGACAAAGGTCCATCTAATCAAAGCTATGGTTTTTCCAGTAGTAATGTATGGCTGTGAGAGCTGGACTATAAGGAAGGCTGAGCGCCGAAGAATTGATGCTTTCGAACTGTGGTGCTGGAGAAGACTCTTACGAGTCCCCTGGACTGCAAGGAGGTCAAATCAGTCCATCCTAAAGGAAATCAACCCTGAGTGCTCATTGGAAGGACAGATACTGAAGCTGAAGCTCAAATATTTTGGCCACCTAATGCGAAGAGAAAAGTCACTGGAAAAGACCCTGATGCTGGGAAAGATTGAAGACAAAAGAAGGGGACGGCAGAGGATGAGATGGCTAGATAGCATCACGGATGCAATGAATATGAACTTGAGCACACTCTGGGAGAGAGCAGAGGATAGGAAGGCCTGGCGTGCTATGGTCCATGGGGTCACGAAGAGTTGGACATGACTTAACGACTGAACAACAAACATACCAGGGTTGGCGGAGAATTCCGCCACAGATCTCAGTGAGGCCGAATGCCAGTGCATTCGGCCCCCTGAAATCTGTGGCAGAACGAAGCCCCCCCACCCCGCGAAAGTCGTGCGAAACAGAGCACCTACCTGGTGCCGTTCGCACTGCTTTGCGAATGGCGCGGTCGCCATTCGCTTCACGATTTTTGCCGTGATAGGCTACGTAAATACTTACATAGCCTATCACGGCTAACGCAGGGATGCCATTTGCATCCCTGTGGAGGCCGTGATAGGCTACGTAAATATTTACGTAGCCTATAGGGATGTCAGAGAATTCTGCCACGGATCTCGGTGAGGCCAAATGCCAGTGCATACGGCCCCCTGAACTCCGTGGCGGAACGGCCTGCCACCCCCCCGCCCTGCTGCAGATCCCCCCCGGGACGGGACTTACCTGGGGAGGATGTTCTGGGTGGCGGCGGCTGCAGCGGTGGCTTCAGCGGCTGCGGCGGCTGGTCTTCCGACCGGCTGCTGCCACCACCGCCATTTGCAGTCTTGTCTTTTTTGTTTTTTGTTTTTTACAGAGACGTGATAGAGCCTATCATGTCTCTGTAAAAAAAAAAAAAAAAGATCATATGCTATGGCTCTCTAGACAGTGCCTAATGGCCATAGGATTGCTTTTACAGAGCCTATCATGTCTCTGTAAAAAAAAAAAAAAGATGAAGAAAAATAAGGAACGCAAATGGAGGCGGCCATAGCCGCCATTTGCATACTTTTTGTTTTTTACCCAGACATGATAGGCTACGTAAGTTTTTACATAGCCTAAAATGTCTGGGTAAAAAAAAAAAAAAAAAGCGTATGCAAATGGTGGCGGCTACAGCTGCCGCCATTTGCATTCTTTATTTTTCTTCGTCTTAGTCTACGTAAATATTTACATAGACTAAGACGAAGAAAAATATGGAACGCAAATGGCGGCGGCTGTAGGCGCCGCCATTTGCGTAAGCGTTTTTTTTTCTTACCCAGAGCCCTTCGCGGCCGGAAATCTGTCTGCGGACGGCCCTGGCCTGGGCCTGGCCGGCTGCTCGGCGGAGCCGCCGCGGAGCACAGCCAGCTTTCGAGGATTCGGGGGGGGGGGAGGACTGGATCGCCTCTCCCTGGCGAAGATTCTGGGGGGAGGGATGGAGCGCCTCCCCCCCAGCGGAACCCGGCAGAGCCAGGTAAGAGGGGTTTCGTACACCCCTAGTAGCCTATCACAGCAAAAAAGGGAACGCAAATGGCGGCGGCTACGGTGGCCACCATTTGCATCCCTGCGCAGCCCAGCAGTGGCCGGATGTTGCTGCGGGTGGCCCCGGCTGGCTGGCGGCTCCACAGAGTTACCGCGGAGCGGAGCTGGCCAGCAAGGATTTCGGGAGGAGGGATGGAGTGCCTCCCCCCACCGCGGATGTCACGAAACGAAACAGGTGAGTCATTTCGTACATCGCTATTACAATGCAGATATGAAAGAAGGGAACATTTTTAAAATGTTGGGTGCTGGTGTCCAATACAATTAACATAGGAAATCAATTTTGAGGAGGAAGTCTTTCTGTGGCAGGATATAATTTATTGTTTCAACCACCAGCCTGCTTCTATCTAGGCTTGTAATCAATCAATGAATGAAAGAAATACATGAGCCAAGTAGGAAGTCGATCCATTTAAGCATTGACTGGCTGCGGTCCCGGGCTACAAACCAAGGGGGATAGATAATGCAAAGATGAAAGCTACCCAGTATGTCAGTTGAGAAATGAAATCTTTGACTCGGGACTGCTAATGTAAGCAAACTCATTTTTTTTTAAAAAACCCAAAAGTCTCTGCATGCAAAGAGATCAGAATGTCTTTGTTGAATGAAAATGTTCCAAGATTAATCACTCTGGATTGGGTATTGTATATTTACAGAAACCCCAGACTACACATATGATATCTGTGGTTAGGCTTTTTTGCATAGGGCAACTGCTAGAAATATTTTTGCACCAATCTAGCTAAGGGCCATCAACGTGCAGGAGACAGCTTCTCCATGCATATCCCAAACTGGATGGGGAATCGGTATGGAGTACACAATCTCCAGTCTGATCCAAAAATACTAGAGCTGTGAGCAAGCAGCCTCTTGAAATTCTCCACCTTACTTGTGGGCAGAGAAATTTGGGAGACAATTTCACTGAATTTCTCCAGGAGGAGGAGAAATTCTCCACTGTTTCTCCCAGCTAGGGCTCCCCAGTGTCAGGGCTTGTTGTACAGTGTCAGTGTCTTGGGGGTGCAATAGCATCAACAGTCTTGGTAGCTGGCCCCCAGTATGCACCCATCTCAGGGCAGTGGGGGCAGTATTGTGTCTAGCTCTGCCAAACTCTGTCCTCCAATTTCCTGAAAGTTTTCTCCCCCACGAAAGAGGCTTCCTTTGTTCTGCCTCATTCAGGATGTTTTATAATGTATTTTTGTGGAGTTCTTGAGCTTCCCTAATCACAGCTAGTACCCAGGCTAGCTGCGTGTCCAGATCTGAAAAAGCCCTATGGGAGGAATTACCTCTTGGTGCCTTAAACTGGACTGGAATTGAAGTCTAGGAAGCTGAGGAGGCCACAGGCAGCCAGAGAGATGATCGTACAATGAAAAATAGGACACCTGTGCTCACTCTTCAGCCACCTCCTAACGGAAGCACAAGAAACCCAAATCCAGCCCATGAGAATTTCTCTGAAATTTCTTCACCATTGAATTTCTTTTCAAAAGCAATTTCTCTTCTATCAAATTGAATGAAAATGGTTGAAAAAATGTGGGAGAAATTTTTGGCACAGCATTAGAAAATACACAGGTTAAAGCAACAGGTCAAACACATGACACACACATACATACTCCTCTTGTTAATACGTGGCATGAAGGCTGAGCCAAAATGGCCCACCCAACTTTGCCACCCTGTTCATGGCTGAAGTCGTGGGGGGCATTTTGGTGATTTGAGGGAGTTGGAAACAGGCTGAATTCATGGACTTTTTAAAAAGCTGGAATTCCAACAATCGGCTGTTGGGATGGGGAAGAGAGTAGCTCCGAATTAAGTCCCCTTCATCCTCTTTAGCTGATGGGTGCAATGCTAGCTTGCTTTGAAGCAGGGCCTAATGAACTTCTTCCAGCCTGAAGGCCAGATTGCGTTTTGGATATGTTCCCTGGGGGCTGCATTATAGTGGTGGGTGGGGCTAAAGGTAAAAGGGGCAGGCCAACGGCAAAATGGGCAGGGCCAAAATGCCAGCATATTTTCTCTGAAACCTTTTTCTGCCAGTAACTAAGTCTGATGAGAGGCAATTCAGCCTTTAAGAATCAGGGCGCAGTTGGAAGCCACCAACTGACTGACGGTCATGGGAAAGGCGGTGAGGCCAAGGAAAGGGGTGAGGCCATCTGGGGAACCCCAGAGGGCCAGCTTTGGTTCTCAGGTGGCTGGATTTGGCCCATTGGCTTGAGATTCGATACTCCTGCTTGAAAGGGCTGTGCTCATGTGCTGTTGGATTAGGGCCATTGTGTACTACACAGAATAAATCGTTTCTTTTTCAGTTCCAAGCGAGTCCATTTTTTCATGAGCAAAGCTAAATAAATAAATCAGATAATACTAATATCAAAGCAGCAGGAACGACAACTATCTTCCGCTCAGACTTCACCCCCCCACCCCCCTCTGGCTTCCCGATATCCTTGGAGCAGTTTTTTGGAAGCGTATATTTCATTATTTAATTTCCCCTGACCTTCCTTTGAACTAAAATCAAGTTGACTTGCAAACACTACAAAAATATGTAAGTTAAATATAGGCCCCTTCCATCCCTACTATTCTATGATTCTATGAAATGCCCTATATCACTCCTCTTGGATTTTATCTGGCATTAGCACTAAGTTGAAATGGCTTGCCCAGTATTATTATCCAATATTATTAGGTACATTTCACAAGTGAAATTTTGGGATCATCTGGTAATAGTTGTGTGTGTGTGAGAGAGAGAATGAGAGTATTCATCACACTTACCACCTGGTGGCATTCAGCTTCCAGTTTGGACTAACACATTTCTCAAAAGAACTTTCAGATCCCCTCTTCCTAGCATGCTCTCTAACGATCTTCTTTAAATAAGACAGTTCAGTGGTAGAGTATCTGCTTTGTATTCAGAAGGTCCCAGGTTCAATTCTTGGCATCTCCAATTAAGGCTGGGAAGGGCCCCACTGGAAACTTGGAGAGCACCAGTCTGTGTAGGCAGTACTGAGTTAGATGGGCTCTAACTGCGACTCAGTCAATAAAATGCAGTTGTCTAAGCCTAGTTGTAGTCAATTCAGATGACGTCCAGACTTCCCATATTATTCCCCTGAATGTCTATTGATTCTTTAGGGATCTGAAACTGGTCGAGCCTGGGAGGCTTAAGTCTGCTCAGAGACCTCTGGGGCCTGATCTGTATTAATGTTATTGGTATGCACCACCAGGGCCTAGGAACCTCGGAGATTTCTGTCGGCCTCATTGCATTCATCAGGCCCACTCTCTTTCCTGTAGTGTCAACAGCAGGGGAGCCAAGAGGGCTTCAGGAGGTTTGGAGGCATGTCAGTGGGGGACAGGTCAAATATCATCGTGGAAGTAGTAGTTTCCATGCCAGCATGAATCGGGGTGAGCTCAAATAGGGGCTGGGCTCAAAGGCACAAGTAGGGCTGCATCTAGTTCAGAGGCATTGCTAGAGACTGGTGCACAATGATGACTTTGGGTTGGAGTACAATGCCAAACTAGGGTGGCCAGGTGTCCTACTTCACAGAGGGTGGTCCTCTATTTTGGAGAGCTGGCAGAGGATAGTCCTCTATTGGAAGGTGTCCTCCCTATTTGATGGGCTGTCCAACCCAAGGCTCGTTTAAAGCTGAAGAACCATGAAGAGGGGGAGCAGGGGCCTCGAAACTTCCCAAGCCACAGTTAGCCCCTGGACGGCAGAGTGAGCAGGCACACAGGTTAGTCTTATGCACTATGACAAGGTGTAACATGTCTCAATTTAAATTATAGTTATTGTTTCTCAATCTGTAACTATACATATAAATTTGCATGTGCAAATGTTATGCATGTTGGTGCCCTCTTTTGTGGTGATGCAACTCCTGTTTTTCGGCAATACATAACCAGCCTACTCCTGGTTTCCCTGTCAACGTAAGTGCTGTGGGTGGCACTGGCCATAGGGGCAGGGCCTTTTCAGTTGTGGTGCCCACTCTATGGAATGCCGTCCCCAGACATGTTCCTCTGGCTCTATTTTTCAAGTGTTGTTGTTGTTGTTGTTGTTTTAACCCTGGGGCAAGACATTGTGTTTTGGGAAGGCTGTCTCTCTGCTGGTGGCTGCTGTTTTCATCTGGCACTTTCTGCTGCTCTTTTCTGCTGATGCTCCTTTTAACTAGGGCTTGGGTGAAGGTTTTCTTAGGGTGTGTGTGTGGTGGGGAGCGCTCAAAATGCCATCTCCTGCCTCTTGAATATAAGGCAGTCCCAATTTGGGCCTGGTGAACTTTGCGCATGACCAACTCAAATTGGGGTGCAAGTTAAGGTATTGAAAATCAAACACTAGAAGAACCAGTAAATAATCTCTTTGTGTAATCCCAGCCACTAACAGCACAATCTGTCTACTCAGAAATGGCCTACTGAATTCAGTGGGACTTACTCCCAGATGAAGATTGCAGCCTAAATGGTCCGGACATTGGGTTGGATCCAGACATTGTCATACTTAGAGCAGACCTACTGAAATAAATGGGACTTAAGTTGCTCACGACTAACTTAAGTCCCATTGATTTCAATGGGCCTACTCTAAGAAAGACAGAAGGTCTGTTTGTATGACATGACAGCCCACCATGGGTTAAATAATATTTAGTTTGTATATTTAATCTACAGTGAGGCAGCAACATGTACAGGGTGTGTGTGGCGGCCGTTTTGAATATGCAATCCCCATTCAGAGGTTGTCAGGTTGTGTGAATCTGGTGAGCATGGGTTATGCAAGGGTTGTTTAACCCTTGCATAACCTACTCTTGCTGGGTTCACACAACTCCCCGAATGGGGGTTGGATGTGCAACCTGGCACCTGCGGCGTGTTGTCAAAACCCCGTCTAAGTCTGTATCCAACCCATTGCTTGGAATATATTCACCTTTGGATAATCTTTATGTAAATCTTCTTCATTTGCTTATGACGTTTCATTTACTGTATCTTTGGGACGTGCCAGCATTTTTAAATAATATGACATAGCTTTGAAGAAATACCTTTGCAAACTTAAGGAAAGCACCATATGGGCCCCAAAATTAATTTTGGGAATTATATGAACAGGAAAATTTATTGTGCCAAGAAGTCATTTGTGAGTAGCGTTCAGAAGGATTCCACCAGAGGGCGAAATTGTGTTCCAAATTAATTTTGGTTGTTTGATGGAAAAGCTGTAGGTTCTAAAATCTAAACCTTTCAGTGTGTTAACCCATGTTGCTTGTTGCTATGGAAACAGACCAAAGCAGAGGGTAAATAACTTGACAATAACAAGAGACAATTTTAATTTTCTCCCCAGTTTTCAGTGCTGCAGGGTTTTGGGTTTTGTTTTTGTTTTTTGCTGTGTATCCCCCCTTAAAACACTTTAATTTTCACATTCTCTGTTTGCCCTGCTGTAACCGGACACCTCGTTTGTTGCCTAATCTAAGAGCTGCTCTATGACGTCTAGGGAACACAAGACCCTCATTATTGCCAAATGGGAGCACAGCACATAGGTCTGTTTAGACACCGTGCGTGATGTGTTCTAAAAGGCCTAGCTGCAGGGATGGCCATAAAAGCCTCCTTTTTCTTACCCCCTCGGCACTTCACTCCGAATTTAAAAAGAGCAGTTGTATTCTTCACATGTGGGCAGCTCATAGTACTGCTTGTCTTTGCCTCAGAAAGACCTTCCGAAGTCAAATGGATGAAAAACAAATTTAGGTTTATGGGCAGGAGGTGAAATTTGGAAGCTGGCAAAAGCTTTGCTTTTGGGCCAAAGGCTAACAGCTTCTGGGGCTGTTGGTGGTGGTGGGGGGAGCAATTTTGGTCATGTCTGCATTGCCTGTGCAAAGGGGCTGTCTTTTGAGACACAATCCACTGGGAAGCTCTCTCTCTCTCTCTCTCTCTCCCCTCCTCCCCCCTTCCACCAGCTCCTTCTGCAAATGCTCACATGTAAATCCTAAGAATCTTCTGGCATGGTTTGGGCCCTGGGGGATTCACCAGGCACAATGCTGCATCTAAAATCTTCCTTTCATTGCTGCAAAGCTTGCTAGGACCTCCCGAAGCCCCTGTGAAATGGATGGAGGGTGCATAGCTGTAATGTCCCATGGGTTGTGCCAATCATTTTTCAGATTTTATCCACATTGGGTCAGATCCAGACCTAGTCACACTTAGAGTGGACCTACTAAAATCAATGGGACTTAGGTTATGACTAAAGTCTCACTGATTTCAGTTGGTCTGCTTTATGCATGACTAAATCTGGATTTAACACATTATCAGTTTCTGTGTGCTCCAATTGTAGTTCAAACATTTCATACACTATTTTAGTAAAGGAGGTTTATTTGTTTATTTAATAAATTGATATCCTGTCTTTTATGAGAACCCTCACAAGGCACCTTACAGCAAGTGAAAACCACCACCACAACCAATATATCAAAAACAAGATTCAAATCAGGCCAAACAAACAACAACAACAACAACAATAATAATAATAATCAGAAATGGGGGTGAGCATGGGAGGGAGGAGGTTTAGTCACTCATCTTTAGTGATGTCACAGACACTATCCAATAGGGTCTGACACAGCTACATTCCACATATCACATAGCAAAGAATGTGCTTGCTGGATGAAAATAAACCCTCCTTTCCCAGCAGCAGAATATTCTGTTTTAAATGCTAAAAAATGAAGCTGCATCATTAAGAGGAAAAAATTAGCCAAGGGCTATTTTCCTTACTTCGAAAAGCATTTGATGGTATCTATAATGTCTTGAATAACACAATGCTCAGTTTTCTAAGAAATTCTTCACTTTCAGTCATTCTGAGATCTAAGCAACCTTTCTGGTAGCTCCAGGAAAGTTTTATGGTATAAACACACCTACACCACTCTGTATTTTAGCCCACTAATTAGTCAATAATTATTCTCTCAGTGTGTCTTGGAAGTGAACACCAAGGCTGTGACACAGAAGAACAAGGTCAGCCTTTGATTGCATCGCTGCCTCACTTCTTAGCTGAAGAACAGCCCAATTATACCTGTTATAAAGCAAGGTCAAAGCATCAAGCTGGTAATATAAATAAATTAGATCCTGTTTGGGTTCTTAGATGGGGACACATTAATCGCTGAGCTCTGTGTCTGTGGGTTTTTTGAATGGCTTTCCGAGAGATGGGAGAATTGGTTCAAAATGCAGTCTAGCTAGATCCTAGAAAGTAGTAGGGCTAAATCCAGACATTTTATGGGGTGGGGGAGCTAAGAGTACACTGGGGATGTCCATCATAAATCAATGTGAATAAGAAAAAACTAAATCTGAGTCCGATAAGTTAAAATGTATTTGTTCATCTGAACTCATAAAGGGGCCTTAGGGGTCCAGATTGCCACCAGCCCCCCTTTGGCAACAGCCCTATAGCTCAGGGTGCTTCCAGATGTCATCCGGGAAGTGAAACAGGAAGCATCTCTGAGGTCTTGTTCACACATCCATATTCATTGCAGCATCGACTGGTGATCTGGATGTGTGAATGAGCCATCCCAGATAGACACACAGACAGAGTGTCCATATGGGCTTACATCGGTTCAAACTAGGGATGGGCGAATAACTCAGGAATGGAGCACTTGGCCTGCATGCAGAAGATCCCAGGTTTCATCCCCAGCTTCTCCAGGTAGGGCCAGGAAAGAATCCTGCCTGCAGCCCTGGAGAGCCACTGCCAGTCAGGAGTATGCATTCTCGTGCACATTTCTCCTAATAAACACATTTTTGCATGCATTTTTCCTAGTATATACACTTTTTGCAATAGATTTTTCCCCTAACAGAATGCTTTTGTGTGTGTACCTTCCCCTAATATAAACACTTTCGCATACACTTTCCCTCAACATATGCGTTTTTGTATAAGACATGGGTTCAAATCTCTGATCCACCATTAAGTTCACTGGGTGATCTTGAGCCAGTCCAGGTCTGAGTCTAGCCTACCTCACAGGGTTATGCTGAGCATTAAGTGTCCATGGGTGAGCGGATAACCCAGATCCGTGTATGCCACCCTGAGCTCAATAGAGGAAGTGAGGAAAATCAACGTACCCTGTAGCGCACAGTCTGCCATTGATGATGCCGGTGAAGCTCATTTTGAACTGCTTATAACAGCATATAGGACAATTATGATCTCAAAAAGATGTATTAAACAACCTCAGAAAGCCATCCCAAAAAACAAATGCTCAATATGTTGCACGTTACAGGATGTTTTTACAAGACAGTAACTGATGCAACTCCTCCCACCATTTCAATCTCAGTCTGGCAAGTGACACTGGTAGTTATTATTGTTATTGTTGTTATTGTTGTTGTGTTATTGTGGTTATTGTTATTGTTGTTATTGTGTTATTGTTGCTTGTATGAGAAATAATAATAATATATAATATTGTGGTTATTGTTATTGTTGTTATTGTGTTGTTGTTATTGTTGTTGCTTGTATGAGAAATAAAGGCTTGCCAAACCAAGAAGAAGGCGCCTGGCTTAGTCTGTTCTTTGATCAGTCTAATCTGGTGGGTTTTCAGCTGGTGCCAAATACTATGCCTTCTGGTACCAAAGCTCTAAATGTATTGCCATGCTGCCCTTCCACTGTTTAGCAGAAACGAAATCCGCTGCTGCAGCTAGAAAAATAATCAAGTCCTTATGCAATAAAGTAGCCTTAACACCCTTGAAGATACCCAGGAGTACCAGCTTATGCTCAAGATCTACCTGTTGGTATGTGATTACTGATCACTCTTTAAAGACAGTCATCCAAAAAGGTCTTTTGCCTTTGGACAATTCCACCACATGTGAAAGTACACATCCCTGTTGCCACAGCCTGTCCAGCACATGGGTGAGTACTTTTGTGTGACTTTCTAATATGCCTTTAACATAAAGACCTGACAACTTCAAATCTGAAAAGACATGGAAAGTGCAGGATGCTGCATGCCGTACTCATTCATTTACCAGGTGAATGAATGAGTTTAGCATACAGCAAAATCCATGCTGGGGAACTCAAATGCAGCCACAAGCTCCTTTTTATCACTTCCTTTTAAACAGCAGACAGCACACAAACACAGGAAACATACAGATGCACCTAGAAACTCTCGTATTCACAGAAAAGACGCACGGATTCACTGCTTCATTCAGACAGGGCAACACAAAAGGTTATGCGAGAGAGAGACAGGTGGACTGACACAGAGAGGGATATAAGAGCCACCTGCCTCCTGCTTTGTGGAGGAAGATTGCATGAGAAAAGAATCATAGAATCATGGAACGGTAGGGTTGGAAAGGGCCTACAAGGCCATCGAGTCCAACCCCCTGCTCAATGCAGGAATCCAAGTCAGAGCATCCCTGACAGATGGCTGTCCAGCCTCATCTTGAATGCCTCCAGTGTGGGAGAGCCCACCACCTCCCTAGGTAATTGGTTCCATTGTCTTATTGCTCTAACAGTCAGGAAGTTTTTCCTGATGTTCAGCCAGAATCTTGGATCCTGTCACTTGAGCCCATTATTCCGTGTCCTGCACTCTGGGATGATTGAGAAAAGATCCGGCCTTCCTCTCTTTGACAACCTTTCAAGTACATGAAGAACGCTATCCTATCTCCCCTCAGTCTTCTCTTCTCCAGACTAAAGATGCCCAGTTATTTCAGTCTCTCAGCATAGGGCTTTGTTTCCAGTCCCCTGATCATCTTCGTTGCCCTCCTCTGAACCCTCTCCAGCGTGTCTGCATCCTTCTTAAAGTGTGGTGCCCAGAACTGGACACAGTATTCCAGATGATGACTAACCAGTGCTGAGTAGAGGGGAACTAGTACTTCCCGGGATTTGGAAGCGATGCTTCTATGAATGCAGCCCAAAATAGCATTTGCCTTTTTTGCAGCCACATCACATTGCTGGATCATATTCAGCTTGTGATGGACAACAATTCCAAGATCCTTCTCGCTTGTAGTGTTGTTGAGCCACGTATCCCCCAACTTGTAAGTGTGCATTTGGTTTCTTTTTCCTAGGTGCAGAACTTGGCATTGATCCCTATTAAATGTCATTCTGTTGTTTTCTGCCCAGTGCTCCAGTCTATCAAGATCACTTTGAATTTTGTTTCTGTCTTCCAAAGTATTAGCTATCCCGCCCAATTTTGTGTCATCTGCAGATTTGATCAGCATTCCCTGCACCTCCTCCTCCAAGTCATTCATAAAAATGTTGAAGAGCACTGGGCCCAGGACTGAGCCCTGTGGTACCCCGCTCGTTTCCTCTACCCAGTTTGAGAAGATCCCATTGATAAGCACTCTTTGAGTCCCATTCTGTAGCCAACTGTGGATCTACCTGATAGTTGTTTCATCTAGCCCACTTTGAGCTAGTTTGCTCATCAGGATATCATGGGGCACTTTGTCGAAAGCTTTTCTGAAGTCAAGGTATATTATGTCCATAGCATTCCCACAGTCCACAAGAGAGTGACCTGATCAAAAAATGAGATTGGATTTGTCTGGCAGGATTTGTAAAAGTTTGTTCTTGACAAATCCATGTTGGCTTCGCGTAATCACTGCATTGTTTTCAAGGTGCTTACAGATGGATTCCTTTATCATCTGCTCCAGAATTTTCCCAGGGATTGATGTCAGACTGACTGGTCTGTAGTTCCCAGGTTCCTCCTTTTTACCCTTTTTGAAGATAGGGACAACATTAGCCCTCCTCCAGTCATCTGGCACTACACCTGTCCTCCATGATTTCCGAAAGAGAATAGACAGCAGTTTTGAGAGCACTTCTGCCAGTTCCTTTATTACTCTTAGATGCAGTTCATCTGGCCCTGGAGATCTGAACTCATTCAAAGTAATTAGGTGTTCCTTGACCATATGCCTATCGATCTCAAGCTGCAATCCTGCCCCTTCAGCCTGTACTTCGCCTTTGCCAGGGGTCTCATAGACCCTCTTTCGGGAGAAGACTGAACCAAAGTAGAAATTGAGCACTTCTGCCTTTTCTTTGTCATCTGTTATCATTTTGTCATCATTTAATAGCCAAACCACCATTTCTTTCCTCTGTCTTTTACTATGCACACATCTGAAGAAAACCTTTTTGTTGCTTTTAGCATCCCTCGCTAACCTCTGCTTATTCTCAGTCTTAGCCTTCCTGATGCCATCCTTGCAATTCTGTTCTACCTGCCTGTACTCTTCCTTTGTTGCTTGTCCTTCCTTCCATTTCCTATATGTGTGCTTTTTTGTTTTCAGGTCATCTCTAAGCTTTTTCTGAAGCCACATTGGCTTCTTCTGTTGTCTTCCACCTTTTTTTCTTGTTGGAACTGTTTGTAATTGTGCTTTTAGAATTTCCTGTTTTAAAATCTCCCACCTATCTTGGACTCCTTTTCTCTTTAGAGTCACTTGCCATGGGATCTTACTTATCATTGTTCTGAGTTTATTAAAACCGCTTTCCTAAAATCCAGGGTACATATTTGGCTACACTTGGCTTTTGCTTCTTTTAGAACCAAGAACTCAAGTATAACGTGGTCGCTTTCCCCCAGAGTTCCTGTAACTGCTACTTTGTCCACTAAGTCATCTCTGCTGGTTAAGATCAAGTCAAGGGTAGCCAATCCTCTAGTTCCTTCCTCTACTTTCTGTAGGAGGAAGTCATCCGCCACACAAGTCAGGAATTTCCTGGAGGGGCCATGTTTTGCAGAAAAGAGAGGGACACGGCATGTCCTGAAACAGCATAAGACTACCAGCTCAAGGTTTCCCAAGAGTTTCTTTTCCTAGAATCAGGGAGAAACACTTTATCTCAGACCATTTCTAGCTGTTTTTACCTCCATGAGGAGATCATTTGTAAAGCTAACGGGTCTTAATTGCCCACTCAAGTCCAAGCCACCCCAAAATACTTTGCATCACAGCAGGGATACCTGTCATCAGTATATTGTTGCTGGCAAAATTCACCCCCCTCCAGCTACTGTGACGGTTGCAGCTCAACTCTGATAGAACTGGGAAGCCCGAAAGGGGTGGCAGATGATGATGTCCACATCCCTGCTAATAAAAAGGTACCAGCGCTTTGACCTGTGAGCCCTGGCTCCACTACAACATTGCTGAACAGAATTAGTTAGGTCATTGCATCCCGGGATTGTCTGAGAAGTCTTTTGTTTTTTCTTCCTCCTAGATTTGATTTGAAGTTATTTTGGGGTGATAAAACACAACAGCAGCATGAGCATGGCCAGCAAAAGTGTTCTTAAGGCTTTCCAGGGCTCATGTGCCTTTAAAATGAACATTTTATCTTTGCTGGTTCAGACCATTTTATTTCTGCCTGCTGATCTAGGATTAGTGATAAATAATAGCCACTGAATCCCCCCCCCCCAATAGCCTATCTGAATTTCCCCAATATCAGTTTCTCTTCCTGTGGTGGTGGGAGAGTTTTAATTACTGATTTTCTCTTTTCATTTTTCTTGTGGTGCAATTTCACAATATATAGTGCTATTTTGCCATTTAACAAGGACAAGTAAAAAGCACAATGAAAGGACAAACAAGGACAAAAAATACCCCCATCTGTGTTCTCTACTTTGCTTGCAACTGTTCAGGATGGTGAAGTAGACAGGGTTTGCAAGGTTAGGTAGGAAAAAGACAAGGAAAGGGGAGCAAGAAATAAGGTCCCTTTTGGTGGAGATCGTATACACTATCTGATCTTTAAAAAAACAGTTAAAGGGCGGAAAGTCTAGAAAAAGAGAAATTTTCCAATCTTAAATTCAATTCATCCTGAGATTTTAAAAAAAGTTTAATGAGAATTCATATGCATTTCTCCTAATACCTGCATTTTTATACACAATTTTGCCTAATATACACATTTTTTGCAAGCAAAGTTCCCAATATAATGCATTGTTGTTGTTCAGTCGTTCAGTCGTGTCCGACTCTTCGTGACCCCATGGACCATAGCACGCCAGGCCTTCCTGTCCTGCGCACTCTCCCGGAGTGTGCTCAGGTTCATATTCATATATAATGCATATACTTTTACTAATATATGTATGTTTGTGTGCACATTTCCCTAATATATGCAATTTTTTTGTACACATTTTTTGATTGGAAAACTCCAGTGCAACATTTGTAGAAGTGCAAATTTCAAAGGATAATTGAGTTTTGGTTCACACATTGGTTTGCAAGTGTGAACTTAGATAAATTCACCTTGAAATGAAGATCCAGTGTGGTGTAGTGGCTAGAATGTTGGACTGGGAGTCAGGAGCCAGGAGATCTGGTTTCTAGTTCCCACTTGGCCATGGAAGCTCACCAGGTGACTTTGGGTCAGTCACAGACTCTCAGCCCAGCCTACCTCACAGGGTTGTTGTTGTGAGGATAAAATGGAGAGGACGAGGATTATGTACGCTGCTTTGGGTTCCTTAAAGAGGAAAAAAGGTGGGATATAAATGTAATAAATAAATAAGGGACCAATCCTATGGGGATAGGAGGCCGTCCCTGAATTTGGAGGCGACCGCCTATCCAATGCATGGCAGGAGAAGCACAGAGGGGATTGTCTCCTCCGCACTCCTACCTCTCTGCATTTGCAGCTAGACAGCTGATTTCGGCTGTCTAGCCATGGGACATTGGAGCGCAGGATGGGGAGGCCGGATGACACATAGGAAGTGTCATAATGGCACTTCTGCACTCCCCGCCCTGCCCCGCCCCCAGATACCCCCCTTTTTGCCCCGCTCTGTGCTGCTGTTACGAACGTGGGGCGTGGGGACAATCTGCACTGCCTACGAGGGGGCAAAGGCAGGGGCAGGGAGGTGGTTCTCCAGGAACCGACCTCGGAGCGCGGGCTCCAAGGCCAGTTCCCAGGAACTGACCGATCCTATTGCCATCTAGCCGCTGTCTAGCAGACATAGGATTGTGCCCTAAATAAATACATAAAATAAATAATAAATGTGAAGCGAATGCATTTCTCCCTCATCCCTAGTTATGACACTTCCAGATATAAATGGCATGAAAACACAGTCTGAGTTTCAGGAGGCCAACCATTCCCAGAGCCAAAGGAGAACTTCACAACAGAAGCATAAACCCACCCAGAAACGCAGCTGAGTTCCTGTTACTGCTGGAGCCGGGAGGTGACCTTTACTGAGCATGCCTGTGAGGATTTGCCTTTGAGTCAGTTTGTGAGTCACAGCAGTGTTGGATTAATATTTTAAAAAGCACCCCCCTCTTAGACGGGTGAGCTGGGAGGCCATCAAGGTGCTTTTCCTGCAGCACCAATGGAAACCTCAGGCATTCAAACTATACTCTAGGAAGAAACTTGACACATCGTGAGGATGTTCTTTGAAAGTGATTCTCTTTCCCCGCTCCCCTCTCCTGCTTTTATGGACAGTTGGAAGAAAACAGAAAGGAAAAATAATCCTAGTTGGTTGCTTTGTCATTTATGAATTCATACGAATCCATAATCCAATTAGTGGGCTTCTTATGGCTGTTTAATGAGATTTGTTTTTTGCAGCTCAGTTTGCATGAACTTTTTAAGTGAGATAAAAAAGCAAAAACAAAAACACCCCACTAACAATCAATGCTATTAATTATTTTAACAGGAGCTATCCTGTTTGGGTGGGTACATGAACAAGATGATTTAGTCATGTCCAACATCTGTGGTTCTGGGCTAAATCAGTATCTACATCTGTTCATGCACTCTGCAAATCCAGCTGTATATATCTTGCAATGACACTGCATGCTTTGAATGCAAGTTTCTGGATACAAAAGTACTATGCAGGTGTTCAACCTACTCACACAAATGCTAAAAGTGGGGAGGGGACATAGGTGTGCATGCAAGCCCTGTCCCCAATCACTCACGAAGATGGACAAATTTGTCAATTTTGGTTTCTCCCAGTTTCTCATTTTTCTAATTTTAAGTTTGGTTCATCCTGTTTCCACATAACTTTGAGATTTTATTTTTAAAAAATTGCATGGGAGTTCATATGCACGTTGTGCATATTTCTCCTAATACACACATTTTGTCTGCAGTTTTGCCTAAAGTATGCACTTTATGAGAAGTTCTTCCTCATATAATGCAGTTTTGAATGTATTTTCATGAATAGTCCCATTTTGAGCACACTTTCTCCTAATAGACTTTTTTGATTGGAGAACTCTACTGCAAAATTTGGAGAAGTGCAAATGATGATGGATAATTGAATTTTGATTCGCATATAGGATTGAAAGTGTGGGCCAAACAAATTTCTCCCCCACTCATAGTTGTACGTAGCGGTAGAGTTGAGATTCCTGGTGGGTGTTGCTGTTTGGAGCCCCATAAGGATTCTGCGAAGACAAGTGTTATTTGTTTGTCATCCCAGCCCAGCAGTTGAGGGTTTGTCATTTGTCCCAAATGCTCTCTTTGTGCCAAGTGTCCTATCACCAAAGCCCACATGGGGCTCTCTAGACAAGGAGGCAGAGTGATGTATCCCTCTGCTATGCCACCTTGATATAGAAGATCTAAGTTCCCCGGCTGGATTTTATATCTTCCAGTGGTGTGCTAATGACTGGCTGCAGATATAGTTGGAGTCCTGCCTTCTCTTGTAGCAGGGGATAGGCAATTGCCTTGGTCTCTCCATTGATTTCCATGAGTGTTTTAAGCTTTTGCTATCTTTTTGATTGCTGTAATGGTATCCCATTGCAGGGGCTAAGAACAACCCTGGGTGAGCATAGGATTCTGCATGAGCACTGCTCCTCCTTTGCCATGTCCCAACTTTGCCTACGTTTATCTCACTGGGCTGGTGTTAGCCTCTGCTGGGGCAAAGGTGTTGCTAGTGTAGTTTAACTATGCTAGAAGATCTTCAGGTTCCACTGGTGAAGGAGGCTTTAGGAACAATGCTATCCTCACCCAGTAGGTGTAATCTGGGGATAAGACCATGCCGTAACTGTTCTAAGGCATGGCCATTTATCATATTCAGAAATGTTGTTGTGGTGTGATCCTAATGTGCTTTTTACCAAGTCGATCTGAAGGTAGCTGAAATCACAAGCAAAATTATCAAGGGGTTGGAGGGATTCTCTTAGAAGGAAAGGTTACAGCATTTGGGGCTCTTTAGCTTAGGAAAACGGTGAGTATGGGGAGGCATAATAGAGGTGTTCAAAACTAGGCATGGTGTGGAAAAAGTGGATTGAGAAAACCTTTTCTTCCTCTCTCATAATACTGGAACCTGGGGTCATCCAATGTAGCTGAATGGTGGGTGGTTCAGGACAGATAAAAGGGGGCACTTCTTAACACAGTGCATAATTGAACTATGGAATTTGCTACCACAGGATGTAGTGATGACTGCCTCCTTCGGTGATTTTGAAAGGGGAGTAGAGACATTCATGGAGGGTAAGGCTATCAATGGCTACTAGTCTTGATGGCCATATAATCTACAGGACCAGAGGAAGTATGCCTCTCATTACCAGTTTCTGGGGAACATGGGCAGGAAGGTGAGATTGCACTCATGTCCTGCTCTGGGCTTCCCAAAGGCATCTGGTTGGCCACCATGGGAACAGCATACTGGACTAGATAGGCCTTTGGTCTGATCCATCATGGCTCTTCTTATGTTCTTAGATGAAGTCACCTGTTATTGCAACAATTTTAGCCTTGGCTGTCTCTCTGGTTTCTTTCTGCATCTCAAAGTCAGCCCAGAGTTTTCATTAGGTGGGTGCAATAGTATGTCCTTAGCACTAAATTACTTTGGGGGGCTGGTATTCCCACCACACTGAGTCCATGGAGTTCATTCATATTCAGTTTTCTAATTTATTGGACTCTGCTCTCTTTGACTTATAGAACAATACTAGGATATATACATCACATCCTTCTCCAAACATCATTTTTGTGTGTGCAGTTTTTCTTATGACCCATTGTCTAGACTAGGTAGACTCTAGTTAAAAAATTGCCATTTCTTTCTGCATGCTTATTGCCAAGTGCTATGCTATCCCCTCTTAAATGACCTGAAACATTTACACCATTATCCCTAAGGAATGAGTAATCTGAACACAAACTGGATGCTGCCCAGGTCCTGTTGGCTTTCCCACAGAAGGTAATGCTTAGTTCATTACAACCCCACCCCTAGTAGGATCTTATCAATGCAACTCTATAACATACACTCTGCACTTCTTCCAACTGATGTCTGGGATATCTCCAAGAGGTAATGGAGGAAAATGGGGATGCATTACATTTTCTCGTCAGACTAAGCACCATAGTGTAAAGACATGGCAATTTGGGGGCTGTAGCCAAGGATACCTTATTACATGGGCGAGTGGCTTGAATTGTCATGAATTAAACATGTTTTTCCTCTCAGTTCCCTGTAGTGCATTATTTTGGTTCAAGTATGTAACAGTTACCCAATTCTCAGACACAACTGGCTTTTATTTTATTGACAGGCAGTCGCAATTAGCAACAACTATTTGGCCAAGGCAAGTTCAGGTTCCTGCCATTGAAGAGGGGAGTTTAAGAAATGTCTGTGATCTTGTTATTTAATGTGTCTTTAGTCCACTTTCTAATGTCAAAAATGTCCTGTAGCATGCCGTTTTCAAGTACACACATGAGTGTGAACTATATTTAGTGGACTTACAAAATACAAAATAGTGGACTTACCTAGTGTTTCTGTTAGGCCTTAATGCAGTTAATGCAACTTATACTGTGGCTGGGGTGTCCAACGTGATGCCCGTGGACACCTCCCTTGGTGACTGCAAGACTCTCTGCCCCTCCTGATTTTTTATTTTATTTCTTAAGATTTTTTAAATTATTATTTTTTAACTGGGAGTCTGGCATGCTGCAAAGTGTTGTGCTGCCCTCCAGTGCCATCTTTTCTTGGAATCAGAAGACTGATGTTGTATTTTGGAGCTCAGCCCCCACCTCTGCCTTATACTTAGCTTCTCGGACAAGTTACTTGTCTTTGAGCTTCGCCAGTGTGCCTTCCAGAAAATGGGCGTTTTATGACCAGCCATGCCCACCATGGCAGCCATTTTATGAATGGGCAAGCCCTCCAAAGTGCTCATGATACTCTCTCAAAATTCCAGATGTGCCCACTGACCCCTGCACTATTACTATACTGTTGATCGGTGATGTGGGAAATCAATATCCCTTTTAAGTCTCATTTTGGTTTATGAGAAGAGAATTGTGGAAGACATTCCTCATTCTATGTTGCAAAATGTCATTTGAGAGGACACTCATTTTAAGTTGCTTTATCAGTTCTAGTGGAGGGACAACAGATCTACTGGTAAACTCAGATAAGGACATTGCCAGATTACTGATTGCCTTTGCATTACCTGCACCTAAATCTCAGCAGAAATGTCTGCACACTTATGCAATTGACTGGACATTTGAGTAGGGATGGTGGAGGGATTTGTTGAGTCCGCTGTCCTAGGCAAGCTGATCTGATCGGCCTCCTGATCAGCCAGTGCTCTCCAGATGTTTTGGACTTCAACTCCCATCAGCCCCAACCCTCATGGCCAATGGTCAGGAATGCTGGGAATTGCAGTATAAAACATCTGGAGGACACCAGGTGGGGGATAGCTGTCCTGGACTGAAGTGTGACTCCAAACACACTGGAGGAATCTGCACTATAACGAATTATAGAGATGGCCTGTGTGCTGCCATTTAAATCTTTTCCTCCTTCTTTCATTAATGATGAACAGCTGCTGGACCAGCTAGCAAGCTCAGTTGCTGCTGCACATGTTGAAAAGTGGGGTCACACATGCCTCTGGGTCATGATAGGTGCAATGATGTGCTGTCGCATGGCACGGGAGAAAAGGTGGCTGCCATCATGGACCTACCAGAGACACTGATATCACCCCCCCTCAGTGTCTATGTCAGGCCTGCAGAACCTCAGGATCCCAATCTTGCCCTCTGAGGGATCCCCAGAAGGCCATGCCCCTTCCCTGGCCCCACCTCTTTCCCCCAATTACTGATCATAGGGTGGTTTCTGCTTTTGTGCAGTTGTTTTCCCCATTCTGAAAGGCTGAAATGCCTCTGCTATGCCTTAATTAGTGGCTGTAAGAGCTTTAAGCTAAAATACACTGGTATTTTTGATAGTTTGCCATCACCCCTTAGCCTATGGCCCTGCCTATCACTGGCATGTGGTCCCTGAGGTTTTCTCCAAAATGAAATTTGGCCCTCAGATTGAAATAAGTTCTGCACCCCAATCTATGTATTTGAAGACATCCTCTATCTGAAGGGCTGTCCAGTCCAAGTCCAGTTTAAAGATAAAGAACCATCAGAAGGAAGAGCTGGGGCTTTGAACTTGCCCATCAATAGTTCTACCTGGACAGCAGATTGAGCAGGCACAAAGGTCACCTGATCAGTCTTCCTCATTATGATGAGATATACTGAAGTTCCCCTCTCCTCAGCACTGGTTAGGCCTCATCTGGAGTCCTGTGTCCAGTTCTGGGCACCACACTTTAAGAAGGATGCAGACAAACTGGAGAGGGTTCAGAGGAGGGCAACGAAGATGATCAGGGGACTGGAAACAAAGCCCTATGAGGAGAGACTGAACGAACTGGGCATGTTTAGCCTTGAGAAGAGATGACTGGGGGGGAGATACGATAGCGCTCTTCAAGTACTTGAAAGGTTGTCACAGAGAGGAAGGCCAGGATCTCTTCTCGATCATACCAGAGTGCAGGACACGGAATCATGGGCTCAAGTTACAGGAAGCCAGATTCCGGCTGAACATCAGGAAAAACATCCTGATTGTTAGAGCAATACGACAGTGGAACCAATGACCTAGGGAGGTGGTGGGCTCTCCCACGCTGGAGGCATTCAAGACGAGGCTGGACAGCCATCTGTCGGGGATGCTCTGACTTGGATTACTGCATTGAGCAGGGGGTTGGCCTCGATGGTCTTATAGCCCCCTTCCAACCCTACTATTCTACAATTCTATGATTCTGTGATTGTATTTCTATTTAAATTGCAGGTGTTATTTCTGAATGTGCATCTATGCCAACACATTATGATAAGCAAAATGTATGCAAATCTGTGCTCTCTTTTGTTCTCTTCTTTTGGTGAACCATTTCCTCTTTGCGGGAATGTGTAAGTGGCCACTGTAAATACACCACTTTTTTTCTTTTGCATTTTAATTTGAGTATACCCAAGAGCTTTCGAAACCTTGCTGTGAATCTGCCCCCCCCACTGAATTCTCTTTGCCCCCTCCCTATCCAAACCTGAAATGGTGCCCATGATTAAGCTACTGATTAAACCAATTAAATCTTGCAGCTCTAGCTGTTTGGCAGCATCCGAACAAATTTCAAGCCAATCTTTAATTGGGTGTAATTAGTTCATCTTTTACTGAAATGAAGAAAGTAAAAAAAAAAAAAAGTTGTCACATGGAGGAAAATGGAATGCTATCAAATGGAGAAGCCATTTTAATTCTGCCTGTAAATAAACCTGAATAAATGGGTTAAAAAGGCACAAAAGAAAGCAACTGTTTTGTCAAAGTACTTAAATATCGTCTTTTCACCTTCTCATCTCCGTTTTGGAGGAGTTAATTCTCATTTCCCTTTCTCACATACAGTTGTGCTGAACTTTTCCTTCCACCATGATTGAAATGCCTTGATATCCAAACACAAATATATACAATTTGGCAACTCCCCTCGTATTTGTCTTTCATGCCAAGATTAAAGGGGCTGCTGGCTGTGCTTATTTGAGCTTTTCAGAGTGAGCAGAAAGGCCCCAGAGTCTCTGATGACCAGGCTCACTATAGCTTTAATTCAAATCTGAAGCTCCTATAGAGTGCACATTTGACGTTTTCCTATTCGTTAACCTCTTCAATGAACCGAATATTCATCTGATTCTCTAATTAGGTACAGTCTAAGCTTTAGTAACATTTGGAGTTTCCTCTTAGAGAGCTCAAGGTTCAAAGACTGAGCAGGAAAGGACACCATATCAGTCCTTATCTAGCTACAGTTTGATTAGAGGACAAGACTCCCACTTTGGTGGGTGACATAAGATAAAATGAGTAAAGGTCTTTAAAAGCTTCATTTAAACCAGATTTCCCCAACCTGGCACCCTCTGGAAGTTTTGGATTACAGTTCCCATCATCCCTGGCCACTGGACCTGCTAGCTAGTGCTGATGGGAGTTGGAGGGCAAAACATCTGGAGGACAGCAGGTTAGGAAAGGCTGCTGTAAACAGAGGAATAGTTTTGTTTTGTTTTTAATCCATTCAGTATTGTTTTCTTTTCTGAACGTGCTTGTGGCCACCATGAGCTTTGTTTGGCTACAGATGCACATTTCCCTTTCATAGTTTATGGCAGAGCTGCACAACATGTGACCTATCTCCATGTAGGGATGGATTAATCTGCCAATTTTGCTTTCTCACACATTTGATTTGTTTCAGTCTCAAGCTACAGGGAGACATTTTTCTCCCTCTCTCATAATACTAGAACCCAAAGGCCCTATCTGGAGAGGACGGACCTTGCTTCAGTTATCCACGCACTAGTGATGTCCAGGCTGGACTGCTGTAATGCGCTGTATGTGGGGCTGTCTTTGAAGATGATTCAGCAACTCCAGCTTGTGCAGAATGTGGCTGCCCGAGTGTTGGTGGGGGTGAGGCTATTCGATCACATAACGCCTATACTGCATGAGCTGCACTGATTACCGGTGTGTTTCCGAGCCCAATTCAAAGTGCTGGTTTCACTCTCTCTCTCAGAGAGAGAGGCCCTCCTCATTTGCCCACCCGTGAGAGCGGTCGGTGATCATACGGGAGAGGGCCTTCTCTGCAGTGGCCCCACACCTTTGGAACAAGCTGCCATTGGAAGTCTGCCATGCTCCATCATTGCAGACTTTTAAGAAGGCTTTGAAAACATATTATTTTACAGTGGTCTTCTCTTGATATGACTGCTATTGTTGCTGTTGCTGCTGTTAACATTGTTGCTGCTTTTATTGTTGTTTTTATCACTTTTAACATTTTAATTGTTTTTATGTATTTTATTGCTGTAAGCCGCCTTGGGAGAGCTTCTGCCCTGAAAGGCGGCCAAGAATATTTTAAATGAATAAATAATAAATAAATTCTGGGAGGGAGATGGTGCTCCTACAGGTTCCTTGCAGCCTTGTCACCCCCACCCCCTTGCCACCCCACCCCCCAAATATCCTGGAATGACACTATTGGGGTGGAATCCTACATATGTTTAGGCAGAAAAAAGTCCTTAACTCCCAGCGTGCTCCAGCCAGCATGGTTGGCTGGGCGATCCTGGGAGTTGTAGGACTTTTTTCTTTCCAAACATGCATGGGATTGCACCCTAATTTACCAATCCTATGGTCCCTGGGAGAGCATCCAAGGCTGTAGGCACAGCGACGGCTGCGGGAGGGGAAATCCAAGTGGGGGTCCCGCCACCCCTCCCAGCTGTGGGTGGAAAGCAACACGGTCCTCAGAAGAGGTCAGGGAGGGTGAAAAGGGGGCATTCCAGCGGGTGGGGCAGGGAGGAGGATGGAGAGATGAGGAACCACAAAAGCCACCATCTCCTGGCCCCGTCGCCTGGTGAATGAGTGGGCTGGATGGGCTGAGATGCCCATCTAGCTCTAAACAGCAGAGTGGAGGAATGGGGGCTGTGAGAGCTTCTGCTGCTCCCCCTTCGCTGCCTAGCCCTGGACAGCAAAGCACAGGATAGTTGGACAGACTCTTCTGTCTGTGGAGCATCAGCCCCTTGGGAATGCACTCTTTAAAGATTTCTTTACTTGGGTGACAGTTCTCATGGAAATATTTCAATCCACGTGCAGACCTATATGGTCCCTGGGTTTAGAACCGAAGACATTTGTGTCTGTATAAAACTGACATTATCTTGGGTGAGCCAGGTGATTTATGGCCCAAAGTAGCAGACTGAAGATATTAGCTTTGTTTGCTGTTTTCTTGATAATGTTAATTCTGACTATACAGAGGAGCAATTAAGTGAACTAGCCTTGAAGGGCCCACCTGTATTCCAGATACTGTTTCAGACATATGAACCAAATCATGGCCAATATCGAAAGACAAAGGATTGGCTAGAAGATCCTTTTTCGTTTTTTATACGGTATGCATTCAATGCCGTACTTTGGGGAAGTTTGAAGAAAAGTTGGGTACTTTTCCATTTGAGAAGGAAGCTGTTCAAACAACATCCTAACCTACACTCAGTGGTTGACTGTGGGTTGTTGTTGTTGTTGAACCGTGGGTTGTTTGTTGAACCGTGGGTCAGTGTGTTGTCTGAACCCAGGACATTTTCCGCAGGGTGGCTTGTTAACCATGCAGTATGGCTTATTTTTCTTGAACAAGCCACCTTGAGATCCCATGGTTTGTTGTTGGGTTGTCAGGGTAGTTAACAAGCCACACTGGATGGTTAACAAGCCACCCTGCAGAAAATGTCCTGGGTTCAGACAACACGCTAACCCATGGTTCAGCAAACAACCCACAATTCAACAATAACCCACACTCGACCACTGAGTGTGGGTTACTGTGTTGTGTGAACCCAGAGAACAGTATGTGCCTCTGCTTTCCACATTGTCCAGGTTCAGATGTAGCATTCCCCATCCAACAAACCCTTGTTTGTGGGAGCAGGAGCAATTGCTGAGCTTGAACTGCGGTCCCTAAAACCAGTATTGCAAACTAGTATCAAACTGTGAAGAGGTCCGTGTGTACAATCGCAGCCTATTATATCCTTACATGAGCTTTCCATGCAAACAACGACATGCGACATGTGAAGTGGAGCATTGTCTTTTGGGTCAATTGTTGCTCGGTGTGGATACCCAACAGGAGATTCAGACCACCAACTCTCCTTTGTGTCCTAAGCCGCTGCATATGGATCATATGGTAATCGTGTTTGTTCACTACCTAGCGGTGAAAGGCCCTATATCCTATTACAGATCCCATGGGCCGTACAGTCTACTTGTTTAGAACTCTGTCAAAAGAAATCAGGGATGTTTTTACAACAGGGAGTGAGGAGAAGGGGGAGAATGGTGGGTGTAAAAGAAAAACAGAAGTGTGTGCAGGGACAGGCATGTCTGTTCCCCAGGCTACTATTAGTTTTGGAACAAGGCCAAGAAAAGGAGAGGTTACCTACTAACTTAACATCTGTGAACAAGAGGTCATACTGGGCACAAAAGTGAATCCTAGCGCTCTGTATGCCCCTGCCCCAGCCAATACTTCAGGTATGTCTGCCTGTCGGTTTCAAGTGACAACCGGCCATTGCAGATGCTACTGACTCTGATTTGGTCAACAGTGGTTAACAAATAAGCAGCCAGCATCAGGAATATGCACAAGCCAGTGCTTGAATCATGTAGGGGGAAAAGGAAGAAGGGCAAATCATATCTCCCATCCCCCCAACACAAAATAATCTTCAAACCAGGGTAGCTATGGGCACAATGCTATGCATATTAAGACAGCAAAAAGTCCTACAACTCTCAGAGCCCTTTCAAGTGGCTGGCTGGCTGGCTGGGGCATACTGGGAGTTGGAAGTCTTTTTTTCTGTCTAAACCTGCCTAGGATTGTGCCCTGACGGATCCATCACAAAAGTTAAGGGGATTGGTCCCTTAACTGGTGAATCTCCCTCTTAGCTCCCACTTAACCAGGAATAAGCTGTTTGTTGCAGCGACATTACATGTTACTGTTGCTTCCCCCTGACCTTCACCCCTGGTTCTGTGATGTATGAGTCTACTTGTTCATTCCCTAGTGGTGGGTGGGCCAAAAACTGCCAATTCTCCAAAATAGAGGACTGTCATCTGTAAAGTAGGACATCTGGCCTCCCTACCCAAAGGTAAGAGCGCAACATTTCTTTTGAGGCTGCAGTAAGACTTGAATGGAGTCCCCAAAACCTACTAGGGCAATCTCATCCTCACTTTGTTGCAACGGTATACCTCTAGGGCCCAAACGATAAAAGGCCAACTTGAAAGGGCTCTGGATTTTTATCTGCTCCCAAGTGCTGTTCCCATCACATCTCCCGTTTCAGCATGGTTTTCCACTGGGATCTCCTACAGCTGTGAGAGAAGTGGCAGCTTCAAACTTCTCCCTTCTCTAAAAAGTAACAAAGACAACATGAGGTTTTCTAGATGAGGCTTTTTAACCTGCTGCATCTGCCTCCAGATTCTTTACAGGAGCAAAATTGGATTCCTACACAAAGCTTTTTTTTCTTCCTTTCCTGCGTTTCCATTCTTTCTGCTACATAACCTCTAAGAGGTGCTGTGGTGTAGCTGGCAACTATACTGGTGGAGAGTTGCGGCTTGTTTCACAATGCCAAATAATACTGCATTTCTCTGCGACCAAAAACCTGCAGAAGTTGTTGGAAAACACAGGAGAGACATTACAGGATGATATCATCTAAAGCACCTGTAAACAACAATGACTGAGGAATGGGCAGCGCAGAATAAAGCCTCATCTAGAAAACCTCAAAGATGCTACCTAAACCGGAGGCGAGGTTTTTCCACCCGTTTTGCTCCTGTGCCTTTAAAAACAGCTGGGGACACAGAAAGGTAGTTTGTTTATAATTATTAGTTTTGGTTTTGCATGGAGATAAATAGCAGAGCAAGTTTTGTTTGCTTAATTTCTGAGCATCAGGCAGGACAAGAGCAGGGCCAATATTTTTTTTTTTTTAAAGAAACAAGGAGAAGACATCCGTTTGAATTGTGTAACCATAATCTGAAGCAGATTATGTGCAGCTGTTTGTTGTACAGTTTTATAGTTTGTTGCCTCTGAGTTTGTTTGTAGGTGGTTATTTGTGTTGTTTTTGTAGGATTCTGTGTGTTATTTTGAATGTTTATGTTTTGTACACCACCCTAGAATTTGTTTGGATGAAGGGCGGTTTAGCAATGTTTAAAATAAATAAGTAAATCTTTTACCTCTTCTTATGCTAGATTAACACTTCAGGTGAACACATGCCTATTTTATATTTTTAGGTATAACTATAGGTAATTCCATTATGTACACACACACACACTGTCTTTCGACCAGGTGGCCTCAAGGTGGCTTAACAAGAATAAACCAATCTAATAATTCAAAGTACAGGTAAGCAACCTTCTTGGGCTGTGGGCACATCTGGCAATTTGAGAAACTGTCTTGGGCACCACCACAAAATGGCTGCCATGGAAGGCATGGCAAAGAATAAGTAACCTGCCTAAAAGACTGAATATGAGATAGGGGTCGGGTCTGGGCCCCAACGCACTAAACAACCCCTTTGAACCCAGTTTTCAGCACCATCTGAAACCTATTTTACAGCAATCCCAGCTGCTGGTAAGAAAATGTGTGTGTCTGTGTAGGGAGGCTGGAGAAATTCAAGATGGATTAAAATGAGCTCGGATTTCTAAGAATCCGACCTGCGGAATCTCCTATGGAGCGCCCCCTTCAGGCTGTGCGGAGTCTGTGGACTTTCTGATTATTTTTTTACTTTCCTGAAATTTACACATATAAATCCGTAGAAAAATACATAAGTTCCTGCTGAGGAAACATTGAATGGAATGGAGGACACTAAATGTTACATACTGAGGTAAATTATGTAAATAATACTTATGTAAATATTTAAGTAATTATTTGCGTATTTTTCCGCATGACGAAAAAAGAATTCACATCCATCTGTGGGCGGATGATGGAATGGAAGGCGCCTGACAACCCGTGAAACAGACGGAGCGGATTTTACACAGTCCGTACAGCCCTGTGTGTGTGTGTGTGTGTGTGTGTGTTTAAAGCAGGATGGGTAGGACACCTTAGCAGGTGCCAGGAAAGGTGTTTACCTGTGGACACCATGTTGCCTGCCCCTTTAAAGCAATCAGAAATTCGTATCATCACAGATAAAACCAAACACACTTATAGCAATAAAACAGCAGATCGTCAATTAAAAACCTCCCATCCCATTTAAATGCTGCCAAAGTGCAGCCAAACCAGTGTTGCCTAAATGCTAACAGAGATATAGATCAAATCACTGAAAATCAAAACAAGCTAAGGATGCAACCTTATGCATGTTCAGACAGAAAAAAGGCCTACAACTCCCAGCATGCCCCAGCCAGCCATGCTGGGAGTTGTAGGCCTTTTTTCTGCCTAAACATGCATAGGATTGCACCTTAAACCCAGACCGGGAAGGTCTTCGTTTCTCGAGGAATCAGGCTTTCAGACCTAATACTGCCTGATACATTTCAGGGCCCTTTGGCTCCTGTATTTACATTCCCCCACCCCCCTCTGGGCTCCTGTGTCTATATATCTGCCAATGGAACAGAACACTTTAATGCACCCAGGAAGTGGAGACAAATGCCACAATGAATTGGCTGTTGCCAGTCCTCGGCACGTTTAACTTGGAATAGGTCCTGCTGAATTAAATTAGACTTATTCCGTAATCATGTTTAAGTGTGCACAGACTTGCATTCCTACAGCACAATCCTATACATGTTTACTCAGAAGTGAATTTCCTTGTATTCATTGAGGCTTATGCTAAGGTAAGTGTGCATAGCCTTGCAGCCTTACAGTTAAATCCTATGCATGTCTACTCAGAAGTGACTCCCATTGAATTCACTCCAGGTAAGTTGGTATAGAGAAGGGTAGTTTCTGCTGCCAGATACTCACTTGGCTATCACTCTGGAATGTCACTAGAAGACCCAGACGTTTGCAGATGTTTGCAGGTTGAGTCCCTGGCAGCACAAATCTTTGCAGAATAAGGTCATCAGCACAGCTGGAGTGGTTTGAAGGCCAGTGTGCATGGGTGGCCCAGTTGAGGAACAAAAGCCAGAGCTCGGGAAAAGGATCAGCAGCTTGGCCACAAGACGTGTAGAGGAAAGAGATCTGGAAGAGGCTAGCTCTGGAACAGGGGAGCTCCAGCAAGACACTGCTGACCTCTTCAGAGGCCCTTGCCTGCCAGGAGGACCTGTTTCTCACAACTCATCATGATGCTTCACCCCTTCCACTTGACTCCGGCTTTGGGCTGGGGCTCATTTTAATTAGGGATGGATGAATCTGTCAGTTTTGGTCTCTCCCCATTTCTCATTTTTCCAGTCCTAAGTTTGGTTTGCCCTGAATTTTGGTAATTTAAACAAAGAAGAAAGAAAAGACTTGCATGAAATTTGTATGTATTTTTGGTGCACATTTTTCCTATGTATTTTGTATGCAATTTTCCCGAATATACACATTTTTTGCAAGGAAATTCCCTGATATAATGTACTTAGAGAGCAATCTTATGGCCCCTGGGAGGACATCCCAGAGACCATAACATGGTGTGGATTCCCCCCATCCCCCCCAAGGCCATAGACACCACTATGACCTTGGGTGGAGTGGGGGGGGAATCCAAGCAGGAATTTGACTCCCACCCCTCCCAGCGCCTTTGGAAAGCTCCATGGTGGCTCCTCTTCTGAGATCACAACAACAACCTTGGAAGAGGATGTGAGGAGGGGGGCATTATGGTGGATGGAACTATGATGGAACAGAGAGGAGAGGCTGTGGGTCCACTGGATCCATGAGCTTCTCCATTCCCATCTCTCCCCATGGAAAGTTAAGCCAGCTAGATGGGCTCAGAGGCCCGTGTAGTTAAATATTCCAAAAAGCAGGAACAGGAGGTGAAAACAACTCTGTTGTTCCTCCCATTCTGCCTGCCTGGGATTAGGATAGACAGAGGGCTCCAATCTCAGAGCTCTCCAACTATAGTGTGGTAATCCTATAGGATATATATAGGGATGTACGAACCCACCCTTGTCTGGGTTCTCTGAGTGCCTGTCCAGCTCCTGCACCTGCTTGCCAGTCCCTGGACCATGCTCAATGCCCCTCCCATGCTTGGTGAGCAACCTGCACTCACCCCAGCAGCCTTGTTGAGCTCCATGGTCGCCATTTTTTGAAAAACAAAATGGCGATCACAAAAATGTGCATATTTGCATATGCACGAAAATGCACATTTTGCGAATGTGCATATCTGAGTATGTGCGAAAATGAGTATTTTTGCGAAAATGCATGTTTTCGCGCATATGCAAATATGCAGCTGCAAAAATGCACATTTTGCACATGTGCAAATATGCATATTCACAAAAGGTGCATTTTCGCATATCCAAATATGTGCATCTTGCAATCGCCTTTTTATTTTTCAAAAAATGGTGACCGTGGAACTTGACAAGACCATTGGAGTGAGTGTGGGCCACTCACCGAACATGGGCAGGGGCGAGCAGGGGCTTGGCGAGTGGGACTCTGGGTGCAGGTCGGGGGGGTTTCTCTGGATGCCTGGATGGAATTGGGTGCCCGCACCATCCCTAGATATATATATATATAAGCATTTTTGTATGGATGGGATATATATAAGGTTTGTATGCAGAGGGTGTATGCATAGGGTATATGCATAGGATATATACACATACATGCATTTTTTGTATACACTTTCCACTAATAGACACATCCTTGTACTAGGGATGGCAGAGAATTCCACCATGGATCATGGTGAGGCCGAATGCCAGTGCATTTGGCCCCCCGAACTCCGTGGCGGAATGGCCTGCCACCCCCCTGCGGATCCCCCCTGGGACAAGACTCACCTGGGGCGGATCTTCCGGGCGATGGTGGTGGCGGCAGCTGTGGCAGCTGCGGCAGCCAGTCTTCTGACCGGCTGCCGCCGCCGCCGCCATTTCCACTCTTGTAAAAGAAAAAAAGAAAGAAAGAAAAAGAAAGACGTGATAGGCTACGTAAAGATTTACATAGCCTATCATGACTAGGTTTAAAAAAAAAACACGACGTGATAGGCTACATAAATCTTTACGTAGCCTATCATGGCTGGGTTAAAAAAAACAAACAAACCGCGTACGCAAATGGCGGCGGCTACAGCCACCGCCATTTGTGTTCCTTATTTTTGCCCTCTTAATCTACGTAAATATTTACGTAGACTATGATGGTGAAAATCAAGGGGAACGCAAATAGCGTAGCGGGCGCTATTTGTGTCCCTTTTTGATTCCCCGTTTTAGACTACGTAAATATTTGCGTACGCGTTTTTTTTTTTTTTACCCAGAGCCCTCCCCAGCCGGAAATCCAGCTGCGGATGGCTCTGGACTGGCTGGGCCTGGCCAGCTGCTCCGCGGAGCTGCCGCGGAGCACAGCTGGCCTCGGAGAATTCCGGGGGGGGAGGAACGGAGCACCTCCCCCCCGGCGAGGATTCCGGGGGGAGGGACAGAACGCCCCCCCACCATCAACATAATCTGCGAGCAGGTAAGTGACTTTCGTACATCCCTACCTTGGACTCATTTTTTGACTTGCAAAGTCAAAAGTTGCAAAGTTTAGAGAAGTGCGAATTTTGAAGGATAACTGCCTTTCAGTTTGCATATTGGTTTGAAAGTGCAAAATTAGTGTGAACGAATTTCTCCCCCATGCCTAGATTTAATGAAACAGAAATGGAGCTTAGAAGCAGGAAAATGGAGGCTCCCATTGGGATCTGCTGCCTCAAATAACTGCTTCACATTGCTTCCTAATACAGGTGGCACCACTGTGTGGCCAATGATGGTGATTGTGTTTGCCACTTGTGCAGGTACACATCTGGTTTGGAGTTGCAGCCAAACTGCACAGATACCTAGATAATATTTACATTTTTGGTCACAGACAAGCAAAAGACTTTGTCATCTTCCTTCCTGACTAACATCTGATGGTGTGGGGTCCAGTCCACGAAAGAAAACCTCTGTTAATCTTTTATGCGGCAATCCAGGGATGTCGGAAAAATCCACAACAGATTCAAATGAGTTCAGATTTCTATGAATCTGACCCGTGGGTTCTGCAACAGACTGGCTTTTTCTAAGTCATGCAGATTCTTCTGACTTGTGGATGTTTTTTAAACTTGGTGGGCGGTTTGCACAAATGCGTATTTGTGGAAGTACACATTTGTGTTTTAGTGCTAATGCACATTTGGAAACGGAAACGAAGTTCTTGTACATGTGTGAAGTTTTGAGGCCTACAGAGGCAAGGAAAAAGATTAGGCCTAAAGGCCTGGAGTTTTTTTTAGGGGGCGTGTATCTCTGGGAGGAGTAGTTTTATTTCCCCAATTAAGTTTCCATTTCATTTCCCCAGTGAAGTTTCATTTCTTCAGGTTTGAAGCAATATTTTCGGTTTGGGGGGAGGAGGTATAAAAAGAGAGAGTAAAAAAGACTTGAGCTGTACGAGCAGAGTCAGGGACACCAGAGGGAGCAGGAAGAAGCAGCCTGGAGAAGTCTAAGTAAAGCTAGGGTAAAGGAACTTGTGTTTTTGCAGCAGAATAAAAGTGTTACATCTAACACCACTAAAAGCAGTTCTAAAAATGCCTGCATAAAATGGGCTTTATCTGATGCCGAAAAGACTGTAATGTAGTCACCAGATGAGTCGCTGTGGGGAGGGCATTCCACACATGGGGCGCCAACACTGAAAAGGCCTTCTCCCTTGTAGCTACCTGCCTCACCTCCTTTCATGGGGGCACCTGGAAGATAGGGATGGATGAAAGGGACTTACCTCGCCCCGCAGCTTGCTTCGTGGTGGGGGGGAGGTGCTTCGCTTCTCCCCCTGAAGTTCAGGCGAGGGGGGGAGGTGCCCCGCCTCCCCCGGCCGAAATTCAGGCCGGGGGGGAGGCGCCCCATCCCTCGCTGCCGAAATTCAGGCCGGGTAGGAGCGCCCCGTCTACCCGGCTGTGAAAAAAAAAGTAAAAACACACACACCCGTGATAGGCTACGTAACGATTTACGTAGCCTATCACGGCTAGATTTCCAAAGTCAGCCGTGATAGGCTATGTAAATCGTAACGTAGCCTATCATGGGTGACTTTGAAAAAAAAAAAAGCGCGTACGCAAATGGTGGCTCCCATGGGGACTGCCATTTGCGTTCCTTATTTTGGCACGTCTAGTCTACGTAAAGATTTACGTAGACTATGGCGAAAATAAGGGCAACGCAAATAGCGTGCCCTTATTTTCGCTGTAGTCTATGTAAATCTTTACATAGACTAGACGTGCCAAACGAAGGAACGCAAATGGCGGCGCCCCATGGGCGCCGCCATTTGCGTACGCGCTTCCCCCCCCACAAAGTCAGCCGTGATAGGCTACGTGACGATTTACGTAGCCTATCACGGCTGACTTTGGAAATCTAGCCGTGATAGGCTACGTAAATCGTTATGTAGCCTATCACGGGTGTTGTTGTTTTTTTTTTTGCAATGGCGGTGGCAGCAGCCGGTCGGGAGACCGGCCGCCGCCCCCGCCCCTGACGAACCACCGCCAAACCGCCGCCAGGACCCACCACCGAGAGGGACATTCGCCGAAGGTAAGTCCCATCCCAGGGGGGGTGGCGGGGGGCCGGCGGAGAATTTCCCCAACACTTTCGGGGGGCCGAATGCGTTGGCACTCGGCCTCCCAAAGATTCGTGGAGATATTCTCCACCAACCCTACTGGAAGAGGGCCTCAGACGTGGCCTCAGGCTGTGGTTAGGTAGATAACATTACATTGCTGTGTGTACATATAAAATAGTTTACATTTCCCAGTAGAATCAATGGATAGGATCTAGAGAACTGGAGATGGAGTTCCACTTGCATACTGGGGATTTCCTGACTCTGCAATCCCCTACACCCACTAAAATAAATCAGTGCTGAAGGTTGCCTCCTGGAATAGCATAGAATGTGGTGTGGGAGGTTTGCACTTCAAGGGGAATTGGTGAAAATCCAAGCCCCCTTTCTGCTTGTGCAAGGGGCTCTTTGGATTGCTTCTCATTGTATTTATACCTACGTATAAATCCCCCCAACACCACTCATAATGGCTTGGATCCAGATTTAGTCATACTTAGAGCAGAACAGGGGTGGGCAACTTGTGGGCCTCTAGATGTTTTGGCCTACAAGTCCCATGATCCCTCACCATTGCCTATGCTATGTAGGTCGTAGGCCAAAACATCTGGAGGACCAGAAGTTGCCCACCCCCAGAGGAGACTCACTGAAATGTCATGACTATCGCAAGTCCATTGATTTCAATGGTCCTACTCTACAGATGACTAAATTCCAGATCCAACCCTGTAACCTGTAAGGGCGCAACCCTATGCAGGTTTAGACACAAAAAGTCTTACAACTTGCAGCATTCCCCAGTCAGCATGACTGGCTGGGGGATGCTGGGAGTTGTGGGGCTTTTTTCTGTCTCAACCTGCATAGGGTTCTGCATAGGGTTCTGTCTAAACCTGCATAGGCTTTTTTCTGTCTCAACCTGCATAGGGTTCTGCATAGGGTTCTGTCTAAACCTGCATAGGCTTTTTTCTGTCTCAACCTGCATAAGGTTCTGCATAGGGTTCTGTCTAAACCTGCATAGGCTTTTTTCTGTCTAAACCTGCATAGGGTTGCGCCCGAAATCTTTTTTCTGCACTTGTGTGCAAAAGCACTGCCTTGGCTGTAGGTGCTGCTGTGTACCTTGTGTGTAGAGGCAGGCTCACTTCCACCATGTCCAAAGAACCTTCGGGAAAGATGGTTGCAAAGACAGAGACCTCTATAGGATGAGAACTGACTATTCCAAACTCAAAATGGGGTTTCTGAGCATTAGGAAGCAGACCATAAATCCTTCTAGAGGACCAAATACTTTGGGCCAAGCCCAAGAGGGAATCTAATTCTTAGCCAGCCAAAGTTGCTGCCTTTTGAAACCTCCACAGCTGAAATCTAAAATTACATATGGGATAGTGCTGTGTCGAAAATTTCTCCCACTTTTTTTCGGACTGTTCTCATTCAATTTGATAGAAGATAAATTGGTTTTGAAAAGGAATTCAGTGGTGAAGAAATTTTGGAGAAATTCTCCTGGGCTGGGTTTGGGTTTCTTGGGCTTCCCTTACTTAGGAGGTGGCCGAGGAGTGAGCCCAAGTGTTCTGTTTTTCATTGTACAATCACCTCTCTGGCTGGCTGTGGCCTCCTCAGCTTCCCAAACTTTAATTAAAGCCCAGTTTAAGGCACCAAGAGGTAATTCCTCTCATAGGGCCTTTTCAGATCAAGACATGCAGGCAGCCTGGGAGGCTAGCTGTGATTAGGTAAGCTCAAAACACCACAAAAATACATTATAAAACATCCTGAATGAGGCAGAACAAAGGAAGCCTCTTTCATGGGGGGAGAAAAATTCATTGGAGGACAGATTTTGGCACAGCACTAACTCCACCTCATCCTTGGAGCTGGATACAACACTGCCCCCACCTGCACTGCAGTGGATGCAGATTGGGGGCTGGCCTGCCAAGACTGTTGATGCTGTTGCAGCACAACCCCCCCCCAAAAAAAAACAACCCTTAGGAAAAAAGAAAGTAGCTGTGCTACAAGCCCTGCCAATGGGGAGCCCTACCTGGGAGAATTTCTTCTCCTCCTGGACAAATTCAGTGAAATTGTCTCCTAAATTTCTCTGCCCACAAGTAACGTGGAGAATTTAAGAGGCCGCTTGCACACAGCTGTAGTATGGAAGGCCTGAAGTAGGATTGCCAGCTTTAGGACAAACAAACACAAGCCCCGCTTCTGTGCTTTTAAGAGCAGCTTGACATACAGAAATTAAGCAGGTAAAGCTTTTTCTCAGTGGTTTATATACATATCTGGGGATGGATGAAATTGTCAGTTTCGATTTCTCTGTTTCTCATTTTTCCAGTCTTCAGTTCAGTTTGTTTCAAACTTTGAGAATTTCTCCAGTCCTACGTTCACTTTGCTCCAAATGTTGAGAATTTTTTTAAAAAAGGTTGCACAAAAATTCATAAGCATTTCGGTGTGCTTTTCTCCAGCTGGCTGGGAATGATGGGAGTTGTAGTCCAAAACATTTGGAGGGCACCAAATTGGGGAAGGTGGTATTAGATGGATCTTTGGTTTACTCTAGCAGGGATCTGCTTACCTTCTTACCATCTGAAAATTTGTTTTGCTTGATGAAGATGCAACTCAAATGTCTGTACATCTTTTAACCTAGGCTACAGGTCAGTCTGACAAAATATATATTTGTGCTGATTCTCTGCTCCTGTTTCTACAGGACCTGCAGAAGTTGGTATAAAAGATTTTTGTGGTGCTTTAAAAGACTGACAGATTTATTTTGGGGGGCATAATTCACAATCTGTCCATCTTAAAGGTGGCACAAGTCTCTGTGTTATTCTTGCTGCAACTGCTTAACTCGGCTGCTGAAATATATAAATGATAGGCCTAGTTGAGAGAGGACCTGGACCCTTGCCCTGTAAGAAAGAAAGAAAGATGGTCCTCTTCCTAGTATGATCTGAAAATGTCATAGCAGTTCAAGTACTCCTGCTGACCTTAGCAAGAGGTAAAGGTTTACTTTATGAAGGTATCCATAATGTTGGAAGGTGTTAATGATTGCCCAAGTGTCAGAGCCCCTTTGAGTTTTCTCTGAGTCCCTTACCCCTCAACCATCTGTTTTACTTCACTTTGTTAACACAGCTGGAAAAAATTGATATGCAAAACAACAACAACAAAACCCAGTAGGTCCTAAACTCCTTAAAATCTAATCACTGTTCTCAGCATTGCAGCTAAAACCATTAGATAATGTGTTGTCCATGAAAGAGAGGCAATAAATGCTTTTTGGAGGGGGAAAAATGCCTTGAACCTTTTGTGCGATCAGTCCTGGTGTACTTGGAGAGGCAAAGAGGCAAGAAGATTGATATTGAATGGAGATGGGGGAGAGGAGGAAAACGGTTTTTTGGAGACCCTGATCTTTGCAGAAATTCAAGATTAAGCAACTTTATATCCTTGCTGGACTTCAAGATAACATTTAAAAATAAAATAAAAACAATGCCTTTTGTTTTCAGTAAGTGCGGCTTCTACTGGCTGTAGGCCGGGTCACACCAACCTGGAGAGTAAGGCTAGCAGTGTGTTCATTTGCTATTTAAATTCTGTGGTGGCAAGCATGAAGGTGAGCTACCAGAACTTCCAATAATTCTGGCTGGGGGGACTTTAAAAAAAACCCCAACCAAAAAATTTGAGTCAAGAGAACACCACTTAGAATGGCGTCAAGAATAGCTAAATCCTATTCCGTACACACCATGTTGTAGTGGTTGGAACATCAGACTAGGAGCAGGAAAGGTCAGCTTCAAATCCCACCTCAGCTGTGCAGCTTATTGACTGAATAGATTTGTTACAAGGATAAAATGCAAGGAGTGGGGAAGAGATATACATGCCACGTATATCACCCTGAACTCCCTGGGTAAGATAAAAATGTAATAAAGAAGACAAAAATGTATTTCCTACGCAAATTTGCATGAAGTTTGTATAAAATATCTGTCAGATTTTACTGTTTTGCATGGGGGGCTAGTCCTGAAGAAAGGCAAAGCAGGGGACTGAAGCTTTACTCTGCTGACCCCCTTTCAAAGATAAATTCCACTTGGTTCCAGCCACTTAGAATGGAACTCATAGGGACAGATTATAAGAACATAAGAGGGCCCCTGCTGGATCAGACCAAGGCTCCAGTCCAGCATTCTGTTCACACAGTGGCCAATCAGCTGTCAACCGGGAACCCACAAGCAGGACATGAGTGCAACAGCACCCTCCCTGTACTATTTCAGACTTTAGGTAAGGGGTCGAATTATATTTGTAATGTTCCCATGTGAAAAAAGCAAATGAAAACCATTCATGTAGAGAAATAACACGCCAAGAAGAAAGGTGTTAACTAAGCCCTCTTCCTGATGTGTCCATTTTCTATACACAGGAAGTCTTTGTATTAGAGCTGTGTGCGAACAGCCTCTCAAAATTCTCCACCATATCTGGGGGCAGAGACAATTTCACCAAATCTCTCAAGGGGGAGGAGAGATTCTCAACAGTTTCTTACAGGTAGGGCTCACCATTGGCAGGGGTTGTAGCTCAACTTCTTTCTTTTTTTGTAAAGTTTTTTTTTGGGGGGGTGTGCTACTACTGCAAATGGCAACAGCATCAACTGTGTCGCCAGGCAGGGACCCTTTTTTCATTCACCACAATGCAGGTGTGAGGGGGCAGTGTTATGTCAAGCTCCTAGGAAGAGGTGGAGCTAGGGCTGAGCCAAAAGATGTCCTCTAATTTCCTGAAAGTTTTCTTCCCCCATGAAAGAGGCTTCCATTGTTCTGCCTCATTATCAGGATGTTTTAAAATTTATTTTTGTCGTGTTTTTGAGCTTATGTAATCACTGCGAAGTGGTCAAGGGTGCTGTGTGTGTGTTTTCTTTCTGTTACATGTTTCTCCATTGCTCTGCAGCCTCCCGGGTTGCCTGCACATCCTGATCTGAAGAAGCCCTATGGGAGGAATTACCTCACGATGTCTTCCCCTGAGCTTTAACTGAAGCTGAGGAGGCTACAGTCTGCCAGGGAGATGACTGTACAGTGAAAGACAGGGCACTCACACACACTCCTCAGCCACCTCTGAATTAAGGTAAGCACAAGAAGCCCAGCCCCAACCCATGAGAATTTCTCTGAAATTTTCTTCACATCGAATTTCTTTGAAAGTCATTTCTTTTCTCTCAAATTGAATGAGAATGGTTGAAAAATGTGGGAGAAAGTTTTGGCACAGCACTAGTTTTTATTCATAGGGAAACACTAAAAATGTAATTTGCCATCTGCATTGATGTGGCAGTGACCTGGCCCAAGAAGAACTGTACCGTGTGATTCTATTGAATGTGTACATCAGCCCTTGGTAACTGCAAACACTTGGAAAACAAAAGAAAACCAAGCAATCAGTGTGATAATCTACATTTGGATCTATTCCAGTGATGAGGAATGTGTAGCCCTTGTTGGATTGCAGTGCCCATCCACCATATAACTGTAATGATAAGAGTCTATCAGAAAAAGGAGGTGGCAACCCTAATTCAGCACCACCAGAATGGATGAACACACAGGAATTCAAACCCAGATGTTTAAGAGCAAAGCGCCCAAAGCTCTCTGCCTGGATGGACAAATTTGTCAGTTCTGTTTTCTCCCATATTCATTTTTTTTAAAACAAAATCTCAAGTTCTTTTTGTCGCATTTTTGAAGAAATTTGCCAATTTTGGTAAATGCTTACCAAGTAACTGAATTGTATGAAATTCTTAGCCCATCCTTAGGAGAGAGTAAGAGCATGTTCAGGGATGTTCACAGTTGTTCAGGGACGGAGTTGCAGCCATAAGGGGCAGTGAGGAAGAGAGGTGTCACTTAAGAGGAGACATTTGATGGCTGAGGGTTGTAGACTGAGAAAATTCTTGTAGAAATATGACTCAAGCTTCCAGTTGTTATTGGAGGGTAATGAACCGCCTGAGGGCAGGAAGGGAGGGGGCACAGACCTAAGTGTCATTGCTTAATTAGATTTTGACATGAGAAAAGGGTTTAGCTTTGAACCTGGCCTGAGAAACCATGTTCTTCTGTGACCATATTGTCTGTTTCTCTTACAGACAGATTCCCATGTTAAGAACACACACACACAGAGCTTGGTGGAGGATTAGTTCTCATCCCGTTGTTTAAATCATGATGGCATCCAGATTTATTTGCCTTGTTAATTAACAACTGCAAAACTTGGGTTTACATCCATCTGCGTGGACAAACGTGTAGCATTGCCAGCTGAGTGCACATGTTCACATCTGCTGGCTTGTGTGTTGCTCACTGGGAAAGCTTATGTACAGTATTTACCACTCTGTGGTTTGAGAGATGTGTGACTGTTAAAACAGCTGGGGGATTGTGACACCCTGAACCACATGATCCTTAGGTTCTGGTTGCGAGTTGTTTCCTTGGGAAATCTTGGTACCTTTGGGACAAAAGAAAGGATGGTATACAAAAAACTAGGAATCAGAAGCAGAAAGGGGTGAGATGGAAGAACTGATCTCTGTGTTTTTTTTTTAAAGCAAACACCCCACCCCACCCCCACACTCTTTTCCATTAAGTTTTATCTAGGAATGTGTGATGCTGGGAATTCTGTTCCATTTCAGCCCAATGTGATTCTGCAGCATTTCCAATCCAATAAGTGACGGTGGACCATAGCGGATTTTTTTTCCTGAGTCCGGAAATTTTGGGGGCATTTTTTCAGGTTCCGATTTTTTCCCCAGAACTTGCACAATTTTGGAGGTGGGGTGGGGGGGAATCTTGAAATGTGCACAAATGGTGTTGTAATTTTTTTAAATTTTTTTTATTGGCCATCTTGCCAAAGTGCGCACGGTTGCAAGTCCGTCAGTCCTCTATGCAGCCCCGCAGAGGCACTTTCCCCTCTTGTCGATATCCTTGTCCGTTTCTTAC
Source organism: Heloderma suspectum (assembly GCF_057233095.1). Taxonomy (NCBI): domain Eukaryota; kingdom Metazoa; phylum Chordata; class Lepidosauria; order Squamata; family Helodermatidae; genus Heloderma; species Heloderma suspectum. The sequence continues at coordinate 25,683,751 of NC_139461.1, read as the reverse complement.
TCTCCACTACTTTCTTTAGCCCAGGAGAGCCATATTCCCTACTTGTCAAAGAACTTGTCCATTTCATCCTCCACTTCTGCACTTCCTGAAGGAAGTGTGTGTGTGTGTGTGTGTGTAATTGACAGGTTCTTTGACAAGTAAGGCAAAGAAGTAGACAAGTAACCCCCCCCAAATGACACAATTTGTGCAAATTTAAAGATCCCTCCCTCCATTTTTTCCCCACAAATTGCCACTGTTAAAACAAACCCGGAATCTGTGTATTGGCTCTACTTGCTACAGATTGAGTTGATGTCAGCGGGGGGGGGGGGGGAACGGGATGGGGACGGACGGACGGATGGACGGACGGACAGACGGACACAGAAGGAATTCTGCAGGGCCGAACCAAAAATATACATCGAGCTCCCCTCCCAACTTATCCAGTATAAGTTACTTTTAGTGACAGGCAGAGTTGCCCCCATCCAAATCGCAATTAACTCAGTTTAATTTGGAGAGGATCTGTTAGACATTCAAAATTAATGTAATAAGTCCACGAACACCCAATAAAATGGATTGAAAATTTTATTAGAATCATGGCAGTACTTGCACTTAGGGATGCTGGAGAAATTCAAGACGACTAAAATGAGCTCAGATTTCTAAGAATCTGACCTGTGGAATCCGCTGCAGAGCGACCCCCTCAGGCCATGCAGAGTCCATGGACTTTTGGATTTTTTTTAACTTTCCTAAACTGTACACATTTATTTGCAGGAAAATATGCATGTTTCTGCAGAGGAAAAGTGGAATGGCATGGGGGAGAATACTCTAAATGTTACATACTAAGGTAAATTATGTAAATTCTTACAAAACCTCTTATGTAATTATTCGTGTATTTTTCTACATGACGGAAAAAACCCCTCTCATCCGTCTGTGAGCAGACAACAGAACAAAAAGTGCCTGACAATCCTTGAAACAAAGATGGCGTGGATTTTATATAGTCTGTACATCCCTGCTTGCACTGGGTTGGTTCCAAGTTGTTTTCTGCTGGTGGGAGCATTTCCTGAGCAGAATTCCACTCAGAGTTCTTCCACTCAGAAAGCAGGGAGGCCTTCTTAACTGATTCCCCCTCTCTCTGCAGCCAATCCAAAGCACCTCCTCCTCAGTGTTCTGGCGGTTCCCCCAACCATTTAGAACAGATTTATTGGGGGGTGGGAATGGATTAGGGAACTTCAGGGGGAGGCAGGAATTGACAAAGATCACTGCCTCCCCCATTCTGCCAGTGGGGTTCCTCCACTGGACCTGAAGCCTCCCATGGACTGAATGAGCCAATCAGTCTGCAGGAGGTTGATTCTGGATCTAACCCTCTGATTCTATCAAAAATCTTGTTATGCTGATATATTCTCCCCCCTTTTGTATATTTAATGTGTTCATTTATATTTGTATTTGGTTTTAATAATTATAAGAATATTTTTAAAAGAACCAAGGCTGTACTTCTCCTGGTTCTTGCATGAACATAACTAATGACAGCAACAACAACAAGAAAACGTTGAATCTGTCCCTCTCCCAGCAGTCCATTGGGTGGGAAGGGGGAGAGAGAGAGAGAGAGAGAGAGAAGGAGGTGGCAGAAAGAGATAGAAAAAGGGATGGACACACTCATTTTGGCCCACCCACATTTGGTCTTGCCCAGCCCATGGCTGGTTTTGGCCCTGCCGACTGTGGCATGTGGTCCTCAATAGATTATCTCTAATGGAATGTGCCCACAATAGAAAAATGATACCCAAACGTTGCTTATTTTGCTCCCCTCTTCATTCCTTTTTTTTAAAACTGTGTGTGAAATGCCTTTAGTTCTTTGGCAGAAAGGTGATATGCAAATATAGTAAGTGTGTAAGTAAATGAATAAATAAATATGGAAGTCTGAGAGATGAGCTTGCTCAATCAAAGCACGTTCATCACAGTTCAGCTGGTTTTTAAGCTAGTTTGCCAAGCAGAACTGTATTTCTAAAAGTGCATTTCTAACCAACACTGAAAGAGCTAGACTGTGCTGTAGAAGGATGTTTTTCCCGCCCTTGATCAAGCAAGCTCAGAACATGGATGGATTAATCACTGATAGTATTATTTAGGAGTGAAGGTGGCACTGTGATGGAACAAAACCCAAGTGAAGAGATCAAATTTCAAAGCCCCTGAAAACCAGATATTTCCTGACTGAAGTATTCTAGTCAGAATTAGGAATGGGTGAGTATTTAACTTCAGTTCATTTTTTATGAGAATTTACCAACGTTTGCAAATTTCTTCTTATTTGGGGTGGAAAGCATTTGAGATTTAAAAAATGTGAATGTAATAGAAACTGACATGGACAGATTTGTCCGTCTAAGTCCAGGGCTTTGAGTGCTTAGCTCTCTGTATTAATCCATGTCAGTGCTGAATTGGGGTGGCCACCTCCTATTTTTGACAGGCTCCTTATAATCTTTTTCAGCTATATGGCAGGCAGGTAAAACATGGCCCTCTCCATGCTGAGAATCAGTGTAGGCTGGTGGTTCCAATTTTGGTGGGGCTGTATATCCATTCTGGGTTTCAGTCAGAACTTTAAAGGAGCTATCCAAGGTGGTGGACCATATCCTAAAATAGTTTCAGCACTTTGGGTAGCTCCTTTAGCATACTGGCTGGTTCTGACTGAAACCCAGAATGGATTCACGGCCCCACTGAAATTGGAGCCACCAGCCTCCACTGCTGGGAATAACTGTACCTCTCAGGTGTGACCTGTTCATTGGGGCAGGAGGAGTGCCCCAGTGTACCTACTGAATTCAGCTGCTGCAGATGGGTGAGAATTTCATTTTAGTTAGTTTTTGATGACACAAAATTGGGCGGGATAGGTAATACCTTGGAAGACAGAAACAAAATTCAAAGTGATCTGGATAGGCTGGAGTGCTGGGCAGAAGACAACAGAATGACATTTAATATGGATAAATGCCAAGTTCTGCACCTAGGAAAAAGAAACCGAATGCACAGTTACAAGATGGGGAATACTTGGCTCAACAATGCTACAAGCAAGAAGGATCTTAGAATTGTTGTCGATCACAAGCTGAATATGAGCCAACAATGTGATGTGGCTGCAAAAAAGGCAAATGCTATTCTGGGCTGCATTCATAGAAGCATAGCTTCCAAATCCCAGGAAGTACTAGTTCCCCTCTACTCAGCACTGGTTAGGCCTCATCTGGAGTACTGTGTCCAGTTCTGGGCACCATGCTTTAAGAAGGATGCAGACAAACTGGAGAGGGTTCAGAGGAGGGCAACAAAGATGATCAGGGGACTGGAAACAAAGCCCTATGCTGAGAGACTGAAAGAACTGGGAATGTTTAGCCTTGAGAAGAGAAGACTGAGGGGAGATAGGATAGCACTCTTCAAGTACTTGAAAGGCTGTCACAGAGAGGAAGGCCAGGACCTCTTCTTGATCATCCCAGAGTGCAGGACATGGAGTAATGGGCTCAAGTTACAGGAATCCAGATTCCAGCTGAACATCAGGAAAAACGTCCTGACTGTTAGAGCAATACTACAATGGAACCAACTACCTAGGGAGGTGGTGGGCTCTCCTGCTCTGGAGGCGTTCAAGACGAGGCTGGACAGCCATCTGTCAGGGATGCTCTGACTTGGATTCCTGCGCTGAGCAGGGGGTTGGACTCGATGGTCTTATAGGCCCCTTCCAACCCTACTATTCTATGATTCTATGATGAGAGTTCATTAAAATTCACAAATTTCCTCATCAGAATGGGAAGACCTTTACAAAATTAAGTTTGATTTTTTTAAAAAATTAAATGTTGGAGAAAGCAAAACTGACATATTCATGCATTCCCAGTTAGAATTCACACCACTATTCTACTGGTTATTTAGCATTCCTGTTCATGTGGAGCTGATGTTCTTTAGAAATGTGTGTGCTTTTTTTTTTCTTTCAGAAACGAACTCCTCCTGCCTGGTGGAATCCGCCCAGTTCCATCAGGTACAGCAGCAAGTGTCAGCTGCCAAATGTATACACAGAGCAAGCCAATTCATTGCTGCATTCTTAACACGCCAGGCTTTTAACATGGAGGACACCAGCTTCTTTCTTCAGTGCCCTTGTCTGGTCTGCAACTGATGCGTCTAAGCCAAGAAGACACCATCGTAGCATTCACACTCAAGCCAGCCTCCACAGTGCAACAAAGTGCCATTTCATGTCATCCTAAGATCTTGTTGTTCTCTGTAAGATCTATCAATTTAGGAAGAAGACGTCCAAGCATCCCACTTCTGAATGCAGGCATTAATATGCACTCAGATGCTTTAAGATGAGAAAAGAACCCACAAGAGAAAATGCTACTGTATGCCAGCTATGAAAAATAACCTTTGTTCCTTCCATTGCCGTCTGGCAAATGATTTTTTTTTTTTTTTTAAAGGGAGACATAGAAACCAGAGCCGAATTTGTATTTGTGGAGTTTTGTTTTGTGACATAAGTAATGGAAAAGGCTAATTTGGGTAAATCTGGGGAGGTGAAGAAGAAGAAAAAGCTAAATAAGACTTAAGGGTCCCTCTTGATTTGGAAAGGGGAAAAAAAAACCACCCTCTCTACTTTCTGATACCTCTGCTTCTGCCAGACAGAGAGAGAAAAAAAAAGTTAAATTGTTCTCTTGTGAGTTGGGCAGATTCAGAACGACAGATCATGGCTTTTTCTGCTTTGATATCTAGGGAGGGGGAGGAACATACTGATAGACAGATGTGAGGGCGCTGCTGCCACAGCTGGATTGCATTTAACATTGAAAGGTCTTGCTTTTTTCCTTCAGACACAAGGAGTTGCAAGTTAAGAGTCAGAATGCATCCTCAATAATAATGTCATCAGATGGGAGTAAATCCATGGAGCTCAGTGGGGTTCCTCCCATATTACTAGAGTGCAAAACAGCTCAGGACTTGGCACTCAGTGAGGAGGGTTGGACTGAATAATATACAGATGTGCTATTCATCAAAATGTGGAAACTGAAGCCCCCTGAGTTGGAGCCAAGAACCTGACACTTGTACGTTTCCTGCATTATTCCAGACTATGCTGATTTAGTTCTGCATGTCTTAAAATATTTTATAATTATGTATATCAGCCTTTTCTGATTTTGGGGACAAGCTCTGTTATAGATTGGATGCAGCACATTCTCATTCTGCCAAATCCACTGGTAGCTACTAGCAACACATTTTGTCTAGTCTCGTGCAAATGGTGAATGGTATAAACAGTAGCCTTGGCTGCTGCCGTCCCTTGTAAATGGTTATATATTTTTGTCAGTTCTGAGACCACAGGTCTCTGGATTGCATACACCAGTCATCTATTGACAAGGTTATCTGAAATTTACCCATAGCACCCTAGCTATCACAGGGCCAATTGCTGTATGAATCTGAACAACCTTGAGTTTGCAAGATTGGAACGTCAGCCTTCAACTTTTGTTCTGGTATATCGGTGTTAAGTTACAGTACCTACCTGCACTGTAAATAAGTACAGGTACAGTCTGGACTACTGTAATGCTCTGTACATGGGGCTGCCTTTGAAGATGGTTTGGAAACTTCAGCTGGTGCAGAATGTGGCCACCGGAGTATTGGTGGGGGAGAGGTGTTTGATCACGTAATGCCTATACTGCACCAGTTGCACTGGTTACCAGTGTGTTTCTGAGCCCAATTAAAATGTATTTATTTATTTATTTATTTATTGCATTTATATCCCACCTTTTTTCCTCTTGCAAGGAAATTTAAAGTGCTGGTTTTGACCTTCAAAGCTTTAAATGGTTTGGGACCAAGTTACTTGAAGGACCGCCTTCATCCATATCAGCCTGCCCACACTTTAAGATCAGAAAGTGAGGCCCTCCTCATTTGTCCACCAATGAGAGAAGTCAGTTGGGTGATCAGATGTGAGAGGGCCTTCTCTGCAGTGGCCCCACACTTTTGGAACAAGCTGCCATCTGAGGTCCACCATGCTCCATCATTGCGGGCTTTTAAGAAGGCCTTGAAAGCGTATCATTTTACCATGGCCTTCTCTTAATATGATTGCTGTTGTTGTTGGTTTTATTGTTGGCTTTTATTGTTGCTTTTATCGCTATTTTATTGTGCTTATGTTTTTATCACTTTTACTATTGTTACTGTTTTTATGTGTTTTATTACTGTGAGCCCCCTCGGGAGGCCTTCTGCCCTGAAAGGCAGGCAAGAATTTTTTTAAAGAAAGAAATCAACCAGTCAATCAATCAATACAGCATTGGCAGCAAAATGTCATGGAAGTACCAATACTTAAAAGTCAAGCACCTTTAGCTTTAGCTTCACCTCCCATATCTTCAAGGTCTAAAATGATAAATTAAACTACTGTCCTCCAAGGATCTAAGAATGATTGTAGAAAGATACACAATATCCCCCTTCCCCCAATAGGTTTTGGATATGATGTCACTGAGGGCGATTCTTAAAAGTCAAGGACCTTTAGCTTTAGCTTCACCGCCCATATCTTTAAGGTCTAAAAACCTTAATGTCATTCATAATTTGTTAAAATCGCCATGGCAAATGAGCAGCAAGAACCCCTTATCTGATATGCTATATAGGTTACATATCTTTGGTAGGAATTCCTCTTGGTCCGGATTGACCTTCCGCAACCTGGTCCCCTCCAGATTTGTTGGACGACAACTTCCTGTATGGTCTTCTGGACAGCACCAGGTTGGGGAAGGCTGAACTAGACCAAGAGGAATTCTATTGGAAGATATGCCACTGGGCCAAAGTTTAACTTTTTGGAATAAGGTAACTTGAATTTGACAAGCTCAACTTGCAAATTATATTTATTTTATTTTAGCAAATGTATACACCGCTCTATATCTAACATGATTCCTGAGCAGTGAACAAAAACAAGGGGGAAAAAAAGTATCAAAATACAGAAAAATATATATTTAAAATCATATTCTGCCAATAAAACTGCGACTGCTCAATCAGGGAAGGGTTGTTTAAATAGAAATGTCTTCAACAGGTACCAAAAACAAAGCAAGTTTGGTGCTTGCCTGACATCAACAGGCAGGGAGTTCCACAGAGATGGAGCCAGTACACTGAAGGCTGTGTTCCAAGTAGACCCCAGGCAGATGGTAGGTGTATTTCACCAAGAAAGCCTCATCGGATGACTTCAGTGACGACGAGGTAGACTGGTCAGGAAGAAGGCACTTTCTCAATTATCCTGGTCCCAAGTGGTTTAGGGCTTTATACTCCAATAATAAAACCTTACTTTATTTGCCCAGTAGCAAATAGGCAGCCAGCGCAGTTCCCTTGCAAAGGTGCTACATGCTGAAAAGGGGCAGCTCTTGACAACAGCTGGGCTGTTGTATTCTGCACCAGCAGCAGCTTCCAGACAAACATTGAGGGCAGCCCCACATAGAGTGTGTTGCAGTAATCCAGTCTTGAGGTTACTAGCACTTCTACCACTGTGGCCAAGCTATCCCTGTCCAGGAGAGGCTGTATCTGGTCTACCAGCTGAAGCTGGTGGAAGGTACTCCAAGCTGCCGTGGCTACGTGGGCCTCCAGTGACAAAGATGGAGGCCCATTTATATGACACTTATCTAGGGATGTACAGATGTTGTTAAATCTGTTCCCTCTGTGTTTTGTGGATTGCCAGGCATCTTTTGTTCTGTCATTTGCTCACTGGCAGAATTGGAGTTTTTTACGGATGTATGAGAATTTTGTTCCATGTGCACAAGTGCTCATTACTGCTAATGTGCATTAGCGGAAGTGCTCATTACTGCTAATGTGCATAAGCGGAAGTGCCCATTAGCATGAATGCAAGTGCGAATGTGCACAAATCCTCCCAAAAGTAAAAAATTGGTTCCGCACTTCTATGGAATCCACACAACTCAGAGAAAGCCAGTCCACTACAGAATCTGCAGGTCAGATTCATAGGAATCTGAACTTATTTGAATCCACTGCAGATTTCTCCAATACCTCTACACTTTCAACCTTTCCACTTGACTATGAATATGCAATTTTACTGGAGAACTCAGGCTAATGGGACATGATTCCAGGGTGGTCTTTGGTACCAACTGCCTAGGGTTGCTCCATTTCCTCCTCTCAAAATAAATTGCACCCCTGAGGTTGGTGGGCATATTGTTAGCTACTGAAGGAGTTCTGCAAAGGTTTGGATCATTCAAGCTCAGCCTCCATTACTGACCGCTCTTTGCTTCCTCCCCCACCTGCCCCCTCCAAAGCAGGGTCATGCCCTTTGCTATCTACTGAAGATGTTTAAAATTGTCTTAATTAACCCAAAAGTTGCTTATCTGAAACTGCTCTTCAATATCAGCCTTCCATTCAAGATAATCACACAGGAGCATTTGGAATGTAAAAAGCAGAGGGACGGTAATCCTTCATCTCTAAGGATGGCTTCCTCAGCCTGTCTCCTTTTAAGTCATCAGTGCTTTGTTCAAGTCAGTAGCCCCGTCACAAAGGGGACATGGAGGAAGAGAGGTTAGGAAGTTAAAGAAAGGACAAAGAGATGATTAAGGCTCTGTCGCTTGTGTGAGGTTAAATGAGGTCAGCAAGCCCCTCACACTTACTTTGGAGCAAGTAAGACCATTGGAATCTAACGTGGGATTAATCTGGGACATGGAATGAGACCATTACAAGTATAACCCAGCCAAAAGCAGCAGTAGTTCTATACCACTTAATATTTGTAACAATTCCTAAGTGGTTCTTGTTAAAATGTATATATAATACAATATAAAATAATACATAATTAAAAACTTTACAGCAAGAATAACAACGAAACAGACAGTGAGTGACATAATAAATAATCCATTACAGGTCAGGCAAAGTGTGTGTTTTCAAGAAGGGTTTGAAACCAACTGCAGTTTCTGCCTCTCAAACTACACATGGGAGACTGTTCCAGAAGGTGGGTGCCACTACTGATGAGGCCCTGTTACGTGCTGTTACCTGGCAACATTCTATTGGTCATGGAATGAATAGTAAGGCCTCCTCAGAAGATCTCAGGGGTCAGCTGGGTCTTGATAGAGGAAGGTGGTCTGCTAGGTATCCTGGTCCTGAGTTATTTAGGGCTTTGTATGTTAGTAATAAATCATGAACATGGTTCAGTAGCCAGTAGGCAGCAAGTGCAGTTCTTTTAACCCAGGTGTAATATGTACATAGCAAGATGTTCCACTGAGTATCCTAGCTGCTGCATTCTGCACTACCTGTAGCTTCTGAACCAGCTGCGATGGCAGCCCCAAACAGAATGCATTAAAGTAGTCTAGTTGTGAGTTTACCAGCTACCAAAGCCTATTCTAGGTTTTCGTTATCTCAGTAATTCAAACATAGGGGATCTCAGATGTTGGGCGGCTGTTCAGCATGACTTGCTGGCTATAAGGGGCTGAAAAAACTAACCCCAACTCCTTCACACCGCTCTGAATCCAGGAGGAGAAGAAACAGCGCAGATAAAATACTGCAGGCATTATTCCTTCTCCAGCCAGTGATGTAGTGGAGCCAGGGCTCACAGGGTCGAAGCACTGGGATGTTTTGACTAGCAGGGTTGATAATGTCATCTGCCTCCCTCAGCCTTCTCTCTTCTCTCTGAGCTCAGCCACAATCCTCAAATGGATTTTCCCAGCAACAAGGTATTTTTATGAGCTATCCCATGCACGTATTTATAACACATGCACACATATATAGATACGAATCAACACAGCTACCTACATTTCTGGACTCTCCTTGGGGGCATGGCTAAGGGGACTGACATGATTAGCACCGTCACTTCAAAATTTACCACTATATCACTGTCCCCAGCCCAATTTCAATGGGCTTGGACAGGCCTTACAGGTTCCCACAAAGATGAGGGAAAGAGCTGTAAACACTGGGCATTTGGAATTCCTCCAGGAGGGGTGCAGGCCTGTTCTAGGGCACTGGTCTTCAACTGTTTGGTTTGGGGCTCATAACCGGGTTGCAATGTGAGCAATGGTGGACTGCATGAGTGCCGGAGAGAAAGAAAGGGAACAGGAGCAAGGAGAGAAAGACTAATGGAAAGCAAGGGAAGGGAGAAAGAATGTAGAATTAAATTTTAAAAGTGGGGCCCACACTGCAGGCTGAGATTAAATATGGATGTTGGGTTTGGAAAGCTTGAAGCCATTTTTCTAGGGCACACAGAATTCATGCAGGGCAATGGTGACACTCAACAAGAATAATCAACACACTATATGAGCTGTGTACACGCCCTAGAACATTTTCCCCATCCCCAACATCCTCTGAAACACACTGGAAGTATGCAGCAGATGTGCAAGGGTTCCTCAGCAGACAAGCTAATGTGGGAAAGGTTCCCTGACGGTGGAAACTTGGAAGAAAACCATTGCACTAGAAGAATCAAACTCAAGGAAATGACTTACACTCTTCCCATCCTGAGAGAAAACCAGCCACAAGATCTTTTTTGCTCATGTTTTAGCCAGCACTCTGCTTACATGGACTTCTCAATTTTGGCTCTCTCTGTTTCCATGCAGCTGTGCTAGTTTACTTCTAAGCCAATATCATTAGAAAGAAGTTCACCTTTTCATCATCTTGAATTTCAAGATGGGAAAGTGAAAGAGCTAGAGAAAAGACTTCTACAGAGCAGCAAACAGTCCAAGTATTAGATAAGCAAGTTTAGAAACATCTACGGCAGCTCTGCGGAGCAGCCGGCCAGGCCCAGCCAGGCCAGAGCCATCCGCAGCCAGATTTCCGGCCGCGGAGGGCTTTGGGTAACAAACAAACTGCGTACGCAAATGGTGGCAGCTACAGCCGCCATTTGCGTTCCTTCTTTTTGGCCGTCTTAATCTACGTAAATATTTACGTAGACTATGACGGCGAAAAGAAAGGGGAACGCAAATAGCCCGCTACGCTATTTGCGTTCCCCTTTCTTTTCGCCGTCATAGTCTACGTAAATATTTACGTAGATTAAGATGGTAAAAAGAAGGAATGCAAATGGCGGCGGCTGTAGCCACCGCCATTTGTGTATGTGGTTTTTTTTTAAGCCCACCCAACCATGATAGGCTATGTAAATCTTTACGTAGCCTATCACGTCTTTTTTTTTTTTTACACAAGCCTGGAAATGGCAGCGGCGGCAGCTGGTCGGAAGACCAGCCGCCGCCGCTGCAGCCGCCGCCGCTGCAGCTGCCGCTGCCGCCGCCCGGAAGATCCGCCCCAGGTGAGTCTCATCCCGGGGGGGGATCCGCGGGGGGCGGGGGGGTGGCAGGCTGTTCCGCCACGGAGTTCGGGGGGCCTAATGTACTGGCATTCGGCCTCACCGAGATCCGTGGTGGAATTCTCTGACATCCCTACTGAAAATATATCTCCAAAACAGTAGTTTACTTGGAAGTGAGTTCTGTTAAAATCTAGGGCCTTCCTTGCAACTAAATGTGGTTAGGAGGATTAGGGTGTGAATTTTGTTAGTGGAGTAAGAGAAAAATGGTAACTAATTCCGGAAAGGGGTTGACTTGTTTGTATACTGGGTTACAAAGTCTGCAAACACAGACACAACAAAGGCCGAAGAAATATAGCAACTATTTGCATCCACAGCGTCAACAGGGCATGCAGAGAGGCAGTAATGACATGTAGTCAGCTTCTTGGGTAAAATAGGTTGCAACCTTTATTGGCTACAGCTTACAATGCTTTGGCATGGCATAGGGCCGGGATTCAGTCATCAGGCAACTTGATTGGTGGCCAACCCCCTGTCCCCACTCCACCACAGGATTGCACCATTAAATAACAAATAAAATAGCAGGAGCAGATTAAACCTTAGTTAAAAGCACAGTGTGATAAAATTAAACAAATGCAGACTGGAATAAATACAAACCCTAGAAAGGCTCAGCAAAGATTCTATTTTGTAGATCACCAGGAGGCAACACGGTGCTGCTCATGGGCACCAGTGTGCTCTGGATGCCTTACTTGGTCCCCTTGAAGGTATTCCACTACTCCCACTTTTACAAAAATAACACATTTGCTTACCAGCAGCTGGGATTGCTGTGAAATAGATTTCAGTTAGTGCTGAAAACTGTGGGTTCAAAGGGGTTGTTCAGTGTGTTGGGCTCAGACCCCACCTCTGGCTTGTGCTCAGTCTTTTGGGCAGATTGCTTGTCCTTTTCCATGCCTCCGATGACAGCCATTTTGTGCTGGTGCCCAGGACAGTTTCTCAAATTCCCAAATGTGCCAGTAGCCCAAAAAGAATTGTCCACTTATTCCTACTCTCTGCTTCCTGTTCTTTAACCAGATATGGATCCACAAGAGGACCTGCTACGTTTATTCAGGAGTCTTCGGTGAGGGACCTTGTTAAAAGCTGTATGAAAGTCTAAGTACATTATGTATACCGACCACATGCTCTCTCAAAGAACTCTAAAAGTTTAGTGAGACAGGACTTATCTATTCAGAAGCCATGTTGACTCCTCAGCAAGACTTATCCTTCTATATGCTTGATAATTTTATCTTTAAGAATGCTTTCCACCAATTGATCTGGAACAGGTGTCATTTCCTGTGTCCCCTGGATCCCTTTTTTAAAACTGGTGTTACATGGGCCACTTTCCAGTCCTTGGGTAGAGAAGCTGATCTTGGGGACAGGTTACATATTTTTGTTAGAAGACAAACAATTTCCTATTTAAATTGTTTAAGAACTCTTAGGTAGGTTCCATCTGGACCCAGTAATTTGTTAGGGCAGTATCCAAGCCTGCCTATGTGCCTGCGGGACCCACTGCTCATGCAACATGGAACTAGCTGTTCTAAAATCAACCCCAAACAAGCAGAAATGTTTTTCTCTGGAATGGGGCAGGTCAGCAGAGCTTGCAGAAAGAAGCTCTGCTGACCAGTCCTGATCTGGAAACAAGCATTTACAGTTGTTTTTGGGGGTTTTTTTTTATTGCGAGTGCATGGTTGCATGAGTGCTGGGTCCTATCCTCAGATTGAGGAGAAGTGCAGTGACAGTAATGGTTACTGCCCTTAATATTTAGTTTTCATTTTATTATTTATTTATTAGATTTCTTAGCTGCCCATCTGGCTGGCTATCTGGCCACTCTAGGTGGTGTACAATCCTAATACCACTAAATACAATGAATTTGCATAATCAACTGAACAAAACAACATAACATAACAACACGGCTCTAAAAAACCCTAACCCACCCCAAATGCCCGCCTGAAGAGCCAGCTTTTTAAAGCCCAGTGGAAGCTCATCAAAGAAGTTTGTCAACAAGCAGGGCCAGCCCTACCATTAGGCAGAGTGAAGCAGTCGCCTCAGGCGGCAGATGCTGGGAGATGGCAGCAAGGTGTTTGAGGAGAGACCTGTGTGCCCTGTGATCTGCTCTGTGCCTCCTAAGTTAGGCTGCTGCCTTCAGGCGCAGTGGATGATGCTGTCTTATCATTAGTGTGAAGACAGAATCATCTGCCAGTCCAGTCAGCTTTGTACATGGAATGGGAAGGGGTGTCTTCTTGTCTTTTGCCTCAGCAGCAAAATGTTTTGGGCCACCCCTGTAAATAAGGCCTCGAACTTCATCTCTTGTCCCCGCTATTTGCCTCAGTTCTTCAGATTCCCCTTTTGCAAAGGTCAGTTCAGGCATAGTCATCTGCCCTACATGTTCTGCACTGAAGAAAGACGTAAACAACAAAAAAAAGTCAGTCAGCTTCTCTGTAATCTCTTTATCTGCCTTTAGTAAACCTTTAACTCCCCTGTCGTCCAGTGGCCAATCACAGCCCTAATTGGTTTCCTGCTTCTGATGTACCGAAAGGTTTTTATTGCTATGTTTTTATTGTTACGGGGTGTAAGGTAACATATAAGATAGATTGTGAGAGGTTTTGGATCTTATGAATCTCTACAATGTTTTCCTGCATTGCTATCTTAGATGCACTACAGGTTATGTCACGCCTTTGTAATTACTCTTTATGAAATGTTTCTCATGGCAGGGATGTTGGGTTGGATTCTTACTTTGTCATATTTAGAAATCAAAGGCCTATTGATTTCAGTGGGTCACTCTAAGTATGACTAAGTCTGCATCCAACCCATTATAAATTATGACTACCATTTAAAAACAAAATGAAAAATCAGTCAGTGGAGGCTGGCAGTTCCAATGTCAGTGGGGTGGTGAATTTGCTCCAGGTTTCAGTCAAAACCAGTCAGAACTCTAAAGGAGCTGTCCAAGGTGCTTCAATACCTCAAATAGCTCTTTTAGAGTTCTGACTGGTTCTGACTAAAACCCGGAGCAGATTCACTGCTCCGCTGACATCGGAGCCACCAGCCTCCACTAAAATCAGTACAAATATAATTCTGTTTTATCTAAATGTCCACTCTTCTCCAAATGTCTATGGCTTCAATTCTACAGTTTTATTTTGCAGTAAGGCTCATTAAATCAAGTCGGATGCACTCCCTGAGATGGTCTTTTATGAGCCTTTTTGCTTTTATTGTAAAAAGTTTGTTTACAAGCCTGAGCCTCGATAACTGTGCTGACATTCCTAGTGGAAATATCTTGGAAAATAAAAATATCAGCAGTTCATTGGTTTTGTGTCTAATAGTAATCAGAACAGATGGGTCCCTTTTAAGGCAGGGAACAGAAGTAAAGAAAAATTATAATGATGTTTACATTGTTAACTGCATCGGAAGCATTTGCTGAAAAGTGGGATAGAAATCTTTTCAGGAACTTGCCCATTCCTTGGGATCTTCTTTAGAGGCTCTGCTCTGGGTGCTGCCATCTTAAGAAGTGAAGCATACAGTAACCAAAGTCTAGGATCTTTTCGGTGGTGGCCCCCAGACACTTAGCTGATGAAGAAAATTGTGTTCTCTCAAGTTTTTCATGAATCATGGATTTTATTCGTGCTTTCTCTCTGCTGTTGCTCCTGCTTTCACTGCTATTTTATTTTGTGATTTTTAGTCTTTTATTGTTTCAGTTTAATGTGGACTGAACTTTAAAATTTGGATTGTTGACCTCCTTGGGAGCTTTTACTAAAAGCTGGGATAGAAATCTTTTAAATAAATAAAATAAATACAAATAAATGGTAGGCCATATATTAGCAAAGCTGGAGATGTAATTTAGGGGGTACACTAGGTACAAAGTCAATGGAAGACTAATTGGGTTACTGTTACCTAGTGGATAGAGGATAGTGCCTTCCATGGAAATATCTGGAGGGTTTCCACCTAAGTTATGGTATGGTTGCAAAGCATCCTTTAGTACCAAGGAAGTTGTCTATGCCTCTAGAACATCTGGTGTTCCTCAGTGCAATTAGATTTAAGAGTTTGGGCAGGCACAGACCAACGCAAACATTTTGACATTAGCAAAGATCCCACTGAGGTAATATGAAATAGCAAGAGTTGTTTTGACTAGATTTCTCTAATGAGCGGAGGGAGCAGGACACGTTTTAAAATAAGAATGTTTGGAAAATGTCTGCCGTTTCTATCAGTTCTAAACAGTGGGAAAAGCAGCAATGGCCAATGTGCTTAGGTACAGATGTAAAGAGTAGGAGAGGTTTAAGATAATGTAAACACTTCGGTAAGGAGGCACTTTGGGAAATCTATCAAAATAAGCCAAAGGGAAGCTAAAAGGATATTGTATTTAGAGAAGCAAGGAGAAATACTCAGCACTGAATTTTAGTGGATATCTCCAGCAGCTGTAGTGGATTCATTATACATACATGTATAATCTATGCAGTAGTCCAGAGGGAACAAAGAGAAAATTGCTCCATTAAAGAAACAAAACAAAACAATGGCAGCAGGAAATCGAACAGCACAAAAAGAAAAGGAAATGAATTGTCCATTTCGTTTCTCTCTATACTCAGTGTGGATTTTTGTTTTGTTTTGCTTTGTTATAGAGCTTTACTAGATGAGGGTTTTATTGTGTTCTCATCATTCCTCACTCATGGTAGTTTATGGATACTTTAGAGGATGTTGTCACCATCCCGTTTTGCTTTTGGTTTTTAAAAACAATTTCATGGGGGGTTTTTTTGGAATGGGAAAATCCAGTGTTATTTGTAAAAATGAAACAAAGCGCTAGTCCCCACTAGTGTAGTTGTGTTATTCTGATATACCACAGCACCACCTAGAGGTTATGTAGTTGAAAGGCAAGACAGAAAAATAATCCATGTGGAGTTCTGATCTTAATTCTGCAATGAAACTGGAAGTGGAAACAGTGGATGAAACAGCATTATGTAGAAAAGCTCAATAACAGTTTATTTTCCTCCCAACCCCTATTTTTCAATACAGTCACTGAACACTTCCCCCATCCTCCCTTCCCTGCCTCTGTTCTCTCTCTTTTAAGTTTTCCCCTCCCCTCTTCATATCACCCTGTATTTAAGAGTAAAGTCTTCATGTATAAGTAAAATCATTCAGCAAGAACTGGGTAAATTAATAGTTACATAAAAAGAATAAAGTGATATAAAAGGGATCAGTGTAATGAGACTCTCTTTGCAGGCCTGCACTCCTTTTGTGGTAGATCACATTACTCTGCATATAAATCGAGGTAATTTCTACATATTAATTGGAATTAATTGTCTTTTATTAATTTGGTATAATATACATTTTCATGGGTGGCTACGGTTATTAGATCTTGAATCCAATTGTGTGTAGTGGAGTTTTATTAGCTTTCAGGTGTTATAGAATGACATGCTTAGCTGTTAGTGTGGCCGTACTAAACCATGCAGCATTCCTCTTTCCCAAGTCTGCAATTAAGAATAGTCATTGATGGAGGAAGAAAGGCCTATGAGAAGCAGATTCTGAAGAGAATCATAGGGTTGGAAGGGGCCTACAAGACCATCGGGTCCAACCCCCTGCTCAGTGCAGGAAGCCTGATTTCAACTCCGTTTTACTAAATTCAACTTTCTCAAACAGAAACATCTTTATGTTTCCCATTAACACACCAATCCAACCTGGAGATGCCGGGGATCGAACTTGGGACCTTCATAGACATAGAATCACAGGGTTGGAAGGGGCCTACAAGACCATTGAGTCCAACCCCCTGCTCAGTGCAGGAAGCCTGATTCCCAGGCGGTCTCCCATCCAAGTGCTAACCAGGGCTGACCCTGCTTAGCTTCCGAGATCAGACGAGATCAGGCACATACATCCAGCCCTTTGCTCGCCAAAAGCAGGTGCTCTACCACTTACCCACAGCCCCTCCCAAACATTTATTTAGAAGTAACATGGGATTTTTCCATTCAAGAACGTGTTAGATTCCTGCACAGAGCGCGGGTGTGTGTGTGCTATAGTTAGTTACAAGTCACCTTGGGATTACCTGGGCGTGCATGTGTACTACAGGGAAGCCCTGGGCACAAGTAGGGATGTCAGAGAAATCCGCTGTGGATTCAAATGAGGCCAGATTCCAAAGAATTCCACTCAGGAATCCACAGTGGATCGGGATCACTTACCTCTGCTCCAGGAGGACTGGAGGTGGAACAGTACTTGGCTGCTTCTTGCCAGCCAGAGCCATTAGCCTCCTCCCTGTCCCTGCCGATTGCCATGTCTTTTCTTAAAATAAAAAATAAAAAATTGGCAGGATATGCCCATAGACTTAGACGCAAATAGAGTCATGTATCTTGCATCTACGTCTATGTGTCCATAGGCTTATATGCAAGATTCATGGCTCTATTTTGCATATAAGTCTATGGGCACATCTTGCTGATTGCCATTTTTTATTTTTGCCACTTCTTGATGGGAGAGAGAGAGAGAGACCCAGATGTGATTTTTTTTCTGTGGCCGCCGAGGCAGACTAGCACCTCTAGCAAGCAAGCAAGCGAAAACCAAACCAAACGAAACCAAACCAAACCAAACAGTGTTGAGAATAGGAAGCAAGCAGGAGCAGCAAGCCTGGTGCAACAGTGCCCCCTATTGCTGACACCTGGGGCAATGGCCTACTTTGGACCTGTGGACACATTTGAGAATTTGAGAAACTGCTGTGGTTACCACCAGAAAATGCCTAATCAGTGGATCGTCGCTTTGGCATCTACCTGTCACATCTTATTCAGTAACAACTTTTGTTTTCATCTCTATTTGACACCACAATGTCTCTTTAATAAAGGATTGTCTAATTTGGCTAATTGCTGGTGGTGCATTACAACTAATGTTTCTTTTAAAGATATGTTTTGGCAATGTCGTGTAGTAGCTTCTTTTGGGAGGAGGTTTTTACACTGATAAATTTTGTACTGGAACAGTCTTTAATGTTCACTGATGTACACGCTCTTTTAAATCACTGACTTGCTTCATGGAAATTAACAAATGGTCAGCATAAATGGATTTTCCACTCCATTTGACAGCAAAAAGACTGATATTATAACACTGGAAGGATAAACATTCACTTCCTATAATGCAATGGATTGAGGACCTTACCATTCTTTCAATATCTGAATGGGTGGCATATAGATGCCACCTTCAGATGGGTACTTATTTGGATATTTTGGTCCATTTTTGTTGATTCCTATGTATAAATTGCTAGAAAAGTGGTATGTATTTAATATGTATTCACTGCTGTGGATAACTACAAATTCATGTATGTATATTAAAACAAACAAGATATAAAAAATAAATAGATCAGTTTTGCGGGTGCTCACAGGTGCCCTATTGGGGACCCCTTCGTGGGCAGCATTGGAGGTGCCTGGTGGCACCGTGCTGAGATCCCCTGGCCTAGTCCATGCGATGGCTCTGCTTAGGAGCTAGCAGTAGAAATGACAATGTATATGGAATTACAGAGACCAAGCTGTAGCAGTGGTGCTTTGAGAACTGATTCAGTAAAGCAGTTCAAGTGACCTAAGACATTGGGATGGTGAGTTTATAAGGGAACGCTCGAGTCAAGAACAAGATATCCAGTTCAGAGACAGACAGGTGGATAGTGTTGTTGACATGGAAAAGAGAGATGGGAAGGACTGTGAAAACTAAACATGCATTAGAAATGGGAATGGGGAAAATGAACCTATACACACACACACACACACACACATCTTTTTATTCTATATTTAGAATCCATCCATCCATATCTTCTCTAGTTACCCTGTTAGTAAGGGACACGTCTGCCTCTCAGTTCTTCTGCATTTGAATCTTTGGAGACCTGGTATTGCCTTGGAGAGTCAAGGGCTCCTGAACATCCTAGCTGAGAAGGCAGACTAGAGGGGTAATAAGCTGAAATGAATTACAGCTGCAAGAGGGGAAAGAGATCTTGGAAACTCCGCTTGGGATATTGTTACCTTGGCAACAACTGAAACTTTCCCTTTCTACCTCCATTGCCTCAAACACTTCCATGCCTCACTCTCTCTCACTTGCCTCAGACAGAATGTATAAGATTCTTAGAAGGAAGTGGTTTGGCCCCTGTGTTGAGACATCACTTAGTACATTCTGCCTGAGTCTCAGCAGTGCCTGAAGGAAGCCATCTTGACTGGCTGGAATGGAGGCAGGATGATCTGGAAGGAAGGTGATTCTTCCACAGTCCTGAGTTCAAGGCAGCGGCCAAGATAAGCAGTGTGGTTGGGACTTGCACTCTGCCACAGACCCCTGCTGGTTGGCGAAGGTGGGGGAAATAATAGACCACACAGTTTTCTGGGTGGGCATGCCTACTCTTTGCTTTCTCCCCATCCCCATCACCCTGCATATGTTGCTAGCATGTAAATCTAGAAAGGAATTTATACCTCTTTCAGTCAAATGTTTAGATACAGTTGGCATTTCTCTTGGATGTTAAAGTGATCATGCAAAGAAACCCAGACATTTATAGCTGGGAAAACATCCAGGCCATATTTGAGTTGAAATAATTTTTAGGGAGGCAGAATCAAAACTTGTGTACAAAAATTCTAATCTATATTACCTTAAATAAAATTATTCAGCATTCCCTATTGTGGATTCTCTGGGATTCAGGGGTTGAGAAAAAAAAGGTGAGGGGTAGGATCTATCCCCTACAGCAGGAGTGCAGAACCTCCAGCCTGGGATTCTAATGCAGCCTGCAGGGGTTCCCTTGACCCCATCCCCTTTCCCAAATCCACTGAATGTTGGGTGGTTTCTTGGCTTTTGTGCAGTTTCCCCCCATTCTACAAGGTTGAAATGCTGCTCCTAAGTAGGAGTGTACAGATTCCCCACCGTCTGTTCTGGTGGGGAATCCGTGGGGGGGGGAGGTGATCCGTTCCTCCCCCCCGGAATCCTCCAGAGCAGTTCCACTCGGCTTGGATTCCGGGCTGGGGGAACTGGCTTCGCAGCTGCTTACCTTCCCTCCTGCCAGCCAGAGCTGTTTGCCTCCTCCCTATCCCTGCCGATTGCCATGTCTTTAAAGATTTTTTTTTAAATGGCGATCTGGAGGATGTGCCCATAGACATATATGCAAATGGAGTCAAGAATCTTGCGTATAAGTCTATGTGTTCATAGGCTTAGATGCAATATTAACGGCGCTATTTTGTGTATAAGTCCATGGGCACATCCTGCTGATCGCATGTGCCCATAGACTTATACGCAAAATAGAACTGTGAATCTTGCGTATAAGCCTATGGACACACAGAATTGGATGCAAAATTCATGACTCTACTTGCATCTAAGTCTATGGGCATATCCTGCCGATCACCTTTTCTTTTCTTTTTCTAAAGAAAAGACACGGCAATCAGCAGGGACAGGGAGGAGGCGAACTGCCCTGGCTGACCAGAAGCAGCCGAGTGCTGTTCCGCCTCCAGTTCTCCTGGAGCGGAGGTAAGTGGTCCCGATCCGCTGCGGATTCCTGAGGCCAGATTCCTTGGAATCTGGCCTCATTTGAATCCTCAGCAGATTTCTCTGACATCCCTACTCCTAAGGTTGAGTTGCTGGCAGTAAGAGCTTTAAGCTAACATATGCTGGCATTTTGAGTATCTTGACCCTGCTCCTTTTGACTTTGGCCCCACCCCTTTTGCCTTCAGCCTGCCCACTACTGGAACGCAGTCACCAAGAGCTTCTGTGAAATGGAATTCAGCTTTTGGCTCTGCACCCTTTGTTACGTTTCTTCGTCCTCTCCCTCCGCAATCAGCGCATTCCAGGAAACAAGGCTTCGAACTACACTTCTTTCTTAGTAAGTGACTAGCTTCTTTACAAATGCAGATTCTAGGAAACTCTCAGACTGCAATGAAACAGCTAATCCACACATCTACGAATATCAGTAGAGGAGACGAAGTGGAAGTTAGAGAAGTTGCTCGCAGTCTGAGCAAGAACTGCTGGCCAGACTAGCTTTGCAGGGATGCCCCTCCCTTAGGGTGGCTCCCTCCTACATTGGCTTTCATGAGTGGCCAGCCTGGTGGAGTGTTTGAGCCCTGTCCCTAATTTTCCCTGCTTTGCTCTGAGACGGACCCTAGCATCCTTCAAGTCATGCCCCTCGCACTCCTCCTTCTCCGAAACCTGGGTTCTCATGGTGGAGGAAAGGGGAGGGGGCTGTTCAGGCTGAGCCAACTCTGCATCAAGGTCTTGGGAAGAAACGTCTTGCTGAATCTGGGCTCACTAGGGAGGGTGCCTCCCCCTGTTCTGGCTATGCCCATTCTGAATCTGAATCTCAACTGCCAGACATCTCCACATGCTCAGATTCATTCCTGACATCCTTTTCCTACAGCCACAGCTACAAGGATGGTATGAGAAAGAATTCCCCTCCCTCCCTCAATCCAGCTGGCCCTTAGGGCCTGGGGAATATTTTGTTCAGTTCACCTTTTGATACCCAATTTGTACTTCCTGCATCAACATACAAACCAGAACACCATTATCCTTCAGTATTCACACGTTTCAGAATTTTGCGATGCAGTTCTTCAAACAAACAGTGTACAAAAATGTGTATATTAGAAAGTGCATACAAAAATGTGTATATTAGGGGAAGTGCACACAAAAATGCACATATTAGAGAAAAATGCACAAACGTTATATTGCATCCTGATGAGGAAACAGCATGGAATAAACTTCAGATGGGAAAAATGAAAGAAACTGAAAGTATCTTCCATCCCTGTAGATTCTTCTGTCTACACATGCACTGGATACATGGGCCACTATTTTCCAAGGGAGTGCCTGTGTGTTTCTCTCATTTACATGGTGGAGCTTCGTGGCTGTGATGTCTCCCACCCCAGCCATAAATCTTTGCATGTCATTTATGTCAGATGCTTGGCCCTCGCTGTATTTGTCACTGGATTATCAAAATTGCCAGGGTACTTTCATAAGAGACAGAAAGCTGAAACTGGATAAACACATAGTCCAAGACACTCTAGATATGTCTGAAATGGGAAATAGCACTACGTGCAGGTGAATAATAATAGCAATAACTTCTCCTAGTTTGGATGTTTAGGCATAAATGCTCTTGCTTATGAAGTTAAAACCAATTCCTCTATTTGTAAAGTTCAGGGGTGAGTGCCAATCATTTTGCTGAAAAATGGTGCCATCTATACACAAGAAGGAGGTAACAGCAGACTCGGGGGAACCCTGAGGTTTTCAAAAAAAAATGAAGAATCTTTAGAGGAAAAAGTATTAAATGCTGACTGGGGATGGGGAAAATGTAAAACTGAGTGGGAGGGGAAATGGAATGAGTTAACCTTAAAAGGGACATGGAACAGTGGACAGGAGCACCTCACTTAAAACTCAGCTATGCAGCCCTTCAGCAGAAGAGAGTAACAGTTTCCCTCAGCCATTTTGTAACAATCCTCAGGTAGAAGGGACTCCCAGGGGCAGTCAACAACAGTGGAGGCTGGTGGCTCTGATGTCAGTGGGGCAGTGATTCCGCTCCGGGTTTCAGTCAGAACCAGTCAGGACTCTAAAGGAGCTATCCAAGGTGCAGAGCTCCTTTAGAATTCTGACTGGTTCTGACTGAAATCCACAGTGGATTCACTGCCCCACTGACATCGGAGCCACCAGCCTCCACTGGTTAACAATATATCTATGTTTTGCAGAATTCAGTCTCTGTTTAGACTCCATTCCCCAACAATAAATGTTATCAACATATCCAGACTTATTTCAAGTTACATTTTTGTTTTCATGCAGACTATGCAAAACGAGGGGAGGAAAAGTGGAAGAAGAAACTCCAGAAACTTAATAATATTCTTATACATCATTCATAAAGGCAAACATAATATTATTATTTTTAAATCTTTAGATGTAAAATTTAAAATAGGCGAGCTCAGACTGTGTGTTTCAGCCAAAGATAATCACTGACCATTTTTAATAAACAATGTGACAGAATAAAAGATTAGCTTTCTTACAGCTGAAAAAACTATATAAGCCTATTAAATCTTTCAAGAAATGTAACATTTCCAGTTAGCTTACAAGTACAAGCATGTCTAGGCCAACAGCTGCACTAGCAAAATATATCCAATAAGGAAAATCTGTCTATTGCTATTGTCAAACGTTATTTTGGATTTGTGGGAAGAATGAAATGTGTGTGTTGTTCTGCCTACATTCTGTCATAGCCTTCCCCAGCCTGGTGCCCTCCAGCATGCTGGCTGGGGAAGATGGGAGTTATAGTCCACCACATCTGGAGACTATATAGTGCAATGAATTGTACTGTATTTTAACACAGCAAACCTAGTCATTTTCATGAGTTGGTCTCTGATAGCCACTGGCCAGTAGGTTACGCTTGTAAACTATTTAGGATAAAGGACCTCAAGCTTTCCTTTGTATTTCGTCACCCTTTCCCCTCTCTTTTCCTCTCTTCTCTTTAAAAAGAAAGCCAGACAACAAAAAAGAAAACAGTGGTGTTCTGTAATCCCCCTTAGGTTGGGGTGATAACAAACCATTTGTCAGATACAACTCTCCAGTTGACGGCCAGCTCATTAAACCAGGCTTGATGTCTGCCCTAGTGGAGTTAAATCTATTTTTAATGCAGGGGAGTCTGCAGCCAGAACTGAGCCTGGGATTGAGTCCTTGCTGTCAGTTCCCAGGTAAGCAGTGGTACAAGTGGTTTGGGATGTCATCTCTAGGGATGGGGGACAAATTCATTCAGGTCACATTTTAATGTGAATTTACCAAATTTTGCTCTTTTGAACCACGAATCTGCCCGATGGGGGAGGCGATCCGTTCCTCCCCCAGAATCCTTGTGAGCTGGCTCTGCTTCACAGCAATTCCACAGAGCCGCCCGCTGGCTCCATATCACTGGCAATACGGCCGCCATTGCCATGCTGTATTGCTGAGGAATGACTCCAGGTGCAAATGGCATAGTGGACGCCACTTGTGGCCGTAAAGCTCTTAGATTAACCTAAATGCAGTCGTAAATGGCTTCAATTAGGTTAAACTAAGGGCTTTACATCCACAAGTGGTGTCTACTATGCCATTTGCATCTGGAGCCATTCCTCGGCGATATGGAGCTGGCACTTGTCTGCAGAATCGCCGAAGGGAGGATCTGGCTCACAAGGATTCTGGAGGGAGGCGGAGGTAAGCGATCCTTTCTGCTGTGGATTCCAGAGGCTGGATTCTTTTGAATCCCTACCTGGAAGTCAGTGATCCTTCAAAATTCGCCCTTCTCTGAGTTTTGCAGTGGAGTTGTCCAATCAAAAATTCTGTACAAAAATATAGATATCATGGACAATAATGTTAACATGCACTATATTAGGAAAATGGCTTGCAAAACGTGTATTAGGCAAAAATGCCTTCAAAAATGCATGTATTTGGAAAAATGTGCACAAAAATGCTTACGAATTGTCAGTGGAATTTTTAAAAAAATTCTCAATGTTTGGGGCAAATCAAACTTAAGACTGGAAAAATGAGAAACCGAGAGAAACCAAAACTGAAAGGTTCGTCCATCCCAGGCCACCTCATTTCTTTTCAGGTGGACCAAATCCATCCCATGTCTTTATGATATGATCAGAAATGCAATATGCTTAATTGATTGAATCATTTTCAGCATGTGTAAGCCTGGAGGATACAGAGTGCTGGTGACTTGGTGATTTCCATCCCTTTTCAACTCTTGCCGTTAATGACTTGGCAAAGCTCCAGCATCTGCCTTATGCTAGGTCAGGTGATTTGTCAATCTTGCTCAAGACTGTGTCCTTTGACTAGCAGCTGTTCACAAGACAGCAAATTGCTATCACAAATTGAAATAGGCAGTTTTACTAGTTTGACCATATGGACATGTGTTTGTGCACAATTTTAACGTTCAGCTGCTTTGAGCTTCAGTTGCTGCTGGTGATGGGAAGGAGCAGTTTATACATTTCATAAACTAATAAATATTCTACCCAAATTCCATATTTAAAGAGATTTGGCAGCACATCTAGATAAAAGCAGGATTTTCTTCCCTTTCCCAAAACTTAGTAAAAGAATAGAGCATTTCATAGTTCTGCCAGAATCAGCGTTTCTCCACCAGGTTTTCAAGCTGAACAGTTACTAGGAAAAGTTGATTCTGGCAAAGCGGCCAACTGCATAAACCTGTCAGCTCTTCCCAACATGGCCAAAATATGAGTGTGCGCCAACCTTCCAGTTGCACTAACTCATCCCATCCCACCACCCTCTCCCTATTGGCAAGACTGCCACTCAGTCTTAAACCTACTATAACAGACACCAGGAAATGTGCTCATTCCAATGTCTGGATAATTTTGTTTTTGAGTTATATGCAGGCAACACCTAAGTGGAGGGAGCTTTCTTTTTTCTTGTTGACTTTATGAAGGTGCTTTAAGGTGTAATAATGTACTGCACAAATGATTAAGATAACAACAGTATGAATACACATGCATACTACCTACCCTCCAGTAAGTGTGTTTAGAATGGCAACCTAACTCATTATAGTGGGGTTGAGAGTGATAATATAAATCAAAACCAAACCATAATAGTAGTAATAGTAATAGCAATGAAAAAGTTGCTTCCGTGAAGTCAAATGGTACAAGAAGACCACAGAAAAAATGTGGGGACTTTACCTTCAAATCTGGGCAATGTGGTGGGTTTCAGGGTTTGGGGCCCTAAATGCAGCCTGGAGCTCTGCAGAAGCAAGGAGTGGTTAATTCTTTTTAGTTTTGGACAAAAGAACTCAAATCTCTTTTTTAGTTTTGGACTCCCTTCTTACACGGAGCTCTGTGTGTGCATTAGATTCCCTGTATGCACACTGAAAAAAATGTGATCGAAGCAAAAATGTGCATTTCTCCACTAGAAAACATGTAGTTTAAAATTTGGGTACTACCAATCTAGATCATTAAACACATATTCCACAAATCCAGTTTCCCAGTGTTATAGGGTGGACACGTGCCCTACTTTCCAGAGGACAAGGCTCTATATGAAGAGTTGCCCATCAACAATTAACACTGGACAACGGACTAAGCAGGTACACATATGGTGAGATTATGGTATTTCTATTTAAATTACAGTAATGTTCCCAAAATTTGCAGATAGATAGATAGATAGATAGATAGATAGATATAGACACACACACACACACACACACACACACATATATATCACATACAATTTCTATGCAAATTGGCACTCTCTTTCTTTGGAGATATGTACGAGGCCAAACTAAAATATTACAATTTTAAAAATGTCAACACACTCTATACTAGATATGATGGAGAAACTCCTTGAGATTACATTGGCTGCAGTCCGAGGGTCCCTGGGAGGTTTCCCAGGGTCTATAGGATGTTTTGGATCTCCTCCTCTGAGGGCGGAGAGAGAGAAGTCTGACTTCAAGTGGGGAGAAACAACCGCACAACTCCCCAGCCAGCCACTGTGGAAACTTATATGACCCTTGCCGCCTGGACACTGGAGCACCATCATCAGTAGGGGTGGTGGTGGTTTGGGGAGTGTTTTGGGGGTTGGATCTGGGAAAGACTTCAATCTACAGGAACCCCCCCTGGAAACAGGGGAAATGTCCTTCACAATCCAACCGACAGGAGGGAATCGTAAAAAGTAAAGGAAAGCAACCCAGAAAGGGTAGAGGGGGTGGGGTGAGAGAAAAACACCACCCTTCTCTCCTTTCCTCCCTGTTGACACGAGTCTGGCAAGACTTTGGATAAGGCCGTTCCTCCACCTTCGGACCTTCTACTCTTCCTCCCCCCCCAGTGAAATTTCTGTGCCCAGGAGCATTCATGTACTTTTGCTTAAATAATCTTTAATATTGTTCACCCCAATCCAGAGATTCCTAGCAGGATGTTGCGTCGGTACAACTTATTCCATGGCATGCATGCGAGACCCCAAACACCCCAAAAGGATGGCTGGGGCACAGTTGGAAAAGGGGGTTGCCCAGAAATTTGGAAATGGGTGGGAGAGGGCAAGTTCAAAAAGTTGGTAATAAACAGGCACTAACTGCTGGAGATATATAAACATAATCCTTATCTAATGCTGTTGACCTTTAGAAGACCGGTTATACATTTTAATGGAAGGAGTAACCAAGGCAAAGGAGAAAGCAAGCACGGGGCTGCCGCTACTACCTCCTTCCCTCCCAGCATGAAACAACTGACTTCTCTAAACTAAGCTGGTGGCTTTATGATTCCTTGCATTATTCTTTGAATGTCACGACCTTTGTGTCAAAGTGAGAGGTTGGTTGTGGATTTTTCATGTCCTTGAAAGCTATACTTTCACCCGAGACAAAGAGCCTCTTTTATATCAGCGTTAGGGCCTGCC
Organism: Heloderma suspectum; assembly: GCF_057233095.1. Classification (NCBI taxonomy): domain Eukaryota; kingdom Metazoa; phylum Chordata; class Lepidosauria; order Squamata; family Helodermatidae; genus Heloderma; species Heloderma suspectum. Next base: position 25,656,288 of record NC_139461.1, on the reverse strand, counting down.
TGCCATGAGGTGGGAGCAGCAGCCCGTGCAAGTCCAGGCAGTGTGTGTGCTGACATTTTTCATTCCTCATGTCCCACAAGTATTTCTCTTTCAACAGGCCTTCTGTGTGAGCGGGGGGGGAAAAGGAACTTTTTGGGGGTTAGTCCGTCTAGTACATTTGAAAATTCCAACTAAGTTCCCAATTTCCCTTTTTAAAAAAGCTGCTTGTATCATGCAGAAATATTTTTCACACACCCTCTTTTCCTTTTTTCTTTACGGTAGAAAATATGTATTGTTCCTTTCTGCCTACCAACAAACAGGGCCACTAGGGTGAATTTCCCCTCTCAAGTCCCCAGAGAAAGCCGCATAAGCTGTTTTGTCACAAGAGACAGCTCATGGCCATGATCCTCAGAAAGACTCAAGTGGGCAGATCTGCCCCCCGAAAATGAAGCATTTGAAAGGCCCCCCCATTTGTAAACACTAATGACCTATTCATGAATAGAAGGGCAACAGTTTTGCACAAAAGGAACATTCAAATGCGTAGCAGACTGCCAAAGTCAGCAGGAGAAATGATGTAAATCAGTTTGAGAGGAAATCAAAGACATTTTGAGGAAATAAGAACATTCTTAGCAACAATATGGAGACTAATTTTATTATTTATGGTCTTATAAAAGGCATCTAGGGAGACTGTAAGCCACCTTGAGTTCAGTGGAACAAAAGCTAGATATAAATACATTACATCGCTTACTATGGACCTGCTGTGGAAGGTTTGGCTGACTGACCAGGTGGCCATGTGTCTTACTTTACAGAGAACAGTCCTTTATTTGAAGGGCTGCCAGGTCCAAGTCTGGTTTACAGATAAAGAGCCATAAGAAGGGAGAACAGGGGCCCTGAAATTGACCATCAACAATTTCATCAGGTCAGCAGACTGAGCAAGAACACAGATCACCTAGTCAGTCTTCCTCACTGTGATGAGTTGTATGGAATTTTTATTTCAATTATAGCCGTTATTTACATCTATACATTTCAATTAGAATATGAAGATTTTATGCAAATATGTGTCCTCTTTTTTGGCCATGTTTATGTTGCCTCCCTGCCTGTCAAACACGACCAGGTGGGCTTCATGGTTTTTAGGTAATGTTAATACTCCCTTGGTATCATGATGAAGTAGGTTTTTTGGTCAAATCAGGAACTGTAATTCTTGAACACTTCATCCAGTCCCCCTTCCCCCTAACAGTGCCTCTGTTAAAGGTAATGCTGAGTCATGATCATGTGACTCTTCTCAATCATCTCATTGGTCTAAGCTTCTATAAAACTGTATTTCCTGTCACACTACTGTAGTCAGACTAACTTCTGTGCAGGATAGTTGCTGCCCTCACCTTTGTGTCATCTCTGACTGCAGCTCTCCTTGATACTTCTATCTACCCATCACAGAGGTGGACAAATCACTAGCTCTGTTCCTACCTACCCATCCCAGCTTAACCTGTGTACGTAGGATTTAGAAAACAGGTTTTCACCACCATCACCTCTTTCAGTCAGTGCAACATGAGGAGCTGAATAGACTAACTGTCCAACTATTTGTTCAGGTTTTGAACAATGCTGAGTCCTAATAGGTCAACTCCTCATTTTTCATTGAGTCTTTAAGGCTGTTGGATGATACATGTCCATCTGTCTTTGATCTGGGGCTTCATCAAGGGACATGGTGACAGCATGCTGTGTATCATATGTTACCAAAATCTGGCTGGATGATGCCAAGAGTACCAGTATAGGCCTAGAATACAGAAAAGTATTAAATTTACTACGAAACCTGGATCAGGGAAGCACTGTGTCTAAGGAAACATTCTCCTTTACCAGATTCTGATGGAAAAACACAATCCATGTGGAATGTCTTTCAGGTATGAAACAAGGGTTATATTTGGAATCCTTAAGCATGTTTAAGTGTGTGTTGGATTATGTGTTTAGTAAAGGGTGGACAAATCTATCAATTTTGGTTTCTCTCAGTTTCTCATTTTTTCCCAGTCTTAAATTCAATTAATCTTGAATGTTGAGATTTTTCAAAAAAGTTTGCATGACCATTCAAACGCATTTTCGTGTACATTTCTCCTAATACCCACATTTTTGTACACACTTTTGCCTAATATACACATTTTTGGCAAGCACTTTCCTAATATAATGCATTTTAACATTATTCTTACTAAGATATGCATTTTTGCATGAATGTTCCAGTAATATATACATTTTATATTGGGAAACTCCATTGCAAAATTTGGAGAAGTGCAAATTTCACAAACTGAATTTCAGTTTTTGTATTGTAGCTTTCCTCAACCTGGTGCCCACCAGAGGTTTTAGACTCCAGTGTCCATCAGATGATGGGAGAGCTATGTCCTCAGGGTGAGCTGGTACAGAAAGGTACAGAGCTCCACATGAAGTGGGTGACCTGTGGCCTATCTGAATCTGAGTCCTCCTCAGGGTAATGCAGAACCTCAGAGCCAGGGGACATGGCCAGCAGCAGGACAAAGAAAATCCCACCCCAAGAGCCAACACAGCAAACCAGATGGCCTGTGGACCAACCCAGCACAAGGTGGCTCCATAGATTATTTCATTACATTATTAAGCTCTGCAGAATTTTTTCTGGGGTTGTACATTAGTTTGCAAAAGCTTCCCTTTTAATGCAAAAGATAGCTTACCAATAACATTTGTAAATAAATATGCTTCATTCCTGCCCGCCCCCGCGAGCTGGGATGCTCTCTCCTATTGTGAGTTACATTCTTCTCCACCCAATCAGCCCATAGTGGATGTGTGTCCCTTTGCACAGTATACAATTCCCTTTCATGAGCACAACACTTGTAAATTGGACAAGGCTGCATGTCCGGATATGATGATTCAACTCCAGAGAATTTTCTTTTGGCTTTTGCAGTTCTTGAAATGTCAAAGCCTATAAGGACTGTTGCATGGTATTGTTACATCAGAAAAGAAACTGCAGAACAAAAGGCAGGAGTTCAGTATGTCTCTTCATGATGTAAGAGAACATGGGACAAGATATTCTTTAGCTACCTGTTTCCTGACTTATCCCCTGCCCTCAGAAATATTTAAGTCTTCTTGGCCAGGACAATGTATATCAAATCAGTTATGAACTTCAGATTCATTCCTTTTATTAAGTAATTTATCGATCCCGTATTGCAATGCATGAAGGCATTTTGGAGGGGTGGTGGTGAGGAAAACTCTGACAGTGATGGGCTAAACTGCCCATATGTCACAGAAGGTCTGTTTAGGCAGAAGTATTTCTCCCTTCCATTGGCTGAACTGCTCTGACCCTTTAAAAGGTGGGGCAAACAGAATGGCCTAGAGCAGGGGTGGGGAACTTGTGGCCCTCCAGATATTTTGGCCTGCAATTCCCATCAGCAATAACCAGCATAGCCAATGGTGAGGGATCATGGGAGTTGTAGGCCAAGATAACTGGAGGGCCACAAGTTGCCCACCCCTGGCCTAGGGAAAGAGGAGTGGAAGAAGCAAGAGCATATGAATAGTAGGGTGAAAGAGAGAGTGATCCAAAGGAAAAAGGGGAAGGTGAAACAGAGGAGTATGAAAAAGAAACTGGAAAGAGAATGGGCAGAGCCAAAAGAGAGGCATACATGATAGGCAGCACACCTACATGGATCATGAAAGCTGAAGTTTATTTGATTGATTTTAAATAAGGAGTGTGCTAGATCTTTGATTGCAGGCATCTGTTTGGATTTCAGGACCACAATGTAAGGACACTGATAGGGACAGACGAATCTGTCAAGTTCGAATTTGCTCAGGTTCTCATTTTCCCATTGTTCAGTTCATTCCATCCTGTTTCCACACCAGATAGCACATTTTTAAAGTCCACATAAAAATGCATACATGTATTTGTGCACATTTTTCAAAATGTACATATTTTTGTATGCATTTTTTTTCAAATGTATGCATTTTTTTCAAATATATGCATTTTTTTCAAATGTATGCATTTTTGTGTGCACTTTTTCCAACATGCACAATTTTTGCAAGCGATTTTCCCCATCAAATTAAGTGGTTTGGGGCACGTTGCCCCAAATGTATGCATTTTTGTATGCACTGTTTCAAATGTATGCATTTTGTGTGCACTCATTTTGTGTGTGTCCGCAAATTTTGGAAAAATAGACATTTCAAAGTCTGACTGTATCCCACCTTGTATTTAGGTTTGGGAAGTATTCTCACACTCTGTATACTTGCAGAAAATCGCACTCACACTCCCAAACCCAAACACAGTTTCTTGCAATAGCAGTATTCTTTTAGCTGTATTTGGACATCAGCTATAGCTATCTTTAGACCAGTGGTTGCTCGAGCTGGTCTTTAGCTGTGACCACAGATAAGGTTTCAGCACAGTTGTATTCTGTACAACTAAATGGAGTAAGCCAAGGCCTTGGTGGCGACAATTAAAGTCCCAGGGGGCTGCATGAACCCACATGGCTGCATATGAGAAGCACTGCTTTAGAATTCAGTTATTTATTCCTATTGAAAGAGTACGAATTTCCACCAAATATACTTCCAGTGTCTTCCTGCTAGCTACAGGAAACATTTAGTATGCCTGTAGAGATAAAATCAATGTGTGTGTGTGTGTGTGTGTGTGTGTGTGTAGCACTGGGGTGTTGAAGCTCTTTCAGTCTGAGAGCCAAATCCAATTTCATAGAAGCTCTTGGGGGCTGCATTCCAGTGGGGGCTGAAGGCAAAAGAGGCAATCATCCCTGGGCTTGGAGGTGACTGTTGATCCACATAGGATAGCTCCCTCCGCAGCCTTAAGACTATATAACCCAGGATGCGGTGCGACTGTGAGTGAAACTGCACAAAGGAAAATGTTTGGGACTTTGAAGTGACATGAGCAATGGACACTACTGAAGCACATTGCAGCACAGCCAGAATCAGCTGACATGTAAATAGGGAGATGGGATTTCCATGACGATCCACAGCTTTGGGGCCATAAAAATGGAGCTGAAATCAACATCCTGGCTGCAGGTTTTATGCAGCACTATTTAGGATGATGGAGTGAATGAGATTGTATGAAAATACTGGAGCACTAGATGTGTTTGTGATTTGTACAGTTCAGCTAGAACTGTATGTTCTTAGAAGATCAAAATCTGGGCTCATTTGAGATCTTTGGGCATTTGCCACTGATCTTGGTGTTTGGCTTCAAAGGTCAAATTTGTTTACCACTTAATGTTAAATCCCAGTTCAGTTAAAACCAATGGCCGGCCTCCCGTGGCCTCCCTGTGAGATTAGGATTTGGCCCTTAATAGATGAAAGCACTCCTTCCTTAAGTAAGGGGTGGATGTGCTTTCCACCTCCAGAGAGGATGATTTATGTGCCATAGACATTAGCTCAAGCTCCACCCTTCAGCATCGTCTCTGGCTGCAATCTTTATAATGCTCAGAGGTGGGAGAGGACAGGCAGAAATCATCGGCACGACACACGTGGAACTGGGGAGGAAGTTTTAATTGGGCCATGCTGTGCTTTGGCCTCATTATGTCCATAAAAGGGACAAGTATTCATCAGCCTTTCCCCCTTTCTACCTTTATAACAAGAACCAGTGCATCCATGGGTGTGTGTGTGTGTTTATACACATCCACCATGATCTGTATAATTGTCACACCACTTTCTAATACCCACAATAACAACCTCACCTGAGCTGTGATTAGGGAGGTTGGAGAAATCTGCAACGGAACCAAATGAATTTGGATTTTTATGAATCTCACGCATGGATTCTGCGGAGGACTCGCTTCTCCCCTGTCAGGTGAATTCTGTGGACTTGCAGGCCAGTTTTCCTAACTTTCGGGAATTTTGTGCAAATTTTGCCATCCAAATATGCAAAAATAAAAAAAAAACCAGCCGAAAATGCTCATTTCTCCATAGGCTGAAACGTGAAAGTGCGCATTGGGGGGGGGGTTGGCATTTTGTGGGAATTTGTGCATTTTTGCATGTGCGAATTTGCACAAATTCAGAAACTAAAAAAAATCCAATTCTGTTGATGGGCAGACAACAGAACAAAAGGTGCCTGGGAACCTGTGAAACACAGATGGAAGTCCTACAAGAAGTCAGGCCGTTGTTCCATCCAGTGTTGGTATCAAACCATGTTCAGCCCAAGGGCCAAATTCAATTTTGGAGAAACTGTCAGTGGCTCCATTCCAGTGGTGGTCAGGGCCGCAGGCAAAAGGCAAATGGGACGAGGCCAAAATGCCAGCACGTTTTAGCTTAAAGCTCTTACTGCCAGTAAGGATTTATGTATTGGATTTATCCCCCACCTTTCACCAAAAAATGGCACTCAAGGTGGCTTACAAAAACAATTTAAAATGAATAAATAATAAAACGTATTATGACACAATAAAAACATAAAAATTACAGAATAAAAACAGCACCCAATCCACAGATCCACTTACAGGCCAAAGGCCTTCTTGAATAAAGTGGTCTTTACCTGTTGTTGGAAAGACAGGAAAGAGGGAGGGAACCTAGCCTTTATTGGGAGGGAGTTCCACAGTTTGGGAGAGGCCCCCGAGAAGGCCCTCTGTCATGTCACCACCAAACGTGCCTCTGATGGTGGTGGTAGGTATGCTGCAGGAGTCCAACAGGGGGTGGAACCTGGTGGACCCCCCCCTTCTAATCGGCCTCCCGGACCCACTGGCTGAGCCACTGTGAGGCCTGCAAGTGCGTGGCGGCCACCTATTTCTTCAGCAAGCCACCATTTTGCAAAAAAATGGCAGTTCAGGTTCTTCCATAAATGTAATGTTACATAAATGGCAGCTGTAAAAGGGCCATTTACCTAACATTACAGTTGTAAATGGTCCATTTACACCTGTAATGTTGTGTAAATGGCCCCTTTTCGGCCGCCATTTACCTAACATTACATTTACGAAAAAGCCCTAGCCGTTATTTTGTGAAAAAATGGTGGCTTGCTGAGGGAAGAGGTGGCCACTGGGCGCTCGCTGGGTGCCTGTGGACCACATGGCGGCTTGCGGTGGCATGGCAAATAGGGCTGGCCGGCCAGCCGGCAGGGGTTCAGCAGATGGGTGGCAGCATGGACAGAGGTGAGTCCGTACATCCCTATGTGGCGGTCTCGAAAGAAGGGCCTCCCCAGAAGATCTTAAGGAATGGAAGAAGGTGGTCTTTCAGGTAGGCTGGTCCCAAACCAAGCCTTTAAATAGTATTTCAAGTTCAACCTTTGAGAACGGGAGGAAAATGCACAACAGCCGGGGAACCAACAAACCATAGGTGGTTGGGGGAAAGGGGGGGCAGGGGAAGAGGGCATGGCCATCTGGGCAACCCTGGAGGGCCAGATCGGGAGCCCAGGGTGCTGCGGGCCTGAAGTCTGACACCCCTGATCTACATTGACTGGCAGCAGGTCTCTAGGGTTTCAGACAAACCCTATCTGGGGATGCCAGAGACTGAAACTGGAACCTTTGCATGCAAAGCATGTGCTCCACCACTGAGCTACACCACTTTATTACAGAGGAATTATGAATGCGCAGCTCCTTCCACATGAAGGTTGCACTGCTCACAGGTAGCACCTCTATGTGTGTGCTGCTCAGGTCAAGCAGGGCAAGAGAACTAGCAACTGCATCCTCTTCCATGGCCTAGGGCAGGGTCCTCAACCTTTTTGGACCCATGGGCACATGTGGGAATTCAATTTAAGACCATGCTGTGGGCACCACCACAAAATGCCTGATCAGCGGATCACTTTAAACCGTCTTTAATATTCACTGGTGTACACGCTCTTTTAAATTATTTACCTGCTTCATGGAAATTAACCAATGGTCAGCGTAAATGGATTCTCTGTGCCCTTTTGACAGCAAAAAGACTGATATTACAACACTGGGAAGATAAACATTTACCTCCTATAATGCAATGGATTGCAGACCTTGCAATGCTTTCAATATTTGAACGGGTGGCATGTAGAGGCCATCTTCAAATTGATACATATTTGAATATTTGGTCTGTTTTGTTGAAGCCAATGTATAATTACTAGAAAGTTGTATGCATTTCATATGTATTCATTGCTATGGATATATATATACTACTCCATGTATGTATATATAAAAAAGTATTGTGGGTGTCCATGGGTACTGCATTGGGGAACCCTGGCATAGGGATATTGATTGATTAATTGATTGCAGTTATACCCCACCTTTTTTCCTCTTGCAAGGAACCCAAGGTGGCTTACATTATCCTCCTCCTCTCCATTTTATCCTCACAACAACAACCCTGTGAGGTGGGTTGGGCTGAGAGTCTGTGACTGGCCCAAAGTCACCCAGTGAGCTTCCATGGCTGAGTGAGGACTAGAACCCAGATCTCCCAGCTCCTAGTCCAACACTCTTGCCACTACACCACACTGGCTCTAGATATTTGATATATTATATTATATCCAATATATTAAACATGTTAAGATTAGCTTCCTGGTTGTGACCTGGCAACTTTACTTACACCCACACAGATTGGCGTATCCTAGCACAGAGGTGGACAGATTGGGAACATAGGAAGCTGCCTTATACTGTCAAATCTCTGGCCCATTCAGACCAGTATTATCTACACTGACTGGCAGCAACTCTCCACGCTTTCACACATGATTTATTCCAAGCTCTGCCTGGAGATGCTGCGGATTGAGCCTGCAATGGAGTATATCCAACTAAGTCTTCAGAGAGGCATTTCAACCGTTCAGAATGTGGGAGAGGAGAGAGAAAAGTGCAAAATTAGGGATGTACGAAAATTCCGCCACGGATCTCGGGGAGGCCGAATGCCAGCGCATTTGGCCCCCCGAAATTGGTGGCGGAATGGCCTGCCCCCCCCGCCCCCCTGGGATGAGACTTACCTTGGGCGGATCTTCCTGGTGGCGGCGGCTGCAGTGGCGGCTGCGGCGGTGGTGCGGCGGTGGTGGCTGCGGTGGCCGGTCTTCTGACCGGCTGCCGCCGCCGCCATTTCCAGTTTAAAAAAAAAACAAAACGTGATAGGCTACTTAAAGATTTACGTAGCCTATCACGGCTAGGTTTTTTTAAAAAAACGTGATAGGCTATGTAAATCTTTACGTAGCCTATCATGGCTGACTTAAAAAAACAACAACAATGCACGTACGCAAATGGCGGCCACCATTTGCGTTCCTTATTTTGGCACGTCTTAGTCTACGTAAACATTTACATAGACTAAGATGGCAAAAATAAGGGGAACGCAAATAGCGTAGCGTCCGCTATCACGGCTGACTGCAGGGATGCAAATGGCGGCGGCTACGGCTGCCACTTGCGTCCCTGCTAGCCAGCGGCCGGATGTCCGGCTGCTGGCGGAGCCGGCCGGCAGCTCCGCAGAATCCCTGCGGAGCACAGCTGGCTGGCCAGGATTCCAGGGGGGGAGGAACGGAGTGCCTCCCCCCACGGCGAGGATTCCGGGGGGAGGGATGGAATGCCTCCCCCCCAACCATAAACATAATCCGCGAAAGGTAAGTGCCTTTTGTACATCCCTATGCAAAATCCAGGAAACCACTAAAAGATTGGTGGTTGGGGAAGGGTGTGTGGCTAGGGGAATGGGTGTGGCCATCTGGGGAATCCTGGAGGGCCAGATTGGGATCATGGGCAGACCAGATTTGGCCCACAGGCCTCAGGTTTTACACCTCTGCTTTAAGGTACCACAAGACAAGGAACTCTTTCCATCCTGGCTTGTCTGCAAGGGAGCCCCTGAAGGAATGCCATAGCATTCCCAAAGGATTATGGGGCATATCCTAAGGCACATGCTCAGTTCACTCAGGGCAGTAGGGTCTGCTGCTGTGCTTTTCTGTTGACCACATGGATTGAAAGTGTACCCTAGGATATGTTAATCTCTCTCTAATGTTAGTACTTTTACTGGAGAAGATCAGACATCATTTTGGGAAGAAGCTGTCCTTTAGGGAAGTTTCTCTGCCATTGTGAATCTTCTCATTGAGAAACCCCTGGCAACCTTCCAAGAGACCCCTGGGGTTTCCCAAGAATACACTCTGCAAACCACAGGTGACGTGAACTGCATAGCCTCATATTGAACAGAGAAGCTAGTGAGTTTCCAAGATTCTGAGAGTGTGCGTGGAATTGGTCCAGGTGCAGCACGGAAGCACGGCTCTCAAAGCGGATATCAATCACCCCCCTTGCTCAGCACTTTTCAAGATCCCACAGACAATTTCTGAGTCAAAACAACAGTTTGTATACAGCTGTGCTAATAGCTGCTGCTTGCTGTCAGAGGAAGTCCGCTTAGATTCCAGCCATCTGGAGCAGAAATGAGAAATCTCTTTCCCATTTCTCAAAGTGGGGAGACAAGTAGCATGTCTTTGCAAGAGCTGTGCTATGGGGAGACAGCAGATGTCCTCGTTAAAACAAAGCAAAATGAAACACAGGAATATTATATGCAAATGGCCTTCAGCATTCCATTAAAGAAGACTGAACCTGCCCTCCCTCCCTCCCTCCCCCAGTTCTCCTCAGATTGGCTCAGAATAAGCCAAGCAATTTCCCGCCACAGTTGGGAAATACTTCAGCTTATTTCCAAGCCAGTAAATCAGAATTTGTGTCCCCGTTGGTGTGACAATTGGGTCTGATTCCTTCTGTCTCCTCCCCAGCCCCTCCATGGGTCTCCAAGTTCGCTCCCAATCAAGAGCCTGCCTTCCATCCACCAACCTGTAACCCCCACCCTCGCCTGCCCACTGACCTTGTGACTCCTGCTGCTGCGGCACCAGTATCAGGGAAGGAGGAGGAGGGTCTCTCTCTCTCTCCTCCTGGCCCCGTTACAGCTAAGAAAGCGACATTTCTCAGAGCTCCTGGCACCTGGCTCGTTTCTCCAGTGCAGGGGTGGGTGACATTTTACAGCCCGAAGGCCGAATTGCAAAATGGCAAAGGTCTCAGGCGGCCACATTCTATCTGCGGGCGGGACCACAGGCGGAGGAGTTGGGGCCAAATGTGATTACTACTATTTAAAGCCTACTCAGAAGTAAAGACAATGAATGGTGTGGTCTATACATTTAATAAATAAATAAATAAATAAATAAATAAGGCATTTGCGTTATTTATTTATTTGAACCTTGCATTTGAACCTCATGTCCCTATTTCAGTTCAGACACTTGCATTTGCAGTGCACAGACAGTCAGAGAAGTGAGGCCATGTGGCGTAATTAGAAAGGAAGGGACCAGAAATTCGCTAAAGGATATTATGTGGGACGATGATGATGATGATAAATTACATTTATATCCCACCTTTTTTCCTCATTCAGGAACCCAAGACAGCTTACTTAATCTCCTCCTCCTCTCCATTTTATCCTCACAACAACAACCCTGTGAGGTAGGTTGGGCTGAGAGTCTGTGACTGGCCCAGAGTCACCCCATGAGCTCCCATGGCTGAGTGGGGACTAAACCTGGATCTCCCAACTCCCAGTCGTACACTGTAGCTGCTATACCACACTGGATTGACTTGCACATCCATGAAGCTCCTTTTGGGGAAGATCTGGTGCATGAGTTTTGCATTGCAACCATGGTGTCATTAGCATGCTTGTGGTCCAGAAGGATGCCCCTGTAATAAGTTTTCTTCTTGTTATGGCAAGAGCTTCTAAAACATAAACAACCCATACAAATTATTGAAGTTGCATCACTGCCATGTTTCCAAAGCAGCCTCCCCCGATCTAGTGACTTCCAGAGGACTACAGGCCTCAGCCCCCACCCCAGCCAGCAGTTTATTTGATGGTTTTTATTGATGTTGGGAGTTGTAATCCTACACATCTAGAGGGCACCAGGTTGGGGAAGTCTGTTGCAAATCATTCTTTGTTTTTTTTCTTTTTCATATCACACACACACAGTATTTAAATTGCCATAATTATGTTTTGGCCTTCCCTTTTCACAAGTGTGTGGAAGGATAATCCCATCAAATGAAAATTTCCAAACTCATTGTTCTGGGATCCATTGAATTTTCCATTGCTAAAACTTTCCATGTTACTGCTAGCCAAATTTGTGTGGTTTGGGCTTTCTTCTGCTTCTGCCGTGCTCCATACCAGGGCGAGTGGTTAGAACAGGGCATGTTTTTATTAAGAATGCTTTATACAGGTCTGACCTATGGTCACAAATGCAAAATGATAAGATGGAGTTAGGTTTTGACATTTTTATTCCTCAAAATCCTCCCACTGCCCCCCCTGCAGGATTTAAGATCAGCCATAGAAGCTTTGCTCATGGTGGCCTTGAGGAATGTGGCCCATGGGGCTACCACACGGGTCAGTGCCTTCTTGGTGGTGGGCACCCTTCTAGTAGAGATTTGGCTGTCTCCCATGCTGTTGACATTCTGGCATCATCTTTTGGATGGCCTTTGGACCTTGCTCTTGGTACTGAATGGGGCCGCGGTGGCTTAGTGGTTAAGATGCTGAACTGCAGACCAGAAGGTCAGCAAGACAGCAGTTCGAGACCCGAGTGCTGTGTGACAGAGTGAGCTCCCATCTTCAGTCCCAGCTTCTGCCAACCTAGCAGTTCGAAAGCAAGAAATTGCAAGTAGATAAATAGGTACCGCCTCGGCGGGAAAGGTAACAGCGTTCCGTGCACCTCGGTGTTCAGTCATGCCGGCCACATGACCACGGAAGCGTCTTCGGACAGCGCTGGCTCTTCGGCTTAGAAATGGAGATGAGTGCCACACCCTAGAGTCGGACACGACTGGTTGGGGACACCTTTTTTTACCTTGGTACTGACCTTCACAGGTTTCTAGCCTCTCCTGTCTTGACACTATCTGAAGCATGACATCAAAATCAAAGAAATAAATTTAGCAATGCATCCTATGAGCCAGAGAAGAGGGGAAGGAGTTTTTTTTCCTCATTTTGGAACAGTAGTCACATGATCATGACATGCGTGACTTATTTTTAGCCACTTTCAAGACTTTCTTCTTGAGCTGACAGTATGTCTCAGTGCGGTCTCCAGCACAATTTTGACTTTTAAATTCACGTCAACCTCACTGGCTCAACCTAATTAGCTCTTTGGTTCAGCTTGCTAAAAATGGGCTGTCCTGAGCTGACTGGCATGCATTTCATTTATTTATTTATTATTTATTTATTGCATTTATACCCCGCCTTTCTCCCTCTCGCAAGGAACTCAAGGCGGCTTACATTATCCTCCTCCTCACCGTTGTATCCTCACAACAACAACCCTGTGAGGTAGGTTGGGCTGAGAGTCTGTGACTGGCCCAAAGTCACCCAGTGAGCTTCCATGGCCAAGTGGGGACTAGAACCCGGATCTCCCGGCTCCCAGTCCGTCACTCTCACCACTACACTACATTGGCTCTCTATCTTGCCACTGCCCATTTTGACCAGGGACAGTTGCTTTTCTTTTGTTACTTGTCCCTGCTGAACTGCTGTCCCTAGTTTTGCCTTTTGGGGATGGAACAATGGAAGTTGCCTTATACCGAGTCAGACCGTTGGCCCATTTAGCCCAGTATGGTCGACATTGACTGGCAGTGGCTTTCCAGAGTTTCAGCTAGGAGTTTTTCTTGCCCTACCTGGAGATGCTGGGGATTGAACCTGGCTGGGACCTTCTGCATGCCGCCAAGCACGTGCTCTACCACTAAGCTACGGTCCTTCCCAGAGGCGGCCTCAAAATGCCTAATTAATGCCTCATTAACATTTTGTTGGTGTGAATTTTAGAGCTGAATTGAAATGGACCCCATCTGGAAATAGGTGAGAGTTTAGTTTCAGTTTTTATACGAATTTACCAAAATTTGCAAATGACTTCATATTTGGGATGGAAAGAACTTGAAATTAAAAAAAATTAAACATGGGAGAAGCCGAAACTGATAGATTCCTCTGTCTAGGCCCAGGGCTTTGAAAGCTAGCTCTTTAAAAGCCTTGGTTTGAATCCCTGTGTATTCAACCATGCGAGTGCTGAGTTAGGGTTGCCAACTCATTTTTTTCTGACAGGCTCATCTTTAACAGCAATAGAGCAGACAGGTAGCAAGCACATGGTGCTTTCCACACTAGGAATAGCTGTACCTGTGGAATTTGGCTAGGACAGTTTGGATGAGAATTTTGCTTCATTTTTTATAAGAATTTACCAACATTCACAATTTTTTTCATATTCAGGGCAGAAAGGACTTGAGAGTTAAACAATTTGAAAGCAAAATTGAAAGATTCGACCATCCCTACCCCCAACCAGTTCATCACCCTCATTTTCAGGTGATGAATTGTGGTGGTGATGGTGAGGAAGCTGTAGTTGGTGAACCTGCTGAAGCTGATAAGAGGCGGTCCTAGCCGCTGACATCTAACTATCAGTGGATAATGCAGGATCCAGAGGAAACCCCAAACTGCATGTTTGATTCTTCAAGGGAAATGCAATCACGTTTAAAACAGGTTGGGCTGAAACGGCCACCCACAATTCATCACAATATTTACAGGTTTCATTTCAGGGGTTGGAATTCAACCCCCAAAACAGTTTTGGGGAGGTGAGGGTCTTATAATTATGTGGGGGAGAAAAGACTTCTTACTTTTTGTAAAAAGTTTTTTCTTTTCTTAAATAGCCTGTAACTCTTTCAAAAGCTCCCTAGTTATGCAGCATGGCAGAAGCAGAGCTCTGCCTCCCTCCACCATTCTTCCTTCCCAGAGTGCCTTTGGGCACACTAACTCCTTCTTCCCAGAATGCCTCAGGAGGGTAGAATGGGAGTAGCCAGAATTCTTCTGCTGCTGTTGTCATGCTGGCAAACCCATCAGCTTTAAAAAGAGTTTTTAAAGGGGAAAAGATAGAAAATAGAAAAGAGTAACAGCTCCTGCCACAATATGAAGCCCCCGTCTCTTACCTCCTGAACTCTTTTGGCCCCTCTCCTTCTGCCTCATTTTTAGGTTTTACCTCAAATCCCCCCTCACAGACAATTCAGGTAAACCCCTGAAATGAAATGGAAGGAGACCAGCCCTAGAAACAGATTGCATACCTCCACCAAGATCAATTTCATTTTTCCTAATAAAATAACTAATAATTACGTTTTCCTAATAAAAGAACACTGTCTTGGCTTTTCAGTCAGGGGAGGTGAAGGTATTGTACAGAAAATACACCTGACAGAGTAGAGCCTTAAGCAATGTATATGGCAGGGTATCTGAAAGACTGAAACACTGTCAGGGGACAGAACTCTATTTGAAGGCCTGTCCAGTTCAAGTCCAGTTTAAAGGTAAAGAACCATAAGAAGGAAGAGAAGGAGCCTGGAAGATGTCTATCCACAGTTGACAGCTGTGCAGCCACACAGGTCACCTGGTCGCAGTGTTCCCTGCTAGGGTGAGATGCATTGTATTTCTATTTAAATTACAGTAATTATTTTTGCATGTGCATCTATACATACATATATACATATATATACACATGCACGTTTTCTGCAAATCGCCAGCCACTTTTGTCCTCTTTTCTGGTGATACATTTCCTCTTTTTGGCTTTTGGGGTGTTACAACTGTCCATCCCATTCATCTGTAAAATGTTTGAGGCTGTGTATTTTATTTATTTTTTTAAACCCTCTAGATATTGTGAATCTATTCAGAGATTTCCTCCTGTTAGCATACAAGCTGAACAGCTTCATAAATATTAATAGAGCACCAAGAAATGCCAAGACTAATTTAAGAAGGCGACAACACATAAACAGGAAAGCTTTTAATAAATTCTGCATATAAATTCATGCCCATCTATTGATCAAGCAACATGATATCTGCTTGGCTTTTCACTAGGTCTCTGTATGGAAACTAAAATGACAAGTGGAAGCATTTAATAAAAGTCATAGCATGGTAATTTTAATGTGATGGCCCAAGTTCTGCAAAAATGCACAGGCTAGTTTAAAGTGAATCTAAAGACAGTTGCATTTTCCACCAAAATATCAAAATTTATTCAGTTATGGCTTGATATTTTCAAGATTTGGGACTAAGTTCATTTTTTTTAAAGCTCTTGTATAGTAGTAAAATGCACATGTTTTCTGCACAAGCGCTAAGCAACAATTTCATAAAAAGAAAGTGAAACTGAGGGTTTAATTTATGGAAGGACGCTGACCCTTTGCTTGCTTTTGATATGATGTGTGCTTCTAGATGAGGCTTTGATTGAGCAATCGCCCTGCCTCACTCATGGAATTTTAGGGGGATGGTGGAGTGGGGGCAGACGATCGTTCACTTGTAACTAGGGATGTAAGGACTGTGTAAAATCTGCTCCATCTGTGTTTTGAGGATTGCCTGGTGCCTTTTGTTCCATCATCTGCTCACAGACAGATGCGAATATTTTTTTTTGTCATGCAAAAAAAAAAATACATAAGTATTGATGTAAGTATTTACATAATTTACCTTAGTACATAACATTTAGCATATTGTCCCCCATTCCATTCAACGTTTCCTCAGCAGAAATATACGTCTTTTCCTACGAATTTATATGTGTAAATTTTGGGAAAGTAAAAAAATCATCCAAAAGTCCACAGACTCTGTGTAGCCTGACAGGGTCACTCCGCAGCGGATTCTGCCAGTCGAATTCTTAGAAATCTGAGCTTGTTTTAGTCTGTCTTGAATTTCTCCAGCATCTCTTAGCTTAGTTCCATCTCCAGCATTTCTCCAGCATGTCTTAGTCCAAGAATACATGGGTCACCTTTTGGCCATGAAATTTGCAGGTGGGGGAGCCTGTATCCAGATCAGGATCACAACGTGGGACAAAGGGTTAAAGCTGCCCCCTTCTCTCCACACTAAGGCCCCAATCCAGTTTGGGTCCCTTGTGCTTACTTTAGAGTGGAAAAAAAACATAGCTGCTAGCTATCTTTAAAGCAGGCATGGGCGACTTGTGTCCCTCCATATATTTTGGCCTACAACTCCCTAGCCAGTATAGCCAATGGTGGGGGATGATGGAGCTGTAGGCCGGAATGTCTGGAGGGACACACATTGTCCAGCCCTGCTTTAAGGTAATGTGTCATTTGGGCCCCAGAGTGGAAACTCTGCAACTAAAGAATGGAATTGCTGTGTTCCCATCCTTCGGGCAGGCCACATTGCCATGCAGGACAATTCTCAGCAGTGGCATTTTACAAATACAAGTTATTCAGACAAAGGACAAAGGATTCCAGTAGAACCTACACAGTCTGGGACTGCATGGAGAGCCCAAAAGGCACTCCACCTCTGGGACTCAGTTTGGATGGCTTCCATATATTATGGCAATACCAGCAGATTTTATATTTGGAAGATATAGATCCTTCCCCCAAAATCTACCCTCCCTGGGTTACATTAAAAGGTCTCTAACCCCACCCCTTGCAATATGAGTAGATAACAGTACAGATAAATTGTGATAATCTTTTCTGCATTTAAGCCACAAGGTTATTCCACAATACATCCATTGGTTCCATTATTTGCTTCATTATCCCCCCCGCCCCATATTTCTTACACCCTACTCCCTTCTCTACCCATTCATTGCCTGATTCTCTCAATCTGTGTCCCTCCTGATTTCTCTCTGTGGTGCCCCATCCCTACCATTCTCCCAGGAGTTGCCCAAAACACTAGTTGCTGGATGATATCAGGTGTTGTTTTTTTTTCAGTCCCCAAATCCATTTTGTACATGTAGTGGTTCTGTTTCATGGGGCTTCCTTTCTGGACAGAGAGAGACAGAATGAAAGGAGGAGGGGGGAGTGGAAAGAAAAGCACCTCTCTCATAACACTAGAACCTGGGGTCATCCCATGAAGCTGATTGGTGGGAGATTCAGGACAGATAAGAGGAAGGGCTTCCTCACCCAACTCTTAATCAAACTATGGAATTCGCTACCACAGGATGTGGTGACGGCCACCAATTTGGGTGGCTTTAACAGGGGCTTAGACAAATTCCTGGAGGAAAAGGTTATCAGTGGCTACTAGTCTTGATGGCTATGTGCTACCTCTAGTGCCAGAGGCAGTGAGCCTATGCACACCAGTTGCTGGGGAACATGGGTGGGAGGGTGCTGTTGTGCTTGTGTCTGCTTGTGGGTTCCAGGCCGATAGCTGGTTGGCCATTGTCTGAACAGAATGCTGGACTAGATGGATCCTTGGTCTGAACCACCATAGCTCTCCTTACGTTCTTATATTCACTTAAACAACACAACTAATTCTATTAAGAATACAATTAGTCCCATTGCAGATTGCATTCACAGGTTGGTCCCAGGTTTGGAAAGCGAGACTACAGCTTTTAGTAGTTATGTTTTGCAGCACCAAAGATGGGCAGCATTGATACTATGGCACAGTGCAATCTATCCTTCATTGTGGCCATCTAAGATGCAATAAACTGGGCTGTGCAAACTTGTCTACAAACAGAAAAGCAAACAATTGATGAAAGAGGATCCACATCCACATCCAGTAGATCAGCTGTGTTCAACCGTTTCGGTCCTGGGATCTACCTTTAGCCCAAACGTGCCTTTTTGGGGACCCATTTTTTCACCATAGATTTGTATGGGCATAGTGCTGCTATTGCGACCCACCTTGGGTCAGGCCACATCCTAGTAGTGGGTCCCAACCCACCAATTGAAGGCCAATTTGCTATGGAGGTATGGCTGTGAGTGTATCTGAGCTCCCCCATCAAAGCCTTTTGCTATCTCTGGAATGTGTTGAAACCTTCCACTTTCTTACTTATCTTTAAGGTGGCGCGGCATACCTTTTGAATGGTGGGAACTGCAGTTCTTGTCACGAACCTCCAGAATACAATGATTCCTAGATCCAAAGTGGAGGAGGAAGAAAAATATATTTTTAAATGCATCCTGACAAAAGTGTCTTCTGTAGGTGCTGCCACCCACAGTGGTGCAACAGGTGGCTACCAGGGAAAGCGCCTTCTCTGTGGTGGCCCCAAATTCATTCCCTGACTGTGGAGTGCCCTTCCCAGGGGGATCCGGCTGGCATCTTCACTCTTTACAGACTAAGGCCTTCCTTTTCCAGCAGGCATTTAATCTTTAAACTGTTGCTCTGATTATTGATTTTACTGCAGGCTCCTTAATGTTTTTAATGTTTAATATTACTTTGATACTTTTATTGTTGCATTTGTTTTGGTTATTATGTTGTTGCTGTTGTTGTTGTTGCTGTTGTTGTTGCTGTTGCTGTTGCTGTTGTTTTGTTTTTTTATGTTTGTAAACCACCCTGAGGGCATTTGCCAGTTGGTTGGTATACAAATCTAACAAATAAATAAATATTTTCTCATACTGAAATACATAGGCTGCTGGATATTTATTTATTGCACTTATTGCATTTATACCCCGCCTTTTTTCCTCTTGCAAGGAACCCAAGGCAGCTTACATTATCCTCCTCCTCTCCATTTTATCCTCACAACAACAACCCTGTGAGGTGGGTTGGGCTGAGAGTGTGTGACTGGCCCAAAGTCACCCAGTGAGCTTCCATGGCCGAGTGGGGTCTAGAACCTGGATCTCCCAGCTCTCTTGCCACTACACCACACTGGCTCTGGATATGAAGTTTTTGCAGAATAAGCTCTTCTATAATGACGGTATTCTGTCTTATGTCATCTCTCTCTTTTGGTCTCTGTGTTTGTTCTTCTAGCATTATGTCTTTCCCACACAATGAGGAACTTGGAGCAGATCAGTAGAAGGGATTTTACTGTGACGGATCGCTGGAAGAGACATCAGTGTTCTGGATGCCATAATGAAATCTCTAGAAACAATTACTGTGCAGAATGAACATAGACACAAGCTTCAGTTCTGAACTGTCTGTGGTTTGAAGTACACATCCTTCAGTCGGGGGATATCTTTCTGTGGGAGTATAAGTGAATTATTGCATTGCAAATGTGTTCTAGAAAAGCTTTGTAGCATCTCTTAATTTTAAGTAGCCTCCAGTACAACTGTCATAATCTCTGCTAGAATTTTATTGTTACAAAGTTTTAAATGTTTGATACATAGATCTTTTTAAGTGTTCTTTTTAAAGTTTGCTAGTGTTATCGTATGTTGAGTTGTTGATGATTTTTTACATTCCTTATCCTGCGTCCCAAAATAAATATTTCTCAAATAAAAATAGGCACTTTTGTTTTATGTTGCATGAGAGCATAGCATAAGATAAAAAGCATGAACAAGCCACTACAGTGTACGGTTGTCAACTCTTTTTAATGGCTGGGGCATACTGGGAGTTGTAGTCAAACACACCTGAGGGCACCAGGCTGAGGAAGGCTGACTTAAGGGCATAGTGCACAGCTACTTCATGGTATCTGGACACAACACATGTTGTTGCCTTGGTTTGATCTAGCAGGATTCTTTTTATGTCCTTATGCTGTGGGACAACCTAATAGGCCCTATGTTTGCCTTGTCACCTCTGCTCCTTGATGCCTCAGTGTCCTGCCATCTTCCAGTTCCTCCTCTTGAGGTCGCGCCCAGCTGATGCATGTGGCTCTGTATTCCTTCTGGTTAGGAAGGAACACAGGAAGCTGCCTTTTGCCATAAGACCCTAAGAAGAGCCCTGTTGATTCAGACCAAGAGTCCATCTAGTCCACCATTCTGTTCACACAGTGGACAATCAGATGCCCATGGAAGCCCACAAGCAGGACATGAGTGCAACAGCACCCACCTGCCCATGTTCCCCAGCAACTGGTGTACATAGGCACACTGCCTGTGATACTGTCGGTAGCATACAGCCATCAGGACTAGTAGCCATTGATAGCTTTATCTCCACGAATTTGTCCAATCCCCTTTGAAAGCCATCCAAATTGGTGGCCATCACTATGTCTTGTGGTAGCGAATTTCATAGTTTATCTATGCGCTGTGTTCCTTTTATCTGTCCTGAATCTCCCACCCATGGGAGGACCCCACTGGATTTTGTATTTTGAGAGAGAGAGAGAAATCTCTCCCTATACACTTTCTCCACATCATGCATAATCTTGTACACCTCTATCATGTCTCCCCTTACTCCAGCTAGCCCAGTATCATCTATACGACGGGTAGGGAAACTGTGGCCTTCCAGATGTTGTTGGACTACAGCTCCCATCATCCCTGACCATGCTGGCTAGGGCTGATGGGAACTGGAGTCTGTCAACATCCGGAAGGCCACAGGTTCCACACCTCCTTGTCTTCACTGACTGGCAGTGGCTTTCCAGCATTCCGGAGTGGGGTCTTTCCCAGCCCTACCTGGAGATGCCGGGGCTTGCACCTGGGACCTTCTGCCTGCCAAGCATGTGCTCTACCACGGAGCTATGACTATTGCTTCTCTTTTCCCATTGCTCCTGATTGCTTGAGAAATGTCTCTCAAGTGGTTCTGGGTACCTCTGGGATTGGGGGGATAGGGCTGGACACCTGATGGCTGCGGTCGCCTGCAGTTTGGATGGGCCCTTTCCTTTCTTTGCTCTCTCTGAGTGAATCCAGTGGCAGAGCTGACTCCTGGGTCACAAACGCTGTGATAACAACTCGCAAATTTCAGTTGTGTAAACTAAACACTCCTTCATTTAAGTGGCGGCTGGAGCCCTAAACATCCAATGTGACATGCTCTCCCCTCCTGAAAATAGGGCTTCGATTTGGAAGACCTCAATTACAGCAGCTTTCAGAGCAAAACAGTTTATAGAATAATGCAGGATAGTGAAGGGAGCAGCCCTGGTGTTTTGCAAATGGAGGGTGAGCTCATACTTTGACTTCTATCCCAAGGATTTTTGCAGTGTCATCAGGTATTTTGTGTAACTTTTGCTTCTGGCAGTGAAGAATATCAGTGGGCAGAGAGCAGTTCGATATTAGTGTGAGGGGTGTGAAAAAACCTAGTTAAAATAACAATTTTTGGAAGATGTTGCATATACTTTGGCAAAAACAATTAAGCCTGGGATTGCTCTTATGCTTGGGTACAGAGTTAAGGAAGGCAAAATGTCCTCTTTTCTTGTCTTTTTGTCCAGTGAAATGGAGTATTTGTAATTTCTCATGTGTTTGGATTATAGGTGCTAATGAGATGGATTTGATATGGGAATGGTGAACTCTGACATGACATGGGACATTACTGGAGAAATGTGCCAAAACCTTCATCATGTTTTCTTTGCTGTGAAAGAACATGTGCCAATAGGAGAGGGTTATCCTAGGGAAGACAATGTCACAGCCAAGCTGGAGTGTTGGGCGCCAGTATCTGACCCCAGATCAGGAGTGTGTGTTCTCCAACCCAGGGTCCCTAAAGTCAGTTACTGGAGCTGGAGTCTGGAAAGCAGCAGGCAGAAAACACCTCCCTTTTGTTGACCAGGCAAGGAGAAAGCATTTATACTTAATATTTATACCAGTCCTGGCCAATTAAAAAAAAAAAAGCGTGTACGCAAATGGCGGCCCCCATAGCGTTGCCCTTATTTTCGCCGTAGTCTACGTAATCTTTACATAGACTACAGCGACCAAATAAGGGACGGGAATGGCGGCTCCCTATGGGGGCCGCCATTATCCGTACGCGCTTTTTTTTTTTTTTAAGTCACCCGTGATAGGCTACATGACGATTTACGTAGCCTATCATGGCTGACTTTGCAAATCTAGCCATGATAGGCTACGTTAATCGTCACGTAGCCTATCACGGGGGCGTTTTTTTTTTCTTTGATTGGAATGGCGAAAGACCGTCTGCCGCTTCCACCCCAGACGAACACCCGCCGAACCGCCGGCCGGACCCGCCGCCGGGAGGGACATTCGCCAAAGGTAAGTCCCGTCCCGGGGGGGGTGCGGGGTGCGGGGGGGTGCGGAGAATTTCTCCCCGAAACTTGTTCGGGGGGCCGAACACGTTGGCGCTTGGCCCCCCGAAGTTTCGGGGAGAAATTCTCCGCCATCCCTAACTGCCAATAACTGAGCTTTAGGAGAGGCATTTCAGCCATTTATACCTTATTTATCCCTGAGTGCTCATTGTCATTGTCGACTTGAGGTGACCCTGTCCAGGATAGGCCACTTAGGAAGTTCATAGAATCACAGAATCACAGAATCACAGAATCATAGAATCATAGAACAGTAGGAATGGAAGGGGCCTATAAGACCATCGAGTCCAACCCCTGCTCAATGCAGGAATCCAAGTCAAAGCATCCCTGACAGATGGCTGTCCAGCCTCATCTTGCATGCCTCCAGTGTGGGAGAGCCCACCACCTCCCTAGGTAATGGGTTCCATTGTCGTATTGCTCTAACAGTCAGGATGTTTTTCCTGATGTTCAGCTGGAATCTGGCTTCCTGTAACTTGAGCCCATGATTCCGTGTCCTGCACTCTGGGAAGATCAAGAAGAGATCCTGGCCTTCCTCTCTGTGACAGCCTTTCAAGTACTTGAAGAGCGCTATCATATTTCCCCTCAGTCTTATCTTCTGAAGGCTGAACATGCCCAGTTTTTTCAGTCTCTCTTCACAGGGCTTTGTTTCCAGTCCCCTGATCACCTTTGTTGCCCTCCTCTGAACCCTCTCCAGTTTGTCTGCATCCTAATGATCAGGGCTGATGCAGTGTTCCCAAAGGCGCATATCAAGTGAAGCATACATGGTGGTCTCCTTCCACTTGGCCAAGGCAGAGGTGTAGATGGCCCTCTTTGTTCATAGCATTCATGGAAAAAAACATTGCTCTACTTGTCTGCTGGAGCAGGACTGCACAGAGTAGCTCTCAGCATGAGATTGGAGAAGATAAATCAGTCACAATATTTGGAAATCACAAGAAGGGACCTTTACAAAATTGCACACAATGAACATTTTCCAACCCAGAGCCAACACAGAGATGCACAATGGACTATTTGTTATGTTTCTAAAATATGATTTGGAATCTCTGAATAAATTACTTTCTGCTAGGCAATAAACAAAAAGAAAGAAGCACATGGGATTGATTACAAACCCCCCCCCCACATTTGCAGATTCTTGACTTGGCCGCTGCCTGGCAACGTTCGTCAAAACTGTGCCAGCAAGGACCCAGCTGGGTTGGCAATAGCCACCATGTTGGGCCTGGGCTGGCATATGAACAACGGACTCCCTTGCAGAATTTGGACTTGTTCTTTTTGTCAGTGGGAGCGTTTAAAAAGGCAGAGATGGGAAGTAATGGCAAAACTTTCTCTCCCCCCCACCATTTTTGCAAGGGAGGGGGGAGGTGTGTGTGTGACAAAAGAAGACAACATGACTAAGAAAGATGTGGCGAGATTAAGGCATGACTCACAAGGAGACAAACTAATCATGGTGCAGAAAAGGGCAACCCAAATAATCAAGGGGCTGGAGCAACTGCCCTATGAAGAGAGATTACAGCCTCTGGGATGGGGTGTACAAAATTATGCATGGTGTGGAGAATGTGGGTAGGGAGACATTTTTCTCCCTCTCTCATAATACTAGAACCCAGCAGGGTCATCCCATTAAGCTGATTGGTGGGAGAGTCAGGACAGATCAAAGGAAGGACTTCTTCACACAGTGCATAGTCAAACTATGGAATTCACTTCCACAAGATGTAGTGATGGCCATCAGTTTGGATCTCTTTAAAAGGTAATTAGACAAATTAATGGAAGTTAAGGCTATCAATGGGGGCCACGGTGGCTTAGTGGTTAAGACGCTGAACTGCAGACTGGAAGGTCGGCAGGTCAGCAGTTCGAGACCTGAGTGCTGCGTGACGGAGTGAGCTCCCGTCTTCAGTCCCAGCTTCTGCCAACCTAGCAGTTCGAAAGCAAGAAATTGCAAGTAGATAAATAGGTACCGCCTTGGCAGGAAAGGTAACAGCATTCCGTGCACCTCGGTGTTCAGTCATGCCGGCCACATGACCACGGAAGTGTCTTCGGACAGCGCTGGCTCTTTGGCTTAGAAACGAGGATGAGCGCCGCACCCTAGAGTCGGACACGACTGGTTGGGGACACCTTTACCTTTTACCTTTAAGGCTATCAATGGCTGCTAGTCCGGATGACTATATATTTCCTCTAATAATGGAGGCAGTTTGCCTCTTGTTAGCAGTTGCTGAGGAAAGCTGTGTTAACTACCCCCACCTGCCAAATCTGGTACCCCCTCCAAGCTTCTGACCATCCTGCTTTCCCCCTTAGTTATTTTTTTAATTTGTTGAGTGACTGTTTTCCAGTAGAAAGGCTGAAAACAATGAACATTACAAAGGGAACTAAGGCAGATGGAAGAGAAGAAAGGAATATCTCTATATCTCTATCTCTATTTGTGTGTGTGTGTGTATCAATAACACCTATGTAACCCCACAGTTTACAGTTAACAGGGTTTTTAAACAAAGAGCAAAGCCGATGATGAGACTTCTTCTCTGATATATCACCTTGATTAACATTCTTATAGAAGAAAAAATGGTGTTGCTCAAAGGTCGAAGTAAGAAGAGATCTACCAGCATACTTGTTGCAAAAGGAAGACTTCAAAAACATTTTAATATGGGGTGGGAATCTCCTTGTATTTACTCTACAAGCAGTTATGTAAATAAGTCCACACAAGTTACTAAGGGCACAATCCTAAGTGTATTTAGACCAGAAATAGTCCTACAGTTCCCAGCATTCTGGGCAAAAGATTTTTTTTTTTTTTACTACCCTTTGGATAAAACAGATGTAAGTTCTTTTTCTACTTTATATAGTGGGACTAATCCTATACATGGTTGTTCAGAAGTAAATCTCACTTTATTTACTGTGACAAAGAAAGGCACCAGCAGCCCAATTGCAGCCATGGCTGAGCATTAGAGATAAAGGAAAGTGTGCCCAGAAAATAATATTATAGCCTGATTAGAACAGAGCAATGATTTTGGATGGAGAAAATGCTGGGGAAAGCAACCCCCACCCTGAGGGTTGTGTGCTTTTTTCCCTGGCAGGGAGAACTATAAAACAACATTTATTTGCCAATGAATAAAGAAGTATGTAATGGCCAGACTCCATCCCTTGCAAATAAAGAAGTATGTAATGGCCAAACTCCATCCCTTGCAATTAATCTAGCAGAAGCATCTTCCCCTTGGGCGTCTGTCTATCCAACTGACTAAGGGGAGCAATTCAGATCAACTACATGGACAGTGCAGCAATGTAGAAGTCACCTGCAATTCTGAATAGCATGTTTGAATATCATTATAAAGACCCTCTTCGTCCTTCCAACTCTCTGCTCCGCTGATGGATGGCTGAGTGGCAGCACATGGGGCAAATCCAGCCTTGCCCCAGTTCTGTGCTGCCCTACGCCCTCTTTACTTGGCAGGCTTGTGCAAAATGAGAAGAAGAGGCAAAGGTCTCAGAAGGCATTGTCTCACTTTGCTTTTGGAGGCCACCTCACAGGGGGGTTGTCAGGATGCCCCGGCTCCCACCCGTACCCGCATGATGTTGGCCATTGGTGTTCTAATGGCTTCTAGTTATCCCACAATTTCCTACATCCCTGTTGTTGTTTTAATATTGGGATTGCTCAGTCATGCAATCCACCACTTACAGTCTTACATGGAACAGTTCAGAAATACCTTTCCTGGGAGATGAGTGGTTCATGTGATGTGGGGCATCCAAGGGAACTACATTTCCCATTATCCCTGGATGCTTTCAATGCATTGGATGTGCATAGAAGTGCCTGGGGCTCTCCTCCTACGTCCCTTCCAGTGGGTCTGATTCTCTCACTGCCACCTCCTAGTCCTATCTCCAGTAAGTAATGCAAGATGGGAAAGGTCCCCTTCGGGACAAGATGGATGCAGGCTGCAGAGTGGAGGTCTAGTCACGGGTGCTCTCCTGATGATGTAATTAGGTTTTCCAGACCTCCTTTGACCCAATTCAGAGTCAGCAACTTTTGTGCAGTCCCTGAAACGGGACTGGAAAGAGTGCCCCCACCCCCTCAACCCAGTGGCCTTGGTCTGTCCCATCAATAGTTTTTAAAGCAGCATCATTTTCCCCGAAACAGTATCATGCTCTTAAATCTGCACAAGGCTCCTCCTTGCCGCAGCAAAAGCCCAGACGTCTGTCTCCTTCACTGGCTAGATTCAAACCTGCCAATTTATTTTTCCACTGGCATGTGCATAGCTGTGTGCCTGCACACACACACACACACACACAGATTACAGCCACCAGTTTAGCAGATGGGGCATGTACAGTCATTATCAGTAGCTAGTAACCATCAGATATCAAAGGCTGTGAAGCAAGCATCACACTGTACAAAAGCCTATAGGGAGAGAAAGTTGTACTCAACACAAATCTCTTTACTTGACACAAACACCCACATAACATTATTTAGGATCTGAACATGAGCTGTTAATAGGGAAGAAAAAAACAGAGCCTTCTGTTTTATCATTTGCAGCTAAGAAGTAAAAAGGCACACGTTCTTATTCCCACATTGGCTCAAAGTTAGACTCTCATAACTTCCATCAACATCCAGATAATCTGAGAAAGAACATCACAATTTCTCTGGAATATGACCATCAGGATTTGGCAGGATCAGTAAGAGCAGTGTTCAGGTTTGCCAACTTTCACAAGTTTAGGCAATCAATTCAATTCTCCTTCCTCTTCCTCTTCTTCTCTTACGGAGTTTCTGCAGATGACATAGTGGGAATTTTAACTTCGAAGAGAAAAGGGATAGGCAATTGCCTTGAAAATATTTGCAAACTCCTGTTAATAACATCCCTTTTGGCTGTAGCATCTAGTCTATGACGTTCAGATCAAGAGTCTGAGAAGATTAAACGTGCTTGTATGGAGAGACCTAAACAAAAGGCTGAGAAGCCAAAGACCAGCCCAAAGAAACAAACAAACAGACAAACAAAACACCCAGAGAAAAACATAAATTCTTCCACTTTAATGATAGATGCAACATATATGTTTTTGATAACCTATATTTTAGTAATACCAGGACTGTGCCAAATATGGTGCCAACCCTGCTAAAACTATCTTATTATATACAGTTACAACGGCATATTGGAGCCTGTTCCATACAAACTTCCCAGCAGTTTAAGATCAGCTGAAGAGGCCCTGTTTTAGGGTCCATCCTGTTTGGTGGCCAGAGGGATCTCTGCAGGAAGAAGCAGGGCCTTTTTGGTGGCTGCTCCAGAGCAGTGGAATGTCCCTCCACTGGCTGCTCATTTGGCCCCAGGGATGGGGAACCTCTTTTAGCCTGAAGGCTGAATTCCATTGTTGGAGAGGCTTTTAGAGGCCACATTCTAGGGGTGGGTGGGACCAAAGGAAAAAGGGGAGGGGCTAAGGATGGATGGACTCATCTCTGTCCGGTCTCGCCAGGCAATCAATGAGCTACTGTCACCTCCTGCCCACCTGAGCTGCGCCACAGGAGCTACGGGACGGTTCGGCGACCACGCGGGAAGCTCTGCAACGCCATCCATTGCCTCATCAAGTTGCTGTTGGGTGCAGAAATCGCGGCTCGGTTATTTCCGCAAATCAAATGTTGTGTCTATGGGTGCCTTAAAGGGGCAATGACTCAACATTACAGGGGTAAAGGGACCTTTACCCCTGTAGTGTTGAGTCATTGCCCCTTTACGGCAGCCACAGACACAACATTAGATTTGCGGAAGTAACTGAGACGCATTTCTGCACACAACAGTGACTCAGTAAAGCGACCGACGGCCTCACAGCACTTCCCATGCAGCCACCGAGCAGGCAAGCAATCCCCCGTGGCCTGGCAAGCAGGGCCCAGGTGGCCAGGCAAGGGGAAGTCTGTTGGACTCTCACGCCATCCCAGGCAAGCTAACATTACAAAAAATACCAGTATATGGTAGCTTAAAGCAGTAACTGCCAGTAACTAAGCCCCAGGAGAGACATTTTAACCCTTTAGAATGGGGAAAAAACTGCACAAAAGCTGGGAAGCCACCCAATGATTGGTGGTCAAGGGAAAGTGGGTGGGGCCAGAGAAGGGTGTGTGGTCATCTGGGGAACTCCAGAGGGCCAGATTGGGACCCCAAGAGGGCTGAAATTGGCCTTTGGCCTGAGGTTCCCCACCCCTGCTCTTTTCCATCTGGCAAGTTAGTTAAGACTAGGGATGTACGGACTGTGTAAAATCCGCTCCGTCTTTGTTTCGCAGATTGCCAGGTGCTTTTGTTCCATCATCCACCCACAGATGTCTGTGGATGATTTTTTTTCATCATGCAGAAAAATCCACAAATAATTACGTAAGTATTTACATAAGTATTTATGTAACTTACCTCAGTACATAACATTTTGTGTATTGTCCCCCATTTCTTTCAATGTTTCTTCAGCAGAAACGTACGTATTTTCCTATGAATATATATGCATAAATTTCGGGAAAGTAAAAAAAAATCATCCAAAAGTCCATGGATTCCACACAGCCTGAGGGGGGCGCTCTGCAGTGGATTCCACAGGTCAGATTCTTAGAAATCCAAGCTCATTTTAGTCCGTCTTGAATTTCTCCAGCATCCCAGTTAAGATACTTTTGTTTCAATGCATCATGCTTTTGTTTGCTAGTTTATTTTCTTTTGTTCTGCTATTTAACAATTAACATCTGTTCTTTGGTTTTACTTTTTAGTTTCGTTTGGATTGTTTATAATTGTTTTATTATAGTTTTGCTTTATTTTATTGCAAACCACCTTGAAACTGTTTCTTTGGGATGAAAGGAGGTATACAGATTAGGATAATAAAATCATCATCATTTAATAATAATAATAATACCACAGTGTAAGAAATAAAAGGGAACTATACTGAGAGAAGGTCTGCTGGTTTGTCCTGACCTCTTGCAACTTCTAATTGATAAGAATGTTACTCTCTTGTCAAAAGAAACTAGGTTTTAGAGCCTTTCTACATGAGGCATTTATGTGTCCTCCTGATTTCTCACTTATGGTAGTTTGCAGGTGCTTTACATGACATTGTCATCCTTCAGGGCCTCTCCCATGGTTTGCAACCATTATACCATTTTTTTTCCTACTGAGGAAAGTCTGGTATTTCTGTGCATGGTGACATGAAACCCTGGAGTATTTGTGCAATTCTGCTACCCAACAGTACCACATAGTGGTTATGTAATGGACCACATAAAAAGGCAGAGAAAGAAACCCCCCAGAAAAAAAAAAAACACATGTAAAGAAGCCGATCTTGATCCCACAAAGAATCCAGAAGCTTGGTGAAGTGGTGGGTTAAAGGCCTCACATAGAAAAGCCCTTAGAGAGCAAGTTCTCCCTTGTAGAGGATGTTTCAACCTTTCAAAATCTGGCAGTCACCAATAGCTTTTAGTCATGATGGCTATATATGGAATATCCAGATTCAGAGTTAGTATAAAATATCTCTAAAGTTGTCCTTTAGTGTGTGTTGTGGGATGAGGACATTGGTTGGGATGTGTACCTATTTTTAAGCTTGAATTTAAGATGTAAAGTGAACATTATTTTAGGGGTTTTCACTTACAAAACATGCATGGATAATTTAAAATTAGACACACAAGGTACCCTTACAATAAGGGTGGGGAACCCCCAGCCCAACAGCCTCTTCCCAAGCTTGGATCCCTGTCCCAGGCTTCTTTTGCTCACTCAGCAGCAGGAAAACAAGAACAAAGTCCTGCTGCAGAACTGCCCATGGTGGGAGAAATCACTCTCTTCCTTCATTGGCCATTCACCGCATTCCTATGCTGCACAGTGAGAAAGTGAGATGAGAAAAGAAGTAAAGTCAGTGGCCCATGGGGGAAAAGATGGCTCTCTTCCTCCATGGGCACCTCTCTGTGTGAATGAGGTGTGTATATGGGA
Source organism: Heloderma suspectum (assembly GCF_057233095.1). Classification (NCBI taxonomy): domain Eukaryota; kingdom Metazoa; phylum Chordata; class Lepidosauria; order Squamata; family Helodermatidae; genus Heloderma; species Heloderma suspectum. Next base: position 25,625,775 of record NC_139461.1, on the reverse strand, counting down.
TGAATGACCTGTGTGTGTGTGCTTTGCTACCATCCACATTGGGCTTTAGCCTTGCCCACTGCTAGTATGCAGCCCCCAGCCATTCTCCCCTGAGGGAATGTGGCCCTCAGAGGTGAGGAAGTCTCCCCACCCCTGCTTTGCAGGCTTAAAAACAATGCAATATTCATTTTGAATAACCAGGCATTTTTCCTAAAAGGATTAGGATGACTCCAAAGAGCGGGGCAAATGTTTTATTGAAATCTTTCAGTTATCAGTATGAATAAGCTTTTAAGACAATGAGAACAGAGTGGACTGTCTACTTCTATGAACCAAGAACCAAGAATAAGTAATGACAAAATGCTGCAGCAAAGCACTGAGGGGCAGGTAGGACTCATTTCTTTGGTACCTAGCAGCTGAAATAGCCTTGGGGGCAGGGGTGGGAACAGCAGTAACCGCAGAATAGTTCAAAACCAGCCATCATTATCTGTACTTGCTTCATTTTAGCACACATTTTAAGAAATGGGCAAATTTCCCTGCATGTCCCACATGGTAATCTGGCCACCTGTGTTCCCCCAAAGTAGATGTCAGGGCTGGGCCATGAATAGAAGTCTGAAGTGACTGAGCCAGGGGCCAGGAACAAGAAGCCATGGGACACACCAGGAGTCAGGACCAAAGGGAAAACCAGGGGACAGGATCAAGAAGAACCAGGCCAATGAGCAAGACAGGACCAAAGCACAAATGCAGATGCAGGAGCAAGAAACAAACCAGACAACAGGATCAAGACGCCATGTTGTTCAAGGAAGGCTCTCCTGCTGCAACAGGAAGCCCTTGTGCACTCCTTCCTGCATGGGAGGATCCAATAACCAGCCTGGGTGGATGGAGTCAGTCCCAGGCCTGAAGTTACTTCATTGAGAAGGCTGCCATGTGCAATTCAGTGGTTCACCACACGGGGCAGGCACTCACAGATCCGGCAACTCCTGGCAATAGGCAACAATTGAGTACACTTGCAGAGTGTTCCATAACTGGGGTACTGCCACAGTAAAGGATTCTCTATGGTCATTAGTAACCTAACCAGAGAAGGTGGAGGACACCCAAAGAAAGGCCTCAATAAAGATGTTAGAGAGTGGGCCGGTTCATATGGGAAAGATGGGCCTACAGATACCCTGGCTGTCCCAAACCATAAACGTCAACACCAGCACCTTGAATTATACCTGGAAACAAATTGGAAGCCAGCATAGTTTGCTTTTGATATAGCAGCTCTTGCCTTATGAGCGTCAAATGATTGAGATTTTGTTGACCCAGCACATTAGCTGATCTCATGGTTTGTCCTGCCCCTTGGTTGTGGATTTGTGCTCTGCCAGCATTCAGCCCTCCTGACTCTGAGAAAGGGGTGGTTACCCCAAAGAACAAGATAAAATCTTCCCTCAAGGGGGCAATCTACGTAATCCACTGGGTCCCCACCCCATTAATGTGAAGGTCTGTAGGAATAAAATGGAATTGGCAGACTGTCCTGAAAGAGCATTTAAGGGCTGGATAAGAGACATCAGCTTATGCCTGGGAAACATTTTGCTCAGGCCTTTTGGTTAAGTGTAAACATATTGTTGGCTAATTAATGGAACCAGATGTTTTCACAGTTCAAGGAAACCCATTGTCTGGATGATTCTCGCGTCACTGGGAATTGACAATCTCATCACCGCCAGAGAAAGGGAACTCTGTGGAATGAGAAGGTGGAAAGAGATCTCCCAAATCTAACAGGTTTACTTCCAAAAGAGATTTGTTCCCGAAATGGTTAAAAATCTATCTTGAAAGCAAAGCAAACAATTCACCAAGGAGCAAATCATGCTCTAATTCAACTGATGGAGAAAACTTGCAGGAAAAATAATTTTATCTACACCACTCATTTTCTTCCATGATGAAGATAAAATGAAATCTCATAGTTTTCTAAATAAGACAGTAAATTATATTTTCGTCATGGGAAAAAAAAGTGTGGTGTAGATCAAATAATATTTCCTGCAAGTTTTCTCCACCAGTTGAATTTGGTTGCCCTAGTATGGAGGCAACCAAATTCAAAGCCATGGCCAGGCAGTAGGATGAAAAGAATTTGGCTGCCTCCATACTAGGGCCTGTTAATGCTACTGAGGCATTGCACAGATAGACTAGAGTTGAAGAGGTGAACCTCCCGACAGGGTCTAAGAATGGGGTGTGTGTGTGTGTGTGTGGGGGGAATAGTATACTTTACAAGGTCCCAGAGATATACGCCCACCCCACCTCTGGCCAAGGGAGCAACCTGTTGCCATGAGGAAAATGTTTGATGCGAATAGTTATGATAACATATTTCCCTGTATCTATGCACCTATTGTCAGGATCTTGTGAGATTTGCTGGAGCCAAATCAGAAGCAGTATTAGATCAGGATGAGCAGTGTTCTGAACAGTGATTTACTGGTCCAGGCCGTTCTCTAGAACACAAAGAGTGTGCTTGTGCATTTAAACTAGGACTTGTCATTTGAGAGGAAAAGAGATGTGTGCTTCCCTCTATTTCATGCTCCCTGAAGAATGACCAGTACAAGAGTTGCATGTGCATGGGCAGAAGGGAGGGACAAAGGAACAAAACACCATAGTAATCACGATAAATATTGATCCCAGGGACAGTGAGAGCCAATGCGACTACTAGGATTGACAGATCCAAAATATATGTGAGTACAAGTTTAGTTCTCCCCCCCCCCCAGCTCTCTCTCTCTCTCACACACACACACCATACTGTCATGTCTGGCTATAAAAAGAAATCATACTACCAGAAACATAAGGAGGTTAAATAAAAGGAATTAAAAGAAAACAATATTCTATGTATAGGATGGGATCATGGTCTGTATTTGGGAGGGGGCCTGTGTTACAAGTCTGTACCGGACTCCTCCAAATGATGCTTGGAGCCTGCTCTGTGACTTCTAAAAGGAGTTCCATGTCAGGCTTCTTTACTCTTCTGAACAATGAGAAAACTTGACCTGCCCTGCCCAGAAATTCACAACAACAACAACCAGATCTGACCCAACTCATACTGAATGATATATACCAGCAACATCTTATGAACACAGATGAATACCTCTGTCAGATTTACTTTCTCCCACATTCATTTTTTAAATTCAATTCTCAGGTTCTTTCCATTCCATTTATGAAGACTATTATGAATTTTGGTAACTTCTTATCAAAAAACAAACCAAACAAAATTATCACACATTGAGTACTGACCAAATTCAGTAGGTATGGCCATTTCCATTATGGAAGGGCTCATGTTGTGCTTTCCACGTAGCTGTTAAAGAGAAGGGGCCTGTGAAAGTGGGGCGAAGGGAGGAGGCAGCACAACAGACATGGTTGAATGAACAGGGATTCAGCCCCAGACTTGTAAGAGCTAAGCTCTCCAAGCTCTGGATGAAGGAAAATGTCAATTTTGCTTTCTCCCACATTCAAGTTAATTCTGTTCCATTTAGGAAGGAATTTGCAAATGAGAGCCAGTGTGGTGTAGTGGTTAGAACACTGGACCAGGTCTTGAGAGATCTGGGCTCTAGTCCCCACTCAGCCATGAAGCTCACTGGGTGACCTTGGGTCAGTCACTGACTCTCACCCTAACCCACCTCACAGGGTTGCTGTGAGGATAAAATGGATAGGAGGAGGATCATGTAAGCCACCTTGGGTTCCTTGCAAGAGGGGGAAAAGGTGGGATATAAATCTAATAATAAATAAAAAATCAATAAATGTTGGTAAGTTCTTCTAGGGGTGTACGAACCCCACTTACCAGTCCACTCCGGGCTCCGCTGGGGGGGAGAGGCGATCTGTCCCTCCCCCCGGAATCCTCCCCGGCTGGTTCCGCTCCGCAGCAAGTCCATGGAGCCACCGTCCGGGGCTGTCCACAGCCGGACTTCCGTCCGCTACTGGGCTGTGGCCGCAAATGGCATCTGGCATAGGGGATGCCATTTGCGTCCCTGTCCTTTGCCGTGATTGGCTACGTAAATATTTAATTCTTTAGAATCCGGCCTCATTGGAGTCCATGGAGGATTTCTCCACCATCCCTAAGTTCTTCACAAAAACCCAGCCAAATGAAATTCTCGCCCTTCCCTGCTTACGAACACATTGCCGTATAGGGTAGGAAGTGATGCCATTCTCTCCAACATGCAAAATTATGTTGTCTGCATTTGACAGGAGGGCAGGCCTGTGGCTTCTCCAGGTAGGGTGAGGAAAGAAATCTGCCTGAAACCCTGGAGAGCTGCTGCCAGTCAGTGTCGACAATACTGGGCTAGATGGGGCAATGCTCTGACTCAGTAGAAGGCAGCTTCCTATGTTCCTATGAGAGAGGCTGCCATCTGCGACGGGCAGCTAGGATCCCACTGCTCCTAATACTCCAGAAGTTACAACTCTTCCAGATCCAGGAGCCAAGGCAAGACTCAACAAGCGGGCCTCATTCTTCCTCTGCATGTTTCCAGAAAGAGCGAGAGCAAGAGAGAGAGGAGAGGAGGAAGGGGGGCATGGAGGAGACATGCCATAGTAGGATGATAGCACCTCTGTTCATAGGCTCCTCTCAAGGCCTAGAGGCGATGGCTGAAAAGGTCAGCAGTGATCTTCCACAAGAGCAGTGCTTGGGCCACCCCCACAACAAGCAGCAAACCAGGCAGGAAAGGAACTTGTGGCCTGCTGACCTGTGTTGTCCATTGCACCACTGGCCTCTGCCTGCCTAGCAAACATCTCTCCTCTGACAAAGGGAGGGAGAAGGGTCGAGAATGAAAGATGATGGTTCAGAACACCGTGGGAGGACAGGGACAGGGAGTTGTGATGTAAACAGGGCCAAGGAAGCCTTTTGATGCTTGTCATCCCAGAAGGCCCCTGTGCCTTTCCATGTCACTCTGCTCGAAAGCCCTGGCACCACTAGGGCCAGAGAACTGGGGCCCTGCAGCACTTAGGGGCCTCAAATGGAGTCTCCCCCAACCATACCTGGTGCCCCGCTCCTGGCAATTCCCTTGCTCTCCCCTCAGCCAGTGGCACCTTTTCTTTCCTGTCCCCCCCGCCTCCCTTTAACTTTGAGAACAGTCCAGGCATGCTGGAGAGGAAGCTGCAGTTGCACCCAGAATCTACACTTCTCCTGGTGGCCTTTAGAAAGCCATGTGGGACCAGAGGAGCGCTGGGGAAACCTACATGATGGGCGCGACTGCAGCTTTGCTCTGTCTGCAGCACACCCAATCTCTTCTAAAAGTTAAAAGAGAAACAGAGAAAAATGCTGATGCCTTGTAAGGTGGGCCCGGGGGAGAAGAAAGAGGGGAGAGTACAGCACCTGGGTGGAGGAGAAAGAGCAGGCGGGGTGGGGGCTGGAGAAAGAGGAGAGAAAGAAAGAGAAAGAGTGGAGGGGGGAGAAAGATCACAGAGAGAAAAGAGCACGGTGGTGGGGCGGTGAGGTTCCTTAGTGGCTCTGCGCTACTTGAAAAGGAATGAGCCAGGCAGGAGTCGAACCTGCAGTCTTCTGATCCGTAGTCAGACGCGTTATCCATTGCGCCACTGGCCCTGCACAGGCCCAGCCAACAATATACACCTCTCCTCTGACAAAGAGAGAAGAGCTGAGAATAAAGAAAGGTAGCCCAAGGACACCCATGAGGAGAGGGGGTGGGGAGTTTTGATGAACACTGGGCAAGGAGGCTTTTTGATGCTTGCCAGCCCAGAGGCATGTCTCTTCGTACCTTTCCCTTTGGCTCCGCTGGGAAGTCCTGCATTCCTGTGCATGAGCTTCTGGCTGGGTCACAGAGAGAAAGGCCAGGATCTCTTCTCAGTCATCCCAGAGGGCAAGACACAGAATCATGGGCTCAAGTTACAGGAAGCCAGATTCCGGCTGAACATCAGGAGAAACTTCCTGACTATTAGAGCAATACGACAATGGAACCAATTGCCTAGGGAGGTGGTGGGCTCTCCCACACTGGAGACGTTCAAGACGAGGCTGGACAGCCATCTGTCAGGGATGCTCTGACTTGGATTCCTGCATTGAGCAGGGGGTTGGACTCGATGGGCTTGTAGGCCCCTTCCAACCCTACTATTCTATGATTCTATGGAGAGTGAAACTGGGCTGCATGTGTCCAGGAGCAGGTGTGTAAGGGGGGAGGGGCAGGGGGCATCTCTTGCCTGGGGCCCCTTCAGTCCTGGCAGTGCCTCTTCTGGGAAGTCCAGCTTTCCTGTGCATGAGGTTCTGGTTTTGAGGCTGCTAGCCCTGGCACCTCGAAAATATTTGCCTTTTGCTGTCAACACGGATGTTGTGGAGAACAAAAATAGTACTACTGTGGGGTAAAACTGACACTGGTGGGACTCAAACTCACAGTCTTTGAACACCAGCATTCAGGCTTCCCAGGAGTCTTTCCTTTATGTCGTAGCACCTGCTGGCTCTTGTTGAAGGGGACTGTTTTGACATTAGAATGATGTTGGCATGGTTGAGCTCAATTGTATGGGTCCAATCTTCCCCAGTGTTTCTCCCCCACCCCAAAAGGAAGAGGCGAGCCAAGCAGGAATCAAACCTGCAGTCTTCTGATCCATAGTCAGATATGTTATCCATTGCGCCACTGGTCCCTCCAGCCACTTGGCAAATAATGAACATCTCCCCTGCAACACTGATGAAGAATTGTTGAGAATGAAGGAAGAATACTGAAAGACATCCAGTGAAGAGAGGAGGCAGGGAGTCATGATGAGCACAAGGCAAGAAGTCGGGATGTACGGCTTGTGTAAAATCACTCTGTCTGTGTTTCCCAGATGGTCAGGCACCTTTTGTTCCATTGTCTGCTCACAGACGGATGCAAATTCCCCCCCCCATCATGCAGAAAAATACACAAATAATTACGTAAGAAGTTTTGTAACAATTTATGTACTTTACCTTAGTACGTAACATTTAGCATCTTGTTCCCCATTCCATTCAACTTTTCTTCAGCAGAAACTTGCGTATTTTTCTATGAATAAATATGCATAAATTTTGGGAAAGTAAAAAAAAAATCCAAAAGTCCATGGACTCTGCGTGGCCTGAGCGGGGTCGCTCCACAGTGGATTCCGCAGGTCGGATTCTTAGAAATCCGAGTTTATTTTAGTCCATCTCGAATTTCTCCAGCATCACTAGTGAGGAGGCCTTTTGAAGCTTGCCATCCAAGAGGACCTTTGTGATTTCCTCTCTGGCACCTCTGCTGGGAAGTCTAACCTTCCAGTATCATATGGGAGGTTTCTGGTTTGAAGCCGCCTTTGACCCGGTGCCATGAGGCTGATGGCCCTGGCACCTTGGAATTTTGTTGTCTTTCACTCTCTTCACCGTTACCCTGCATGGCAGTGCAGGAGAAAAAGGACAGCATCCTGTGGGGTAAAAGGGACTCTGGCAGGACTCAAAGCCACAACCTCTGAATACCTAAGGACAGCCTAACTTGAGCTGTGTCAGCCTGCCTGGGAGTCCATCATGCTGCCCTTTGCACCACAGGGCCTTCTGATGTTTGCTTCAAGGGGTGCCCTTTGATGCTCGGAATGATGCTGGTGTATGTAGCTGAGTAAAGGGGTTCCTTTGCAGGGAGTCAGTATTCCCCAGAGGTTCTCCACCATTCCAAAAGGAAGAGACAAGTGAGGCAGGAGTCAAACCTGCAGTCTTCTCATCCTAAGTTAGACATGTTATCCATTGCGCTGCTGGACCAGGCTTAGCCAACAACATATACATCCCTTCCGAGGGAGAGAGGAAAAAGAGGCAAGAGTGAGAGAAGATGGCCCAAAGGAACACCACAAAGGAGCTTGGCTGGGGGTTGGGGAGGGGAGGAATGATCCCCAGAGGCTCCCCACCACACAAAAGGAATGAGCCAGGCAGGAGTCGAACCTGCAGTCTTCTGATCCGTAGTCAGACGCGTTATCCATTGCGCCACTGGCCCTGCACAGGCCCAGCCAACAATATACACCTCTCCTCTGACAAAGAGAGAAGAGCTGAGAATGAAGAAAGGTAGCCCAAGGACACCCATGAGGAGAGGGGGTGGGGAGTTTTGATGAACACTGGGCAAGGAGGCTTTTTGATGCTTGCCAGCCCAGAGGCATGTCTCTTCGTACCTTTCCCTTTGGCTCCGCTGGGAAGTCCTGCATTCCTGTGCATGAGGTTCTGGCTGGGTTTGAGGCTGCTAGCCTCGGTACATCTGAAAATGTTTGCCTTTTACTCTTGAAACTGCTGTTGTGATGGCCATGTCAGAATAGAAAGGTGGCTCTTCAACAATGCAAAAGTGATTCTGGTGGGACTCATACTCACAGCCTTTGAATACCTGATGCAGAAGCCATGCTCAGCAGCTCAGGCCATCTAGGAATCCAACACACGCTACATTATGACACAGGGACTGCTGGCTCTTGTTCAAAGGGTGTTCAGAATGATGTCAGCCTTGTTGAGCAAAAGGGCTTGGCTGTGTCGGGAGTTCCCCAGAGGCTCTCCCCTGCTCCAAAAGGAAGAGGCAAGCCAGGCAAGACTCAAACCTGGTCTTCTGATCTGTAGTCAGACATGTTATCCATTGTGCCACTGGCCCCTGCAGCCACCTGGCAAATAATGCACAACTCCCCTCCAACAAAGAGTGGGTCAAGAGTCAAAGAAGACAGTTGAGGAACATCCCTCCAGGAGAGGAGCCAGGGAATTGCAATGAGCATGGGGCAAGGAGGCCATTTGATGCTTGCAATCCCAAAGGGGCTTTTGTGTTGTTCTCTGCAGGGATGTTGAGCTCTTTGTAGGGTTGTAACATATGCATGTTATGTTAGTTAGGGATGGTGGAGAATTCTGCCACAGACTCCAATGAGGCTGGATTCTAAAGAATCCAGCCCCCCGGAGTCCGTGGCAGAACAGAACACTTACCTCCGCCTCCCTGCAGAATCCTCTTCGGCCAGATCCTCCAGCTCTGCATTGCCAGCAATACGGCTGCTATGCCGTATCGCTGGCTAAAGGGGCTTGACTGCGGATGCAAATGGCATCCAGGATGCCATTTGCAGCCGTAAAGGTAGGGATGTCAGAGAATTCCGCTACGGATCTCGATGTGGCCGAATGCCAGTGAATTCGGCCCCCCGAACTCCGTGGTGGAACGGCCTGCCCCCCCGCCCCCCCGCGGCTGCGGCAGCGGTGGCTGCAGCGGCTGGTCTTCCGACCGGCTGCCACTGCCGCCATTTGCAGTCTTGTAAAAAAACAAAAAAACACAAAAAACGACGTGATAGGCTATGTAAAGATTTACATAGCCTATCATTGCTGGGTTTAAAAAACACCCTAAAACCCGCGTACGCAAATGGTGGCGGCTATGGCCGCTGCCATTTGTGTTCCTTATTTTTGGCCATCTTAGTCTACGTAAATATTTACTACGTAGGCTAAAACGGTGAATCAAAAAGGGACGCAAATAGCGCCCGCTACCCTATTTGCATTCCCCTTTCTTTTCGCCGTCATAGTCTACATAAATATTTACGTAGATTAAGACGGCCAAAAATAAGGAACGCAAATGGCGGTGGCTGTAGCCGCCATTTGAGTATGTGTTTTTTCCCCCCCCCCAGAGCCCTCCGCGGCCAGAAATCCGGCTGCGGACGGCTCTGGCCTGGCTGGGCCTGGCCGGCTGCTCCGCGGAGCTGCCGCGGAGCACAGCAGGCCGTGGAGTATTCCGGGGGGGAGGAACGGATCACCTCCCCCCTCGGTGAGGATTCTGGGGGGAGGGACGGAATGTCTCCCCTGCACCATCAACATAATCTGCAGAAAAGTAAGTGACTTTTGTACATCCCTATGTAAAGGTCTTAGTTTAAGGTAAATGCAACTGTAAATGGCTGTAAAGTTCTTAGTTTAAGCTAAATGCAGCCATTTATGGCTGCATTTACCTTAAACTAAGAGCTTTACGGCCGCAAATGGTGTCCTGGATGCCATTTGCGTCCACAGCCAATCTCCTTCAGCCAGCAATATGGTATGGAGTCGGATGAAGAGGATTCTGGGGGGAGGAATGGATTGCCTCCCCCCTGCGGATGGATACCCCATGGACTGGCAGGTAGGGATGTCAGAGAATTCCACCACGGATCTCAGTGAGGCCAAATGCCAGTGCATTCAGCCCCCCGAAATCTGTGGCGGAACGGCCTGCCCCCCCGTGGATCCCCCCCGGGACGAGACTTACCTGGGGCTAGGGATGGGGGAGAATATCTCCCCGAAACTTCAGGGGGCCGAGTGCCAACGCATTCGGTCCTCCAAAGGTTGTTCAGGGAGAAATTATCTGCCCCCCTGCCCCCCGCCCCACCCTGGGATGGGACTTACCTTTCACGAATGTCCCTCCCGGCGGCAGGTCCCGGTGGCGGTTTGGTAGGTCTTTGTCAGGGGCAGGGGCGGCAGCCGGTCTTTTGACCGGCTGCTGCCGCCGCCATTACAAGAAAAGTAAAACAAAAAACAAAACGCCCCTGTGATAGGCTACGTAACGATTAACGTAGCCTATCACGGCTAGATTTGCAAAGTTAATCGTTACGTAGCCTATACGTTAATCGTTACGTTAATCGTTACGTTAATCGTTACGTAGCCTATCACAGGGGTGTTTTGCTTTTGTTTTTTCTTTTGAAGTTCACGGCCGGGGAGACGGGGCGCTTCTCCCCGGCCTGAATATCGGCCGGGTGAGGTGGGAAGCCTCCCCCCTGGCCTGAATTTCGGCCGGGTGAGGAGGGAAGCCTCCCCCCTCGGCCTGAACTTTGGGGGGAGCAGCGAAGCGCCTCCCCCCCACCGCGAAGCAAGCTGCGAGACCAGGTAAGTGACTTTCGTGCATCCCTACCTGGGGCGGATGTTCCGGGCACCGGCGGCTCCGGTGGCGGCTTCGGCAGCGGTGGCTGCGGTGGCTGGTCTTCTGACCAGCTGCCGCCGCTGCCATTTGCAGTCTTGTCTTGTAAAAAAACAACAACCCCCCCCCCAACGTGATAGGCTACGTAAAGATTTATGTAGCCTATCACGTCTGGCTTAAAAAACACACAAAAAACCGCATATGCAACTGGCGGCGGCTACGGCCGCTGCCATTTGCGTTCCTTATTTTTACGTTCCTTATTTTTGGCTATGTAAATATTTACGTAGACTAAGACGGCAAAAATAAGGGGAACACAAATAGCGTAGTCTTTACGTAGCCTATCACTGCTGACTACAGGGACGCAAACGGTGGCGGCTATGGCTGCCGCCATTTGCATCCCTGCTAGCCAGCGGCCGGATGTCCGGGTGCTGGCGGAGCCAGCCGGCAGCTCTGCAGAATCGCCATGGAGTAGAGCCGGCCGGCCAGGATTCCGGGGGGTGGGACGGAGCGCCTCCCCCCGCAGCGGAACCTGGCGGAGCCAGGTAAGGGGAGTTTTGTACATTCCTACCGGCAGGTAGGGAATCCGCCCATCCCTAATGTTAGTTTATGTGTTTTCATTGTTAAATGTGACCCAGCTAAGATAGGGTTAACTGTTTGGTAGTAAGTGTGTGAAAGGTGTGAGGGGCTTGTGTGTGTGTGTGTGTGTGAGGATTCTGAGGTTATAGGTAAAAGGAATGAACTGACAGTTTGGAGTCAGTTAAGGATTTAGGGATTGTGGAAGCAAGGTCTAGGACATTTCTACACCAGCCTACAATCCTGCATTTAAAACGGGGCTTTTTGCTTCTGTTTTAAATGCAGGATCACCACCGACTCCCTTTACATGTGCTTCCTCCCCCACCCCCTTCTCCCTGTATCTGAGTCTTCCATTATCTTTCATTGATCTCGTTCCTCTTCTTGCTGCTTTAACTCTTTTCACGAAGGAATCTTAAGCAGAACACAACGGGGTAATGTGATAGCTCATTATCTGTGATCTATTTAAAAACTGAACAAAGGGCATTTAGTGCAGAAGTCACCTTGAATTTTCACAGCGTGATGTAAAGAGCCCGCAAACTTCTGTGAAGAAGCAATCTCAATCGCAGGATAAAAGCTCCGTGCGATGAAGCCCCTAGTAGTTAGTAAGGGGGGTTGTGTATGGGATTTTAGGAGTAGAGTAGGTAGGGAAGTTAGGACCAAGCATTAATGAATAATAACATATACCTTTTTGTTACAAATACATCTTTTTTTTTTTTAAATACAGACTCCCATATGTTGATTGAATTGTTATACTACCATTATTAAATCTATTTCCTTATTACTTCTCTTGTAGTGGGTTGAGAGAACAATTGAGCATGTTGAGTTTCTCTGGAACCCAGAGACAGTAAAAGGGCTGAAGGCTGGGTGTCAGTGGGAACAACTGATCCAGGTGAAAACAGGCATTTCCTGAGGGGTTTGTTTCTCAGTTTCAGAGGTGGAGGCTGGGGAAAAGGTGGAACCCAGGCAGGAATGCCACAGCTACCAATCTGGATGGCTTTTAAAGGGGGTTAGACAAATTCCTCTTCAGCAAAAGAGATCGTTATGTTGTCGTGGTGCTGGAGCTTGAGCACCTCAATGATGTCATGAGCTAAACCGTGAAGGGACACCCAAGACGGGAAGGTCATGGCAGAGAGGTCAGACTAAATACGATCCCTGGGGAAGGAAATGGCAACCCACCCCAGTATTCTTGCCATGAAAACTAAATGGATCAGTACAACCAGAGATATGTCGGTATCAAAACGTCCCAAAGAAAAAGAAAACCAAGAAGGCAAGATGGCTGTCTGCTGAGACACTGGAAGCAGCCCAAGAAAGAAGGAAAGCAAAAGGCAACAGTGATAGGGGGAGATATGCCCAATTAAATGCAAAATTCCAGAGGTTAGCCAGAAGAGATAAGGAATTATTTTTAAACAAGCAATGTGCAGAAGTGGAAGAAGATAATAGAATAGGAAGGACAAGAGACCTCTTCCAGAAAATTAGAAACATCGGAGGTAAATTCCAGGCAAAAATGGTTATGATCAAAAACCAAGATGGCAAGGACCTAACAGAAGCATAAGAGATCAAGAAAAGGTGGTGAGAATATACGGAAGATCTGTATAGGAAGGATAATAATATCGGGGATAGATTTGATGGTGTGGTCAGTGAGCTAGAGCCAGACATCCTGAAGAGTGAGGTTCAATGGGCTGTAAGAAACATTGCTAATAACAAGGCAGCGGGAGATGACGGTATCCCAGCTGAACTGTTTAAAATCTTGCAAGATGATGCTGTCAAGGTGATGCATGCCATATGCCAGCAAATTTGGAAAATACAAGAATGGCCAACAGATTGGAAAAGATCTACTTATATCCCCATACCAAAAAAGGGAAGCACCAAAGAATGTTCAAACTATTGAACAGTGGCACTTATTTCACATGCCAGTAAGGTAATGCTCAAGATCTTGCAAGGTAGACTCCAGCAATTCATGGAACGAGAATTGCCAGATGTACAAGCTGGGTTTAGAAAAGGCAGAGGAACTAGAGACCAAATTGCTAATATCCGCTGGATAATGAAGAAAGCCAGGGAGTTTCAGAAAAACATCTATTTCTGTTTTATTAACTATTCTAAAGCCTTTGACTGTGTGGATCATAACAAATCATGGCAAGTTCTTGGTGGTATGGGGATACCAAGTCATCTTGTCTGCCTGCTGAGGGATCTGTATAACGACCAAGTAGCAACGGTAAGAACAGACAACAGAACAACGGACTGGTTTAAGATTGGGAAAGGAGTATGGCAGGGCTATATACTCTCACCCTACCTATTCCTGTATGCAGAACACATCATGCGACGTGCTGGGCTTGATGAATCCAAGGCTGGAGTTAAAATCACTGGAAGAAACATTAACAATCTCCGATATGCAGATGATACCACTTTGATGGCTGAAAGCGAGGAGGAGCTGAGGAACCTCATGACGAAGGTGAAAGAGGAAAGTGCAAAAGTTGGGTTGCAGTTAAACCTAAAAAAAAAAAAAAAGATTATGGCAACCAGCTTGATTGATAACTGGCAAATAGAGGGAGAAAACATGGAGGCAGTGACAGACTTTGTCTTTCTAGGCACAAAGATTACTGCAGACGCTGACTGCAGCCAGAAAATCAGAAGACGTTTACTTCTTGGGAGGACAGCAATGACAAATCTTGATAAAATAGTGAAGAGCAGAGACATCACATTGACAACAAAGGTCCGCATAGTCAAAGCACTGATTTTCCCCGTAGTAACCTATGGCTGCGAGAGCAGGACCATAAGGAAGGCTGAGCGAAGGAAGATAGATGCTTTTGAACTGTGGTGCTGGAGGAAAATTCTGAGAGTGCCTTGGACTGCAAGAAGATCAAACCAGTCCATCCTCCAGGAAATAAAGCCAGACTGCTCACTTGAGGGAAGGATATTAAAGGCAAAACTGAAGTACTTTGGCCACAGAATGAGAAGACAGGATACCCTGGGGAAGATGCTGATGCTAGGGAAAGTGGAAGGCAAAAGAAAGAGGGGCCAACCAAGGGCAAGATGGATGGATGATATTCTGGAGGTGACAGACATGACCTTGGGGGAGCTGGGGGTGGTGACGGCCGACAGGAAGGTCTGGCGTGGGCTGGTCCATGAAGTCACGAAGATCCAGAAGCAACTGACCGAATAAACAACAACAAAAGACAAATTCCTGGAGGAGAAGTCTATCAATAGCTACTAGTCCTGATGGCTATATGCTATCTCTGGTATCAGAGGCAGTATGCCTAGGTACACCTGTTGCTGGGGAACATGGGCGGGAGGGTCTGTTGGACTCCTCTCCTGCTTGTGGGTTTCTCATGGGCAGCTGGTTGGCCACTGTGTGAACACAATGCTGGACTAGATGGACCCTTGCTGTGATCCAGCACGGCTCTTCTATATCTGGCTAGGGCTCTGAAGGCTATTTGTTTGACTCCTACCTAAATCACCACATCCTTTTCTTATAGTAGGGATCCTGTTGGAATGTTGCCCCCTCACAGGCAGGCTTTCCTGCCTAATGATGTCATTATTGTGTTCTATTTTGCCATTTTTCTTAATGCTGACAGAGCAAAGGGAGCCAAAATCTAAACATTTTCAGGACATCCCGGCTGTTTGCAGAGGGAAATGATGAATGCTGTCTTCCCTGGATGCTTGATGAATCATCGTAAGCTCAAGACTGTCTTGAGAGCCATTTCAGCGTGTATTCTTCAAAGAAGTAACAGCCCCATGAATCTCCTAAAACTTCCCATTGGAAAAGCTAATCAGTGCCTGCTGCAAACATGAGGGTGACAAGCCAGTGTCCCATGTAGACGAATCTAAGTGGACTGCGCTGATCAGGCAGAATTTAGATGGGGTATTAAGGGGCAGAGAAAAATGTGAAGCAAAACCACCCTTCCTGATACTATGGGACTAGAAGCAAATGCAGATATATATAATATATCCTTTTTAAAACACATGGCAGTAGTGATGCAACGAAACTGATGTTGCTGAGAATGAGGTTTAAATTAGGCAAAGGTGTACATTCCTTTTGTTTTTATGATAATCTGTGAAAGATAAATGAATGATGGAACAAACCCTGTTAAAAAGAAAAGACCTCTGGATTGTCCTGGGGCTAAAGAGTAGTTCCAGCAGCTGCAAGACGGTGTCTGTAAGAGAGTCAGTGTGTCCCTAAACAGCAGAGGAAGAAACAACTGCAAGCAGGTGTTTCAAGGGGGAATTATATCTGGACAGCCATTTTTCTTATAATTCATTGTGCACTTGTTGGGCAAGGAGCATCCATGACTCTTGCCAATCTTGATGTATCCTGAGCTCTTAGGAGCCATGTAGGTGAGAAAACACATTTCTGTCCTTTTAAGAAAGAACGAAGGCTAGTCGCCAATGGACCTGAGCTACAAGGATTCTGGGGTCCGTGTGGGCTTGCTAGGGAAAGATAGATCTGTTTCTCTTTCTATAATGTTTTCATTTTTTCAAACAAAAGTTTGTACCCCCATCAGTTTATGACCTTTTTTTATGTACACATTTTAGTGCCCATTTTCATAGGCATTAACATTCGTCGCATTCTTATATGCATTTTCCCCTATTATATTAATTGATTTTTATTTATTGCATTTATATCCCACCTTTTTTCCTCTTGTAAGGAACCCAAGGCAGTGTACATTACCCTCCTCCTCTCCATTTTATCCTCACAACAACAACCCTGTGAAGTAGGTTGGGCTGAGAGTATGTGACTGGCCCAAAGTCACCCAGTGAGCTTCCGTGGCTGAGTGGGGACTACAAAACATATAATTTTTTGTATGCAATTCTCCCTAACGCATGCTTTTTTGTGTACAAATCTGATCAGACAACTACATTGCAACATCTGGAGTAGTGTGAATACTGAAGTATAATTGTGTTCTGGTTCCTGTATTAGTTCGGGAAGTACAAATTAGGCTGGTTCATATTAAAATGCAAACCAAACAAATTTCTGCCCCATCCCTAGAGCTTACACACATAAAGGGAAGCTGCCCACGCTTTTGTTCTACTCAGTACTAGTGGGGTAGCATGTGGACTACACAGCTCTGTATCTTCCAGCTGTCCCAATTCAGACAGAAGAATGACATAATTATTTTTAATTATTTCTATTAATATTGAACATATACTTAACATTTTAGAGAGCAATCTTATTATCCCTGGGGGGGCGTCTTAGGGACCATAGGATGGTGTGGTTTCTGCCTCCTCCCCAGGACATAGACACTGCTACAATCGAGGGGATGGGGGGAGGGAGGAATCTGAGCAGGGATTTCCCCCTCCGCCTACTCAGCTGCTTCGGAAAGCTCCATGGTGGCTCCTCTTATGAGCAGGGCCAGCCCAAGATATTTGGCTGCCTGAAGCAAAGAACAAGGGGGCGCCCCCTTCCCTCCCATCAGCAGACTGGCAGATGAACCTGTCTTCTTTAAGAGTGATGATGAGACAGCGTTCTTCACTGTACCTGAAGGCAGCAGCTTAACTTAGGGGGCATAGAGCAGAATACATAGCACACAGGTCTCTCCTCCAACACCTTGCTGCTGCCTCCGAACATATGCTGCCTGAGGTGACTGCTTCACTCTGCCTAATGATAGGGCCAACCCTGCTTATGAGGTCAGTGTTGTCACCTTAGAAGGGGGTCAAGGAGAGAGGAAAGGGAGAAGGATGGTGGGCAGGGAGGGGAGGGGAAAGAGGTGGATCCCCTGGATCCACAAACATTTCTGTCACCTATCTCCACCCACAGCAAAGTATGTTAAGGTGGAATGGTAAAAGAATGTTTTTAAACAAGGAAGGGAAGTGTTTTCACTTCCATTGTTCCACCTACCCTTAGGGATGTATGAAAGTCACTTACCTTTTCGAAAGGTGACATTTGCGGTGGGGGGGAGGTGCTCCGTCCCTCCCCCCCCCCAATTCTGGCCGGGAGGGGAGGTGCTCCGTCCCTCCCCCCCCTGAATCCTGGCCAGCTGGGTCCACAAATGGTGGCGGCTGTAGCCGCCACCGTTTGTGTCCCTGCAGTCAGCCGTGTTAGGCTACGTAAATGTTTACGTAGCCTATCATGGCTGATTTAAAAGAAAAACAAAAAACATGCGCATACGCAAATGGCGGTGGCCATGGGCGCCACCATTTGCGTTCCTTATTTTGACATGTCTTAGTCCATGTAAACATTTACGTAGACTAAGACGACGAAAATAAGGG
The DNA here is from genome assembly GCF_057233095.1 of Heloderma suspectum. NCBI lineage: Eukaryota > Metazoa > Chordata > Lepidosauria > Squamata > Helodermatidae > Heloderma > Heloderma suspectum. The sequence continues at coordinate 25,608,229 of NC_139461.1, read as the reverse complement.
GAACGCAAATAGCGTAGATGCTACGCTATTTGCGTTCCCCTTATTTTCGCCGTCTTAGTCTACGTAAACCTTTACGTAGACTAAGACGTGTCAAAATAAGGAATGCAAATGGTGGTGCCCATGGATTTTCTTCTTCTTTTAAATCAGCCGTGACAGTCTACATAAACATTTATGTAGCCTATCACGGTATTTTTAAAAAATCTAGCCGTGATAGGCTACGTAAATCTTTACGTAGCCTATCACGTTTTTTGTTTGTTTGTTTGTTTTACTGGAAATGGCAGCGGCGGCAGCTGGTCGGAAGCCCGGCCGCTGCTGCCGAACCGCCACCGGAGCTGCCACCACCAGGAAGATTCGCCCAAGGTAAGTCCTGTCTGGGGGGGGGAGACCGTTTTGCCACCTATTTCGGGGGGCTGAATGTGCTGGCATTCGGCCTCCCCAAGATTCGTGGTGAAATTTTCTGACATCCCTACCTACCCTGAGGTTTCTACACAAGGCATTTATTGTGCACTTGTCAGTCCCTACTCAAGGTTGTTTACATGTTCTTTAGACGACATCATTACCCTCCAGTTTCATGTCTGTTTTTTAAGAGCATTTCCCTGGGATATTTTTAGAGTGGGAAAAATGGAGTATTATTTCTGAAAGTGAAAGAAAATGTATTTTCCTACTTGTGTAATTGCATTATTACGCTATAGCACAGCACTATCTAGATGTTATGTATTGGAAAAGCAGGAAAGTTAAAGCTCTTTGTGTAGGGCTCAGATCTCAATTCTGCGATGGAATCATAGAATCATAGAATAGTAGGGTTGGAAGGGGACTATAAGACCATCGAGTCCAATCCCCTGCTCATTGCAGGAATCCAAGTCAGAGCATCCCCGACAGATGGCTGTCCAGCCTCGTCTTGAATGCCTCCAGTGTGTGTGGGAGAGCGCACCACCTCCCTAAGGAATTGGTTCCATTGTTGTATTGCTCTAACAGTCAGGGTGTTTTTCCTGATGTTCAGCCAGAATCTGGCTTCCTGTCACTTGAGCCCATTATTCCATGTCCTGCATTCTGGGGTGATCGAGAAGAGGTCCTGCCCTTCCTGTCTGTGACAACCTTTCAAAGTACTTGAAGAGCACTATGATATCCACCCTCAGTCTTCTGTTCTCAAGGCTAACATGCCCAGTTCTTTCAGTTTCTCTTCATAGGGCTTTGTTTCCAGTCCTCTGATCATCTTCATTGCCCTCCTCTGAACCCTTTCCAGTTTGTCTGCATCCTTCTTAAAGTGCAGTGCCCAGAACTAGGGATGGACGAAAGTCCCTTACCTGGTCCCGCAGCTTTTTTCAGGGGGGGGAGGCACTCCGTTTCTCCCCCCGAAATTCTTGGCAGGTGGGGAGGCGCCCCGTCCCTCCCCACCGAAATTCTGGCCGGGGGGGAGGTGCCCCATCCCTCCCTGCCGAAATTCTTTCCGGGAGGGAGTGCCCCGCCTCTCCGGTCGCAAAAGAAAAAAGTAAAGTAAAGTAAAAAAAAAAGTGATAGGCTACATAAAGATTTACGTAGCCTGTCACGGCTAGATTTTTAAAGTCAGCCGTGATTAGGGATGTACGAAAGCCACTTACCTTTTCGCAGGGGTGCTTCGCGGTGGGGGGGAGGTGCTTCGCTTCTCCCCCCGAAGTTCAGGCGAGGGGGGGGAGGCATCCCGCCCCGCCCGGCCGAAATTCAAGCCGGGGGGGAGAAGCGCCCCATCTCCCCGGCCGCGAAACAAAAAGTGTAAAAACAAAACAAAACAAAAAAAACCTGTGATAGGCTACGTAACGATTAATGTAGCCTATCACGGCTAGATTTCCAAAGTCAGCCATGATAGGCTATGTAAATTGTTACGTAGCCTATCATGGGTGACTCTGAAAAAAAAAAAAGCGCGTACACAAATGGCGGCGCCCTATGGGTGCCGCCATTTGCGTTCCTTATTTGGTCCCGGTAGTCTACGTAAATCTTTGCGTACGCGATTTTTTTTTTCCCCCAAAGTCACCCGTGATAGGCTACGTAACGATTTACGTAGCCTATCACGGCTGACTTTGGAAATCTAGCCGTGATAGGCTACGTTAATTGTTACGTAGCCTATCACAGGGTTTTGGGTTTTTTTTACACTTTACTTTGTAATGGCGGCGGTGGCAGCCGGTCAGAAGACCGGCTGCCGCCCCCGGCCCCGACGAAAGGCCGACGAACCGCCACCGGGTCCCGCCGGCGGGAGGGACATTCGCCAAAGGTAAGTCGCATCCCGGGGGGGCGGGGGGGTTGTGGAGAATTTCACCGCCGATTTCGGGGGGATGAATGCATTGGCGCCCGGCCCCCCGAAGATTCGGAGAGAAATTCTCCGCCATCTCTAGCCGTGATAGGCTACGTAAATCTTTACGTAGCCTATCACGGCTGACTTTGGGGGAAAAAAAAAGCAGGTACACAAATGGCGGCGCCCATGGGCGCCGCCATTTGCGTTCCTTATTTGGGCACGGGTAGTCTACATAAAGATTTATGTAGACTACGGCGAAAATAAGGGCAACGCTATTTGCGTACGCGCTTTTTTTTTCCCCCAAAGTCAGCCGTGATAGGTTACGTAAAGATTTACGTAGCCTATCACAGCTGACTTTGAAAATCTAGCCATGATAGGCTACGTAAATCTTTACGTAGCCTATCACTTTTTTTTTTTTTACTTGGAATTGGCGGTGGCGTCCTGCTGGAGATTCGTGGAGAAATTCTCCAACATCCCTAGGAACTGGACACAGTACTCCAGATGAGGCCTAACCAGTGCTGAGTAGAGGGGAACTAGTACTTCATGGGATTTGGAAGCTATACTTCTATTAATGCAACCCAGAATAGCATTGCCCTTTTTGCAGCCACATCACATTGTTGGCTCATATTCAGCTTGTGATCTACAACAATTTCAAGATTCTTCTCGCTTGTAGTATTGTTGAATCAGGTATCCCCCATCTTGTAACTGTGCATTTGGTTTCTTTTTCCTATATAGGCATTTATCCCTATTAAATGCCAGTGCTCCAGTCTATCAAGATCACTTTGAATTTTGTTTCTGTCTTCCAGGGTTTAGCTATCTCACCCAATTTTGTGTCATCTGCAAATCTGATAAGCATTCCCTGCACCCCATCATCCAAGTCATTAATACAAATGTTGAAGAGCACTGGGCCCAGGACTGAGCCCTGCGGTACCCCACTCATTATCTCTCCCCGGTTTGAGAAGATCCCATTGATAAGCACTCTTTGAGTCCGATTCTGTAGCCAACTGTGGATCCACCGGATCGTTGTTTCATCTAGCCCACTTTGAGCTAGTTTGCTAATCAGGATATCATGGGGCACTTTGTCTAAAGCTTTGTCGAAAGTAGGGATGGTGGAGAATTTCTCCACGAATCTTCGGGAGGGCGAGTGCTGAGGCATTCGGCCCCCCGAAAGTGTTGGGGAAATTCTCTGCCGTCCCCCTGCCCCCACCCCAGGATGGGACTTACCGTGGCCGAATGTCCCTCTCGGCGGTGGGTCCCGGCGGCGTTTCGGCGGTGTTTCGTCGGGGTCGGCAGCCGGTCTCCCGACCAGCTGCCACCGCCGCCATTACAAAATAAAAAAGTAAAAAAAAAACAAAAAACACACACCCGTGATAGGCTACGTGACGATTTACGTAGCCTATCACGGCTAGATTTCCAAAGTCAGCCATGACTTATGCCAAATAAGGGCAAACAAATAGCGTTCCCTTATTTTTGCTGTAGTCTACATAAATCTTTACGTAGACTAGACGTGCCAAAATAAGGAACGCAAATGGCGGCGCCCATGGGCTGCCGCCATTTGCGTACGCACTTTTTTTCCCCAAAGTCACCTGTGATAGGCTACATGACGATTAACGTAGCCTATCATGGCTGACTTTGGAAATCTAGCCATGATAGGCTACGTTAATCGTTACGTAGCCTATCACGGTTTTTCTTTTCCCCCCACTTTTTCTTTCACGGCCGGGGAGACGGGGTGCTTCTCCCCAGCCTGAATTTCAGCCGGGCGAGGTGGGGCGCCTCCCCCCCGGCCTGAATTTCAGCCGGGCGAGGCGGGGCGCCTCCCCCCCCTCGCCTGAACTTTGGGGGGAGAAGCGAAGCGCCTCCCCCCCACCACGAAGCAAGCTGCGGGACAAGGTAAGTCCCTTTTGTACATCCCTAGTCGAAAGACATTGAGGTATATTATTTATGTCCACAGCATTCCCACAGTCCACAAGGGAGGATACCTAGTCTTTATACCGAAAGCAGATACAGTGGATTAAGAGCCTCATGTAGGAAAACTCCCTGTCTGCAGAGCTTTGGAAGGGTGGAGGGCTCCGATCTTTCTTGGACCCCTCCATCTAAAGAGTGGCAGTCTTGTTAGATTGCACTCTTGAAGAGTGTTTATTGTTGTTATTAATTTCCACTGGTAGGCTTTGAAACCTGGGGCCAATCTACATTGCGCCCGCCATTGCAATGAATTCAGTGTCCCGTCGGGTTAAACGCTCTCGCATTAAAATGTGATTATTCACACTCACCCATTTTCCCCATTGCAGTGCTTCATCGAATGTACAAACTCAGTTCACACTCAAGCGCTGTGCTGTTTTCCTGCTGTTTTCCTGTGCGCGCTTGTCTGATCTCGGATGCTAAGTGGGGTCGGCCCCGGTCAGTAGTTGGATGGGCGACCGCTTGGGAATCAGGCTTCCTGCATTGAGCAGGGGGTTGTTGTATGCCCTCAAATGAGACTAAGTTTTACCCCCTCCTATTCCCCGCTCTGGACGTTTTTTAAAAAATTCAGGCGTTATCCTCGCAGAATCAGGGCTTCTCAGCAATGTTTTTTTTTTTTTTTCTAATTGAGGCATGATCTTCAAAGCTTTGAAGTTGTGAAGCCCCGATTCTGCGGGGATAATGCCTGAATTAAAAACGCACACATCCAGAGTGGGGGATAGGAGGGGGTAAAACTTAATCTCATTTGAAGGGATACAACAACCCCATGCTCAGTGCAGGAAGCCTGAATCCCAGGCAGTCTCTAAGCACTGACCGGGACCAACCCTGCTTAGCTTCCAAGATCAGACAAGTGCACGCACATCCAGCCCTTTGCTTGTTGCTGAGGAAAGAGGGGCTGCTGAGGAAGCTATGCGATCGGTAGCTGGAAGAAGACATGGGGCCGTCGAGAGCTGTGATTGGACAAGAGGGAAATACAAACACTGCCGCATATGGACAGGCGGGGGAGGGCACTAGGGATGTACGAAAGTTACTTACCATTTTGCAGATCTGCTTCGCAGTGGGGGGGAGGTGCTCCATCCCTCCCCCCAGAATCCTTGACGGGAGGGAGGCACTCTGTACCTCCCCCCAGAGTTCTGCCTGGCCGGCTCCGCTCCGCAGGGATTCTGTGGAGCCGCCGGCCGGCTCCGCCAGCAGCCGGACATCCGGCCACTGGGTAGCAGGGACGCAAATGGTGGCTGCCGTAGCCGCTGCCATTTGCATCCCTGTATTCAACCATGATAGGCTACGTAAAGACTTATGTAGCCTATCACGTCTGGGTTAAAAAAAAAAAATGCGTACGCAAATGGCGGCTACAGCGGCCGCCATTTGCGTTCCTTATTTTTCGCCACCTTAGTCTACATAAATATTTACATAGACTATTATGGTGAAAATAAAGGGGAACACAAATAGCGTAGTGGATGCTATTTGCGTTCCTTTTTGATTCGCTGTTTTAGCCTACATAATATTTACTACGTAGGCTAAAAAAACGAATCAAAAAGGAATGGAAATAGCGCCCACTACACTATTTGCATTCCCCTTTATTTTCACCATAATACTCTATGTAAATATTTATGTAAACTAAGACGGCGAAAAATAAGGAGCGCAAATGGCGGTCGCCGTAGCCGCCGCCATTTGCGTACGCTTTTTTTTTTTTTAACCCAGACGTGATAGGCTATGTAAGTCTTTACTTTACTTTATCATGTCTATGTAAAAAAAAAAAAAAAAGATGAGACTGCAAATGGTGGCGGTGGCAGCCGGTTGGAAGACCAGCTGCATCCGCCGAAGCCGCCGCTGGAGCTGCCGCCATCCAGAACATCCGCCCGAGGTAAGTCTCATCCCAGGGGGGATCCGTGGGGGGGAGGGGGGCGGCAGGCTATTCCGCCATGGATTTCGGGGGGCATTCAGTGAGCATTTCAGTGAGGCATTCGGCCTCACTGAAATCTGTGGCGGAATTCTCCGCCATCCCTAGAGAGGACTACGACTGGATATGGTAGTGATGGCAGAAAATCAGAGCACATTAAGGGGAAATACTGGGATATTAGGGTATTGAAAGTGGGAGCACGAAGTGGGAAATTCCAGTTCCAATTCGAGGCGGCTACTGCGTAGTGTGAAAGGCAGGTGGTGAAAAAAGATGGTAAGTGTAGATCCAGCCCTGCTCAGAAAGTTAAAGACAGATATAGATAGATTAGACAGACAGACAGCCGATAGATAGATATAGATATATCAGTAGATAGATATACCAACACACAGCACTGGTTAGGCCTCATCTTGAGCACTGCATCCAGTTCTGGGTACCACATTTTAAGAAGGATGCAGACAAACTGGAGAGGGTTTGCATTGTCTGCATCCCAGAGGAGGGCAACGAAGATGATCAGGGGACTGTAAACAAAGCCCTATGAGGAGAAATTGAACAAACTGGGCATGTTTAGCCTTGAGAAGAGGACTGAGGGGACATATGATAGTGCTCTCCAAGTACTTGAAAGGTTGTCACAAAGAGGAAGGCCAGCATCTCTTCTCAATCATCCCAGAGTGCAGGACACAGAATAATGGGCTCAAGTGACAGGAAGCCAGATTCTGGCTGAACATCAGGAAAAACGTCCTGACTGTGAGAGCAATACGGCAATGGAACCAACTACCTAGGGATGTGGTGGGCTCTCCCACACTGGAGGCATTCAAAACGAGGCTGGACAGCCACCTGTCAGGGATGCTTTGACTTGAATTCCTGCATTGAGCAGGGGGTTGGACTCAATGGTCTTGTAGACCCCTTCCAACCCTACTATTCTATGGTTCTATGATTCTGTATATGTATAGTTAAAGCAGGGGTATGGAACATGTGGCCTTCCAGATGTTGTTGGATTGCAATTCCCATCAGCCCTATCCAGCATAGCCAATGGCGAGCGATGATAGGAGTTGCCATCCGATATCATCTGGAAAGCGACATATTCCCCACCACTGTGCTCAAAAAGTAAAACAGAATAAGAACAGCGATGGCAGCTGAAGCCAGGTGCCGGGATCATAAATAAACGGGCTACTGAAATGCTATATGTACTTCTGTAGTTTTGGCACTCATTAGTTATGGTGATGCCAAAAGCTATAATTGTTGACCACATAACTGTAAGCTATATTAACTGAGGCCAGCAAAGAAGTTGGCATAAAAAAAATGCTGAAGAAGTTGGGATTAAATGCATTTACTGATTTTTCCTCCTCTGAACTTTCCTCCCCAAAGCCTTAGACTCATGGAGAGTGAAGAGGCTGTTTTTGTGAAGACTTGCTGTGGTACAAACAACAACAAGGAACAAATGGCTGCACGGAGGGGGACAGAATGCATGTGGTGTCTGGTCATAGTTCAATGGCAATAAAGGTGGAGTTGTGACCATTTTGCAATGAAAAGGTAGAGGGGCTTTACCCCATGCAAGATACATGCCACTGCTCTGTGTGCCCCTGCTTCTCAAGTCTAAGTATGTGGATATCTAGCAAGGTTGTAATTGCTCAGTGGTGACGAAAAGGCACTCTGTATGGTGGTGAGTGGGGATGAAGGCAAAGCAGCGGGGCAAATAGCGTTGCCCTTATTTTTGCCGTAGTCTACGTAAATGTTTACGTAGACTACACGTGCCCAAATAAGGAACACAAATGGCGGCGCCCATGGGTGCCGCCATTTGCGTATGAGCTTTCCCCCCCCCCAAAGTCAGCCATGATAGGCTACGTAAGGATTTACGTAGCCTATCACGGTGTTTTTTGAAAATCTAGCTGTGATAGGCTACGTAAATCTTTATGTAGCCTATCACGTTTTTTTTTTTTTTACTGGGAAATGGTGGCGGCGGCTGCCAAACCGCTGCCAGGAGCCACCAGCGCCAGGGACATTCGCGCAAGGTAAGTCCCATCCCGGGAGGGGTGGCGGACAGTTTCTCCACCAATTTCGGGGGGCTGAATGCGTTGGCATTTGGCCTCCCGGAAATTCATGGAGAAATTCTCCAACATCCCTACATCCGGGGTTTTTGGGGGGTAGGTGGAAGATGGGGTTTCGGATGTGCCCCTCCCCATGGAAGGTGCAAGCATGGCAACACACTTGTCATTACTTAACTGTTATTTGTACTTAAGAAATCTGTATCATTGATTCACTGATCTTGGGCCAACCACTTATTGTTGTGCCTCAGTGTTCTTCAGCTGCAAAATGGGATCACTGTCCTCTAAATAGTACAAATCCAATATAGTGCATGTATGTATATATTATATATTTGACGTGCTTTGTAGCTTATGGTTTGTTTCACTGCTTTTGTCATGTGGAGTCATCTACCCGCATCTACTTTTAGGACCTGTTTTCGAACGGTGTGGCGCAGAGTGGTAGGTGGCAGTATTGCAACTGAAACTCTCCCCACGACCTGAGCTTGATCCCAGCGGAAGCCGGGTCTCGGGTAGCCGGCTCAGGTTGACTCAGCCCTCCATCCTTCCGAGGTCGGTAAAATGAGCACCCAGATTGCTGGGGGAAAGGTAGTCACGACTGGGGAAGGCAATGACAAACCACCCTGCTATAGTCTGCCACGAAAACGCCAGTGTAAGCAGCGTCCCTCTAGGGGTCAGTAATGACCTGGTGCTTGCACAGGAGGAACCTTTCCTTTCCTTCCTTTCTAACTGTGGCATATCTGAGTGTAGATTGTGTTTCGGGTGGCCACATATGCATCACCAAAAAGGAGGAAATGCATTGCCAAAAAAGAAGACAAAAGAGGACAGATGTGCATAAAATTTCCACATGTTGCTGATTTATATGTATAAGTGCAAATTTAGAAATCATCACTATATTTTCAGTAGAAATAGAGTGCATCTCATCATAGTGGGGAAGACCGTGACCAAATGGCCTGTGTGCCTTGCTCAGTGTGCTGTTCAGGTGCTACTGTGGATGGCCAGCTTCAAGGCCCCTGCTGCTCTCCCTTCTTAACTTTAAACCTTAGTCTGGACTTGGGCTGGATGCCTTCAAATAGAGGACTACCTTCTGTGAAGTAGGATACATGGCCAACCTGGCCCCACCTTTGTCCACCAGCTCATGCAGTCAGGTTGCTGGGCTCCATCCAGACACAGCCTTACGTGCTCAGCCAGGAGCCTCCCTGTTTTGAGTTATGGAACGCTGAGGGGTAGGCAGCTCCCAAGGCTCAAGAACATTCTGGGACAGGGCCTTTGTGAGATAGGCTTGTGGAGCTGCACTGTTCTCCAGTAAGGTGGCCACTTATGAATAGCCAAAAAAGAGGAAATGCATCACCAAAAAGAGGATACAAGGGGACAGCAACTTGCATGAACTTTGCACATGCTATTTCATATGCACAGATGCAAATTTAGAAGTAATTATTATAATTTAAAAAGAAATGCAGTAAATCTCACCATAGCGTGGAAGATTGTCTGTAACCAGGTGACCTCTGTTCCTCCTGCCTGTGGTCCGGGTGTTAACTATTGATGGGGAATGGTTCTTGTGGTTCTTTATCTTGATACAAGAATTGGACAAGACAGCCCTTCAAGCAGAGAATGCTTTCAGATTGAGGATGGTCCTCTGGCAGCGCTTCAAATAGGGGACACATGGGCACCGTACCAGGGCCTTTGAAAACAGCCCTCTGGGGTTTCCTGTGAGCAATACACTGTGTGGATGGTTTGGATGAGAAAGAATGAAACAGTGTTGGTTTCAAACAGCGTTGGCATTCCTGCTCAAAGTTCTTTCTGTTGGCTGTTTCACAGAGACAACAGAGTACTTGAAATCATCAAGGTGGAGGACGAGACTTGCGTTGTGTTCAGCGAGCCACAGGACAGAGGGGCTGCCCTATGGGACTTCCAGCCCAAGACTTCCTTGTTCCTTGCCCAACTGCTTCCCCCGCTGCAATCTGAGTGTCCATAAGCTGCGATGCACCATCAAAAATGCAAGTGTCAGCATAAAACCCCAAATTCACAAAAACATGAGTCAGACCTAATCTTGTCTAATTAAAGGCTTGCTCCTGTTGATGCTTAATTGCCCTCTGTTTCCTAATTACATGATGTATGGCTTGATGTATGTTTTGTCCTACTTCGTCGGGTAATTCAAGAACAACTTTAGAACCTAAATGAAACCATAAACAAGACAAAATCATGCAGGCTGAAGTTATAGTGCCATTATGGCAAAGACAACACCGAACGGATTTGTGCAGTGTTTGCTTAATGGTTCATTCAGGGATGTGTCAGTAGGAAAAGGACTATAAACACTGCAAGTTTGGCTCCATGATGCAGTTGGCCTGATCCAGCCAACTCCCATGGAGGTTGTGTCTATGACAGCGTGATGCTTATTGGTTATTCTAAACAATTTTTTTTAAAAAAACAGGGTGGTTTTCTTTTTTACAGTTGGTGGTACAAATCAGTACAATATTAAACACACACATACACTCTGTGAAATGAAGGGCAAATGTTCTCATGACATCACAAAATGCACAAAATGATGCATTTGTTTGTATTTCCAGTAAGATTTCCTCCAGCCTTCCTGAACTTCTGGACAGGTAAACATTGACATGTTATTCTCAGAGACCTGTTTCTAAAACACTGACAGATGGTTGTTAGAAAAGAGGCCATGCTGAAGCCACACCAAAAAAAAAAAAAAGTGTTAGGGAGCTCTGAACATACAAGGGCTTACTTGTTTTGATGATTGCTTTAGTGGAGGAAGACTTCTTTAGTCCACTGAGAGAAGAGAAGAGCTATTTGTGCCTTGCATTACCTCAGTTAGAAGAACCGGCTCTGGCATAAAGGAGAGGCTGCTCTTACCTAATGCTACTGATGAAGAAATCTGTCAGGGTCTTAAATGAAGAAACTCATGGTTTGAATCTAAGATCTAAGCCTAGTGAGACTCCTAGGGACTGGGAATAAGGGTTTGCAATAGCAGTCCCTACGATCCGCAGGCCCTATGAAGCTCTTGATTCCCCAGAGCCTTTACCTTGTTAACAGAACAGTACCTTTTATGTGCAGGACTTTGGCACCCTCTGTGACAGCCTTCCCCAACCTGGGTCCCTCGAGATGTTTTGGCCTACAACTCCCATCATCCCTAGCCATTGGCCATGCTGGCTGGTGCTGATGGGAGTTGTAGTCCAGCAGTATCCAGAGCAACCCAGATTGGCAACAGTCACTGTATGGTCTAGGCCTCTAGGTCATGGGTAAAGCCCAACATAAGCCCTACTTAGAGTAGACCCATTGAAATGAATGGGGCTTAGGTAACTCAGAACTAACCTACATTCCTTTCATTTTAGTGGGTGTACTCCAAGTAGGGCTTATGTTGGATTTCACCCCGTATGTCCAGCATCATGAAAACTGGAACACTTCAGCCCCCACCCCCAATTTATTTGGCTTTAGGGTGAAGTTGGCCTGATCTAGTCCACTCCCACAGAGATTGTGCCTAGGACAAGAGGGGAAACCTCTGATCTGTGGGCCAAATCCAGCACTCCTGGGTCCCAATGGCCATCTGAGGAGTGCTCCTCAGATGGCCATTCCTCTTTGCCCTGACTGCCAGTCATTGGGTGGTTTTCCGGCTCTGGCACATTTCCCTCCCATTCTAAAAGGCTGAAATGCCTAGGGATGGCGGAGAATTTCTCCCCGAAACTTCGGGGGGCCAAGCGCCAACGTGTTCGGCCCCCCAAACAAGTTCCGGGGAGAAATTATCCGCACCCCCCCACACCCCGCACCCCCCCCGGGACGGGACTTACCTTTGGCGAATGTCCCTCCCGGCGGTGGGTCCGGCCGGCGGTTCGTCGGGTCTTCATCAGGGGCGGGGGCGGCAGCCGATCTTTCAACTAGCTACCGCTGCCGCCATTGCAATAAAAGAAAAAAAAAACGCCCCCGTGATAGGCTACGTGACGATTAACGTAGCCTATCACAGCTAGATCTGCAAAGTCAGCCGTGATAGGCTACGTAAATCGTCACTTAGCCTATCACGGGTGACTTTAAAAAAAAAAAGCGTGTACGGATAATGGCGGCCCCCATAGGGAGCCGCCATTCGCGTTCCTTATTTGGTCGCTGTAGTCTACGTAAATCTTTACGTAAACTACGGCGAAAATAAGGGCAATGCAAATAGTGTTGCCCTTATTTTCGCCGTAGTCTACGTAAACATTTACGTAGACTACAGCGACCAAATAAGGAACGCGACTGGCGGCTCCCTATGGGGGCCGCCATTTGCGTACGCGCTTTTTTTTTTTTAAGTCACCCGTGATAGGCTACGTGGTGATTTACGTAGCCTATCACGGCTGACTTTGCAGATCTAGCCGTGATAGGCTACGTTAATCGTCACGTAGCCTATAGGGATGGCGGAGAATGTCTCCCCGAAACTTCGGGGGGCCGAGCGCCAACGTGTTTGGCCCCCCGAACAAGTTTCGGGGAGAAATCCTCCACCCCCCCGCTCCCCGCCCCCCCCGGGACGGGACTTACCTTTGCTGAATGTCCCTCCTGGCGGCGGGTCCGGCCGGCGGTTCAGCGGCTGTTCGTGCGGGGCGGGAGAGGCAGCCAGTCTTTCGACTAGCTGCTGCCGCCGCCATTCCAAGAAAAGAAAAGAAAAGAAAAAACAAACGCCCCCGTGATAGGCTACGTGATGATTAACGTAGCCTATCATGGCTGACTTTGCAGATCTAGCCGTGATAGGTTACGTTAATCGTCACGTAGCCTATCACAGGGGCGTTTGTTTCTTTATTTTTAAACTTTCGAGTTCGCGGCCGGGCGAGGCGGGAAGCCTCCTCCCCGGCCTGAATTTCGGCCAGGGCGAGGCGGGAAGCCTCCTCCCCGGCCTGAATTTCGGCCGGGGTGAGGCGGGAAGCCTCCCCCCCCGGCCTGAACTTCGCGGGGGAGCAGCAAAGCGCCTCCCCCCCACCACGAACAAGCTTCGGCGAAAGGTAAGGGACTTTCCTCCACCCCTAGTAGCCTATCACGGGGGCGTTTTTTTTTTTTAACTGTTTAGTTCGCGGCCGGGCGAGGCGAGGCGCCTCCCCCCCGGCCTGAATTTCGGCCGGGCGAGGCGGGAAGTCTCCCCCCCCGGACTGAACTTCGCAGGGGGAGCAACGAAGCGCCTCCCCCCCACCGCGGGAAATCTTCGAGGACAGGTAAGTGACTTTCGTCCACCCCTAGAAATGCCTCTCCTGGGGCTTAGTTCCTGGTGGTAAGCGCTCTAAGCTAAAAAAATGCTTGCCTTTGGGTCTCCACCCCTTTTGCCTTGGTGCCACTCACGACTGGAATGCGGCTCTCAAGCAGAGAGCTTCTCTGGAATTGAATTCAGGCTGAAAGAGGTTCCCCACCCCTTGCCTGGGGTAACTTGATGTTTATTTTAAACAATGTTAACAATCTGTTTGTTTTTATAGTTGAACAGGAACCCCAGTTTGAAAAGCACATGCTACAGCTCTGCAATTGGGTATGTGCATTGCCTGTTGAACTTTGATTATTGAATTCAGGCTCCATATCGGTCTGTGCAACTGATCTGTTTACATTTATTTGCAGCTTCGTGGCAGAGCGCCCACCTGGAGATGCTGGGATTGAACCTGGGACCTTCTGCACGCAAAGCGGGTGCTCTGCCACTGAGCCACAGGCCGGCACAGAATGCCTTCTACTCTGAGGGTTGTGGGGAAGGATGGGGGAGAATGGGGGAAGGAGCCTGTGGGAAGGAGGGCCACCTGCACCAGGCGGACCCTGAGCCTGTTTCTGCCACTGCCAAACAGGCACTTGCGGCAGGGCTGCCAGAGGCAGCGCCTTGGCGTCACACTTGGAGATGCATGGGGGAGCATATGAAGACAACCCGCCGCCTCTCCAGTAGGGATGTACCATTTTGCGGATCTGCTTCGCAGTGGGGGGGAGGTGCTCCATCCCTCCCCATGGAGTCCTGCCCGGCCAGCTCCGCTCCGTGGGTATTCTGCGGAGCTGCCGGCCGGCTCCGCCAGGAGCCGGACATCCGGCCGCTGGGTAGCAGGGATGCAAATGGCGGCTGCTGTAGCTGCTGCCGTTTGCGTCCCTGTATTCAACCGTGATAGGCTACATAAAGACTTATGTAGCCTATCACGTCTGGGTTAAACAAACAAACAAACCGCGTACGCAAATGGCAGCGGCTATGGCAGCCGCCATTTGCGTTCCTTATTTTTCGCCGTCTTAGTCTACATAAATATTTACTACGTAGGCTAAAACAGTGAATCAAAAAGGAAAGCAAATAGCGCCCACTACGCTATTTGCGTTCCCCTTTATTTTCGCTGTAATAGTCTATGTAAATATTTACGTAGACTAAGACGGCGAAAAATAAGGAATGCAAATGGCGGCAGCCGTAGGCGCCGCCATTTGCGTATGCGTGTTGTTGGTTTTTTAAACCCAGACGTGATAGGCTACGTAAGTCTTTACGTAGCCTATCACGTCTATGTAAAAAAAAAAAAAAAAAAGACGAGACTGCAAATGGCGGCGGCGGCAGCCGGTCGGATGACCAGCCGCCGCTGCTGCCGCCGCCGCCGCAGCCACCGCTGGAGCTGCCGCTGTCCGGAACATCTGCCCCAGGTAAGTCTCGTACCGGGGGGGATCCACGGGGAGGTGGGGGGGGTGGCAGGCCATTCCGCCATGGATTTCGGGGGGCCGAATGCCAGTGCATTCGGCCTCACTGAAATCTGTGGCGGAATTCTCTGCCATCCCTACTCTCCAGAGACACCAGCAGCCAGAGAAACCAGCAGCAAATAGCAGCAGCAGAAGGCAGCAGCTTTAAAGACCAGGAAGAAAGGGGCAAGCACAGATTTTACCTGCTCCTTCTTAGCTGCTGCTCTCTTTTATATTCCTTTATACTGTTTTGTATTTTATATCTTAACATTTTAATATGTGCCTGGGAAGACCATTGAGCAACTCAGGGGGTCGGGGAGGTGCCACCATAACTGTGGTCATGGGTAGGGGGAGGTATGGCGCTGGGGGATTAACAGGCCAGCTGAGGAGTAGAGAGGCGAGACACCTTACATCTGTCCCCTCTTCTGGTTCTTCCCCCAACCTGATGGTTCCTGGCAGCCTTATCAGTCTGGTGCTGCTGCTGCTGAAGGAATTAACTGGCAAGCTCAGCAACAGCAAAAGGCCTGGAAGACCACGGAAGACAACTAAAGTGGATGACTACAGAATGCTGCTCATGGTGAAGAGGAACCCTTTCACAACAGGAACGCTCTTCCGGAGGTAGGCATGTTATTGTCAACATCTACAGTCAAGAGACAGCTTTATGAATGTAAATACAGAGGCTTCACAACAAGGTGCAAACCACTGGTAACGTTCCAGAACAGACAGGCCAGATTAGCCTTTGCCAGCAAACACCTAAAAAAGCCTGCCCAGTTCTGGAATAAGAATCTTTGGACTGATGAAGCCAAGATTAACTTGTACCAGGATAATGGGAAGAGAAAAGTATGGAGAAGGAAAGGAACAGCTTATGATCCAAAGCATACCACATCATCTGTCAAACATGGTGGCACTGTTAACACATAACAGTGTTATGGCACGGGCATGTATGGCTGCCAATGGAGCTGGGGTCACTGGTGTTTATTGATGACCTGACTGCTGATAAAAGCAGCAGGATGAATTCTGAAGTGTATAGGGCTATGCTTTCTACTCAGATTCAGCCGAATGCTGCCCAACTGATAGGACGCCACTTCATATTGCAGATGGATAATGACCCCAAACATACAGCAAAAGCTACCCAAGAGTTTCTCAAGGCAAAGATGTGGGATATTTTTCAATGGCCAAGTCAGTCATCTGATCTCAACCCAATAGAGCATGCTTTTCACTTACTGAGGACAAGACTGAAGGCAGAAAGACCCACAAACAAGCAGCAGCTGAAGGCAGCTGCAGTAAAGGCCTGGCAAAGCATCTCGAGGGAGAAAACTCAGCATTTGGTCATGTCCATGGGTTCCAGACTTCAGGTTCCATCCTGCAAAGGATTTTCATCCAGGTAGTAAAGGCGATCCTTATGTCTGAAATGATGTTGGTTTGTTCCATTACTTATGAGCCACCAAAGATGGGTGTGTGTGTATGCCACTGGCTGTACTGCCTGAATGGTTAGTGCCCCACTTTTGTGGGCCCTTTCATTACAGCTGAAAGTCCTGACTTCGCTCTCATCTGGGTGTGTTTCCTTTCAACTTCAATGTGGTGGTGTACAGAAGCCAACTGCCAAAACAGTTATCCTTTTTCCAATATTTCTGACCCTGACTGTATAAAAGGACACACACTTGATCTGGTTTTCTCGACTGGGCAGGAGGATGGTGATCTGAAAGTGGAGTAATTAACATCTGTCCCCTTGTCATGGTCAGATCACTTCCTGTTGAGGTTTAGACTCTTGGCAGCCTTCCCCCTCTGCAAGGGTGGGGGACCTATTAAAATGGCCCACCCCTGGAGGCTAATGGATTCCAATGGATTCCAGAGGGCTCTGGGGGATTTTCCTGCTGGTATGGTTGGTGCTCCTGTTGGAGCCCTGGTAGGGATTTCAGAGGATTCCGCCACAGACTCCAGTGAGTCTGTGAGTCTTCTTTAGAATCGGGCCCTCCGGAATCCGTGGCAGAACGGCCTCCTCCCCCCCCCCGCGGAATCCCCCCGGGACGGAGCTTACCTGGGGCTGCTCCGGCGGCGGCGGCTCTGGCTGGTCTCCTGGTCGACTGCTTCCTGGCTGCTGTGGCCACAAATGGCGGCCATCGTAGCAGCTGCCATTTGCGTCCTTGCAGGCAGCCGTGATAGGCTATGTAAGTATTTACATAGCCTATCACGGCAAAGAACAGGGATGCAAATGGCAGCTGCTACGCCATTTGTGCCCCTGCTCTTTGCCATGATAGGCTACGTAAGTATTTACGTGGCCTATCACGGTAAAGGCAGCCACGCAAATGGCTTGGCTTTACTGAGCTAGGCAAATTTGTGTGGCTGCCTTTACCGTGATAGGCTACGTAAATACTTACATAGCCTATCACGGCTGCCTGCAAGGACACAAATGGTGGCTGCTACGACAGCCGCCATTTGCGGCTGCAGCAGCCTGGCTGTGGCCAAAACTCAGGATGTGGCCAGCCCTGGCTGGCAGCTCTGTGGAGCCGCCGCGGAGTGGAGCCGGCCGGGGAGGATTCCGGGGGGAGGGACAGAGCACCTCCCCGCCACCGTGGATGCCCCAGCATGGAGCCAGGTAAGTGTTTTGTACATCCTTAAGCCCCAGTTGCTCTGTGGAATGCAGAGATGACTCGGGTGGTTGACATGATCGCGCCTAAGCGCCCTCTCCCTCTGAGCAGAGCCCAGCCAGCTCCTTCGTAGATCTGAGCTGAGGGCAATGAAGGAAGTGGGGAGATGGCTAGAACGCAGGTGGAGGAAAACTCGTGCTGAGTCTGACCAAACACAGGTAAGAGCTCACTATCGAGCCTAGTCTGTGGCGGTGAGGGTGGACAAGAGACAGTTCTTTTCCACCAGCATTGCATCTTCTCAGTGTCGTCCAGCAGAGCTTTTCCGAGTGGTTACCTTCTGGGCCAGGGAGAGAGACTGTGGAAACCTTGGTTGCTTGCTGTGATGAGTTTGCACAGCACTTTGAAGATAAAGTTCCTCAGATTTGTCATAAATTGGAGACTATGATTAATTCAGTTCCATTGGTAGAGGCGTTCAGAGCGCCATCTGGTCCAATTTTAATGGATGAGTTTCAGTTATTGAGGCCTGAGGATGTGGACAAGGTGCTTGGCTAAGTCCGATCGACCACTTGTGTACTTGTCCCTTGCCCTTCATGGCTTATTAAATCAAACAAGGAGGGGATGTCCGGCTGGGTCCAGGAGGTTGTAAATTCCTCCTTGAGAGAGGGAGTGGTGCCTGCTGCTTTAAAAGAGGCAGTAATTAGACCACTCCTGAAAAAGCCTAACCTGGACCCAGAGGATGTTAACAATTATAGGCCAGTGTCCAACATCCCCTTCCTGGGCAAGGTGCTTGGGCGGGTGGTTGCAGGACAGCTCCAGGCACTCTTGAATGAAACGGATTATCTAGATCCATTTCAATCGGGCTTCAGGCCTGGTTTTGGAATGAAAACTGCCTTGGTCACCCTGTGGGATGACCTCTGCCAGGAGAGGGACAGGGGGAGTGCGACCCTGTTGATTCTCCTGGACCTCTCAGTGGCTTTCAATACCATCGACCATGGTATCCTTCTGGATAGGTTGTCTGGGTTGGGAGTTGGAGGCACTGCACTACAGTGGTTCTGCTCCTACTTGGATGGCCGATTCCAGAAGGTGGTGCTGGGGGATTATTGCTCTGTGCCATGGCAATTGTGCCATAGGGTTCCACAGGGCTCTATTTTATCCCTCATGCTGTTTAACATCTACATGAAACCGTTGGGGGAGATTATCCAGAAGTGTGGGCTGAGGTGCCATCAATATGCGGATGACACCCAGCTCTACCTCTCTTTCTCATCAAACCCAGGTGAGGCAGTGGCTGTTCTGAATCAGTGCCTGGGCATGGTAATGGACTGAATGAAGGCCAATAAACTGAAACTCAATCCACACGAGACAGAGGTACTGTTATTGGGTGGTTCATCTGCCCGGCTAGGTGATATTCAACTTGTTCTGGAGGGGGTTTGTTGTTCAGTTATTAAGTCATGTCCGACTCTTTGTGACCCCATGGACCATAGCATGCCAGGCCTTCCTGTCCTCCGCTCTCTCCCGGAGTATGCTCAAGTTCATCTTCATTGCATCGGTGATGCTATCTAGCCATCTCATCCTCTGCCGTCCCCTTCTCCTTTTGCCTTCAATCTTTCTGGACGGGGTTGCACTCCCCCTAAAGGATCACGTTCATAGTTTGGGGGTGCTCTTGGATCCAGAACTGTCACTTGAGTAGGGATGGCAGAGAATTTCTCCCCGAATCTTTGGGGGGCTGAGTGCCAACACATTCGGCCCCCCGAAATCGGCTGTAAAATTCTCCGCCACCCCCCCCGCCCCCCGCCACCCCCGGGATGGGAGTTACCGTAGCCAAATGTCCCTACCGGCAGCGGGACCCGGCGGCGGTTCAGCGGGCTTTCGGCGGGGGTGGGGGCGGGGGCGGCAGCCGGTCTTTTGACCGGCTGCCACCGCCGCCTTTACAGCTGAAGTAAAAAACAACAACAACCCCATGATAGGCTACGTAACGATTAACGTAGCCTATCACGGCTAGATCTCCAAAGTCAGCCGTGATAGGCTACGTTAATTGTTACGTAGCCTATCACGGGTGACTTTGAAAAAAAAAAAAAGTGCGTACGCAAATGGCGGCCCCCATTTGCGTTCCTTATTTGGTCCCGGTAGTCTATGTAAATATTTACGTAGACTACGGTGTAGTCTACGTAAATCTTTACGTAGACTACCGGGACCAAATAAGGAACACAAATGGCGGCGCCCATAGGCTGCCGCCATTTGCGTACGCGCTATTTTTTTTTCAAAGTCACCCGTGATAGGTTACGTAACGATTTATGTAGCCTATCACGGCTGACTTTGGAAATCTAGCCGTGATAGGCTACGTTAATCGTTACGTAGCCTATCACTTTTTTTTTTTTTTACACTTTCGTGGCCAGGGAGACGGGGCGCTTCTCCCCGGCCTGAATTTTGGCCGGGCGAGGCGGGAAGCCTCCCCCCCGGCCTGAATTTCGGCCGGGCGAGGCGGGACGGCTCCCCCCCCCTGAACTTCGGGGGGAGAAGCGAAGCGCCTTCCCCCCACCGCGAAGCACCCCTGCGAAAAGGTAAGTGACTTTCGTACATCCCTACACTTGAGGCAAGGGTGAACTCAGTGGCATGGAGCACTTTTTATCAGCTTAGGCTAGTATACCAACTACGCCCTTATCTGGACAGAGATAGCCTAGCTACAGTTATCCATGCTCTGACAACTTCTTGTCTGGATTACTGCAATGCGTTATACCTGGGGCTTCCTATGAAAATGGTCCGGAAACTTCAGCTGGTCCAAAATAGGGCAACAAGATTGTTAACAGGGACTGGCCAGCGAGCTTGTATTATGCTAGTCCTTTTCCAGCTGCATTGGCTGCCGGTCCATTTCTGGGCCCGATTCAAAGTGCTGGTGTTAACATTCAAAGCCCTTAATGGCTTGGGGCCAGGTCATCTGAAGGATCGCCTCCTCTCATATGTGCCCGCCCGGACCTTAAGATCATCCTCAGTGGCCCTTCTCTGTAAGCCCCTGCCAAAGGAAGTGAGGCGGGTGACTACTAGGAGGAGGGCTTTTTCTGCTGTGGCACCCCAGCTGTGGAATGAGTAGGGATGTTGGAGAATTCTGCCACGGACTCCAGTGAGGCTGGCCCCCTGGAGTCCATGGCAGAATGGACTACCCCCCCGAAATCCCCCCCCCGGAATTGACCTACTTGGCAGCGGTGGCGTCTCCAGCGGCTCTGGGTCATCTTCTGGCTGCTGCCGGGCTGCGGCCGCAAATGGCAGCCTCTACGCTGGCCGCCATTTGCGTCCCTGCCAAGCCGTGATAGGCTTCATAAGTATCTATGTAGCCTATCATGGCAAAAGGCAAGGACGCAAATGGCGGCTGCTACATCATTTGCGTCCCTGTCTTTTTCCGTGATAGGCTACGTAGATACTTACATTGCCTATCATGGCTTGGCAGGGATACAAATGGCGGCTGGCGTAGCGGCCGCCATTTGTGGCCGCAGCCCGGCAGTGGCTGGAAGTCTGGCTGTGGCCAGGGAGAATTCCGGGGGGGAGGGACGGATCGCCTCTCCCACCCACAGACTGCCGGCCGGAACGGGGTAAGTGTTTTGCACACCCCTAGGAATGAGCTCCCTAGTGAGGTTCGCCTGGCACCTACATTGTATTCCTTCCAGGTGAAGGAATACAGGTGAAGACCTTTTTATTTTCCCAGGCATTTTAGCATTTTAACTTTCTAGACTTTTAGCTTTGCTGTTTTAAATCTGTATTTTAAATAGGGATGGCGGAGAATTTCTCCCCGAAACTTCGGGGGGCCGAGCGCCAACGTGTTCGGCCCCCCAAAGAAGTTTCGGGGAGAAATTCTCCGCACCCCCCCTGGGACGGGACTTACCTTTGCCGAATGTCCCTCCCGGCGGCGGGTCCGGCCAGCGGTTCGGCGGGTCTTCGTCAGGGGCGGGGGCGGCAGCCGATCTTTCGACCGGCTGCCGCCACCACCATTGCAATAAAAGAAAAAAAAACAAAAACGCCCCCGTGATAGGCTACGTGACGATTAACTTAGCCTATCACGGCTAGATTTGCAAAGTCAGCCGTGATAGGCTACGTAAATCACCACATAGCCTATCACGGGTGACTTAAAAAAAAAAAAGCGCGTACGGATAATGGCGGCCCCCATAGGGAGCCGCCATTCCCGTTCCTTATTTGGTCACTGCAGTCTACGTAAATGTTTACGTAGGCTACGGCGAAAATAAGGGCAACGCTATTTGCGTTGCCCTTATTTTCGCCGTAGTCTATGTAAACATTTACGTAGACTACAGCGACCAAATAAGGAACGGGAATGGCGGCTCCCTATGGGGGCCGCCATTTGCGTACGCGCTTTTTTTTTTTTTTTTAAGTCACCCGTGATAGGCTATGTGGTGATTTACGTAGCCTATCACGGCTGACTTTGCAGATCTAGCCGTGATAGGCTACGTTAATCGTCATGTAGCCTATCACGGGGGCATTTTTGTTTTTAACTGTTTAGTTCGCGGCCGGGCGAGGCAAGGCGCCTCCTCCCCGGCCTGAATTTCAGCCGGGCGAGGCGGGAAGCCTCCCCCCCCAGACTGAACTTCGCGGGGGGAGCAACAAAGTGCCTCCCCCCCACCGCGGGAAATCTTCGAGGACAGGTAAGTGACTTTCGTCCACCCCTAATTTTAAATCTCTGCATTGCTGCTAGATTTTATTCTGGTTGTATTGTCATACTGTGGTTTTAATGTTTTATATATATATTATATTGTTTTATTGTGTGCTCTTTGGTTTTAATTTTTGTGAACCGCCCAGAGAGCTTCGGCTATTGGGTGGTATAGAAATTAAATAAATAAAATAAAATAAATTTTTTTTGGTTTGTATTTCACTAACTACTCACCGAAAGCGTACTCCCCAAATCCATATGTGAATCAAAATGCAGTTATTTTTCAGTATTTGCAGTCCTCAGAATTTTGCAATGCAGTTCTGCAAACAAAAAAATGTACACAAAAGTGCATATATTAAGGGAAAGTGTGGACAAACATGTGACTATTCGTGGGAGGGGGGACTACAAAATGGCATTATATTAAAGAAAACTGCAAAAAATGGGAATATTGAACAAAACTGTGTACAAAAATGCATATATTCAGAAAAACGTGCACAAAAGTACATACGGCTTTTCATGCAGACTTTTAAAGTTGCAAGCTGATGCAGAAATGGGTTGGAACAAACTTAAGATGGGAAAAGTGAGAAACTAAGAGAAACCCAAATGGACAGATTGTCGGCCCCTAGAAATGGAGGAGGGTCTTGAGTTTGGGCTGCATTAAGGGGTGAATGTATAGTTTGTTCGGTGTGCCTGAATACAATGCAAGGTACAGCCATCAGTGCCCCTGACCTGGCCCTGCCTGCTAGAACTGCTCATTATTAATAAATCCCTCCTCTGGCCTTATTGCCTGACTTGCTCAGCTATTAAGGAAGCAATGAGGAGCGTCTGGTGACCTCCAAACCATTGATACTCTTCAACCTCTGCTCAGGCTCTGCCCACCCACCAATGCCCCTCCCATTGCTCACCCTGATCTCTGCCCAATCAGGCTCCTCCTCCTGTCCTGTCTGCTCTATCTGCCACTCCAAAAATACACATAGAGCAAAAATGACAGCCACACCCTTAGCACCCATAGCAATACCACCAGCGCTCGCCACAACTGTGAGGCCAACAGTGCCCCCCATGCCACTCAAATATGGAGGGAAATGATGTACTAAGTGTACCAGTGATGGGACACCCCCCCCCGAACAGCTTCCTTTCCCAAATCACGTGCAACATGCACAATGATGCAATATTGCCCACCCAGTCCATGAGATCCTGTGACCCAGGTTGCATTGACCCAGCAGCTGTGGATCCCTGTGTCATCCTTGCAGGAAGGGGTTCAATTATACCACTTGCTCACAAGGACCATTTTGGATCATAACACACAAGGGGAACAAAGGATCGGCCATGTAACAGAGCACCCCAATAGCTCCCTTTGGGAGGAGACACAGCCTTCCTCAGTACCTGGGTTCAACCCACACTGAGGGAAGGAAAATGTTTTTTCTTTTTGTCAAGCAGGGAATGGGAAAGACCAGGACGTGCAACAAGGCAGGGAAGCCACAACCACATACCTGTGACAGCAGCCTCCAGCAGCTCACCCCCAAATGGTATGAGGTTGGGGAACTGGAGGCGTTTGTTCAAGCCCCATCATGGGAATGAGAGAAATATGGCCCCGCTGACTTTTTGCATGCAAAACCAGGAACTGCCATTCCAGAGGCAAAAGAAACTAAGAGAGGCAGCTTCCAGGATTTGAACCCACACTGTAAATGCCACAGAGAGCAGCTCCTACCCATTCAGCCACAGCAACAAGCAGAAAACAGTGACATCATGAGGCATTTGTCTCTGTCCCAGTCATACAGAGCAGGAATGCAAGCCTGATGGAACAGCTCAGGCTTTATGTGCAGGGTATCAGTGTGGTGCAGTGGTTACAGTGTTGAAACTAAAAAAAAAAGGATATTGTAGACTTGGAAAAAGTGCAGAAAAGGGCCACTGAAACGATCAAGGGACTGGAGCAAATCCCCTATGGGGAAAAGTTACAACACCTGGGATTGTTTAGCTTAGAAAAAAAATGTAAGGGGAGACATGACAGAGGTGTACAAAATTAAGCATGGTATGGAGAAAGTAGAAAGGGAGACATTTTTCTCCCCTTCTCATAATATTAGAACCCGGGGTCATCCCATGAAACTGACTGGTGGGAGATTCAGGACAGATAAAAGGAAGGACTTCTTCACACAGCGCAGAGTTAAACTATGGGATACGCTACCTCAAGATGTACTGATGGCCACCAATTTGGATCTCTTTAAAAGGGGACTGGACATAGGGATGTCAGAGAATTCCATGACGGATCTCAGTGAGGCCGAATGCCAGTGCATTCGGCCCCCCGAAGTCCGTTGCGGAATGAAGCCCCCACCCACGAAAGGCGTGCGGGACGAAGTCCCCGCCGCCCCCACCCCATGAAAGGTGCGCGAAACGGAGCACTTACCTGCTCCCGTCTGCGCTGCTTTGTGAATGGCGGCCATCCTGCGGCTGCCATTCGCTTCCTCCTCTCAATAGCCATGATAGGCTACGTAAATACTTACGTAGCCTATCACGGCTAATGCAGGGACGTCATTTGCGTCCCTGAGGAGGCCGTGATAGGCTACGTAAATACTTACGTAGCCTATCACGGCTAATGCAGGGACGTCATTTGCGTCCCTGAGGAGGCCGTGATAGGCTACGTAAATACTTACGTAGCCTATCACGGCTAATGCAGGGACGTCATTTGCGTCCCTGAGGAGGCCGTGATAGGCTACGTAAATACTTACGTAGCCTATCACGGCTAATGCAGGGACGTCATTTTGCGTCCCTCAGGAGGCCGTGATAGGCTACGTAAATACTTACGTAGCCAAATTCATGGAGGAGAAGGCTATCAATGGCTGCTAGTCCTGATGTCTATATTGTATCTCCAGTATTGGAGGCAGTATGCCTGTGTACAGCAGTTGCTGGGGTACATGGGCAGGAGGGTGCTGTTGCACTCATGTCCTGCTTGTGGGTTTCCCATGGGCTGCTGGTTGGCCACTGTGAATAGAATGCTGGACTAGATGGACCCTTGGTTTGATCTAGCATGGTTCTTCTTATGTTTTTATTGACTGGGACTTGGGAGACCTGGGTTCTAGTCCCCACTTAGCCGCAAAGATCAATGGGTGACTTTGGGCCTGTCACTGACTCTCCCCCTAACCTACCTCAGATGGATGTTGTGTGAGGATGAAATGGAATATGCCACTTCGGGCTCCTTGGAGGAAAGCGTTTCTCAAGCATAGGATTGCACCCTAGGTTTGCTTGGGATTTTATATGTACACAGCCATGAGTTCTTAATGATATAGATACAAATGTTTTAAATAAATAAATAAAATAATAAATAACGATCGCATGTAATTATAAAAAAGAGAAACTCTTGGAAAAAGGGTGTTGACTGAAAGCAGGCATATCAGTTAAAATATAAGCCAGCACCCAACTTAAAAGAAATACGTGTCCATTGTTGTCTTCCCACCAAATGGAACATCCTTGAAATGTTAGCCAACATTTGTAATAGCTTTCAAAAGGGTTGATACAAGCACAATGAACCATGCATCTCAACTTTCATAAAGCACTTTGATAACCACTTGATTATCAAACATTGCTGCAACTGTTGCTTTTCCTAGTGTTAACTAAATGCCAAAGAGAGCCACATAAATCAAACGCAAACTCAGAGAAGTAAATATAAACCAAATAGGTGCAAAGCTGATTTATTCTTTCAGAAGGCTTTTGAAGGCTAGTGATATCTGGAGGTTTATGTTTTCTGCTGCTGTGTGTTTTTTCTTGTTCGTGTGTATTTTTCAATATTTTTTGATGTATTTTTCTTTTGTTCTTTTGATAATCACCTTGGATATCCTTTGGGATAGAAAGGGAGGATCTAAATATTTTGATAAATAAACAAGTCTGTAACAAAAATTATAGTACAAATCCCAGGATCTTATTAGGAGGGGAAAGCAAAAGGTTCAGTGAGTATATGTATATATAATCTCTAATCCTCTTTTCTTTTGAGAGATCATTTGCTCCAAGTTTGTCAAAAGCGCCAGGAAGGATCTGATTTTGTGTATGTGTGCACAACACGATGTTGACTTTACACCTATTTTGTTTCTTCCATCTCTGGTATCTTGTACCTATTTTGTAACTACAGTTAGCACCTTCGGGGTATCTGGGTAGACAGATAAGGAGAGATCTTGCATTGAGAAAATTCAAAAGCAAAAGAACTGAAACTGGGTACTACCAAATGGGTTTTGGCTGGACAGGTTAAATGCTGCTAATTTACACAATACATTCAGCACTGTTCCGAAATCCGTATACAGCCCAGTGTTATGCAGTTAGATGCACCTATGGCCACAGTCTTATGCACACTTACCTGTAGTCCCCATCATCACACACAGTGAGATGTATTTCTGAGCAGCCATGCATAGGATTAAATTCTAAACCAATTTAAACCCTAACTCTGCCTTGGATCAGACTGTTACAAAATACTGCAGTTGCAAAACAGCATGTTCACATTGTCTAGCACTAGCATAATTTATTCCTTTTTACCCGCCTTTATGAAAAGTGTGTACAGTGTGATCCTATCCTCCAAATTAGCTGGCTTTTGAGAATAAAACTAGTCATTTATAGCACATTTGGATATTTTCCTCTTGGGAGTGCATGTATGTGAATTTCTATAGAAGAATCAGATAAAGCCATTGGACTGAACTGAAAAGGCAATTTACAAAAAAATGTGGGGGAAATTTGAATTCTGTCTTAAGCTCAAATTTGAAGTTGCCTTTAAATAAACTGCACTCCCCCCCCCCTTTGAAGTGCTTATCTTCCTTTTCCCTCCTCCTCCTCACTGCCTGGTAGGCCAGGGACACTTTGTAAGTAGCCTATTGTCAAAATAATTCATTTCCCCTGGGGAAATCTGAGTTCAGAAGCAGCGGCTTTCTCTGGTTCAACAGGGGTCAGCCACATCAAAGGGAGAAATAGATGTGTTCAGTCTCAAGGATGGGACTGGCGGGGAAGCCCCACTCTTGAAGTCGCCTGTTTTCTCTTTCAATCCAGAGCAGAAAATCTACTTGAAGATGGGAAGCTGGTAGAAGAAAAGCAGGGGAAAATATAAAGGGGTGTGTGAGGGTGTGCAGGTTTCAAAAATCAGGCCAATAATGTAGGGTTTGAGATTCATACTGCACCATATGTATACATATTGGATTCTGCTCTGGATGCTTGTTTCCAGAATGGGATAGGTCAGCAGAGCTGATCTGCCCTTTTTCTGGAGAGGAATGTTTTGGCTCTGGTCACATTAGGAACTGCTAGCTTTCTGTTGTGCTAGTGGAACGTCCTGGGGCACATGGGCAGTGTTGGATACTACTCATCCACTAACATATGTATTACTATATTTAGGGCAGCATCTATCACCAGAGGAAGATGATTTTCTTTCTACCACCTAAGAGGGACATTGTGTTCCGAGGGTTCTTTTCCCCTCCAAGCATTACGTTAGCTTTCCTCAACCTGGTGCCCTCCTGATGTCTTGGACTACAATTCCCAGTATTCCTGACCATTGGACATGCTGGCTGGGGCTGATAGGAGTTGAAGTACACAACATCTGGAGGGCACCAGGTTGGGGAAGGCAGCACTAGGTAGTACAACACAATTTGGCTTCAACTGAATGTTTTACCACACCTAAAATTAATATCCGGTTTTGCTAATATAAAGTCGGTAACAATTTGTCTTCTGCTTTCTGCCTATCCAGGAAACTGTGTGTTCTCTGTACAGGAACCTCTGTAGGCAGAGCAAAAAGCAGATAGGGATGGCGGAGAATTTCTCCACGAATCTTCGGGAGGCCGAGCGCTGAGGCATTCGGCCCCCCGAAAGTGTTGGGGAAATTCTCCGCTGGCCCCCCACCCCCCCTGGGATGGGACTTACCGTGGCCAAATGTCCCTCTCGGTGGCGGGTCCCGGCGGCGTTTCAGCGGCGTTTCGTCAGGGGCAGGGGCAGCGGCCGGTCTCCTGACCGGCTGCCGCTGCCGCCATTACAAAATAAAAAAGTGAAAAAAAAACCAAAAAACACACACCCGTGATAGGCTACGTGACGATTTATGTAGCCTATCACGGCTAGATTTCCAAAGTCAGCCATGATAGGCTACGTTAATCGTCACGTAGCCTATCACGGGTGACTTTTTGGGGAAAAAAAAGTGCGTACGCAAATGGCGGCGGCCCATGGGCGCCGCCATTTGCGTTCCTTATTTTGGCACATCTAGTCTACGTAAAGATTTACGTAGACTACGGTGAAAATAAGGGAACGCTATTTGCGTTGCTCTTATTTTCGCCGTAGTCTACGTAAATCTTTACGTAGACTAGACATGCCAAAATAAGGAATGAAAATGGCGGCACCCATGGGCCGCCGCCATTTGCGTACGGGCTTTTTTTCCCCCCCAAAGTCACCCGTGATAGGCTACGTGACGATTAACGTAGCCTATCATGGCTGACTTTGGAAATCTAGCCGTGATAGGATACGTTAATCGTTACATAGCCTGTCACGGTTCCCCCCCCCATTTTTTCTTTCGCGGCCGGGGAGACGGGGCGCTTCTCCCTGGCCTGAATTTCGGCCGGGCGAGTCGGGGCACCTCCCCCCCTCGCCTGAACTTCGGGGGGAGAAGCGAAGCGCCTCCCCCCCACCGCGAATCACTCCTGCGAAAAGGTAAGTGACTTCCGTACATCCCTAAAAGCAGATCTGAGTTACAGTTGGCCTTTTATGTTTTCAGTAGGGCTGACAGAGAATTCCACCACAGATCTCAGTGCCCCCGAAATCCATGACAGAACAAAGCCCGCTGCCCCACCACCCCGCGAAAGGCGCGCAAAATGGAGCACTTACCTGGTGCCGTTTGCGCTGCTTTGCAAATGGCAGCTGCATCTGCGGATGCCATTCACTTCCCCATTTTTGCCGTGATAGGCTACGTAAATACTTACGTAGCCTATCACAGCTAATGCAGGGACGCAGAGGAACTAGAGATCAAATCACCAACATTCGCTGGATCATGGAGAAAGCAAGAGAATTCCAGAAAAACATCTATTTCTGCTTCATTGACTACGCTAAAGCCTTTGATTGTGTGGATCACAACAAACTGTGGCAAATTCTGAAAGAGATGGGAGTACCAGAGCACCTTACCTGTCTCCTGAGAAACCTGTACGAGGGTCAAGAAGCAACAGTAAGAACCAGACATGGAATAAACGATTGGTTCAAAATTGGGAAAGGAGTACGACAAGGCTGTATATTGTCGCCCTGCTTATTTAACTTATATGCAGAATACATCATGAGAAACGCCGGGTTGGATGATCACAGGTCAGAATTAAGATTGAAGGGAGAATTATCAACAACCTCCGATATGCAGACGATACCACCCTAATGGCAGAAAGCGAAGAGGATCTCAAGAGCCTCTTGTTGAGGGTGAAAGAGGAGAGTGCAAAAGCTGGTTTGAAACTCAACATTCAAAAAACTAAGATCATGGCATCTGGCCCCATCACTTCCTGGCACATAGAAGGGGAAGAAATGGAAGCAGTGACAGATTTTACTTTCTTGGGCTCCAAGATCACCGCAGACGGTGACTGTAGCCATGAAATTAAAAGACATTTGCTCCTTGGGAGGAAAGCTATGGCAAACCTAGACAGCATAGTAAGAACAGAGACATCACCTTGCCGACAAAGGTTCATATAATCAAAGCTATACTGCTCATCCAGTAGCATATGTATTACTATATTTAGCTGTTTAGGGCAGCATAGGGATGGCGGAGAATTTCTCCCCGAAACTTCGGGGGGCCGAGCGCCAATGTGTTTGGCCCCCCGAACAAGTTTCGGGGAGAAATCCTCCGTACCCCCCCGCCCCCCGCACCCCCCCCGGGACGGGACTTACCTTCGCCGAATGTCCCTCCCGGCAGCGGGTCCGGCCGGCGGTTCGGCGGGTGTTTGTGCGCGGTGGGAGCGGCAGCCGGTCTTTCGACTGGCTGCCGCCGCCGCCATTCCAAGAAAAGAAAAATAAACAAAAACGCCCCCGTGATAGGCTACGTGACGATTAACGTAGCCTATCACGGCTAGATTTGCAAAGTCAGCCGTGATAGGCTACGTAAATCGTCACGTAGCCTATCACGGGTGACTTAAAAAAAAAAAGCGCGTACGGATAATGGCGGCCCCCATAGGGAGCCGCCATTCCCGTTCCTTATTTGGTCGCTGTAGTCTACGTAAAGATTTACGTAGACTACAGTGACCAAATAAGGAACGCGAATGGCGGCTCCCTATGGGGGCTGCCATTAGCGTACGCACTTTTTTTTTTTTTAAAGTCATCCGTGATAGGCTATGTGACGATTAACGTAGCCTATCATGGCTGACTTTGCAGATCTAACCATGATAGGCTACGTTAATCGTCACGTAGCCTATCACGGGGGCGTTTGAAAAAAAAACAAAACAACTTTTGAGTTCGCGGCCGCCGAGGCGGGAAGCCTCCCCCCCCGGCCTGAACTTCGCGGGGGGAGCAGCGAAGCGCCTCCCCCCCACCGCGAACAAGCTTCGACGAAAGGTAAGTGACTTTCGTCCACCCCTAAGCATCTATCACCAGGAAAATCCAGTATGGTTTTCCCAGTAGCAATGTACGGCTGTGAGAGCTGGACTCTAAGGAAGGCAGAGTGCCAAAGAATCGATGCTTTTGAACTGTGGTTCTGGAGAAGACTCATACGGGTCCCCTGGACTGCAAGGAGGTCAGATCAGTCCATCCTAAAGGAAATCCACCCTGACTGCTCATTGGAAGGACAGATACTGAAGCTGAAGCTCAAATATTTTGGCCACCTAATGCGAAGAGAAAACTCCCTGGAAAAGACCCTGATGCTGGGAAAGATTGAATGCAAAAGGAGAAGGGGACAGCAGAGGATGAGATGGCTAGATAGCATCACCGATGCAATGAATATGGACTTGAGCACACTCCGGGAGAGAGCGCAGGACAGGAAGGCCTGGCGTGCTATGGTCCATGGGGTCACAAAGAGTCAGACATGCCTGAATGACTGAACAACAAATCACGGGCTACCATAGGGATGCAAACGGCGTCCCCTACTCAGGACACCATTTGCGTCCGCAGCAGCCCAGCAGCAGCTGGAGCTGCCGCCGCCGCCACCACCGGAGCTGGAGCCGCAGCTGGAGCCGCAGCCAGGTAGGCTCCATTTTGCAGGGCTTTCGTGGGGTGGAGGGGCAGGGGGCTCCATTCTGCCACGGAATCCGAGGGGCCAAATGCACTGGAATTCGGCCCCCCTGGGATCTGTGGCGGAATTCTCTAACATCCCTAGGCTACGTAAATATTTACGTAGCCTATCATAGCAAAAAAACAGGAATGCAAATGGCGGCCGCCGTAGCCGCCACCATTTGCATTCGCAGGCTCCGCACGCCTGCAAATGCACCTGGCCAGCGGCTCCGTGGAGTTGCCACGGAGTGAAGCTGGCTGGGTTAGGATTTTGGGGGGAGGTGCGGAGTGCCTCCCCCCCACCACGAATCACCCCCTTCGAAAAGGTAAGTGACTTTCGCACATCCCTAGTTTTCAGAAATCGGGGTCAGCCATTGCATTTTTGTCTCAGAATGCTAGGTATAATCCAGGGGAGGCTGGTAGCTCTGATGTCAAGGGGCAGCGAATCCGCTCCGAGTTTCGGTCAGAGCCAGTCAGAACTTTAAAGGAGCTATCCAAGGTGCTCTGCAGCTTAGAGTTCTGACTGGTTCTGACTGAAACCCAGAGCTGATTCATGCCCCCCCTTACATCAGAGCCAGCCGCCTACACTGGTATAATCTGATACCTGCAACACTTGCCAGTGATTCATTCATTCATTCATTCATTCATTCATTCCATCATTCTGCAATCTCCATTTTTTGAGACTGGCACTGTGGAACCTCATGGCTGCAACATCCAACCTGATCTTTGAATTAAGCCAACCAGCATCTCAGATTGGAGGACTGAAACTGAGGAGTTGGGCAGCCGGGCCTCTGCACCTCATTTGGTGTACGGCTTGATAGTAGCAGGAATGGGTGGCCCCTGAGTTCAGCCTTACCGCAGCACTGGTACAGACAGAGGGAACCCAGTGCTAGCAACAGATTCTGGTGGACCCTCAAGCTCCATCTGGTCCAATCCTCACAGGTGAGTGAGAAGGAAGCAGCAGCTTCGCCCTCTCATTCAGGGCCGAAGGGAGAGCAGGTGAGGGGGCAGCTGTGGCAGGAGGGAGCAACAACAGGAGTGGTGGCTGGCTGTGGGGCCCCTGCTGAAGCAGTGCAGCTTTGGCAAATGCTCCTGATGCCTAAAGCTCCCAGCCCAGCTGAGGTCAGGTAGCACAAGGAGTCAATAGGGTCTTATCTGTCCCTATAGAACTGCTGACTCCTGGGTGGCTTTTCAGTCAGAGATCGACATTGTTCAAGAGCAGATTGAACTGACACTTGAAAGAAAGGTGTAAACATAAGCAGCCTAGTCCGTTAACTGATTTATGGGATGGCCCATCTGTGAGTGTGGCAGAAAGAATATGGTAGAACCATTTGTTGAATAAAACAGGTGACTTTATTTATTTATTTATTTATGGTTTCCGAGATGGGCAAAGTTGTGTGGAAGCTTCCTTAGGGTTTATTAATGATGAGGAATTGGAAGAGGGCAGGGTGATTGTCAAGGGAGAACACAGATATTTGGCTCATATGAGCATTTGAGCTTGGGATATATGAGCAAACAATTAAACAACGGACAGATGTTTGCTTTGTACGTGAACGCTGATGGTGGGAATTTCAAATTTCTCATGGGTTGCACTCATTACTCAGTAGCATGCCACTGAAGTTCCACTACAGGCAATGGGACCAATATCCTCCTGAAGAAACAGAATAAATATGGCCGCCTGTTTATCGTTATAGTCATAGACACTTCCTTGTTTTGAGTAGTAGAAAGGTTTGTCCCTAGAGGGCCCTGATAGAAGGAGGAGGAGGTAGGGCAAGAGAGAGACAGAGAAAGGAGGAGGAAGTGAGTGGAAGGAGAAACATGGTAAATAAGAGTTTAGAAACAAAGTGAAGATCAGTTTACATTCAAACCTTGTTTCCAGGTCCTCGTTGCTGAGAAAAACATACAAAACCGCCCTCTCTTATATATGCGCGTGCATGCGCGCACACAGAGAGACAAATATCTGCCCAATGATGTTTTCTGCAGTGGTGGTACCTTCCCTCAGTGTGGGGAAAACCTACACAATCAGCCCCATCTATGTGGTTGCAGAGCATGTGCGGTGAGGGCTGGTACAACCCCAAGATGCTGCAAAGCTGCATTAGGCCTTCCTGAAGTACAGACGCCTTTGGCACGGAAAGGTGAGCTGAAATGTTTGAAATCTCTGAGCTCTTCCTTTTCTCACCCCTGTAGAAAAGGTCACTTTGCAGAATTTTCTCTGAATATTCTCCACTTTATGGGGCAGCCAGGTGCTGTTCCACCCCCACTGGGGTGGAACAGACAATACTCTGGAAGTCTGGGGCATTGTGGAAGATGCAAAATGGTGGCCAGGCTGCCAGTGCAGTTGCTGCTGCTGCCACTGAGGAAAACAGAGTTTTCGAGAGGTCATTTGCACACAGCTCTATGAGGGACCAACCACACAGCTGCAGCCACAGGAACAGACAGGAGAAAGAGCTGTGATGGAACCTTAGGAACATAGAAAGCTGCCTCATGCAGAGTCAGTCCATTAGTCCATTTAGCCCGGTATTGTCGACACTGACTGGCAGCAGCTCTTCAGGCAGGAGTTTTCCCTGCTCTAGCTGGAGATGCCGGGGATCGAACCTGGGACCTTCTGCACTCAAAGTCTGTGTTCCGTCACTGAGCGAAGGCTTCATCAACCCTATACTGAGCTGGAGGCCTCGTGTGGTGAGGCCCAACCTGATTCTCTGAGCATCCCTGTGAAACTCTTCTGCGGAGGTGAGAGTGAGAGCCCACAATCTGTTGTGGATACTGTGGAATTAATAGCATCCCTAGTAAGACTCAACTGCTCCAATGTGTTCTTAACTGGAAGAATACTGACCATATCCAAACCAAAA
Organism: Heloderma suspectum; assembly: GCF_057233095.1. NCBI lineage: Eukaryota > Metazoa > Chordata > Lepidosauria > Squamata > Helodermatidae > Heloderma > Heloderma suspectum. The sequence goes on along the minus strand of NC_139461.1, from coordinate 25,574,167 downwards.
TAGAGCGCAATAAGGAACAAGATGTGAAATGCTGAATATGTTTCAGTAGGAGTGATTTAATAAAATAGACCTAGTTAATTTCAACAGCAAGTCACATCACGCACAACCCGATAAGTAACTCTTTCTTCTGCTGCGTGATAAATATGTAAGTTGCATAATCCTTTTGGAGAGCAATCCTGTGTCCCCTAGACAGCGTCTGAGGAGATAGGATTGTCTGGTTTCCCAGCTCCGAGCTTGTAGACAGCGCTATGAGCTCATAGCCAGGAAACCGTGCTCCCTGCCCCCCCCCTCGTAGCCGGGGCGGAGAGAACTGCAGCGGCTGCCCCTCCATGCCTGTCTGTGCTCGTAACACGGACAGGGTGAAAAGGTGGTGTTCCCGGGGGTGGGGAGGGGAGGAGACCTGTTCTAGACAGGTGTTGGTGTTTTAGATAGCTTCCTATGTGGTCTTCATCCCCGTTCCCTCCCCCTCCCCAAAGCTTGGTTGCCTGAAATTGGGTGTCTAAGGAAAACTGCAGGGCATCCAGAGCACGGAAGAAATCCTCTCCTACGTATTTCAGCTTCCCTGCATTGGATAGGCGGTCGTCTCCGACTTCAGAGGAAGTCAGAGGCGACCATCTATCACAATAGGATTGTGCCCTTAATGTACTTCATAATGTGTGATTTTTGTCTGCAGTTTTATTTTTGATTGGTATCTTTCTCTCTTAAAATGTGCTGTAGTTGTCTTTCTCCTCTGGTTTTTCTTCCTTTAAGTTCTTTTTAAGCTTCTGGTATATCTGCATATATTTCCTCCCTATATAAAAAAGATAGATAGATAGATAGATAGATAGATAGATAGATATCTTAGTTTTAATGTGTTTTAGCTATTGTACAGCACTGGTGTGCTACAGCAAATGTCAAAGTTGGATTGAGGCAGAATAATAGAATTTTAGTGTTGGAAAGGATTTTGAAGGTCATCTGTTCTGACCCACTGCTCAATCCAGGAACCTTGCAGCTTACAGCATCCTGGGCAAATGGCTGTCCAACCTCTGCTTAAATACTTCCAGCAAAGGAGAGCCAACCACCATCTCCCAAGGCACTCTGTCCCACTTTTCAGCAGCTCTTAGCATTAGGGCGTTTCTCCTAACGTGTAGCTGAAATCTGCTTCCTTGCTTAGCTGCGATGCTCACTGGAAAACCATTTTTTCCAGTGATCATCAGAGCTAAGATGGCCTTGTAGGCCCCTTCCAACCCTACTATTCTATGATTCTATTCTATGATTTCTCAGCCTAACCTACCTCAGAGGCTTGTTGTGAGGTTGAGGGGCATAGGTGGGGGCTCATGTAAAGCACCCTGAGCTTCTTGGAGGAAAGCCAGGATAAAAATGAGCTGGTGTTGCGTAGTGGTTAGAGCACCCAACTAATACTGGAGAGATCCAAGTTCAAATCCTGACTCAGCCATGAAGCTCAATTGGTGACCTTGGGCCAGTCACTATCTCTCAGTCTAGTTCACCTCATTGGGTTGATGTGAGGATAAAAGGTGGAGGAGACACTTGTAAGCCATCCTGAGCTCTTTGGAGGAAGGGTGGGATAAAAGTGTGTGTGTGCGCGTGTGTGCGTATGTGTCTCTATATGTGTGTGTGTGTGTGTATGCTTCTTTAATTCAGGAAAGTTTCCTTTTAAAAACAAACAAAAAAAAGACCCTTCACAGTTGTCATATACTGTTCTGAATGGCTGACAGTTAGGAATGTTTACGTCACATCTCCACAGTGTTCAAGGCAGTTTATGATAAAATCACCATAAAAACAAGCTATCTATGGTCACACACAACAGCAATTAAACTTTTCCTCCTTTGCCATCCATTTAAAAGAATCGTGTTTATTTAATTGAATGATTACCCAAGCCATATGAATGATTACAAAAGTCATTGTTCTGCTATTTGGGTTTCTAATCTGAAGTCCTTGCAATACCCTTAGGCAGTCAGTGCTATGGAAAGAAAAGCTGTTTAGCGCGCGCGCACACATCATTATACTGGCTAGTATCTTAATTGCACTGTATTTCTGTATCTGTGGCTAATCATGTTCCAAAAAGACTAGTAGACTGATTTCGGAGAAACATAATAGGAGTTACAAGCGAACAATTCACATCAGAAGACCTTGCTATACATAACATTTGCACCAGAATAAAGCATGTGGCTGCAATCCATTGCACTAGTTAAGGGCGCTTAAAGCCCTGTTCAAATATCTGGCACTTAATTGTGCTTAGCTGTAGGCCAGATTAAACTCTGTTTATTTTACCAACACAATTTCATCAGAGAAAATTCAGGTGTGAGTGGACACTTGATTGGTGTAAGATGTTTCTCTTCTCTGCATGCAGTTCTACAATTCCTAGAAGTTTGCTGAATTTGCAGGAATAAACTTAGGCCTCTGGAAAAGAGCTTTTGCACTGGTGATGACCTTTCCAAACCAGTTAATCTAGTTTGTCTGCTTGTGTGAGCAATGTAATTGTGTGGGGGCAGAGGGGTGGCGTGAGACTATAGCAAGCCTTCCCTCACCTGGTGCCCTCCAGATGTGCTGGGCTGCAATGAGTTGCAGTCCAACACATCTGGAAGGCACAGGTTGGGGAAGACAGGCTGCTACAGGCTGCTAATGAGATGGAGACTAGAGCAACGTTGGCGGAAAACTTGGAACGAGTCCGATCAAACACGGGCTAGAGCTTATTTGAAAGCCTACTCTGTGGCAGTGAGGGCAGCAAAGAAGTCTTTCTTTTCTGCCACCATTGCATCTGCGGGGAGCCGGCCGGCAGAGCTGTTTCGAGCGGCCAGGGGCCTTCTACATCCTGGCCCATGTGATAGAAACTCTGACCACTCGACAGCCCGCTGTGAACAGTTTGCTCAGCACTTTGCTGATAAAATTGCTCGGATCTGTTTTGACTTTGAGTCTTTGATACTGTAGTTGGTGCAGATCCTGTGGGTGTCACTTTGGCTCCTGCTTGTTCAGTGTGGATGGATTCTTTTCGATTTGTGCAGCCCAAGTGTGGATCCTTGGAGCGGTGAGAGAGCCACCACATGTATGCTGGAACCTTGCCCCTCCTGGCTTATTAAAGAGGCCAGAGGAGGACTGGCTGAGTGGATAATGGGAGTGATTAATGCCTCTTTGGAACAAGGTATTGTTCCATTATGCTTCAAAAGAGGCAGTTGTGAGACCTCTGTTGAAGAAGCCTTCCTATCATACTAGATAACTATCGTCCAGTCTCTAATGTACCATTTCGGGGTAACGTATTAGAGCGTGTAGCGAAGGAAGATAGATGCTTTTGAACTGTGGTGCTGGAGGAAAATTCTGAGAGTGCCTTGGACTGCAAGAAGATCAAACCAGTCCATACTCCAGGAAATAAAGCCAGACTGCTCACTTGAGGGAAGGATATTAAAGGCAAAACTGAAGTACTTTGGCCACATCATGAGAAGACAGGATACCCTGGGGAAGATGATGATGCTAGGGAAAGTGGAAGGCCAAAGGAAGAGGGGCCGACCAAGGGCAAGATGGATGGATGATATTCTGGAGGTGACAGACTCGACCTTGGGGGAGCTGGGGCTCTGGGGGTGGCGACAGCCGACAGGAAGCTCTGGCGTGGGCTGGTCCATGAAGTCACAAAGAGTTGGAAGTGACTGAACGAATAAACAACAATTAGAGCGTGTGGTGACCTCCCAGCTCCAGGGGTTCCTGGATGAAACAGATTATCTTGATCCATTTCAATCTGGTTTCAGGCCTGGGTATGGGACGGAGAGAGCTTTGGTCGCCTTGGTGGATGACCTATGCCCGGAACTGGATAGGGGGAGTGTGTCCCTGTTAGTTCTGCTGGACCTCTCAGTGGCATTCGATACCATCGACCATGGTATTCTTCTGGGATGCCTCGCTGGGATGAGACTTGCTCTTTGCTCAGTTTGCTCAGAGCAATTTCAAGGCCCAGCTCTTCCTTTAACTTTATATTGGACTTGGTCTGGACAGTCCTTCAAATAGAGGACTGTCCTCTGGCAGCCCTTCAAACAGATGACTGTCCTCTGTAAAAGAGGACATATGGCCTGTGGCCACCATCTTTCTCTTCTCTGCGGATGTCGCTGGGTTGGCTATATAAGGTTCCACCCAAGGAGAATTAGTTCATTTTTAGTATATAGATGTATAAGCCCTTTAAATTCCAGCAAGAGAGTGGGCTGGAGCAATATTGTAGCTACAAAAGGTCTGTGAAGGTTTTTGTCTGAGGTGCTCCCTCACCTTTCTTTGGTTGGCAAGATGGCCCCTTTCTTCTGAGGCAGTTGCTGTTGAAAATGAAAAGGAGCTCTGCCTGTGGAATAATTAGTTCTGGACAGCTTGCCTCAGGTTGGTAAACAATGCAAAGGAAGGTTTCAAAGAAACCTTTTTTTGATATGCTTCATCATGTACCGTTCTGTGATGTTCATGTTTTGAATCTGATGTACACAGAGACCTGGAAAGTTGATTTTTGTATTCTTCTTCCTTTGTAGATGGAAGCTTGCATTGAGCTGGAACATTTTGGACTGAGATTCAAAGGAGAGGACTGTTGCTACAGTGGGATTTTACTGTGAGTTTGTTTCTTATAATTCATCTTTATTACTGTAATTTGACTTGTAGAACCGGTTAAACAAACAATTGTCTGGTTGTGCACACTCTATCCACATACACACACATGTGCCCACTTATAAAAACATATATAATGCTTTGTTAAAATAAATATTTGCCCTCTAGGCATTCTTTGAAGAGAGTCCATTATAGGCTTGGAGTAAAATCCGTTTTTAAAATAAATGCTAGCAGTGGAAAAGAAATTATTAACAAACCTTAACTTAAAAGTGTGTTTCTTAGCCCATAATGTGAAAACGTAGCAAATTTAATCAGGAGTTAAGTCTAAATTCCACTCAAATGACAGGAGTTTCTAAAATCTCTTACTAATTAGTTGTACTCTCGAATAATTTTGGCTCCCAAAGTATGTTTTTTTGCCCTGCATTTTGAAAACCTGTGTCAAAATAGAAAGCTCTCTCTCTCTCTCTCTCTCTCTCTTTCTTTCTTTCTTTCTTTTATAGATCCTTTTAACATAAGAGTGATTTGCATGCTCTGCCCAAATTTCTTCCTACTCTTGGAAAGGAGAGAGATCAGAAACAAACGCACAGAAGCTTATAAGAGATTGCACACTGGAGCAGTTTTGGCAGCCATCGAATGATGGCTTATTTGCCCTCCTATTAAAAATGCCTGCTTAAAAGAGATGTTCTCTTTTTTCAAGTGCCCGTTTGCATCATCCTAACTGCAGCTAAATAAAGGCACACTGCAATCAGGTCTGAAAGAGCTCCCCCCCTCCGCGCGTCTGTTACATCTGTTGTCCTCCCAGCTCAAAGAAAAGGGCCACGTATATAGACACAGTTATTTATGACACAATTCTAAGTATATGAAGCTGGCTTGTACTGAGTCAGGTCATCTAGCCCACTATTGTCTGCTCTGACTAGCAACACTTCTTCAGAGTTTCAGACACCCGTCCTGTTACCTGAGATCCTCTGACATCAGGGGTGGACAACACATGGCCTGTGGGCTGCATGAGCCCCCCCCCCCCGACCATTTTTGTGGCCCTCCTGCACCACCACTACTGCATTTGACTTTCCTTGCAAATAAGATGCATGGGGAGAGTGTGCCTTGTTTGCAAGCAGAATTGTGCGCCCAGAAGCCTCCTGGGAGTGTGATGTGCTTGCAAACAAGGTACACACTCTTTACGCATCTTGACTTTGTTTGCAAGGGAAATGGCTGCTTCTTCTTTTTTTTTTTAACCACCACAGCAAATTCAGTATCAGTGGCAGAGGAATGGGTTCCGGGAGAGTGGGCAATGCAGCCCCCAGACCACCGGAAGTTGCCGATCACTGGAAGTTGCCCACCCCTGTTTTTGATGAAGATACTACACACTGTATTTGGGATTTTATAGATGGGAAGCATGCCCTGTAGTCCCGGAGCTATAGGCTCTCTCTAAAGCATCATATGTTCAATGGTATTTAAGAAAGAAAGAAAGAAAGAAAGAGGAAGGGATGGTCAATTAATGTCCCACATTTTGAACAGCATATCAAAATAAAGCAAAATGTGCATTGTGTAAAACAAAAAACACAGTCAAATTAAAAGTACCACATGCCTGCTTCATCCTAGCTGTTGAATGCCAGTCTAAAAAGGAAGGGAAACTGCCTACATCAGAGATGTTTATATTGCTGTTCTGGAAAGTATTGGATGATATTTTTACATTTTTTTTTCATAATAGCCTTATTTGAACATTCAAAGTCATATTATTAACATTGCATGCAGGAGAAGAGCAGAGCTGTGATGGCTGGCCCCACTCCCTCTGTCCCCTGCCCCACCATGAATGAGACACATGCCTTTATCTGCTGCCAGGAGGCTCTACTAACTTTTTGTAGAGGTGCAGTAAAGATTTTGCTCACCATTCCACTCAAAAACAAACCAAAATTGTTTTCAGAATGTGTGTGTGAAAAAGCATTACATGCTTCTCCCCACTCTTGACCTTCACATGCTCATCTAAAGATGTGAATAGAGTTTGCGTGCATGCTAGTTGTGGGTACGTCCTCACTTGTGCATACAGAGCCTACATGTATGCACATATGCTCTCTTTAGACCAGGGATGGGCAACAGGCTCCCCACAGGCCGCATGTGGCCCCCCGGCCTTTTTTTGTGGCCCAGGCCAGTGCTGAATTTGCTGCTGAAATTATGCGGTACAGCAGTAAACAAGGTCCATTTTTTCCTTATTTTAAAAGAAAAGAAGGTGCAATTTGCCAGTGAAATTTGGTGGTGCGGCAGTAGCAAAAAAGCACAGTTTTAAGGGGAAATCAGCCCTTTTTTACTGCCACACCACCCAGTGTTGGATGGGAGCAAGGAAGGAACAGAGGTGCAGCCAGCAGTGGGTTTCAGTGTAGAGGAATTGGCCTCCAGACCACTAGAACTGGCCCACCTCTGGTTTAGACCTTGAAATGATCATGCAAAGGTCGGGGCACAGGGACAGCAGGAGTATTTCGCCTCTCCCTGTTACATGTTCGATATATGTTTGTGGTTGCGTGAACAGGATGTAGGTTGTGTAACAAAATACATTTCAAGACCTTAGAAATCCAGAGAACAGAATGTCCTCTGTGGTTGTAGAAATTAGCCAGACCTGGTCTACATGATCTGAAGGCACATGAGGCAGCCACCTTGCTGAAGCTAAGCAGGTCTGGTTCTGGTCAGGGCTTGGAGGGGAGAACACCTGGGAACCACATGTAGCCACCTTGAGTTCCACAATGATAGAAAGTTGGGATATAAATGTGATAAATAAATTAAAACTAATAGACACATAATGTAAACATCACATTTGCCGTCACGAGGTAATAAGAGCTGTCATGGATCAAGTAAGAGTGTTCTGAGTTTGACAGGCTAAAACAGCCTTCCCCAACCTGGTATTCTCCAGAGCTGTTGGACTACAAACCCCATCATCTGCAGCCCGTGTGGCTAGTGGTCAGGAATTCTGGGAGTTGTAGTCCAAAACATCTGGAAGGAACCAGGCTGGGGAAGGCCTAAAGGCTTGTTCCTGAGTCATTTCTCCAGGTCGGTTCCAATGTCAGATTTCCACACTTGTGTCTTAAAGATGCAGTGAGTTACAGAATGTAAGTAAAAAAATGACAGAGGTCAGAACTGTTGCAGAGTCTCCAACCAAGGAGCACAAGTTCCGAGTGTCAGAGCTGTCTTTGACTTTTCTTTTCCATACATCAAGTCTTTCTTTTCCTGGCATATTTCTTAATGAATAATTGTGCAGATCCTAAAAAGGACTGGACAACATGAGGTGTATTTGAACATTTCTGGAGAGCGGGTGGAGGAGAAGGTGGAAGAGAAGGTGATCCTTTAAAAGAAAAGGAAGGAAACAGAAGAAATGTAGTCTTGGGGTGGAGGAGGCTGGTTTCACCATAACAATGTGCTTTTATAACTTGCAGCAGAGCTGCTCGCCTGGGCGGGACAGAGCTGAACATAGTTCATTGGTTAGTACAGAGGTGGGCAACCTCATTTCTCTCGAGGTCTGCATTCCCTCATGGGTCATCTGTCAGAGGCCACATGTCAGTGGTGTGTGGAGCCAAAGCCAGCAGGGGGCAGGACTAAAGGCAAAGGTGGGTCAGTGGTGACCCCTTTTCTCTTTCTCTTTTTGGCACACCCTTTTCTCCCCTCCTCCCCTGAGGGAGTGGGCTGCCAAGGAAGGAACAGATCACTCTTGTCAGAGGTCTGAACTGATTGCATGCAGAGGGCTTTTGAAATTAGGCTGAGGGAGCCACATAAATTAGACCGAGGCCACCTGTGGCCTGAGGACCACAGCATGGCCACTCTTGAGTTCGTAGTTTAAAGGCCCCTTCTGACATTGCCTTAACAGTGTGTGGGCTGCTGCAGAATGGGCTTTCTGAAGTTCTAATCCGTGGGGGAAGAGTTCATGATGTGTCTCCTGCCTTCAGCAGTTTTGTCCTTCCTTCCTGGCAATGGAGGCAACAGTAGTGTAAGCCACCCAGAGAACCTTTGATTATGGGATGGCATAGACCTGTCATAAATAAACAGTGTAGAAATGAGCTTTATTGTGGGCTTCTTGCTTTATTGTGGGTTTCGGGTAGGGAGGTACGAAAGTCACTTACCTTTTCGAAGGGTGACATTCACGGTGGGGGAGAGGAGCTCCGTCCCTCCCCCCGAAATTCTCTCTGGCCGGCTCCGCTCTGCGGAGATTCTGCAGAGCTGCCGGCCAGGGCCGCCCACAGCCAGACATCTGGCCACTGCCATACCCCCGCCATTTGCGTCCCTGTATTTTGCCGTGATAGGCTATGTAAATATTTACGTAGACTATCACGGCAAAAAACCAAAACAAAACAGCGAACGCAAATGGCGGCGGCTATGGCGGCCGCCATTTTGAGTTCCTTTTTTTTTTTTTGCCGTAATAGCCTACGTAAATATTTACGTAGGCTATCATGGCAAAAAAAGAGAGAACACAAATGGTGGCCGCTATAGCTGCTGCCATTTGTGTTCCTTTAGTTTTGCCGTGATAGGCTACGTAAATACTTACGTAGCCTATCACGACTTCCGCAGGGACGCAAATGGTGTCCCTGCGTTAGCCGTGATAGGCTACGTAAGTATTTATGTAGCCTATCACGGCTATATGGAAGAAGCGAATGGTGGCCGCAAATGCGGCCGCCATTTGCAATGCAGCACAGATGGCAGCAGGTAGGTGCTCTGTTCCAGGCCCATTTTGTGGGGTGGGGGGGTGGGGGGGCTTCGTTCCGCCACGGATTTCGGGGTGCTGAATGCACTGGCATTCGGCCTCACCAAGATCCATGGCGGAATTCTCTGACATCCCTCGTTTCGAGGGAGTGTGTGTGAAGACTGTGTATGCATGTGTGTATGTGTGGGAGTGAGTATGTGTGGGGGGAAGAGTGTATGTGTGCTCACGTCCATGTGTGGCTCCCCCACACACACACACAGTGCATGTGGCCCTTGGGACCAAAAAGGTTGTGCACCCGTTTTAGACCATTACTCTACCGTTCCTCTGAACTGAATATGATACCACACAAGAGGTTGCTGGGCATCCTTATTCATCCTCCTTGTTCTTAAGTCAGCTTTATCCCCTGTTTACAGGTGGTTCAACTGGGATTTGAATCCAGGTCTCCCACAAGCAGGTCCAATAGTATCCACCAGTCTATCACAAATTTAAAGACTTTTCCCTAGGAAGTGGCTAGGGTGCTCTTTGGAAGGGCCACGAATCCCCTGCTAGAATCCTGAACAGACTGTGGTCATGAATCTAGCTCCAGCTTCCAGATCAAGAGACCCTGTGCTTTTGCAAAGTGCTTAACCTTGATGTAATGGCTGCAGTGCATCCACAGTTAGCATGCATAGGATCCTGTTATGGAATCTCATTCCAGATTTGGCACCACACGCCTTGCCTATATAGTGGAACACCCTTTCTGGCTACCAAACTTAACTGATCTCACTTTTAACTGGCAGCTCCAGTTAAAAGTGTCTCAGGGCTATTTGAGAACTGCTGCCTGTTGAAGGAGACCATACTGGGCTAGATGGACCAATGGTCTCTAACTCTGATCCAGATAAGGCAGCTTCATTTGTTAAACTTGTGGCTCACCTAGAAAAGATGTTCCTAGCCAGCGATGGGACCAGATGAGCATTTGCCTCAGCTGCCCTGTGCATACAGAACCTGCTTCTGTGTTGTTGATCTTCCTTGCTAGTTTGGGGCTCTATACCTTTTAAAATACGCACGCAACACAACACTGCTCAGGAAAGAACACAAAATGCCCACGATCGTATCAAAAATATTTTATTTATTAAAGTAACAATTGTACTAAACAACCTATACTTGAAAGGCATTGAATAATTGCTAGAATAAATACAGGCAATTAATTCAATCTTTTATCAAATGAGAGGATTTTATTTGACACTTGAACGTTATTCCCCCGAAGCTTTAACTTATACAATATAAATAGTTGAAAGGCAAAGTCAAGTTTCTTTTTTCCATTTGTGTCATTTGCTTGTTTTGTTTTTGTTTTTAAAAATGTTTAATACTGATCCATTTCGTCACCAAAAAGGATCGACCCCAATCCCCAGTTGCGAGCATATATATTAAGGCTAATTTGCAAGCAAATGTGTTATCTCCACATCATCGGACAAGTAATAAAAGGTAGTATGTGTGTTGCATATTCCACAACAGAAGGGAGCCCTATTCAGGCATTATCTAGATTGGTAAAAGTGACCCGTGACCAAGGAAAGGGGCCATAGGGAGGAGCTCTGCCCTGATGACTTGTGACCACTTGGCCCCTCCCACTGGCATCTGCCAGGAGGGAGGCTATGTTATTGGGGTTCCAGCCCGTGTGGAAGTCTCCACCCATACAGCTGCATGCACAAAAAAACCCTCCTTGCAGATGTTCATGCTGTATGTGCAGAGGCCAGGAGGAGGGGTTAATTGGCACATGTGACATTGGGGGTGGAGCTACTCACCATGGCCCCACTCCTTGCTCTCATGTTGCTTTCACTAGTTTAGATAATGCCTGAAGAGGGCTAAAATCAAACTCATATCTGCATTAGAAAGAGGACAAAGAGATGTAACCAGATGGGCTTCTGTTTTACCACAGTGTATGTCCATGGAAGAATCCAAAAGGGTATAGATCAGTATGTTGCTGAGATTATGTCATTCTTTAGTGAATATTCATAGGGATTACTATTACAATTACTGCAGGAATTGGGCCCAAAAGTTTCTTTTTTTCAAAACCAGAATTGTATTTATAGGCATAGTTAAAAACATACACACACACACACACAAAACATTGGTGTGTACAAATAAACAGGCAACCTGCCTACTGTTAACCATTAAAGACAGATAACTATAGTCCAGACTATGCCCACTTACCTGGGAGTAAACCCTATTGAACTCAATGAGACTTATTTCTGAATAGACATATATAGGATTGTGCTGTAAGTTAGTCACACTTTTGTCAGATTGGAATAAGTCATTATTAACTTTCATCCCATTGATTTTAGTGTGACTAACATAGACTGGATCCAACCCAATAAACTACTCAGGAAGTTAAAGAATCGCCATGAGACCCCTCCTCATACTTTATAAATCTTGCCACTTGTTCAAGTCTGGGAAGGAGTTCTTCACAAGATTGAACAATCAGCCTGTTTAGTATTGTTGCATTTAGTTGTATTGCAAATTCTGAGCATTCAAAAAGTATGTGTCGCTTTTCAACTTAACATTGGTTTGATATGAACATGCTGTGATTTACTTTTGAATCTTCTAATACCATATCTATTTCAGCATCCCTTAAGCTTCATTTCTCTGCAACCCAGAGAACTAGAAACTTGGGGCTACTTTTTGCCTTCCGACTGAAAAAACAGGACAACTCCTACAAGTCAATTCCATATTTGAAAAGATGGGCAAATGCCTTGCAAGGATAAATCTGATATGATGCAACTTGTTCACAGCCAGACCTGCGAGTTGCCAATTTGCTTCAAGGGTATCATCCTGGTCCAGACTCCTGCAGTTCTGCTAGTGCAGAAACTGTCTCCTATGCACACACTGTCTCCCATGATTCACTTCAGTGAACAGCAGGAGTTACCATGTCCGTTGAAATGAATGGGGAAACCTACCTGTGGAGGAAGATGTGAAGGGTTGGATCCAGACTTAGTCCTACTTAAAGTAGACCTACTGAAATAAAGGTCGCTTGCCCATTAGTTAGGTCATGACTAACGTAAATCCGGTTGTTTTCAGTGGGTCAACCCTAAATAGGACTCATCTTGGATCTAACGCCAAAAAGAGTGCCGTTGAGCTTGTAGTTTTGCTCACCAGAAATTACAAGTACAATTAAGGCTTCCAGTTCAGAGGGGGTCAAAAGTTCTGATAAGCTTGAACCCTCATTTTATAAAGTACGGTGGTAGACTGAGGTAGTAGAATTCTGGATTGTACCACTTCTGGGCAGGGGGGAGGGGGAGGGGAGGTGAATACCATTTTTGAATCTCCCTAATATAGAAAACTCCCTGAAAGTTTTATTAGTATTAAGTAGCACATCACTGAAAAGGATATGCTAAAACTTTGTCCCTGTAGGCTAAGCTACTATGTGCATGTATATTTTTTCAATGCAGGGAGGCTTTTACATAAGGAAAGAATTGAAACATTGATTCCACACCTGCACTCTGAAGTGGGACAATCTATTCTACCTCCTCAGAACTCTCCCACTGCTGCCTGTATCTGACCAGGGAAGTAGCCCTTAAGGTCAAATCCTGCACCGAATGAAGCCTGTCCAATTGCTCAGTAACTCCATATGCATTCAGGATTTCACCCAGGTTCACAGGATTTCTAAAATGGAAAGCAAGAGAAGCACTCCAGCAACACCGTTCAGGTAATGGGGATAATAAGAAAAAATGATCAATATTAGGAGACTTTTCATTTTTTTAAAAAAAATAGGCATTTTAAAAAATGGCAACATTGCGGGAGGATGGGGAGAGAGGGGAAGGGGTCTATTAAGGCATATTTGTAACCCTCAGATGTGCACCATCTGCCAGAATTTGTTTCCTCTTACAAAATTTCTGGGACTGGGGGTGGGAAGATTGCACATATCTATCCCTTTGGCCTTAAAGAGCATAATTCCCCAGGAAGTTCTTCTGCACAACTCACACAGAAATGAATCGGAGCTGTGCGTGACCATTTGGGGGTGGGGGTGGGGGAGAAACCCACATAGTCAAATAAGGACTCAGCATGCTCAGTAGGATGATCTGTTAGAGAAAATAATGGCAAACCATGGAATGGAGTATCCTGGGAGAGGGCATGGCTGTCTGTCTGTCTGGCGCCCTGAACAAGAGCATTCCATGCTGCAACATTCTGCGGCAGGTCCCACTTGAACTGAGCAGCTCCCATTCCCTTCAGCGGAGTCTATGCAGAAAAAACTCCTGGAAGATGGTGCTCTTCGTTGTGCACAAAGATTTTGTTCTCCAAAAACTGACAATGATGCTGGTGTTTTTCAAATAAAATTAAAATAAAAAGCGCACACTTTAAATACTTTCACAGAAATAACCATTCATCAGTTTAAAAAGTACAGAGAAAGTTTTATTCTTTCCATTGCAAAAAAGAGAAAGAAAATCAAATCAGCATCTGTTTTCACATTGTGGGCAAGGTTTTTTTTGTCTTTTTGTTTTTAAAGTAGGGATTCTTCAAAGCCTGTTTAGAAAAGGAGAGAGACTGTTAAGAATGGTGAGGGAGGGAAGAGTGTACTTTTTGGCAGAAATATAAAATATGAGATTTAAAAAAGAACTGGTGTGAAAAGTAAACAGAGACAAATAATTACAATTATATAAAAATACAACTTGGTCATCAAACCTTATAAAAATTGACTTTGGAATTACATTTGGCAGCCTAACACACACATACATTCACATACACACACACATACATGCACACCCGCGCAGCCGTTCCTAGAAAAATCACAGAACAGAACAACAAGAAGTTCATAAATTAGGTTGCAAGGGGTTACCAGATCCTTTCCTTGTGTCTCCAAAACTCTCTTTCTTCCTTGTCCGTCCACATGAGCATGACCAATGAGGTATATAGGACATTAACACTTTTGGGCGTACGCACAACAGAAGAAAGTGCATCATTGGAGACCACCCACAGGAATGGGTTGAATCCATGCGATTTTGTTCCCCCTCCCCCCCAAAAAGGCACAATCACATTTTTATTTTTATTATTATTCCCCTCCCTTTTTTTTTTGCTTTGGCATGTTCATGAATTTGTTAATGTTCAAGTCCCAGCAGCAGTGATCCTTTCCCCTTGATGATATCAAATTCAGTGCCACAAACGCTAGAAGGTTCGTCATCAGGTTGCTTAAAAAACTTTCCATGGGCAGCAAAAATGGAAAAAGACGCAGTGGTCAAATCATACGTCCAGCACCATGTCATACTGTTGCTCTTTCTTCCGCCTGCCACATTTGGTGATAAGAACCAAGTACAAAGTCAAAAGCATCACCCAGTAGCAAGCATAAAGTATTGTACCGATGATCAGCACTGTCTGTTTCGATTCAGAAAATGGCTTTTTGGATTCCTTGTATACTGTGAAAATAACACCACCTAAGAGGATTGTAAACCAAATGGACACTGGGATGAGTCCTATGAAATTGACCACAATAGTTTTTCTGCCCGATGTGCCCCACCCTGCCTTGTTTATCGTGGCTATTGCAAACATCTTGGCCGGAAGTAAACTTGACATGTACAACACTGAGTAAAGGGACATAAACACCATGACAATGTTCCCTCTAAGGCAGCTGGCAAAGGAAGACTTTATCAGACCCACAAGCTGGACTGTCAACAAGAAAAGGAGGATGTTCCACAGCTTCCCCCGGTAGAAAAGCTGAATGACAGTGGCAATAAGAAAAAATGGGAAAAACCCAGTGATGACAGCCTCATAGGTCATCCACAAATGATGCTTGTGGAACCACATTGCATTGTATAGCCACTCTCGGAAATAGGACTTACTCCAACGGGTCTGTTGGTTCAACCACCTGAGATATTCTATGGGTGTTTCGGTAAGGCACTTTGATCGAGCTGTATATTTTGTTGCATAGCCAAGGCTCAGGACCCGGTTTGTGAGATGTCTGTCATCTCCAAAGCTACACTGAGATCCCATGAATTCTTGATTGTACCAATCTTCCACAAAATCATGGAGCAAGGAGTTCCTGTACATCCCCAAAGGTCCACTGATGCACTGTACGCAGCCAAAGTAGGACTGGCAGGCTCTTTCGATATTAAATGCCATCCAATATCTGACGCTGCTGAGAAAGGAGATCCAAGAGTCGTACTTGTTCAGAATCTACAAGCAGCAACAATGAAAAGGAAGTTTTAACATTAGTTCCTAAAGAAAAGAACATACGATGTTTTTAAAAAGCCATAAAGTAAATGTCATAAAATTAATGTTGCCGGCATTATTTTTAAAAATATTTTGACCTGTTATTTCTCCCCCAGGCCCCCTGGGCCATGTTTTTTCACACACTTTGTTTTGGTTCTCATATGCATAATATTGATATTACACATATTCATGAAATTAACCATTTGCGGCAGTTCTTTGTAACTTGAAAGCTCACTTTTAGCATTTGGGATATCCTTTAAAGCAGGAGTGGGGAACCTATAGGCAATTGTGCTCAGAGCCAAAAGCGGGCAGATGTTTGCAGCGTTGCACAGCCCCCCCGTGTGTGTCCCCCCCTCCATGAAATTAGGAACATAGGAAGCTGCCTTCTACTAAGTCAAACTATTGGTCCATCTAGCTTAATATTGTCGACACTGACTGGCAGCAGCTCTCCAGAGTTATTATTTATTTATTACATTTATATCCCACCCCTTTTCCTCCGTAAGGAACCCAAGGTGGCATGCACAATCCTTCTCCCCTCCATTTTATCCTCACAACAACCCTGTGAGGTAGGCTGGGCTGAGAGTCTGTGACTGGCCCAAAGTCACCCAGTGAGTTTCTATGGCCAAGTAGGGACTAGAACCCAGATCTCCCAACTCCCAGTCCAACACTGTAGCCACTATGCCACACTGGGTTCCAGGCAGGATTCTTTCCCAGCCCCCTACCTGGAGATGCTGGGAACTGAACCGGGGATCTTCTGCATGCAAAGCATGTGCTCTACCACTGAGCTGCAGCCCCTCTCCTAAGGATCTCATGCAGGCCACAGATTCCCCACCCCAGCATTAAAGGTGTTGCCTCCCTTACTGCTGGTGTCCAGTAGTGATGTGCTCAGGGGAAGTGGCAGCGTAAACCATACAAGATTTGCCGCTGATCATGCCCCTTGGTAGCAGTGGAGGAAAGGACCTGGCCAGGCCTGCATGGTACAGATGCCCTGGGAAGCAGCCATGAGGACTCAGAACAGACTGCTGATGGTGTTGGTACACATCTATTCTGGCCCCTAAGCCAGAATAGCTGCCGTAAGCAGTGCGCTCACCCACATTGCCATATCTGTGTTATGCTTCGTAATCAGGTTACACTCTCTCTATAATAAAGGGCCTATATAATTAAGAAAATGAAGGTTGCCTGATGAGTAAGTCTCCTGAAATACAACTGTTGACTCCAACTTTTAAGAAGTTAAGCTTCATGTGGAGTATATTTCATAAGAATTGGACCTGACTTAAAAATAATGCAATTTAGCACTCCCTTGGGCCCCTGACCATCAGTCGTCATTTCATGCTCAGCCCAGGAACTTTTACAAATACATTTGGATGCATTTTACACAAACAGGCCTCTGGAGGAAAAGCTCATGTAGGTTTTCCAGATTAGCAGAAGGGCTAGTTCATGTAGTACAAATTCCCGCACGGAAAGAAATAGTATGTATATTGAAATGCATGAATAATTGCAACACATTCATGTGGCTCTTGTTGCAAGTACAAGGATCAAACACACTAGATGTCCAGTGGTTTTTTGATCTGTGCATTCATGATTGGAAAAATGCTCACATTGTACATCATGCATTAAAATATATTTGCTATTTCCTTGTTGTTGTTGTTGTTCAGTCGTTAAGTCGTGTTCGTGACTCCATGGACCATAGCACGCCAGGCCTTCCTGTCCTCCGCTCCGCTCTCTCCCGGAGTGTGCTCAAATTCATGAAAAATCTTTGTTTGCGAAATTGTGAGGTAACACATTGAACTGCTCCTAAGTGAAGCAACGGTCTTTGATGTCAAGTCTAAATATCAGAAAAGTTGTTACTTTCACCTGTACATCTCCCCCAACACCTCCAACCATTGGATCTTCTTCTAAAACCTTTACCATTTCCACTGATGAAGCTGGATCAAGCATTGTATCTGAATCACATACCTGTCCATAAGAAAGAAACACGTAATTAATAAAGATACCAGAGTCAGGGCGGATGAAAAGTAAAACTAGAAGCAAAACTAGAAGTGGCTGAATATACTTCTTACTAGCTGCTGTTTCTAATTTTATTATTATTATTATCATCAGAAATTCAACATTTTATGAGTTTCACAAATGTTGAATTTCAAAACAAATCTGGTCAAGTTATCTTGAATTTGTAGCAGAGAATCATAGGATATGGGTGGAAAAACTTGGAACTAGATTAGTAAAGCTCAGGAGTGCCTTTTAGAAAACTGACAAAAGTGACAGCTTCACATAAGAAGATGGAGATTATGGCAACATTTGAATTTTGAATTGCACATGTCAAAATATGTACATTTTCACAGTGTAGGATTCAAACCTGCTCCTTTAGAATTCAGTTGATTTTCTCACAAGTCACTCAGCCCACTGTAAAAATTCCCTCAATGGAATTTATATTGTTCCTTCTTTTCAAACAGTTCTTGTATCAGGCCAGTGGGCATATTATTTAATGAAATAGTGGTCATGTAAGTACTGTGGCTATAAAGAAATGTCTGTTCCCAGAATCAGATGTATTTATTTTATTCACACATTGGATCAACTTGGAACAAGGGAAGTGTTCTTGAGATGGGGCACAGAGAAGTGAGTGAGTGTATGCATGTATGTGTGAGAGAAGGAAAAACACAACTTTGCGGGTGTTCTGCACTTTTCCTGATCCCCACTTGACAGAAGGAAACTGGATGTATTTAGTGCCCCCAGTTCAAAAGTTTCCCACTGTCCAAAGGGGGGAATGAATGATGAGTGAACCTACAGATGCTTATAAAATTGGCAGAGGATCTGGGAAGAAATACGATAGCCCTTTTTACTCACAGAAGGTTTAGCCATTCATGTGTGTGTGAGAGAAAGATGTTGGATTGCAGAAGCCAATTCTGCCATCCAGATCCCTTTGAACTTGCATTTCATGGGGCTCTGTGCTTCAAAACACTCATCCAGAACTGTTTCTCGTAATCACTTACTCCTGTTTTTAGCATTTAATATGGTTCTGTTTGTTATTACATGCATTATTATATGCTCATATTATTTTAAATGTTTTTCTGGTCTCACTTCTAGCATGTTTAAAATGTATCCCAGGTATGGCTTTCTCTTCCTTGAAAAGAGTTCTCGTAAATATGAGTAAAAATGTTAATGAGTCACTGCAATCTTGACTATAATCCACAGCTCTTTGGGGAACCTATGCATATGTGGAGTGTAGCATGAGTGGGGCTACTCCCAATCTCTTCTATGTCAGTGAAAACTTTGTGTGAACACCTTTTGAAACAGCCCCTGTCTTGACACCAAAGCTTAGTGGGTCGTCTTCGGTTAGTCACTGGCCCTAGTGACTAACCCAAGTGGCAAATCGTGTCTTAATTAACCCACAATTTGCCATGGTGTGTGCCACCACCATTTTGAATATGTCCCCTCCGATCAGCCTGATCAGAGGTTCCTCTGCAACATCCAAACCTGCCGTGCATTAATTGTGGATTAAACAACCCACAGTTAACCTAACAACTAATTGCACATTAATTGTGCGTTGTTTAACTCATAGCGTCCAGCTTCAGACATCATGTAGGAACCTCTGACTGGGCCGATTGGAGGCTGCATATTTAAAATGTCGGTGGCATGCACTGCAGCAAATTGTGGGTTGATTAATTGACCCGCAGTAATTATTCCTCACATTTTAATCCCAGCCTTCCTTCAAGGAGCTCAGAGTGGCATACATTGTTTTGGCTACCCTTCCTACCCCCACCCCCATTATTCTCACAACAATCCTGTTAGGTTGAGGACTAATGACTGGCCCAAGGTCACCCAGTGAGCACCACAGCCCAAGCAGGGATTGAAACCCAGGTCTCTGCAGTCTAAATGTAATCACAAGACTGTACAAGCAGGTAATAGTGTCCAGCTCTCTGCCATAGAAAACTTCAGCAGTTAATTTCTGCATATTGCACTTTCATTCAAGGGAGTAGGATAGGCTGGCAGTGTTGCTGGCCAGTTGGCAACCATTGCTTTCCCCACAGCTTTCCCCAGGATTATAGAGAGTAGGGCAGCCACATGGACACAGAGGCCCCTCACATCCTATGCTCTCGAGCTGTTGGCTAGTGGCTACAGGGTGCAGGACTAAATTCATGAGTGGAAGCGCATTCCTATCATTCCATTGTCCAAAGAGAGCAGGGTGGCCATTTACGCATTGCCAAACAAGAGGAAATGCATCAACAAAAAAGGGGGCAAAAGAGGACACCAATCTACATAACATTTGCACATGCTAATTTATAGGCAGAAGTGCAAATTTAGAAATAACTAGAATTTAAATCGAGGAAAACAACAGAATGGGGAAGACTAGAGATCTCTTCAAGAAAATTGGAGATCTCAAGGGAACGTTTTGTGCAAAGACGGGCATGATAAAGGACAAAGAAGGCAGGGACCTAACAGAAGCAGATGAGATTAAGAAGAGGTGGCAAGAATATACAGAAGAACTATACAGGAAAGATCTGAATGTCCCTGATAGCCATGATAGTGCGGTCACTGAACTTGAGCCGGACATCCTAGAGAGTGAAGTCAAGTGGGCCTTAGGAAGCATTAGTAACAACAAAGCTAGCGGAGATGACAGTATTCCAGCTGAGCTATTTAAAATCCTAAAAGATGATGCTGTTAAAGTGCTGCATTCAATATGCCAACAAATCTGGAACACTCAACAGTGGCCACAAGACTGGAAAAGGTCAGTTTACATTCCAATTCCAAAGAAGGGCAACGCCAAAGAGTGTTCAAACTACCGCACAATTGCGCTCATTTCACATGCCAGCAAGGTGATGCTCAAAATCCTACAAGCTAGGCTTCAGCAGTATGCGAACCGAGAACTACCGGAAGTACAAGCTGGGTTTAGAAGAGGCAGAGGAACTAGAGATCAAATCGCCAACATTCGCTGCATCATGGAGAAAGCAAGAGAATTCCAGAAAAACGTCTATTTCTGCTTCATTGACTACGCTAAAGCCTTTGATTGTGTGGATCACAACAAACTGTGGCAAATTCTGAAAGTGATGGGAATACCAGACCACCTTACCCGTCTCCTGAGAAACCTGTACGAGGGTCAAGAAGCAACAGTAAGAACCAGACATGGAACAACCGATTGGTTCAAAATTGGGAAAGGAGTACGACAAGGCTGCATATTGTCACCCTGCTTATTTAACTTATATGCAGAGTACATCATGAGAAATGCCGGGTTGGATGAATCACAGGTCGGAATTAAGATTGCCGGGAGAATTATCAACAACCTCCGATATGCAGATG
Source organism: Heloderma suspectum (assembly GCF_057233095.1). Lineage (NCBI taxonomy): Eukaryota > Metazoa > Chordata > Lepidosauria > Squamata > Helodermatidae > Heloderma > Heloderma suspectum. The sequence goes on along the minus strand of NC_139461.1, from coordinate 25,553,457 downwards.
ATACCACCCTAATGGCAGAAAGTGAAGAGGATCTCAAGAGCCTCTTGTTGAGGGTGAAAGAGGAGAGTGCAAAAGCTGGTTTGAAACTCAACATTAAAAAAACTAAGATCATGTCATCTGGCCCTATCACTTCCTGGCATATAGAAGGGGAAGAAATGGAAGCAGTGACAGATTTTACTTTCTTGGGCTCCAAGATCACCGCAGACGGTGACTGTAGCCATGAAATTAAAAGACGCTTGCTCCTTGGGAGGAAAGCTATGGCAAACCTAGACAGCATAGTAAGAAGCAGAGACATCACCTTGCCGACAAAGGTCCGTCTAATCAAAGCTATGGTTTTCCCAGTAGTAATGTATGGCTGTGAGAGCTGGACTATAAGGAAGGCTGAGCGCCGAAGAATTGATGCTTTCGAACTGTGGTGCTGGAGAAGACTCTTACGAGTCCCCTGGACTGCAAGGAGGTCAAATCAGTCCATCCTGAAGGAAATCAACCCTGAGTGCTCATTGGAAGGACAGATAATGAAGCTGAAGCTCCAATATTTTGGCCACCTAATGCGAAGAGAAAACTCCCTGGAAAAGACCCTGATGCTGGGAAAGACTGAAGGCAAAAGGAGAAGGGGACGGCAGAGGATGAGATGGCTAGATAGCATCACGGATGCAATGAATATGAACTTGAGCACGCTCCGGGAGACAGCGCAGGACAGGAAGGCCTGGCGTGCTATGGTCCATGGGGTCACGAAGAGTCGGACACGACTGAACGACTGAACAACAACAACAACAACAAGAATTTAAAGGGAAACAAAATGAATCACTCCATAGCGGAGAAGACTGACCAGGTGACCTATGTGCCTTGCTCAATCTGCTGTCAAGATGCTAACTGTCGATGGGCAACTTCAAGGGCCCCTGTTCTCCCGGCTTCTTAAGGTTCTTTGATTTTAAACCAGACATGGACTGGACACCTCTTCAAACTAATTGAGAACACCTTCAATTAAAGGGCTGTCCTTTGCCAGATCTGTGAAATGCAGGACTTTCCTACTTAAAGTAGAACACTTAGCCACCCTGAAAGAGAGTCTCCCGTGAGCCTGACTTTCCCCGTAACACAGCAACAGGCACCTCTGTGTATGGATCTGGTGTCATGATGCAGTAACTGGTAACCAACAAGGTGCATTTTTAAGACCAGGGTGACCTGTAGGCCAAAGCTAGCCAATGAAGTAATTTTATCTGGCTTCTTCCGATGCATCTATATATTTTTAAATTAAAGTTTATTGAACCATTTTTGTTAATATTACAATACAGGCCTACAGCAGTAACCACCCTGGATATTCCATTACCCTTTTATGAGCCCAGTCCAGCAAACGAAGAGGTGCCTTCTCTTCTCCTTGCACCATTGTGTGATGCAGAGAAGGCCTTCGAGTCGACAGACTACGTTGGAGCCTCTTGGACAAAGTCTGGGGCAGAATAGGGCTATCAAAACCTGTGCAGTGGGTTAAGATCTTACGTACAGACTTGGGCCTGACTGGGCTCAAGTCAGGCCCAGACATAATGCGTCTGAGGGCACATTATGCAGCCTCCTTGCTGAATAATGCTGGTTTGATCTGGTCATTGCATGGATGGATGACCACCTGGGAACTCTCTGTACAACCACATGAGCTTCATGTTGGAAGAAAGACAGGGATATCAACATACTAGAATAAGTGCTTGTCAATGGAATCCACTCAACCTCCTTTTTCTGTAAGTATGGATATTAGGCAACGTTGCCCCTTTCCCTTCCTTTTTGATAGTGCATTCTAACTGTTGGCAGGTGCCATATACCAGTCTGCTATTGGATTTCAATCAAGATGTGGTAAAGGTTAAATATGCTGGGAGTGTGAGGAGGAGCTTCAAGGGAAAGGAGTAGGAAAACACTGAAAGCTAAGAAACGAATATAATTGGGCATTTATAGCCCTGTCTTTCTTCCAACATGAAGCTCAAGATGTTATACATAGAGTTCCCAGGTGGTCATCCATCCATGCAACGACCAGATCAAACCAGCTTATACTCAGCAAGGTGGCTGCATAATGTGCCCTCAGACCACACAGGAATCCATGATTTCCCTGCCCAGAGTGTGGTGAACAATCAGAGGCAAGTGTAGCATGATAGTCCACCAGAGAATTTCCATAAGAGAAAAGTCCTTCGGGAGCTGCGACTGTGAAGTTTGCCAAAGGTACGATGTCTTAGAAAACACACCAGAACGACTATGCAAGGACTATTGGAAAAAATGTTTACAAAAGAAATCCTGCAATGTATCACAGCGTTCCTCAACCTGGTGCCTTCCAGATGTGTTGGACTGCAACTCCCATCACTCCCAGCCAGCATGGCCAAGGGTTATACTGGTTGGGAATTATGGGAGTTGCAGTCCAACACATGTAGAGGGCATCAGGTTGGGGAAGGCTGACACATCCAGTCATCCACACAGCTCTGTCACTGCAGAGACTGCAGGAGGTGACTTAAGCTCAGAGAAAATACACACAAGGATCTACTCAGATAAATTCTCAGCCAATCTCAACACCATAATAGCTTCCCTCAAATACTTCCCCCGTGTTCCTACCAGACTATGTGTGATGGAATGAATAGATTCCGTGCTGCTGAGTGGAGAGTGTGAGGAGAGGAAATGCAGTTGGATAGAATCCAGAGCTCCAGGGATTCTGCTTTAGTCACTAACAGGAACAGAGGAAACTGCCTTCTACAGAATCAGAGCTTTGGTTCATCTAGTCCAGTGTCGTCAACAATGGTAGCAATGGCTCTCCAGGATTTCAGGTAGGCTTCTTTCCTCAGCCTTCTTGGAGAATCTGGAGATTGAACCAGTGACCTGCTGCATGCAAAGCATGTGCTCCACCACTGAGTTACAGCCCCTGTCCTAGGGGCCTCGTGCAGGCTACAGGTTTCCCAACCCAGCATTAAAGGTGATCCCTCACTTAACACTCAGTGGTGGTGTGATCAAGGGATGGTGCAGGGTAAAATAAAACATTTGCTGCTGAACATGAATTAGAGCTGGGGAGCAGAATCTCTGGCGTGTGGGCCTAATTTGGCCTTCAGAAAGCCCGTACACAGCAAAGCCTGGTGCCTGCCTGGCCCAAGCAGAGTCCCGATCTTGAGAGGAGGAGCCACCACGGAGCTTTCCGCAGCAGCTGGAGGAGCGGTGGGAGATCTACAATTGGAGTTCTGTCCCTGGCCTTGGAGGGGGAGATTTGCTGCATCCTCTGGCCCTTCAGCCCCTTCATGGATCACTGCCTTGTTGTGGCGAAGGGGCTTGCGTAACTCAGTGAAGCCATAAGCTATGCCGTGCAGGGCCACCCAAGACGGACAGGTCATGGTGGAGAGTTTTGACAAAATGTGGTCCCCTGGAGAAGGAAATGGCAACCCACTCCAGTATTCTTGCCAAGAAAACCCCATGGAACGTATCACAAGGCTAAAAGATATGACGCCAGAAGATGAGCCCCTCAGGTCGGAAGGTGTCCAATATACTACTGGGGAAGAGCAGAGGGTATTTCCAAGTAGCGCCAGAAAGAGTGAAGCGGCTGGGCCAAAGCAGAAAGGACACTCAGCTGTGGATGTGTCTGGTGGTGAAAAGAAAATCCGATGCTGTAAAGAACAATATTGTTTAGGAAGCTGGAATGTCAGATCAATGAATCAAGGTAAGCTGGAGGTGGTCAAACATGAGATGGCAAGATTGAACATCGACATCTTGGGAATCAGCCAACTAAAATGGACAGGCATGGGCGAATTTAATTCAGGTGACCATCATATCTACTATTGTGGGCAAGAATCCCTTAGAAGAAATGGAGTAGCACTCATAGTCAACAAAAGGGTGGGAAAAGCAGTACTGGGGTACAATCTTAAAAATGATAGAATGATCTCAGTATGAATCCAAGGCAAACCATTCAACATCACAGTAATTCAAGTCTATGCCCCAACCACTGATGCCGAAGAAGCTGAGGTTGATCGGTTCTATGAAGACCTACAACACCTTCTAGAACTAACACCAGAAAAAGATGTCCTCTTCATCATAGGGGATTGGAATGCTAAAGGAGGAAGTCAAGAAATCACTGGGATAACAGGCAGGCATGGCCTTGGTGTACAAAATGAAGCAGGACAAAAGCTAATAGAGTTTTGCCAAGAGAACACGCTGATCATAGCAAACACTCTTTTCCAACAGCACAAGAGACGACTCTACACATGGACATCACCAGATAGTCAATATCGAAATCAGATTGATTATGTCCTTTGCAGCCAAAGATGGAGAAGCTCTACACAGTCAGTCAAAACAAGACCTGGAGCTGGCTGTGGCTCAGATCATGAGCTTCTTGTTGCAAAATTTCAGCTTAAATTGAAGAACGTAGGGAAAACCACTAAACCATTCAGGTATGACCTAAATCATATCCCTTATGAATATACAGTGGAGGTGAGGAATAGATTTCAGGGATTAGACCTGATAGACAGAGTGCCTGAGGAACTATGGATGGAGGTCCATAACATTGTTCAGGAGGCAGCAACGAAATCCATCTCAAAGAAAAAGAAATGCAAGAAAGCCAAGTGGCTGTCTGATGAGGCTTTACAAATAGCTGAGGAAAGAAGGGAAGCGAAAAGCAAGGGAGAAAGGGGAAGCTATATCCAACTGAATGCAGAGTTCCAAAGAATAGCAAGGAGAGACAAGAAGGCCTTCTTAAATGAACAATGCAAAGAAATCGAGGAAAACAACAGAATGGAAAAGACTAGAGATCTCTTCAAGAAAATCAGAGATCTCAAGGGAACGTTTTGTGCAAAGACGGGCATGATAAAGGACAAAGAAGGCAGGGACCTAACAGATGCAGATGAGATTAAGAAGAGGTGGAAAGAATACACAGAAGAACTATACAGGAAAGATCTGAATGTCCCTGATAGCCATGATAGTGCGGTCACTGAACTTGAGCCGGACATCCTAGAGAGTGAAGTCAAGTGGGCCTTAGGAAGCATTACTAACAACAAAGCTAGTGGAGATGACAGTATTCCAGCTGAGCTATTTAAAATCCTAAAAGATGATGCTGTTAAAGTGCTGCATTCAATATGCCAACAAATTTGGAACACTCAACAATGGCCACAAGACTGGAAAAGGTCAGTTTACATTCCAATTCCAAAGAAGGGCAACGCCAACAAGTGTTCATTGTGTTCACGAGCTTCATTGACTACGCTAAAGCCTTTGATTGTGTGGATCACAACAAACTGTGGCAAATTCTGAAAGTGATGGGAGTACCAGACCACCTTACCTGTCTCCTGAGAAACCTGTACGAGGGTCAAGAAGCAACAGTAAGAACCAGAGATGGAACAACCGATTGGTTCAAAATTGGGAAAGGAGTACGACAAGGCTGCATATTGTCACCCTGCTTATTTAACTTATATGCAGAGTACATCATGAGAAATGCCAGGATGGATGAATCAGAGGTCAGAATTAAGATTGCTGGGAGAATTATCAACAACCTCCGATATGCAGACGATACCACCCTAATGGCAGAAAGCGAAGAGGATCTCAAGAGCCTCTTGTTGAGGGTGAAAGAGGAGAGTGCAAAAGCTGGTTTGAAACTCAACATTCAAAAAACTAAGATCATGGCATCTGGCCCCATCACTTCCTGGCATATCGAAGGGGAAGAAATGGAAGCAGTGACAGATTTTACTTTCTTGGGCTCCGAGATCACCGCAGACGGTGACTGTAGCCATGAAATTAAAAGACGCTTGCTCCTTGGGAGGAAAGCTATGGCCAACCTAGACAGCATAGTAAGAAGCAGAGACATCACCTTGCCGACAAAGGTCCGTCTAATCAAAGCTATGGTTTTCCCAGTAGTAATGTATGGCTGTGAGAGCTGGACTATAAGGACGGCTGAGCGCCGAAGAATTGATGCTTTCGAACTGTGGTGCTGGAGAAGACTCTTACGAGTCCCCTGGACTGCAAGGAGGTCAAATCAGTCAATCCTAATGGAAATCAACCCTGAGTGCTCATTGGAAGGACAGATACTGAAGCTGAAGCTCAAATATTTTGGCCACCTAATGCGAAGAGAAAACTCTCTGGAAAAGACCCTGATGCTGGGAAAGACTGAAGGCAAAAGGAGAAGGGGACGGCAGAGGATGAGATGGCTAGATAGTATCACCGATGCAATGAATATGAACTTGAGCACACTCCGGGAGAGAGCGCAGGACAGGAAGGCCTGGCGTGCTATGGTCCATGGGGTCACGAAGGGTCGGACACGACTGAACGACTGAACAACAACTGGCCCTTCAGATGCTGTCCAGGGACCATAGGATTGCTCTTTAAGCTCATAAGAGGAAGGCTGGAATAATACAGATTCAATTAGCACAAGTAGCTTGCATGAGTGAGAAGTAGTTCTTTGTGTAAGCCTTTTTTGTTGTTGTTCCATTTTTCAGGCCCTAGCACAGGAAAAAAAAAAAATGTCTGCCAGATACAGCACAGCTGGTGAATAATCCCTGCCTGCAGCTTGTGCTTTGGAAACGGGGGAGTGGGCCCTGCCTAATTCATTTTTAAGTGAACGGTGTCACAGAGGCTTTAAAGGCCAAGCTTTTGCCTTGAGTGAGGTAATGCAGCTGTAAACGATGAAGCCAACACTACTTGGCTGAAGGATCCCTCTTGTTTGTATTTCTAAGCTCCCCCCGCCCTGTGCCCCCCGCTTCTCCCCACCCAGTCCTCTCTCCCTCCCTGCTTCTTAACAAGTTTTTATAGGACTTTAAACTCTCTCCATCTTCATGGCCTCTGCCGATGCTTTGAGATACGATTTTGAGCAGCACGAGCATATGTACTCATATGGAGGCCTCTCAGTTTCTCACAGAAGGAATGGCACCCTTGAGAATCCCAATGCACAGCACATCCGGCAAAATGGGGACTTGGGGGCGGGGTTCGTGAGGGTTTTTTTAAGCAACAACAGGCCATTTTTAAATAAGAGGTATCTGTTGTAAATATTAGGGAATATGGCGCATGGAGTGGCATGGAGCTAACATGGTAACATGAGCAACTGGTCCTCTCACACTACAGTTGCCAGCAGTAGTGCTGAGATTCCCCCTCCCAATACCTTTGAACTTGCTGCTGAATTGGGAGACAAGGCCCCTGCAACTTCTCTTGTTCATTTCCACACTGATCCATTTGCCCACAACCTCTCTCCTTAGGGCGGCCACTTATGCATCCCCGAAAAGAGGAAGTGTAGGATACTGATTTGCAGAATATTTGCATATGCTAATGTATATGTATAGATGCAAATTTAGAAACAATTACTAGAATTTAAATAGGAATACAATACATCTCGCCATATTGGAGAAGACTGACCAGGTGACCTGTGTTCCTGCTCAGTCTGCTGTACAGATATTTTAATGGGCAACTTCAAGGCCCCTGTGCTCCTATCTGATGGTTCTTTATCTTTAAACTGGACATGGACTGGATAGTCCTTCCAAGAGAGGCAACCTTCAAAGAGCAGACTGTCCTTGACAGCTGTTCAAACAGTGGACTGTCCTCTGTGAAGTAGACTGCTTGGCCACTCCATCCCCCCAGCCAGCTATGTGGCACAACTGAAGTCTTGCTTGCTATAGCAGACAAAGGGGAAAGGCATGTAGCAAAAGGAGGTGAAGAAATAATGGTCAGAAGAAATTGAAGGAGCCATGATTTCAGATGAAGCAGTGCTGGTTCTTCCTATTATCAGCATGTCTAGGGTGTTTCTGTTTTCACAAGGGATATTAAAAAAACTCCCATCTCTTAGTATCTCTTATGATGTCTGAGATCATGTACAAATGATTGTCTTTTGGTTCTAAATGTGTAAGAACCAGATTTGTTAGTTTAGTCAGGGTTGTGCAGGAAAGTGGATTCACATTCACAGTTCAGCCTTCATAGGCTTTTCATGTTAACTATGAAAAGAGAGAAGAAAAACAAAACAACAACAAAAACAAACATGCCCACCAGCCAGCCAGAGGGCAAAAGAGGACGCACATTTGCATGAAATTTCCACATGTTAATATATATGTAGAGATGCAAATTTAAAAATAATTGCTATAGACTATAGTTTAAATAGAATATCTCACCATAATGGGGAAGACTTTGACCAGGTAAGCTGTGTGCCTACATTCCAGGTGCTAATGGCAGATGGGCAACTTGAAGGCTCTACCTGCTCTCCTTTCTTATTGTTCTTTATCTTTAAACCAGACTTGGGCTGGACAGACTTTCAAATATAGGATATCTTCAAATAGAGGACTGTGCTCTTGACAGCCCTTCAAATAGAGGACTGCTGTATGTAAAGTATGACACGTCTCTAAGCCCAAAGGTAGAGAGGCTAAAGGAAGGGATCATAGTATGCAGGGTAATGAGAAACTAGAACCTGAGGTAAAGGTAGTTATATAATGGAGAAGCCTGAGGAAAAAGGGGGACAAAAAGGCAGCGTGTTAGGGTATGTGAAAATGGGTGACTGTGGAAAAACCTTAGAGGACAAGAGTTTTAATGATGTAGGCTAGAAGAATTGTGAGAAGAGAGCATTTGGCAGGCAGGCAGAGAAGGCAGCTTGGAGTTGACCAAAAGTTGGGCCACAGAGAGGTTTAGTCGGGCAAAACTTCCTGCAGGGAAGGAACAGGAGACAGGAGGGGTCATGAGCTGATGGCAGGAAGTGGATTGTCAAGCAGGACCAAGACATATTGCCTGAGGAGCAGCCAATGGCACCCCCCTCAAGTCAAGGTGGACAATATCCAAGACCACCTGAAGCAGAAAATCCCACAAGCACCTCTCCAGTCCCTGACAGTAAGATTATAACAACAATAATAATAATTTCAATAACTAACAATGTGCTGCATTTTCATGACACCTGAAATGAGCTTCCTGAGGCAGCCACCTCATCCTGCTAAATGGTCTAGCCAGCTTTGTGGATTGTTGATGACAGGAAGTGGATAGACACTGGATTGTTTGGGGCTAAGTAGTCATGGGAACACTGATGTGCCAGATGCTTCTGGACATTGGTTGCACTGAAGGGAGAATTCTTCCAGGTGCAACTTTCCCCATCGTTGTGGCACTATAATGGGGAACCTAATACCTACGAATGGCACCAAGCAAAGCTGTCACACTAATGTTGTTATTCATTATATTTTGTGTATCTTGTTTTTGTAAATGACCCCTGGAAGCTCTGCTGAAGGGTGGTGTATAAACCTTTATAATAAATAAATAAGAGCCCTGCTGGATCAAACCAATGGTCTACCTAGTCCAGAATCATGTTCCCCACAATGTCCAATCAGATGCCTCCAAGAAGCCCAGAAGAAGGTCATGAAGTCAATAGCCCTCTTCCACTGCTGCTCCCCACAACTGGGAGGGACATAATACCACTGAACATGGAGGTTTCACATAGTCATCGTGACTAGTTTGCCACTGATAGCCATTACCCTCCATTAATGTGCCTAATCCCTTTTTAATGCCATCTGTTGGCCAGGGGCCATCACCACATCTTCTGGCAGTGTGAATTGCATACAGATATTATGCACTACATGAAGAAATACTTCCTTTGGTCTGTCTTGAATCTCCTGCCAATCTATTTCATTGGATAACCCCTAGTATTATGAGAAGGAGACAAGTGTCTCTCTGTGCACTTCCTCCACACCATGTGTAATTTTATACACCGCAGTCATAGCCACTCCCCCGCCCCAGTTGTCTTTTTTCTAACCTACCCCCCTCCCGTTACGGCCTTTCCTCTACAGAAGGTGCTCTAGCTGAATGTGCCAAAATGTTCTTGTTTCTGCAATGGTTAGAGGTACATTGACTCTTCAAGTACTTGAAAGGTTGTCACAGAGAAGAAGGCCAGGATCTCTTTTTGATCATCCCAGAGTGCAGGACACGGAATAATGGGCCCAAGTTACAGGAAGCCAGATTCTGGCTGAACATCAGGAAAAATGTCCTGACTGTTAGAGCAATATGACAATGGAACCAATTCCCTAGGGAGGTGGTGGGCTTTCCCACACTGGAGGCCTTCAAGACAAGGCTGGACAGCCACCTGTCGGGGATGCTTTGACTTGCATTCCCGCATTGAGCAGGGGGTTGGACTCGATGATCTTATAGGCCCCTTCCTACCCTACTGTTCTATGATTCTATGATCCTATGATTCTGTGACCTATAATTCCTAAGAAACAGAGGGACCAAGAAGGCTTTGTGTGTTTGTATTAGAGAGAGAGAAAGGAGAGAAATTAATTTCACAAATCAATTTGAACTAACTAGACACAGCAGAGGGTGGGAGGAGACCTGGAACCTGGGTTGGGTTGCTGTAGCCCAGCATCTCCCAACCTGGTGCCCTCCAGATGTGTGGGACTGCAACTCCCAAGCTGGCTGGGAATGATGGGAGTTGTAGTCCAACACATCTGGAGGGTACCAGATTGGGCAAGGCTGCTCTATTGGCTTCCTTTTTATTCCACCTTTCCTCCAAAGAGCTCAAGAATCAACTGTGGACTATCCCCGCTGAAGTTATTAACACCCCATTTCCCCTTCCTTCCTTCCTTCCTTCCTTCCTTCTGAGCAGTAGCCCACTGAAAGGCTGCAACTGCAGGCTTACAGCCCCTGTACATTTTCAAGGTGCTCATGAGGTTACTGGCCATAGCACAGTTTAATTAAGGACAACTGTGTACAGTGATAAATGAAGATTTAGAAATAACTAGTAGTAAACAGATCTGGTAGTCACTTTGCATGTGTTTGCATGGGCAAAGACCCCCCCACCCACACACACACAATAGGGTGGCTGGGTCAGCGGAGCATTAAGCGAAGGGATGGGTGGGGGAAAGGAAAGGACAGTCTTCCTCAGTCCACAATGGCATATGGCTGCTGCTGTCTGTGTCCATGCCAACTTAAAGCTAGGAGTGTACTGAGGTCCAGGCAGCTGTAGATTTCATTCACCAATTTGAGGGTGCTTCTCTGCCCATAATTCATTGCATATTGGAGTTAACAGAGCCTGTTGGGGTCCAAAACTGACCCAAGTTAGTCCGCAGCCTGCTTTAGAATCTCTAGTCCTGACTCCCCACCATGTACCTATTGCACTACTGGAATTACACCAAGGCTTAGGGAATGGGGAAGGATCATAGCTTGGTGGTAGAGCACCTGCTTTGCATGCAGAAGGTGCTGGGTTCAATCCCCAGCATCTCCAGGTAGGGCTGGGAAGGACCCCTGTCTGACACCCTGGAGAGCCTCTGCCACTTAATGTAGACAATACTGAGCAAGATGGACCAGTGGTCTGGCTCGGTATGCGGCAGCTTCCACTGAATTCCAAGCAGGACAAAGCCTGAACAGCAGGCTTTCGGCTTTCCCTGCCATTCCTGTTCCCCTGTAGAGTCATTCAGGGGGTAACTGGGGTCATAGCGAAGGCACAGCAGGAAGAATGTCATTGATGCACCAAAGTTACAGATTGCACCTACAGTGAATCTGGATTCTGCATTGGTATCTGAACTATGCATGGTTTGGAAACCCTCATTAATTAAATAAGAATAAGTACAGAGCTTAGTGGACAGTTCTGCCCTTCCCTATTTATGCTTTCCCTGCACCAGTGTGACACGTCATTGTGTACCATCTGACAGTCTTAACTATTTAAGGAGTTAAACCTTTTCAGCAGCCCTGCTGTTTTCAAACAGGGAGTGAAAGGGGCACTCTGTTTGCAGAGGGACTAAGATGGCCTATGCAGCATCCAGCACAAAATGTACAAGACCTTCTTTCTTTAGAGGCATGTTTTACTTGGCAGTGAAGGAAGGCTTTTAATACCTACCTGCACATAATCCACGCTTCTCCCCAGCGCTTTGAATGCTGTGTACATTACTTCTCTTTTCCCACCCCATTTTTGCATGATGCAGACACTTTTGTTGGACAGGACCAGTTGAGTGACGTGTTGTATGCTCTCTTTATGGGACTCTTCTGTCTCGTCGGGGCCTCTCTGGTGAAAGTTATTCCTCCAGACATATGTAGCAGATTTATCCCTGCCCATGATTTCACTAAAAATGTCCATCATGTAAACATCATCTTCAGAATTCCCATCGATGACCATAATCACCTTAATTCCTGGGTAGGTGAGCCTTTTCACTGAAAGTAAACATTTCCTTAAGTAGTTGGGGTCCTCTTGGTAGGCAGCAATGCAAAGGGCAACAGTTTTGTTCAGTTTGATTGGTGTTTCAAGAGATCTTTTCATTTTCCTGTGTTCGAGAAAGGCAAACAGGCTTTGGATGATGAGGTGTGATGCCAGAATAGCACCGTAGAGTCCAAATGAGAAATAATAGTTGTCCGTTTGGATAAACTGGTAGCCAACAATATAAGCAGCCGAGATTCCGAGCAAAAGGGACACTCCAAATAGTGTGGTTCCAAGTATCCTCAGGATACATATAAACCTCTCGCAATGCATCTGCAACAGATCAAGAAAGATCATTGTGACTTCCCCATTGCAGTTTTCCCAATAAAAGTAGACAGTTACAAGCTACAAGTTACAGCTTCCAAGTTTTGATAGAAGGAGAAAGGGTTAGAGGGCTGGAAAAACTGGGAGCAATCCAATAATGCATACAATTATTGCCAACATTCATTTACAAGCTGGTTACAGTTGTACCCAAATTATATAAAATGACAGCACTTCTCTATCTATCTTGGGTATTAGCAACAGGCCAAATGAATCATGTTTTGAGCTAGAAAAAGAATAGTTCCTTCATCAGGGAACTATACCTCAAAAGAAACTCCTAAAGAGGTTGTTCTCTCTTGAATCATGTTAGGGTTTGTCAATATGCTTCATTTTGCACTTACCACTTAGTCCTGTTTGATAACTGTCAATTAGATTCCACCCTCCTGCTGTGCTACAAATAATAGAGGCAAAAGCTGACAGATCAATCATCACTCAGTTGAGGGCTCAATGGTGAGACATAGAGTCACTCCACATGTTAGGCAGTGGAAAATATGTCTTTGCAACCATGTGTACATGTGGCAGAGAAACATAGCAAGTCCCAGATCCCTGCATGTGTACTTAAAATGATTTACAGATACCAGCAAAAAATACAAGCCAGCCCTAGTTTTTCCATCTGATGTGCTGTTCCCCTATAAGTGCCTGGGCTCCAAATTACCTGGGTTTATTTCTGGATCAGCACCACAGTGCCCTGCATTGCATTGTTTTCTCGGGTCAGCATAGCCTGGGTCACGTAGGGTACAATTGGTGGACAATTGAAAGCAGTTGCAGAGAAGACTCAAACAAGCAAACTAAAACTCTGGATGCCATTTTGCTTATCTCCTCTCTAAGACAGATGGGCATTAAAGTTCTTTTTACAAATGTATGTTATGTTGCACCAACCAAAATCCAAAATAGCCCTTCCCCCCCAAACCCATTAAAAAACAAAAGCTGACAATGCTGCCAAGTAATGTGTACACAATTTCCTGTTCCTGCAAACTGTGTTGTGTGATTGTCCATGAACATCTCCACAGCAATGATCCCACTGATGACCTTGAGGCAGGATTGCCTGCCTGGGGTATCTCAGAGACCCCCCAGTTAGGAGTTGAGTTAGCAGACTTTGAACCCGAGACTGGCAGCTTAAACATTTTGGGTGAGGATGGAGTCTAAATTGGCAGAGGGCACAGTTAAACTAAGCTATTCAGTGGTGCCACAGTGGATGGCTCCGATGTGAGGTGCAGGGTTGGCTTCCAGACATTTTGCTGCCTGAGGCAAATGACAAGATAACGCCTCCATCCATTCCAGATATGAAAGCCGACCAGACTGGCAGTTGAATCTTACTTCAACACTGGCAACTGGACAACGTCCTCCAGTACTCCTGAGGGCAGAAGACTAGCTTAGGGGGCCCAGGGCAGGCCATGTGGCATACACAGCTCAGTCCTCTGACACCTCGCTGCATCCCTACACCCCTCAGCTTCTGCGACCTGAGGCAGCTGCCTCACTCTGTCTAATGGTAGGGTGCTGCCCTTCTACTTTCCATTTCAACTTAGGGCAGTCAACAGACTGTACTTGGGGATATAACAACTCATGCTCAGACAACACATAGCAGCAGCTGACCTCTTTCTCTAAACCTGGGTCTGCCCTAATCATATATAGAGCAAGGAAGGGAGTTTGGGGAGGTCTTATTTTAGGTGAGCATTGCATCTTTCTCCTACCTGTGATTTACTTCCCTGTAAGTCTCTCCCCTGTGTCACTGTTCTCTCAGCATTGGAGAACAGATGTGAGCCCAAATGGGTACCTACACCACTTTCTATGTAATTGCAGCAGATGTGGGTTTAGACACACGAATCTGCTGCCATCATGTCGATCTTGGCCCTCAAATGAATGGGGATGGACGAATCCATCAGTTTTGTTTTCTCCTACATTTATTTTTTTAAAACTCAAGTTCTTTCCATCCCATTTATGAAGAAATCTGTGTATCTTTGTAAGTTTGGATCAAAAATGAACTGAACAAACTTATCACCCATTTTAACTGTCCATATTCAATAGGTAGAGCTGTTCCTAGCATGGAAAGAACCATGTTGCACATGCCTGCATGTAGCTGCTAAAGATGAGCAGTCCGACAGAAACAAACATGGCTGCAATATGCAGACATTCAAACTCAGACTTTTTAAGGGTTAAGAAGCACTCAAAGCCCTCTGCTTCGATGGACAAAATCGGTCAATTTTGCTTTCTCCCAGATTCACGTATTTTAAATATCAAGTTATTTCCATACTATTTTGGGGGCAGCGGGGGGCGGGGGCTTCTTATAAAAAACAAGCTGAATGAAACTCTCACCCATGAGTTTTGGATTGAGCGTAGAATCAAAAACTGCTGTCTCTGGGAACTTCCTCAGGTCCTGCAGTACCTAGCTCTGTTTCAGCTGCTTTTGATTGGCTCTGTTGTTGAGCTCTTGATCCAGAGCAGCTGAATCTCAGAATATCCATCACCACATGTGATAAAATTTGCCTTGTTTTTTTTACAGCCTTCCCGATGCTTATATAAGTTATAGAAGTGGCTTCCGCTGGGGTGAACTGATACAGCGTAGTGGTTGTGTGTGTGTGGAGTTCCCTAGTTCAAAGCTTACTGTAGCCATGAATTCACATGGTACTGCCATATAAACCACATGTTCTCAGCCTTGGCTTCCCTTTCCCCTGAACCACAACATGGGGAAAATAATACTGGCTTGCTTTGTAGGCCTGTGGGAAGGAATACTGAAATAATATATGTGATATGCTTTGAACAGTGATATTTTGAATTAATATTTTATATTGCTTTTATATTGTTTTAATATTGTATTATTTATGTATTTTAGTGTGAACTGCTTAGATATTTTATTATATTAAGTGATATAGAAATAATAATAAAATAATAATAATAATCAGTTGAAATGTGCCATGTTGATATTATATTACACGCCAGTATCAAAGTTCTGGCATTATGCTTTCATATATAACGTATGCATTATGCTTTTAATATATAAACTACCAAGAGTGACCCCATCTTTTTTTTCAAACGTGGCATAAGCAGGAATCCTGAAAATGCATGCATTTGTCACTGCTGAGAAGGAGCTGCACAATATCTTCCAGCTTCATGTCTGAACTTGCAAGATAAAGCTCGAAGTGCTAAGCGACTTCATCAGTTGTGTTATTCCATGTTGCTTAGACTATTATTAGCAAGTCATTAAAAAAGAAGTAGAGGTGACAGACTACATATAGTCTGAGTCCTTTCAGAACTTGAAATAGAATCTGGCAACTTTTGGCATTCTTAGCTTGCCTGTCTCCGGAATCTCCGCAGTGCTAAACTCCATGCTATGCATGATCTAACAAAAATGCAAGATCTAACAAGTGAATGAGATGCTAAGGCACCACAGCAATGAGCAGTGTGTGTCTTTCTCTCTGTGTCTATGTGTGTGTATGTGAAAAGTAAAAGCTTTTCAGGGATAGATCTGCAGCTCAGTCCTATTATGCATATTTACTCAGAAGTAAGCCCCCCGCTCCATGTTAAATGGGGCTTACTCCAAGGCAAGTGTGTGTAGGATGGTCTAAAGCAGTGAGCACACTCATTGGACCTTACTTTGGAGTAATATGCATATGTTAGCATAGCACACGGGGCAAATATTGTTAGATGTTCCAGGTAAGTGCTGTGCAATCTCAGAACAGGACCCCAGGATCCCTTGCAGTGTCAAAGAGGATTCTGGAGTTCAGCTCTCTTTGACTACATGTATTCATAAGCAATCAGAGTTTTATCATAGCATTCTTGCCAATGTTGCAAGGAATTTTGACGTGCACCTCTTGGATAGGGTGGCCATGTGTCATAATTTACAGAAAGCCATCCTCTATTTGAAGGCATCCTCTATTTGAAGGGCTGTCCAGTCCAGGTCCTGTTTAAAGATGAGGAACCATCAGAAGAGAGAGCAGACAGGGGTCTTGAAGCTGCCCATCAACAGTTAGCGCTTGTACAGCAGACTGAGATGACAGATGACCTGGTCACAGTCTTCTCTAGCATGGTGAGATGTATTGTATTTCTGTTTAAATTATCGTAATTATTTCTGAATTTGCATCTATACATACAAAGCATGTATAGTTACTCAAATCTGCATCCTTTCTTGTCCTTGTCCAAATGATGATGCAATGCCTCTTTTTTTGGACAGTTTCTAAGTGGCCACCCAACACTTCAAGATAGTATCTCAAGACAGCATCCTCACAGCAGTCCTACCTGTGCAGCACAATCCCATGCCTGTTTTCTCAGAGGTACGTCTGTCTAGTTTCAATGGGACTTACTTGCCAATATCAGAGTTCAGGATTGCAGCCTTAGTTCATCTCAGGATCGGTAATGGGACTTTTGCACTTGAGGCTATGCACACAATTGCGCAACCTTAAATGTATCCCTGATCAGAAGCCTCTGGTAGTGTAGCCAGGTTGATCTTCATTCTCTCTCTCTCTCCCCTCTCCCCCCCCCCCGCGCGCTTTCCTATTATTCATATTTTCCTTGTATTTATCAGTGTCTGCTTGTACACTGATAATATTCAGTGCACACCATCTGTTGGCCACATCTGATTTTGGAACTACACCCTCTGACATCATATATGTTTGAGGACCATCCCTTTCAAAGGCTGGGAAAAAGAGCTGCTACTTAACTATCACTATACAATGTGCATTAGCTGTTTACATTTCTCTGTCTGAAAACTTACAGCCTTCTGAGTGAGGATGGGAAGGGGGGAATACATCTTTTTTAGTTCAGAAAACAGCTGCCCAATCTTGCAGAAAAGCAATCATCCAGCAGATCCAAGGGACAAGAATTATAAAAGGGGGAGAGGTTTCAGAGATCACAAGAGTGGGGAGTTCTAAGAGGGGAGGTAAACTTTCATAAATACATGGCTTGAGAGAGAGTTTTTTGGGTTTTTTTAAAATCTGTAATGGAGAAAATCTTAAAAGATCTCTAAACCTATTTCTGGCAGGATCCCCAGAGTCACTCCCTAAATTTGTGGCCAACAGTTTGAGGTTTTAAGGCTGTTTCTTCAACATCCAGGTTTCTCACTTGGTTACTCAGTGCCAGATGTCAAGCAGCTGAACATGTGAACTGACTCCATCGTGCTTGAGCAGCGAAGTCTAACGCAAGTTCTATCTTTTGGTGTTATATATCTGCTGCAATGGTTCATTCACACAGCACAATCCATCCAGATAGTTCGGCAGGTTCAAGCAACTATTACCCATTGTACGTTGTTTGTTACTGCTCTTACTATCTTACTTGTTATTTCTTTAAAAACAGAAAAGTTATATTCCTAAAAAAATAAAAAATAAAGCATAGAAACAACAACAACTGAAGACTCACAGGGCAGTTTCCAACACTGCTGCTGCACTAGCAGGGATGATGGCTAGTGCAACCCAGGCAGCTAGCCGAAAGCACCTGTTCCAAAATGGGCCAAGCCATCGGAGCTCATGGAAGGGAGCCCCGCTGACTTGTCCCATTCAGGAAGCACTAGCTTCGGCTAGTTTCCTGGCTCACATTAACAAGCATTAGCTTCCTGTTGTGTGAGCAGTCATTCCTGCTAGCACAATGTGCATAGTGGTGGTGAATTGCCAACACTGGATACTGCCCATTATGACCATGTTTTAGAACCCAGTTCAAAGAGAACCTGATCCACAATTAAATGTGACGGGCAGCAGCAGAATCCAACCTGGGTCCTGCTGGTTCTGTGTAAAGGAATTGAGGGAGCAATTTAAACCACAGCATGGACAGTCTGGAGGGGCAGCTGAACCCCACCCATGCTTTCCCCACCCCAAACTGTTTGTGAGCATCATTTTCCCCTGTCTTGGCAAGAGTTACTTCTGGTCATGGAGTCCCACTTGGAAAAAAAGCAGCTAAAATGCTGTGGGGATGGGGGGAGGTAAATGTGGTCAGAGGGAGGGTCGTACCCCCCTATTGCTGGTTTACACTGTGTTTAAATAACCCCATACCCCACTGGTTTATGAGGATTTGGCAGCAGACCTGATTCTGCACATATGACCGTCACCATCATCACAGTTTGGCCGTAAGGGTTTTCTGTAACTCTAGAGAATTGTTATTCTGCAAACGTTTACATGAACTGCAAGAGAATATACTACTGACATTATTGCCACATTACTGAGAGTGATTGGTTGCATACTGTACATGAGAATCAGGGGGAAAGGTCACGGTGTCCTCAGACTTTATGATCTGATATTAGGCTTAGAGGAGCTGACTGATATTAACTCGGACAAGCAACGAAACACTAAAGGATGGTCATAGATCCCTACACAAAGAAGATTATAGGGCTTGGAAAAGACTGTGCTGTCTGAGGTCCTGGAAAGCTGTCTTCTTTGATGGGCAGAAGATCTGCAACCTATCACAATCAAAACCCATGTGCACATGAGCAAATAGGGTTGTGTGGTAAAGAGAATGTAATGACTGGACACTTATACTCCCTCGGCCATTTACACCATTGGGAAGGCACTTTGGGAAAGTGCTCCAGTCTCGGAAATCACCTGGATCAATACTCCTCTCTATGCCTTCCCTACAGTTAAGGATGGTCAGGAGGGTGATCTCACGGCCATCAATTTATTTACAGCCTGGAAAAACAGCAGTCTCTAGAGACACACTAAGGGCGGGGCCACACATACATGTCCATCACTTATTGGCTGCAACGTCGAGAGATGATGTACATGTGTGAATAACCCACTTAAGATCCAGCACTACAGGCATAAGAACGTAAGAAGAGCCCTGCTGGATTAGACCAAGGTCCATCTAGTCCAGCATTCTGTTCATGCAGTGGCCAACCAGCTGCCCATGGGAAACCCACAAGCAGGACATGAGTGCAACAGCACCCTCCCGCCCATGTTTCCCAGCAACTGGTGTACATAGGCATACTGCCTCTGATACTGGAGATAGCATATAGCCCTTAGGACTAGAAGCCATTGATAGCCTTATCCTCCTCCATGAATTTGTCTAATCCCCTTTTGTTGTTGTTCAGTCGTTCAGGCATGTCTGACTCTTCGTGACCCCATGGACCATAGCATGCCAGGCCTGCCTGTCCTGCACTCTCTCCCAGACCATGCTCAAGTCCATATTCATTGCATAGGTGATGCTATCTAGCCATCTCATCCTCTGCCGTCCCCTTCTCCTTTTGTGTGAACTAGCATGTGTGAACTAGCTCCCTATGGCAAAACAAAACTGAAGGGAATGAAGAGATTTGGGTAAGTCATGAGGATACCAGACTAATACTAGAAAAGGAGAACTCACGATGGTCTTAAGGAGCTATTGGAAAAGAAATGACGAGGATTGAGAATTAAGTTAAAGTAGGAAACAGAGGGAGCTTGAAGGATACAGGAGCACCATTTTGGGAGGGCAAGTGGAGGAAGTCTATCCCTTTCACAGCAGTGTTTCAGACCACATTTGATTATTCCTTAGAACATCCTTCTGCAACCTGGCGCCCACAAGATGTGTTGGACCTCAACTCCCAGCATCCCCAGCCAGCATGGCCAGTGGCAGTTGTAGTCCAATGGGAATTGTAGTCTAACACATCTGGAGGGCACTTTAGGACCACATCTCTCTCTCTCACTGACCAGCTCACTAGTTCTCCAAACCATTTACTGATATAAAATTCTGTAGTGTTATAAACAATTATAACAATCGCCATTATAAATGCCAGCCTCTGCTGGTCAAGAGGAGCTCTGCCAGTGTGGGAGCTTCTGCCATGGTAGAGGCCCCTGATGTGCCTGGGTGGGTGGACAGCTCCTGCTGGCAGTTTTTCCACCAATGCCCTGGAATGGGGTGATCCGTGGGTGGGGAGGAGCCAGCTTTGGACCTGCTGGCTCCAAAGATGCTCTGTTCCCTGTGGCTGCCAGTGGCTACACCAGCTGTAGGGAAATTGCCTCCCATTGGGGCCATTCAGAAACCCTTCACTCCACTGGGGAAATTCAGACCTGCCCTGGCCCTCTGCCATGGCTGGGAGGAGCTGGCAGCAGGGCTTTGGATGAGGTGGTGAATCTGCCTTGTTGCTTTCCCCCACCCCACGTAGGATTGCTGTTACCTGGGAGCAAATCCCATTGAACCCAGCAGGGCATTCTTCTTAGCAGCCAGAGATATAGGATTGCACTTAGTCACTCCTGCTTCCTCTTTTACGTTTGCAGGTATTTATGTCTTTTATTTGTACCCCACCTTTCTACCAAGAAAATGGCACTCAAAGAAGCTTACAGTCATAGAAACGACATTTAAAAATAAATAGAAACAAAACAATAAAACAAATACATTAAAAATGCAATTAAAAATACAGCAACTGAATAAAGACAGCCTACAACCCAGCAGATCAGCTTACATGCCAAAGACCTGCTTGAATAAAAATATATTTGCATGCCGGCAGAAGGAGAGCAGAAAGGGAGCCGACGTAGTTTCCCTTGGCAGGGAGTTCCACAGTCTGGGAGCAGCCACCAAGAGAGCCTCTCTCATGTCCCCACCAAACATGTCTCTGAAAAGGGTGGCACTGAAAAAAGGGCCTCTCCTGAAGATCTTAAATCTGGGGCAGGGTCATATGGAAATGCACAGTCTCTGGTCCCAAGTTGATAAGGGCTTTATGGGTCATAAACAGAACTTTCGGGTTCATCGCACGGAGCTTTTATTATTTTATCCTGCTATTATTGAGATGGCTCTGTCACAGAAGTTTGCGGGCTCTTAAGATGACACCGTTACCCTCCAGGGTGTCTCCCACCATTTTCCCCAGCCTATCCCATATTTTCCCCAAATGCAAAAAATGTAGTATTTTTTTCCAGCCCATGGAACAGGAGCATCATGACCTCCACGTGAAATTCTTCCGTAGCGGAAGAAACTGCTTTGCCTGCCTGCTGTGGGCATTTGTTTTCGTGGTTGCTGGGGGAATGGTCAGATGAAGAAGGCATTGAGGATGGGAGTGGGATTGCAGGGAAGGAGACCCGAACAGATTTGACAGGCACAAGGGCAAGAATTGCCTGCTGATTGCATCTCCTGCCTCTGCATTTCTCAGTTGGAGGGAGAAGAGGGTAAAATGCCTCCCTGCAATGAAGGGAGATGCATCTGATCCCCCAGCCCACCAGGCTCAGAAGCAACATCCTCTGTTGTTTCAGAGTACCCTATTCAATAGGGCGTACTCCCAAGTAAGTGTGCTGATGGTTGCAGACTTACAGGGCAATCTTATGTCTACTCAGAAGTAAGTCCCACTGAGTTCAATGCAGCTTACGCCCACATAAGTGTGCCCAGGATTGCAGACTTATACCGTGGTATTATCTCTACTCAGAAGTAAGTCAGAGGTTTCCTGGGGGCTGCGAGAAAACTGTACAGCAGAAGTTGAGCTATGAAAATGCCCCCCCCCTTTGCACACATGCCAGGGAGGGAGAAAGGCACTCCCTCAGTTCAAGCCATGTGGCTGCCCGGCTGCTGTGTAAAGAAGCCCTTCCTAATCCCACAAAGAAACCGAAAGCAAGAAGCTCCGGAAAGGATGTGGGTTTTTGCGGGGGGTTTGCTTAGAAATGCCCTTTGAATTGTGCCTGTCTTTTGGTGCTTCTGGGGTGACATCCAAAGCAGAAACCCACATATCTTCTCCCACACTGGGATTTCATGCTCCAAATAAGAATCCCGTTTACACATCACCCCAGCGTGTGATGTGCTTTGGATAGATGCTAAACAAGAAGCACCCAAAACCAACCAACAAAAACAGCACCACCCTTTCCGAACCTTTCCTTAAGTTTAGCCCTTAGAATCATAGAATAGTAGGGTTGGAAGGGGCCTATAAGGCCATCGAGTCCATCCCCCCCCCCATGCAGGAATCCAAGTCAAAGCATCCCTGACAGATGGCTGTCCAGCCTCATCTTGAATGCCTCCAGTGTGGGAGAGCCCACCACCTCCGTAGGCAATTGGTTCCATTGTCGTATTGCTCTAACAGTCAGGATGTTTTTCCTGATGTTCAGCCGGAATCTGGCTTCCTGTCACTTGAGCCCATTATTCCCTGTCCTGCACTCTGGGATGACTGAGAAGAGGTCCTGGCCTTCCTCTCTATGGCAACCTTTCAAGTACTTGAAGAGTGCTATCATATCTCCCCTCAGTCTTCTCTTCTCAAGGCTAAACATGCCCAGTTCTTTCTGTCTCTCCTCACAGGGCTTTGTTTGCAGTCCCCTGATCATCTTCGTTGCCCTCCTCTGAACCCTCTCCAGCTTGTCTGCATCCTTCTTAAAGTGCGGCACCCAGAACTGGACACAGTACTCAAGATGAGGCCTAACCAGTGCTGAGTGGAGGGAAACTAGTACTTCACATGATTTGGAAGCTGTACCTCTATGAATGCAGCCCTTGTTGCTTTAGTTTTAGCTGCTGAGCTATTAGCAGGGAACTGATTTATTTAATCTCACAAAGCATATTGATGGCACTACAAGTAAGAGCAATAAAGAAGAAGGGGGTGACCAAAATCTGAGTGAGTTAAAGGGGTACTAGTGTGAGCCAAGTGGACATGTGAAAAAAGCCTTCAGTGTAGCTGATTAAGACCATAGACTCAAATGAATCAAACCAACCTGACAGATTTTGGCTGCCTTGAACTCAGGGGGAGCTTTGCTCCTTATTACAACAGAGCACAATCTGTGGGAATTTTTTTTCCAGTAGAATTTTCGTCAAGCACTCAAATGTTGGGACTTGATATGTGAAGTACTCAAAGCCTATAGACTTTGCAACAATGTGATAATTAGGACATTCCTATTGCTTGTGGCTGCCATGTAGTAACCATCCTGTAGGAATTACTAAATCCAGTTCAAATGCTTTCTGTATTACGCTGCAAGGAAAATAACAATGGCATATGTAATTCATTTATACCAAAACATTTTTGAAAGCACCCTCGTGTTCATGCGTTTGATTTCTCTCTAACTAACCAAATGTAGGATGTTCATATGAACATTGGAATTGACTTGCAGAGCATGCCCGTAACTGCCTTGAAACCAACGTCAGCCTGCAAGCAACACTCCAATTTAAATCCATCACCACATCTCAGTTTCACCCTAACTTTTGAGTGAGAGGTACTCCTAAGAGTAGGGTGGCCCTTTGTGAATTGCCAAAAGGAGGCAATGCATCACCAAAAAAAGAGGACAAAGGAGGAGAGTGGTTTGCTTAAAATTTACATATGCTCATTTATATGTATAGATGCAAATTTAGAAATAATTATTATAATTTAAATAGAAACACAGTATATCTCACCATGGTGTGGAAGATTGTGACCAGGTGACCTGTGTGCCTGCCTGTTCAATCAGCTGTTCAGGTGCTAACTGGTGATGGGGAACAGTTCTTAGGGTTATTTATCTTTAAACTGGAATTGGACAGAATCACAGGGATGTGGGGCGAGGGACTTAAAGCCTCTCCCACAGCAATCCTGACTCTCCCCCCCACACCAACCCCAGTGAAAAATATCCCAACATATTTTAGCTTAAAGCTCTTACTGGCAGTAACTGAACCTTAGGAGAGGCATTTCAACCTTTTAGAATAGGGGGAAAGCTGCACAAAAGCTGGAAAACCACCAAACAATTAGTGGGTTGGAGAAGGAGTGTAGGGCCAGGGGAGGAATGTGTCTGATTGAGATCCCAGGAGATTGCTGGACCTCATGTTCCTTCACCCCAGCATAGAAGGAAGAACAGAAAGTACATGTCCCCGCAACTTCTCACTCCCCCATAATGTAACATCCAAAGCCAATCTCAGATGTGTTACATTTATAATATATGCAATAATTCAAACACATCAGCAGCCATGCTAAACAATATTTATTAAGTACTTTCCAAATTTTCATTTCATTTCATTTCTATACCACTCAATAGCCAAAGCTCTCTGGGCGGTTCACAAAAATTAAAAACACAAAGTGCAGTATAAAACTATATAAAATATTGGTTCTGCTGTTAAGATTCATGTGTCAAGTTGCCTAAGCTACAGTCCTGAACACTGCTGAAATCCTACCAAAGGCGAGGAGGTTCAAGCAACCTAACTGTGTGTAAGGTCGTAGCCGTATCTAAAAAGTGAGACTTGATAGGTGATGTTGTAAGTGGACATTTGGCATTTGCTATCTGACATCCGGAATTCAATAGTTAACAATCAGTGCCAGATCGCTGCTGCTGCTGCTACTTGGCATTGTTCCAGCCACCAATCTGTTTGTTACTAATTTGATAAGCCTGAGAAGGGAAAGGAGCGATGGCCGGAACAGTTCCAAAGAGCAAGGAAATCCCACTTGTGGTCAAAAACAGCCACAAACAGGGAATTCCTTCACTAGTTGAGCAACAGGGTATGCCTTCCAGCAAACTGGTATGCTAAGGTTTCTGTGCTGATTCTGGTTTAAATGATGACTTTCAGTCATGGGTCATATGTGTGTGGGTTTGGGGTTTAAGTCAGGGGTGGGCAACTTGTGGCCCTCCAGATGTTGGGCTGCAACTCTTGTTATGCTACTACATTGGCAAGGGCTGATGGGAGTTGCAGTCCAGCAACATCTGGAAGGGCCCTGGTTTAAGTTTAGGTTTGTTTTGGCTTTGTATCCAACTTCAGAAGGGCTTCAAAAGTGATTTCAGAAAGCAACATCAAGGGGATGATGGGGGGATGATAGTGAAGCACCTCCTGATTAGGTTCAGGCTGTTGCACTTGCAGAAAGGAATTCCCAAAACACTTAGACTGAAACCACCCTATTGATTTCATAGACTCACAGAACAAGAAGGGACTATAACATCCCACCCAAAGATAGGGGTATCCATGTAAAGTGGACAGCCTGTGGTTCTCCAGATGCTTTGGCCTACAACTCCCATCATCCCACACCATTAGCTATGCTGTCTAGGGCTGATGGGAATTATAGGATAAAACATCTGGAGGGCACCAGTTGCCCACCACTGATATAAATGAACATGCTTTCAAGACCAGTCCCAATCTAAACAGTCACATCATCTCCTGAAACATCCCTGCACATGATCTCTGTTCCCCAGTCTCTACCATTTGCTTCTTCATGTCCGCCCAAACTTCTCCTTTCCTCCGGCATGAATCCTCCCATTCTCCCCGATGCTGCCTCTTATTCTTGGAACACCTTCCCCAGACTCTTACATGGTGAAGCTACTCTGACTTCCTTCAGGTCCCTATCCAAAGCAGATATCTCCCATGAGGCCTTGGGCTTAACCTTAGTCTTCATTCCGTACTACAGAAACTAACCTATTAGAAACTAACCTATCTACAAAACTAAGCCTATTAGCCCTGACACGACATTTTCTCCTTGTCTCCTCCTCTCTTGGTTATCTTACTCCATGAAGTGCAATGTGCATCAGTCCTGCTAAATTGTTATGGCAATCTGGCCATGCAATAAAATATTGCAGTATGGAGTGCTCCTGTGCAGGATTCCAGCCACCCAGCGAGCCACCCATGACTCTTCTAGGTTCTAAAGGAAGCAAAAGCCAAGTGTAGACAAACGTGTACCCTGGATTTTAGTAAAGCTGATTTTAATGAACTCAGAACAATGATAAGTAAGGTCCAATGGCAAGCGACACTAACGAGAAAAGGAGTCCAAGATCGGGGGGAGCTTTTAAAAAAGGAAATTCTAAAGGCACAATTACAAACTATGCCAACAAGAAAAAAAGGCGGAAGACAACAGAAGAAGCCAATGTGGCTTCACAAAAAGATTAGAGATGACCTGAAAATTAAAAAAGACACATATAGGAAGTGGAAGGAAGGCCAAGCAACAAAGAGTACAGGCAGGTAGCACAGAATTGCAGGGATGGCATCAGGAAGGCTAAAGCTGAGAATGAGCTGACGTTAGTGAGGGATGCTAAAAGCAACAAGAAGGCTTTCTTCAGATATGTGCATAGTAAAAGACAGAGGAAAGAAATGGTGGTTCAGCTATTAAATAAGGATAGCAAAATGGTAATAGATGACAAGGAGAAGGCAGAAGTGCTCAATTCCTACTTTGGTTCAGTCTTCTTCCAAAAGAGGGTCTATGAGTCCCCTGGAAAAGGCAAAGTACAGGCTGAAGGAGAAGGATTGCAGCTTGAGATAGATAGGCATATGGTCAAGGAACCCCTAATTAATTTGAATGAGTTCAAATCTCCAGGGCCAGATGAACTGCACCCTAGAGCAATAAAGGAACTGGTAGAAGAACTCTCGGAACCACTGTCTATAATCTTTGAGAAATCATGCAGGACGGGTGAAGTGCCAGATGACTGGAGGAGGGCTAATGTCCCTATCTTCAAAAAGGGCAAAAAGGAGGAACCTGGGAACTACAGACCAGTCAGTCTGACATCAATCCCTGGGAAAATTCTGGAGAAGATTATAAAACAATCCATCTGTAAGCACCTTGAAAACAATGCAGTGATTACTCAAACCCAACATGGATTTGTCAAGAACAAATCCTGCCAGATGAATCTGATCTCATTTTGATCAGGTCACCTCCCTTGTGGACTGTGGGAATGCTGTGGACATAATATACCTCAACTTCAGCAAAGCTTTTGACAAAGTGCCCCATGATATCCCGATGAGCAAACTAGCTCAAAGTGGGCTAGATGAAACAACGATCCAGTGGATCCACAGTTGGCTATAGAATCGGACTCAAAGAGACGATCAATGGGAGAGGTAACAAGCGGGGTATCGCAAGGCTCAGTTCTGGGCCCAGTGCTCTTCAACATTTTTATTAATGACTTGGAGGAGGAGGTGCAGGGAATGCTGATCAAATTTGCAGATGACACAAAATTGGGCAGGATAGCTAATACCCTGGAAGACTGAAACAGAATTCAAAGTGATCTGGATAGGCTGGAGTGCTGGGCAAAAAACAACAGAATGACATTTAATAGGGATAAATGCCAAGTTCTGCACCTAGGAAAAAGAAACAAAGTGTACAGTTAGAAGATGGGTGATACTTGCTTCAAAAATACTACAAGGGAGAAGGATCTTGGAATTGTTGTAGATCACAAGCTGAATATGAGCGAACAATGTGATGTGGCTGCAAAAAAGGCAAATGCTATTTTGGGCTGCATTAATAGAAGCATAGCTTCCAAATCCCAGGAAGTTCTAGCTCCCCTCTACTCAGCAGTGGTTAGGCCTCATGTGGAGTACTGTGTCCAGTTCTGGGTGCCATACTTTAGGAAGAATGCAGACAAACTGGAGAGGGTTCAGAGGAGGGCAATGAAAATGATCAGGGGCCTGGAAACAGTCCTATGAGGAGAGATGAAAAGAACTGGGCATGTTTATCCTTGAGAAGAGGAGTGAGGGGAGATACAATAGCGCTCTTCAAGGACCTGAAAGGTTGTCAAAGGCCAGGATCTCTTCTCGATCATGTCAGAGTGCAGGACACAGAATAATGGGCTCAAGTTACAGGAAGCCAGATTCCGGCTGAACATAGGGAAAACATCCTGACTGTCAGAGCAATACTACAATGGAACCAATTCCCTAGGGAGGTGGTGGGCTCTCCCACACTGGAGGCATTCAAGATGAAGCTGGCCAGCCACCTGTCAGGGATGCTCTGACTTGGATTCCGGCGTTGAGCAGGGGGTTGGACCTGATGGTCTTAGAGGCCCCTTCCAGCCCTACTATTCTATGATTCTTTCCAAGGTACTCCACTACATTCCTGCCTCCCCTCATTTTCCTTTCCTCCCCAACAGTGAGTCAGCATCCTATGTCCAATGAGCATGCTCAGTCCTCATAGACCTGCTTTGGGGTGTTGCCTTCCCCACTTAGGTTCCCCCCCTTTTGGGGGGGGGTAAGTCTACAAATCTTGGGCTTATTCTATGCCAGCTGATACCTTCCTCTTGTGCATGAATGATGCTGTTGTGGCTATGTAGGGATCAACACCCAGAGAATGGAGGATATGGCTATCAATGGCTGCTCATCAATGGCTCAAGATATATAGCTCTTCAATGGCTCCAGACATATAAGACTCACTCTGGCCTGCTTGCACTGGCTGCCTGTATGTAGGAATGTTAGAGAATTCCGCCAAGGATCCCAGGGGGGGCAAATTCCAGTGAATTTGGCCCCCCCGGAATCCATGGTGGAATGGAGCCCCTCCACCCCGCGAAAGCCCCACGAAACGGAGCCTACTTGGCTGTGGCTCTGGCTGTGGCTTCGGCTCCGGCGGCGGCTCCTGCTGCTGCCGGGCTGGTGCGGATGCAAATGGCGTCCGGAGTAGGGGATGCTATTTGCATCCCTATGGTAGCCCGCGATAGGCTATGTAAATATTTATGTAGCCTATGACAGCTAATGCAGGGACACAAATTGCATTCCCTACGCCATTTGTGTTCCCATTTTAGCCTTCATAGGCTACGTAAATATTTACGTAGCCTATCACGGGCTACCATAGGGACGCAAATGGCGTCCCCTACTCAGGACGCCATTTGCGTCCACACCAGCCCAGCAGCGGCTGGAGGCCCCACTGCGGGTTGGCCCGGCCGGCAGCTCTGCGGCCTGGCCACAGAGCAGAGCCAGCCGGCCAGGATTCCGGGGGGAGGAACAGATCGACTCCCCCCTCATTGAGGATTTTGGGGGGAGGGATGGGGCATCTCCCCCCCACCGCAGATGTCCCTGGACAAAACCAGGTAACTGTGTTTCATACATCCCTACGAGGCTGTATGTTTCCAAGCCTGATTCAAAGTGCTGGTTTTAACCTATAAAGCCTTACATGGCTTGGGACCACAATACCTGGTGGAGCGCCTCTCTCGACATGAACCTACCCGTACACTACACTCAACATCTAAGGTCCTCCTCTGGCTGCCTACTCTGGGGGAAGTTCAGAAGACAGAACAAGGGAGAGGGCCTTCTCGGTGGTGGCCCCCCAATTATGCAGTTATCTCCCCGATGAGGCCCACCTGGTGCCAACATTTTTATCTTCTTTAACTCCAGGTTAAGACATTTCTCTTCTCCCAGGAGTTTTGAGCATATGATAAGTTTTAATTGATCCTGGATTGTCTTATGATTATGGTTATTTGCTTGATATTGCTTGATTGAAGTTGGTTTTAGGCATGGCGGAGAATTCCGCCACGGATCTTGGTGAGGCCAAATGCCAGTGCATTCGGCCCCCCAAAATCCATGGTGAAAAGAAGCCCGCCACCCCCCAACCCCGCGAAATGGGCCCGGAACAGAGCCTACCTTTGTCAGCCGTTCCAGTGCTCCTCGAATGGCGGCTGTGTATGCAGCCTCCATTTGTGTCTTTCGAATGGCCGTGATAGGCTACGTAAATACTTACATAGCCCATCACGGCTAACACAGGGACACCACTTGCATCCCTGCAGAGGCTGTGATAGGCTATGTAAATATTTATGTAGCCTATCATGGCAAAAAAAAAGGGAACGCAAACGGCGGCGGCTATGGCGGCCGCCATTTGCGTTCCCTTTTTCACTGTGATAAGCTACGTAAATATTTACGTAGCCTATCACAGCCTGCACAGAGATGCAAATGGTGTCCCTGTGTTAAAAAGGGAAGGCAAATGGTGGCCACTGTAGCCGCCGCCATTTGCGTTCCCTTTTTTTTTTCCATGATAGGCTACGTAAATATTTACGTAGCCTAGCACGGGTAAAGCGGGAACGCAAATGGCGTAGGGGACGCCATTTGCATCCTTGCTTTAGCCGTGATAGGCTATGTAAATATTTACGTAGCCTATCACGGGCTTGCGTAGGGACGCAAATGGCGTCCCCTACGCAGGACACCATTTGTGTCCACGCCAGCTGGGCAGCGGCTGGAGGCCCTGCTGCGGGTTGGCCCATCCGGCGGCACCACGGCCTGGCTGCAGAGTGGAGCCGGCCGGGCATGATTCCGGGGGGGAGAGGAACAGATCGCCTCCCCCCCCCCCGTTGAGGATTCTGGGGGGAGGAATGGATCGCCTCCCCCCACCTGCGGAACCTGGCGGAGCCAGGTAAGCAGGGTTTCGTACACCCCTAGTTGGTTTAGATGTACGTTCTCTTGTGTATATTGTCTGTTTGAGTGTTTTTTATGCAAATGGCTTTTAATCTCTGTATACTGTATTTTTAATGTTTTTAATCTTTGTAAACTGCTCAGAGAGCTTTGGCTATTGGGCAGTATAGGAATGCAAATGTGTGTGTGTATATATATACACGTCCAGTGTCAGGGGCAGTATCCCTCTGAATACTGGTTGCTAGGGAACACCAGCAGGGAGGTGCTCTTGCACTCATGTAGTGCTTGTGGGCTTCCCACAGGAATCTTGTTGGCCACTATGGGAACAGAGTACTGGACTAGGCAGGCCTTTGGTTTAATCCAGCAGGGCTCTTCTTGTGTTCTTAATGAGTTTGCTATTACTATATAGGACTAGTGCACAGGAATTTTACCCTTCCTGTAACACAATCTGCTCACTTTGCCACTGGAAACAGATCTGATGTCAGTTGATCTGCTTCAAAGAACAATGCAGTGAATTTCAGAGGAAGGGTATCTATGTTCACACTTACTATATTTGCACTCATACTGAACATGCACCCATGTAGATTAAACATTAGCTGATTGCTTGCTATAAAGTGCCATCCCCATTTCTGAGAAACTGGCTGAGACTTATTTTGGCGGCCAAATAAGTACATCCATCTTTGAAGTACAAATGATTCCCAGTGTTCATTCATTATGAACATAAAATAGCTGTCAGCATTCCTCCCCTTCCAGTTTAACAGCCAATGGAGGGGGAACTTAACAGTTATGTTACATCTGTATGGCTTTAATGCTGCAACACAGTTGCCTTCGTCTCCTACTCATTTATCACTTCCAGATTTTACATGCCATTGATCTTCGCTGCAGGGTTCAGACAGAGCCGATGTCAGGTCTATGTTTAAAGTGCAAATTAAAGAACAGGAGAGCCCAGCCTTCAATAATGGCAAAAAATCAGGCCATTATAAACATGAAACCAGCTGTATGTTCTCATGTCATAGGATAGGCCCAATATGGGGTCTCTGAAGAGCATTGGATTAAAGGATGAGGGGCCCTATTCTGAACTCTCCCCTCCTCCCCCATTTCTCTTGCTAATATACCCTTTAGCCAAGGATGTGCCTCGTTAAAACGGAGCTCTCCCCACCCCTACCATGAAGCGTTGATAAAATACAGATTCTGTGTAATCTGGATTAGCGATTGCAAGGATGAAGATGATGTGCTGGTAGTAGTACTCCAGACGAACTATCAAAGACAATATGGTATTTGTGGCAAAAGAGGGGTGTTTGCTTGGGGTTGTTGTCTTCCCCTTCATAATGGTCATGTTTTTAGATAGATCAAATAAAAAAAACCCAGAGAGCCTTTCTACACCAGGCTAAAATCCCACAACTTTACTGGGGCTTCTGCTTCTGTTTTAAATGCAGGATCACGGCAGGCTCCCTTTACATGCAGTTCCCTTCCTCCCCCCTTCCCCCCTTGCCTGCATGTTCTATATGCTTCATTATACAGCCACTAGATGGCATTGTGGTCTAGCTCCTCTTATAGAATGACTTCCTCTTTTCTGGAGGAAACCCAACGCGCTGTAATTTGAAAGTTCATTATCTCCAATCTTTAAAAAAAATGGGATAAAGGTCATTTAGCATGGGAGATGCCCTTGAGGTTGACGATGTCATGTAAAGGACCCACAAACTTCCTTGGGTAACCAATCTCAATTGCAGGATAAAAGCCCTGTGTGGAGAAGCCTAGAATGTATCATAGTATCATAGAATCATAGGGTTGGAAAGGGCCTACAACAAGACCATCGAGTCCAGCCCCCTGCTCACTGCAGGAAGCCTGATTCCCAGGCGGTTCTCCATCCAAGTACTAACTAGAGCTGACCCTGCTTAGCTTCCGACGAGAATCTGGTGCATCCAGCCCTGAGCTCTCCATATTGACAGGGCAATGAAGAAACTGACACAGTTTTACCTCACCTTGCCAGTTTCACTGTCCAGACAGCAGAGAGGGGGAACAGTGAAATAAGTGGCAAAGGGGGTGAGGGGGTGGGCAAAGAACACAGGAAAGTAGGATCACCGATCACCAAGTGAGACAGTCAGGCTAGCTTGTTTCCATCTGGATGTTTCATGCTGCAGTTGCATGGGAAGCTTTGGAGGTGGGTGGAAATAGCCACAAACCAGGATTAGGATAGCAGTGGGGAATGCAGCAATCTGGCAGGAATGTCGTCTGGGTTCCTAGTAATAAATGATGGAGCAAATGGTGTCAATGCTGAGAGAAAGAAGAAGTCTAGTGTGTGGATAGAAGCATCCAGTGAGTCACAGCTAACCTAAGAAGGGCTGTGCTGGATTGGACCAAAGGGCTACTGTATATAGTCCTGCATTCTCTTCACACACCAGCCAACCAGCTGTCTATTGGAAGCCCAAAGCAGGACACTGATGCAGCAGCATCCTCCCGCCCATGTTCCCCAGCAGCTAGTATACAGAGGCATACTGCCTCTGATGCCGGACGTAACTAAACATGAGAAGTGCTGCCATTGAAAAGTACTGTGTTTGAGGTGATGTCAGATAATATGAAAGCATTTGTCTGTGGTGTTTGATAAGTAATGCATAATAATTAGCATGCACATAGAACTTTTACAGTGCAATTCTGTGCATATTTATTCAGAGCTACATCCCATTGTGTCCATCGGTGTTTACCCACCCAGTAAGTGGGCATAGGATTGCAGCCTCTGCACTCAAAGAACTTCAGATAAATCTTCCCAGCAGTCCTTGGCATAATCCAGTAAGGGACGTCAGTGCTATCATTCCCATATTGCAAATGAGGGAGTGGGGGCAGCCGTATGAGGCAGAGAGGTTCGCACGTAACACTAACCCATGGTTTATTTAACTCATGGTTTGTTGCCCTACCTAGGGTTTGTCTGGCAGACAATCAAACAAACTGTGGTTTGTTTTCTCAATCCCTGGGTTGTTTGTTTCCCTCCTCCTTCGCCCACCCTCTCCCTGTATCACAAATGCTTTTGTGGTGCTGTAGTACTGGCATGCAGACTGGCTGTTTGTTTGTTTTTAACCACTTTTGCCCATTGTTACTGTAGCCTGGTGAAACAACCCATGAACAACCCACAGTTCTGGGTTCACATATAACAAAAAAACATGCTTTAAACAACCCAGAGTTCACAACCCAGCAACTAACCATAGTTTATCTTTCTGGGTTGTTCATGATCACCAAACCATGGCTTGCTAGTGTAGCTGCATTCACATACCACGACAACCCAAAATTCAACAACCCATACCATGGCTTAATGTGACATGCAAACCAGGGCAGTGGCTTTCCTAAGGCCAGCTAGTTAGTCTGTGGCTTAAGTAAGATTTTACCCAGCAACTTCCCAAATCATACTCATTCTCGTAGCACCACACTGTACCACATAGTTGCTGCTTTTACACATTCCACGTATCACTTCAGATTGCTACCGCTCATGGCCAGAAGCAAAAGAAGACAGGGCTCCTGCTGCAGCTTTAATAGTTGTGTAGAAGGCGGAGGTTCTGCCAGTGTTGTTTGCATGACAAGTTACACCTGCTAAAATCCCGTCTTTGACGCAACTGTTAAAGGTGCGGGAGCCCCATCACCTTTGATGATTTTTTATTTAGCATACATATAGGTCGCTCCTCTGCTTAATGGGAATAAACAATAATAAAAACAAGATAAAATGAATATATCAAATCATCAGTTCAAAGATGCAGAAAGAAACCTTCATCACAATGAAACCAGAGGGGAAGAAAAAAGTCATAGAATTAGAATGATATTAGCTATTAAAGGCTTGACAGAACACTACCATCTTCACTGACTGTCTAAAGGACCAGAGAGGGAGAGAGCGCGCACTAAACTAACCTCCCAAGGGAGGGAGTTCCATTATTGGTGCTTGCTGCTATTGCTGCTACCAAAAAGGCCCCGTCTTGAGTGCCCACTAACCTCATCTCTCTAGGTGGTGGGCATGCAACAGGGCCTCAGATGATGACTACACATTTGCATCTGGCTATCCTTCACTGAGTGATGGACATGCATGTGTTATCCAAGGGTGTGGCCCTTTAATTGTAGAAGGGAGTAGCGCTTTGAATTCTACATGCTCAGTGATGTTTTTCTGTCTATATGGTTTGTGGGGAGACTTCTTAGCCTCATAGCTGTTGCTGTGGCCTCCCTGGGAAGAACTGAGCATTAAAGCAAAGGTTGTGCAAGCGGACTTCTGCTGTTCAACATGACTTCCCCTTACTGTCCTCCCCCCTGCAGCTCCCTTTATGCCTCCAAAATCTGTTCAAGAGGGTCCCCCAACCCTCCAGAGCTAGATTGGTGGGGTAGGGATGTACGGACTGTGTAAAATCCACTCCATCTGTGCTTCGCAGATTGTCAGGTGTCTTTCGTTCCATTGTCTGCCCACAGACGGATGCGAATATTTTTTTTCGTCATGCGGAAAAATATGCAAATAATTATGTAAATATTTACATATTAAGTATTTACATAATTTACCTCAGTACATAACATTTAGTGTATTGTCCCCCATTCCATTCAGCATTTCCTCAGCAGAAACATATGTATTCTTCTATGGATTTGTATGCGAACATTTCGGGAAAGTAAAAAAATATAATCCGAAAGTCCACAGATTCCACATGGCCTGAGGGGGCGCTCCACAGCAGATTCCGCAGGTCAGATTCTTAGAAATCCGAGCTCATTTTAATCCATCACAAATTTCTCCAGCATCCCTATTGTGGGGCACACAGGGAGCTGATGGGGAGGAGGAGAAATCCATTCTGGCAGCACTTTCCACTCGGTTGGTGAATGCTCAGCATTGAATCCAACCCTGAATCTTAAACCCTGAACAGTGTAGTTCAGGGTTTCTCCTTTCACACCTTACTTTCCTTTGTGGCATAGCTTTGAACAATGGGACAGTCCTGTGTTTCTTTGGCTTCATCAGGGAATACGTAGAAGAAGTCCTCTGGACAGTAGCGGCAGGAAACATCCCTTGAGTCTAATATTGAAACGGAGGGAATAACTGGGTATTGGGACTTTTGGAGACTTGAGGTCAAAGAATACAGTGTTAGTTCGTTATTTTCACTGTGCTATTCCGATTCTGTACTCCTATAGTAGGACCCTCTAGCAAACTATTATATTGATGGATAATATAAATGGGTTCCTGAGGAAAGTAAGAAAAGATTACACATGCGTGAGCTCCTATGAGAAGAGCAATGTAAGGAAGTGCTGAGAAAATGGCAAATGACACAAGTCTCTGTAATATCAGAAGGGCCAAAGGTGAACCTAACCCCCTGAATGTAGCGAAACCTCAGCAAATGGTTGCACAGAAGTGGCTAAATGACCATGTCTCAGATCATTGATTGTGTCAATGGCTGAAACACCAGCAAAAGTCAACAGAACTTTGCCCTTTAACAATAGTAGTAGGTAAGTAGTCTATAATGCAAAGCTGAGAAAGATTATTTACAACACCAACCTACTAGTCTTACTACAACACAAAGCAAAAGGGTCAATGAAATTATATATTAAAATATCTCACGCAAAACCAGCCTAAAGTCACATTTCTCAAACTACTTAACTCCAAAATTGTGCTCAGATAAAATATGACCACCAAAGACTTCTGATGCAGCCTGTTTCCATTGTCCCATACTAGTGAATATATTACACTTCCTTCACTTGTTTATCTTGGACAAGAGAAATGAAAGCAATTAGGAAAACAATTATGTGCATGTCTGTGTGTGGGAGATACATCACCCATTCCCACTGCCCCAAACTCTGGGGGAAACCAGATCTGAATCTGAGTGTTTTTCTTTTTAATGGTTAAATATTGAAATATGTTGTTGTTGTTCTTAAATCACTGAAATATCTCCCTGACCCCAATGCCAATATGGCAACAAAACACATACATTCTGAAGGGGAACATCCCTGCCACACAGTTAAAATGTTTTTACTGCCAATCTGCATCAATAAAAATGTCTCTTTTATCTGGATGGGTGAATAGAAAGAAACATTGTTTTAAAATACAACTACTAGTAGTAATAATAATCAGTTCAAATTTATTACATAATCCACAGACCTTCAAATTCAAAGAAACAGAAAAAATCTTGAAGCTATAAATGCCCCCTGTGGAATTTGTAGGCACGGGCCAGCCAAAGGCATGCCTATGCATGTTTGCTCATGAATGAGCCCCACTCAGTTCAATGGGACTTACTCCCTAGTTAACGTGCGTAGGAGTGCAGTTTCAATTTCCTGCTTTAAATCTTCCCCCAGTGGCGGGGGCGGGGGGTCAACGGAATTTACAAATGCTTGCTTAATATTGGTTGGATCCGGCCTATGTTTCTATTGACCACTACTATCCAACCTCTTTCAACCAATATCTTTCCTGATGAAGAGATCTGAAGACTTGAGAGCTTGCACATTTTGGGGGTGATCTAATAAAGATTATTTACACTGTATGGATTTTCGGATTTGTCTTACATCCAACACAGCTGCCTTCACCTTTTCTATTAAAATGCCTCAAGCTACCCTTCGTCCTCCTGCTATTTTCTCCCACTCCTTTAAACTCTCCCCACGAAAACTCCTCCCAGGTTCATTTCACTTCTGCCGGGGAACCCCTTTCAGATGACCGGAGCCAATCAGGAGAGGGTGCGGCGCGGCGTCACAAAAGGGAGGCGGGCGCTCCCACGCAGTGACCTCATCGTCGGCATCCCCAGCCTCCGCCCGCCCCTTTCCTTTCCTTCGGTCTCTGCCACGTGGGTTCCTAACCTGTAAGAAAGTTCGGGCTTTTCGCTTTCGTCCCGCACCTCCCTGGGCAGCGGACAAGGCAACGGGGGAAGGGGGAGGAAAGGAAGTAGCCGGGCCCCCCGAGACCACGTCGGGGGTCTTGGTCACATAACCGCCCCCCGCCCCTTCGAGGGAGCCCCGCTCTCCGGCTGGGGAAGCTCTGCAAGGCTTTTGTAACCCGACACTTTTTCCTTCTGCATCTCTCCCTCGGCTTGGAAGGGAGTGACGGAGCGAGCCCCCTTCCCAAAGCACCATGCCCTTACTCCAGCCTTCCCCAATCTGGCGCCCCCCCACCATGGGTTGGACTACAACTCCCATCATCCCCAGTTGGGGGACGATGGGAGTTGTGGTCCAACCCATCTGGGGGGCCCCCGCCAGGTTGGGGAAAGCCGTCTCCTCCCGAGGGGAGCATAGCTGGCTGGGGAAGATGGGAATTGCAGTCCACCCCAGCTGGAGGGCACCAGGTCGAGGAAGGCTGTCTCCTTTTCCCGAGGGGAGGAGGAGGAGAGGAGAGGGCACAATCCAGAGCGAAAAAATGGGTGGCAATCAGACAATGCGGTGGCTTCCGTCCAGGGCAAGCAGATAGTCATCTTGGAGCCCGGCACTGCCAAGCGGGGGCCAGCGAGACTCTCCCAAGCCTCGCTTCCTTTGTCCTGCCCCGTTAGGGAGGGAGGGAGCGGACGAGAGGAGAGCGGATACCCGGGTAAGCGTGGCTTCTGAGCTGCTGCCACGTAGCTTGTTTCTTTTCCCCTGCCTTGCCTCGGTGATCCCACCCCGAGAGACCCACCCGTCGAAGCTGCCACTTCCCTGCCATTCTGGCCCCCAAAAGTCCGGAAGTGCCCATTCCACGTTGTGTTCCTTCTAGAGACCATGCACAGAGCCAGCCCTGTGCGTGTCTACTCAGAATTAACTCCTATTGAGTTCAATGGGACCTACTCCCGTGCAGGGCAACTGGGGCAATGTGTGCCCTCTCTCAAGCAGCCCCCCCCCCACCTCAACCCCACCACGTTGCTCAGCGGAGCCCCATAACAGAGCTCCCTGCAGGGGCCAGAGGCTGGGGCCCCAACACTGTGCCTGCCCTGGGCCTTGTAACCTCTGTTAGGCAGCCCTCCTCACAGGTGAGAGCCAGTGTGGTGTAGTGGTTAGAGCAGTGGGCTGGGGACTCAGGTGATCTGGGTTCTAGTCCCCACTCAGCCATGAAGCTCACTGGGTGAGTGGGCCAGTCACTGACTCTCAGCCTGACCTACCTCACAGGGTTGTTGTGAGGATTCAATGGAGAAGAGGAGGATCAAGTATGCTGCCTGCAGTTCCTCGCAATAGGAAAAGAAAAGGTGGCATATAAATGTAATATAAATAAATAAATGGGTATAAGGAGGAAGCCTAAGCTCTGCCTCTGCAGGGCAAGTTCTCCAGTGCTACCCTCGCCTGTACAACCCCCAATGCAGGCTTCCCCAGCCTGGTGCCTTCCAGAGCTGTTGGATTACAAAGCCCAGCTTTAGTCCAACACATTCAGAGGGCAGCAGGTTGGATAAGGCTGGCCTAGCATGCTGTTACTACAAATAGTGCAATCCTAGCCATGTCTACTTGGAAGTAAGACCCAGCATGTTTGATGGGACTTAGTTCCACAGAGAAGTATGCAGCCAAAAGGGAATGAAAACTGAATATTCAAGCCAAAGGGAGGGGATCGTGTGGGCGCCTCTCTCCCTAGTAAGCATTTCTAAATGGAAGATCAGCCTCTCTGAAGTCAGACCCAAACAGGGTCGACCCTCTCATGAATAGATCCTGCCGCTCCCACCTCCAGTGGGTGCTCTGGAGAGCCCTGCCAGCCACATTTGCCACAGCAAGAGAGCAGCCGGTGGGGCTCTCCAGAGCAGCCACCCTGTGAAGAGCCATGTTGGTCAAGGAAGCTCTTCAGAGAGCCCACCCAGCTGAAATGCCTTGCTCTGAGGGGGTCCTTCCTCAGAGTCAGGCATGGGAGGGGTGTCCCAGGAGATCACCTGTACAGAAGGGAAGGGGGATGAAACCTAGGAAGGGGGTGGGAGGGGTGTGTTGCGGTAAAGGGGAGGGGGAGGGAGTGTGATGTGAGGAAGGGGAAAGGGAGTGGGGGGTCACAATGAAGCAGCATGTGTGCCCTTGTACCTCAAGTGATGGGAGAACTTGCACCTGTGCTGGACCCCAACAGTGCATCTCATCCAGGTCCTCCTCACATCAACCAAACAGGTGCCTCTATAGCAGGGGTGGGTCAACGTGTGGCCCTCCAGATGTTGTTGGATGGCAACTTCCCTCACCATTGGCTGTGTTGGCAAGGGCTGATGGGAGATGTAGTCCTCTGGATGAGTCTGGACTACAATACCCATCATCACTGGACATTGGCTGTCCTGGCTGGGGCAGATGGGAGTTGGAGTGCAACATATGGAGGACCATAGTTTTCCCAACCTTGCCTAGATTGCTCACAGCCCTTTGTTTCTCCCCCTGCCCCAGCTCCCCAGAGTATCTGATATTTAGGGCACAATCCTATGCATTGTGTAGACAGAAAAAAAGTCCTACAATTCCCAGCATGGCTGGCTGGGGCATGCTGGAAATTGTAAGACTTCTTTCTGTCTACACATGCATTGCCCCCTTAAAAGTGTAGTCCCTCCGCCCATGGGAGCTCCACTGAACACCTAGATCCGCCATCAATTTGTCCAATCCTTTTTCACCCCCTTTTTTCAAAGGAGCTCGAAGACATCCCTGCCCCATCTTGCGGCAATGAGCTCCGCACGTGAATGATGGATGTGGTGTGAACAAGGACGTCCTTTCGCCTGCCAGGCCATTTTATTGGGCGATTCTGGCCCCGTTTTGTACGTTATGGAGAGATCGCTCTGTCTCCCTCTCTCTTGAACTCGCTGGGAATCTGAGACCCGAAGCCCGCCCTTTCCCCCTCTCCTTCAGCTCCTTCCCAAGTTCCGTCTCCCCACGCCCACCCCTCTGAAACGGGGAAGAGGGGAGGGCGTGGCGAAGTCACGTTTCATGTTTTTACAAGTGTCTAAATAGCGACAGTATATGCAGTCCACCCCACCCCCATAAAGCCCTGCCTTCTGGGATATTACCGCCTCCGAAAGTTGGAACCGGATCAAGGTTTTCAAATATCCAAAGTACCTTTATGACTTAGGTAAATGCCCATTATAAACTTTTGTCAATCGAGAGGAGAAATCAGTTCACCCCATTCCGCAGGGGTGCAAGTCTCGCACATAAGACTCTTACTCGCTTGTAGTAATATTGGTTTCCATTATGTACCCACTGGATCAGAAAGGGATGGGAAGACTTAACCCTAGCTATAAATTGACTCTTGCACAAGAGTCCTTTACTCTGTCTTTGGGGAGAAAGTACTGCATCTGGATCCTTGCTCATCTTGGAAGAGTCTTTAAGGTTGCAGCGTCCGCATATTAACATAATTTGAGGTGGAGAACGGGGGCAGGGAGGGGTTTGGTCTGCGATTATGTATCAGGATGGAGAAAATGGGCAGGATCCAGTCGAAGGTAAGCACTCTCTTGTACCATTTATTTCAATGGAAGAGAAGCGCAACCCATCCTTCTGGCCATGCTTATTCAGCAGTAAATCCCATTGAGTACAATGGGCGTTACTCCCAATTAAGCATGTATAGGATCGCAGCCTTAAGAAATGTGGCTCATGTTGGCTGGATCGTGGATAATAAATACCC
The DNA here is from genome assembly GCF_057233095.1 of Heloderma suspectum. Lineage (NCBI taxonomy): Eukaryota > Metazoa > Chordata > Lepidosauria > Squamata > Helodermatidae > Heloderma > Heloderma suspectum. The sequence continues at coordinate 25,512,610 of NC_139461.1, read as the reverse complement.
TTAGCTGGTACCGCCCTGTCTGTCCGCGAAGCCCAAGGTAACATAGGTATATCAGTTCACCGAGCGCACCGCCCACTCCAGTATAGTGTGATAAAGATATTTCATCATTTAGATAGCTTCTCTTCGAGAATACTTTAGGAGATCAGCTCTACCAGAACATCACCGGAGACAGTCATCAGCGATCATTGGTTAAGAATGTATACTCCTCGGGGCAGGGATCCGCCGTTCCCTCCGTAAAACACTATGTTGCATTGACGGCGCTACAGAAATAAAGTCCTGAGATTCTTACTCCTTACCCCCCACCCCGAAGCAAAGTCCTACCGGTGAGATCTGTCTTGTCCCCCCCAAAAGAGGGGCTCTCCCGGATTCCCAAACCTGATTCTCAAGAAGCCCCGGCTGCGATCATGCCAGCACCCAAAACAAGCAGGAAAACAAAATGACGGTCATAATAAAAGCGCTCACCTTGCCGCCCTTCTGTTCCTCTGCTCATCCAAGTTCTAACGAGAGGCCGGCCGCGAGGTGGTGGGATTGTGTCGCCCTTTCCCCCCCAGGTTGAGGTAATAGATCAACTCGCGCTCGCGGGAGAATTTTGGGAGGGGTGGGGTAGAACTTGCCTCAAAGCCACGGAAAAGAGCAGGCGGGGTCCATTCTTCCCACCTGGATCCCAGTTCCCTCAATTTCAAGTTTTATTCCCCCCGCGGCTTGCTTTTGAAACAAAACCAAAGCTGGCTTCCAGAGATATATGAATGGATGGGCTGGTTTCTGGCGAGGGACTCCTCCAGGCAGGCGCCCGTCGCAGAAGGCGTTAAGAAAGTGGAGCGGGGCGCAGCAGAAGCAGCATCAGTAGGAAAAGTCTTTGGTCGGGTCTGAATGGGGCTTCTATCTCAAAGCGTCTCAGCAGCGGCGGCAGCCTCAGCAGTTGGAGCAGCGGCTGGGTAATATTTTCCAGACGTCTCTTGGCTTTCTCTCTCTCTCCCCCGCTCCCTTTTCTCCCACTTCTTCTTCTTCTCCTTCTCCTTCTCCTCCTTGCCTCACTCTTTCCTTGGCTTCTCTGCCTCCTCTAAGTTAAGGGGTCTTTTAGCAAGTGAGACTTGGAGGTTGTTTTAATAGGGTGGAAAGGATGGGGGAGAGGGGAGAGGGGAGGGAGGAGGGAGGGAACTCCTGCAAGTTGCGGGGCGGGTGGGGGGCGGGTGGGGGGAGGAGGAGAAGAAGAGAGAGAGAGAACTGCCCATTCATGTAAGTTGGCTCCAGCACCAGTTCAAACTAGAGTGAATTCAATTAACATAATTGCAAACATTTGCAAAGAAATGCAATACACACGTTACCACCACCTGATTTCCTCTTCTTGTACAGGAAAGGAAAATCTGGGCTTTTGAAATCCCTCCACTCCATGGCACCCCCCACCCCGCCCCAAATCATATTGTATGTTTGGGTAAGTAAAGGATTTCTGGTCCATGTTGCGTAGAAAATCAAGGTTTCATATTCTCTTCCTCTCTCTCTTTTAAGTGAGGAGATTGCTTCTGATTATTTCTTAATTCATCAGAATTGCTTTACACTTCTTGGCTTTGCTTTCTTGATCCACCCGAGCTTTGCGAGATAAGAAGGAGAATGCTTGGAAGTAACTTTAGGCTCTTGGAAAGGAGAAATAACTTATTCACCGTCCCATGGCCTACAAGCCCAACACTGGAGAAAAAAGGAAGAAAACAGAAAGAAACACTTCAGTGGTTCGTCTTGAAGCCTCTTTGCAGTTCTGCGGAAAAAGCTCTTGCCTTGTTCAGCAAGGGAGATCCATGTGCAAGGGCATCTTTCCTGCCTTTGCAGGTGATGTGGCTACAAATGTGCATCTTGATGTGAATTCACATGTGGCACAAGGGCAGCTGTGCATAACTAGATCTAGAACTGAAGTCATGATCATCATCATTATTCATTTACAAAGCACTTATAATTTTCTAATGCTGTACAGATATGAAAAGATAAGACACTCTCTGCCTGCAGGCTTACCATCTAATAGACATGACACAAAAGGAAAAAGGCATGAGGAGGGAAGAGGAAAGCAAGCACTGGGTTACCTTTCTGGCAGAGCAGGGGAAACAAGCTCCCTCCAGTTGCTCCTTCACTGGCTGATGGACGGGGACTGGCTGATGGATGGGGACAGGCTGGTCCCCCTGCCCGTCCCCCCCATCCCCCCCGATCTTCCTGCCTTTGGTCCCCTGGTCAGTGGCAGAGGCCAGAGCGTGCATTTCTGCTCTTTATTCCTTGGGCAACTTCTCCATGTAGAAGGCATTCAATTAATCCAGGTATTCATTATCATTTATGTTTTAAATTTATATCCTGCCTTTCTGCACCAAGACACTGTATAAAATGGATGAGAAATTAGATAAGTCCTATTGCAAATTTTCCTTCTGATGTCTGCTTGCATAGGTATTATATGAGCCATAAAAATGGAATTATTATGAATTTGTGCTCCTTATCACTGATGGATCTAAAATAACTTTCCATTCACAGTCATTTATTCACATGGGAGTGGAACCCTCAGCATTTTCCCCTCCCTCTACAGCTGAGTTCAAAGAAAACTCACCACTAGGTGTCACTGTTTAGAAAATAATAAGCCACGACCATTCCTGTCTAGTCAAAAGTTATACAGCTTCCAATATTTATGCATATGGTAAACCCGAGTGAAAAGCATGTATCAATCTGCTTCCCTGGAGGCAGGTCCTGCTCAAGTCAATGGCAAAAACTCCAACTGACCGTAATGCGTCAGGATTACCCCTCTTAACCATTGTTCGCATTCATTTAGCATCTGGTTCTCTCTTAAATAAGCATGAATCTCCTCCCTAACATTTCCCCTTGTTAGTAAGTGGGCAAGCTCCCCATAAGCTGCTCCAGAAAGAATCTGGAGTAAACAGTTTGTTTCCTGGACATCTGGTGGACATCCAGAAAGTTAAGCCAGATGAGGGCTACAAGAAGCCTTCAGTCAAAGAATCAAATCAGTATGTAAAATTCACTCCCCCTTCTCTAATTGCCCATTTAGGATTGCGGGGGTCACAATGCTGCAGTAACTGGTAAAATTATTCTCCTTCTAGGCAGTTCTTAAGAATGGTTCACCAGCCCCGACAGGGTCTAGAGCGGGTGGGGAACCTGCACCCCAAGCACTGCACCTGGCCAGTGGCCTAATTTCACACAGGTGGGCAAAGCTCAGAGGGACAGAAGTCCGGTGGAAGGGGGCGGAAATGAGGAAAGCCGAAATGGATGGAGCAATGGAATGGTGTGTGTGGGGGGGAAGCCCTCTGTAAGTGATCAGTTCAGACCTCTGGCAAGATCATTTTTTATCTTGCCCAGCACCTTGCTGGGAAGGAGAAGGAGGGGGAGAGGGAAGGGGTGGCGCGTGCGTGCGCACGCACACACAGAGAGAGAGAGAGAGAGAGAGAGAGAGAAGCAGTAGTAGAAAGAGAAAAAAGTGTGGCCCTACTCTGGCCCTGTCCACCCCACCCCCCGGAAGTCCCTGACAGATTACCCATGGGGCAATGGGTTCCTCAACAGAAAAAAGTCCCCTGCCTCTGTTCTAGAGCTAGCAACCCCTTTTTCTTCACCCTTCACACTCCCCAGCCCACCAAACCTTGCCTGCCAGCCCATTTTCTATCCCTGTATTTCCCTATCTCTCCCCTGCCCTGCCCCCCAGCGATCCCTTTCCTGAGCGCATCAGGGTGGACTGTGCTGGGAAAGAGGGCATGCAGGGATGGCTCTGTTTGTACACTTGCTTCCCCATCTGAACTGTGCCACCTCAGCAGGGGAGGGGGAATTGGGGAGCATCTGTACTTGCGGCGGGGGTGGGGGTTGTATAGGCAGCCTCCAAGGGCTGCAAGTAAGCTGCGGGTTGTCCATTTCTGGTATAGAATCTAGTCCACAATGAATCCCCTGGAGTGGACTCCTGAAATTCTGGAGTTCACCAGCAACTCCACTTAATGATGCTATGGAACGATACTATTCACTAGGGCTGTGCATGGAACCCCCTCTCCGAATCAGAGGCCGCTTCAGTGCTTCCGAGGCAGGCCCAATTTGGCTTGGGCTGATTCATCCCCCCAACTTGCTTCAGTCTATGAGGCCAAAGCAGGATTCAGACATTTGAATCCTGCTTGCCCCCCCAACACACCACTCAGCCCCCATCTGGGCCCTTGTTCTGTGGTGGAGGGGCACCGCCACTGTGGGAGCCATCACCCGGGCATCTGCTGCCGGGGGAGCTGCCACCACAACCACTGCCTCCGCCAGCTCCTAGGCCCTCTGGAAATACAGGGAGTTGCCATTTTAAAAATGGCTGCCATGCTTGAGAACAAGAAGATGGCTGCTGGTGCACACCCAGAGGAGTCAGGTAAGGAGCTGGGGGCTGGGTAACAGCAGTGGTGTGGTAGCAGCGTGGCGGCTGGGCTTCCGGATTGCTCCGAAACGCTTCGGAGCGACCTGCTTTGCTTCGGGCTGCTTTGGGACCCCTCCGCTTTGCCTCGGGAGTGGTCTGAAGTGCCCCGATTTGACTCGGGCTTCTGGCTGAGGCAGTGTACAGCCCTACTACTCGCTGGATCAGGGGTGGGCAACTTGTGGACCTCCAAATGTTTTGGCCTACAACTCCTATCATGCCTCGCCATTGGCTATGTTGGCTAGGCCTGTTGGGAGTTGTAAGCCAAACATCTGGACAGCCTCACGTTGCCCACCCCTGCACTAGACTAAAGTGGCCACTTGTGACTTGCCCCCAAAGAGGACATTCATCACCAAAAAAACCAGTACGAAAGAGAGCACCAATTTGCATAAATGCATATGCTGACTTGTATGTGTAGATGCAAATTTGGAAATTATTATTGTAAACTAGTACGCCACACCATGGTATGGGAGACGGTGACCTGTGTGACCTGCTCAGTCTGCTGTCCAGGTGCTGCTGATGGGCAGCTTCAAGGCCCAGCTCTTCCTTCACAGGGTTCTTTATCGTTAAAACAGGCTTGGACCAGACAGCCCTTCGTATAGAGGATGCCTTCAGAATAGAAGACAGTCCTCTGGCAGCCCTTCAAACAGAGGACTGTCCCCTGTAAAAGAGGACACCTGTCCACCCTATGTAATGTGTGACCTTGTTTTTGTTGCAGATCAATCTTGATTTGAGGCCTGTATATTGCACAGCATTACTGCTTCCATTGTACAGATGGCTGAAACACAGTGGCTTGCTAAATGGCACATGGCCAAAGTGGAACTGATGGGATTAGAGCACAGGCCCTATATAATCAACTATCCGCTGGACCAAATCAACAGATGTGTTAACCTTGTCATAGCTGAGACATGATTAATATCTTGCTGGAGAGGCAGAGTTGCTGCATCCCCGTGGCTCGATCCCACTCTGCTTTGGGAAGATTTGGAAAGAGGAAGAAGAGGAGTTGAGTCATAACTGTTGTAGTTACTTCTTAAGAAAAATTGCCAGTCCCAACGAGGACGGCATGTTATTGCCCCACCCATGCTAAACTTTACAAAACTATAACAGCAGAGTTCAAACAAGCTTGTGGAGCTGTGTGCGCTTTGAGAGTAGGGTGGCTGCTTATGAATCACCAAAAAGAGGAAACACATCCCCCCAAAAGACATCAACAGAGGATGCTGCATGAAATTTGCATATGCTAATTTAAATGAATAGATTCACATTTTAAAGTAATTAATTACTTCATTTTAATAGCTATAAAGAACATCTCAGCATAGTGTGGAAGACTGTGGCCAGGTGATGTGTGTGCCTGCAAATCCAGTCTGCTTCCTAGGTGCTAACAGCCTTCCCCAACCTGGTGCCCTCCAGATGTTTTGTGCTTCAACTCCTATCAACCTCAGCCAGCATGGCCAATGGTCATGAATCCTGGGAGATGTAGCCCAAAATACCTGGAGGGCACCAGGCTGGGGAAGGTTGATGGACTTACCGTTCTTTATCTTTAAACTGGAATTGAACAGATAGCTTTTCAAATAGAGGATGGCTGGATCTACACAACTGTGTTATAGCAGTATTGAAGTGCACTGATAACTGTTGAGGCACATTACACATCTGATATACTGCTATCGTAGTGCTATTTCCTGCTTTTCATTCCACATTCTCCAAAATTCCACAACGGATATTATTGTGTATCCTTTGAGGTATAAATGCACAAGAGGGATATAGCGTTACCATGATGGGATCATAATGATATGACACAAGGTGTAGATCTGGCCGATGCCTCTACAGCTCTGTTTATATGTTAACATGCTGAAAAAGCAACAGTCTGTGGGGAGCTCTGGGCTGTTGTCAGGTTTCAGGGGATCCTTAGCAAAGGTGAGCCCCTCCTATGTCAATCAGCTCACTCCCTAGTGAGCACACTTGACAGCATTGGCAGCCAAAACAACTCCCTGATCAGTGTAGAGTGGATGGGTCTGGGAGCCATTATTAAAATTTCCCACAATGCCGCTGACATAGCATCACTCCAGAGCATCTGGGAAAGTAAAATGGTGGCCCCCAGATTCAGCCACCCAGAGCTAGGCTGGCCACTTGTGAATCACCCCCAAAGAGGATGCCTATTTGCATAAAATTTGCATATACTGATGTATATGTATAGACTCAAATCTAGGAATAATTATAATTTAAATGGAAATACGGTACATCTTGCCATAGTGTGTGAGACTGTGACCAGGCAACCTATTTGCCTGCCCAGTCTGCTCTCCAGATGTTGTTGATGGGCAGCTTCAAGGCCCAGCTGTTCTTTCTGATGGTTCTTTATCTTTAAACCGGACTTGGCCTGGGCAGCCCTTCCAACAGAGGATGCCTTCAAAATAGAAGACAGTCCTCTGGCTGCCCTTCAAATAGAGGACTGTCTCCTGTAGAAAAGAACACATGACCATTGCTGATTGGAGTGCCGGAATTTTTAATGGAAGCCATGGCAGGCCCTGGTGGCAGTCTGAAGATGCTATGCTGACTAGGGCTTGGATGAGCTCCACATTATTTCAGTAGCATGGAGAACTGGACCATGTGCTTCCTTCTCACGTTGGCATCAGTGGCTAGGCCACTGGCAGTGATATCCCAGAAGTCTCTTCTGCTCCTGCCTCCCCTCAGAATCTATATCATTCGCCTCTGGGTGGTGGAGACTAAGAGGCATTTCAAGGCGGTGATGCTGTAATAAAGAAGAAATTGAGAGCAGAACTATGCATCAGGTCTTGTTAAATCAAAATTAATGTTCTATTTCTCTCTGTCAACTGGTAAAATAAAATACAGCAGCCTTCCCTAACTTGGGGCCTTCCAGATGTGTTGGACTACAGCTCCCATCATACCCAGCCAGCATGGCCAAAATTATCAAAGGGCTGGAGAAACTCCCCTTTGAGCAAAGCTTACAATGTCTGGGACTGTTTAGCTGAGAAAAGAAGCTAAGTGTGGGGAGACATTATAGAGGTATTCAAAACTATGCATGGTGTGGAGAAAGTGGATAGGAAGAACTTTTCTTCCCTCTTTTTAAAAACTCGAACCTGGGGTCATCCTATGGAGCTAAATGGTAGGAGAACCAGGACACATAAAAGGAAGTTCTTCTTCACACTGTGCATAGATAAGTGATGGAATCCACAAGCACAAGATTTAGTGGTGGCCACCAGTTTGGCTTTAATTTGGCTTTAAAAGGGGATTAGACAAATTCATGAAGAATAAAGCTATCAGTGGCTACTAGTCACGATGGTGATATGCCTCCTCCAGTATCACTGGCGGCATGTCTCTGCATACCAATTGCTGGGGAACGTGGATGGGAGGATGCTGTTGAAAACTTCACCGCTGTGCGAACAGAAGGTAGGATCCAATGTCAGTCCTACCTAGAGTAGACCCACTGAAATTAATGGGATTTAAGTTAGTCACTACTAACCTAAGTCCCATTCATTTTAATAGGCCTACTCTAGGTAGGACTAACATTGGATACTACCCAGTATGCTGGACTAGATGGGCCTTTGGTCTGATCCAATATGGCTCCTCTTATGTTCTTACATTGTGGGCTGGCAGTGGCAGTAGGGGTGAAGTTTTTGGATTTCCCATGTCCTGGTTTGCTGTTATTTTATAATATTTGACTGCCATTGTTTTGTGCAATGGTGATTTTGCTAGCTGCCTTGAGTAGGCCAGGAGTTGTTGTTGTTCAGTCGTTACGTTGTGTCCGACTCTTCGTGACCCCATGGACCATAGCACGCCAGGCTTTCCTGTCCTCCGCTCTCTCCCAGAGTTAGGGATGTACGAAAGTCACTTACCTTTTCGCAGGGGTGCTTCGCGGTGGGGGGGAGGCGCTTCGCTTCTCCCCCCGAAGTTCAGGCGAGCGGGGGGAGCCGTCCCGCCTCGCCTGGCCGAAATTCAGGTCGGGGGGGGGGAGGCTTCCTGCCTCGCCCGGCCGAAATTCAGGCCGGGGAGAAGCGCCCTGTCTCCCCGGCTGCGAAACAAAGACTAAAAAAACAAACAAACCAACAACAACCCCATGATAGGCTACGTAACGATTTACGTAGCCTATCACGGCTAGATTTCCAAAGTCAGCCGTGATAGGCTACGTAAATCGTTATGTAGCCTATCACGGGTGACTTTGAAAAAAAAAAAAAGTGCGTACACAAATGGCGGCGGCCTATGGGCGCCGCCATTTGCGTTCCTTATTTGGTCCCGGTAGTCTATGTAAAGACTACCCGGTAAATCTTTACGTAGACTACTGGGACCAAACAAGGAACGCAAATGGCGGCGCCCATAGGCCGCAGCCATTTGCGTACGCGCTTTTTTTTTTTCAAAGTCACCCGTGATAGGCTACGTAACAATTTACATAGCCTATCATGGCTGACTTTGGAAATCTAGCCGTGATAGGCTACGTAAATCGTTATGTAGCCTATCACGGTTTTTGGGTTTTTTTACACTTTGTAATGGCAGCGGCGGGAGCCGGTCGGAAGACCAGCTGCCACCCCCGCCCCCGACGAAAGGCCGACGAACCGCCGCCAGGACCCGCCGCCGGGAGGGACATTCGTAGGAGTGCTTGAAAGTCACTTACCTCGTCTCGCAGCTTGCTTCGCGGTGGGGTGGAGGCGCTTCGCTTCTCCCCCCGAAATTCAGGCCGGGGGGGGAGGCGCCTCGCCTCGCCCAGCTGAAATTCAGGCCGGGGGGGAGGCGCCTTGCCTTGCCCGGCCGAAATTCAGGCCAGGGAGGAGGCGCCTCGCCTTGCCCGGCCGCGAACTAAAAAGTAAAAAAAAAAAAAAACGCCCCCGTGATAGGCTACGTGACGATTTACGTAGCCTATCACGGCTAGATCTGCAAAGTCAGCCGTGATAGGCTACGTTAATCATCACGTAGCCTATCACGGGTGACTTTTTTTTTAAAAAAAGCGCGTACGCAAATGGCGGCCCCCATAGGGAGCCGCCATTCGCGTTCCTTATTTGGTCGCTGTAGTCTACGTAAATGTTTACGTAGACTACGGCGAAAATAAGGGCAACGCAAATAGCGACCAAATAGCGACCAAATAAGGAACGCGAATGGCGGCTCCCTATGGGGGCCGCCATTAGCTGTACGCGCTTTTTTTTTTTTTTAAGTCACCCGTGATAGGCTACGTGACGATTTACGTAGCCTATCACGGCTGACTTTGGAAATCTAGCCTTGATAGGCTACGTTAATCGTCACGTAGCCTATCACGGGGGCGTTTTTTTTTTTTTACTTTTTTTGGAATGGTGGCGGCGGCAGCTGGTCGAAAGACCGGCTGCTGCCCCCGCCCCTGTCGAAGCCCTGCCGAACCGCCGCTTTGACCCGCCACCGGGAGCGACATTTGGGAAAGGTAAGTCCCATCCCGGGGGGGGTGTGCGGAGCATTTCTCCCCGAAACTACTTCGGGGGGCCAAATACGTTGGCACTCGGCCCCCCGAAGTTTCGGCGAGAAATTCTCTGACACCCCTAGACATTTGCCAAAGGTAAGTCCCATCCCGGGGGGGGGGAGAATTTCACCGCCGATTTCGGGGGGCCGAATGCATTGGCATTCCCTACCCAGAGTGTGCTCAAAAATCAAATTCATATTCATTGCATCGGTGATGCTATCTAGCCATCTCATCCTCTGCTGTCCCCTTCTCCTTTTGCCTTCAGTCTTTCCCAGCATCAGGGTCTTTTCCAGTGACTTTTCTCTTCGCATTAGGTGGCCAAAATATTTGAGCTTCAGCATCTGTCCTTCCAATGAGCAGTCAGGGTTGATTTCCTTTAGGATGGATTCATTTGACCTCCTTGCAGTCCAGCGGACTCGTAAGAGTCTTCTCCAGCACCACAGTTCGATGGCCAGGAGACATGGGGTATAATATATAAATATTAGAAAACATATAAATATTTACATATTTATACATATAATATAGAAATATTTATAAATATGCATAGATAAAGAAATATAAATATATAAAGAAACACAAATTTAAATACATATATAAATGTATATAATATAATATAAATATATAATTTTATATAAATATTTACATATTTATTTAAATATGCATATACATATTTACATCAATATATATATAAATAATATCTAGCGAATGGGGAAGAGAGTGGGAATTGCAAGAGGATGTGCGATAGTTAAGATAGGCTCTCTTTTTGTGAGGAACAAGGAGATGGTGAAGGGTATTTTTGGACTGAATGTGAACAACTGTGAATATCTGAAAATAAATATCTATTGCCCAGCTTGGTGGACATACTGGTGAATGCTGACAGTTGCATGTAGGTGGCCATCAATAGAACTTGGCAGCGGTTTCCTGAGTTTTTAGACATTCACAGAATTCATCTGGCAGGACTGACAATACAGACGTGTGAATGTGGCCATTCTCCGTAATTTTGGACAGTCATGATTTTGTGTGTGTGTGTGTGTGTGTGTGTGCGCATGTGTGTGTGTGCTTAAGTTGAGAAAAATGAACGTGCTTGGATTATGGAGAAAAGCTAAAAGAAAAGGGGCTTAGAAATTGATTAAAATGGGGGGAAAGGGGGCATGTTGATGGGATGGGAGGGAGAAACACTATTCTGTGTAAAAGAAGCAGCAGAAGAAAAAGAGTGAAGCCGGAAAGGAAACAGAAGAAGAAAGTATAGGAATGTATTCATACAGTGGTGTACACAAAAGCTTCACAAGGCGCTTTCTGTGTAGAAAATGCATAATCTGACAAGCAGTCCTGAAGTCTGTGATCTTGAGGGATTCTGATTAGCTTCCAGTCTACACTGAAACTGATTCAAGGATTCCTGCCATTTAATCCCCATTGATTTCAATAGAAGACTTCAATAGTACATGTTTCAGTCTCTTCCTCTGCAATGAAGAGGACTTAATAGTGCTTCACTTTGGCTTTGCTGTGCCCCATTTGGTTTGTTCTCTGCTGAAGTCCCAGCTGACATTTTACATGTTCTGAAGTGAGGTATGCTGGGCTCTGTGTCTTAGTTGTCACTGGCCAGCCCATGTTGAAAGAGGTTAGAAAAGCCTCCCCCCCCGCCGCCAACTACACTGATTGGATGTGATCTTGCACATGGAGAAATGCTCGTATGCCTTGCCCTTATCTGACTGGCCCAGGAACAGCTTAGTTAAGATGCACCGGACGTGACAAGCTACGCTATTCAAGATGCTGTTAAAATCCATTAAGGGTATCCAAGGTGTCAAGAGGAAACGAGATACAGAGAAAGAGATCGGTAAAGGTCAGGCTGTCCCCGATAGCCCAATATATCACCCTCTAACCACTTGATTGGATTCAGCTACTGAGACTTTACTTTTGAGTTTGATATTTCAGGAAGTGATTCCTTTGATTGGCTCAGGTTAGGAAAGAATGGCAGATTGTCTTTGAGAGATCTCATTGCTCAGGGCAAACAGTTCTGAACAGATGGAGAGACCAGGGATTGCTTCAGCGACTTTCCGCACAGAAGGGATATGCTCTATGGCTCTTTATTTTGAATATAGCTTTGAAAGCATGCAAAGTGCTTTACATTCTTGATTGCAGGGTCGGAAAACCTGTGGCCCTCTAGATGGACTATAACTCCCATCGTCCCCAACCATTGGGCATGCTGGCTGGGGCTAATGCAAGTTGGAGGCCTACAACATCTGGAGGGCCAGAGGTTCCCCACTCTTGCTCTATTGGGTTCAAACTCACTGCTGCCTTGCAATGTTGGCTGCTACTCCTCCCATTTTGCAGATGCGGATGTGAGGCTGTGAGACAGCAACTTCTCTATCATCATACAATGAGGTGGGCCCACACTTCAGTGGCACAGCACTTGCCTTACTTGCACAGGATTCAATGCCTTGTCTGAAACCTTGGAGAGCCATGGCTACCCACAGTAGACAGTACTGCATTAGATGGACCGATGGACCTGACAGCATAACCCAGGCTTGTATGTTTTGATGGCAAAACTGCAACTTGAATCTCAATGTCATCATCCCCTGGGGAAGCTCTAGTTAAGTCCAGCCAAAGTTAAGCACCTTTTTAGTCTGATTTCAATGGGAAAGAGCTATGTGAATGTAACCCACTGGTATATTTTTCTTTAAGAATTCTGATTGGGAATATTCCTGCACATGTTAGGTAAAGGAGTGAGATAGGGAGTGACCACCATTTTAGGCAGTTATCGAAATGCGGTGTGGAAGAAGCTTGCTTTCTCCTCTCTGTAAGACCCTGAACCCTTGAGACAGGTCAGTAGGGAGGTCTCCTTTTGAAATTTGTTAAAGAGTCATGATTTTTTTTTACAAACATTGTGAGTTCCTTATTATTTATGTTCGTTTATATTGTATAAAGGGCTGTTTAACAAGTTGTTCCTGTGTTGCTGGATCCTGGTCCATTTTGAGAAGATTGCTGGAATGAACTGAGTAGAGACTGTTTCCTTCTTTGGCCAGCAGAAAAATCAAGCTTCAGAGAAGTTTTATTTATATTTTTGTTGTGGATTCAAGTGAAAGACAGAACTTTGGGAGGGCTCTGCTCTGTTTTATTGTTTTGTTGATAAGTGAATTGTTATGCATGTAAAATTATTACATGTGCATTATTATTGTTTTTAATTAAGAAATTCAAATGATATATGTTAATTGTCCCTGTAACGCCTTTGCTGTGAGTGACAGATGGGATCAAATGCACCGGCAGCACTGGAAAGAAATCATTAAAAAATTGTGTTAGTCTTCCACAACTCCCTGTTCTTGGTAGTTCTCAGCAAGGCCAAGGTATGAATTCCCATGTGGTGTTTCAGGGTTCTCCCTCTTTAATTTAGTAAAAAAACCTGATGTTTTTACTCTTCCAGATTTGGGGATCAATTTGACCCTTATTGGAATCACTAAGACAACTGAAAAATCATACACATAAGCCAGTAGGCAGGGGTCAAAGTGATGCTGTCAAATGTTGCTTAAACTCATTCGGTACTCATCATGTCTGCAGATGCTTATTCCAGAACTGTTCTTTTTATTTTGTGTGAGAAAGGAGCAAAGAGGGAGAAACGTCCCCCAATATTTTATTTTCATAGTAGACAAATTACTCACTTCTCTTATCATAATCACAACTGGTATCAGGGATCAACAGCAACCTACAGGTTCACAACCCCCTTTACAAACTGGAATTTTTAAAACATTTTTTTTAACCAGTTAGCCAGGGGTGAGCAACTTGTGGCCCTCGCCATCATAGCCAAGTTGTAGGCCAAAACATCTGGAGGGCCACAAGTTGCCCACCCCCAAGTTAGATTGCAGAAAAACTGCCCCCCTCCCAATCATAGCTATCATTTTGCACAAAACATACTAATCTGGCTTTGGGGGTTCTTTTGGTCCCAACTATGAGATTCTCCCACAGTGCTTTGTACCATATCAGAATGTTACAACTGAAGAACAATTAGTGCTATTCAGTGGAAGGTGCCCAATAACACAGTGTTTTATGCCATCTAAACCCACAAATTATGGCATAACATTCTGGCTTGTTCCTTCCAACCATTTGTTGTCGGCCTTCTGGTGACAGGTAAAAGAGGATCTGGAGCCCTTTTGAGTTGTCAGAAGGATTCCCATCCCTCTCCATACCTGTTGTGTTCTGAGCTTTTCCTTCGTCTCCTAGTTTTAGTATTGTTTTGATGCTAATTTGATTGTGTGTGTTTTTTTTTTAAATTGTTATATCTCCCTTAACATGGTTAGTTGCTTTGAAGTGCCTTTGGTGCAAAAACCACAATACCAATATTTTGATAAATAAAATACTAAATCAAAATTACATGTCCTTGAGCTTCATTGCTCTTGCAGATGAAGAGCGCTACTTTGATATAAAGGTTATCACTGTGACATTTGTATCTTACGCTTAACGATAAATTGACGTTTTTGCTCTAAGGGCAATGTAGGCTAACAAGATAAATAGACAGACAGAAGTTTACATACAATACCTGAGGTAATAATGGGCTCATGACTTCTAAAGAAGACCTTATCTACTTTGCAGAAAAGCTGCCTACTATTCCACGTTATCACCTCAGCTTTCTATCTGATACTATCACCATCATCACAGCATTACACTGATTGCATTTTACTTGATTGTATTGCTTCTGCTGGTTGCCTCTCAGTTTGTCTGTGTGATGGTTACTTGCATTGTTTTTTATAATATTGTATTTGCAATTTTGAAATGTTATGTACACTTGTATGTACACTTGTACACTTATGTATGTTTTATGTACAGTTTTTATTGTACACTGCCCTAGAATCAGGGTTATTTAGAAATTTTAAAAACAGAATATTCATTGAACGCACAGTCCTATGCATGTTTAGCCAGAAAAAAGTCCTACAACTCCTAGCACTCCCCAGCCAGCCAGGGAATTGGAAAATAGAACTTTTTCTGTCTAAACATGTGTAGGATTGTACCCTAAATAAAATAACACATTTGCCTGTATTCAGTGTGTGGCACCTACAATGCTGAAAGGCAGAAGTGCACACCTTAATCTTCATGTATTGGTTGTGTGATGAGTGGTGCTTTTTTATTTTCTGGCAGGCATACATTTGAAAATGAAATAAGGCTAGGTTTATGTGCCATTTAAATATTTTACAAATGGTGAGAATTAAGTGCTTGCTGAAAATGTAAAACTTAGTAAGGTTTTGGCCAAATTTGCATAGGAAATCTACACTGAATCCAGTATAGGACACTATATATTTTTGGGAAAGGTTCTTAACACTCCAGTTTACTTGTGATGGGAATTTTCACAACCATGTCTGACTCATACCTTAATGCTACCTGCTGCTTATAGAGGTTTGTGCACAATAAATCAGAGATGTTCAGAACCTGCCAAAAGAATTCTGTCCCAGCCAGCAATGGATTTCTGTGGAACACTGCCCAAACTGATATCTGGTTAAACTTTTATCCTCTTTCTTTCTTTCTTTCTTTCTTTCTTTCTTTCTTTGCAAGCATTTACTTAATTGGACTCCCTGGATATTTTTGTGCATGCATTTTTGCATCTGCAATGCATCATGGTTTTTGTAAAGTTTGCTCATATATTTATTTCCGGCCCTTATAAGCTGCATTCTCTGTTTGAAGTAGCATATGATAAAAACAAATACCAGCATACAACAGTAAGCAACCCAAATATTAACATTAAAACCTAAAAATCATGACTCCTAAGAGCAACAGGAAGAACAACAACACCAACAAAAAAACTACATTAAAGCAGCAAAAGGGTAGAAAGATTGTACTGCACACCTTCCATTAACACATAATGATAGTCATCCATGCCTATTTTGGCTTGAATTAAAATTGCATTGTTGGGACTTAGTTATCGGTGACATCTTTTTTAACTCTGCGATGCTCAGCATATACCTCACTTACGATGATACTTCAGAGGTCCAATCTGGCACATCTCCACCATCCACACAGCATCAGACTGTCCAAATGGGGCATGTGCGCACACAATCCTATATGCATAGGCAAAAATTGCACAGATGATTTCCCACATATAATATGGGTGTTGATATGGGAGTCTGTTTCCCGCCTCCCAGCTGAGCACAGCAGAGCAGAGCAGGGCAGCGCAAGCTAGTCCAGGGACTACAGAAGCAAGCAAGCTCCCAGAGAGCGAGCGACCAGAATGAGCAAACAGGGGGAGCAAACAGGAGTTGACCAGGGGAGTTGCAGTGGTAGAAGAGACCAAGGAGACCGAGGCAAAGAGGTAAGTGGGCTGCAGGAAGCCCAGGGGGCTGCCCTTTATCCTTCTGAGTGGCTGTGAGCTCACCAGGAGGTAGAAGAGACAAAGGAGACAGAGGCAAAGAGGTACATGAGCTGCAGGAAGCCCAGGGGGCTGCCCTTTATCCTTCTGAGTGGCTGTGAGCTCACCAGGTGGTTCTGAGAGCTCCAGCTGAATTGGGTGTGTGTGGTAGGGTTGGCAGAGAATTTCTCCCCGAAACTTCGGGGGGCCGAGCGCCAACGTGTTCGGCCCCCCGAACAAGTTTCGGGGAGAAATTCTCCGCACCCCCCCCCCGGGACGGGACTTACCTTTCCCGAATGTCCCTCCCGGCGGCGGGTCCCGGCAGCGGTTCGTCGGGTCTTCGTCAGGGGCGGGGGCGGCAGCCGATCTTTCGACCGGCTGCCGCCCCCGCCATTCCAATAAAACTAAAAAAAAAACAACGCCCCCGTGATAGGCTACGTGACGATTAACGTAGCCTATCAAGGCTAGATTTGCAAAGTCAGCCGTGATAGGCTATGTAAATCGTCATGTAGCCTATCACGGGTGACTTAAAAAAAAAAAAAGCCCGTACGGATAATGGCGGCCCCCATAGGGAGCCGCCATTCACGTTCCTTATTTGGTCGCTGTAGTCTACGTAAAGATTACATAGACTACGGCGAAAATAAGGGCAACGCTATTTGCGTTGCCCTTATTTTCGCCGTAGTCTACGTAAATCTTTATGTAGACTACAGCGACCAAATAAGGAACGCGAATGGCGGCTCCCTATGGGGGCCGCCATTTGCGTATGCGCTTTTTTTTTTTAAAGTCACCCGTGATAGGCTACGTGACGGTTTACATAGCCTATCATGGCTGACTTTGCAAATCTAGCCGTGATAGGCTACGTTAATCGTCACGTAGCCTATCACAGGGGCGGTTTTTTTTTTAACTTTTTATTTCGCGGCCGGGCGAGGTGAGGTGCCTCCTCCCCGGCCTGAATTTCGGCAGGCAAGGCGGGAAGCCTCCCCTCCGGCCTGAACTTCAGGGGGAGAGCAGCGAAGCGCCTCCCCCCCACCACGAAAAGCTGCGAGACCAGGTAAGTGGCTTTCGTGCACCCCTAGTGTGTGGCCTGAGTACTCCCAGTAGCTGTGTGGACAGGAAGCTTCAGTCTGTTTCCCACCTCCCAGGCCCAGCAGAGCAGAGCAGAGCAAGCTACTCCAGCTGGTCCAGGGACTACGGAAGCAAGCAAGCTCCCAGAGAGCGAGCGACCAGAGTGAGCGGACAGGGGGAGCAAACAGGAGTTGGCCAGGGGAGTTCAGCAGGGGAGGTCAAGGGGGAGGCCCCTAACATTTTTTCCCGTTTTCCTTCTTTTTTAACAAACATTTTTTTTACATTTTTTTCCTTGTAACACACACTTCCACACCAGTGGGACTCTACTTTTAACCTCTACTGAGTAGAGGAGCAGGCACAGGCTAGTCAAGAACAATCAGAAGGCTAGACACAAAAAGGGAATAGAGGCTATGGAAGGACAAGATTCTCCAGTGGTGGTGACCTGCAAGGTGTGTGCAATGTTTGTTTTTTTGCCTGAGAACAACATGGCCTACACCTGCAACAAGTGCAAGTTGATCACGCTGCTGGAAGAAAAAGTAAGTGGACTGGAGTGGAGCGGCGACTGTCGACCCTCCGGGGAATAAGAGAACATGAAGAGTTCTTGCAGAGAATGGGGGAACTACAGCAGCAAAGTGAAGACCAGAAGCTTGAAGAGCATTAGAGCAACAGCAAGCTGAGGCAGAAGTGGGAAATGCTGAGGTGAGGAAAAATGGAGTAGAGGATACTCCTTGGAAAAGGGTGACAGTCAGGAGAAGAAGAACTAGATGCCACTCTGCACCAGTGGAAGCAGTGGAGCTGTGGAACTGATTCCAGGTACTTGTGGATGAGACTGGAGGACAGCCTGCAGAGGAAGAATCACAGGGGAACCTGCATGAGAGTGTGCAAGAGGTTGAAGGTCAATCAAGCAGAGGCTATGAAACCAAGGCCTAGAACAAGAAGAAGAGAAGAGTAGTAGTAGTGGGAGACTCCTTGCTGTGTGGGATCGAAACCCAAGTATGTCGCGAAGACCCATGGACTTGCCAGGTATGTTGTCCCCCGGGAGGACGGATTAAAGACATGACTGAAATGTTGCCTCCACTCATAAAGCCCACTGACAGGTATCCCTTTCTTCTCATCCATGTGGGAACAAATGATACCACCAAGCGGAGCTATGAAGAAGTCACGTCAGACTTTGAAGCTTTGGGAAGGAAACTCAAGAACTTTGGGGCCCAGATAGTTTTCTCATCCATCCTTCCAGTAGTTAAAAGAGGGATAGAAAGGGAAAGAAAAATACTCCTGGTGAATGACTGGCTACGAAGGTGGTGCCGACACAAGAGATTTGGATTCTGGGACCACGGGCTATACTTCCTGGAAGATGGGCTGTTGGCAAGGGATGGGTTGCACCTCACAAAGGCTGGGAAGAACGTGTTTGGCCACAGCATGAAGAACTTCATCAGGAGGGCTTTAAACTGAATCCTATGGGGAAGGGAGATGTAATGTTGGGGGTAACAATGGATGAAAGCTCATGCACTGCAAGGGAGAGAACAGCTCTAATAGCGCCCAATAATAGTCTTCAGACACATGTAGGAAGAAAGCCAGACTATAAAGCATATGGTCTTCGATGTCTATATACTAATGCCCAGAGTATGGGAAACAAACAGAACGAACTTGAACTCTTAATACATGAGGGAAATTATGACTTGATAGGTATAACTGAGACTTGGTGGGATGATTCTCATGACTGGAATACAGCAATTGAAGGATATAACTTGTTCAAAAAGAACAGGAGGAACAGAAAGGGAGGCGGGGTTGCACTGTTTGTGAAAAATACTTATCTCTGCACAGAAATACAGGAGGATGAGCTTGGTAGCCCCATCGAGAGCATCTGGATCAAAATAAATGGAGCAAAGAATAAAAGGAACCTGGTGGTCGGAGTCTACTACCAGCCACCCAATAAAGGAGAAGATGAGGATGAAACTTTTGAAAAGCAAATAGCCAATGTTTTAAGGAAGCATGGTGTAGTAGTAATGGGGGACTTCCATTTCCCCGATATTTGTTGGGAGACAAATTCTGCAAAACATGGCCCCTCCAGGAAATTCCTGACTTGTGTGGCGGATAACTTCCTCCTACAGAAAGTAGAGGAAGGAACTAGAGGATCGGCTATCCTTGACTTGATCCTAACCAACAGAGATGACTCAGTGGATAAAGTAGCAGTTACAGGAACTCTGGGGAAAAGCAACCATGTTGTACTTGAGTTCTTGATTCTAAGGGCAAGAAAAGCCGAGTGTAGTCAAACGCGTACCCTGGATTTTAAGAAAGCTGATTTTAATAAACTCAGAACAATGATCAGTAAGGTCCCATGGCAAGCGACTCTAATGAGAAAAGGAGTCCAAGATGGGTAGGAGCTTTTAAAAAAGGAAATTCTCAAGGCACAATTACAAACCATTCCAACAAGAAGAAAAGGTGGAAGACAACAGAAGAAGCCAATGTGGCTTCACAAGAAGCTTAGAGATGACCTGAAAACAAAAAGGGACACATATAGGAAGTGGAAAAAAAGCGACGCAACAAAGGAAGAGTACAGGCAGGTAGTACAGAATTGCAGGGATGGGGTCAGGAAGGCTAAAGCTAAGAACGAGCTGAGGTTAGCGAGGGATGCTAAAAGCAACAAAAAGTAGGGATGTCAGAGAATTCCACCACACGAATCTCGGGGAGGCCGAATGCCAGCGCATTTGGCCCCCCAAAATTGGTGGTGGAACGGTCTGCCCCCCCCGCCCCGCCCGGGATGGGACTTACCTTGGGTGGATCTTCCTGGCGGCGGCGGTTCAGCGGCGGCGCAGCGCGGTGGTGGCAGCTGCGGCTGCGGCAGCCGGTCTTCCGACCAGCTGCCGCCGCAGCCATTTCCAGTTAAAAACAACAACAACAAAAAAAAAACGTGATAGGCTACGTAAAGATTTACGTAGCCTATCACGGCTGATTTAAAAGAAAGAAAAAAAACGCGCGTAAGCAAATGGCGGTGCCCATGGGCGCCGCCATTTGTGTTCCTTATTTTGGCACGTCTTAGTCTACGTAAACATTTATGTAGACTAAGACGGCAAAAATAAGGGGAACGCAAATAGTGTAGACGCTACGCTATTTGCGTTCCCCTTATTTTCGCCGTCTTAGTCTACGTAAATGTTTACGTAGACTAAGACGTGCCAAAATAAGGAACACAAATGGCGGCGCCCATGGGCACCGCCATTTGCGTACGCGCGTGTTTTTTTTTAAAAATCAGACGTGATAGGCTACGTAAACATTTATGGAGAAAATAAGGGGAACGCAAATAGCGTAGCGTCTACGCTATTTGCGTTCCCCTTATTTTAGCCGTCTTAGTCTACGTAAATGTTTATGTAGACTAAGACGTGCCAATTTCGGTGAGGCTGCGAATCCATTCTGGGTTTCAGTCAGAACCAGCCAGAACTCTAAAGGACCTACTCAAGGTGCTGAGCCTATCCCCAAAATAGGTTGAGCACCTTGGATAACTTCTTTAGAGTTCTGGCTGGTTCTGACTGAAACCCAGAATGGATTCACAGCCTCACCGAAATCGGAGCCACCAGCCTCCAACAGCGGCCATGTATCCTATTGTACAGATTATGGTCCTCTCTTTGAAGGGATGTCAGAGAACAGTCCTCTGTTTGAAGGGATGCCTGGTCCACGTCTGGCTGAAAGATGAAGAACCATCAGAAGGGAGAGCAGGTTGAAGTTGCCTATCCACAGTTCGCACCTGGACAGCAAGGCACACAGGTCACCTGGTCGCAGTCGTCCCCATTTTGGCGAGATGTGTTGTATTTTTGTTTAAATTATAATAATTCTTTCCAAATCTGCATTTATATATATCAACCAACATGTGCAAATCTCATGCAAATCTGCATCCACTTTTGCCCTCTCTTGGAGTGATGTGTTCCACTTCTTTGGCAACCCATACATGGCTACCTTGAAAGGGCTGGTTTTACATGTCCCATGGATGTCACAATAGGTGTTGCTACGATTCATTTTCCTCGCAATAATCACGGCCCCATCACATGTTCTTTAGATGTGTACCTCAGGCGTTGTAAGCATACAGTTAAAAATGTAAAACATGACTGAGATGAAATCCGGTTTCATGCAGATGTACTCGTCTTGGTGCTGTCATTCACTGCAGCATCTTGTTGTGTGTGGTAGCGTGCAGCTATTCCCTTTAGAGGAGGACAGGTAGGGTTGGCAGAGATTTTCTCCCCGAAACTTCGGGGGGCCGAGCGCCAACGTGTTTGGCCCCCCGAACAAGTTTTGGGAAAAATTCTCTGCACCCCCCCGCCCCCCGCACCCCCCCCGGGACGGGACTTACCTTTCCCGAATGTCCCTCCCGGTGGCGGGTCCCGGCAGCGGTTCGTCAGGTCTTTGTCAGGGGCGGGGGCGGCAGCCGATCTTTCGACCGGCTGCTGCCGCCGCCATTCCAATAAAACTAAAAAAAAAAAAAACGCCCCCGTGATAGGCTACGTGACGATTAACGTAGCCTATCATGGCTAGATTTGCAAAGTCAGCCGTGATAGGCTACGTAAATCGTCACGTAGCCTATCACGGGTGACTTAAAAAAAAAAGCGCGTACGGCTAATGGCGGCCCGCATAGGGAGCCGCCATTCACGTTCCTTATTTGGTCACTGTAGTCTATTTGCGTTGCCCTTATTTTCGCCGTAGTCTACGTAAAGATTTACGTAGACTACAGCGACCAAATAAGGAACGCGAATGGCGGCTCCCTATGGGGGCCGCCATTTGCATACGCGCTTTTTTTTTTTTTTAAGTCACCCGTGATAGGCTACGTGGCGATTTACGTAGCCTATCACGGCTGACTTTGCAGATCTAGCCGTGATAGGCTACGTTAATCATCACGTAGCCTATCACGAGGGCGTTTTTTTTTTTTTAACTTTTTAGTTCGCGGCCGGGCGAGGCGAGGGGGGAGAGCAGCGAAGCACCTCCCCCCCACCGCGAAAAGCTGCGAGACCAGGTAAGTGACTTTCGTGCACCCCTAAGGACAGGGAGGTGGGGAAACAAATTCTGCCATAGACTTGGATGGGTTAAATAATTGGCCACAACTTTATTGGTTCATCTTGGAATAGAGTTGACGGGGGCATAGGGCATGGATCCGTTAATCAGGATACCCGCCAGCAGTCTGATCCCATCAACCTGACCCTCCTGTCAAGTGCCTTGTTGCGGGAGGCAGAAGTCAGAGGCACCCCCGCGGCACAGACCACTGAAGTGAGCCCCTTTCTGCCTCCCTGGGGTGTGTCCCAGATTGCAGCCCCACGCTGAGCTGGGTCTTAATGCCACCCCCCCACACACAGTCCCTTAAAGTGACCCCCTCTTGAAGGGGAAAACGGGGTGCCCAATCCCGTTTCCCTTGCCAGTGGATCCAGCCAATGCCTTCCACACCTGCAAAGTTGTGACTTAGAATTGAAAGTTCTGTAACCAACCTTACTTGTCAAGCCAAACAAAGCCAAATATCACCGCATGAATATTCTTGCAATGGAGGAGGTGAAAACCCTGCACACTGGTGCCAATCTGTGGGCAGGTAAAATTCCTTTCCAGCCCCATTGACTAGTGACTAACTGTAATCCATGGCAAGAAATGAGTTACCCTGGAGTGGGTGGGTGGTAACTCATTTGGGTGCAATCAGTGATGGCAATGCTGAAGCCACGTGAGAGGCCCTGCTCTCAACAGCCTCTGGCGGACTAGAGGGAGGGAAGTTTTCCCTCCAGTCCGCCGGCAAAGCCATCTTCCTGCTGAGCCAATTTAACCCTGATTGGCTTCCTGCCTCCCGTGTGGGTGCACACTCGATGCTGGTGCTGTTGTTGTGCAGCTGCCCCCTCCCTGCCTCCCCATCGGGACTGCACGCCACCCCAACGTTGTTCCCCAGGTAAGCTAGGAGCTGCATTTGAGTGTACACACTTGATGGCAAACCCAGGTCTGCCTCTGTGTAATGTGTGAAATGGCTCTAGAACAGCGGTCAGGAACTCGTGATACTCCAGATGTTGTTGGACTGCGATTCCTTTCAGCCCTAGCCAGCATAGCCAATAGTGAGGGATCATGGGAGTTGCAGTCCGACAACATCTGGAGGGACACAGATTGAACACCCCTGCTCTAAAATATCTGCCACAGGGCTATCACAAGACATTGCTACCTGAGGCAGAGCAGCAAATGGTGCTCCCCCGCCCCCAGTCAACATGCATAGTACCCAAGGCTAGGTCACATTATTCTGGCACCTGAGGCAGTAAAATACTGCAAACACCTTTCCCCCACCCTTTACTTGGCACTAAAAATGCAACAACAACAACAACATCAACAACAAATTAAATAACTAACAATTTGCTGCCTTTTAATGACACCCCAACTCAGCTAGCTGAGGCAGCCGCCTCACTCTGCCCAACAGTAGGGCCAGCCCTGCACAGCCATGATAACTGGGGAGCCAGAATGGCTGTTTACCATCAACCCCGAGTCTAGATATGATTGCTGCTGAACACAGTGATTCTTCAACAAAGGGATTACTTGTTGGAGCAGAGTTGCTTGCCTGTTTCAAGCCGTGGCTGTTCAGCGATTCCGAGAGAACAACGGTGTCTGGAAAGACCCGTTCTTTGGAGCCGACGGACAGGATTTCACAACCGATTTCACAACGGAAGTTATTTTTCAGTTCCAGCAAATCAGTGTTGTGACCCCTTTTATTTTTGCACACCCTGATCGTGTGTGGCCTCTTCCTGACCCACCAAGTCTACTCAGACGTAACTTCCTGCTTAATGTTATCGTCTTTCCAGAAAACAGTCCATCTTCTTCCTTGGATTCCTGTGTGGGCGTGAAGGACTCTTTTCGTCCTTATCTTCTGGGGCCTCTCTGAGACTCTGTTTCTTAATTTCTTCAGACACATTGTAATTTGCCCCTCCATTTACTGGGAGAAATCAAACTGTAAAAAAAAAAAAAAAGTGTTGCTAATTGCTTAGTAAACACCAATCAATTACAACTGGGGAATGAACTGACTGAGAAAATGTTTGGCTATGGGTGGGTGAAGGGAGGGTGGGAGGCGACTCCAGAAAAATACTGGAGGTAATATATAGCCATCATGATTAGTAGCCACTGATAGTCTTATCCACCATGAATTTGTCTGATCCTTTTGACAGGTTAAAATAATACCTCGCCATGACTATACTAGGTGGCTTTTCACGCTCAGCTCTCCAATCTATAAAATGGAGATAATGCTTACAGAGTTGCTGTAAGGAGTATTGAGATGATCTGAAGTACTTTGAATACTCAAAAGTGTTAAATGTTGTTGTTGTTGTTATTTTGAAAGGCTAATGAAGCTATGAGATGGTCTTTATAATATGCCCTGCAGATTCCTAGGAGAAAATATAATTTACTTTTGTTGTTTTCTTACATTTCTAACCTTTTACGTTATAGCGTATAATTTCCTGAACCTATGAATGTATTGTATGAGATGCATACTCAATTTGATGTTTAACTTTTTACTTTGCACATGCTTGGCTCAGATTGTTTTGGTAAGGAATGTTGAAATATGTCACTGTGGGCTGCCTAGAGGGCTTGGAATTAAGCAGCCCATATATCTTGTGAATATATGAACAACAAACTATGCCATGATCCTGCCACACTAGCTAGGGCTGATGGGAGTTGTAGGCCAAAACATCTGGAGGGCCATGAGTTGTCCAGCCCTGTTGTGGAGGCAACCAGAGAAACTCTCCATAGATATGAACAGTTTATCTGCCATGCCACCCCTTTGCTGGGTAAACCATAACTCTGCCTGGTGCATTGTAATGTCACTGACGGGCCATTAATGCCAAGGCACTGTCTTCCAAGCCTCCTGCTGAAGTATCTAGCAGCTCATTCTTCTGCACGCACCTTTCTTGCCTGTTGGTAGCAAAGATGTGTTCTCTTCCTTCTTTCCTCTCCAGCTTGTTTCTAATCTTCCTTTTAAAAAGTGAGAGCAACATTCCATTCTCACATCTATAGGTTGGTTCACAGTCACATGCATATACATCACTTTATCAACATTTGCTCCTGGGTCAGCACAAGCACAGACTTTACTTGATTTCTTCTATACCCCTCATCATTAGCAGCTGGACGTGTGAACTGCTTCCTTTAAAAAGCACTGCCTCTGGGGTGATCAGAGGTGATCTGGAAGTCCTTGGCTAGAGTTAAAATGAATGAGTGGTGGCCCATTCAAACATGCAAGTCATCCCTTGATGTTGCCAATCATCATCAGATGATGAACATGCATGTACGAACCAGTCTTCGATATCTGACAGCTAAATATGAACTAGAAACATAGGAAGCTGCCTTCTACTGGTCCATCTAGCTTGGTACTGTTGACACTGATTGGCAGCGGTTCTCCAGGGTTTCAGGCAAGATTCTTTCCTAGCCCTACCTGGATATGCTGGGATTGAAGTTGGGGCCTTCTGCATGCTAAGAATGTGCTCTGTCATTGAGCTGTGCCCCCCCCAAGCTAGCTCCGTCAAACTAACTCTGCCAAAAAAGTCATCTGTGCATTCAGCCAGCATGAGAAGAGACCTGTGTTCTGATGAACGCACGTCATAGGGCTCCTTCTCACGCTGACTGAATGTGGGGTTAGCAGGGTGCATGGCAAACAAGTTCATTGGCAAAGAGGACTGGGATTGACCCACATGGCCATGTGGCTCCCACACAAATGCTCTGAATGTGTGAGGGCCTTTATCTGAAAACCCCTGAAGTCAGCCCCCCCAACCTTTTGGGGGGCTGCCATGGGGGCCTGGCTAGTCAAAAGTGAGCTAAAAGGAGGGCCGGGGAGAGAAATAGTGAGGCTAGAGGCAAGCAGGCAGGCAGGCAAGCAGGGGAAAATAGCAAAGCAAAGGGGTAGAGAAAAAGCAAGGCTAGAGGCTGGGGCGGGTGGGGGGAGAAAGAGTGAGCAAAAGAGGTGAGGTGGAGAGAAATAGCCAGGCTAAAGGCTAGGAGGGAGGGGAAAATAGTAAGGCAAAGGGGTAGAGGGGAGAGAAAGAGCAAGAGCAAGGCTAGAAAGGGAGAGAAAGAAGGCTAGGGATGGGGAAAGGAGAGAAATGGCAAAGGAAGGGGTTGCCGGAAGAGAAATAGTGGGGCTAGAGGCAGGGACTGGAGAGAGAGAAATCAATGGGAAAGGTCTGTCTGTCTGGAAGATTGTGTGGGACTGGGACCAGAAAGCAACCCTTTCCTTCTTTGCCTGCCTGCCAACTGCAGACTTGCAGTGGGTTCAGGAACAGGAAGGAGAACCTGACGCCCCAACACTCGGGATGTTGTGGGAGTCTGAGACGGGGGAGGAATCCGGCAGACTCCGCCCCACCCCCCGCTTAGCCACCTGGACTCTAGTCGATGGACTGCTGCACTTGCCAGATCTGGGGAGCGCTGAATTGGACAAGCACAGCAGGCCCCGCTGGTCCGTCCAGCTGCCATTTTGCATAAAAATAGTGGCTTGTTCTTTTACATAAAGGGCCTTTTACACAAATGGTGGCTGCAAAGGAGCCATTTATGCAAGATTACAGGCATAAACAGACAAATTACACCTGTAATCTTGAGTAAGTGGCTGCTTTATGGGCACCATTTGCATAAAAGACCATGTACATAAAAGAATGAGCTTCCATTTTTATGCAAAATGGCAGCTCACTGAGGAAATGGGCAGCTGAATGCTGCTTGCCGGGTGCTCATGGACTCGCGCGGCATGGCGAACGGGTTGGGTGACCTGCAGGGGTCCAGTGAGTGGCGCGCAAGGTGGACTGGAGTAAGTCTGTCCATTCCTACCCAACAGTTTTCAAGGTTTTTATTAAAAAACATGGTTTCTGAAGGGGGCAGGGAGTGGAGAGGTTCATGGGTACTACTGGAGGTCTCCATGGGCGCCATGTTGGGGACCCCTGCTTTATGTCATCAAGCAATGAACATATATCAGCCTTAATGGATTAAACAGGAACCTATTTAGGGTTAAACAGTGCAGCATGATCCCCTCCCACATCTTGTATGCAATGCTTTTTCTTATGAAACCCAAAATGTCACTTTCCTTTTTGGAAGAAGACACTGCTGACTCACATTCAGTATCTTTGACCCCTTGCATCCTTGCCAAGGCTGATGAACAGCCACTCCAGCTATGGCTGGACCTTTCTTCTATTTTCAGTCCGAGTTCGCACAACTCGCTGAAACTTGGTACAGGCATCCCTTTTTGGGTTCTCCACAAGGTGCACCCTTCCCACCTGCCAAAAGTGCCTTAAGAGTGCTGTAGATGCAGTTAAGATCACAGAATCATAGAATCATAGAATAGTAGGGTTGGAAGGGGCCTACAAGGCCATCGAGTCCAACCCCCTGCTCAATGCAGGAATCCAAGTCAAAGCATCCCTGACAGATGGCTGTCCAGCCTCGTCTTGAAGGCCTCCAGTGTGGGAGAGCCCACCACCTCCCCAGGTCATGGGTTCCATTGTCGTATTGCTCTAACAGTCAGGAAGTTTTTCCTGATGTTCAGCCGGAATCTGGTTTCCTGTAACTTGAGCCCATTATTCCATGTCCTGCACTCTGGGATGACTGAGAAGAGGTCCTGGCCTTCCTCTCTGTGACAACCTTTCAAGTGCTTGAAGAGCGCTATCACATCTCCCCTCAGTCTTCTCTTCTCAAGGCTAAACATGCTCAGTTCTTTCAGTCTCTCAGCACAGGGCTTTGTTTCCAGTCCCCTGATCATCTTTGTTGCCCTCCTCTGAACCCTCTCCAGTTTGTCTGCATCCTTCTTAAAGTGTGGTGCCCAGAACTGGACACAGTACTCCAGATGAGGCCTAACCAGTGCTGAGTAGAGGGGAACTAGGACTTCCTGGGATTTGGAAGCTATGCTTCTATGAATGCCGCCCAAAATGGCATTTGCCTTTTTTGCAGCCACATCACGTTGTTGGCTCATATTCAGCTTGTGATTGACAACAATTCCAAGATCCTTCTCGCTTGTAGTGTTGTTGAGCCACGTGTTCCCCATCTTGTAACTGTGCATTTGGATTCTTTTTCCTAGGTGCAGAACTTGGCATTTATCCCTATTAAATATCATTCTGTTGTTTTCTGCCCAGTGCTCCAGTCTATCCAGATCACTCTGAATTTTGTTTCTGTCTTCCAAAGTATTAGCTATCCCACCCAATTTTATGTCATCTGCAAATTTGATCAGCATTCCCTGCACCTCCCAAGTCATTAATACAAATGTTGAAGAGCACTGGGCCCAGGACTGAGCCCTGTGGTACCCCACTCGTTACCTCTCCCCAGTTTGAGAAGGTCACATTGATAAGCACTCTTTGAGTCCCATTCTGTAGCCAACTGTGGATCCACCGGATCGTTGTTTCATCTAGCCCACTTTGAGCTAGTTTGCTCATCAGGATATCATGGGGCACTTTGTCGAAAGCTTTGCTGAAGTCGAGGTATATGATGTCTTCACCATTCCCATGGTCCACAAGGGAGGTTACTTGATCAAAAAATGAGATCAGATTTGTCTGGCAGGACTTGTTTTTGACAAATCCATGTTGGCTTCGAGTAATCACGGCATTGTTGTCAAGGTGCTTACAGATGGATTGCTTGATCATCTGCTCCAGAATTTTCCCAGGGATTGATATCAGACTGACTGGTCTGTAGTTCCCAGGTTCCTCCTTTTTACCCTTTTTGAAGATAGGGACAACATTAGCCCTCCTCCAGTCATCTGGCACTTCACCCGTCCTCCATGATTTCTCAAAGAGAATAGACAGCGGTTCTGAGAGTTCTTCTGCCAGTTCCTTTATTACTCTAGGTTGCAGTTCATCTGGCCCTGGAGATCTGAACTCATTCAGAGTAATTTGGTGTTCCTTGACCATATGCCTATCGATCTCAAGCTGCAATCCCGCCCCTTCAGCCTGTATTTCACCTTTGCCAGGGGGGTCATAGACCCTCTTTTGGGAGAAGACTGAGCCAAAGTAGGAATTGATCTTCCAAAGAAGCATTGTATTTCAAACAATAAAGATCATTTGATGCACTTCCATCTGGCTCTTACTGAAGGTGTGGGAGAGGGTATATTGGTGGGGAAAAGATGGGGAAGGGCAGGGAATGTAATATACAGTGGTGAAAAGATGAGCTTCCTGTTTCTTAAGGGGGCTGTGGGTTCCTCCAAACACAAACAGGGTGGGTGGGAGACCTAAAACACGGCCAAAGGAGCTGAAACGTGGTATGCACCAGTGAGCAGGTGGGCCCCATTGGTGGTTGGTGGCTCCAATGTCAGTGGGGCCCTCCGGGCATCAGTCAGAACCAGTCAGAACTCTAAAGCAGCTATGCAAGGTGCTAGTCTTGACTGGTTCTGACTGAAACCCCGAGCTGATTCACTGCCCCAGTGACAGTGGAGCCACATCAGCCTCCACTGGTGGGCCCTAAAGCACAGCAGGGCTGGCTTAGCACATTTTGGAAGTTACCTAACGGCACCACGGATTGAAAGCAATGGGACTTGCACTGGTTGTGACCAACTTGTGCTATATCTATTAGGGATGTATGAATCCCCTACCTGCCAGTCCGGGGGGGGGCCATGGGGGGGAGGCAATCTGTCCCCCCCCCCGGAATCCTCTTCAGCTGGCTCCACTCTGCAGCGATTCCGTGGAGCCGCCGGCCAGCTCTGAAGTGCCAGTGATACAGCCGCCATGCCGTATCGCTGGCTGAAGGGGACTACTGACTGGTGTCCCGGATGCCATTTGAGGCCCCAGTCAGTCCCTTCAGCCAGCAATACGGCGGGCATGGCGGCCGTATCACTGGCAATATGGAGCTGGAGGATCCAGCTGAAAAGGATTCTGTGGGGAGGCGGAGGCAAGTCTTCTGTTCCGCCATGGACTCTGGGGCCTCATTGGAGTCCGTGGCAGAATTCTCCGCCATCCCTAATATCTATTTCAATGACAGTTTATCATGACTAGCTGGATCAAAGCCACAAATGGGTAATGTTGGCAAAGGTTTATTAGTGTGTGTTTTTTAAACTCTCTCTCTCTCTCTCTCTCTCTTTCTCTCTCTCTCGTTGTAGGTCATTGGTTATTGGCACTTTCCCAAGCCAGTAGCATCTTTTGCCTTTGTTGTTGAGTTTCAAGGGGAAAGAAGAAATTGTTGAAATCTGAGCTGTGTGACTAGCTAGAGAAGAGGAGGACACCGGCAAGATGAGGTGGTAATTCGACCCTCCCCCATATTTATCCATCCGAAGGAAGCGTCTTTGAACAGCACTTCAGCCTGGGAGCTTTCCAGAGTTCAAAGCAAAACCAAAGGAGAGCTGGTGTCACTCCGGGGCCTTAATCTAATCACAATGTCCCCTTTGATTTAAAAGTCCACTTGGGAGGTAGAGAACACCCCTCTGGAGCCTCTGAAATTTGGTGGTTTAAGTTATTTCTGCTTGTTCCTGCTTATCACTGTCTTCCTTGCTCAACATAAACCCAACAGAATAGGCATTGATATCCCCTGTGCAACCTTGTGCAAGGGTGCTCAGAGGTAAGTCCCACTATGCTCAATGGGAGTTACTCTCAGGAAAGTCTGCATAAGATTGCAGCCTTAGTAGAACTGGCTGGGCCTGTAGTGCTGAAAATAACATACTGCGACAGCCTTCCCCAACCTGGTGCTCTCCAGATGTGTTGGGCCACAACCTCTATTATCCCCAGGAATAATGGGAGTTGTGGTCCAACACATCTGGAAGGCACCATATGGGGACAGGCTGTGCTACCACATGCTACCTGACTGACCTACTAGAAAAACAATACTAATGTTCTACCAAGGTGTTAAGAAATATACTCTGAACCTTTGCTTTAAGCAATAGTGACCTGGTTTGCATGGTGAAACAACCCACGGTTTTTAACCACGGGTTGTTCAGGAGTGAGCAAATATGCTGGCTCCTGACCACTCACCTGCTTCTGGTGTGGTAAACAATCTGGGGAAGCCATCCTTGAGTAGTTCTCCATGACATCTGAATCTAGAACTCTGGGTTGCTGGGGGAGAAACAACCCAGAGTTATAATCTAAGAACAAAGCACAGCAACCCAGACTTCAGGGTTTGGATGTCACAGAGAACGACCTGGGGACAGGGCATCCCTGAGTTGTTTAGTGTGCCAGAAGCAGTTCAGCGGTTGGGAGCCAGCATGATCGCCTGTGCCTGCTCGCTCCCAAACATCCCATCATTAACCAACTGTGTGGGTTGTTTCCTCATGCAAACCAGGTCAGTGTAGACATGGTTTGCGTTTGTCAAGTCTGAGACGCATAGAAGTCATCTATTCAACGGACAGCTCAGTATTACTCCGGAACGTGCATCTCCACAGGGCATTGGTGGATTAATGACAGGGAAAAATAGCCAATTTTAAACCTCAGTGCAATTCCATAGTGTAATTAATATGATATGTCCACTATGGAGCAGTATAGAAATGTAATAAATAATAATAGTAATAATAATAATAATAATAATTTATTTATTTAAATAAATAAATAAAAAAT
The DNA here is from genome assembly GCF_057233095.1 of Heloderma suspectum. Classification (NCBI taxonomy): domain Eukaryota; kingdom Metazoa; phylum Chordata; class Lepidosauria; order Squamata; family Helodermatidae; genus Heloderma; species Heloderma suspectum. The sequence goes on along the minus strand of NC_139461.1, from coordinate 25,480,901 downwards.
AAAATAAAATAAAATTACTTTATTTAATGTATTAAACACCTCATAAAATAAATTTCGCTAAGCATTTTACAGAAACATAATAATATGAATAAAATATTGCAGTAAAACCAACAATATAAACTACTAAATGTGCCAACAAAGAAAAAAAAAAGCATAGAAAACAATATGAGGTATAAAGAGACTTCCATATCAGATATCGTGGGGGGGAGGGGGTCCTCTTGTTCCAGAAAAGTTATATTTTAGTCTATCATGTGCTGACATGCCTGAGTATTGAATTCATATTACATTCTTAGTATTAGAAAGCAATCCTATAGTTCCTGGGACGCTCTCCCAGGGCCCATAGGCTACAGCACATTTCCCGTCCTGAGGCTATACACACAGCTACCACCTTGGGAGGGGAAACCCAAGAGGGGATTTCCCACCCACCCAGCTGCCACAGAAAGCACTGTGGCAGATTCTCATCTGACAACGCAAAAGCATCCTTAGAAGATGTCTGGGAGGCTGAAAAGGGGATGTTCTGGTGGGTGTGAAGGGGACAGAGAGATGTGTATCCACAAGATCCATGAGGCTCTCTGTCTCCTGGCCCTGCCCACAGGTGAGTGAATGAGCTGAATGGGCTAAGAGGCCCATCTAGCTCTGAATAGCCAAATGGAGGAGTGGGGAGCTGTAAAAGCCTTTGCCGTTCTTCCTGGCTCCAGTTGGCAGAGCATAGAGTGGCAATCCCTCTGACTACAGAACATCAGTCTATTAGGATTGTGTTCTTGGTTAGTGAAAACAAAACTTAGAAGTGAATACACTCCATTTATACCCACGGCTACATACTGTGTATTCATTCATTCATTCATTCATTCTTTCTACAACATTTGTACTCCACTCCACATTTAAACAGATTCCGGAGCAGTGGAATTTGGCTTCTTGAGAAGCTTAGGTAGGGTCACAAATTTTGGCTGGCCTCTGACTACTCCTGAGGAAGTTAGAGCTGGAGGGGGGATTTTTTACCTCATGACCATCTACAACTACAATAGTTATTCCAGTTCACCTGAAGAACGTGTCTGGGTTTTTTTTTTGGAACCCTGAGCACAGGAATGTAGGAACATAGGAAGCTGCCTTATATCGAGTCAGACAGTTGGTCCACCTAACTCTCATTTGTCAAGACGGACTGGCAGCCACTTTCCAGGGTTTCAGGCAGGAATATTTCAAGCCCTACCTGGAGAAGCCGGGGATTGAACCTGGGACCTTCTGCATGCAAAGCAGAGGCTCTGCCATTGAGCCATGGCCCCTCCCCTTCATGCATAGGCCTTAATTTTAAAAGCAAATCAAGAGCACAATCCAGCCAAAGTTAAGCAGTTTTAAATCCAATTGGTTTGGATAGGAGAGATTTAAGGCATGTGTTGAATCTTCTCGTGGGATTTTAAAGTGTTTAACTTTGGCTGCATCATGCCCTAAGTTTCTAGTCCCCCTGATTATGATACATGTTATTGCTGGATAAGGAGAATGTCCTAGAGGCATGTGCAGTGGTGCCCATGTTATGTGGGTGTACTTCACAAGGAAAAAGTTAAATGTATGAAATCATGCTCTACAAAAACAGAGGCATGCCAAATGGCTTTTTACTAACCCAGCTTCCAACTCATATAGTAAGTAAGAGGGGATCTCCAGGATGTCATACTCTCAAAATACTGGTTCTTCTTTTTGCACTAAATTTGTAGTCTGCATGAAACACCATGGTATTCTGTGCGGCTTTTTTCTTATGCATTCAGCACAGAGCTTTGCATGAAGCTGCTTTTGGTTTAATCCATTTTTAAAGAACAGTTTAGGCTGCAATCCTATGCACACTTACCTGGGAGCAAGACCCACTGAACTAAAGGGGGCTTACTTCTGAGTAGACACATATAGAATTGCACTATTAAAAACCTTAAAGCTTAAATTTCCCCCCATTGATATAAATGGGACTTAAAAGTGTTTAACTTTGGTTGGTTCATGGCCTTCATTAGGATGAGGCTCAATGTCCCTGATCTATATTTTCTATTTTCTGTATTTTCTCCTGCTTTTTTTTTTAATTATAGTCTTCCTTTCTCAGTTAGGACAATCAGAGTTGCCCATGCAGTCCTAAATGTGGATGCATGCCCCATGGTACTCCTGCCACTAGCATTTGAATTTCCCAGTAGCTGAGAATTTGGCCATGGGAGCAGCCACCATTTTCTGTCTATCAGACACTTTTGAGGAAGGTCGGAGCTGGGAACAAAATGGGAATACATTCCACACTGGCAAATGACCAGATGATTGAAGAATAAGAGAAACTGTTTGGCAGAGATCCTCTCTGTGGTGTACTGAGCATAATGCTCAATCCAGCCCTGAATACATGGCAGCCCAGCCTGTTCGACTGGCACCAAGGCCCACAAATCCAAAGACTCTGTCTGTGCATGTAACATGGGCTTGTTCCATAAAATATGTCCAGGTTTTTACAATAATTGCTACTGTTTCTGGTAAACCAAAGGTTATTATGTAGAAATATATAATTTGCACAACTGCTAATCACGTTAAACAAAAATAGTGAGGAAGGAACGCAAGCGATCAGTGGGCTCTCAAATCCCTCTGTGTGCTTGGTACTGGTGTATTTACAGAATAATTCCAGATTAGATGACCAATTTTATAACCTCAAATGACTGTGATTTATTCACCAAACCTCTGATTTCCGTTCACACAAGTCTAGTAAATAAATGGAGTTGAGTTATAAAAGCAATATGCAGGCCACATCTAAAATAGCCTCACAAAATGGCGGTCTCATTTTTCCAGGATGGGAATTTGGCTTAGTACAAAGAAAGAGTCTGACCTAGAACCCATATAAGATGGTGGATGTGTGTTTAAGCTTATATCTCTCTGTTGACTTCAACAACATGGGATTAGCTAAGTTTCAAATATCTCAGCTTAATTGGGTTGTGGATTGGGCTGGTAGACACCACATCCAAATTTGTGGGTTGTATCATCTAAAATGACTTAACAAAACTGTGATCAGCAATTCCAGCTCTTAAACATTCACTCTGAAAAGTTTTAATGTGGGTTGCAGCTGTGGCCAGTGGTTAAAGAAAATTATAACTTTAGCTTTTTTACCAGCATAATATATTTTAATCGAAATCGTTATTTTTAAAGGAGAGAATGTCCTTTTTTCTGAATGGATAGCAATATATCTTATATCCTTCCTGTCCTTTCAAGTTGCAAGGGCTAACAAAGGGCTATGCTCACTTTCACAGTAGGGAATCTGGAGTAAATTGTGTTACATTTCCCAAGCAAAGTGAGCAGCTGATGCCCTGTTCCTAGGAAAGACAGAAATGACTCCTTGATTTTTCTGCATCAACAACCAGGAAACAGAAAGGTGGGTTTGCCAAAAGCAGTGTTTCCCAAGCTTTCTCTCCCTCTTCTAAATTAAAATTGGATGCACACTGCACTCTATCACCCCACCAGGTTTACTTTAAGAGAGAGAAAGAATATGAATTACCTGCCCTCCAAGGAGTCCAACCCCTATGTTTCTCCATGAGTTACTGTTCTTAGCTGGTCTTCTGATTGGGAAAGACCTGCTATGAAAAAGGCAAATTCCATGTTAGGTATAATTTAAAAAGGAATTGAAAATAAAACTGCCAATATCCTACTGCCTTTATACAAGTCTATGGTGCGACCACATTTGGAATACTGTGTACAGTTCTGGTCACCACACCTAAAAAAGGACATTGTAGAGTTGGAAAAATACAGAAAGGGGCAACTAAAATGATCAAGGGCCTGGAGCAACACTCTTACAAGAAAAGGTTACGACATCTGGGACTGTTTAGCTTAGAAAAGAGGCAAGTAAGGGGAGACATGACAGAGGTGTACAAAATTATGCGTGGTGCAGAGAAAGTGGATAGGGAAACATTTTTCTCCTTCTCTCATAATACTAGAACCCAGTGGGGTCAACCCATGAAGCTGATTGGTGGGAGATTCAGGACAGAAAAAAGAAAGTGCTTCTTCACACAGCACATAATTAAACTATGGAATTTGCAACCAGAAGATGTAGTGATGGCCACCAATTTGGAATGCTGGACTAGATGGGTTTTGGTCTGATCCAGCATGGATCTTCTTCTTATGTTCTTATGAATTAGTGATTGATGTACAGATAATGGGATCATAGAACTTTAGAGTTCGAAGGGACGTTGGGGGATCTAGTCCGAACACTGCTCAATGCAGGATATACACTGCAGGATGCAAATACAGCATCCCTCTTGGATGGTTGTCCAGTGTCTGCTTAAATATCTCCAGTGAAGTCCACCTCCCAAGGCAGTCTGTTCCAGTGTTGAACTGGTCTTACTGTTAGGACTTTTCTCTTGATGTTTAGAAGAAATCTGCTTCCCTGCACCCATTGGTTTTAGTTCTGGCCTCTGGAGCAACAGAGAAGAAGTCTGCTCCATCTTCTGCAACAGAAGACATGACAGCCCTTCAGATATTTGAAGATAGCTACCTTGTCTCCCATTAATCTTGTCTTCTTCTCTAGGCTAAGCTTACCCAGCTCTTTCAACCATTCCTCATAGGACTTGGTTTCCAGACCCCTCACTATCAGGGTCACCCTTCCCTGGACACGCTCTAGTTTGTCCACATCCTTCTTAAAATGTGGTGCCCAGAACTGGTCACAGAATTGGCCATAGGTAGAACAGATTTCCTTCTCTCTGAGGGCAGGTTTACTTTTCAGCATCTTTGCATCAGGACTGGTTGAATGATCCAATTATCATCAGTGGTGTAGTGGAGGCAGGGCTCATGGGGATACGGCACCAGCACTTTTTTTATTATTATCAGGGACACGGAATCATCTGCCACCACCACCCCTCAGAATTCTCTTTTCTCTCTGAGCTTAGCTGCAATCCTCATGGGAGCTGGGGGAAAATGGATTTTCCCAAGAATATATTATTATCCATTGTAACATAAATATTTTGTGGTGGCATGGTCATGCATGGGCAGTTAAGGTCCATTAGCTTTATAAAAGACCTGCTCCTGTCCTGGCAGGGATAAAAATGCTAGAACTGGTTTGTTGACACTTTGAGTTTTTGGACATTCCTTGGGGCATGACTATGGGGACTCCCATGATGAGCGCCTGCACAATTTACCACGACACCGCTGCCAATCATACCTGATGCAGCAGACTTATCTGCCCTTGGAAGAAGCTGATTGTAAAGAGGCCAGGGGCAAAGTGTCTTTTCTTTTTTTCCTTTTCTCTATGAAAAATGGTGCATGTCCATGCATGTAACTTGTAGTTAGCATCATAGTTAGATACCCCCAAACTTGTGGAAGTAACTAAGCATGAGTATAGAAGGGCTAAACTGCACACCACGTTAAGTACTAACACCAATTGGCACTAATGGAGTTTTTCTTTTTCTTTAGCCCCTGTATGGGGGCAGGGTTGAATTTAAGGGGGAAGTGACTGGGTGGGGAGGTTTAAACCTGTGTACACAGTGCTCCCAATCCAGATCAGAGCCCCACAGCTTACACTAAACTAGAAAAAAGTTAGGGTTAACTCCACCACGCTATGCATTTAACATAGTGTATAGTTTAGCACTCAGACACAAAGCACTATAGACAGATATTGCAGGTAGCCATACTGCTTCCAAAAGCAACAGCAGTGGAATACTTTTTATTAGGACTGACTTAAATGTCACAAAGTAGTGAGCAAACCTCTTGAGTTCTCCAGAACTCTTCTTCAGGCTAAATATTCAGTAAAACAAATGAATAAAAGATAGACAGCCTGGAGTGTGGCAGGTTGGTGGGCAGTCCCTCATTGTTGTTGTTCAGTCGTTCAGTCGTGTCCGACTCTTCATGACCCCATGGACCATAGCACGCCAGGCCTTCCTGTCCTGCGCTCTCTCCCGGAGCATGCTCAAGTTCATATTCATTGCATCCATGATGCTATCTAGCCATCTCATCCTCTGCCGTCCCCTTCTCCTTTTGCCTTCAGTCTTTCCCAGCATCAGGGTCTTTTCCAGGGAGTTTTCTCTTCGCATTAGGTGGCCAAAATATTGGAGCTTCAGCTTCATTATCTGTCCTTCCAATGAGCACTCAGAGTTGATTTCCTTTAGGATGGACTGATTTGACCTCCTTGCAGTCCAGGGGACTCGTAAGAGTCTTCTCCAGCACCACAGTTCGAAAGCATCAATTCTTCGGCGCTCAGCCTTCCTTATAGTCCAGCTCTCACAGCCATACATTACTACTGGGAAAACCATAGCTTTGATTAGACAGACCTTTGTCGGCAAGGTGATGTCTCTGCTTCTTACTATGCTGTCTAGGTTTGCCATAGCTTTCCTCCCAAGGAGCAAGCGTCTTTTAATTTCATGGCTACAGTCACCGTCTGCGGTGATCTTGGAGCCCAAGAAAGTAAAATCTGTCACTGCTTCCATTTCTTCCCCTTTTATATGCCAGGAAGTGATAGGGCCAGATGCCATGATCTTAGTTTTTTGAATGTTGAGTTTCAAACCAGCTTTTGCACTCTCCTCTTTCACCCTCAACTAGAGGCTCTTGAGATCCTCTTCGCTTTCTACCATTAGGGTGGTATCGTCTGCATATCGGAGGTTGTTGATAATTCTCCCGGCAATCTTAATTCCGACCTGTGATTCATCCAACTCGGCATTTCTCATGATGTACTCTGCATATAAGTTAAATAAGCAGGGTGACAATATGCAGCCTTGTCGTACTCCTTTCCCAATTTTGAACCAATCGGTTGTTCCATCTCTGGTTCTTACTGTTGCTTCTTGACCCTCGTACAGGTTTCTCAGGAGACAGGTAAGGTGGTCTGGTACTCCCATCATTTTAAGAATTTGCCACAGTTTGTTGTGATCCACACAATCAAAGGCTTTAGCGTAGTCAATGAAGCAGAAATAGACGTTTTTCTGGAATTCTCTTGCTTTCTCCATGATGCAGCGAATGTTGGCGATTTGATCTCTAGTTCCTCTGCCTCTTCTAAACCCAGCTTGTACTTCCGGTAGTTCTCGGTTCGCATACTGCTGAAGCCTAGCTTGTAGGATTTTGAGCATCACCTTGCTGGCATGTGAAATGAGCGCAATTGTGCGGTAGTTTGAACACTCTTTGGCGTTGCCCTTCTTTGGAATTGGAATGTAAACTGACCTTTTCCAGTCTTGTGGCCACTGTTGAGTGTTCCAAATTTGTTGGCATATTGAATGCAGCACTTTAACAGCATCATCTTTTAGGATTTTAAATAGCTCAGCTGGAATACTGTCATCTCCGCTAGCTTTGTTGTTACTAATGCTTCCTAAGGCCCACTTGACTTCACTCTCTAGGATGTCCGGCTCAAGTTCAGTGACCGCACTATCATGGCTATCAGGGACATTCAGATCTTTCCTGTATAGTTCTTCTGTGTATTCTTGCCACCTCTTCTTAATCTCATCTGCATCTGTTAGGTCCCTGCCTTCTTTGTCCTTTATCATGCCCGTCTTTGCACAAAACGTTCCCTTGAGATCTCCGATTTTCTTGAAGATCTTTCCCATTCTGTTGTTTTCCTCGATTTCTTTGCATTGTTCATTTAAGAAGGCCTTCTTGTCTCTCCTTGCTATTCTCTGGAACTCTGGTACAAAAGCCCCCAAAGATTGTAGCTTGTAACATTCTAAAATCGGAGTGCAGGTGGTGTTATGCAGATTTAATTAGATTGGGCTAGGCACATACAGATTTTGTTTAACCTGTTCTGTGTGTTTCATGGATTGTCAGGCGTCTTTCATTCCATCGTCTGCTTATTGATGGAATCAGGTTTTTCCCATTAGGAAAAGTATGCAAAAAAGTTTGCCTCAATTTACATAACTTTCACTGGCACGTAACATTTCGTGCATTTTTCTTAACTCAGCATACTCAATGAGCAGAGTGCTACGCAGCGGAGGCTGAAGAGAGATCAGAGATGTAGAGAATGGTGTATGTGTGTTTTTTAAAAATAGCATGTATATTAGCATATTAAAGGCAGCCGCCCACGTGATCACATCACTCTGGTGCTGAAGGAGTTGCACTGGTTACCAGTTGTTTTCTGGGCCAAATTCAAGGTGTTGGTTTTGACCTTTAAAACCCTATATGGTTCCGGCCCAGCCTATCTCAAGGAGTGCCTCCACCAACACACCAGACAGGCTGCTCAACAAGATCAGCCTCAGATGGCCTTCTCTCTGTCCCATCAGCCAGGACATCTAGGTTGGTGAGGATGAGGGAGAGGGCCTTTCCGTGGTGGCCCCCACTCTGTGGAACTCCCTCCCTAGGGAACTCCGCCATGCCTCCTCTTTAATGAGCTTCCGCTGTGCATTAAAAACGTGGTTGTTCAGGCAGGCATTTGGGGTGGGTTAGGGTATTTTTAGAAATGCGATGTTTTAACGTGGAATTTTATTGTTTTAAACTGTTGTACTATTGCACATCGCCCAGAGTGGCTGGGTGACCAGCCAGATGGGCGATTAAGAAAAGTAATAAATAAAAATAAATAAATAAAAAATTTCAAGTAATTTGCCTATTTTTGTACAACTAAATTTGCATACAATTCTGGAAAGTAAAAAGCAGCCTGAAAGTCTGCAGAATCCACGCACTAGGAAGATGCTGGTCTTCTTCAGAATTTGTCAGTCAAATTCATAGAAATCCAAAGTCATTTGAATCCATTCAGATTTCTCAGACATCCCTAGATAAGGCCATGCTAGGTGCAAACCAGATTTCAAGTTGTATAAAGGACTATTGGAGGATGGCAAGAAATGCCATTTTCCCTTGGAAAATATAGATGCCAACACGAATTTAAATCCAACTCTGGTGCTAGCTGGAACAAGGGAGAGCAGAAGGCAGTTCACAATTGTCTGGGGCTCTATGGGAGATGAAGAGAGCTGTGTATGTTCAGGGGTCCCTCCAGATGGAGGGTCCTAGTGCTAACTACTACAAGACATTGTGAAGCTATTCTTTCTTTTCTTAACAGTTTTTTTTCTGGCAAGAAAAAAGATGGAAGGAGCAGTGGGAAAACATGGGAGTGCTACTATGAAAGACAATGATGTCTGGATCACCCCATAAAATTCCGTGAATGAAGCAGTGCAATTGAACAATAAAAGCTTCATCTGGAAGCATTCCACAAGTGGATTTTTGTATAGAAGGGAAGGACTGAGAGTTCCATTCAGTTCTGGTACTTAATTATTATTATTATTATTTAGCTAGAATACACCTATCCCTTGCAAGGCAGAGAGGAGAAGTAAAGAAAAACATAGTAATATCCAGTGGAGACTGGTGGCTCAGATTTTGGTGGGGCTGTGATTTCATTCTGGGTTTTAGTCAGAACCAGCCAAAACTTTAAAGGAGCTATCCAAGGTGCCATGCCCTATCCCCAAAATTGGTTTGGCACCTTGGATAGCTCCTTTAGGGTTCTGGATCATTCTGACTGAAACGCAGAATGGAATCATGGCCCCACCGAAATGAGAGCTACCAGCCTCCACTGATAATAGCCCTTATATTAGCAAAGCGGGATATGGTGGTACACTGTCGCATCTTTACAACATCATGCCTTTCGGAATTCAGATGAATAGGTGGCAACATGATAGACTACTTTATTGCTTGACAACTATCGAGCCAGTATACATTCTGTCTTGGATACACACCCTCCCAAAATCTCTGCAGGAAGTGGCGGGTTTTTCTCCCCTTCATTATATTATTATCTTAATCCCCGCTGCTGGAGTTTGTCATAGATGGTGCTGATAATTATCACATCATTTCACCGTCTGGGACTGGGAGTTTGGAAGTCAGTTTCTCCCCCCCCCCCCCGCCCCCATTCCAAAACTGATAAGCATCATCCTTCCTGCACGGAAGACACTTCCGTTCTTTATGGACCATCGATTGCCAAATGCTTTAGTCATCCTTGTGCACCCAAACTCCCACACATCTCTCCATTGGCTTCAAAGAGCTTGCTTGCGTGATGTGGGGTTCATCCATGACATTGAGATTTACACTGTCTGACCCCCTTGTCCATTGATGGAGGGCAGGTTCCTTCTAGAGGCTCGGTGAAGCCGGTCATTAAAAGCAAGCCGCTGTGCTGATTAACGACCAACTTCATAGCTGATTAACATAGTAACATAGTTTTTTTTTTTCAAACACGCACACACGCACACATCTTGTGGGCTGCAGTTGTATTTCACAGGAAAGGGCTGCTAATTCATAAACTGCTCCAGGCAAGTTTTCAGTGATGACATAGCGATGGATGGTATTGCTTCTCAAGCAGTAATTTCACTGTCTGGAAATGAGGATTCATTTACCAACCATATAGTTGTGCAATAAGCAAATTGTTGGCCCCCAGAATTATCCCTTGCATGGAAAATAGAGTCTGGAGGAAAGGTAATCACTTTGAGGCTGTTGCTTGTGATAAAGAAGATGTTTTAGTGACTACGGCCTATGGAGATGCTGGAATTTTGAATACAAATGCAGAAAGCATGCTACAGCTTGGTCCTTTCAGTTGCAGTCCTTCTGCCATTGAAAGACACCATTTTAGGAATTATCCTGGCAGGTAACTGAAATGCGGGCATGCACACACACACATTTAGGAGGCAAATCTGTGCATATTGGCTTGGCAGCAAATCTGATTGAACTCAGCAGGACTTATGTCCGAGTAGACCTGCATATAGGATTAAGCAGTTTATGTCTCCTCTCCTTGCCACATGCACTGCGGTTGGTATTGGTTGCTCTTTCTCTATTCCTAAACATTCCTGCTGGGCAAAAGGCAAATGCCAGTATCTGTACAAATGTCTTTACATTTATAAGCATGAATGGATCGGCTATATTTGTGAGTTAGAAGTTGCAGGAAGGGCTTATTGCTCTTTTCCTGTCTCCCTAACCCTTTAGAGTTCTTTGAGAGTGTTTACTTGGACGTCCAAAAGGCTTTTGACAAAGTCCCTCTCCAAAGACTCCTGAGGAAATGAGCAGTTACGGAATAAGAGGAGATATTCTCTTAGGGATCAGTAACTGGTCAAAGAACAGAAAGCAGAGAGTAGGAATAAATGGTAAATTTACTTCATGGAAGTACCTCATGGAAACAAACTGCAGCAAAATGAAGGTGGTTGTTGTTATTAATGCTACCAATAAGGCTTGGTCTACTTAAGCAGCAGAATGAGGTAGAAGAGTTCTGAAGAGGTAGAATGGTCTGTACCACTTCAAGCTTTTGGGTGGGGGGGCGTAGGGGGAGCATGTTTTTAAATGTTCATGAGGAAAAAGAATAACAAAACTCTCTGCAAGTAGAAAACTAGCATAAGAAGATGCAAGCTGGGATAGAACTTTTCTTTTTGGTGTGCTAGATTTTTCACTTGCAAAGGATTTTTTTTAAAAAAGAGGATAGTCCAGTGTACCATTTCAAGATCCTACTACTGCATCATTCAGCTGCATGTGAAGCCTAGGCTTCCCTTGTGGGACTTTCACTTGAAGACATCTGTTGTACCTCTCCAGGATCTCAGTCAATGTCGTTCAGAACACTTTTACTTAGGACCTTATTTAACTGGAAATACCAGAGATCAAATCTTGACCTTCTGCATGCAATGCATGTGCAATACAATTGAACGGTGGAGTCTCAAAATGTTCTTCTTATGGAAGGTGCTCCAAGCCCTTGAATTTTTTTTTAATTTTAGTTCTCCTTTTCTGTACCTTTCTCATCTGTAGTGTCCTTTGGCACAAGATACCAATGTAAAACCATTCTTCTCCCACTTTTTAAGTTCAAGGTAGTGTAGCTCAGTGGTAGAGCACCTGCTTTGCATGCTGTTGGTAAGTGGAGCTGTTCACGCAGCACACCAACCCACACACAGTGGTTGAGTGTGGGTTGTTGTTGAACTGTGGGTTATACTGTGTTGTCTGAACCCAGGACATTTTCCACAGGGTGGCTTGTTAACTAAATAGTGTGGCGTGTTAACCACCCTGAACAACCCAACAACAAAACACGAGTTCTCAAGGTAGCTTGTCTGAGAAAAATACCCACACTGCATGTGTAACAAACAACCCTGTGGAAAATGTCATGCGTTCAGACAACACACTAACCCATGGTTCAACAACAACCCACATTCAACCACTGAGTCAACAGTACTGAGCAAGATGGACCAATGTCCCTATGTTCCTAAGACTGGGAAAGTTCTGACACATAAATAGATTCTGGTGTTGAGTAGTTATCATGGGTCTTGTTATTGGCAGAGGAGCAGAGCTGGGGGTTGAATTTCTAGTTTGGTGATAAAAATGCTGAACTGGGATTAGAAGGAGATTCTTAGTAAGCCTGCCATAAGATATGCACATCTGTTGAAAAGTCAGAGAAGTCTTTGGTGATGCATTAATTAACATGTCTGGACAAGAAAGCTACATGTATTACTTCATCATCATCCATGCGAGTTATGTTAGTCTATTTTAACTCCAGGCCTTTTTTTAAAAAACTGTAAACTGCTGTTTCCAGGGATCAGATTCACTAAAGGGACTTCACCATCATCATCCATGTTTTTGAAATTACAGTGAAGGTGCTGATCACAGATAATCCCAATAGGCTCTGAATGGTTGTAGGATCTATTAAAGGTAGAAGAAAGACTGAGTTGTGAATAGGGGAAAGGAAGAGTCATTAGGGTTATTGACAGGAAGTGTGTCTGATATGGTTTGTGACTAGAAACAGGTCTTTAAAATATCATTACAAGAGAAGGAGGGCCATAACATCAAGGAAATTGGGTATAGTATGTTGACATACTACCAGCAGCCATTCCACCAGCAGCAGCCATTCGAGCAGGCTGTGCTGAGGGAGCTGAGAAGGAAAGCAGGGCCATTCCATGTGGCTGCTTGGCGAGTGGGTCCGGGTGAGCATCGGGGCTCGGCAAGCAGGTCCAGGGAGAGCAAGTGTGTGGGGGAGAGTCTGCTGTACTCCACTCCCTTCCCAGACTCTCATAACATCCTTAATAATTCCCAGAAGTTTGGCTCGCTTAACAATATGGGTTTAAACTCAATTTACAAATCTTCACTTAAACACCAGTTAAAGTTGGGATGTACAAACCTACAGGAGAAACTCTGTGTCCAAACTGAGGATGGGGAAATCTGTCAAGTCTGCTGTCTCCAGTATCTGAGGCAGTAAGCCGATGAACATCAGTTGCAGGGGAACATGAGTGGGATGGTGCTATGTCCTACTTGTGGGCTTCTCACCGGCAGCAGCTGGTTGGCCACTGTGTGAACAGAATGCTGGACTAGATGGATCCTTGGTCTGATCTAGCATGGCTCTTCTTATGTTCTTAAGACATCCTCCTTTTCCCACCTCCAAGTCTGTTCTGTTCCAGTTCCATGCGGATAGACCTCTCTCTCTCTCTCTCTCTCTCATCATCATCACCATCATCTGTCTATCCATATATATAGTTACAGAAAAGAATCCATATGTATTTTTGTGCACATGTTTCAAATGAGTGCATTAATTGGTGCATTAAAGAATGCATGCCCTCATTGATTAAAGCATGTTTGTGCACATTTTAGAAATATATGTAGTGTTTTCTGCACATTTTCAAATGTGACCATGCTGTCAAATGCATTTTTTCTTTTGTAGAGTGCATTGCAAGCCTGGAAATGTCAGCCCTGGGCTCCTGGTGGAAATGGATACTTGCCAGAAGTGCGGTTTAAACAGAAGCAAAGCTGAGGGTTCAAATTAGGGATGGCGGAGAATTTCTCCACGATTAGGGATGGCGGAGAATTTCTCCCCGAATCTTCGGGAGGCCGAGCGCCGAGGCATTAGGCCCCCTGAAAGTGTTGGGGAAATTCTCCGCCGGCCCCTGCCCCCCCCCGGGATGGGACTTACCTTCAGCGAATGTCCCTCTCGGCGGCGGTTCATCAGGGGCGGGGGCGGCGGCCAGTCTCCCGACCAGCTGCCGCCGCCGCCATTACAAAATAAAAAAGTAAGTAAAAAAACACACACACCCGTGATAGCTACATGACGATTTATGTAGCCTATCACGGCTAGATTTCCAAAGTCAGCCGTGATAGGCTACATAAATCGTCATGTAGCCTATCACGGGTGACTTTGGGGAAAAAAAAAAGCACGTACGCAAATGGCAGCGGCCCATGGGCGCCGCCATTTGCGTTCCTTATTTTGGCACGTCTAGTGTACGTAAAGATTTATGTAGACTACGGCGAAAATAAGGGAACGCTATTTGCGTTGCCCTTGTTTTCGCCATAGTGTACGTAAATCTTTACGTAGACTACCTGTGCCAAAATAAGGAACGCAAATGGCGGCACCCATGGGCCGCCGCCATTTGCGTACGCGCTTTTTTTTTTTTCCAAAGTCACCCGTGATAGGCTACGTGACGATTTACGTAGCCTATCACGGCTGACTTTGGAAATCTAGCCATGATAGGCTACATTAATCGTTACGTAGCCTATCACGGGTTTTTTTTGTTTCTGTTACTTTTTCTTTCGCGGCCGGGGAGACGGGGCGCTTCTCCCTGGCCTGAATTTCGGGGGGAGAAGCGAAGCATCTCCCCCCCACCGCGAATCACCCCTGTGAAAAGGTAAGTGACTTTCGTACATCCCTACCACGAATCTCCGGGAGGCCGAATGCCAATGCATTCGGCCCCCTGAAATTGGTGGTGAAATTCTCTGCCACACCCCCCCCCCGGGATGGGACTTACCTTGTGCGAATGTCCCTCTCAGCGGCGGGTCCTGGCGGCGGTTCGGTGGGGGCGGTGGGGGCAGCCGGTCTTCTGACCGGCTGCCGCCGCTGCTATTGCAAAATAATAAAGGAAAGTAAAAAAACCCACCCGTGATAGGCTACGTAACGATTTACGTAGCCTATCACGGCTAGATTTCCAAAGTCAGCCGTGATAGGCTATGTAAATCGTCACGTAGCCTATCACGGGTGACTTTGGAAAAAAAAAAAGCACGTACGCAAATGGCGGCGCCCATGGGGCGCCGCCATTTGCGTTCCTTAGTTTGGCATGTCTAGTCTACGTAAAGATTTACGTAGACTATGGCGAAAATAAGGGCAACGCAAAGAGCGTTCCCTTATTTTCGCCATAGTCTACGTAAATCTTTACGTAGACTAGATGTGCCAAACTAAGGAATGCAAATGGCGGCGCCCCATGGGCGCCGCCATTTGCGTACGCGCTTTTTTTTTTCCAAAGTCACCCGTGATAGGCTACGTGACGATTTACATAGCCTATCACGGCTGACTTTGGAAATCTAGCCGTGATAGGCTACGTAAATCGTTACGTAGCCTATCACGGGTGTGTGTTGTTGTTTTTTACTTTACTTTTTTTTTCGCGGCCGGGTAGATGGGGCGCTCCTTCCCGGCCTGAATTTCGGCGGCGAGGGATGGGGCGCCTCCTCCCCGGCCTGAATGTCGGCCGGGCGAGGCGGGGCGCCTCCCTCCCCTCGCCTGAACTTCGGGGGGAGAACCGAGGCGCCTCCCCCCCACCACGAAGCAAGCTGCGGGACCAGGTAAGTCCCTTTCGTCCATCCCTAGGGTTCATGACGTCATCCAAAGAACCCGTGAACAACTGTGAGTAGGGAATGATGAGTGCACAATGCTTCATGTAGAAAAGCTTCAACACATCTGCATTTTTGGATTCTTCTTGGGGGCAACGCTATGAGGACTGCCATGATCAGCACCTGTACTTCAAAATTTACCTCCACATCACTGAATTCTAGCTTCCTGCCTTTTCAACTTTCATCAGGGCTGGTCCAAGACATTTTGCCACCTGGGGTGAAGGACAAGAGGTTAACCCCCTCTCCATTCCACATACAGAAGCTGACCAGGCTGGCAGATGAATCTGACTGAAATGCTGGTGATGGGACGGCATCCTCCACCACACCTGAGGGCAGCAGGCTAACTAACTTAGTGGGCTCAGGGCAGGATGTGTGACTAGGGATGGATGGACGCCCCCCGTTTGGGTTCTCTGGATGCCTGCCCAGTTGCTACCGCTGCTTGCACATCCCCAGACCTGCTCACCTCCCCACGCTTGCTGAGCTGCTGGCACCTACCTGGAGCCGTTCTCAAGTGCTCATCGTTCCTGCGGTCGCCATTTTTAGCAGCTGTAAAGGCCATATCTATGCAATATTACAGGCGTAAATGGCCCAGCTTGGCAGCTATAAATTGCTCATTTATAGATTTAAGCTACCAGGAATTTAACGAGCACTACGGATTGTTCCTGTATGTGTTTCCTGGAGACAGTCTTTCCCCTAACACTTCTGCTATAACTCTGTTTGAACTGAAGAATTTATAATGTTTTCTAAACACAGATTAATTCAGCTTCAGGACATACGTACATGTGAATAAAACTACCTCTATCATCAGCTACTTATATCAAACATTAGAGATCTTAGATAAGAAGAATAGTAACCTGAAGCCCTACATTCCAGTCCCTTGTGCCACTTACACATTTGTTAATTTTCACTTTTTAATAATTAGCTCAACAGCAAAACTTTACAGCACTTGTCAGCTTTGGAATGCTGATATCTTAGGCCTAGGTCTCACAAACAGCAGATGAAGTGTTAAGACTGTTTCTGGAATTTACTATGTGGCCTGCAGATAGGGCTCATATGCAAGAATACTGCCCTGTGGGCAGGAAAGCAATGTCCTGCTGCATTCTACATAGGATAAACAGACCAGTTCCTACACAAAAGAATAAGTGGATGCAAAGCTGACATCAGAAATGGCAATACTAAAAAAACAAACAAAAACACACACCAGTGGGGGAACTCTTCAACCTCCCAGGAGACTCTTGTCACTGACCTTCAGGTGACCATTCTTGAACAAATGAACTTCAGGAACTTCAGATATCAACACAAAACAGCTGAACAAGAATTCTTCCAGAGGTTCAGCTCTATCTCCTGTGACTTGAATGGGGATAAAAGCTTTTTATCCCACTACATGTGCTAATCAGCTCATCAGTGCAAGGATATCTGTGATGCCACCCAACAATTGTTTTGTTAATGTACACTGTTAAGGTAATTATCACTGTCTGTACTTGCATGTCAATTCCCTCTGACCTCACAGTTTACAACCCTCCCCCATGCCCACCAACCATGTGTATATATTCCTGTCGATTGAGGATAGCAGTTCTGATGAAGTGGATTGGGTCCACAAAAGCTTATACCAGCCTTCCCCAACCTGGTGCCCTCAAGATGTTTTGCACCACAACTCCAAGAATTCCTGCCATTATAATGTTGCTAGTCTATATGGTGCCACAAGATTCTCTGTTGGTTTTGCTGCAACAAACTAACAGAGTGATCTCTCTAGAAAAAAAACTAGGACTCTTTCTCCTGGCATCTAGTTTTCTAGGTGTGAGCCTCCCGCTCCCTCCACACTGTGAAGTGGTACAGTCCAAATACAGGTTGACCACTGAAACTACTGGTTTACTGGAGCAGCATCTAGTTGGGTCCAGGCCATGAAGAGAACAAATTAGACACACAGATGTAGATGGGTTAATAAAATTAGCCACAACTTTTATTATCTTTAGCTTGAATAGGATTGGTGGAGGCATAAAGGGTGGATCCTATGATTGGGCAACCTGCCTACTTGCTGATTTTCCCATCCTGGTCTGCATAAGAGGAACATTGGTGGTGGATGGCAGGGTCAGGGGTTCACTAATGGCACAGACCACTAATGTGAACCCCTCCAAGTGGTCTTGGTACCACTTCCCCAGGATCCCTTAAGGGGATCCCCACCCTGGGGAGGGGGAAGCCCAATCCTGTTTCCCCTTACGAATGGATCCAGCCCAATACCTATCATGCCTGCACAGTTGTGGCATGAAACATTATAAAATGAACCAGCCATAAAGAATTTACCTACAGTACAGATCAACTTGTTTGCAGTGGAAATAATCTTGTAACAAGGAGGGTGAAATTTGCCAATTTCTATTTGCCAGTCAGAACGCAGGTAAAATTCCTTCCCAGCCGTGTTACCTGGCTACCAACATCATTATCTTTTCAGCACTATGCTAAGACCGATCTCTTTTGCCAGGCATTTGGCAGGACATGATGAGTTTTAATCAGTCCTGGATGCGTCTTTAGTTATGACTGACTGTTCAAAGTTGTTTTTAGTTATATGTTGTTTGATTATATTGTCTGTGTGCTTTTATGTAAATGGCTTTTAAACTTTGCATACTGTATTTTAATGTTTTAACTTCTGTAAACCACCCAGAGAGCTTCAGCTATGGGGTGGTATAGAAATGCAGCAAACAAACAAACAAACAAACCACCAGGGGTGGGTAGGTGGGGAAGTTGGTGATGGCAGTGCTGAAGCTGTGACAGAGGCCTGTTTCTATAGGCCTTAGGTGGACCAGAAAGTTTCTCCCTGGTCTGCCTTTTGGCTCCCCCCTCATCAAATCAATCAAGTCAATCATTGGCTCAATAGGCCTCCCCACCTGGAAGGCACTGGTGCCACGGCTGAACAGTTGCTTTTGCTAGCCCCCTTTCTCCCCTGCTGCAGGACCGCCCCCCCCACTCCCAAATTATGGCTACTTGGCAAGCAGGGAACTCAGCTTGTGAAGACTTCATCTTCCACGTTGGTTTTGTGCATTTAGAATAATAACAGAGACAAATGCTACGTTCTGCTAATCATGTCGTATGTAGCTCAGGATTATCTTTTTATTTACTCTAGTGTAACCATGCATGGTGCAGATTCAGATCAGGACCACCTTGCTCTGAGAGAAGAGTATTATTAAACCTTCCCCCACACACAGTTTGCTTCCCAACCCTGTCCCCAGCATGATAACAGCGGAGACGTTTTTCTTTTGTTATTTATTTATTTATTTATTCATTCATTCATTCATTCATTCATTTCATTTCTATACCACCCAATAGCCGAAGCTCTCTGGGCAGTTCACAAAAATTAAAACCAAACAGCACACAATAAAACAATTTAAAATATATAGAACATTAAAGCCAAAATATAACAATGCAACCACAATAGAACCTAGCAGCAGTGCAGGAGTTTAAAATACAGATTTAAAACAGCAAAGCTAAAAGTTTAACCCATGGAGAGGGTTAATCCCGCTCTCCCATGGCATCCTTTTCTGAATTGGGTCCACATGCACTTTCATTAAAGTAAATGAAAAGATGACCCTGAATTTCACGCTATATGATTAGCGGAATGTGTAGTTTGGCTCATTTATTATTATTATTATTATTTACATTTCTATACCCCCCAATCTAGCATTTTGGAGAGGAATCCTACCCCACCCCCCCGCCTTCCCACACCATGTTTGATGGCTGGAGGGGGTTAGAAGGTGGTGCAGGTGTCCCTCTGACAGCTCTGATGGAGGGGGGCAGCTCAACCGTGGCAGAGTCCACCGCTGTGCTCACACAGGTGGAAAGCTACCACTGGTGGTAGCAGGTGGAAAGCCCTGAAGCAGTTAAACTATGGAATTTGCTACTGCAAGACATAGTGATGGTGGATGGCTTTAAAAGGGGGTTAGACAAATTCCTGAAGGAGAGGGCTATCGATGGCTATTAGTCTTGGTGGCTCTATGCTACCTCCAGTATCACAGGCAGGATGCCTATGTGCACCAGTTGCTGGGGAACGTGGGTGGGAGGGTGCTGTTGCACTCAGGTCCTGCTGGTGGGTTTCCTGTGGGTGGCTGGTTGGCCACCACGTGAACAGAATGCTGGGCATTCTAGATGGACCCTTGCTCTGATCCTGCATGGCTTTCCTTATGTTCTTATTCTGGGGACAGCTTGGAGCCAGCAGGGGATCTGTGGGATGCCAGACTTCTCCATTCCTTGGACCAGGGTCCAGTTAGGACCCCTCACCTATGCTAGCCTGGAGCTAGCATATGAAAATTCCCTCCCGTTGTGACCAGTGGGAAGGAAAACATAAAATGTCCTGCTTCACCGGGGAAAAAGAATAAAACATGACACCCCCCCCCCACACTTTCTGCCCTGGCCAGTGCAAACTGGCAGGGCTGTAGATGAGCAGTAGCTCAGTGTTTTGCTTCCCGGGCCCAGGCTGACTTACAGTTGCTCAACCATCTAGCACTATACCTACATCTCAGCAATCCCTGCAAGATGGGCCAGCATGATTACTGTGCTCTATTTTCATTTTGCACATGGCCAATGATTAGCAGTGGCTGCCTAAGCCAATCTTAGCAAAGAATACAAGGAGAAACTATGAATTCAGTAAATACCAAGTTACTCAGACAAAGTCTTAAACCTCAAAGCAACAAAACATGAGATAGTGATGGCCAGTCGTCTCTACCCAAAACATTATTATAAATGGAGCTGAGAATTCAAAAGTAAATAACCAGACTTTCTCTGGTGCCTAGCTCTGTCAACAAGGATGTAATAATTATAATGGTCTGTGTTTTGGGGAGACACTTTCAGCTTCCAAAACACCACCTCCTGATGCAGCCCCAGGACCTCAGGGCAGGGCCCAAAATTTTTAGGGCAACTTCTCTATGCCATTCTTGTTTTTATTCATGTTTTATTGTGTGTGTTTTTGCTCTTAATATCATATTGGTTTTCTGTGCTATATTGCTGTATGCTTGGGAGGGCTTCTGCCCTGAAAGGCAGCCACGAAATATTTTAAATAATAATAATAATAACTCTGACCCCAGCCAATTTCCTATTCTCTCAGGGCAAGGGCTGGGAGCCTGGCTCACAACCAATGCAGTATTGTTTTTCTTAAAAAAAAAAAAATCTGAGGGAACACTTTCTTCCTCAGTTAAAACAACAAAGAGTCTTGTGGCACTTTAAAGACACATTTATTATGGCATACGCTTCATTATCCCCACTGCCCCCCTTAAATGAGCATCACTCAGCTAATACAGACAAACTAATGACAGGATAAGCTCATGGTAGCTTGGCTGTCTTTTGCAAATGGTAAAGGGAATTTTATCTTACATCAGGTGCTGGTCATGTGTGGTAAAAGGTTTGATGGATTGTGTGGTAAAACGGTTGTCTGACCGAGCAGTGGTGGTCCTGTTGCTCTGGGATCGGCTATTCCCAGTTACATCATGGCCTGTTGTTTCTTAGGTGAGTTGTAAAGGTTGTGAGTGAGGAGTAAGATGAGACAGAAGTAAGACTTTGGGAAGTATTTGAGGAAAATAAGACAAACAGTGGCAGCTGTGTTATACTGATGATGATTAACATTTATATACTCTCTTATTTTCTAAAAAGCCATCAAGGTAGTGTACAACAATTTAAAAAATACAATCTTAACTTGGTAAAAAAAACACCTAAAAACATTAAAAACAGTAAAACAGCTACATAATTTAAAAGGCTAAATTAAATCACCCCCTCCAAATCAACTCCTCCCCAGCTGCCTTAAAAAGAAAAGAGATGGGAAGATCCCATCACCATCTCCAACACCTCTTCTGGTTTGTAATCTCCCTGCCTCTTTTGTTCTACTTACTTGGCAACGCTCTATCCATTTTCATACTAGGACATTAAGCATCGCTGTAATGTGCTTCAGAAGTCCCACAGTTTTGTAAGAGCCCTAGCATCATCCATCAAAGGACGGTATGGAAGTATTCCATCTTTCCCTTCTTAACAGGTTTTCTTTGGTAAGCAAAAAGATGGAGGAACGAAGTGGTTGGAAAACACAAGAGAGTTACTGATGTATGATGCAATCACACACTTGGAATACTTCTGGTTACACCACACCTCAATATTGTAGAGCTGGTGACGGTGCAGAAAAGGGCAACCAAAATGATCAAGGAGCTGGAGCAACTCCCCAAAGAAGAAAGATAACAATGTTAGGGGCTCTTTCACTTAGAACAAAAGGCAAGTAAGGGGAGAGATGATAGAGGTGTATAAAATTATGCATGATATGGAGGAAGTGTGTGTGGGGGGAAGGGGGGGAGAAGCTTCCCTCCCTCTCTGTTACTGCTAGAACTCGATATCATCCCATGAAGCTGAAGGGTGGGAGATTCAGGACAGTCAAAGAAAGTACTTCTTCAGACAGCGCATAGTTAAGCTATGGTACTTGCTTTCACAAGATCTAGTGATGGACACTAACTTGAATGGCTTTAAAAAGGGATTAGGCAGATTCATGGAAGGTAAGGTTATCAGTGGCCACTAGTCAATATGGCTATATATTCCTCCAGTATCGGAGTTGCTGGGAAAAGCTGTGTGTTAACTATGAACCCTCAAGTTTGGTACCTCCTCCAAATTTATGGCAAGATTTTATTCTAGCTTTGTGCCTCAAACCCCACGTTTTGTGTTGCCAACCACATCAAATGTGGGCTCATAGTTAACACAAAGCCCACAATGTTTGTGCTATTTTGTGCCACAAACCTGAGCATTGTGCTGCAACTCCATGAAAATGACAGACCATATTACCCCAAATAGTGTTATGTCTTTGAAGAGTCACAAAGCAGCACAAAACTTTGACAAAAGTTTGAAAGGACAAAGGCTGAGATGACACAATGTGGGTTTTTTTAGGATTCACTTGGAGCCCACATCTGGGTATGTTATACTCACACTCAGGATGTGAGAACCCACCCCAGCTCGGGTTCTCTGGGTGCCAGTGGAAGCACGGCCCCTGCTCCCCCCCCCAGACCCATGCTCGGGCCGCCCACAAGCTCGGTGAGTTTCCCAGACTCACTGCAATCCCATCTAGTGAGCACCTGCCATTTTCCCGCCTTTGTTGTCTGCGCAAAAAGGAAGTTTTTAAAAATGTGCATATTTAAATATGCGCAGTTTGAGGCCAGGGAAGCTTAATATGTGCAATAGTAGAGGCATTATAGCTCTAAAATTGTGCACATTAAGCTTTCTTGGCCCCAAAATGCTTTTTAAAAAATCCTATTTGTGCAGACAACAAAGGTGGGAAAATGGCAGGCGCTCACTGGACCAATCGCGGTGAGTCCGGGAGGGCATGGGGGGGGTTAGCAGGGGGCAAATGGGTGTGAGCGGGGGGTGAGCGAGGACAGTGTCTCAGCGAGTGCAGTCTGGGGGTTGAGGGGGGCAACAGACTCCCTGACCCAGTCAGGTGCCTGCAACATCCCTACTCACACTTGGAGTAGTGGTGGCATGAAACTCGAGGTCTGTAGTACAAAACAGCACAAAATGTTAGCATAGGTTTGGAGGGGATATGACAATATTGGGTTGTTAGGTGTAAACTGTGAATCTGCATTTGATGAATCAGTATCAGTTTGTGGGTGGCAGCACAAAACCTAGGGTTTGTGGCACCTAACAGAACAAAACTGGCACAAACGTTTGGTGTAAGTTTGGAAGGGATACATTTCATTTATTATATTTCTATACTGCCCCATAGCTGAAGATAGAGAGCTGGCTGGGGGGTTGTGGTTAACACAACTGCAGGGGAACATGAGCTGCAGGGTGTCATGTTCTGCACATGGGCTTTCCAGAGACATTTGTTGGTCACTATATGAACAGAATGTTGGACTAGATAGCCCATGGTCTGATCCAGCACAGCTCTTCTTATATTCTTATGAATTTTTAAGTACTGTATGTTCTGTTAATACTTGTTGTCAAGGATAACGGCCTGCTTTCCGCCATAAGATTGGGTCAGGCTGTCACGTCAGATGTAACCACCTGGAATTGTTTGTAATCTAGAGGCTCCTTGGCCCTTTGCCCAAGGCCAGACGCAGCCCCTGCTACCTGGAAAGTGCCAACAGGTGGTGGGGAGTTCAGCCTCTTGGAGGCCAGGGCAGCCCACCCAGGGACTGAGCCAGTGATTGGCTGAGGCAAAATCTGCCCTAGGTTGCCAGGGCTGGGCTTTAAAAGTGGGCTGTGGCCGAGACTTTAAAAGTGGGCTGAGGCCGATCTCCCTTCATCCTGGTGGTCCTGGACCTGCAGGTTGCTATCCAGGGAGATACATACTTAGGGATGTAAGGATAGGCCAGGTAGATTTATTATTTTGCTTGGGTGTGCAGTCATGAAGCTTTCTGTTTGTAATTAAGTGATTTAGCTTTGTACCCTCTGTGTAACCTGCTCTTTCCATTCTTCCCTTTCCCTCTACTCTTTTATTTTGATCTTAATAAACCTTTATCCAACCTTTAGTTGGTGTGACCTCTCTGCATAACCTCAGTGCTAATTTCAGTGTCTCTTGGCTTACGAGGGTGGCTACTGGGTATTTGGGGGGACTGAAAGGCCAGGTTTGGCCAGTACTGTTTTTGGGAAGGGGGTCCTGGGATTGGGTCCTGGGCGGTCCTCCCTCGCAGGGAGGTTGGGGCCGGTCCTGGCAGCGGGGATCCCTTCCTTCCCCTCCCCTCCTTCCATGACACTTCTGTTCTGTAAAATTCCATGGAGGCAGGGCAAATGTATAAGAAAAGCCTTGTTTGGAAGCACCCTAGACTCATGCCCTCACTGTTGCCTTCTTACAGGGAAAATTTCACCACATGAACTGTTGAGTAATGATGGCAAATAGAAGGCTTTTCCCAGACTGAGCTCGCGATGACCCTTCAATAGAAAATGACACCGTATAAGGCTCTTTATCTTTCTAGGATTTGGTGGTGAGCAGGAGGCAGAGATAGCCTGAGGTGGAAAATCCAGATCTCTCTCCCCACCCAGGGTCAAAATATAACAATGAACTAAATAATTGGCAATTTAATGCTGCTAAACAGTAGCTTGAAAACAGCCTGAGATGTCACCTCACCCTGCCTAATGGCAGGGCTGGGTCTCTGGAGAGTGGAGAGCCAGGATACACTAATTGAAATCCCTAGTCAGCCATGACATCCGTGTGAGCAAACTGGCATTGTGACAAATTGCCAGCTTGTAGTTTAATGTCCTAATCCACTCTTCCCTGACCTGACACCCTCCAGATGTGTTGGACGTCAACTCCCATAATTCTCAGCCAGCCAGTCCTCTGTTTGCAGGGATGCCCAGTAGGGATGTTGGACAAATCCACAATGGAACCAAATGAGTTTGGATTTTTATGAATTTGACCTGCGAATTCTGCCGTGGACCAGCTTTTCCCCATTGGGCAGACTCTGCAGACTTGTAGGGATGGGGGAGAATTCCGCCACGGATTTCAGTGAGGCCGAATGCACTGGCATTCAGCCCTCCGAAATCCGTGGTGGAACGGCCTGCCCCCCCGCCCCCCGCGGATTCCCCCGGGACGAAGCTTACCTGGGACAGATGTTCCAGACGGTGGCGGCTCCGGCGGCGGTGGCTGGTCTTTCGACCAGCTGCCATGGCCTCCATTTGCATCCTGGTCTTTGCCGTGATAGGCTATGTAAGTATTTACGTAGCCTATCACGTTAAGCCAAGCCAAAAACAAAAACAAAACGGCGTATGCAAATAGCGGCGGTTACGGCGGCCGCCGTTTGCATTCCCTATTTTTCGCCATTTTAGCCTACATAAATATTTACATAGGCTATTATGGAGGAAAAAAAGGGGAATGCAAATAGCGTAGTGGGCGCTATTTGCATTCCTTTTTTTTCGCCGTTTTAGCCTACGTAAATATTTATGTAGGCTAAAACGGCGAAAAATAGGGAATGCAAATGGCGGCGTACGCTGTTGTTGGGTTTTTTTCCCCTGCCGTGATAGGCTACGTAAATACTTATGTAGCCTATCACGGCAGCCTGGCTGGATGCAAATGGCGGCCGCTATGGCGGCCGCCATTTGCGTCCACACCAGCCAATCCGCAGCCGGAACTCCGGCTGCGGACGGCCATGGCCAGCTGCTCTGCAGAGACGCCACGGAGCGCAGCCAGCCGGGCAGGATTCCAGGGGGGAGGACCGGATCGCCTCCCCCCCATCGAGGATTCTGGGGAGAGGGACAGAGCGCCTCCCCCCCCACACCGCAAATCAATCCACGAAAGGGTAAGTGACTTTCGTACATCCCTACAGACTTGTGGACCGGTTTTTTTAAAAAAACTTTCTGGAATTTTGTTGTTGTTGTTGTTCAGACGTTCAGTCGTGTCCGACTCTTCGTGACCCCATGGACCATAGCACGCCAGACCTTCCTGTCCTGCGCTCTCTCCCGGAGCGTGCTCAAGTTCATATTCATTGCATCCGTGATGCTATCTAGCCATCTCATCCTCTGCCGTCCCCTTCTCCTTTTGCCTTCAGTCTTTCCCAGCATCAGGGTCTTTTCCAGGGAGTTTTCGCATTAGGTGGCCAAAATATTGGAGCTTCAGCTTCATTATCTGTCCTTCCAATGAGCACTCAGGGTTGATTTCCTTTAGGATGGACTGATTTGACCTCCTTGCAGTCCAGGGGACTCATAAGAGTCTTCTCCAGCACCACAGTTCGAAAGCATCAATTCTTCGGCGCTCAGCCTTCCTTATAGTCCAGCTCTCACAGCCAAACATTACTACTGGGAAAACCTCTGGAATTTTACATACATTTTATCATAGAAAAATATGCAAAAATTAAAAAAAAAATAGCCATAAATGCGCTTTCCCCCCATAGACTGAAGTGGAGAAATGTGCATTTTGGGGGAATTTGCGTGTTTTGGGGGAATTTGCACATTTTTGCATGTGTGAATTTGTGCAAATTTGGGAACTTAAAAAAATTCCGATTCTATTGATGGGTGGATGATGGAACGAAAGGTGCCTGACAATCCACGAAACACAGGCAGAACCGATTTTACACAATCCATACATCCCTCCTGTCTAGTCCAAGAAAGATAAAGAACCATAAGGAGGGAGATGAAGGGCCTTGAAGTTGCCCATCAACAGTTTGCATAGCTTTCATTGTTATGTGGTTTCATAAAGCAAGGCGCTATCAAAAAAAACCCAGCCAATATATTTAATCCTAGTTAAGCCAACTGACAATTTAAATATTTTTGCCACAATTTTGCCACACAATTTTGCCACAGCAAAAGAGGTCACCTTTACAGTTATTTCTTTGATTCTAACTGCAAGCAAAGGATTCCCTTTCTGGGCCAGAAATTAGCTCCAATAAATAGCTGGGCTAAATAACTGGTCTTTGATTTTTCCATCAGTAAAACTGGTGTGTGTGTGTGTGTGTGTGTGTGTGTGAGATGTAATGTTTCAGTCTTTCATTAATGCCGTTGATGCTTGATGCCTGAAAAGAAGGAAAGCTTTCCTTAGGAGGTATTTTCTGACAAACATTTTTAATTGCCAATCCCGCATGGGCTCTGACCAATAAGAAACTCACAAATTCAGTTGACTGTCCTCTGAGTTAGGAATGCACATGGATCTCCAAAATCAGTTTACTGCAAGCAATAATAAAAATAATCTGAGATTAAAACAGAAATTAAGTTGCACCCTGAGTTTCACCAAAACCAACAGAACTGAAATAACATGGCCAAAGCATGTTTCTGAGTGGGATTTGGAGTTATTGGAAGTCCTCAGAGAGAACCTTTTCCCAGGAGATTTCTTGCCCAGATAGCTGGGCCAGAAGCCTCTCTTGCTTGGTGAATTTACAAGGCACCTTTTAACACCCTTTGATGTAATCCCTTTGCTTCCTGTTATACAGAAGAAGAACCCACCCCCAAGAATCCTTGCTCTCTACATTGTATCTATGCAAATTACAGTTATTTGGTCAACATAAACTCACCTAAGCCTATCCTTTGAACTGCTAGCACCTGGGAGAACAGATCCTTGTAGGCCTTAAAGCTGGGGAATTAGAGTCTGTTTGTCTGGAAGATACTCTATTATCTGTTGCTTAGCAGGCTTTCAAGAACAGTATTAACTTAAGCAATGGAGGTAGAGTGGTTTGCTTTGAAAGCAACGCAAGTCAAGGAAGAGAGTTAAAGTTCAAACTATATCCTTTGGTGCTCTATGGTTGTTTTTTTAATGCAATTGTTTTTTTTTGGGGGGGGAGGGGGTGTCTTTAGGCACTGAAGTGATCACACACCACATTTGTCACAGCCTTTAAACAAATGACTTAAGGATGAAGTTTCTAGCTTTAGCTCAAGAGAGAGACTGTTTTGTGTTTGTGGATTCAAAGCCTGCCCTTAATGATACCTGAACATAATTACTGTTTGTTTTTGCTGTGTGCTGTCTTCTTAAATAAAGGAGGGAAGATGAAAGCTGAGCATAAACAAACTTCATGGAGACCAAGGCAGCTTCAAAAGCCAAACTCTGCCCACCCCAGAGTCCAAACACAGCTCGTCTGCTCATATCATCTTCTCTCTACCAAGTCAGATTATTTCCTTGGTACTCTTTTGTCCTTTCGCAACAACTTCGGTCTTCTTGCTCTAACTGCTTGGCTGAGTGTCATACACTCATGGGAACCAGTGCTCACGTTACTTCCTGTAGGAGCGATGTGAGCCTCCACCCTGGCTGTAGCATCTTGTGAGATCTGTCTGACCCCTGATCCTGCAGATGCCTGATTTTCATGGTTCTTCCTCTCAGAAAAGACTAGCATTGTGTAAACTAGGGTGCTTCCAGATGGAGGGCTGCCAGCGCTACCACTCAGAAATCACTGTGTAGTTCTTCCATCTTCCCTTCCACAGATTTTCTGCAGTAAGGAAAAAGATGGAAGAACTTGTGGGAAAACATGGGAGGGTTAAGAGTGAAAGACCTTGTCGTCTGGACCCCCAATGCAATATTCTGTTACTGAGGCAAGGTGATGGCGCTATAAAATCCTCGTCTGGAAGTCCCACTAGCTCCTGAGAGTGAATGTTCAGTGTGGAATGCCCAGCTTGCACAAGGCATTATCTGGGAAGGGGATGGGAAACACCATAGATCAGGGAAAGGCTGACGCTCAGCCCTTCCCATGTTCAGTTCCTCGCGTCGTCACATAGGGATGGGTTACGAACCTGTCTGAAATCCTGGAGAGCCACTGCCAGTCAGTGTAGACTTCCTGAACCATTTTGCATTACAGCTCCCATAATCCCTGCTTATGTTAGTTGGGGCTAATGATGGGAGCTGTACTCCAAAACATCTGGAGGATGCCAGGTTGAGGAAGGCTGGTATAGCCAATACTGAGGCTAGATGGGCCAATGGTCTGCCTCAGGATAAGGCAGTTTCCTGGGTTCCTATGTGCTGCTACCTTGCAAATTCGACATCGGCGCCACTGAATTCATGAGTGGCGGTGTGGTGTTGTGGTCATCCTATTGGCTTGAGAACAGGGAGACCCCAAGTTCAGATGCCATGACCCACCAGTGAATCTCCCTGGGAGACCTTGGGCCAGTCACTCTTTTACCGGGTCGTTGTGAGGATCAGATGGAGAGGGGGGAACTATGCATGCTTCTGTGGGTTCCTTGGAGGAAGAACAAGATAAAAATAATACTACAACAAAAACAGCAGTAATCCTGGGCTTACTTACAATTCTGCAAAATCCTATAACCCCCAGAATTACTCTGTTGTTGTCTAGCTGGACTCATGGCAGAAATGAGATCTGAGCTCTACATGTAAAGCATTTCCTTTCCTGCTTTTCCACTATATAACCTCTAGGTGGCACTATGGTATAGTGGAATAGCACAAATACACAAGTAAAAAAGGGGTTTATTTTGCTTTCACAATTAAATGCAGCATTTTCCCTGGTCTAAAAAAAACTCACTGAAAGTGCAGCGTATAATGCGAAAGTGAAACTGGAGGGTCATATTGTCACCTGTCAGCTCCAGGCAATGTTGAATGAAACAGATTATCTAGATCCATTTCAATCAGGCTTCAGGCCTGGTTTTGGAACGGAAACTGCCTTGGTCGCCCTGTGGGAGACCATCAACCATGGTATCCTTCTGGATAGGTTGTTTGGGTTGGGAGTTGGAGGCACTGCACTGCAGTGGTTCTGCTCCTACTTGGATGGCCGACTCCAGAAGGTGGTGCTGGGGGATTATTGCTCTGTCCTGTGGCAATTGTGCCATGGAGTTCCACAGGGCTCTATTTTATCCCCCATGCTGTTTAACATCTACATGAAACCGCTGGGGGAGGTTATCCGGAGGTGTGGGCTGAGGTGCCATCAATATGCGGATGACACCCAGCTCTACCTCTCTTTCTCATCAAACCCAGGTGAGGCAGTGGCTGTTCTGAATCAGGGCCTGGGCATGGTAATGGACTGGATGAGGGCCAATAAACTGAAACGCAATCCAGACAAGACAGAGGTACTGTTACTGGGTGGTTCGTCTGCCCGGCTAGGTGATATTCAACCTGTTCTGGAGGGGGTTGCACTCCCCCTAAAGGATCAGGTTGGTAGTTTGGGGGTGCTCTTGGATCCAGAACTGTCACTTGTGGCACAGGCAAACTCAGTGGCACGGAGCACTTTTTATCAGCTTAGGCTGGTATACCAACTACACCCGTATCTGGACAGAGATAGCCTAGCTACAGTTATCCATGCTCTGGTAACTTCTTGTCTGGATTACTGTAATGCGTTATACGTGGAGCTGCCTTTGAAGACGGTCCGGAAACTTCAGCTGGTCCAAAATAGGGCAGCAAGATTGTTAACAGGGACTGGCCAACGAGCTCATATTACACTAGTACTTTTCCAGCTGCACTGGCTGCCAGTCCATTTCCGGGCCCGATTCAAAGTGCTGGTATTAACATTCAAAGCCCTTAACGGCTTGGGGCCAGGTTACCTGAAGGATCGCCTCCTCCCATATGTGCCTGCCTGGACCTTAAGATCATCGTCAGCGGCCCTCCTCCGTGAGCCCCTGCCAAAGGAAGTGAGGTGGGTGGCTACTAGGAGGAGGGCTTTTTCTGCTGTGGCACCCTGGCTGTGGAATGAATGAGCTCCCTAGTGAGGTTCACCTGGCACCTACAATGTATTCTTTCTGGCACCAGGTGAAGACCTTTTTATTTTCCCAGGCATTTTAGCATTTTAGCTCTTTAGACTTTTAGCTTTGCTGTTTTAAATCTGTATTTTAAATCCCTGCACCGCTGCTAGGTTTTATTCTGGTTGTATTGTTTACTGTGGTTTTAATGTTTTATATATTTTGTATTGTTTTATTGTGTGCTGTTTGGTTTTAATTTTTGTGAACCGCCCAGAGAGCTTCAGCTATTGGGCGGTATAGAAATGAAATAAACAAACAAACAAACAAACAAACCTAAAGGCCCTGTAAACAACCATGAGTAGGGAATGATGAACACATGATAAATGCTTCACGTAGAAAAGCCTGGGAATAGATTGCCATGTCTTTCTAACTTCATGCCTACTTTGGCCCCGGGTTCAACGGAATTTACTCTCTGGTAAATCTGAATAGGAATTGCTCTGGTCCTATTCTCCTGTCAGCACCAAGACTAGATAGCAACAGTCCTTTTGACTCTCACTTTCAGACCTTACCTCCCCTCTTTCTCTCTTTCATGCCATCATTCCTCTTAGCACAGTTCGTGCAATTTTTGTGTCCCTTAAAAGCTGCAGTTGGATTTCTTTCCTTTGTCACTTTAGGCATTGGGCCAATTGAATACAGACTAAACAGCGGATATTAATTTTACGTTTGTGCACGCGCGCACACAGATGAATTGCACAAGCCCAGCCATGCAGGAGGGCTTGTGTCCAAAATACCAATTACACACGGGTTTGTGTACAATCTTCGAAACATCAGCGAGGGACATCATGGCCGTTAGAAAGCAGCTTTTCAAGAAGCAAGATGTTAAGAATGAGAGAGATGATGAAGCTAACCCCATCCTTTGTTTTATGTACCGAACTGCTGGGGTTGGATCCAGACTTAGTCATACTTGGAGCAGGACTAGTGAAAACAATAGAACAAGTTAGTCCTGACTAACTGAAGTCCCATTGAGTTCAGTAGGCCTACTCCAACCCAATGACTCTTATTGAGTTTATGTGGAGGTGTGCACCTGTAATTATGGCAGCTGTGCAGACCCTCTGTCAGCCTGAAGGAAGGATTCAATTTCAGAGAAGCCCTTGGGGGACTCATTCCAGTGGTGCATGGGGCAAAAAGGGTGGGGGCAAAAAGCCAAAAATACTGGCATATTTCAGCTTAAAGCTCTTACTGTGAGTAATGAAGCCTTTGGCATTCCAAACTTTTAGAATGGGGAAAAGACTGCCCAAAAGCCAGGAGATTATTAAATAACTGCTTGGCTTCTCCATGTGGCATGGAAGGGCACCATCTTGTCCTTCATCTCAGGCAGCAAAATATCTTGGGCCAGCCCTCTGATTCCTTAACTGATGAAATAATAATGCCTGAAATATTGCACAGAGATCTGGGGACTGTTCAGACATTCCTCTGAACATGTGCCGAGGGGGCAGTGGTTTCACACCCACTGGCCTCGCCCATATGCATGTTCACCATCATGTGTCAAATTTATATATTATTTATTTGTTATTAACAAATACACCATCAAGGCAGTGTATAACAATTTTAAACAAGAACATTAGAAACAGTAAACACACCCACACACATTAAAAACGCATTTAAAAGGTTAAGTTGAAAAAAAGCATCTTCACACCCTTTTTAAAGAACAGGAAAGTGGGAGCCAGTTGTAGTTTGGGGGGCAATTGTAGAGGGAGTGCATTCCACAGTTTGGGGGAAAAGCCCTTTCCCACGTGCATGACAAACTGGTCTCTGTGGGCGTTTCTACATAAGGCTTTTATTCTGCATCTTTACCAAAACTTTTGCTTCCAGATTCTTTGTGGGATTAAGATCTACTCCTTTAAACAAGCTTTTTTCCGGGGGGTGGGGGGGTGGTTCTGTCCCTGCCTTTCTATATGTTTCATTATACAACCACTAGATGGTGCTGTGGTATTGTGGAGTTGTGCAATTCCACTCTCATTCCGCAATTTTCTAAATAATACCCAACTTTCCTTGTTAGGACCCCCTCCCCCAATAATGATTGCAAAGTATGGGGAAGACACTGAAGGATGACAACATCATGTAAAGGAACTGCAAACTACTGTGAGTGGGCAATGACAAGCGCACAATAAAAGCCTCTTGTAGAAAGGATCTGTAGGTAATGATGCCATAAGGGTATGCAAACAATATGTGCATAGGCTCTGTATGCAGGATCAGGGACCCTGCCTATTCAGGGGTCCTCAGCTGCATGTAAATAGTCTCTATGTGTGCACATCTTGTACATGTGTAGGCTATTTCAGACATTTTGCTGAAGATGTGTAAGAGGCAGGGCAGGAGTAGTGCTAAGCAGCATGAGCAAGCAGCCATGATCCCATTCTCCCCAACGTGTGCATACTGAGTAACATCAGAATGGTCCTATAAGGATAAATGCGGGTGTCTAATGAGTGAAAATCTATTGCAGCTTCAAAAGACACAGCAACATGGGGGGGGGTATGGGAGGGGGGAGATGCACACACCACATGTAAGCTAAGGGAAAATTCTAACACTGTTTTACAACTGGAGCACTATTCCGAGAAGCGAATCCACTAAGGGAAAAGGCAACCCAGACTGTGAAGTGAGAAAAGAAAAAGTAATAATGAGCATGTTCCAGAAGCTTTAAGGATTTGGAAATTTCATGAAATCTAATTTGACTGGCTGTGCTGTGGTCAAGGCAGGTTTTGGCACAAGGGAGAATGGAGGGGAAGGTAGCCAGCTTCAGCCTTTCAGAGTGCTCCTGTAGCTTTTTAAGGATATGAGAGCCTTCTCAAAGTCTGAAGTTGGCAACACAGGAGCAGGGGAAGCCTAAGGGCTGGGAGGGGGCAAATCTATGCTAGGAACTGATATCAGTTTCTTCCAATGGTTTCCCATTCATGTGGGAACCTTAGTTTGGTGAGGGTGCTGACAATTGTCTGTTACAGCAGGGACAGGGAACCTTGGGTCCATGGGCTGAATCCAGCCTATCAGGTCCATGGGGGTTTGGGCTCCCTCCTCAAGCCCCCTCCTCCTCAAGCCCCACCCACTGGAGGCTCGCAGGAAGATTAATCCACACTGTTACCCCCTATCAGAAATTCCCCTGCGCACCGCTGCGCCTCCCATTTGGGAGGGCGAGCAACACATTCAGTGCTTCATGCACCCTACATCCTTCCCAATGGGGTGAGGGGCAGGCTTGGCTTGGCAGCAATAGATCTAGAAATCTTAGTTGAGCACAAGCTGAATATGAGCCAGAAGTGTAATGCTGCTGCTAAATAAAGCGAATGCAATCTTGGGCCATATTAGCAGAAAGCATAGTGTATCCAGATACAGTAAGTAATTCTCTACTCTATTCTGTGCTGGTTACACTGCATCTGGAGTACTGTGTCCAGTTCTGGGTGCCATGTTTGAAGAAGGACATTAACACACTGGGCTATGACCAGAGGACAGTGACCATGATGGTGAGAGGTCCTATGAGAAGTGGTTGAAAGAGCTGGGTAGGTCTTGCCTGGAGAAGAGAAAATTAGAGGGAGAAATAGTGGTCTTCAAATATTTGAAGAGTTGTCATGCAGAAGATGTTCTCTACTGCTCCAGAGAGCAGGACTACAAC
Source organism: Heloderma suspectum (assembly GCF_057233095.1). Taxonomy (NCBI): domain Eukaryota; kingdom Metazoa; phylum Chordata; class Lepidosauria; order Squamata; family Helodermatidae; genus Heloderma; species Heloderma suspectum. The sequence continues at coordinate 25,446,709 of NC_139461.1, read as the reverse complement.
CAGTGGGTGGAGATGGCAGGAAAGCACATTTTGGCTAAACATTAGAAGGAACTTCCTAATCTTAATAGCTATTTTGGCAATGGAACAGGCTGTCTTGGGAGGTGATGACTTTTCCTTCACTGGAGGTATTTGAGCAGAAGGTCGATGGCCATCTTTCAGCAAAACTGTAGTTGCAAGACTCCTGCATTAAGCAAGGAGTCAGACTAGATGAACTCTCTAACACCCATTTCAGCTCTAATGTTCTATGATTCTATGACTACAAATTGTATGCAGAGATTCTCAGCTGATGTCTGCACCCAGGACTTAACCTGGTGTTTTTCTGCTCTTGAACAAAATTACAGCATAATGCAGACCACTCTGCTAGTAATGCATAATGTCCCACACTGCCTCCACAGCTGTGTTAATACAGATGTGTGTTTTTCAGGTTGACTTGCAGGCGGATGAGCCCGAGTGCTTCTTATTTTAGACAACTAGCACTGAATCAAGGTATGAAAGGCAAAGGTCATCCCAAGCCACCTGGGCTAGTGAAAAGATGTGGTTAAATTACACAACGTTTGATACCACACTATGCTCTCTTTTTTTGAGCTTGCACACTGGAAGAATAATGGGGAATGCACAAAGCCCAGGGTATTACTGCCCACCACAGTAATTGATCTTCACCTTTTAGAGCAGGTATCCATTCTGTACGCTCTTGCTTATTCATTGCTATGGTGCTTGGAGTCAAAGACTTCACAAAATCTGTGCTCTGGACATCAACGCAAAATAGGCTTCTTTATTTATGTACTTATTTTATTTCAGAAATGTTTACCCCACTTTTCTCAAAACAGCTCTACTCAAATAAAATTAAACTATTTTCAAAGCAGCAATTAAAACAAAAATCCAGCCAAACAGAAACTGAAAATTGCGTTGATAGCAGTTGACTGGATCAATTGCTGATAGCGTAGGAGTAGGCACCTTTAGTGCTAGAAGAAATGCATCCATTGAAAGGTATCCCTCACTGTTTCTTATTCTTTGGTAGCACTAAAGCATCAACTATTTAAATTGGAAATCAGTGGGAGTCACATCAGAGTCTGCAATATTGGGATGCAGCAGGTAGGACCCTGCTGGATCAGACCAAAGGTCCATGTAGGCATCTTGTTTCCTCCAGTGGCCAACCAGATACCTCTGGGAAGCCCACAGCCAAGGCATGAAGGGAACAGGTATTCAGTGAGACACAGGGTGCTTCCATATAGAGGGGTTCTAGCACTACCAATTAGAACTGTGCCTGACCTCCAGATTCAAATCAGGCCCAAGTTTGGTGCTTTGGAAAACAGCCCGATTCTCCTTGAACCAATTTGGATGCCATTCACTTTGCCTCGGGAACTGAATCTGACCTGAGATTCAGTCTCAGAAATCTGAGACTTCATGCCTCCTGTGGTCTATCATAGGAAATTTAAAAACTGTTATCTTTTTTCCCTAGAACATAAGAAGAGCCATGCTGGTTCAGACCAAGGGTCCATCTAGTCCAGCATACTGTTGACACAGTGGCCAACCAGCTGTCAACCAGGAACACACAAGCAGGACACAAGCGCAACAGCACCCTCCCACCCATGTTCCCCAGCAACTGGTATACATAGGCTCACTGCCTCTGGTACTGGAGGTAGCATATAGCCATCAGGACTAGTAGCCATTGATAGTCTTTTCCTCCAGGAATTTGTCCAACCCCCTTTTAAGCCATCCAAATTGGTGGCCATCACTACATCCTGTGGTAGCGAATTCCATAGTTTAACTACTTGCTATGTGAAGAAGTACTTCCTTTTATCTGTCTTGAATTTCCCACCAATCAGCTTCATGGGATGACCCTGGGTTCTAGTATTTTGAGAGAGGGAGAAAAATGTCTCCGTATCAGCTTTCTCCACACCATGCATTTTGTACACCTCTATCATGTCTCCCTTAACCATCCTTTTTTCCAAGCTAAAGAATCCCAGCTGTTGTAACCTTCCCTCATAGGAGAGTTGCTCCAGCCCCTTGATCAGTTCAGTGGTCCTTTTCTGTCCTTTTCTAGCTCTACAATATCTTTTTTTAGGTGTGGTGACCAGAACTGTACACCATATTCTAAGTGTGGTTGCACCATAGACTAGTATAAAGGCAGTATGATATTGTCAGTTTTATTCTCAATTCTTTTTCTACTTATGCCTAACATGGAGTTTGCCTTTTTTACAGCAGCTGCACACTGGGTTGACATTTTCATTGAGCTGTCCACCACAACCCCAAGATCTCTTTCTTGGTTGGTCACTCCTAATTCAGATCCCTGCTAGCTTTGTTAGATTTGGATGATATTTTCAGGCATAGTATCCTCTTAAGAGGGGATTATGGCTGCCAAATGTCAGCAAAATAGGTGCAGGTTTTTTTGTGCTACACTCTTTTATATTTTGATTTGGTTTTTTTAAGAGAACTGTCTGGTGTTGTTGGAAGACTGTCCATCTCACAGTTACATCTTTGTGCTCCCCCAAAGCACAGTGATTGGAGCCCTGGTAAAACATGCCATAGGATTAGAAGGTGGGCTTGTCATTTACTCAACCGCACTCCCTTCCTCCACCTTCCACCCACTCATAATTGTTTTAGAGAAACAAAACCAAAAGATGCTATTTGGTGAAGAGAGCCAATGTCTGTATCTCCAAGCACGAATTGGTAATAAAGCCTTGTTCTGGCCGGCTTCTTTTCTGGTGTCCTGCTTCATCTCAGGACGCAGCAGAAATGGTCTGAATGGAGCTGATTCTGCTTGACGTCATCCAAATCTAATGCACATCCCTCCTAACAATCCAAAGGCATTGTGAAGCTCTTCCATTTTTTCTTAACAGATTTTCCAGAGTAAGAAAAAAGATGGAAGAAGTAGTAGGGTTCACTATGAAAAAAAGAAAGACTTAAACTGGTTTTCAATCATGGTAACTCCCTAGCCCCTGCACATATCCATCTGAAACTTTGCAAGTTTCTTGCCTGGGTAAACCTCTGTCATGTGTGCCATTTTCATACAAATTGCCCAAAGCATCCAGGGGAGAAAGGAAGGGGAAGTGAATCACCTACTCCCCCAATTGGAGGACACCCCTTCCACATGAACCGCTGCACCAATCCTTAATCTTTGCAGGTTTCTTACCCAGGGACACCTCAAGGCTGACTGTCATTGTCACAACGATGGTCCACAAGGAACATAGTGGGGTAAGTGCAGCTTCCTTGTGACACCCTCAAAATGTTAAGGTTACTCTTGCGTGAAAAGCCCCTGTGCTGCCCATTTATCTGAAATTTGGCAGGCGTGACCCCCTCAGAAGAGGCAGATATCTCTGCAAATGTAATTGAATTCCACCAAGAAATAAAAATGTCAGTGGTAGTTCCCTTAAAAAAAAAATCAAAATATAAAGACATGTAGCACAAAAACCTCTGCATTTATTTTTCTGACATTTGGCAAGTGTACTCCTCTCCTAAGGGGCTACTATGCTTGCAAATATCACCCAATTCTGACAAAAAAGGGTATTGCCATTTTTTGATTTCCCATGACAGTCAGTGGGAAGCATGCAGCCTTGGATGTCTCAGTCTTGATTTGTAGTAGATGGCCTCAGAATCAGTCCAAGCAGAATTGGACCATTCTCCAAAGAGCTGGATCAGGGTCTGAGTCAAATCTGGGACTCAGTGCACACCTACAATGCATAGTTCTTGAGAGGCTTAACATACAATAAATATTATAATTCTGTCATTCCTATAAGCCAGTATGCTCAGATTGTGGGGGGAATTGGAAGAGGGCCTCTGAAGAGGAGCATGAGGTTCAATCAGACTGGTGTGGTAGAAGGTAGTCCTTTAAGGGCCCGGGTCCCAAGCCATTTAGGGAGCAATCCTATCTAGATAGGCGGCCGCCTCCAAACTCGGAGGCAACCGCCTATCCAAAGCCGGGCAGGAGAGGCACGGTGGGGATTGTTCCCTCTGTGCTTCTCCTGCCCTGCTTTTTTGGCTGGACAGCTGATTGAGGCTGTCTAGCCAAGGGAGGATGGAGCAGGGAAGGAGGCTGCTGTACGACACATCGGATGTGACATACAGGCAGTTATGCTCTCCCTGCCCTGGAATGCCCCCAGCCATATCCCTTTCTGGCTGCCCCACACTCCTCTCACAAGTGTGGAGGACGGGGCTGTTCTGCGCTTCCTCCAAAGCAGCACAGAAGTGCAGGGAGGTCAGTTCTCTGGGAACTGACCTCAGAGCACACACAGCACAGGCTCTGAGGTCGCTTCCTGGAAAACAACATATATGGCCGTCTAGCTGCTGTCCAATGGCCATAGGATTGCTCCCTCCAACTTTGAAATGTGATCCTCAACATTTTGAATTGTGCCTAGAAATGGATAGACATCCAGTGTACCCTGGTGAGATATGGTCTCTGTAGCCAGTAAACTGATGAGTTGTATCTTGATTTGGGGGCCATACAGTTGAAACGTAGTGTAAAAATATTGTAAACCAACCTTTCCCAACCTGCTGCCTTCCAGATGTGTTGGACCGCAACTTCCATCATCCCAGGCTGTAGTCCAACACATCTGGAGACTGCCAGGTTGGGGAAGGCTGTTTTAAATAAATACAGTTATACTCTCCGTGTCCTGGATGGTGGCCTAACTCCGACACTATACAACTTGATGCTATAATCCTGCAGAAAGTGTGATGCTTTTAAGGTTTGCACAAATCATGTTTTAACAAAATATATAATTATTCTGTTATTGTATTGAATTTCAAATTCGGATCGCATCCTGGCATAAGTGCATGAAGTGTTTATTCAAACGCCATGCTGTTTCCATGAGAATCAGATGTCTGGATAACTTCAGCACTGCAGTTACATTCACATCTGGCTGATATCTAGCAAGGCAATAAGAAGATGCTCACCTCAACCAGTCTGTGTTGTGAACAAATGAAATGATGGTGATTACAGAATAAGTTTAATTCACCCTTTCACTACATGTTTATGGCTTGGATCCATGGATCCATAGTAAGGTATGTCCATTGAAAAGTTAGTTGGTCATGACTAACTTAAATCCCATTGATGGTAGTTGGCATACTCGAAGTATGAATAATTCTGGATCCAACCTTATGCCTATAACTTTCAAACTACTCTATTGGGTTGGATTCAGGATCTCTCCATTCAGTAGGGTGATTCAAGATCTCTCCATTCACTAGAGTCTTGTGACCCTCTGTGTAGTGTTTTCAGGGGGCTGGAGGTGATGCCATGGGAAGGAGAGGGTGGGGAAGTCCACTTCCACCAGTGCAGTTGATCCAGACTCCAGCGTAAATTTAGATCAAAACACATCATAGCAGGGGTGGGCAATATGTGGCCCACAGACCACATGTGGCCCCCACAGCCCCCAAAATTCAAGGGTACCCCCAAATCTTTAAAACAATTTTTTGGGGCAAACAAAATGGCCTCCATAGCTGGTCAATGGACCAGCACTCTATAGGAACCATTTTGTTCTTATTTATTTATTTTGTGTGTTCTCCCCCCCCCCATTTTTGACACCTGTGACCTTGAGACATGTCACGATTCCTTTAGCCCCCACTTTACTTCTAAGCCCAAACATACACAGATGAGAGGCTTCAGTCTACAGTTTTTAATCCATTACTTCACAGGGTCATGCAGATGCAAATTCTCAGTGACTCTCAGTCTACAAAGGAATGTCTTCAGCAGGGGATTCAAAAGCAAGTCACAAGAGTTGCCTGCCATTTGAAGAGGAAGGTGGTCTGACTAGCCTAACTTAAGAGTGGGAGGTCCCTCTCTTCTTGTGAGCCCTCTAAGTGCAGCTTTTCACGCAAGGCCAATCAGGTAGACTGTCTAAGTTCTGCCCCTGTCTTCTCTCTCTTTGATCTGTGCCTACACCTGGTGTCTATTGGGTCATACTCCCCAGACCCCACCTCCTCCTGTTCACTGCCTCTCATGGGGTGGGGGAGGGAGGAGGGACCCTCAAGCTCAGCCATCTGGACGTTTGTAACCTGGGAAGCTGGCCTAATCATATCTGGACTAGCCTGGGAAAACACCTCCCCCATGTCTGGAGGTTCTCCTTCAGAATCTGAACTGCTATCCCACTCCCTGTGCTCAGAAACACCCCTGACAAGACCCACTGGGGGTACCAGGGGGCTGAAAATGATCCCCAGACCTCCCTAAGTTGCCCGGCCCTGAATTATAATAATTATTAGGTCTGTCACCTAATTAAAGAAACTTTAGTTGATTAAGCATATGAGTTTTGATTCATTAATTAAATGAGTAATTAAATTCACATAAGTTTGCATAAGAGAAAGAAAATGGTTCTAAAGGGGGGGAAGCACATTTCCTTTGCTTTTAGGTAGTTCATTATGTGTGACGCCATATATTATCCTAGAAGAGGCATTCCCGCCACCTTTTCTCACACACCAGAGGCAGATGTTCTAGTTACTTGTTACCACCAGCCATGTACCACAGCCCCCTTGAAAAGTGCCCCATGAGCAGATGCAAGTCTTATGAGGACATCCTGGAATTACTGTAGAACTTTATCCGGGGGGGGGGGGGTCTCACCTGGTGAGTCTGAAGTGGGCCTTCTAAGTCAGCCTTCCCCAGCTGGTGCCCTCCAGCCAGGAATGATGGGAGTTGTAATCCAACACATCTAGAGGGCACTGGGGTGGGGAAGACCATTCTATATTCTGCCAGAGTCAGCCTCCTGCTTGCCAGAGCAGCACCAGACCAGAACAGGAGACAACAGAACTGCATTAGCTGGAGCAGACTTAGAGCAAACTCTGCACAGGGAAAAGAGAGACCACACAAACAGTAGCGAGGGGAAGTTTTCCAGCCCTTTCCATTCTTGTTGTACTATTGGGTTTGCTAAACGGCCATTCCCTCTTGCTGTGGGGCTATAGAGCCACAGGGGTTGTTGGATTACTCCCAGCCTGTAGACCATCAAGGCACCAGTCTATGGGAGCGGGAGGTCCAGAGGAGGTTCCTCACACCACTGCACATTTGAAACATAGGAAGCTTCCTTATACTGAGTCAGACCCTGGGTCCATCTAGCCCAGTATTGTTGACACTGACTGGCAGCAGTTCCCCAGGATTTCAGGCAGGATTCTTTCCTAACCCTACCTGGAGATGCTGGGAATTGAACCTGGAATCTTTTGCATGCAAAGCAGGGGCTCTACCAATGAGCTACATCCCCTCCACATTTCCCCCTCCTCCTCAGGTGCAGTCCCTCCTGCTGCACTGCCGTCCTCCTCTCGTGGCAACGAGGAGGGCACTTTATGGGCTGATACCCAGAAGAAGCAACGCTTTGCCCCATCTGGCAAGCGCAGAGGGTTTGAGTAGCTGCAGGATTGGATAGGGTGGCCAGGAGTCCTACTTAACAGAGGACAGCCCTCTAGTTGAAGGTCTGTCTTGCCCAAGTCTGGTTTAAAGGTAAAGAACAATAAGATGGGACAGCAGCAGAGGGCTTGAAGTTGCCCATCCCCAGTTAGCTCCTGGACAGCCAACTGAACAGGTACATGGGTCACTGGTCCCAATCTTCCTCACTTGGTGAAATGCACTGTATTTCTACTGAAAGAGTAACTATTGGTAAATGTGCATCTACACATAAAGGTTACCATAAGCAAATCTATGTCCTCTCTTGTGCTTTTTTTGGTGATGCCTTTCTTCTTTTTTTGGTGATGCATTAGTGGCCACCCTACCTGAGGCCCACACCCCAGCAGGTACATTTCTGGAGCTATCATCGGACTTGGCCTTAGCCTACCTTACAGGCCTAATAGGAGGCTCAAATACTACTCCAGGTTCCTCAGAACAGTGCTGGCTCCAGGCTTTGGAGGGCTCTTGGGCAAGACACCCTCCATGGGTCCCCTCCCTCAATGAGTCAACTTACTTACAAGCACTGTTGTCAGCTCCTCCTCCTCCTCCTCTTTTTCATTGCAACCACCTGCTTGCTTGCCAGGCAGAGAGCTGATGAACAAACAGACAGTGGCATCTACTGCTTCACACCACCGTAGCTGTGTGGGCCAGGGCAAGAGAAGGGTGAACAAATAGGCTGCAATAGGAAAGAGGAGGAGCAGGTCTAGAGGGTTGTTGTCCATAGGCCCCCTCCTGGGTTGTGGGCCCTTGACAGCAGCCCAACCATGCCAACCCTTGTCACTGGCCCGGCCTTAGAAAGAAGATAGGCTATAGATCCAGCCAACACATTCTCGCTCAAAATGGCAAGCATTCTCCAGTGTTTAGGGCAACCTGCCAAAATTCTGTTCCTCCCTACAGCAAATCAAGAGCTATCACCAGCAGGTAACAACTTGCAGACACAACTCACTGACTGGAAAATGTTCCTGACAGCAACAAGGAAGCTCACATTATCCATCCCTCATATCCGTGAAAAAAGCTTAAATCAAGTATGCCACAGAGCCGGGTTGCTGATCAAAGCAAATTCATTCCAGACAAAAACAGAAATGAGGCTCAACTATTTCCTAGTAGGGCTTAATGGGCTGCAATTGAGGAGAAGCATTTTTTTTTTTTATGAATAAAGGGGGTTGAGTTATGGCAATCCATGAGGTGCCAATCAAAGAGTCCTTCCTTACATGCAGGTGATGAGGCTTGCCTGCTATGGTGCAGCTGGAAGCACATGAGGTGACCTTGACTCTAGTTAGCAATGGAAGGATGCCAAGTCATTCATATTCCATATTAGCACTGCAGATGGGAGGGTACTGGTCCCTTAGAGCCTAATTATTGGCTGCTCATACCATCTGTGTCACTAGCACAGGCTCATATATGGGTACATTAATTAAGGTGTATAATTAATTCCCACTGAAATGGCTGCTAACATTGCAGAATCAGCACTTCCCCAATATCGGCTAGGTTAGGGATTATTAATTTTCGGTGTGCAGTGGTGATCACAGCTGCTTCATGCATAAAAGGTGCACCATCTCCAGTTCTGGGTGCCACAGTTTTAGAAGATTGTAGACAAATTGGGACAGGTTCAGAAGAGAGCAACCAAGATGGCCAGGGGTACGGAAAACGAGTGTTACAAGCAGTGATATAGTGGGACATTTTGAAGTGCAGGTGCTCATCATGACCATCCCCATAGCCACCCCCTCCCAAGGAGAATCCAAAACTGCAGGAAGCTATGTTGATCTATCCATCCATCCATCCATCCATCCATCCATCCATCCATCTCTCTGTCTGCCTGCCTGCCTGCTTGCCTGCCTGCCTGTCTGCCTGATATATGTCTTTTTTAGGTCTTTTGTAAAGCTGATGGGCATTAATTACTCATTTAAGATCAACCATGTCTGAAGGCCTTGATCCCTTCCCTTTCAGCCCACCCTGCTCCTTCAGAGTAACCTGCTCTGGCAGGAGTGATGGCGCCTTAATTCCGTGGTAAATCGCATAGTTGAACCTCCTTGTTCTCTGATGGTAGCAGCCAGAGTTTCCTGGTTGAGAAACCCAGAGCAGGCACAACATACATTCACTAAGTTAGAGAGGGGCTCAGTGGCACTGGCAGAGCCCCTGCTTTGCATGCAGAAGGTCCCAGGTTCAGTCCCTGGCATCTCCAGGCAGGGGGCTGGGAAAGAATCCTGCCTGGAACCCAGAAGAGCCGCTGCCAGTCAGTGTCGACAATACTGGGCTAGATGGATCAGCGATCCGACTCAGTATAAGGCAGCTTCCTATGTTTCTATGAGTTTTGCTTTGAAATTTCTGCTTTTCCTTTTCAAGAGACATTTCTGGACAGCGGGAAACAGTTGAACAAATTCTTAGAATAACTATTAGTAAACAGCAAATATGTGTGCATAAAAATGACTCTGTATGCCAACTGCATGTTACGTAAGTATTAATTCACACACACACCAGTTATGTTTCGGTAGTATTTTTTCCATGTGAAAAAAAAACCCCACAGAGAAAGCAAGGGAGCTGGGGAGTATCCTTAAACTGAGTAATTCATCAAGGCCCATGTCTGAGTTTCTTGGCACTGTCCAGCACAAGGCAGCTGGCCTGTAATGTCCTTTTAATGGTGTCATAATACGGTGCTTCTTTTTAGGTGTGTCAAGTAGTAATACTTCATCACGCTTGCATTTTTGGCAGGCATCACACTAGCATGGCCTATGGGGTTCTTCTATAAGTAATCGTATCTGCATCCAAGTATACTTTCAAAGTCTATATTACCAAAGTTTCCCAGAGGCTACAGAAAAGAAAAGAAAAGAAAAGAAAAGAAAAGAGAGGAGAGGAGAGGAATATACGTACATTTGTTTTTCTCTTTTTCCACAGTAGTGTGTTCTCTTTCTCCTGGTTCTAACTTTATGCAATTCAGGCACTGCTAAAGGCAGCTTATGGCGAGAAGAAATTCATTTATCCACCATGTCTTTGACTCACCCACCCTCCAAGGAGTGCAGGAGGTCTCCTGCTCACCCAACCCTAGTGAGGTAGGTTAGGCTGGGAAACAGTGATTGGGCTGAGGTCAACTAAATTAAAATTAGTGTAGTGAGATTCTGAGGAAATTTAGTCTGATTGATCTGTCAAGGACCCCACCAGCCCTGTGAGTCTGTGGTTGTGAAAAGCATCTAACTGATTGGGTAGGTTTAGCCTGACCATCGCTAGATCTCTGAATTGGGGGGGGGTGTCTCCCACCCCTAAGGAGCGTGCTAATTGAGGCTGGGATAAAGCAAAGAAGGCAGGTGAGTTACTGAACAGTCTGTGCTGGACCTGAGTGTGTAAAGGAGGCAGAGAGGAAATCCTATGGCACTAAGAGTTCCCCTAGACACCTGATGGGGAGCAACACTCTGTTGGAGTATTCATTCTGCAAACCCCCATTTTGTGCTCAGCCTATATTAATATGTAAATAAACCTTGTATCACAGAAATGCCATCAGTTTCCGGTGACCTCCTTTTAAGGAGACTGAACCCTGGGTGAGTGCTGGAGCGCCTGAAATGGCTCACTGCTCAGAATTGGCGTGCACATGCACAGGGGCCATACAGCTCAGTGGCAGAGCACATGCGTTGCATACAGAAGGTCCCAGGTTCAATCCCCGACTTCCCAGGTAGCGTTAGGAAAGGATCCTGCCTGAAACTCTGGAGAGACACTGCCAGTCAGTGTCGACAATACTGAACCAGATGGACCAGCCCAGTAAAAGGCAGCCTCCTATGTTCCTGTGTTCCTATAACATTATGAACACACGTGTGTGTTTTTGTTTTATTAAGGAGGCAGGTGGTAACTGTAGTGTTTGGGTATTTATACTTCAAGCATGTATGAATTTCCCTACCCTCTAGTGGGGTTTTTTTGTGGGGGCGGGGTGTACACTAAGCCACTAGGTGCAAACTAGTGGCACCAATATTCATGTGGGACAATTGTGATAGTGATCTAGTTTGTTAGCACTTTGGCTTAACTTGCCATCAGCTGAGACTTGAGGTTAGAAAGACCTTTGATCTCCAGGCTAAGGGAAGCGGTGAAGGCTCTGGCCTAGTTCACTGTGTCAGCCAGCCTGTATCCGGGCTATGCCAAGCCAGACTGCAGATGGGGGCTTCACTAGGGGTGGGTGAGAAATTTGCACCATTCAGGGTTTTAACAGAATGGCTTTACTCAATTAATCCCCCGCCCCCCAAGCCTTTCAGCGAGACAAGGCACAGCTGCATACCAAAATCACATTGTTGCGAGCTTTCTGGGGCAGCTTGTCTCAGTGAAAATGTGCACCAAAATGCACATATTTGGAAAACGTGCATACAAAATATATGTATTTGAGAAAAGTGACCACCAAACTGCATGTCACCAATGTGAAGTACTTGGAGAAAATGTTTACATTTAAAAATGCACAGAAATACATTCATTGAGGAAAATGTGCACAAAAAACTACACATTTCCATAAAGATAGATAGATAGATAGATAGATAGATAGATGATAGATAGATAGATAGATAGATAGATAGATAGATAGATAAAAAGCTTGTGTGGAAATGGGATAGATAGGACGAGTATGACCTCAAGAAATTGACAGTCTCGACAAGACCAAGATTTTCAGATCCCTCTCTCCCTAGGCTTCATGTGTCTGAATGCTCCTTCATACAAAAACATATTGAAAACTGGAACATTCAGAAGAAGGGTAGGTTAGACTCCTTATTCCAGACATTCAGTTTCCTATGTGCAGGGAACAGGCCAGGGCCAGCACAAGACATGTTGCTGCCTATGCAGGGGTAAGCAACATCCCATCCATGGACTGCATGCAGCCATCCGTCCTCAGGTGCAACCCCGGCTGCTATGGGATGCAAAAAAATCAAATGGGTGGTTTGCTGCTGATTTTTAGTGGCCTTCCGCCAATTCTTTTGCTGGTGGTGGAGAAGTGGCAGGACAGGAGTGTGGCCTATAGGGGGTGTCTAGGGGTCAAATGTTGCCCCAAGGTTGCCCACCCCTAAGGCGAAGGAGAGGATGGCATGGCACCCACTCCTGTTCCATGTCAGAACTCAGAAGATGACCAGATGGGCAGCTGAATCTTACTTCAACACCTCTGATGGGACAGCAGCCTCCTCCACACCTGAAGGCAACCAGCCACCTTGGGCTGCCTGGCACACACGGTTCTGTCCTCCAACACTGCTCGCTCATTGCTGCACCTGGCATCTGCTCACTACCTGCTCGAAAAAATGCTGCCGTGCAGCTGTACTAGCAAGTGTCATGTGATGTGACATGAGCTGAGCAATGCATGCGCATGCGCGATGTCTGCTGGAGCCCGTGGCCTGGGCTGGCGGCCTCGTTGGAATGGGCAGGATGGAGGGTGGCTGCCACTGCCCTCCTCAGTATCCTCCACCTGAGGCAGCCACCTCAGTCTCCCTGACAGTAGGACCGGCCCTGCCAGGGAACTGTTTTGTATGGAGACACATTCAGCTATGCGAATCCTCCTCCTCACCCCAAGTCTGAAGTGGTACAGGACAGGCAGAGCTTTACCACCACAGTGAGAACTGAGAGCTGACACCGGCTGCATTGCACACTGTTTCTGGGACTGCAAGCTTTAATCCACTGATTGAAATGATTAATCAGCTAAAGTTTATTCAGTTAATTAGTGGAGTACTAATTGATTCTTTATTTCTCAACTCTTGTGTTCCCCCTGGTGTGTCAGTACCATAAGGAGTAAAAAACATAGAATCATAGAACAGTAGGGTTGGAAGGGGCCCACAACCCCCTGCTCAATGCAGGAATCCAAGTCAGACAGCATCCCTGACAGATGGATGTCCAGCCTCGTCTTGGACGCCTCCAGTGTGGGAGAGCCCACCACCTCCCTAGGGAATTGGTTCCATTGTCGTATTGCTCTAACAGGCAGGACGTTTCTCCTGATGTTCAGCCAGAATCTGGCTTCCTGCAACTTGAGCCCATTATTCCATGTCCTGTACTCTGGCATGATTGAGAAGAGATCCTGGCCTTCCTCTCTGGGACAACCTTTCAAGTACTTGAAGAGCGCTATCCTATCTCCCCTCAGCCTTCTCTTCTCAAGGCTAAACATGCCCAGTTCTTCCAGTCTCTCCTCATAGGGCTTTGTTTTCAGTCCCCTGATATAGTATAAAGACAACAGCTCCTTTTTTGTAAAAAAAAAAAAAAAGAAAGAAAGAAAAGAAGCCACAATCCAATGGAGAGTTAGGCTGCCATCTTGTACCCACTTGCCTGGAAGCAGGATTGACTGAACTCTGTTGGACTTACCTGAGTAGACATGTATAGAAGATTTAAGCTCATTGATTCGAATGAGCATGTATGTGCTTGACTTTGGGCTAGTTTGTGGTATTTTACTTAAATTGTATGGTTTTTAATTAAATGTACCCCTCTTTCAGGATCTGAAAAAGGCACCCCTGTTGAGGTTTTGGTGATATGCATGTTTATTTGACTGAACAATTAATTGGTTAAAATTTAAGAGGCAGATGATTAATAAAAAATAAATTGAAAATTCTCAAATCAGTTGACAGCCCTAACAGTTTCCATTCTGATCGTAATAGAACGTAGGCTTTACCAAAAAGAAGAGGAAGTGGTTTACATCCTGCCATTTGGTACTGAGGGGGGAAGAAGTAGACTGCTAAAAATGTATGAAACCAGGGGGTCACTACAGGTTACTTTCCAGGAACACTGACAGAGCCATGCGGCAAAATTAATGCCTGCCTTGAAACAGTTCCACTAATATAGGTTTCCTCCTAGCCCTGTATAAAATCAAGCGGATAGCTGTGTGTCTCATTTCCATGGAAATGTGTTTTCAATTTAGATTTTCTTTTCTCTCTCTGCTCCCTGCCCTCCCCCCTGCAAATCCAGCCACTAATATCCAAGGGAGCCAAATGCTATCCTGACAAAATGTCCCTCTATAGTTCGTGGGTAATGAAATGCAGACTAACTAGCTGTCCATCGAAGCAAAGCACTATGGTTTCCAAAACCAATGAGAGCACAGGCCAGTGAGTAAAGGACCCAGGAACACTTGGGAAAGCCAAACAAAACTGCAGAGATAGTAAAGCCAGGCTGGGCAGGGCAGGGATGCCAAAACACAAGAGGCCACCCTTGGTTTCAGCGGGAATGGGATGCCTCTGTGATGTATCAAATACATGCTGGACAAAATTTGAAGGCTTGGAATGAGAAAGCTGGCTATTTATAGCAGAAAGAGAAGCAGTTGAAATGATCAGCATAGAGCAAAATGTCTTGTCAAATGTATTTTGCCTGAGCTGTGTGATTGTGCTTCCTATGGGCATTGCCCAATGCTGCCCGGGCACCTGCAGGACCCTAAAGCAACCAGAAATGAGCCAAAACACTCATTTCTGGGGCAGAACAGGTCAGCAGAGATCCCAGAAGGGATTCTGCTGACCTGTCCTTTCCTGGAAACAAGCATTTTGGCTCCTTTCTGGGGTTGCTTATGATTAGAATCTGTCTTGTAAAGAGGGAAGCCAGGATATCTGTCTGTCTGTCTATCTATCTATCTATCTATCTATCTATCTATCTATCTATCTATCTATCTATCTAACTATGTCATCTGTCTCTATCCCACACTTGCCTTCCCCAAGTCAGAGACCATTGGTCCATCTAGCACAGTCTTTTCTACATTCTCCAGCGTCTCTGGCAGGTGGTTTTGCTAGTGCTACCTGGAAATGCTGGGGATTGATCCTGGAACCTTCTGCAGGCAAAGTATGATCTGAACTATGGTCAGGCCCTGAACTATGGCCTTTCCCTCAAGCTGCCTGCACACAGTTCCAGAATTGCCCTAGGCTTCAGGGAAACCTTCTCCTTAAATACCCCTGTACTTTGAGGCTAACTTAGAGATGCATAAGGCTTTCTGTTTTCTAGCTTTCTGTTACAGTATTGTTTGTGGCCTGTGAGGGGCATAACCCCTCCCTCCCTCCCTCCCTCTGACCCACCCACCCACCCACCTACACACACACATTTCTCCATTCTTAGGCAAGCAGCAAAAATAGGAGGTTTATCAGGTCCCTGGTGCACCACCCATTCTCCATGTTACATGGGCCAAGTTAGGCTTGATAGGTCAGGCCACTTATGCATCACCCCAAAAGAGGAAATGCATTACAAAAAAGAGGACAATGGAGCACACCAAATTGGCATAACATTTGCTTATGCTAATTCATATTTATAGATGCAAATTTGGGAAGAAACACTATAATTTAAACAGAAAAACAATACATCCCACCATAGCAAAGAAGATGTGAGCCAGCAACCCATGTGCCTGCTCCATCCACTGTCCAGGTGCTAACTGTGGATGGGCAACTTCAAGGCCCCAACTCTTACGATTCTTTATCTTTAAACTGGACTTGGCCTGGACAACCCTTCAAATAGTGGACACCTTCAAATAGGGGATTGTCCTCTGACTGCTCTTCAAACAGAGAACAGTCCTCTGCGAAGTAGGACACCTGGCCACCCTGCCTTGTGTAGGCCTAGCCTATGGTGGCACAGCACCACTTCTTTTCATAACTTTAAAGGGAAGCACCCAGGCCTTAGAAGAATTAAAAAAAGAACCCCCTCCAAAGTGGCCCTGGCTTCTTTAGTCACTGGTGTTGATTCAAATCCTCACGGGTCAATTGAGAAAAGCTGCCAAAAAAGAAGGGGTGGGGACAGTGGAGGCGGGCAGTCCTGATGTCGGTGGGGTGATGAATCTGGTCCTGGTTTCAGTCAGAACCACTCCAAACTCTAAAGGAGCTATCCAAGGTGTGGAAGCAAACAGAAGGAGGTGAGCATCCAAAGTGAATCACAGAGAAGATAAACTGGTTCTCAGGATGCAAAATAGAATTTATTGTAAGAAGTCCAATGTGTTTCAGCATCCCCCCCCCCGCTTATTTAGGCCTTCTTTAGGGGGTAAAGAAAAAAGTATGCAAATTTTTTTCTTTACCCCTTGAAGAAGGCCTAAATGGGGGCAGGGGGAGGACCTGAAGAAGGCCTAAATAAGAAAAGAAAGGAAAAAAAAGCCAAAACGCAAAGGTGTGGAAGGACCTTGGATAGCTCCTTTAGAGTTCTGACTGGTTCTGACTGAAACCTGAAGCGGATTCGTTGCCCCACTGACATCAGAGCCACCAGCCTCCACTGGGTGGGGGGAAGGAAAAAGAGCAGCCAGCAACATTTAGCCTGGTGCATCTGTTCACTGAGGTGCCTTACAGGAAGCAACCGGGAGTCACCTAACGTTGTGACTCCTGACCTGCAGTCAAACGCCAACTCAATCCCTGTAGTCAGATCCACAGAACTGCATCTATGCCCCTGTTGATCCATCTGCCTTATATTATGTCCTCATTTATTACTAAGTGTGGTTTTCAAAGGGGATTCATTAGAGAGACACAACCCGTTGCACAACGAAACGACTGTTTTTCTTCCCACCGCTCTCGCCTTCCCTCCTCTTCTCAAGTTTCTCTTTCCCTCCATGCGATGGCAGGGATATTAAATGCTGGTGGGACAATATTTTTGATCCAACACCAGTTAATCTTTTCTGGACAATTAATGTGGGTGGCGAACAAAACCTACTCTTTTTTGGAGCATGTGTGGGAGGTGTTTTTGGGTTGCTTAAATCATGATAAGTGTTTAATTATCTTCTGCAGCCTGTCTTTTGCTTAATGAGGTGTCCAACCTCATTAAGTCTGGAAATTCTGGGTTTCTCCTAAGAGAAACACAGGAACAATTATATCCCTGTGCATAGAGAAAATAAAGATATTTTTTCTCATAAAAAAAATAATTTTAATCATAAAGGGAAAGACATCTCTCTCTCTCTTTAGTATCCAGTACTGTCTCTGTTCATGGATCACTGCCTTGTTGTGGCGAAGGGGCTTGTGTAAGTCAGTGAAGCCATAAGCTATGCTGTGCAGGGCCACCCAAGACGGACAGGTCATGGTGGAGAGTTAAAAGATGCTTGCTCCTTGGGAGGAAAGCTATGGCAAACCTAGACAGCATAGTCAGAAGCAGAGACATCACCTTGCTGACAAAGGTCCGTCTAATCATCAAAGCTATGGTTTTCCCAGTAGCAACGTATGGCTGTGAGAGCTGGACTATAAGGAAGGCTGGGATTGTTTAAGAATTGATGCTTTCGAACTGTGGTGCTGGAGAAGCCTCTTACAAGTCCCCTGGACTGCAAGGAGGTCAAATCAGTCCATCCTAAAGGAAATCAGCCCTGAGTGTTCATTGGAAGGACAGATACTGAAGCTGAAGCTCCAATATTTTGGCCACCTAATGCAAAGAGAAAACTCCCTGGAAAAGACCCTGATGCTGGGAAAGACTGAAGGCAAAAGGAGAAGGGGACGGCAGAGGATGAGATGGCTAGATAGCATCACCGATGCAATGAATATGGACTTGAGCACGCTCCGGGAGAGAGCGGAGGACAGGAAGACCTGGCGTGCTGTGGCCGATGGGGTCACGAAGAGTCGGACACGACTGAACGACTGAACAACAACAACTGTCTCTGTGCTTCCACTCATTCTGTTGCGCCCTCCAGTCACCACAAGCGCAACAAAGAGTTAGTGCTTCCTAAAGCAACCCTGGAAACTAGCGGAAATGCTATTTTTCGGATCAGGACAGGTCAGCGGAGCTCCCTTCTACAAGCTTCAGGGTTCAGATGACAGCAGGCCCCCTCTGCATTCAAAGAAACGAAAGACGAGGTTCTCAGAAATCTGAATGTTTTGCTCTGGTATCTTCAGGTATGGCTGGGAAAGACCCCTGTCTGACCCCTGAGTAGGGTGGCCACTTATGAATCACCAAAAAGAGGACATCGTTTGCATAATATTTGCATATGCAAATTTATATGTATAGATGCAAATTAAGAAATAATTATTATAAACAAGCCAGTGTGGTGTAGTGGTTAGCGTGTTGGACTGGGACTCATGAGATCTGAGTTCTAGTCCCCACTTGGGTGACTTTGGGCCAGTCACTGATTCTCAGGCTAACCTACCTTGTTGTGAGGATAAACTGATAAAGTAGAGGGGAGGAGGAGCCGCCTTGGGTTCCTTGGAGGAGAAATGATGGGATATAAATGTAATAAATAATTTTAATAGTAATGCAGTACATACATCTCAGCATAGTGTGGAAGACTGTGACCAGGTGACCTGAATGCCTGCCCATTCAGGTGTTAACAGTTGATGGGCAGCAGTTCTTAGGGTTCTTTATCTTTCAGCTGGAATTTGGCAGGACAGCCCTTCAAACAGATCATCATCCTTTGTAAAAGAGGCCACTTAGCCAACTTACACCCCAGAGAGTCACTGGCAGTCAACATGTAGGCCAGATTTCACCTTCCAGATGTTTTGGACTTCAGCCCCTATCAGCCCCAGCTAGCATGGCCAGTGGTCAGGAATGCTGGGAGTTGTACCCCCAAAATCTGGAGGGCACCAGTTCGGGGAAGGCTGGTGTAGACAGTGCTGAGCTAGATGGACCCATGATTCTGTCCTTAGGACAGAAGAAAGATGCGGCAGGAGAGATCAAAACAGAGAGGAAGAGAAAGAGAGAGAAGGTAGAGTGGAAACATGGATTCAAAAAAATGAGGTCCACATTGCAGGATGTGGTTAAAGGTGGTTCTCAGGAATGGATGGCTGAAATTTATTGCTTTAGGGTGCAATCCTATGCATCTTTAGACAGAAAAGCATCCTACAAGTCCCAGCATTCCCCAGCCAGCATAGCCTTGCATAGGATCATACCCTTAAACTGTGTTGTACCAGTTCAGTCTAGAGTTCCAGGTGTCCTACTTTACAGAGTACAGTCCTCTAATTTGAAGTTGTCCTTTACTTGAAGGACTGCTCAGTCCAAGTCCAGTTTAAAAATAAAGAACCATAAGAAGGAGTTTAAGGGCGTAATCCTATAGCTGCCAGACAGCAGCTAGATGGCCATAGGATTTTTCGTTTTCTGGGAATCGAGCTCAGAGCCAGTGCTCCGAGGTCAGTTTCCAGAAAAGCGCCTCCCGCCACCTCCCCCGCTGCCTTGTAGGTGGCGTGGTTCGTCCCTGGCTCCACGCACGTAACAGCAGTTCAGAGTGGGGGGAAAGGGGGCATTCCTGGGGGCAGGGAGGGGAGGGGATGATGGAAGTGCCATTATGACGCTTCCAATGTGCTGTCCGGCCTCTCTCCCCCCTGCTCTGAGGTGCCCCAGCTAGACAGCCGAAATCAGCCGTCGAGCTGCAAATGCAGGGTGGCCAGAGCACAGAGGAGGAGATCCCCTCCATGCTCTGCCTGCCCTGCATTGGATAGTCAGTCACCTCCAAGTTCAGAGGTGGCCACCTACCCCTGTAGGATTAGATTTGCACCGTAAGGGCCTGGTAGGACTTTTTTCTGTCTCAGCATGAAGTTGCCCACCATGCATACTGGTTTTTCTGTCTCAACATGAAGTTGCCCACCATGCATACTGGTTGCCTAGTCCCACCGTTCCCCACAAATGTGAGATGTCTTGCATATCTATTTAAATCATAGTTATCATTTTTAAATTTACATCTACACATATTAATTTGCATATGCCCATGCTATGCAAATAGGTGTCCCTTTTTGCCCTCTTTCTCGTGATGCTTTCCCTCTTTTTTTGGCAATGAAATACTGGGCCACTCTGTCAGCGGCTGGGTGCTGATACAGCATGCAGGCCACTCTCTCTTGTACCCCACCTCCAGTATAGTGCTATAGGTGCACTGTGAGAATCTGTTTTTCAGTATGTGTGCATATAAATCCCACCATCGCTCCCTGCGCAAGTATATAAGAACATAATTTCTGTGCTTTTCTGCACAAATTTCAAGTCCTTATGGCCATTAAGATACTCTTGGAAATGTGTATGTATTGCCTGCTGACATTTCAGAAGCCAGGGAGGGAGCTGAATAAGATTCCACGGGTTTGAGGATGGAGCCTCAATGCCCCTCACAGCATCTTGCCCATTCTCATGACTAGCAAAACCAGAATAGCGTATGCAAAATTTGCAGGTGCAACAAAGCAGTGCGGTGCAGTGATTAGAACGTCAGGCTGAGACTGACGAGACCCAGGCCCAAATCTCACTTGAGCCATGAAGCTCACTGGATGACCTTGGGCGAGATGTGCTCTCTCAGCCGAATCTACCTCACAGGGTTGTGGGGAGGATAAAACGGGAAGAATGGTACATATTGCCTTGGGCTCCTGGGAAGAGAGGTAGGATAAAAATAAGAGAAATTATGCAGATTATTGAATTAAGTTTTTCTCGGCGCCAAACGTTAATTCTGCCCCCACCCCAGCATGTAACTCCATACAGCTCAGGTCACAGAGTATATTTGCATTTCTTCTATCAAGAAAACCACAGATGCAACCTCTTAACTTCAAGGAATTTCTCTGTTGATGAGGCAATTCAGTGGTTCGCGTATTATGAGTAAAACGGGGGCTGAGGCAACATATGCGTCATCTCCAAAAAAGGACCTTTCGAGAAACTTTCCCTCCTTCCATTGCTCCTTCTGAACTTGGCAGAGACACTGCTGCACTGAAGAAAGTTCCTGTCAGTGCTGGAAGGATATTTAATATAACACTGACGCTGACCCGGAGCTGTCACCTGAGGTTTTGATAGTGAATGCTTTTTCCTGACATGGGGTCATAAATTGCAGCTCCCTTCTGAAGAAGTCCCTGAGAGGTGAAGGGCTAATGATATCAAAAACGAGGCTGTCTGGGTTATTGTAAGAGTGTTTGGTTTAGAACAAGCTCATTGATAATGAACAAAACCCACCTCCAGTCCTGGGAAAGGAAATGTTTTAGTTTAAAAGTGAATTAGCAGCCTAGGTCTCCGTTCCCAAAGGGGGGCAGGAAACGCAGGAAGGAATAGGTTTTCCGAGCACGGCTGTCTCCTTCAGGTGGTTTCAGGCACAATCCCATGCATGTTTAGACCAAAAAAATCCTACAACTCCCAGCGTGCCCCAGCCTTTAATTGGTTTTGCCGTTAATTCTTCAGATGATGAAAGGGGATGAAGACTTCTGTAATGGGCTTTCCTACATGAAGCTTTTAACCCGCATCTTTACCAAGGCTTCTGCTTCCGGATTTTTTATGGGAATAATTATAATACACATTTTTTCCCTGGGGTTTTTCTTTCTCTGCCTTTCTATATGTTCCTTTCTTTTATACAACCACTAGGTGGTGCTGTGGTATAGTGGAATTGCACAATTACATGAGATCTTTATGGTGTTATAGAGGCCATTCAGAAAAAAAATACCACATTTTCCTTGTTAGGGAAAAAAAGTGATAATGGTCGCAAAGCACAGGAGTGGCCCTGGGGGATAACGACATTAAGTAAAGGACCCGCAAACTACTGTGAGTGAGCAATCATGAGTGCACAATTAAAAGCCTCGTGTTGAAGGCTCAGTGAGTTCTGTGAGGTAGTTTATGAAGAATAAGGCAAAGAAGAGCATGTATGGCCCTGTATTTATGGCCAAATGGCATGTAGATCAAGAGTGGGCAGACTTCAGGGCTCTAGGATCTACTTGTATTTTTTACTAGAACCCTGAAAACCACCAATGGTAGCCTAGTGGAAAAGACGTACTCTCAGGCCCAAAACAGATGTGAATTTAGATGCTCTGTCTTCCCCCGTCTTCATTTTTTAATTTAGAGTAGGTACAGTGCCGCTGATCTGGATTGGGACCCTAGTGTGTGTGTGGGGGGGATGTCTGCTGCAGGGACCTTTCTCTACTCATGTAGGCTCCCCAGTGCTTCGGGCAGGGATGGATCTTGGGGACAAAGTCCAGGCCCTGCAGCCTGCAGTGCCTCCCCAAATGACAACCAAGGAGGGGCAGATGGCAAAGAGGCAGTGGCAAACAGGTCTGGCATCAGCACCTGGGCTGGCATAGGCATGCTGGGACCCACTGGGGCTGACACTGCTCACCAAAATATCTTTTATTTTTATTTTAAGAAATGGTCGGGGGCGGCCAGGTAGGGATGTACATGGTTACAGATGCTCATCTGATTATTTGATTTAATTCCCCCACCCTTTTATACAACAAAATTGTGGTTACTTATTCCCAGTGTAAATGTGGGCAGCAGAAGCAAACTCCTACAGACACTTAGCTCGGAGTAAGACCCATTGAACTCAGCGGGAGCTACTTCTGAGCAGATATTCACAGAAATGCACTAAAAAGCCTTAACTCCATTCCTGTGCAGTTTGGATTCAGAGCGATGCTGCAACCCAGCCAGCTTTAAACAGGATGACCACTAATGAATCGCCAAAAAAACGAGGACACCTATTTGTATAAAATGTGCATATGCTAATTTATATGTATAGATGAAAATTTGCAAAAAGAAGGCTTACTTTGCTGTCTCTATTGCATCCTTGAATAGGCATCCAGTAGAGCTCTTCTGGGTGGTCCAGAGGTTGTTAACATCCTCCCCAGCAAATGGGCCCCTGGGACTGTCAAGGACCCACTGCAAACTTTTTGCATTGCACTTTGAGGACAAAATCGCTTGTCTCCACAGTGAACTTGACGATGTTGTTACCACAATTCCAGCTGAGGCGTCTGATATCACCATCTGCCCAATTTTGTGGGATCAGTTCCAGTTCCTGCGGCCTGGGGATGGGGACACGGTGCTTGCAGCAATGCGACCAACTGCATGACCTCTCTATCCCTGGACCTCCTGGCTAATAAAAGGTAGCTGAGGAGGTATGACTGGGTGGGTTCAGGGAGTGATAAGTGTTTCCCTGAGGGAAGAGGTGGTCCCTGCTGTCCTTAAGGAGGCAGTAGTGCAGCCACTCTGGAAAAAGCCTACTCTGGACCCAACGGCATTAGACCACCACCGCCCAGTCGCAAATACCCCTTTCTTAGGGAAGGTCACTTGAGAGGGTTGTGGTGGAGCAACTGCAGGTGATCTTGGAAGATATTGATTATCTAGACCCATCCCAGTCTGGGTTTTGATCTGGTTATGGGACTGAATCAGCCTTGGTCACCCTGATGGATGAGAGAAGGACAGGGGAGTGCAACCCTGTTAATTCTGCTTGACCTCTCATCGGCTTTTGATACCGTCAACCATAGTATCCTCCTGGATCAACTCTGTGGGATGGGTATTGGAGGCACTGTGTTATGGTGGTTCTGATCCTACCTATGGGGCCAATTTCAGAGAGTAACATTGGGTGACTATTCCTCAGCCCCTTGGCAATTAAGCTATGGGGTTCTACAGGGTACCATCTTGTCCCCAGTGTCGTTTAACATCTATATGAAGCCTCTGGGGATGGTCATTAGGGGATTTGGAGCCAAGTACTATCAGTATGCTGATGACACACAGCTCTATCTCCGTGTGACATCTGAATCAGGAGAGGCTGTGCAAGTACTGGACCAGTACCTGAACTAAGTAATGGGCTGGATGAGGGCCAATAAACTGAAACTGAATCCTGGCAAGATGGAAGCCCTGTGGGTGAGTGGTTCCTGAGTCCAGGAGATTAGCTCATTGCCTGTTCTGGATAGGCTCATTGCCCGTTCTGGATGGGGTTGCACTCCCTTTGAAAGATCAGGTCTGTAGTTTGGGGGTATTCCTAGATTCATCACTGCGGCTGGAAGCCCAAGTGGCCGTTTCAGCTCGGGCTGGTTCACCAGCTATGGCCTCTCCTGGACAGGGATAGCTTGGCCACAGTGGTACAGGCGTTAGTAACCTCAAGTCTGGATTACTGCAATGCGCTCTATGTGAGGCTGCCCTTAAGGCTGCTCCAGAAGCTGGAGCTAGTGCAGAATGCAGCAGCTCGGCTGTTATCAGGAGCTGCCCCTTTTCAGCATGCAACTCCTTTGCTGAGGGAACTGCATTGGCTGCCCATTCGCTACCGGGCCAGGTTTAGGGGTTTGGTACTAGTGTACAAAGCCCTAAACAACTTGGGACCAGGATATCTGAGAGAGCACCTTCTTCTTTACCAACTTGCCCGGTCACTGAGAACATCGGAGGGCTTGTTCCTGGTGGTTCCACTTGGACCTATGGCCCAGTTGGAGTCCACCAGGAAAAGAACCTTCAGCATGGTGGCCCCCTTCCTGTGGAATTCCCTGCCTTTGGCGGTCAGGCAGCTGCCCACGTTGAGTTGTTTTCAGCACCTCCTGAAGACATTGCTGTTTTGAGAGGCCTTCCCTGAGTGAGCAGCTGCGGTTTATTAAGTTCAGAATCTGTTCTTTTAAAATGTTTTAATTGTTTTAATTATGGGGTTTTATTCTTTTATCTTGTTGTTCGCTGCTCCGAAATCTTTGATGTGGAGCGGTATATAAATATTAAAAATAAATAAATAAATAAATAAATAAATAAATTTAGCAAAAATTCTTATATTTTAAATATAAACACACTGCTTCTCACCATAGTGAAGAAGACTGTGACTAGGTGACCTCTGTTCCTTGTTCAGCTTCAGCCCAGGTGCTGTTGATGGGCAACTTCAAGGCCCAGCTCTTCTTTCTGAGGGTTCTTTGTCTCTAAACTGGACTTGGACTGGGCAGCCCTTCAAATAGAGGACAGTCTTTTGACAGCCCTTCAAATGGAGGACTGTCCTCTGTCAAAAAGGACACATGTCCACCCTATCTGACCAATGACACGTAGGGATGTACGAAAGTCACTTACCTTTCCGTGGATTATGTTGATGGTGGGGGGGGAGGCGTTCCATCCCTCCCCCCAGAATCCTCGACGGGCAGGGGAGGCGATCCGTTCCTCCTCCCCGGAATCCTCCACGGCCAGCTGTGCTCCGCAGCAGCTGCGCAGAGCAGCCGGCCAGGCCCAGGCCAGAGCCGTCCGTGGCCGGATTTCCGGCTGCAGAGGGCTCTGGGTAAACAAAAAACAAAAGAAACCGCGTATGCAAATGGCGGCGGCTACAGCCGCCGCCATTTGTGTTCCTTATTTTTGGCCATCTTAGTACATAAATATTTACATAGACTATGACGGCGAAAATAAAGGGGAACGCAAATAGCGTTGTGGGCGCTATTTGCGTCCCTTTTTGATTCACCATTTTAGCATACGTAAATATTTACATAGGCTAAAACGGCAAATCAAAAAGGGATGCAAATAGTGCCCGCTACCCTATTTGCGTTCCCCTTTATTTTCACTGTAATGGTCTACGTAAATATTTACGTAGACTAAGACAACCAAAAATAAGGAAAGCAAATGGCAGCAGCCGTAGCTGCCGCCATTTGCGTACGCGGGTGTTTTTTTGTTTGTTTTTGTTTTACCCAGCCATGATAGGCTACGTAAATCTTATCTTTACGTAGCCTATCACGTCTTCTAAAAAAACAACAACCCCCCTCCCAACAAGACTGCAAATGGTGGCGGCGGCAGCTGGTCGGAAGACCAGCCGCCGCCGCCACCACCCGGAACATCCGCCCCAGGTAAGTCTCATCCCAGCGGGGATCCGCAGGGGGTGGGGGGGTGGCAGGCCGTTCCGCCACAGATTTCGGGGGGCCGAATGCACTGGAATTCGGCCTCACCGAGATCCGTGGCGGAATTCTCTGACATCCCTACTGAGTTCGCAAAACCAGACATGGTCCATCAAAGCACTGCCTCTCTGTCTCTCGCTGGGAATGCCATTAAAAACTATCCTGTCCTGTGCTGCTCGGAGGAAGACAAAGATCTAAAGCTTTGAAGGAATAACATTTTATATGTGGACCTGCATATGGCATTGACTAATCCCCTCCCTATTATATGTGTTTAACAACCCTGGCTTTCCTATATCCATTACTGATGTTGGTGGATGTTTCACCAGATTTTCTCTGTAATATGGGTTACTGATTAGTTAGATAACCTATGACAATGGATTTCATCATCTTTTCTTGGGAAACGCATACACACACATTATCTCCCAAAGCATTGATCATTTTATTACACTTCTCTAAAGTCCTTTCACTTTCTGACATTTTTTTCCTTATATAGAAGTATATGCACAATATGACTCAGCAGTAGGGATGGATGGACCCATCTCTGTCCAGTGCAGGGGGAGCTTGCCAAGCTGCCCCTCCCAGGCTTGCATGGCTCAGACCCACTCGGTGAGCCTACCTGCTCACCCCACCTGCCCGCACAAGCCACCCCTCCTCTCTGCACCAAGGACTCCAGCAGTCAAGCCCTTGAGCTTTATGCACACAAGGGCTTGACTGTCGAGTCCTCAGCATGGCCAGCCCCCAGTGCTTTCAACCTGGCCTCCTCAGGAGGAGGCCAGGGCGAGAGCTCTGGAGTGCCACTGAGACCCTTCCTTTCTGCACTAGCTGTTAAAGAAGCCCTTGACAGCTGGTGGAGGTAGGATGGGTCCTGGCACAGCCAGCCTCCAGCACTCTTGCCCTGGCCTCCTCCTGAGCAGGCCAGGGCGAGATTGCTGGGGTGCTGCAGTGCTCCCAGCCACTTGCTGAGCTCTGGGGAGCTCAACAGCTGGATCCGTCAGCACCCCAGGGCTCGGCGAGTGGTTCTGGGAGGCCAGATGGGGTGGGAGAGTCCATCAGACTCCACCCCCTTTTCAGACTCCCACTCCAACCCTACGCAGCAGTAAAGTCTAGTCCTTGAGTCGAAATCTGTGAGATGGATAAAATAGGGAATATAATCTGCATCCCATGGACATAAATAGAGTTCTTTAGAAATGATGGCGTTCGTTTCTTCCCCCCACGCCTTTGAAATGAGATCTCTGCATATCACACTACAACTCTCCCCCCACCCCCTGCCCTGCAATGCAGAATAGGAGTGGAAAGGTGGGAAGGAATGCCAACTTTTTTGCCAGGCCTCTGCTCCTGTGCCTTTAATAGCTTCGGCTATTGGGCGGTATAGAAATGAAATAAATAAAATAAATAAACAGCAGTGCAGTCTGCGGACATCGTAAGGTTTATCTCCACACCATGAAACACACTGCTGTGTGCTGTTGTGTGGGAGAATGCAAGTTTGATAACCTGAAACAATCTTGTTCAGCATGCATGGATGTTTGATAAATTAAAAACTATCATGATTTTTTGACAAAATATCTCCGAATATATGTGTGGAGATAAACATCATTTTAAAAATGCTGGCCAGGTGCCCTACTTTCAGAAGATAGTCCTCTATTTGAAGAGCTGTCAGAGGACAGTCCTCTATCTGAAGGAATGATAGTTCTTCAAATAAAGGCTCATCTTCTGTACCAGGTACAGTTCATCTGCCTGCACATATAGGGACATATTCTGTTAAAAATCATATTAGTTTTTAATTTATCAAACATCTGTGCTGAGCAAGATTGTTTTGGGGTATCAAAGTTGCGTTGTCCCTCTCAAGAGCACCAGGTACAGTTTAAAGATAAAGACCCATAAGATGGGAGTGCAGGGGCCTTGAAGTTCCCACTCGCAGTTTGCACCTGGACAGGAGACTGAGCAGGCACAGAGGTCATCCGGCCACAATCTTCCCTACTATGGTGAGATGTCTTGTATTTCTATTTAAATTATAGTTGTTCTTTTAAAATTTGCATCTGTACATATAAATTAGCATATGCAGATTGTGTCCTCTTTTTGGGTGATGAATTTCCTCTTTTTTGGCAATAGATATGTGTCCGCCATATAACCCCCCACCCCTTAAAAGCAGCATTTTTCCAGGGACAGGTATCCGAAAACAGGGATTGTCTCTGGAAAATAAGGACAAATGGGGCCGATCAAAGTCCCTTTGTGTATGCCTTGAGGGAGGCCTGTGGTGCAATGACAGGACCTTGATATCAGCACCCTCTTGTGCTCAGGAAGCCTTGGAGCATACAAGGTGAATTGCAAAAGCACACAAGAGGTGTCCCTGAGGTGCCCACAGTCCGTATAGATACTGGATATAATCAGGAGAGGAGGAGGAGGTGATGTCACTGTCCCGTCATTCCCTTAGCATATGAACCAAAAGGACTAGTTACTCTAGGCCTCTCTGCAGATTCCTGCAGAAGACTGCAGAATCCATTCTGGGTTCTTTAATCCACTCCAGAGTTTTGGTGGAGGAGAATGCATTCATTCTGCCATCCCCCAAGATGCTCTGCTCCTCCCTCTTCTAGACATGACAAGCCAGTTAGCATATGGAATGAATTTTGCAGCATCCTTGATTGCCCACTGACAGAATTAAGACATAGGTTTCTCTGAGTTGAGCAGACCATTGGATCTAGCATTTGCGTTTGTAACAAAGAGTTTTTTCTTTCCTTCTGGTAAATGCATGGAAAGGATAATCAAGAGGAAAACACCCACTATTGAGATAGGGAGAAGACATTCTAGTTTAGGATTCAAATATGAGCAACCTGCTAATCCTTACAGCAATCCTGTTGCTTTTCATTTTATCTCTTTAACAACTCTGCTGCTATTAGTGCTGGCATTGTTTCCCCGAACAAACAGTTCATCCTGTTTCATCTTATAGATATTGGATGTAATCAGTTGATTGAACCATTTACAATCAATCAGAGCCCAAAAGACCTTGATTGTTTTATCGCTGCTCCGTTAATGTCTTTCAGATCTGACATCTTGCTCATAATGACATGCTTAGAAGTACGTGCCATATAGCGCAAGCCATAATGGGGAGCTCCGAATTTTCCTTCAAGGACCACAATTAGGATGACCAGAACAAAGTAATGTGCGTTTGGGTCTGTTTACTTTTGGTGCCTAACTCATTCTGCTTTCCAAGATTCGGGCTTTCAAACACTTTGGGATTGTTTGACAAGGACTGGGTTGACTGTGGAGGGTGAAGAGGGAAAAATGCATTGAAATGGCAAATCCTCCAACGTTTGACAGAGGAATATGGATATACAACCAGTGGGTGCTGGTGGCTCTGATTTTGGTGGGGCAATAAATCCATTCTGGGTTTCAGTCAGAACCAGCCAGAACTCTAAAGGAACTATCCAAGGTGCTGAACCCTCTCCCCAAAATAGGTCCAATGCCTTTAGAGTTCTGGCTGGTTCTGACTGAAACCCAGAATGGATTAAAGCCCCACCAAAATCGAAGCCACCAGCCTCCACTGTACACAACTTGAAAGCTAAGCCAAAGTCTTCCAAATGGCCCACCTTCAGGGAACCCTGATGATGCTGACTCATCTGTTGAGGAACATAAGAACATAACAAGAGCCATGTTGGATCAGACCCAAGACCATCTAGTCCAGCATTCTGTTCCCACAGTGGCCAACGAGATGTCAGTGGGAAAATCAGAAGTAGGGCATGAGCACAATAGGACCCTCCTGCTCATGTTCCCTGCAACTGCTATTAGGGTGGTCAGCTTTACAGAGGACACTCTTCTATTTGGAGAGCTGTCAGAGGATAGTCCTCCACTTGAAGGTGTCCTCTATTTGAAGGACTGGCCAGTCCTTACTAGGGATGGCGGAGAATTCCACCATGGATTCCAGTGAGGCTGGATTCTAAAGAATCACGGAATCTGTGGCGGAACGGCCTCTTGCCCCCCGCCCCCCCACGGAATCCCCCCGGGACGGCACTTACCTGGGGTGGATGCGGCGGATTCAGTGGTGGCAGCGGTGGCTCCGGCAGTGGCTCCGGTGGCGGTGGCGGCTCTGGCAGCTGGTCTCCTGGCTGGCCACGGCAGGGCTGCTGCCGCCGCAATTGCCATCCTTGGACCGTGATAGGCTACATAAGAATTTACGTAGCCTATCACAGCTAACCTCAAAAAAAAAAACACCCCGCAGCATACGCAAATGGCGGCGGCTACGGCAGCCGCCATTTGCGTTCCCTATTTTTCGCTGATTTATCTTACGTAAATATTTATGTAAGATAAAATGGCGGGAAAAAAAAGGGGAACGCAAATAGCGTAGTGGATGCTATTTGCATTTCTTTATTTTTCGCCATTCTAGCCTACGTAAATATTAAAGATTTATCTTACGTAAATATTTACGTAGGCTAGAACAGCGAAAAATAGGGAACGCAATTGGCGGCCGCCGTAGCTGCTGCCATTTGCGTACGCTGCGGTTTTTTTTTTAAAGTTAGCCGTGATAGGCTACGTAAATTCTTACGTAGCCTATCACGGCTGTCTGGCTGGACGCAACGGCGGCCGCCATTTGCGTCCACACCAGGCCGTCCGTGTCCGGAATCCAGCTGCGGACAGCCCTGGCTGGCTGCTCTGCGGCCTGGCCGCAGAGCAGAGCCAGCCATCGAGGATTCCGGGGGGGAGGACCGGATCGCCCCCCCCGTTGAGCAAAGGTTAGTGAGTTTCGTACATCCCTAGTTACCAGTTCCAAGGTAAAGCGCCATCAGAAGGAACAGGAGATGCCTTGCAATTGCTCATCCACAGCTACTATATGGGCAGCAGACGGCACACACACCCAGACAATCTGGTCAGTCTTCCCCCCTATGGTGAGAAGTGAGATGTATTGTGTATCTATTTAAGTACAGTTATTATTTCTAGATTTACATCTGTACATATAAATTAGTATATACAAATGCCATGCAAATTGCTATCACCTTTTTCATGATGCATTTCCTCTTTTTTTGGTGGTGCATACGTGGCCAGGTATTCAGAGGCATTCTGTTGTCCCTCCAGCATGGAAACGTTTGTGTTGCAAAGGATTCTAGGGTATGTCCTAAGGCGCACAGTGAGTCCACATATTAGAGCATGAGTCAGGCCTCCTGACCTATCACTGCTCTGTGTGGACAGAAAGGGCACTGGCGAACATGCATACTCCTGTGGCTGTGGTTTTTACTGAAGGGAAACACTGGTAGTGTGTGTGTGTTGGGGTGGGGGGCAAGCTGTGTTTCAGGGATGCTTGTCTGCCATTATTAATTGTCTCTTTCAGAAACCCTGGCAAAGTTCCAAGGCAACCCATGGTTCCCTGGGAAAAGATTTGATACCAGCATGTTAAGTAAACAAAAGACTTTTAGAAAGGTTGAAATGAAATTTGTTGCGAATTCCAAATGCAGGAAAAATGGCAGATCTTTTGGATTTCAGACATGATAGCTCCATGAAACCCTTGTGTATGGGTGCCCATCCCCACAGGACTAAGAATCAAGACCCCGCAGGTCTGGAAGCAATGACTTTAGGTGGTGGTGAAAGGCCTAAGGAGCCTTGGAACCAGGCCATGATTTTCTTGTTAGATAATGTTTCATATCGTTGCCTTTTGATCTTTTATTTGGTACCATAGCATTTGTTTCTGTATGACATTGCTAGCTGCTTTGTGCTTTCTTTTGGAGAGAAAAACTTACTTAAAATGAATTATGAAATGATGATGCCATTGTATGGGATATCCTGGGCTGGCCAAACCAGGGGTGTAGCTAGGCCCCCAAATGACCAGCCAAGGATTGGCAGGTGATGAGGGTTTCAGGGCTCCAGAACAGAAGCATATCCCATTTTATTCCTGCAGTCATGAGGCTGCTGTAATTTGAGGCTTAAATTTTAAGTGATTCTAAAAGCAAAACTGCACATGCTGGGAGTATTTTTTTTAAAAAAAAAAATCCAGGGAAGGAGTGTCAGGTCAGATTTCAGCAGGTTTGGGGGTGGAAAGGGAGAGAAGGTAGACTCACTGAGGGAAGGGGATGTTTTGCCCAAAGGCCCCCCCAAAACCTGGATCCAGCACTGAGAAGGGGAAAGAGATCTTAGTGTATGACAAAGGGTGAGATGCAGCACTGTTTAGGGTGGCCACTTAGGCATCACCAAAAAAGAAAAAAATCCATTACCAAAATAAGTGGAGACATATGTGCATAAAATCTGCATACAGTAATTTATCTGCATAGATGCAAATTTGGAAATAATAACTATAATTTCAATAGAAATACAATACATCTCACATAGTGGGGAAGACTGTGAGCAGGTGACCTGCATGCTTGTGTCAGGGTGGACACTGAGCCCACGGAACCCCAGAGCAGTTCTGATTCTGAGGAGGAACAGCCGTCCGTGGGAGAGGAGCGCGCTCATCCCTCCCAGGCCCTGCAGCTGGCGGAGATTCCTCCTGCCGGCATTCCAGAGATAGATAGCGGTCCTGGGAGTGAAAGAGCGTGGGAGGAGGGCTGGCTGGATGCTCGACGCAGACGCAAAGAGCGACGAGCTATGGAGGGCGCGGAAAGGAGGCGTAGCGCCCGCTTGGCATGCAAGCAACGGTTGCATCCAGAGGACCCAAGGGAAAAGGGGAGGGACACTCCCTAGCCCATAAGTTTAGGGTCTGCAAGTGATTCTCGTTCAAACGGGGACCAACTGTTTCCAACCCGGGGCATAGGTTACTCTGCTGTTCGTAGCTTAGTCGCTGGTGATAGAGTTATTAAGTTGTAAAAGGAATAAAGCCTTGAAAAGAATCCTTTGCCTGTGACTGGAGTTGGCTACTGGAGTAGACTGGAAGAGGCCAGCTTGGGCCCCCTGACAGCTTGGTCCCCGTTCCTCTTTTTGTTTCTCTTTCTCTCACTCTCCTCCTACTGCCAAATGGAGGGTGCCGGAGACCCGACGGTGCAGGCTCTGGCGCAAGAGAACCAGATTCTCCGTGATCAAATGGCTCAACTGACAGCTGCCGTGCAGAATCTACAAGCTGCGGTTCAACCCCCGCCACCTCTGATTCCCCCCCGCCGCAAGTGCCCGGTGGCCTTGCCAGAGAAGTTTTCTGGGGAGAAGGGACTTCTTCAGATTTTCAGGGGCCAATCGGAGCTGTACATGTGCCTTTGACCTGAGGGTTTCCTGATGGAACAGGTTCGTGTGGGCTTCATCATTATACTTTCCGGCGTGGCCACTAAATGGGCTTCAGGACTCCTTCTCACTAACGACCCCCTGCTCGGGGACTATCAAGGTTTCATGACAGCAATGGCCTGTTCTTTCGGTGACCCCCTGTGTACGCAGATGGCTTCTCGGGAGATTTGCCACCTCAAGCAGGGCAAGGACTCAGTTTCCAGCTATGCGACAACTTTTCGCTTGCTGATGCAGGAATCAGGATTTACAGTGGAATGATGCCACGCTGATGGCTCAGTTTTTGGTAGGGATGTCAGAGAATTTCTCCACAAATCTCAGGGAGGCCGAATGCCAGCGCATTCGGCCCCCCAAAATTGGTGGAGAAACGGTCTCCCCCCCCCCGCCCGGGACTTACCTTGCTCGAACGTTCCTGGCGGCGGCAGCTCCGGTGGCAGTTGGGCGGCGGTTCGGCGGTAGTTCAGTGGCAGCAGCGGCAGCGGCGGCCGGTCTTCTGACCGGTTGCCACCACTGCCATTTCCAAGTAAAACAAACAAACAAACAAACGTGATAGGCTACGTAAAGATTTACGTAGCCTATCACGGCTAGATTTTTAAAAAACACTGTGATAGGCTATGTAAATGTTTATAGCCTATCACGGCTGACTTTGGGGGGGGGAAAGTGTGTACGCAAATGGCAGCACCCATGGGGGCCGCCATTTGCATTCCTTATTTTGGCACGTGCAGTCTATGTAAACATTTACGTAGACTACGGTGAAAATAAGGGGAACGCAAATAGCACGTGCCAAAATACACGTGCCAAAATAAGGAACGCAAATGGCAGCACCCATGGGCGCTGCCATTTGCGTACGTGCTTTTTCTTTTTTTTCCAAAGTCAGCCCTGATAGGCTACGTAAACATTTACGTAGCCTATCACGGCTGACTGCAGGGACGCAAACGGCGGCGGCTACGGCCGCTGCCATTTGCGTCCCAGCAGGAGACGAGGTTTCATGGCCAGAGGGACGGGGCGCCTCCCCTCCAGCCAGAATTTCGGCGGGGAGGGACAGGGCACCTCCCCCCCAGGCAGAATTTCGGCAGGGAGGGATGGGGCGCCTCCCCCCCGGCCAGAATTTCAGGGGGAGGGACGGAGCACCTCCCCCCCACCGCAAAGCAAGCTTCGGGATCAGGTAAGGGACTTTCATCCATCCCTAATTTTTGGACGGTTTAAAGGACAAGATCCTGGACCAGTTGGCGCGCACGCCCAGCCCGCCAACTTTGGAGGAGCTTATCCAGACCTGCCTCCAGATAGATAGTTGGCTGGAGGGGCGCCAGCAGACCCGGCGGGGCGCCGGGGGCCCAGATTTCCCTCCTCCCATTCCCCCACGTTTCCTGCCCTGCGGTGGGGGCGGAGGAGACCCTGATGCAGCTGGGAGCTACCTGAGCCCTGCTGCCGCCAAAGGAGCTTGAGTGCCGGTGAGCTGAGTGCCGCTGCTTTCGGTGTGGAAAACTGGGCCATTTTGCCAAGACCTGCCGCGTTAGATCCGCAGCTCCTCTGCCTCCCCCTCCTCTCTTTCCCCCTCCTCCTCGTCCTCATCCCCAGGCCTGACTAAACTGCCCCCCAAGCCTGTTGGGGGCCTCCAGTGTGGTGGTCAGTTCCCCACCGGGTGGGTGCCTTCCGCAACCCCCCCTCCCATCTGCTATTGCCAGTTCACCTACGCTCCTCCCAGTGGGGTGGGGTGGAAGCCCTGGCTTTAGTGGGCGCTGGAGCTACGACCAGTTTCATGGATGAAACATTCGCTCTCTTCCACAGGATTCCTACCCTGCCCCTTCCTGCCCCCTTGGCAGTGGAGACCATCGATGGGCATCCTCTCTCTTTGGGCACGGTGACCCGTGTTACAATCTCACTCACTCTGCGCGCCCAGTCCCACATTGAGCAGATTCAGTTTCACTTGGCCAAGGTTCCCCTATACCCAATTGTGCTGGGTGTTTTCTGGCTCTCTAAGCATAATCCTCAGATTTCTTGGGGGCTTCAGCAGGTTGAGTTTGTGTCTCCCTACTGCCGGGAGCATTGCCTCCCGGAGGAGGCACCTGTCCCAGTCCAGGCCTTAACCCTTTCATCTCCCTCCTTGTCTGTTTCTGGCAAGAAGGAGGCTGACCAGCTCCCCACCACCACCGCCCTTTTGACTGTGCCATTAACCTCATTCCCAGGGGTGACCATCCCTGCTGGCCCACTGTATTCGATGTCAGAGCCGGAACTTGGAGCTCTGTGCAAGTTTTTGGACACAAATCTCAAACGTGGCTTCATTCGCCCTTCCTCCTCCCCCGCCTGCGCCCCTACCTTTTTTGTTGCCAAACGATCTGGAGAACTCCGCACGGTGCATGACTATAGAGCCCTCAATTCGGTCTCCATCCCTGACAAGTACCCCCTCCCCCTCATACCTGAGATGCTGGAGCGCCTGGGGCGAGCCAAGTTTTTCACAAAGTTGGACCTGTGTGGCGCCTACAATCTGATTCGCATCTGGGAGGGGGATGAGTGGAAGACCTCTTTCGGAACCCAGTACGGAGCGTATAAATACCTAGTGATGCCATTTGGGCTCGTCTGTGGGGCTCCCCCCCCCCACGTTTTCACGTTTTATGAATGCCATCTTCCGGGACTATTTGGACACTTTCCTCACTGTATATCTTGATGATTTACTTATATTTTCTGAGGACCGCCACGCCCATCAGCACCATGTCTCCGCCATCCTCCAGTGCCTCCGCAAGAACCATCTGTCTGCCAAGCTGGAGAAATGTGCATTTGACCTAACCTCTTTGGACTTTCTTGACTACATTATCTCAGCTGACGGAATCAGGATGGATCCTGCAAAGCTCCAGGCTGTCCTTTCTTGGCAGGCTCCATCCATCAAGAAGGACTTGCAACGTTTTCTGGGTTTTGCAAATTTTTACAGAAAGTTCCTGCCCAGCTTTGCTTGGCTGACATCTCCTCTCACAGACCTCCTTAAGAGCAGGAAATCTCCTTTTCATTGGACGGCATCTGCCCAACAGGCTTTCGAGGAACTTAAGAGGCTTTTCAGTTCTGAGCTGATCCTGTTACATCCCGACCCGAGGAGACCTTTTGTAGTGCAAACTGATGCCTCTGACTTTGCGGTGGGGGCGGTACTTTTTCAACCAGAACGGGCGGGCAGTGGGTTGCAACCCTGCGCCTACCACTCCAGGAAGCTGAACATGTCTAAGAGGAATTATACCATCTGGGAGAAGGAACTGTTGGCCATCAAGTCCGCTTTGGAGACCTGGCATCATCTTTTAGAGGGGGCACAGCACCCAGTCGAAGTTAGAACTGACCATCGCAACCTCGAACATCTTCAGACAGCCTTAAACCAGAGGCAGATTAGGTGGTCGCTTTTTTTTCCCGGTTCCACCTTAAGATTTGCCATGTGAAGGCCTCCGACAACCTACAAGCAGATGCTCTTTCTCGTAAGCCGGACCTCCAGCCAGGGGGTGAGGGAAATCCCCCTCCCTCTCTGATTCTTCCCCCCCAGCCTGGCGGCAGCTGCAGTGCCTCACTCTTGGGAGGAGCTCCTTCACTCTGCACAGGCTCAGAGTTTTTGTTCGCACAAAGGTGGAGGAATTGGGGCTAGCCTCTGTCCCCCCCCACCCTACCCCCTTCCCTTTGTGAGGTGGCCTGCATTACCATTCCAGCTGGGTCTATGTGCCTTCTAGACCCCTCCATGAGAAGGTCCTCCATCAGTGCCACGACTCCTCCACAGCTGGGCATTTTGGCGTCGCCAAGACCCTGTATGGAGTGACGTGGGATTTTTGGTGGCCTCGTGTGTGTCGGGATGTCAAGTCCTATGTCGCCTCCTGCCCAACCTGCCAGTGGGCGAAGGCCCCCTCAGGCAAGTCCACAGGCTTGCTTCATCCCCTGTCTACCCCCTCAGGACCTTGGAAACTGCTCTCCCTTGACTTCATCACTGACTTGCCTCCCTCACACGGTAAGACCACCATTCTGGTGGTGGTGGATTTGTTTTCTAAGATGGCCCATTTCATCCCCTGCTCTGGGTTGCCCACAGCCAGGGAGATGGCAGAGCTGTTTTTGGTGCATGTTTTCTGGCTCCACAGATGGTCTAAGGGTCTCATTTCGGATAGGGGGGCCCAATTCACTGCCCATTTCTGGAGGGAGCTACTTGGGCTTCTACATGTGATGCTCCGTCTTTCCTCCACCCACCATCCACAGACGGACAGTCAGACCGAGCGCACCAATGTGACTCTGGAGCAATATTTGTGCTGCTGTGTCAATTACCAGCAAGATGACTGGTTTTCCTTGCTGCCTCTCGTGGAATTTGCTTATAACAATGCTTGCCATGCTTCCACCCACCCAACTCCATTTTTTGCCAATTTTGGTTACCACCCCAAGGCTTTCCCATCCACCCTAGCTCCCTCTTCAGTGCCAGCGGCCCATGACTTTTTAGAGGAGTTGAGAGCAGTACACCACCTCTTACGGGACTCCCTCGAGCAAGCCAAGACAGCCTACAAGGCCTCTGCAGACCAACGGTGCCAGCCGGGTCCATCTCTGCAACCGGGAGACTGGGTTTGGTTGTCCACCCACTACCTCCCCTCTCACTTGCCCGCAAGGAAGCTTGCGCCTCGTCGCATGGGGCCTTTCCAGATTACTGCCCAGATTAACCCTGTTGCTTTTTGCCTGGCTCTCCCCCCCGTCCATGAAGATCCATCCTGTTTTTCATTGGTCCTTGCTGTCCCCCCTGGTTTCTGGTGACCCTCATCGCTCGACCAGCTCCCCCCCCCCCCGCCGCCAGTGCTGGTGGAGGGGGAGGAGGAGTTTGAGGTCATGGAGATTCTGGATTCCTGCCTTTCTCGTGGATGCCTGCAATATCTGGTGGACTGGAAGGGGTACGGGCCAGATGAGCGATCCTGGGAACCCACGGAATATGTACATGCTCCGTTGCTGCTGAGGCAACAAGCCCGGGGGGAGCCTCATGGGAGCAGGGATGATGTCAGGGTGGACACTGAGCCCATAGAACCTCAGAGCAGTTCTGATTCTGAGGAAGAACAGCCATCCATGGGAGAGGAGCACGCTCATCCCTCCCAGGCCCTGCAGCTGGCAGAGATTCCTCCTGCCAGCATTCCAGAGATAGATAGCGGTCCTGGGAGTGAAAGAGCATGGGAGGAGGGCTGGCTGGATGCTCGACGCAGATGCAAAGAGCGACGAGCTATGCAGGGCGCAGAAAGGAGGCGTAGCGCCCGTTTGGCATGCAAGCAACAGTCGCATCCAGAGGACCCAAGGGAAAAGGGGAGGGACACTCTCTAGCCCATACGTTCAGGGTCTGCAAGTGATTCTCGTTCAAACGGGGACCAACTGTTTCCAACCCGGGGCATAGGTTACTCTGCTGTTCATAGCTTAGTCTCTGGTGATAGAGTTATTAAGTTGTAAAAGGAATAAAGCCTTGAAAAGAATCCTTTGTCTGTGTCTGGAGTTGGCTACTGGAGTAGACTGGAAGAGGCTGGCTAGGGCCCCCTGACAGCTTGTTCAGTCTGCTATCCAGGTGCTATATAGGGATGTACGAAAGGGACTTACCTGGTCCCGCAGCTTGCTTCGTGGTGGGGGGGAGGCGCTTCGGTTCTCCCCCCAAAGTTCAGGCCAGGGGGGGAGGCGCCCCGCCTCACCCAGCCGAAATTCAGGCCGGGGGGGGAGGCGCCCCACCTCGCCTGGCCGAAATTTAGGCCGGGGAGAAGTGCCCCGTCTCCCCAGCCGTGAAATACAGAAGTTAAAAAAACACACACAAAAACCACACCCGTGATAGGCTACGTAACGATTAACGTAGCCTATCACGGCTAGATTTCCAAAGTCAGCCGTGATAGGCTACATAAATCGTTACGTAGCCTATCACGGGTGACTTTGGAAAAAAAAAAGCGCGTACGCAAATGGCGGTGCCCATGGGTGCCACCATTTGTGTATGCGCTTTCCCCCCCCCCAAAGTCACCCGTGATAGGCTACGTAACGATTTACGTAGCCTATCACGGCTGACTTTGGAAATCTAGCCATGATAGGCTACATTAATCCTTACGTAGCCTATCATGGGTGTTTGTTTGTTTTTTACTTTATTTTGTAATGGTGGTGGCGGCAGCCGGTCGGAAGACCGGCCGCTGCCCCTGCCCCCAACGAAACGCCGCCAAACTCCCACCGGGACCCGCCGCCGAGAGGGACATTCAAGGGAGGTAAGTCCCATCCCGGGGGGTGGCGGGGGGGTGGCGGAGAATTTCACCAACAATTTCGGGGGGCCGAATGCGTTGGCATTCGGCCTCCCCGAGATTCGTGGAGAAATTCTTCGCCATCCCTAGACCGTGCTAACTGTGGATTTGGCCTGCAGGTCTGAGGTTCAACACCCTTGAAATTGAAGACAATCCTACTTAGGGTTGTGCGAGCCCACCCCCACCCAGGTTCTCCAGGCTCCCACCCAGCCCCTGCTCACTGGTCCCTTGTTCGCGCTCGAGCCCCCCTCCCGTGCTCGGCAAGCAGCCCACACTCACCCCAGTGGCCTTGTCGAGCTCTGCGGTCACCATTTTTGAAAAATAAAATGGCGATCACAAAATGCACATTTTTGCATATGCATGAAAATGGCATTTCTGTGAATGTGCCTATTTGCGTATGTGTGAAACTGTGCGGGCAGGGGTGATTGTGCCGTATTCCCAGACAGAATTGGGCACCCGTGCCATCCCTAGTCCTACTGAAAGTAGGAAACATGACCACCTTAGCACTATCCAAAAGCCCATTTTGGATGCATTCAAGGTTAAATTGCGTAATAAGTGTGGCATTTTAACAACAATGCTTAGGATAATTTTTTAAAAATATTTTCCAATAACTGTAGCAGTGGAGTGCTCCTGTTCCCACCATTTTCACTGGAGGCTCAAGTGTCCTCAGTAGCACGGAGTGCTTTTTTCAAGCATAGGCTATACAGCAATGGCAGCCTCTTCTTGGGAAGGGAGAGTGTGGCTGCAGTTACCCATGCTCAGGTAACCTCTTACAGGTGAGCACCACCGACATTTTGAATTGGGATTGGAAATGAACTTGCAACCAGTGAAGCTCTTTCAGTCTTGAGATACCGCCTCAGTCTGAATTCTCACAGCCACATTCTACAGTAACTGCACTTTCTGAATCATCTTCAAGGGCACCTGTGTGGACAATGCATTGAAGTCATCTATAGAATCGTGGAACCATAGAATTAGAAGCAGTGGAGGCTGGTAGCTCCAATTTCAGTAGGGCTGTGAATCCATTCTGGGTTTCAGTCAGAACCACCCAGAACTCTAAAGGAGCTATCCAAGATGCTGAACCTAGCTTGGGTATTAGGTTCAGCACCTTGGACAGCTCATTTAGAGTTCTGGGTGATTCTGACTGAAACCCAGAATCATTCACAACCCCACTAAAATCTGAGCCAGCAGCCTCCACTGTTTGGAAGGGATCTCAGAGATCATCTAGTCCAACCCCCTGCTCAGTGCAGGCTCTGCACTCCAGGTTGAAGCTACAGCAAGCCTGACAGATGGCCATCCAGCCTCTGTTTAAATGCCTTCAGGGAAACAGACCCACCACCTCCTGTGGCAAGCTGTTCCACTGCTGAACAGCTCTCACTGTTAGGAAGTTTCTCCTAATGTTAAGCTGAAATCTGCTTCCCTGCAATTTCCACCCACTGGTTCTAGTCCTGACCTCAGGAGCAACAGAGCACAAGCCTGCTCAT
Source organism: Heloderma suspectum (assembly GCF_057233095.1). NCBI lineage: Eukaryota > Metazoa > Chordata > Lepidosauria > Squamata > Helodermatidae > Heloderma > Heloderma suspectum. The sequence goes on along the minus strand of NC_139461.1, from coordinate 25,406,028 downwards.
ACAAAGAGGGCTGTGAGAATCCTAACTGGGGCAGATCTCTAGGAATGTCTCTCAGCAATACCGACAGCTGCACTGGCTGCAAGTTAATTCTGAGCCCAGTTCAACATGCTGGTGCTCACCTGTAAGGACCTATAGAGCTGGAGGCCCAGGCACCTAAAGGCACACCTGCTCCCAGATCAACCTGCCTGGATATGAAGGTCATCTGCCAATGCTCTCCTTCAAATGCCCTTGCCATCAGAGGTGAAGGGGGTGGTGAGACCACCGAGAAGAGGACATTTTTGGGCCACAGCATCCTATGTGTAAAATTCCCTCCACAGTAGGGATGGCGGAGAATTTCTTCCCGAAACTTCGGGGGGCCGAGCGCCAACGTGTTTGGCCCCCCGAACAAGTTTCGGGGAGAAATCCTCTGCACCCCCCCCCCCCGGGACGGGACTTACCTTCCCTGAATGTCCCTCCCGGCGGCGGGTCCGGCTGGTGGTTCGTCGGGTGTTCGAGCGGGGCGGGAGCGGCAGCCAGTCTTTCGACCGGCTGCCGCCCCTGCCATTGCAATAAAAGAAAAAAAAAAAAGTCCCCTGATAGGCTACGTGACGATTCACGTAGCCTATCACGGCTAGATTTGCAAAGTCAGCCGTGATAGGCTACGTCAATCGTCACGTAGCCTATCACGGGTGACTTAAAAAAAAAAAAAAAGTGTGTACGGATAATGGCGGCCCCCATAGGGAGCCGCCATTCCCGTTCCTTATTTGGTGGCTGTAGTCTACGTAAATGTTTACGTAGACTACGGCGAAAATAAGGGCAAGCGCCTCCTCCCCGGCCTGAATTTCGGCTGGGCGAGGCGGGAAGCCTCCCCCCCCCCGGCCTGAACTTCGCGGGGGGAGCAGCGAAGCGCTCCCCCCCCACCGCGAACAAGCTGCGAGAAAAGGTAAGTGACTTTCGTCCACCCCTACTCCACAGAGAGGCTTATCTGGCATCTACTTTGCGGTGCCCAGCAAAAACTTTCTTATTCTCCCAGACTTTGTACGTATTTTAGTTTTCAGCAATAACTCATTCTGCTGAGTTAATCATTACGTTCTTTGATTGTGGTTTTGATGGTGGTTGTGCTTTATGTTTTGTTTTTAAATTGTAAATCACCCTGGAATAATTGTGAATATTGTAACGTAAATAAGATAAAATAAAATGAGTTAAAACATGTGCTCTGGATGCATTAGTAATTGTGGGCTGAATTTGGAGGTGGGTGGGTGAAGGGAAGCTACTGCCCCTAAATGCCACTTGATACGGCCTTAATTCTGTAGACCAAACAGCCTCATCCACTAGTGATAAGAAGATGCAGTAGTGGCCATAGGGCCTATAGCAGGTGAGCCCCACTGCTCAGTGCCACCTAATTCCACAGTGGCAAAAAAATGTTGTTTTTTAAATGTACTTTTAGTACTATGAAAAGCTGAAAGGGTCGAATTTAGCTTGAAAACAATCTAAATGGAACCCTTTGAGCAGTACAGAGAGCTTTGGAGTGGTTTGCTACTAAGTTTTGGCAGCAAAATGCCAATCCCCACCCCTCACCCCCATTTTTCCAGGCTCCCTGCAGACTGTGTGGTAGAATGAGGCCTGTGGGGAAAGGTTCTGGGGGGCAAAAATGGCCCTGGACCTCCCAAAGTTGCCCACCCCTGGCCTATAGTATAGGCCCAAAGAAGCAGAGTGATTCAGGAGAAGTCACTGTGAATTACACATGCCCCCACCTGAGCAACCTAGTGAAAGAACACATCTTCACCATGGGGAACTGTGGCTGGTGAAATAATATTGATTTGTCATAGGAACTCTGGCCAGGTATGTATATATACTCCTTCGGGTCCCAAACTGTTTCCATAGTGACTCAGCTGTTGTTAATGTAACAAAGGAGATACATTGCAGAGTCTTTCCATTCTTTGGACACCTGATTATATATGTTATCTGCCAGTTTGTAGATTTTAAAAGGAACCACAAGGAGAAGCTTCACACAGACTGTAGCGGGGATGAAAGAAAGAGTATGCTATCATAAGGACTGGTGATGGATGTCCAGATTGGGAGCTTTTCTGCATACACTCCCTCTCCCCAAAGAATAATGTTGTTAATGTATCGGGAGGTCCTTTATGACCACAGAGCCACAATTGTTAAATGATACACAATACTTCTGCTGCCTCCCTGCTCCCATTTCTTTTCTTTTCAATATACTGAAAGAAATCTAACATGATTCAAGCAAACATCCAGATAAGACAGACAGATAGATAAATTCTTGAGATTTAATAGTACTCATTTCTGACTGTTTCATTATGCTGGCTTAACCTGTGTATCCCCATGCATATTGCTTGGGAAGGGTGATATAAAAGCCAATAAATATAATTAAGAACATAAGAAGAGCCTTGTTGGACTGGACCCAAGGTTCTTGAAGGCCACAGTTGAGTTGCTAGCTGTAGTCAACCAAATGCCCCCAGGAAGCCCAGAAGCTTGCCATGAAGGCAACTGCTCCCAACATCTGAGATTCAGAGGCATGCAACCTCTGAACTAGGGATGTTGGCAAAATCCATAATGAAATCCAATGAGTTTGGATTTCTATGAATCTGACCTGCAGATTCCCCAGTGGACCAGCTTTTCCTGAGGTGCACGGATTCCACAGACTTGCAGACCATTCCCCTCCCCTCCCACTTTCTGGAATTGTATGCAAATTTAGTGATAGAAAAAGATGTTAAATTTAAATAAAAAAAACACCTTCCAAAAATGTGCATTTCTCCCATAGGCTAAAGCATGAAAATGCATATTTTGGGGGGATTTGTGCATTTTCGCAAGTGCGAATTTGTGCAAAAGCGAATTTGCACAAATTTTGGAAAGGGTGGGGAGAACAGAATGTGAGGGCAACAGACCAAAACACATCTGACAGTCTGCAAAACACAGATGGAATGGCTTTTACAAAATCTGCACATCCCTATTTTGAACATGGAAATTCTGTTTAGCTAGCAAGGCTTTTTTGTATGATTACATAACATTAGGGATGCCCACGCTGCACAGTTCCACAGTAGAACTAAAAGATGCTTCTTGTATTCTGTGGGACAGTGTTGTTTTCATCAAGGTGACTTCTAAACATTCAAAATACGCTTCCAGATCCTGACTGGATCCAGGGTATATTGGACATGCTGCTGATACCATCATCACCTACTGGGTTTAGGGATCTTAATCCAACCCCTGCGATAGCATTTACCCTGGAGCTTTACATACTTCTTGCATTTTACTGGAGGTGGGGAAGGAAGACAGGACAGGAGGCAACCCTCCAAGGAATGCTGCACTGGGATTGATGCCACAGGTGGGCAAACTCTAGGGGTGCGGGGGCCAGTTCCCCCTGGAACCCACTGCCCCCTGCTCCCCGCTGTGCTGCCAAATTTGCTGCCAAACCTTGGTGGCAGCAAACAAATGACCAGTTTTCTTTACAACAAGATGCATGGGGAGCATGCTCCTTGTTTTAAAGAAAAATCACCCCGTTTTTGCTGCTGCCACATCACCATGGCAAATTTGGTGGCAGAGATGGAGCAGTGGTGAGGGCTGCAAAAAAGGCCAGGGGGCCTACATGTGGCCCACGCCTGCCCTAGATGCTGCATACTTGCTCACCACGGCATCTAGGAATGCTCAGAACCATGGACACTGCAGTCGTGAATAGGGATGGTGTGGGCATCCTGTTGGGGCTTGAAGCCCAGCAATTTCTGGGCTGGTGTGAGACCCAGATCAAGGTGAGTCCATCCATCTCTAGTCATAAAAATGGGCAGCTAAAATCCTGGAGACCAACTTCCATTTTTTAGTTTGTTGCATCATTACCATTGTTCTCAGCAATCTATAGCACAGGGCCCAGTCAAGCATTGCTATGGTTTTCTGGGAGCTCACCCCCCACCCCCCGCACCCAATATGGATAGGATGTGTATTTTCCTACTGGTTATATTGAATTCCTTTTAAATGTTCCACACTTCCACACTTTTGGAATATTCAGCGAGCTTGCAGACACATTAACGTGTGTTCAAAAGACAACTACTCAGCACACTCTGGAGAGGGGGATGGGGGGTGGAATCCTAGAAAAGTGTGGAGTCACAATCACAGCATGAAATGAACAGCCTTTCCAAGACTTGTTCAATGTGCCAGTACCCTGGAAAAGTCAATTTTTGCTGACTTCACCGTGTTGGAGAAAATCACGGCCATGTGGCACAGTGGTATAAAACTGGAGTCAGGCAAAAGCAGCATTAAGTTGCCACGTTGCATCAGCATTGCGTAATTTAGGACCCAAGGAGGCTGTGTGTGAATGAAATCAGCCTCCACTGTTAGCACACTCTGAGCCAATGAGAAGGGGAAAGGCGTTCTGATCGTTTTCACATGGGCTTGCTTGTGAAGGAAACCCCTTTTCACTGTAACCACAGATTTATGTCCATTTCCCTTCCTGTCTGGTTCTTGCGAAAAGGGAAGAACTGGCTTTGAAAAAATAAAAACTGAATCAGAGCATGTTTAGCATAGATGGCCATAGCAGAACAGTTTTCTCGACCAAGGATATAACCATCTTCCTTCCTGACATGCCGAAATTCCTGCCTTCTTGCTCACTGCAAGTCTGCTGCCTTCTCCAAGATGAAAAAGATTTCCACCGGTAAAAGTAAATACATCCCAAAGCCCCGAAAATAAATAAACTTGGGTTTAGGTTTTTTCTTGCTCATCAATCACTCTCTCTTTCCTCATCTAACCCAATCCTTCCTCCTTCTGTTACTGAAAGATATATAAATCCCGGATGGATCTTTCAGATGCTCTAATTAGGAGAAGAGATTGTATTATATAATGGAACATTGTTGGCTTTCAGACATTGTGGCTTTGGCTAGTCCTATCGGGGCATGCTTGGGAGACAAATTATTTCCCCACTCTTGCTATCTTCCTCCTCTTGGCCCTGATAAAAGTCCCTGAAGAAAGCCAGACCTTCTGAAAACCTCCACCCAATGCCTACAAATAAGGAAATGCTCCCCCTCTCCTGTAGAACCTATAAATAAATGACTGTCGCATTTGTCAGGTGGTAACAAGTACCCTCCAACTGGTACCTATAACGGTCTCTATTTCCGAAGTGTTGGGTGGTCACGTGTCCTCTTTTACAGAGGGCAGTCCTCTATTCCAAGCACTGCAAGAGGACTGTCCTCTAGTCTGAAGGCTATTTGAAGGGTTGTCCAGTCCAAGTCCAATTTAAAGGTAAAGAACTATCAGAAGGGAGAGCTGGGCCTTGAAGTTGCCCATTAACAGCACCTGGACTGCAGAACAAGTAGGGATGTCAGGGAATTCCACCACAGATTGAAATGGGATCGAATTCCCTTCAGTCCATGCCACGGAATCCTCTGTGGAATGGCACCACGAGGTCCTGCGGAGCCAGAAGTCATGCGGCTTTTTTCCTGTTGTCCGCAAAGAGTTGCAAAATTTTCGTAAATAAAAATGCAGTGTAGTATATTCCAATAATAAATATGTACGCTTTTTAAAAAATGAATTGTGCTCACCGCCTTGTTTGTGGGTGTTCTTTTTAAACTGAAATCCTCCGTCTCTGTTTACTTTCAGCCAAAACATTTCCTCTTCCTTGTAGGGGCTTCCCAAAAGAAGGCTGTCTTAGGTGTGCCTGAGCGATAAACTATTTGTTTAAAGCAACGCTGTTTTAAAGAAAGACAAAACCATTTAAAATGACCATGCCAGTCCTGGAGTGGCATGGTCATTTAAAAAGGTTTTTTCTTTCTTTAAAACAGCACTGCTTTAAACAAATAGTTTATCGCTAAGGAGCACCTAAGACAGCCTTCTTTTGGGAAGCCCCTAGGAAAAGGAAGTGTTTTGGCTGAAAGTAAATGGAGATGGAATATTTCAATTTTTTTTAAACAATGTAAATATTTATGAAAAATAGCGATTCTTATGGAAGTTATGCAGACTCACAGAGACGGCTGGGCACCAGAATTATGGTTGTCAGTATGGATTTATCTTTGTAATTTTCGGAGCAGAAAAAAAAGAGGAGAATTCCGGGGGCTTGTGAACGGCGGAACAGAGCACTGGCTGCAAACTGCGGAAGTCAAGCAGCACGGAAGGTACAATTCGTACATCCCTAAGAATGAGCAAGCTGCACAGGCCACAGTCTTCCACCCTATGCTGAGATGTATTGTATTTCTGTTTAAATTATAATAATTATTTCTAAATTTGCATCTATACATATAAATTACCATATGCAAATGCTATGCAAATTGGTGCCTTCTTTTTTGGTGATGTGTGTCCTCTTTTTAGACAATTCACAACTGGCCACCCTAGATCTTATGAAGCCAAAATGGCACCATCCATTCACAAGAGGAAGGGGGTACTATTCTCTGTCTTGGGGGAGCCCCCAGGTTTGCAGAAGTATGAAAAATCTCTAGAAAGAAAAGAACTCCAAGGGGTGGGTGGGGGGAAATAGCCCAGGGTGGTCTGAGTAGCCATGGAATGCTGGCTGTTGGAAAGGGGGAAATGAAAAATCCTTGGAGCTCATTCCAGAGAGTTGGTCCTATTTTGGCAAAGGCGCTGCTCTTACCTTCTGCAGACTGTATCTCCCATAGACCTGTAGCAGAGACATTTTGCCAATCTTAATGGGTGGCAGCAGGCGATGGTGGGTTGGTCATCATGCATGGCCTTCAAAAAGCAGATCCCATGCCATGTATGCCGGCCCAGGGCATATAAGGTTTAAGAGAAACATTTTGAATGGGGCCTAGAAACCAGTTGGTGACTAGTGCAATTGTTGCAGCATAGGTTGCATATATTCACGCCTTCCCACTAGGGTGGCCACTTACATATTGCCAAAAAATGAACACAGATGTGCATAAAATTTGCACGTGCTAATTTGTATTTATGTATGCAATGTTGAAACAATAATTTAAATACAAATACAATACATCTACTGCACTGGGGAAGATTGCAATTAAGTGACCTGTTTATCTGCTCAGTCCAGATGCTTACTGTTGATGGGCATCTTCAAGGCCCCTGATCTCCTTTCTTGTGGTTCCTTTTGGATTGGGCATCCCTTCAAACAGAGGACCATCCCCCTGTAAAGTAGGACACATGGCCACCATTCCTCCCACACCTATCAAGAGATGAGCAATTACACTGTGCACAAATTACAGTTTGTGGGACATGCTCCAGGGTCCCCTTACAACAGAGCAATCGTTATCCTGACTGTGGAGGTGATCTTGATCATTGATAGAGATACCTCATGTTCATGGATTCCATTGAAGTTGGCTGAGCAGGATCACTCGTCTTAATAAAAACAGCTTAACAGTTGTTGAATAGCATTCCAGGCAGTTGGTCAGCAAAAGCCTGTTTCAATTTATGAAGTAATTAAGTTGACAATAGGATTTTTATTGCTTCCTGCACTTCCTCTCTGTTTGCTTCTGTCCTCCAGTCCCAGCCTGTAGTGGTATATGGTCAATTAGTAAAGCATGAGATGAGCAAAGAGAAGGATCTTGTTTGCTTGGGTCAGGGTCCCCAACTTTTTGGGGTCAGTGGGTACATTTGGAATTTTGATAGAATGTTTTGGGCATTCTCACAAAATGGCTGCCATGGGGGGTCTTACCCATTCATAAAATGGCTGCCATGGTGGGCAAGGCTAGTCCCAAAACACTCATTTTCCATAAGGCAAATTGGTGAGAGGCTTAAAGAAAAATAAGTTGCCCAAGAACCTAAGGAGGACAAGGCAGAGAGAGGTGGGGGTCTGAGCTCCAAAACACAAAACCACTCTTATAAATCAAATAAAGATGGCTCTGGAGGGCAGCACTTTGCTGTGCAGCATGCCAGCCTCCCAGTTAATAACAACAACATCTTAAGAAATAAAATTAAAATCAGGAGGAGCAGGGAGCCTGGTGAGGGCCAAGAGAAGTCTCCGTGGGCACATTGGTGCTCATGGAGACCACACTGGGTTTGGGTAATTGTCCCCAAGGCACAACAGCAATTGAATCAAAATCCAGAATTGAGGGGAAACCTTGCTAGGATCTTGGAAGGATGATAGAGCTGTACCCAGTGGTGTAGCTAGGGCCGGATGTCAGGTCTGATGTCCAGGACCCCACAACTTAGGGTACCCCCAAATGACGACCCAAAGAATGGCATAGGGTGGACAGTTGTGATTCGCCAAAAAAGAGGGGGAAAGAGGGCACCAATTTGCATAACATTTGCATATGCTAATTTAGACATATAGATGCAAATTTAGAAATAATCATTATACTTTAAATAGAAATACAGTACATCTCATCCTAGTGTGGGAGACTGTGATCAGGTGACCTGTGTGCCTTGTTCCATCTGCTGTTGATGAGCAACTTCAAAGTCCACCTCTCCCTTCTGATGGTTCTTTACCTTTAAACTGGGCTTCAACTGGACAGCCCTTCAAACAGAGGATGTCTTCAAATAGATGACAGTCCTCTGGCAGCCCTTCAAATGGAGGACTGTCCTCTGGAAAAGGACTTTCTAAGATTCTTTCTAAATTTGTGACTATACATGTCAATTAGCAAATGCACGTTTTATGGAAATCTATATCCCCTTTTCTCTCTGCTTTTGGTGATGGCCACCCTAAGGCAGAGGCTTCATCACAGTGATGTGATTAGAGATGAGGCAAAACCCCTTACCTGCCCCTTTTCTCTCAAGTGACTTATATAGATATTGTCTGTAGCGGAGGATTTCCTGTGGGAAATGGAGAACTGCACAGCAGTGGCTGATGATAAGCTTTGGGTGTGTGTGCATGTTAAATGTGTGCTCCCAATTTGCGTGCCAGTACAATGTACCTGTGTATTTGTGTGTGTGCATGGGCATCTGTTGAACATGGCCCTCTTCTTCTTCCCACTGAATAATCGCAGCCACCCTTACCCCCGGCCCTTCAAATGGAACTCCTGCTGTCCCGCACTGAACTGCACATCTAGTCTGACGTTTTTTAAATGGGCCACAGCTGCCCACCCTCCAGCAAGCTCCTCTGCTCTCAGTAGACTTCATGAGAGTGCATATGAAATTGTATTACTCACATGAAAATGTAATAAAATATTTCATATTTAAAAAATAATTAAAAATTAAAATCATGCCAAAAATGAAAATCTAATATTGGCCATACTTTGGGAATGGACACGTCATTAACATGTTCCTGTTGAAATTCAGTAGGTTGGGGAGTGGGGGCAATCACAAATGTTTAAGATGCAGCCAAATCTACTGTAGAATCCTGGAAAAGTTTCTCTTCTCCAAGATGGCTTAAAGGGTTAGCAGCAAACATCAAGGACAACAGATTAGTTCAAATTTTATTGCTCCGGCTGAGATCATTCCCATGATGTGTCTCTTCTGCTCAACTTCCTATCTCGGAAAACATCAGCTCCTTCATCTCCTACGTTACAAGCACGTATATGTGATCTGGCTGAAAGGGGCCATCTGCACTGGGGAAAGCCAGACTGAGCAGCAGATGTGCATTGGAGGGACCACGGAGCCTGAAGCTTTAAATAATAGTAGATCAAAGGAGGCAAAGGGAATAGCGACTGTCCATTCAGGTTGTGGATTCCGTGTCTTCACCATACAAACAGCTCTTAACTTATCTGGATCCAGGGGCTGGTTCACTTGGAGTGCGTACAAATTGTACAAGAAGAGTGTGAATCATGTTCACGGTGCTGTAATCTCTTTATACATAGGTATGTCCATAATTTATTTACCAGCAAATTACTTGGTATATCATCCTTGCCCTTCCACACTGGCTGTCTGACTCAGCTGCTGCCTCCTTCTCTGCCTTCTCCTTTTGGGGAACGGGACACTCTGTGGTAGTTCTGCTTCCCTTTCCCAGGCTCAGCTGCAGGACACTTTCCTTCCCCAGTTGTTTGTCCATCCACCCCCTTGCTTCTACTACTATTACTACTGCTACCAGCACTGCTTCCTGCTAGGAAAGAAATCATCCTGCAGCTGAGCGTGAAAGAGAGGCCATAGCTCAGCGATGGGGAACCTGCTTTGCCTGCAGAAGGTCCCAAGTAGGGTGGCCTCTTTTACAGAGGATAGTCGTCTATTTGAAGACATCCTCTATCCAAAAGATTGTCCTCTCCAAGTTCAGATTAAAGAAAAAGAACCCTAAGCACTGTTGCCCATCATGAGTTAGCACCTGAGCAATGGAGTGAATGGACAGGCACCCAGGTGACCTGGTCACAGTCTTCTACACTGTGGTGAGATGTTCTAAATTATCACAGGTTGTAGTGATGGCCACCAATCTGGATGGCTTTAAAAGGGGGGTGAACAAATTCCTGGAGGAAAAAACTATCAATGGCTACTAGTCCTAATGGCTACGTGCTACCTCCAGTACCAGAGACAGTGAGCCTATGTACACCAGTTGCTGGGGAACATGGGTGGGAGGGTGCTGTTGCACTCATTCCCTGCTTGACTGCTCCCAGCCGACAGCTGGTTGGCCACTGTGTGAGCAGAATGCTGGACTAGACGGCCACTCAGTCTGATCCAGCATGATTCTTCTTATGTTCTTATGTTCTTATATTTTCCATTTAAATTATAATGATTATGTCTAAATATGAATCTATACATATACCTTTTTATGCAAATCACTGTCCTGTTTTGCCCTCTCTTTTGGTGATTTATAGGTGGCCACCCTGGCCCCAGTTTCAATCCCTGGCATCTGGCATCTTCAATTAAAAGGAAGGTGCTGGGAAAGACCTGGAGATCCACCACCAGTCAGAACAGACCACCCTTCCCCAACCTAGTGCCTTCCAGATGTTTTGGACCACAACTCCCAGCATTCTTGATCATTGGCCATGCTGCCTGGAGCTGATGGGAGTTGAAGTCCAAAACATCTGGAGGACACAAGATTAGGGAAGGCTGAACTAGAGAGTAATAGACAATAATGTCCTAGATGGACCACTGGTTGGATTTGGTATAAGGCAGCTGCCTGTGTTCAAATTGCCCCACAGTTCTGAGTGCCTCTGATGAAAGCTGAGAAACTACTCTCTCACTCAGGCAGCTGGGTGCTTCCTCCTTTCCCAAGAGGAGGGAAGGCAGAAGAAGTCCTGGCAGCAACTGGGCAGGTCCTGCTAGCCCTTTCAACCCATAGAGCCCCTTCACACAATGAACACCTGAAGGGACCTATTGAGATGACTTGTCCAACTGGTACGGAATATGGCAGGAGAAGACAACCTGGTTTACTCCTTGGACTACAACTCCCTTCAGTCCAAGCCAGCATGGTCAATGGTCAGAAATTCTGGGAGTTCTTTATCTTTAAGCCAGGCTTGGACCAGACAGGCCTTCAAATAAAGGATGCCTTCCAAGAGAAGACTGTCCATTGACAGCACCTCAAATAGAGCAGGGGAAGGCAGACTTCAGGGCTGTAGAATCCTCCTCCTCTTTACTAAAATCCCAAGATCCACCAACTTTAGCCTGGTGCAAAAGACCTACATTTAGAATTAAAGAGTTCTGAGCCCAGGATTTTGATTTGGGTACCAGAACTGAATGGAGCTCACAGTCCTTCCACCCAAAATCCCACTCCCGGTTATCCCAAGCTTTCTTCATCTCTGTAGTGCATTTGAGGGCTGGAGGGGAGGCATTCTTGCTGTGAATGTTAAACAACTGGAAATCAGAAATCCCTGCAGCAACATCATCCAGAGATCTACCTTCTGCCCACTTCTGAAACAGAGGACCATCTTCTGGAAAGCAGGACACATGGCCACCCTGTGAGCGAGCGTGTGTGTGAGGAGAGGCTCCAAGGAAGGAAATGGCCTTTATCTGGGTGCTTGGGGAGACAAGCATGGGCAGGAGGTTACAGGAAGGAGAATTTTAAAGATGGAGACTTGGTAATTTCAGATATTCCACAGGCTTTCCCTGTGGGGTTAGGCCTGCTCAACAGCAGATGATGTCATACTTATAAAAACATCAAAGACTCTTGTAGCACCTTAAAGGCTAACAATTTATTCTGGCACGGGTTTAATTCTATTGCCAAAGGCTTGAATCAGCATAAATGATTTTTTTAAAATTGTTGTTGTTGTTGTTATGCTACATGTGTTAATTGGCTTATCTAGTATGATATATAATCCTAAATCCCTCCATAACAACCATGTATCTGATGAAGTGGGCTATAGTGCACAAAAGCATATGCCCAAATAAATCTGGTAGTCTTTAAAGTGCCACAAGACTCTGTGATTTTTTTTCTGCAATTGACTGACATGGTTACACTCTGGAAAAAATTTTCAGACTTGTGTGTTAGATGGTGCACCTGGAATATTGCATTTGTACAGTACCCAAGAAATCCTGTGCAATATATGAGCATCCTAGGATGCCAGGGTGGGATGCAGCTGCTTCAGTTGTGGATTGGGACCATCAGTGTGAACAGCTGCAGTGCCTGATAAGTCCTCTCTCCACAAGAAAACCTTTACCAAAGAGCAGAATGTCTGGGTGCTGGCTGATGATGTCACCAGTTCACATTGGCACCTAGAACAGTGCAGGCCCCAGAGTTTTGAGGGCCCTTCGGCAAGATGCCTTTAATGGGTCCCCTCCCTCAGTTAGTTTACTTTCTCACCGCCATTGCCACCAGCTCCTCCTCCTCCTCCTCCTCCTCCTCACTACCACTTGTGTGCTTGACAGCCAGAGAGCCAGTGAGCAAGGAGGCAGTGACATCTGCAAAGCAAATAGTCAATGTTTCAAGGAAGCATGATGTAGTAGTAATGGCCTAATGGGGGACTTCAATTTCCCCAATATTTGTTGGAAGACACATTCTGCAAAACATGGCCCCTCCAGGAAATTCCTGACTTGTGTGGCAGATCACTTCCTCCTACAGAAAGTAGAGGAAGGAACTAGAGGATTGGCTATCCTTGACTTGATTCTAACCAACACAGATGACTTGGTGGATAAAGTAGCAGTTACAGGTACTCTGGGGGAAAGCGACCATGTTGTACTTGAGTTCTTGGTTCTAAGGGAAGCAAAAGCCGAGTGTACTCAAACGCGTACCCTGGATTTTAGGAAAGCTGATTTTAATAAACTCAGAACAATGATCAGTAAGGTCCCATGGCAAGCAATGCTAGCGAGAAAAGGAGTCCAAGATGGGTGGGAGCTTTTAAAAAAGGAAATTCTCAAGGCACAATTACAAACCATTCCAACAAGAAAAAAAGGAGGAAGATAACAGAAAAAGCCATTGTGGCTTCACAAAAAGCTTAGAGATGACCTGAAAACAAAAAAGGACACATATAGGAAGTGGAAAGGAGGCCAAGCAACAAAGGAAGAGTACAGGCAGGAAGCACAGAATTGCAGGGATGGCATCAGGAAGACTAAAGCTGAGAATGAGCTGCGGTTAGCGAGGGATGCTAAAAGCAAAATAAAGTAGGGATGGCGGAGAATTTCTCCACGAATCTCGGGGAGGCCGAGTGCCAATGCATTCGGCCCCCCGAAATTGGCGGTGAAATTCTCCGCCACCCCACCGCCACCCCCCAGGATGGGACTTACCTCCCTCGAATGTCCCTCTCGGCGGCGGGTCCCGGTGGCGGTTCGGCGGTGTTTCGGCAGGGGCGGGGGCGGCGGCCGGTCTTCCGACCGGCTGCCACCACCGCCATTACAAAGTAAATATAAAACACACACACACACACACGTGATAGGCTACGTAACGATTTACGTAGCCTATCACGGCTAGATTTCCAAAGTCAGCTGTGATAGGCTACGTAAATCGTTACATAGTCTATCACGGGTGACTTTGAAAAAATATTTTAAAAAGCATGTACGCAAATGGCGGCGCCCATGGGTGCCGCCATTTCCGTTCCTTATTTGGGCCTGGGTAGTCTATGTAAAGATTTACGTAAACTACGGCAAAAATAAGGGCAACGCTATTTGAACTTCGGGGCAAAGGTCTATGAGTCCCCTGGCAAAGGTGAAGTACAAGCTGAAGGGGCAGGATTGCAGCTTGAGATTGAGATTGATAGGCATATGGTCAAGGAACCCCTAATGACTTTGAATGAGTTCAAATATCCAGGGCCAGATGAACTGCATCCTAGGGTAATAAAGGAACTGGCAGAAGAACTCTCAGAACCACTGTCTATTCTCTTTGAGAAATCATGGAGGATGGGGGAAGTGCCAGATGACTGGAGGAGGGCTAATGTGGTCGCTATCTTCAAAAAGGGAAAAAGGAGGAACCTGGGAACTGCAGACCAGTCAGTCTGACATCAATCCCTGGGAAAATTCTGGAGCAGATGATCAAGCAATCCATCTGGAAGCACCTTGAAAACAATGCAGTGATTACTCAAACCCAACATGGATTTGTCAAGAACAAATCCTGCCAGACGAAGCTGATCTCATTTTTTGATCAAGTAATCTCCCTTGTGGACTGTGGGAATGCTGTAGACATAATATAGCTCGACTTCAGCAAAGCTTTCGACAAAGTGCCCCATGATATCCTGATGAGCAAACTAGCTCAAAGTGGGCTAGATGAAACAATGATCTGGTGGATCCACAGTTGGCTACATAATCGGACTCAAAGAGCGCTTATCAATGGGACCCTCTCAAACTGGGGAGAGGTAATGAGTGGGGTACTGCAGGGCTCAGTCCTGGGCCCCATGCTCTTCAACATTTTTATTAATGACTTGGATGAGGAGGTGCAGGGAATGCTGATCAAATCTGCAGATGACACAAAATTGGGTGGGATAGCTAATACTTTGAAAGACAGAACCAAATTTCAAAGTGATCTTGATAGACTGGAGCGCTGGGCAGAAAACAACAGAATGACATTTAATAGGGATAAATGCCGAGTTCTGCATCTAGGAAAAAGAAACCAAATGCACAGTTACAAGATGGGGGATACGTGGCTCAACCACATTACAAGCGAGAAGGATCTTGGAATTGTTGTCGATCACAAGCTGAATATGAGCCAACAATGTGATGCAGCTGCAAAAAAGGCTAATGCTGTTTGGGGCTGCATTCATAGAAGCATAGAAGCATAGCTTCCAAATCCCAGGAAGTACTAGTTTCCCTCTACTCAGCACTGGTTAGGCCTCATCTGGAGTACTGTGTCCAGTTCTGGGCACCACATTTTAAGACGGATGCAGACAAACTGGAGAGGGTTCAGAGGAGGGTAACAAAGATGATCAGGGGACTGGAAACAAAGCCTTATGAAGAGAGACTGTTTAGCCTTGAGAAAAGAAGGCTGAGGGGAGATATGATAGCACTCTTCAAGTACTTGAAAGGTTGTCACAGAGAGGAAGGCCAGGATCTCTTCTTGGTCAGCCCAGAGTGCAGGACACAGAATCATGGGCTCAAGTGACAGGAAGCCAGATTCCAGCTGAACATCAGGAAAAACATCCTGACTGTTAGATCAATATGACAATGGAACCTATTACCTAGGGAGGTGGTGGGCTCTCCCACACTGGAGGCATTCAAGGCATTCAAAGATCCATTTCTCATGGATGCTTTGACCTGATTTCCTGCATTGAGCAGGGGGTTGGACTCGATGGCCTTGTAGGCCTCTTCCAACCCTACTATTCTATGATTCTATGATCCTTCTTCTTATCACCATTGTTGTCTGGGCCAGAGCAAGATGTAGGTGAACAAGCAGGTTGCAATCATGAAGCAACCCCAGGGGGGTCTTTTCAGTGGACCTGGACTTCAGGGGATTTGCCCATCCCTAATCAGCAGTGGGGAGTCTAAACTCTCAGAAGCTGCACTTTTAAGGAAGCAACACCTATTTTCTCTCCCTTTGCTCTGTTTGAGACAGTGTTGATAGTCAGACCTTCCCCTAAATTCACATCAGAATCCCCCCCCCCCAATGGACATAATAATGGAATATCTTGTATTTCTTCTAAAACTTCTACAGAGACAGTGTATAACAATTTGCCTCTTGAGGCTTAGTAACAAGCCTTTGCAGGATTTTCCATGCTGGTGTACTTGGCGTTCCCTCATGTCTTTCCTTCTCTCTCTTAGTCTGCGAAAACATTCGTTTTCTCTGCTGCCGTGAGGTTTGGGTTTGCCTACAAAAATCCCTGCTCTCCTCCACTCTCTGTCTCAGGTGAAAAAGGAAATCAGATGTGAGAATGCGATAGTGTGGGATGAAAGACTAAGTTTAGGAATTACATGAAGGTTGGATCTGAAATCAGAGGTAATTCAGTGCAATGTATCTTTTTTAATGGACATCCTAACATAAAAAAAACTTCAGCTTAAGAGAAGAGTTAAGGCTCTTACATATTCACTCATGCTCTAAAAAGCATAGAAATAGTTAACTTAAACTTCCAGCCTTGATTTTTATGGCATGATGTAACTTAAGCTGTAAATTAGGGATGAGGAATGTGTGGCCTCCCAGATGTTGTAAGACTACAGTTCCCATCAGCCAAGACATCAAGTGGAGACTGGTGGCTCCAATGTCAGTGGGGCAGTGAATCTGTTCTGGGTTTCAGCCAGAACCAGTCAGACCTATAAAAGAGCTATTTATTTATTTATTGCATTTATATCCCACTGTTTTTCCTCTGGCAATGAACCCAAGGCAGCTTACATGATCTTCCTCCTCTCCCTTTTATCCTCACAACAACAACCCTGTGAGGTAGGTTGGGCTGAGAGTCTGTGACTGGCCCAAAGTCACCCAGTGAGCTTCCATGGCTGAGTGGAGACTAGAACCTGGATCTCTGGGCTCCCAGTCCAACACTCTAGCCACTACGCCACACTGGCTCTCCAAGGTGGCAAAGGTGGCAAAAGTGGCAAAGGCAAACCCATTTTAGGGTTAGGGTTCTGCACTTTGGAAAGCTCCTTTAGAGGTCTGGCTGCTTCTGACTGAAACCTAGAATGAATTCGCTGCCCCACTGACATAGGAGCCACCAGCCTCCACTGAAGACATCTGGAGGACCACATGTTCCCCATCCTAGATGTAAAGGCATCAATTGTTTTCATATACGAAAACTTTAAGCAACCACATTTTACCTTGACCTTATGGCAGTGTGCAGATCCTCAGGCCCAGGAGCCAGATCCAGCCTTTGTGGGGCCCAGTCTGGCCCTCACAGATTTCCCAGTTGGCCATACCCTGTTCTCTTGGGTACACCTCCTTTCTCCTAACCATTGATCGCTTAATGGTTTCCCAGCTTTTGCAGTTTCTCCCACTTCTAAAAGGTTGAAAGCCTCTCCTAAGGCTTAGTTACTGGAAGTAAAAGCTCTAAGCTAAAATATGCTGGTAGCCAAATGTTTGGTAGTTTGGACGTTTTGGCCCCACCTCTTTTGCCTTTGGCCTCAGGACTGGCCCTGCTATATTAGGCAGAGCAAAGCAGTTGCCTTGCTGTCTCCTGGGAGGTGGCAGTAGGGATGTATGGATTGTGTAAAATCTGTTCTGTCTGTTTTGTTGCTGTTGCCGAATTTGCACAAATTTGCATGTGTGAAAATGCACAAATTTCCCCCAAATGTGCATTTTCAAGCTTTAGCCTATGGGGGAAATGCGCATTTTGGGCCAGGTTTTTAAATGCTTTGCATATTTTTCTAAGATGAAATTTGCGCAAAATTGAGGAATGTTAGAAAACTGTCCCACAAGTCCGTGGAATCCGCCCAACATGGGAAGAACTGGTCTACTGTGGAATCCATAGGTTGGATTCATGAAAGGCTGAATGCTTTTGGTTCCATGGTGTATTTCTCCGACATCCCTAGGTGGCAGCAAGGTGCTGGAGGAGAGACCTGTGTGGCATGCGGCCTGCTCTGGGCCCTCTAATTTACCCTGCTGCTTTCAGGAGCAGTGGAGGATGTTGTCCCATCATCAAGGGTGAAGACAGGTTCACCTGCCTGTCCAGCTGGCCTTTGTACCTGGGATGGGAAGGGGGCTCCATTGTCCTCTCTGCCTCAGGCAGCAAAATGTCTCGGGTGGGCCCTGTTTGGCCTTGCCCACCACAGGAATGCAGCCCCCAAGAGCTTCCCCAAAAAGGAGTTCAGCCCTTGGGCTTAGGGATGCACAAAAGTCACTTACCTGGTCTCGCAGCTTGCTTGGCGGGGGGGAGAGGCGCTTCGCTGCTCCCCCCGAAGTTCAGTCCAGGGGGGGAGGCTTCCCTCCTCGCCCGGCCGAAATTCAGGCCGGGGGGGAGGCTTCCCGCCTCGCCCGGCCGAAATTCAGGCTGGGGAGGAGGCGCCTCACTTCGCCCAGCCGCGAAATAAAAAGTTAAAAAAAAACGCCCCCGTGATAGGCTACGTGACGATTTACGTAGCCTATCACGGCTAGATCTGCAAAGTCAGCCGTGATAGGCTATGTTAATCGTCACGTAGCCTATCATGGGTGACTTAAAAAAAAAAAAAAAGTGCATACGCAAATGGCGGCCCCCATAGGGAGCCGCCATTCGCATTCCTTATTTGGTCGCTGTAGTCTACGTAAATCTTTACGTAGACTACGGCAAAAATAAGGGCAACGTTATTTGCGTTGCCCTTATTTTCGCCGTAGTCTACGTAATCTTTATGTAGACTACAGCGACCAAATAAGGAACGCGAATGGCGGCTCCCTATGGGGGCCGCCATTAGCCGTATGCGCTTTTTTTTTTTTTAAGTCACCCGTGATAGGCTACGTGATGATTTATGTAGCCTATCACAGCTGACTTTGCAAATCTAGCCGTGATAGGCTATGTTAATTGTCATGTAGCCTATCACGGGGGCGTTTTTTTTTTTACTTTTCTTGGAATGGCGGCGGCGGCAGCCGGTCAAAAGACTGGCTGCCGCCCCCGCCCCTGATGAATACATGACGAACCGCCACCGGGACCCACCACCGGGAGGGACATTCGGGAAAGGTAAGTCCCATCCCGGGGGGGGCGGGGGGGCGGAGAATTTCTCCCCGAAACTAATTCGGGGGGCCGAATACGTTGGCACTCGGCCCCCCGAAGTTTCGGGGAGAAATTCTCCCCCATCCCTACTTGGGCTTAAAGAGGTGCTACAAGACCCTGTCTTACTACAACATCATGCCTCTGCAGGTGGGAGCGACACTGAAGCTGACATCAGCACTCTACATTCTTAGTAAGACTTTGGTTACATACTGAAATATTTATTATTTTGTCTTAAGCAAAAAACAAACAACACAAAAGCTCTCAAAGCAACTTACATAGTGGAAAATACGCTCATGTATTACTCTTCATTTCTTATATTATTATTACATTATTACTCTTGCAATCATCTTGTGCAATTGCCCTGCTTCATTCATGGAATTTAAAAGGGAGTCCGGATGTCGTCATCTTCAGTCTGTAACCTTCCCATGTTTACCCACCATTTATTCCGTGTTCTTTTTTACCAGATAAATGATTCATTACGGAGGAAGATGGAATAGTTGAGTAATGCCTTTTGACTGGTAGCACTAGGGTCCCTCTGCCTTGAAAGACCCTTGTCGTAACCTCATTTAACGTTACTGCTAATCACTTAGCCTAAAATGGCTGCAAAACAGAAAATGGCTATGTTCTCCTCCTCTGGACAATGGTAGAATTCAGAGAGCCATCTGCAATCTCTTAATCTGAAGGAAGTCTCAGGGGGTGGGGGGATAGTTTTGCAGGGGAGATCCAGCAGGAAAGAGAAGGGTTAATCTAGCCTTTCCTCAACCTGGCACCCTCCTGGCTGGGGGATTATGGGAGTTGTAGTCCAACACGTCCGGAGGGCACCAAGTTAGGGAAGGCTGGGTTAATTGTGTTTCCTCCTGCCCAGCCATTGTAGATGCCCCCACCCCAACTTTTGTCTCATGAAGAAAATATAAGGTCGGGAACCCCATGTTTTCCTTGTAATGTGTCATTCCTCCTTGAGTCAGGTACGTGGATAATCAGGCAACCTATCACTTCATCATGTGTCCCATTCCCAGGGTGTGACATCTTTACTTGACGCTTCCAAGGAGGCTGTTTCAGGATCACACCTTCAGTGAGCTTTCTGGTAAGTTGTTAAGAAACAGATGGAGTGCATTAAAAACTCAGTTTGAGATACATGTTAGTGTTCCCCTGTGAGATCTTGGTTTAATACAATATGCATGGACCCACAAAAAAATGTTGTCGGGGAGGAATGGATGAGGAGAGAACAAAGAAGAGTTCTTCCTTCTTTTATCTTCCCTCTCCACCCCCACCTCGCCCTTCCTGGCTCCACGGAGCCATCAGCAAGTACAGCCAGGGCTGACCTTTGACCAAACAGTACAGAAGCGAGGAGCAACTTTGACACCCCCACTCCATTTGTTCAACTTTTGAATTCTTCAGTTCCTTTTATTGGCTTTGTAGCCCATTGCATAGCATCTCCGATGCACCAGTTGCATGTATGATTCATTCTTGACATGTACGATATTGTACAATTTCCCATGGGATTAAACCATCCTTCCCCAACCTGGTGCCTTCCAGAGGTTTTGGACTTCAAATCCTATCAGCCTCAGCCAGAATGGGCAATGATCAGGAATACTGGGAGTGGTAGTCCTAAACATCTGGAGGGCACCAGGTTGGGGAAGGATGATTGAAAAAACCCAGACCACATATCACCGCAACACCAGCTGCCAGGTGAAGATGAGCTGTTTGAGCCATGTGTTTCAGTCGATGAGTGAAGAGTTGAGTAGGGATCCTGTGACAGACACCTTCCGAGTCTTGCGCCCTAGGCTAGGGGTGCAAAACCTAGTGGAGACTGGTGGCTCCGATTTTGGTGGGGCTGTTTATCCATATCCCCTATTTCAGAGATAGGGCTCAGCACCTTGGATAGCTCCTTCAGAGTTCTGGCAGATTCTGACTGAAACCCAGAATGAATTCATAGCCCCACCGAAACTGGAGCCACCAGCCTCCACTGGTAAAAACTCAGGCCCAGGGGTCAAATCTGGCCCAGTCTGGCCCTCTGAGGTTCTCCCTTCCCCTGGCCTCACCAACTCTCCACCAATCACCAGTCAGTTGGATGTTCCCCAATTTTCCCTCATTTGAAAAGGCTGAGATGCCTCTCCTCAGGCTTCCTTAAGACCTTTAAACTAAATTATGCTGGTGTTTGGGGCATTTTTGTCACTGCTCCTTTTGCCTTTGCCCTCACCCACCACTGGACACAACACCAAAGACCTTCTCCAAAATGGCATTTGGTCCTCAGGCCAAAAGAAGTTCAGCACCCCTGTCCTAGGCAGTCACATGCCCCTTAATCTGACCTGGAATATAGCTGCAGCCCCAGCTGCCCCTCTGGTTGAGCTGGTCAGTGCCCGGTGTGAGGAGAGGGGCTACAGTGGCAGACATGTGTCCAGTGTGGGTGATAGCTTCAGGGGCTGAGGGGGTTATGTGAGTGCTTGCTCCCCCACATTGTCCCCCTTGGGTGTTCCCTAACATCAGTTATGGCTTGAACCTCCCCTAAGGCCAATTCCAACCCTTGGACCAAGGGTCCCCAACCTTTTTGGACCTCTAGACATGTTTGGGAATCAGAGAAACTGCTGTGGGCACCACCACAAAATGGTGGATGTGGCTAGTCACATAATGGCTGCTGTGGGGGGGCTGGCTGCTGTGGGGGAGAGAAATAGTGAGGCTAGAGGCTGGGAGGGAGGGGGAAATAACAAAGAAAAGGGGCAGAGAAAGAGCAAGGCTGAAGCTAGGAGGGGGAGAAACAGTGAGCTAAAGAGGTGGGAAGGAAATAGGAACACGGGAGGGAGGGAGGGAGGGAGGGAGGGAGGGAGGGAGGGAGGGAGGGAGGGAGGGGGAAATAGCAAGGCAAAGGGGGAGAGAAAGAGCAAGGCTAGAGGCTGGGAGTGGGGAGAAACAGCAAGGTAAAGAGCCGAGGAGAGAAAGAGCAAGGAGAGAGATTGGGAGAGAGGAGGAAACAGCAAGGCAAAGGGGTAAGGGGAGAGAAAAAGCAAGTCTAGAGGCTAGAAAGGGAGAGAAAAAGACTACTCTAACATTTTCCAAGGTTTTTTATTTCTTAACATCCCCCCCCCTTTTTACTTTGAAGGGGGCAGGGAGTGCAGTGCTCCCAGGCCATTGACTTTCTTTGAAGTCACCTCTCTACTCTGGCTCATGGAGTGTTCTCTGTTGCCAGGGTTCCAATATAGCTTTAGGGTAGCACACATATACAACCCTTGGTCCGTGGTGCCTTCACAAGTTAATTGACCAAGACAGGGCTTTTTAAAAACAAGATACATTCCAACATGCCTCATGGGTCCCCCCAGCTGCAAGAGTACAATCCCTCCCCCATCAGTGGGCTCATGTTGACACACAAGGTTGACACCTTTTCTAATAGAGGGAGCAGTTATTCTTCATTTCTGCAAAATATAAACCAATCATCATGTAGTATTTCAGCAGGGCCAGTCCTACGACTAGGGAAAGTGAGGCAACCACCTCAGGCAGCTGGTTTTGTGTCTCCCTGTCACAGCCTTCCACAATATGGTGAGATGTATTTCTATTTAAATTACAATAATGATTTCTAAATTTGCATCTATACATATAAATCAGCATTTTCAAATGTTATGCAAACTGCTGTCCTCTTTTGCCTAGGGATGTACGAATCCCTTACCTGGCTCCGCACAGGGGCATCTGCAGTGGGGGGGAGGCACTCCGTCCCTCCCCCTGGAATCCTCGACGAGCGGAGGCGCTCCGCCCCTCCCCCTGGAATCCTGCCTGGCTGGCTCCGCTCTGCGGCCAAGCCACGGAGCCGCCGGCTGGCTCCAGGCTCCCGCAGCCGTACAGCTGGCCGCTGGGCAGCCCTGCAGGGACGCAAATGGCGGCTGTCGTAGCCGCCGCCATTTGCGTCCCTGTATTGAGCTGTGATAGGCTACGTAAATATTTACATAGCCTATCACGGCAGGGGGGGAAAAACCCTGCGTATGCAAATGGTGGTAGCCGCCGCCATTTGCGTATGCTGGATTCCCCCCCCCCCCCGCCGTGATAGGCTACGTAAATACTTACATAGCCTATCACGGCCTCTGCAGGGACGCAAATGGCATCCCTGCATTAGCCGTGATAGGCTACATAAGTATTTAAGTAGCCTATCATGGCTAGGAAGGAAGAGGAGGAAGCAAATGGCGGCCAGGACGGCCGCCATTCGCAAAGCAGCGCGGACGAGAGCAGGTAAGTGCTCCATTTCGCGTGGCTTTCATGGGGTGGAGTCAGCGGGGACTTCGTCCCGCACGCCTTTCGTGGGTTGGGGGGTGGGGGCTTCGTTCCACGATGGATTTCAGGGGGCCGAATGCACTGGCATTCGGCCTCACTGAGATCCGTCGTGGAATTCTCTGACATCCCTATTTTGCCCACTTTTTGTGATGCTTTTGTAAGGATGGACAGGCACCCCATCCAGGTTCTCTGAGTACCCACCCAGCCCCTGCCCGTACTCACATGCCCCCAGACCCACACTTGACCCCTCTGCTGTGCATGTCGAGCTGCCCACACCCACCTGGGCCCCATCCTCCAGCATTGCAATCGCTATTGTATGGAAGAAAAACATGGTGATCGCTATAGCAATGGGCTACTTACACCTGTAATCTTGCATATGTGGGCAATTCACAGCACCATTTTGTGTATAAATCGATGTGTGCATATTTGTGATCAGCACGTTTTTCGTAAAATGGTGATTGCACGCTGGAGGACAGAGCCTGGGTGAATGCGGGCAGCTTGGGGGGGCATGAGGGGGTGTCGAGTGGGGGCAGGGGCTTGGCAGCGACGGCTTGGTGGTGTGGGCGGGAGAAAATCCAACTGGACTCCCAGACCAAATCGGGCGCCCACACCATCCCTATGTATTTCTGCTTTGGGGGCAATTCATAAGTGGCCTTCATCTTCTTCTTCTTCTTCTTCTTCTTCTTGCAGAACAGTTGCTCATGGGGTTTCTTCCTCAGGTGCCAAAATAACTTGCCTGGCTTTCAGTACTTTGCACCATGACTTGCAGGAAGATGGTACCATTTGTTGTTCTGCCTCAGGTAACAAAATACTTTGGGGCCTCAGCAGCCATGCTGGCTGGAGATGATGGGAGTTGTAGTCCAACACATCTGAAAGGGTGCCGTATTCAGTACAGACACTGTGGTTATTTGGGAAGCATGATACCTTTTTACCATTAAAAAAGAACGCTGTAATTATAACAAAAGCAAAGAAATCAAGAAGCAAAAGCTGGCATAAACAGGTTGCCGAGCGATACATTTGCACCTGAAAGTTCAGGGGAGCTCATGAAATTCCATCATTACTGCAAGACATCAATACAATTCTAAAGATCATCAGCCTTCTCCAACCTGGTGCCCTCCAGCTGTGTTAGACTACAACTCCCATCATTGGCCAACAGCAAGCCATTTGGGCTGTGGATGGTGGGAGTTGCAGTCTGGTGCACCTGGAGGGCACCAGGTTAAGGAGGCCTGCTTTACAGCTTTACAGCAGCAGAGTGGAAAACAGAAGTGCTGAATCCGTTTGTCTTCTTGGCCTTCTTACCGGCCAGGAAGAGGTCCTGCCTTCTGCAGACTGAATTTCACTCAGGGCGCAATTGTAGAACACCTTGAATGGATAAATATTGCTAGTTGGAAGCACTGTCCCTACCTAGATCTCATTTGCTAATATAATATAGTCCCCCCAGCCATGGCCACAAAAAAGATTTCTCAGGGCATTTGGTGGAAAGAAAGAAAAAAAGTGCCATAAATTACCACAAGTTGTATTTGTCATGGTCAGTGTCTGCCTTACACATTCTTTACACCATAAGCTATATCTAGGGATGTACAAAAGGTACTTACCTTTCGGGGATTATGCTGATGGTGCGGGGGGAGGTGTTCCGTCCCTCCCCCCAGAATCCTGGCCAGGGGGGGAGGTGCTCCGTTCCTCCCCCCCTGGAATCCTGGCCGGCCAGCTGTGCTCCGCAGCGATTCTGCGGAGCCGCCCGCCGGCTCCGCCAGCAGCCGGACATCCGGCTGCTGGCTAGCAGGGACGCAAATGGTGGCGTAGCCGCTGCCGTTTGCGTCCCTGCAGTCAGCCGTGATAGGCTACGTAAATGTTTATGTAGCCTATCACGGCTGGCTTTAAAAAAAAAACACCACATGCGTACGCAAATGGCGGCGGCCATGGCCACCGCCATTTGCGTTCCTTATTTTGGCATGTCTTAGTCTATGTAAACATTTACGTAGACTAAGACAGCGAAAATAAGGGGAACACAAATAGCGTAGACGTCTACGCAAATAGCATAGAAGTGGCCGGCCATTTGCGTACACACGTTTTTTTTAAAAAAAAACAGCTGTGATAGGCTACATAAACATTTACATAGCCTATCACGGTGTTTTTTAAAAATCTAGCCGTGATAGGCTACGTAAATCTTTACATAGCCTATCACATTTTTTTTTTACTGGAAATGGCGGCGGAAGTAGCCGGTTGGAAGACCGGCCGCCGCAGCTGCAGCCGCTACCGCCAAACTACCGCCGAACCGCCGCCGAACCGCTGCTGGAGCTGCTGCCGCCAGGAAGATCCGCACAAGTCCCGTCCCGGGGGGGCAGGGGGGGGGCAGACCGTTCCACCACCGATTTCGGGGGGCCAAATGCGCTGGCATTCGGCCTCCCCGAGATTCGTGGAGGAATTCTCTGACATCCCTAGCTATATCCTACAGTGAGACTTAAGGATTTGGGGAATGGAGTGGGAGAAAGAAGAGGTTAAAGTTATTTTTCAAATTGTTGTACATATGGATGGGAAAGCTGCTTGCCTCAACATGAATTGGGTCCCCTCAAATGTCCCAATTGAACCCACTATGGGGAGGGGGTGATGCTTGATTGGGCTGCTCAAGGCCTTCAAGGTGATTCCCCATCTACCTTCCAGCCCATCCTAGTCCCCAAGGGGAAGAAGTTTACTTTGGGGGCCAGGACAGGGGAGCAGTCCTGCAGTCCAGCTGGGGCTGGCCCTACCACTGGGCAGTGGGAAGCAGTCACCTCCAGAGGCAGATGCTGTGAGGTAACAGAAAGCTGTTGGAGGAGAGACCTGTGTGGCATGCAGCCTGTTCTGCACTCCCCAAGTTAGCCATCTGCCTTCAGGTGTAGTGGAGAATGCTCTCCCGTCATCAGTGCTGAGGACAGATTCATCTGCCAGTCCAGCTGGCTTTTGTGGGTCAAACGGGAGGGTGCACCATCTTGTTCCTTGCTTCAGGCAGCAAAATGTCACAGGACAGCCCTGCATTCCCCCTCCATGATCTCAGGTGAAAGAAGTCTTTGTGGCATCAGTACAGTTCAAGCATCTCCTTGAACTGGAGGGGGGAAGGAGGGAGGGAACTGGGTGGACTTCTCTGGTTCAAGTAAGAGCCACCAGGCCACCAGAGCCACTGCTGCCTGCTATCTATCCCACCCTGGCCTCTGAGGTGACCTTTTCCCCTTTGGGACTGGGAGAAGCTGATGGATGGTATGTGGGTGCCCGCTCCAGAGCAGAATTGGGGTGGGTAGAAGGGATGTCACGGGAGTCTGAGAGGGAGTGGAGTCCGGCAGACTCCCTCCTCCTTGGCCTCCTGGACTCCTGTCTGAGGACCGCCACCACTTATCCACCATGTTCAGCTCCCTGGTCAAGCTGGTGGGCAGTCCACAGGCACCTGGCGAGTGGCGCCTGGCCACCTGACTCCTCAGCCTACCACCCGTGCCTATAATCTTGCTTAAATGGCCACTTTACAGCCACCATTTATGCAGAACATCTTTTTATGTAAAATGAGTCACCATCTTTATGCAAAATGGTGGCTCGCTGAGGAGTCAGGAGGCCGCTCGCTGCTTGCAGGGCACCTGTGGACTGCCTGCCAGCTCAACGAAGGAGCCAAACAGGGGCGGGTAAGTGGTGGGGGGCCAGTGAGTGGCACACGGGCAGACACGGGGTGGTTTGCCCATCCCCAGCGGGCAGTCCACTCAAAGTCGGCTGTCATATGCTGCCTGCCCTGATTCTGCCTGCAGAAGTCAAACAGTGGTATTCACTGCTACTCAATGGCACCTTTACTCAGTTTCTCCCACCATCCTTGTTTTAAGCCCCTTTGAAGACCTGACAGTCAAAAAGTGTGATATGCATTTAATAAATAGGATCTTGGCAGGCCAAAAGAAAGGGGGGGTTTCATTTGTTTTGTTAGTCTAGCTCTAAGGATCGCCGCCTTTTCAGACCCCCCGTACTGGCTACATCCTGCCAGAACGTGATGGTGTTGGTCAGACAAGCCTAACAAGTAACAACATCCAGTTGGCAACTGTAATTGCCATGTGCAAGAGCAGTCATGTGCGCATTGGCCTTGAGTGTTTCCAGAGAGATTTCCTTTGACTTTATGACCTGTTTGAATCCTCTTCCCTTCAGTGAGCGAAGCCCTCAGAAACGCCATGTTCCTTCGTGATCGTAAACAGTGATCTTCCTCCCCCAGATTGCTGCCACCCCCACTTCTTTTTCTCCCCCAGCTCAGACAGTTGTGCACTTTGATATTTTGGAGGCGGCCAAGTTTCTCCTGCAGATTACGTCACCTTTTTTCAATGAACACATCTGCTTCCACTTCCACAGTCTCTTTGCTTCTTTGCTTTCCCTGAATGTAAAAAGGGGGCTTTCCTTGATAAGCATTCTTAAAAGAATTATATGGCTTCCATTCACCATTTCCTCCCTATCCTGGGTAAGTAGTCTATTCCAAACATTCCTTTTGATGCATTGGTTTAAAATATTAAAATGCCCTTGCTTTATTTTATTTTAATTCTTTGATTATAAAACAAAACAATGAATAAAACAATTTCACTGGTTTCATTTCTTTTATTTTTATTTGGGAGAGAAATATTCCTCCCTTCTTATAAAACAAGCCAAGGTGGCTGACAACTAGAGATTGCATCCCCTCTGGTGCAGGGTGCACTGACATTACCAGAGCTGCCCCTTCCATGAGGCAGGGTGAATCTCCTGCTCAGGCAGTGGTTCAGGAGGGGCCTCCCCGCTGGGAGGGCCCCTATGGGCACTGCTGCTGCACTGGCCTCACTAGCCCGTTGCTTCCTCCCATCTTTCACTCTGCACCCTCTCACAAAGTGAGAGATCAGGTGGGCAGGGCCTCCAGAGGCCACCCACCTGATTGACTGGTTTGGGAGAGGGCTCAGAGCAGGAGTTCGGGTGGTGGGCCTGCCTCCCTGCCTGTTCCCCCTGCCCTCCCATCCTACATTCTGGGAACATCACCTGAAGAAGAGATCAGGTGGGCAAGCTCCTGTCTGGAGAACTGCATCAGACACACAAAGCAGCTGACACACGTCTGCAGAGAAGCTGCCTCCCTGATCTGGGCACTGAGCAGGGGGTTGGACTCGATGGCCTTATAGGCCCCTTCCAACCCTACTATTCTATGATTCTATGATCTGCGATTCAGGAGACTTCCAGAGTGAGAGACCGGGCAGGCAACCATCCTCTCTGGAGACACTGCCTGCCCAATCTCCTGCTCTGGGAGAGTCTCCAGATGGCCAGGTGGTCTCCAAGGCCACCTCACAATGCTGTCCTTTGAGCAAGGACCGCTCAAGGCTTGGTGTTTGGGCCTGGGTGCCTTTCTGAAGCAGCTGCCCACCTGCTCTCCTTAGAGGAGAGAAGGAAGAGGCAGAGAAAGCAGCTGGCGCTGCAGTGGTGGCTGCTGGGGCAGTGATTGTCCTCTTGCCTTAGGCAGCGGGACATCTTGCACTGTCATGGGACATTATAAAGCAACTGCCGTGTGCTCCCTTATCTGCACCTAGCGAAGGGGCTCTCATAATGCTGGCAATGAGGGGTTTCCAATACTGGAAAGGGGAATGGTTGCAGGGCGACATTTCCCAAGCACACTGGTCCACCATTTTGGACCCCATGACAGAAGCAGAATGTTTTCCAAGATTGCCTAGAAGTTGGTGCCAAGTAGAGCTATGTGCAAATGGCTTTTTGAAATTCTCCACCATACTTGTGGGCTGGAAAATGGGGAGGGGGGCCATTTTGCTGAATTGCCCAAGGGGGAGGAGAAATTGTCATCTTCTTCTTTTTTCTGGGCTGGGGCTCACCATTAGCAGAGGCAGTAGCACAGCCTCTTTCTGTTTTCCTAAGCTTCTCCACCATGCCATTTCAGATGACGAGAGCAGCAGCAAGCATGTTGGCAGCTTGGCCACCATTTTGCATCTCTCACAACCGCCTGGACCTGGCATCATTCCAGAACACTATATGGAAACTGCCTGAAGAAAACCAGAAAGAAGCCTCTCAGAAATTGTCTCAGAAAAACATCTCCTGATAAATTTCTGTTTGGTTCTGTCAAATCTGTTCCCAATTATCACCATCTATCTTCAGAGTTCAATCTGAATTACTCCAGATTTAATAAAATTCCAGTAAAATAGTCATCTGTGGACTCAATGCTCGTTGAGTGAAATATTCAATATTTAATATTGCAACATTTATGTTTGGGCAGCTTCAGTTTCCCCCGTTCTCTTTTTCCCCATTTGAAACTGCTGATATGCTTTCTTATTAGTTTTGGGTGGGGCTGGAGAGAAATATTGATGTCATTTCTGTGACATGTTGTGTCTGCAGCTCCGGCAAGCCCAGCATTTACTCTGCTCAAACAGTTGGCTGTACCAGTAGGGACTTTTTGTGGCCCTTCCGCTAAAGCTAAAGTAAAAGTTTCGGTTCCAGCAAGCTGAAAACGACTGCCAACAAGGGGATGGAACCTGAACTAATCAAACTCCCCTTAGAATTCCCATGATGTTTTCTTGAAAATATCATTCTGGGTTGTGTCCTCCTTCTGTCAGATAAGGCCGCTTAGGGAAACTGATGTCCTCAGCCCTGTTATGACTCGGGAAAGCAACCTCTAAAAAACCAAAACAACAGCCCTTGCTTCCATATTATCTAAACCAGGGGTGGGGAACCCTCATGGCTAACCTTCCGGGGTGCACATGCCAGTGGTGGTTGCGGGCAAGGTTCCCCTGTCCCCGAATCTATTTCTCATGGGTCTGGATCTATTCCCCAGAGCCCTATGTGTACATTGATGTCAATGCATGTTGTTTTTCTCAGTTTAAGTGCAATGGAGGGGGCAATTTTCAAGGGGGATTGCAGCTGGGGAAGGGTTACTTCCCTCCACATATGCTGCAATGCCCCCAGCCCCTCCCTGAATGAGAGTTAAGCTTAGAAAAAAAGGTGTACCATGGGTGCCAATTGGACGCTTTTTCTCGTCTTAGCTGCTGTGCTGGGTGGGGGTGGATTTCCAGGGGGATCACAGTTGTCCCCCCAAATCCCCCCTCTGCATGGCACTGAAGTTTAGAAAAAGACCTCCACTGATGCCAATGGAAATGTTAGGCACCAGTTCTTTTAAGTGCCAGGAAAACCCTGGGCAAGAATGAGGAATGTTGGAGAAATCCGCAATGGAATCAAATGAGTTGAGATTTCTATGACTCTGACCTGCAGATTCTTCAGCAGACTGGCGTTTCCTGAGTTACATGGATTCTGAAGACGTGTGGACCAATTTTTTTTAACTTTCCACAATTTTACACAAATTTAGTCATAGAAAAATATGTAAAAAAACCCGACCACGAGCCAAAAATGTGCATTTCCCCCATAGGCTAAATCATGAAAATGCACACTGGGGGCAGGGAGGTTGTGCATTTGGGGAGGGGGAATTTGCAAATTTTCACAAGTGTGAATTTGCACAAATGAGAATCAATTTGCACAAATCTGGGAAATTGGGGAAATTCCAGTTCCACCAATGAGTGGATGACGGAACAAAAGGTAACTGACAGTCTGCAAAATGCAGATGGAATGGATTTTACTGTTGATGTTGCTGAGGCCCTTCCTTCCTGCACTGGCTGTCCAGGGCTTCCTTAATAGATGGCATGGGGAAGAAAGGTTGCAAGGAGACCAGGGAGGGAGCGTTGGGGTGCTGCCAAGGCCCTTCTTCCCCACGCTGGTTGTCAAGGGTTTCCTGAACAGCTGGCATGGGGAAGAAGGGTCGGGGCATGGCCAGGAAGAGTTCCACTCCACAAAATCTGGTGCACACAGTAAGGCTCTAGGGAAATTCGTGGGGCCCCAAGCGGCCCAGAATTCCCCACTGCGGACCCCACTGTGGACAGGAAGTCACAGGGTTCATACAGAGATGGAGGCCTTGCTCTGTGCCAAAGGTGGGCAACTTTCAGGGGTGGACCCCACTGGGGGCCGCATTCCTTCCCCATGCTCCCAAATTTGCCACCAAAATTCGGCAGCAGCAGCAACAGGAAAAACAACAACAACCATCGTTTGGGGCCAATCCTGTGCATGTTTAGAAAGAAAAAGGTCTGACAATTCCCAGTATACATGGCTGGCTGGGGAATGATGGGAGTTCTAGGGCTTTTTGCTGCCTAAACGTGCACAGGATTGCACCTTTATAAAGTTGAATGCTGCAGCGCACCACCAAACATTGGCAGCACAGCAGCTGCAGGAAAAGGGGACTATTTTGCTTTGAAACAGTCTCTCTCTGCCACTGGAACAACATGGTTTGGCAGCAAACCATGGCTTTTCCCTCCTAAAAGGAGCATTTTTCCATGTCAATGTGCAATGCCACTGCGCTGCCACAGTTGGTGGTGTGGCAGCAGCAGCAGCTGTGCACTAGGAGATTGCAAAAGAAGCCCGGGCCCCTCGCGTCGCATGTGGCCTGTGTTGCCCTGTGCTGTGCAGCACTGAAGTCATCCGAACAGTATAGTGATGTCAGCAAACTAATCCAGCAGCATTGGCAAACCAATGCAGGGTTGCATCCAGCATAATGCTAGCGGAAACAGTATGCCATGCCTCCACTGGAGGAAGCACCCCAGAGCAGTCACTGTCCCCACACCAGGAGGAGCCTGGGCCCTCGGGGGAGATGGCTGGAGGACCATCCCTGTCAGGGGGCAGGGAGTCTGCCTCTGAGGCCCCCTGGCCCTCAGGAGCACCATCTCCTCAAACGACAGGCCAGTGGGGCTTCTGTGAGGAAAAGTGCTTGATTGCAAATGAGGAGTCCTCAGGAGAAGTTCACTCCTGATGCCTAGGGCTCTGACTAGAGAGCTCTAATGTACTGTGGCTGAGGTCTGGGTGGGGCTCAGCAGGATCTGGTCTTAAAAGCTCTCAGTGGCTACCAGCTTCTGTTGGAACAACATCACTCTATCAGCTCCAGTGCCTTGAATCTTGTTTTCCAGACCTTGCCTTGTGATCAAATCTCTGTCAATCACAATGACCCTTGGACTCCTTCTTGACTCTGCTTCTGGGTGGTGTAATGTATCTGACTGCCAAACCGTGTTTTGGCCTTTGCAGTGGTGGCTGATGACTCCAGTTCTGGAGGGGTGGTGATTCCATTTAGGGCTTTAGTTACCACCAGCCAAAACTCTAAAGCTGCTATCCAGGGTGCTGAACCTTATCCCCAAAATGGGTTCAGCACCTTGCATAGCACCTTTAGAGTTTGGGCTGGTGCTAACTAAGACCCTGCATAGAATCACCACCTGTCTGGAACTGGAGTCACCAGCCGCCACTGGGCCTTTTCCTGCTCCCTTGACCACTCTTGACTTAGCTTGAACCCCATTGGACTAAAACCCATGTGCAGCTAGAAACTTTGCCCACTTCATTACTTTGCTTCTTCGTTAGCCCCTTCACTCAGAGTCTGCTGCCTGCAGCCAACGCAGAAGAACACAGTAAAAGAAGGGGCACTGTTGCGTGAGCAGAATAGCCACCACAGCTTGTGTTAGCAACACCTAGCCCAATGAAGTTGCGACGAGGTGGGCAACGGCTTGCGGAATGGCTGGTGGAACGGCTTATGTTGTGCAAGCAGCATAGCAGTCTTGAGTTTGACCCTTGTGCAAGGGCGACAGTGGGGTTTCTGAAAGAGCTGGACGTGTGGCACTGGACTCTCCCGGCTAGGGCAGTAGGGAACCAGGGTTTGGAGAGGTGTTTCCCCCTTTGAAATGTGTGTGTGTGTGGGAGGGAAGCGCACAAAAGCTGGGAAACCACCAAGCAGTTGCTGGTTGGGGGAAAGGGAGTGGAGTCAGGGGAAGGGGGTGTGGATTGGGGCCCCAGGCCTGAGCTTCCCCACCCCTGAGGCTTCCCACCCCTGGGCTAGAGGATACAACCCATAGTTAGGGATGTGCAAGCCCCCCTCATCCGGGTTCTCTGGGTGCCCACTCACGTACCCCTCGCTGGTCCTTGGACTGTGCACGAGCCCTTCCTGCACTCAGTCAGCAGCCCGTGCTCACCCCAGAGGCCTCATCGAGTTCTGCAGTCACCATTTTTGAAAAATAAAATGGCGATTGCAAAATGCGCATTTTGTATGTTCACAAAAATGTGCATATGCAAATATGTGCATTTTTGCAATCACCATTTTATTTTTCAAAAAATGGTGACTGAGGAGCTCAATGAGGCTGCCAGGGTAAGTGTGGGCTGCTCGCTGAGCACGGGAGGGGCTTGGGGATGTGGACATGCGGGGTGTGTGTGTTCTGCCAGATTCCTGGATGGAATCAGGCACCCGTGACATCCCTACCTGTAGTAAGCTTAATAGAACAACACGTTTACTCTAATCAATGGATTCAGAAAAATTAATCAACATGTGCTGTGACTTTAGTTATATTTAGATCTTAAGCAATATCT
Organism: Heloderma suspectum; assembly: GCF_057233095.1. NCBI lineage: Eukaryota > Metazoa > Chordata > Lepidosauria > Squamata > Helodermatidae > Heloderma > Heloderma suspectum. The sequence continues at coordinate 25,372,597 of NC_139461.1, read as the reverse complement.
CGACCTACTTCTACCCCCTTGGTAATCTCTTGTTCCACCCCCTCATGTCCTTCAGGTTCTCTCTTCACACTTGTCTCCCTAGCCCCCCGCTAATGTCATCAGCAGTTAGTTAGATATATTTGTCTCATCATGTCAGCAGAAGTTCATTTCCAATGCAAACCCTGTTCTGCAGGCAAAAGCATTTTGCTGTACTGTGTGCACAAAGAGTATTTGCTTAACCCCTTGCACTCAGACCTTGGACAACCAGACCCACATCTGCTGTGGAGGCCTTGGCCTTCATTACCAGCTACAGGGAAGATTCAATGTGGGGCCACAGTTTGCTGACTGTGCATTCTGAGGGTTTGCAGTCTTGCACGAGCTCTTTCTTAAACTTAAATATTGTGGGTTGGGTCCAGACTTAGTCATACTTAGAGTAGCCCCATTGAAATCAATGACTAAATAATCTAAGTAAGACTAAGTCTGTCTCCAAGTCTATACTGTTATGCCATCACACAGAATAAACATTCAATATGATATTCCAAATATTTCTGACTCTCAAGAATATATGGAGAGGAATAGAATATGTATTGATGCTTTCTAAAAGCAACTTTAAAGGCAAATCCTATTGGCACAGCAAAGTAAAGTCTTGGTTTTAAGGAGCATGTTTGGCATTCTGATTTTTAAATTATTATTACTTGTTGTTTTCTCTCACAATAACACTTGAAACCTTGAGATACCAGAATGAAATTGGATACATATGTTCACAACACCATTCTGTGCTTCAAATTCAAAGACTAGGCTGACCCTCATACCTGTTTCTAAGAGGCTTGGGGAAAATTTAAAATGCTCCATAGTGTGATATCTGCCATGAAGACTGAAATATTAAAATAAAAGTAGGTGTGCATGTCCAGGACATTATTCTATGTTTCAAGTTTAAATTAGGGCTGTGCACCACTTTGGTCTGAAGCCTGAATTACGAGGCAAAGTGGGCTGCTTTGGAGGTGCCTCCGTGTGATACAAAGTGGAGCAGAATAGCAACGAGGCACCCTGGAGTGAAGCAGCTTGTATGCGAAGCGCCTCGTCTGACTTGGTGATTCGTTCTGAGCAACCCAGACAGCCTGGCGCCAAAAGTATCAACTTGAGAAAGTTCAGCGAGGGGTTGAGGAGGAGGGACGGTAGGAGGGGGAGGAGGACGAAGGAGGGAGGGAGCTTTGGCAAATGGACACTCTAGTTGCCAAATCAGGGCTGAACATAACCCAGCAATCTCCAATCAGAGACAGTGGTGGAGGAGGGGGGAAGATTGAATAACTGGGAAAAAATGGCTGCATTTCAGAGACAGAGATCATTCTAGTTGTGTTACTCAGAGATGTGAGAAGTGAGAACCCACCCCCATCCGGGTTCTCCAGATACCCTCCCCCAAGCCCCTCCTTTGCTTGCCAGACCCTCCGCCTCCGCCATGATCTCCATGTTTTTAAAAAACATGGCAATTGGAAGTCTATGTGCACATAGACTTATATGCAAAATACACCATGAATCTTGACTATATGAGTGATTCACAGCACTTTTTGCATATATGTCTATGTGTGCACATAGACTTGTATGCAAAAAGTGCTGTGAATCGCCCAGGCAGGAGGAGGAGGAGTTGGAGGAGGTGAGACATCTCCTCCTGGCAAGCAGGAGACGGCTAGCAGTGTGTGTGTGTGGGGGTGATGCACCTCCTCCTCCTCCTCCTACCTGATTGGCTGTCAAGGACAGCTGACCAGCAGCGCAGTACATGCCCCGGCAGCTCGCTAGCTGTCTCCTCCTTGTGAGCAGGAGACGGCTAGCAGTCCTTGGGGGTGCTTCCACCAGTGATTTACCCCCTCAATTGACAAGGCACAGCGCCCCTTCATTATAGAGATCCTGCGAATTAAAATGGTGGCTGGTGTGTTAGAAGAAAGTAAAACAAGGATCCATGAAATCAAAAAGGGATCTTCATGATTTCATATGATTTTTAAAGGGGAGACTGCCCAAATTACCATCCAATCACAGAGCACATCTGCCTCCATGGACTGAAGCAGAAAAATCACAAATCTGCCCCTTGAAAACACGGATCTGAGGCAGGGATCCTCTTGATTTCATATGATTTTTCACACCATTTGGGGTGGGATTCTTAGTGTGCATACTTGGACAAAGATGAGTTCTGTGCTTTGATGGGGGTGGGGGTGGGCAGGAGAGACCCAGTGAAAAAATTTAGAGGATCCATATTGAATTGGGTGTCTTCTCCATCGCCTTATAACATGACGGTGCTATGAAGCCCCCAAATCTATGTTTTTTGTCACTCAGTCCATGGACATAGATGTGTTCTGTGAAATGATGGTGTCTCAGGGTATCTTTCCTGTAAAAATCATGAGGGTCCCTAAGGATCCCTGCCTTGAATCCAATTTTTTCCACTGTGGCTGCACCCATGACTGGCAGATCCATGACTTTTCTGGTTCAGTCTGTGGAGGCAGCGGTGCTCTGTGATATGATGGTGGTTTGGGGGATTTGCTCTGCAAAAATCATATGAAATCAACAGGAGCCCTGCCTTGGATCCCTGTTTTTGAGCCATGGCTGTGCCCACAAGTGGCGGATCTGTGGTTTTTCTGGTTCAGCCCATGGAGGTAGATGTGCTTTGTGATTGGATGGTGGTTTTGTGGGTCTCCCCTTTAAAAATCATATGAAATCATGAGGATCCCTTTTTGATTTTATGGATCCTCATTTTGCCCAGTCCCATTTGTGTTTATTGCTCTCTTTCCCAGCACAAGCATATGTGTGTCTCTTCAGAAGTAACTCCCATTGTGCTCAATGAAGTTTGCCCCTGAAATGCAGGTGCATGTGGACCTTCAGGGGAAAGGAGAAAGGGGGGGAGAGGGGGGAAGCCTCTCTTATTGGTTGAGCCCCTGCCAGTCAGATGACATTCACTCCAACCCCCACCAGGAAGTATGTTCTGTGAAGCAATTTTTACTGCTCCGGAGAACCTGCTCGTAGAGCCCTGCATGGACCACATTGCAGCAAAGCTGATTCCTTTAAAAAAAACCCAGCACTCCTCCATTAGCTTCTCCTTCCATTGTCATGGAAACATGGCCATAGACAGCTGAGCAGGCAAAAGAAGGCGGCATGGCGCTGAGAGGTGTAGCTCTTTGCTTTGAGAGTTTTTGTGGAAAAACTCAAATTTCAGCTGCACCTAGCACAAAAGGTACTGGGCCAAACTGTCTGAAATCTGGCAAGTGGGATCTCCCCTATGTTGGCAGAGAGTCTCCTACGTCTCATATATTTACCATGAAAACTGAAAAAGTTATGGCAATTTGTGTTTTTCCATGCAAGTCAATGGGAAAACGTCCAAACTGAGTGGTCTGGATATCCGAATCTCACTTCGGATCTGGAACTGAGTCAAAATGGAGGGGGTCCAAATCAGTCCCAGTCAAAGCAGGGCTGATTAGGAGGGTCCGAAGCAGCATCTGAAGTGAAGCAGAGGGTCCGTGCACAGCCCTAGTTTAAATGACAACTGAACTCCTACACATGCTTGTTACCAAGAGAATCAGAAAAGTTGTAAAAAGAAAAGAAAAAGCCTTGCCCAAGCTGGTGCCCTCCAGATATTATAGCCCACAGCTCCCATAATCCCCAGCCAGCATGACTGATGTCAACCATAATGTCCTGTTTTCCCTATTTTTCTTTCTTTAAAACAGCATTGCTTTAAACAAATAGTTTATCACTCAGGCACACCTAGGACAGCCTTCTTTTGGGAAGCCCCTACAAGGAAGAGGAAGTGTTTTGGCCGAAAGTAATTACTGCACATCAGGACAGGGGGGAAAATACGTAAATATTTACAAAAAATAGCGATTCTTACAGAAGTTTCTCGCCTCCCAGCTGAGCAGAGCAGAGCAGAGCAAGTTGGTCCAGCTAGTCCAGGGACTACAGAAGCAGGCAAGCTCCCAGAGAGCGAGCGAACAGAGCGAGCGAACAGGGGGAGCAAACAGGAGTTGGCCAGGGGAGTTGCAGTGGTTGAAGAGACAAAGGAGACAAAGGAGACAGAGGCTAAGAGGTAAGTGGGCTGCAGGAAGCCCAGGGGGCTGCCCTTTATCCTTCTGATTGGCTGTGAGCTCACCAGGTGCTTCTGAGAGCTCCAACTGAATTGGAGGGGTGTGGCCTGAGTACTCCCAGCAGCTGACTGGGCGGGAAGCTTCAGTCTGTTTCCCGCTTCCCAGCTGAGCAGAGCAGAGCAGAGCAAAGCAAGCTGCTCCAGCTGGTCCAGGGACTACAGAAGCAGGCAAGCTCCCAGAGAGTGAGAGAACAGAGCGAGCGAACAGAGGGAACAAACAGGAGTTGGCCAGGGGAGTTCGGCAGGGGAGGTCAAGGGGGAGGCCCCTAACATTTTTTATTTATTTATTTAACTAACTTTTTTCCATTTATTTGTCTTGTAACACACACTTTCACACCAGTGGGACTCTGCTTTTAACCTCTACTGAGTAGAGGAGCAGGCACAGGCTAGTCTAGAACAATCACAAAGCTAGACACAAAAAGGGAAAAGCGGCTATGGAAGGACAGGACTCTCTAGTGGTGGTGACCTGCAAGGTGTGTGCAATGTTTGTTTACTTGCCTGAGAACAACATGGCCTACACCTGCAACAAGTGCAAGTTGATCATGCTGCTGGAAGAAAAAGTAAGTGGACTGGAGCGGTGACTGTCGACCCTCTGGGGAATAAGAGAACACGAAGAGTTCTTGGACAGAATGGGGGAACTACAGCAGCAAAGGGAAGACCAGAAGCTTGAAGAGCAACAGCAAGCTGAGGCAGAAGTGGGAAATGCTGAGGTGAGGAAAAATGGAGTAGAGGATACTCCTTGGAAAAGGGTGACAGTCAGGAGAAGAAGAACTAGACGCCAGTCTGCACCAGTGGAAGCAGTGGAGCTGTGGAACCGATTCCAGGTACTTGCGGATGAGACTGGAGGACAGCCTGCAGAGGAAGAATCACAGGGGAACCTGCATGAGAGTGAGCAAGAGGCTGAAGGTCAGCCAAACAGAGGAGATGAAACCCAGGCCTACAAGAAGAAGAAGAGAAGAGTGGTAGTAGTGGGAGACTCCTTGCTGCATGGGATCGAGACCCAAGTATGTCGCGAAGACCCGTGGACTCACCAGGTATGTTGTCTCCCGGGAGGACAGATTAGAGACATGACTGAAAGGTTGCCTGCACTCATCAAGCCCACTGACAGGTATCCCTTTCTTCTCATCCATGTGGGAACAAATGATACCGCCAAGCGGAGCTACGAAGAGATCATGTCAGACTTTGAAGCTTTGGGAAGGAAACTCAGGAACTTTGGGACCCAGATAGTTTTCTCATCCATCCTTCCAGTAGTTAGAAGAGGGGTAGAAAGGGAACGAAAAATACTCCAGGTGAATGACTGGCTACGAAGGTGGTGCCGACGAGAGAGATTTGGATTCTGAGACCACGGGCTATACTTCCTGGAAGATGGGCTGTTGGCAAGGGACGGGTTGCACCTCACAAAGGATGGGAAGAATGTGTTTGGCCACAGCATGAAGAACTTCATCAGGAGGGCTTTAAACTGAATCCTACGGGGAAGGGAGATGTAATGTTGGGGGTAACAATGGACGTAGGCGCATGCACTGCAACGGAGAGAACAGCTCTGATAGTGCCCAATAATAGTCTTCAGACACATGTAGGAAGAAAGCCAGACTATGAAGCACATGGTCTTCGATGTCTATATACTAATGCCCAGAGTATGGGAAACATACAGAACGAACTTGAACTCTTAATACAAGAGGGAAATTATGACCTGATAGGTATAACTGAGACTTGGTGGGATGACTCTCATGACTGGAATACAGCAGTTGAAGGATATAACTTGTTCAAAAAGAATGGGAGGAACAGAAAGGGAGGTGGGGTGGCACTGTATGTGAAAAATACATATCTCTGCACAGAAATACAGGAGGAGGAGCTTGGTAGCCCCATCAAGAGCATCTGGGTTGGAATCAATGGAGCAAAGAATAAAAGGAACCTGGTGGTCGGAGTCTGCTACCGGCCACCCAATCAAGGAGAAGACAAGGACGAAACTTTTGAAAAGCAAATAGCCAATGTTTTAGGGAAGCATGATGTAGTAGTAATGGGGGACTTCCATTTCCCCGATATTCGTTGAGAGACAAATTCTGCAAAACATGGCCCCTCCAGGAAATTCCTGATTTGTGTGGTGGATAACTTCCTCCTACAGAAAGTAGAGGAAGGAACTAGAGGATCGGCTAGCCTTGACTTGATCCTAACCAACAGAGATGACTTAGTGGATCAAGTAGCAGTTACAGGTACTCTGGGGGAAAGCGACCATGTTGTACTTGAGTTCTTGGTTCTAAGGGAAGCAAAAGCTGAGTGTAGTCAAATGCGTACCCTGGATTTTAGGAAAGCTGATTTTCATAAACTCAGAACAATGATCAGTAAGGTCCCATTGCAAGCGACGCTAACGAGAAAAGGAGTCCAAGATGGGTGGGAGCTTTTAAAAAAGGAAATTCTCAAGGCACAATCACAAACAATTCCAACAAGAAGAAAAGGTGGAAGACAACAGAAGAAGCTAATGTGGCTTCACAAAAAGCTTAGGGATGACCTGAAAACAAAAAAGGACACATATGGGAAGTGGAAAAAAGGCCAAGTAACAAAGGAAGAGTACAGGCAGATAGCATAGAATTGCAGGGATGGTGTCAGGAAGGCTAAAGCTGAGCATGAGCTGAGGTTAGCAAGGGATGCTAAAAACAACAAAAAGGTAAGTGACTTTTGTACATCCCTAACAAAAAGGCTTTCTTCAGATATGTGCACAGTAAAAGACAGAGGAAAGAAATGGTGGTTCAGCTATTAAATAAGGATGACAAAATGATAACAGATGACAAAGAAAAGGCAAACGTGCTCAATTCCTACTTTGGCTCAGTCTTCTCCCAAAAGAGGGTCTATGAGCCCCCTGGCAAAGGTGAAGTACAAGCTGAAGGGGCAGGATTGCAGCTTGAGATCGATAGGCATATGGTCAAGGAACCCCTAATGACTTTGAATGAGTTCAAATCTCCAGGTCCAGATGAACTGCATCCTAGAGTAATAAAGGAACTGGCAGAAGAACTCTCAGAACCGCTGTCTATTCTGTTTGAGAAATCATGGAGGACAGGGGAAGTGCCAGATGACTGGAGGAGGGCTAACGTTGTCCCTATCTTCAAAAAGGGTAAAAAGGAGGAACCTGGGAACTACAGACCAGTCAGTCTGACATCAATCCCTGGGAAAATTCTGGAGCAGATGATCAAGCAATCCGTCTGGAAGCACCTCAACAATAATGCCGTGATTACTCGAAGATTACTCGAACATGGATTTGTCAAAAACAAGTCCTGCCAGACAAATCTGATCTCATTTTTTGATCAAGTCACCTCCCTTGTAGACCATGGGAATGCTGTAGACATCATATACCTCGACTTCAGCAAAGCTTTCGACAAAGTGCCCCATGATATCCTGATGAGCAAACTAGCTGAAAGTGGGCTAGATGAAACAACGATCCAGTGGATCCACAGTTGGCTACAGAATGGGACTCAAAGAGTGCTTATCAATGGGACCTTCTCAAACTGGGGAGAGGTAACGAGTGGGGTACCACAGGGCTCAGTCCTGGGCCCAGTGCTCTTCAACATTTGTATTAATGACTTGGAGGAGGAGGTGCAGGGAATGCTGATCAAATTTGCAGATGACACAAAATTGGGCGGGATGGCTAATACTTTGGAAGACAGAAACAAAATTCAGAGTGATCTGGTTAGACTGGAGCGCTGGGCAGAAAACAACAGAATGACATTTAATAGGGATAAATCCCAAGTTCTGCACCTAGGAAAAAGAATCCAAATGCACAGTTACAAGATGGGGGATACGTGGCTCAACCACATTACAAGCGAGAAGGATCTTGAAATTGTTGTCGATCACAAGCTGAATATGAGCCAACAATGTGATGTGGCTGCAAAAAAGGCAAATGCTATTTTGGGCTGCATTCATAGAAGCATAGCTTCCAAATCCTGGGAAGTACTAGTTCCCCTCTACTCAGCACTGGTTAGGCCTCATCTGGAGTACTGTGTCCAGTTCTGGGCACCACACTTCAAGAAGGATGCAGACAAACTGGAGAGGGTTCAGAGGAGGGCAACAAAGATGATCAGGGGAGTGGAAACAAAGCCCTATCAAGAGAGACTGAAAGAACTGGGCATGTTTAGCCTTGAGAAGAGAAGACTGAGGGGAGATATGATAGCACTCTTCAAGTACTTGAAAGGTTGTCACAGAGAAGAAGGCCAGGATCTCTTCTTGATCATCCCAGAGTGCAGGACACGGAATAATGGGCTCAAGTTACAGGAAGCCAGATTCTGGTTGAACATCAGGAAAAACTTCCTGACTGTAAGAGCAATACGACAATGGAACCAATTACCTAGGGAGGTGGTGGGCTCTCCCACACTGGAGGCATTCAAGACGAGGCTGGACAGCCATCTGTCAGGGATGCTCTGACTTGGATTCCTGCATTGAGCAGGGGGTTGGACTCGATGGCCTTGTAGGCCCCTTCCAACCCTACTATTCTATGAAGTTATGCAGACTCATGGAGATGGCTGGGCACTGGAATTACGGTTGTTGGTATGGATTTATCATCATAATTTTTGGAGTGGAAAAAAAAGGAGAATTCTGGGGGCTTGTGAATGGCGGAACGGAGCACTGGCCACAAACTGTGGAAGTCAAGCGGCACCGAAGATACACAATTCGTACCTAGGAAAGATGCAAAATATATTGTAATGTATTATCCACAGTGAGGTCTCAAACACTATGATTTACTAGGGATGTACGAAAGTTCCACCACGGATCTCGGGGAGGCCGAATGGCAGCGCATTCGACCCCCCGACATCGGTGGCGGAACGGCCCGCCACCCCCCTGCCACCCCCCCAGGACTTACCTGGGGTGGATCTTCCTGGCGGTGGCGGCTCCAGCAGCAGCTCCGGTGGCGGTTCGGCGGCGGTGGCCGGTCTTCTGACCGGCTGCCGCTGCTGCCATTTCCATTTCCAGGCAAAACGTGCCATTTCCAGGCAAAAAAAAAAAAACAAAACAAAAAAACATGATAGGCTACATAAAGATTTACGTAGCCTATCACAGCTAGATTTTTTAAAAAAACACCGTGATAGGCTACGTAAATCTTTATGTAGCCTATCACGGCTGACTTTAAAAAAAAAATGCGCGTACACAAATGGCGGCGGCCATGGCCGCCGCCATTTGCGTTCCTTCTTTTGGCACGTCTTAGTCTATGTAAACATTTACGTAGACTAAGACGGCGAAAATAAGGGGAACGCAAATAGCGTAGACGCTACGTTATTTGCATTCCCCTTATTGTCACCGTCTTAGTCTGCGTAAATGTTTACGTACACTAAGACGTTCCAAAAGAAGGAATGCAAATGGCGGCGGCCATGGCCACCGCCATTTGCGTACACATGTTTGTTTGTTTTTTAAATCAGCCATGATAGGCTACGTAAACATTTATGTAGCCTATGACGGCTAACTGCAGGGACGCAAACCGTGGCGGCTACGGCCACCGCCATTTGCGTCCCTGCTAGCCAGCGGCTGGATGTCCAGCTGCTGGCAGAGCCGGCCGGTGGCTCCGCAGAATCGCTGCGGAGCACAGCTGGCCAGCCAGGATTCCGGGGGGGGGAGGAACGGAGCGCCTCCCCCCCCGGCGAGGATTCTGGGGGGAGGGACGGAACGCCTTCCCCCCGCACCATCAGCATAATCCCCGAAAGGTAAGTACCTTTCGTACATCCCTATGATTTACTGATCATCTTGAAAGAAAGGGGGTTGTTGGATGCAATCTGTGACCCGAAGTGTGCAAAATATGCCCATCAATATTTTTTTTAAATTAAAAAAAATCAAGACTCCCTATTTTTAAAGCCAGTTTTCTAATATCCAGATGCTAGGATTTTTTGATGTCTTTAATTTTCACCCTCGGCAATGTGTAAATTAAACCATGAACACTCTTATGTAGAAGTAGATTCCACTAAAATCACTAGAGATTAGGGTGGCTTGCATGTTACAAAAAACTATAGATGGAAGGCATTTCCGTGTATGAACCATTGTGCATTGTGTACCTGAAATATAGAGCCTTAACATGTGAGAGTCTTGTACATCATTTCATTTTGTGTGGCCATGTGCTGGAAAGCTGTGCTTCCCAAGATGTGAGCATAGAATATGTGTCCATTGCAAATTGCAGCGTCATTAAGTCCGGCATCCAAGTGCACCCATGTAAAAAGTATTTGAAGCATCATGTGCATTTAGGTCTGAGCGGGTGACATCTTTCCTTCACATATGTACCACTGAGTCAATCATGCTCCATAGCTGAATTTTTATCTTTGGAAGAAAAACATCACTGATGGGCTGTCAAAGTGTCCACCAAAAATCTCCTTCCTTTGGTCTGCCGTTCATGATGACTTGAAAGGACTTCCACTCTGCCCTTTGCTATGTATGTTTGTCTTTTCTATTACTTTCATCTCTTCTCCCTAAATCCCACTCTGTCTCGTCATCCTTGATGTTTTTAATTTGTACTTCTCTATTAGTCAGGGGGGGTTGCTTTCTTTTTATGCCTTGTTATTTTTTTAAAAAATGAACTTTGAGTCATTCCAACATGAATCACAGAGGCTTCATTCATAGTAAGTACAGATCTATCACATAAGAAAACCTGCATGTTACTGATTGGAAATAAAAGGAAAAGTGTGTGTGTGTGTGTGTGTGTGTGTGTGTGTGTTGCTCTGTAGACGTACTGAGCTTTTTCTAATATGAAACACATGACTGGTTGAAGCTGGGCTTTCCCCTTATCTTGTGTTTTGCTTCCATAAAATTACTAATGATGATATATTGCTGTGCTTTATAATGTTTGTATAGTACCAATGCTGAGATAGGTGCTGCAAAGACAATTTCGCAAGTGACACAATCCTGGCCCTAGGGTTTATCAGCTGCATTATACAAACAACGATGGGAACTAGGAATGATGGGGGAGGATTGGGGACTGAGCAGAGATGGACTACTGGTTCTTAAACATTTCTTAAGGCAGCATTTTCAAAAAGGAATGGTGCACCAATCCAAAGACTGAATGTTCTGTTTCTGGAGATGGTTCTTCTAAATTTTAGGAAACATATTCAAAATGCAATGTTTATTTTAATTAATGTAAACCAGAAATATGTTTTAAAAACATCCCCTAGTAATATTTGATGAATTAAAAGTGGTCTTCCCCTATATAATATAATGACAGCCATAGGGCTGTCCCAACATGTCATCGGCCCAACGCATATAAAAGGACACACGCTTGATCTAGTTTTCTTGACTGGGCAGGAGGATGGTGATCTGAAAGTGGAGGAACTAACATCTGTCCCTTTGTCATGGTCAGATCACTTCCTGCTGAGGTTTAGACTCCTGGCAGCCTTCCCCCTCTGCAAGGGTGGGGGACCTATTAAAATGGTCCGCCCCCGGAGATTAATGGATTCTGATGGATTCCAGAGGGCTCTGGGGGATTTTCCTGCTGGTATGGCTGGTGCTCCTGTCGAAGCCCAGGTCGCTCTGTGGAATGCAGACTCGGGTGGTTGACACGATCGCGCCCAAGCGCCCTCTCCCTCTGAGCAGAGCCCGGCCAGCTCCTTGGTATACACCTGAGCTGAGGGCAATAAAGCAAGAGGGGAGACAGCTAGAATGCAGGTGGAGGAAAACTCGTGCTGAGTCTGACCAAACACAGGTAAGAGCCCACTATCAACCCTACTCTGTGGTGGTGAGGGTGGAAAAGAGACAGTTCTTTTCCACCAGCATTTCATCTTCTCAGTGTCATCCAGTGGAGATTTTCCAAGTGGTTCGCAGCCTGTTACATTCTGGGCCAGGGCGAGAGATGGTGGAACCCTCGGTGGCACGCTGTGACGAGTTTGCACGGCACTTTGAAGATAAAGTCGCTCAGATTCATCATGAATTGGACACCACGATTAATGCAGTTCCATTGGTAGAGGCGTTCAGAGCACCGTCTGGTCCAGTTTTATTGGATGAGTTTCAGTTACTGAGGCCTGAGGATGCAGACAAGGTGCTTGGCCAGGTCCGATGGACCACTTGTGTGCTTGACCCTTGCCCTTCATGGCTTATTAAATCAAACAAGGAGGGGATGTCTGGCTGGGTCCAGGAGGTTGTAAATTCCTCCTTGAGATAGGGAGTGGTGCCTGCCACTTTAAAAGAGGCAGTAATTAGACCGCTCCTGAAAAACCCTAAACTGGACCCAGAGGATGTTAATAATTATGGGCCAGTGGCCAACATCCCCTTCCTGAGCAAGGTGCTTGAGCGGGTGGTTGTAGGACAGCTAGGGATGGGGGAGAATTTCTCCCCGAAACTTCGGGGGGCCGAGTGCCAATGTGTTCGGCCCCCCGAAGTAGTTTCGGGGAGAAATTCTCCGCACCCCCCCATCCCCCGCACCCCCCCCCCCCAGGATGGGACTTACCTTTCCCAACTGTCCCTCCCGGCGGCAGGTCCCGGCGGCGGTTCATCAGGTCTTCGACAGGGGCAGAGGCGGCAGCCCAATAAAAGTAAAAAAAAAACCAAACGCCCCCGTGATAGGCTACGTGACGATTAACGTAGCCTATCACGGCTAGATCTGCAAAGTCAGCCGTGATAGGCTACGTAAATCGTCACGTAGCCTATCACGGGTGACTTTAAAAAAAAAAAGTGCGTACGGCTAATGGCGGCCCCCATAGGGAGCCGCCATTCGCGTTCCTTATTTGGTCGCTGTACTCTACATAAAGATTTGCTATTTGCGTTGCCCTTATTTTCGCCATAGTCTACGTAATCTTTACGTAGACTACAGCGACCAAATAAGGAACGCGAATGGCGGCTCCCTATGGGGGCCGCCATTTGCGTACGTGCTTTTTTTTTTTTTAAGTCACCCGTGATAGGCTACGTGACGATTAACGTAGCCTATCATGGCTGACTTTGCAGATCTAGCCGTGATAGGCTACGTTAATCGTCACGTAGCCTATCACGGGGGCGTTTGTTTGTTTTTTTAACTTTTTATTTCGCGGCCGGGCGAGGCGAGGCGCCTCCTCCCTGGCCTGAATTTCGGCCGGGCGAGGCGGGAAGCCTCCCCCCCAGCCTGAATTTCGGCCGGGCGAGGCGGGAAGCCTCCCCCCCCGGCCTGAACTTCGGGGGGAGCAGCGAAGCGCCTCCCCCCCACCGCGAAGCAAGCTGCAAGACCAGGTAAATGGCTTTCGTGCACCCCTAAGGACAGCTGTCCGCAGCCGGATTTCTGGCCACGGAGGGCTCTGGGTAAAAACAAACAAACAACGTGTACGCAAATGACAGCGGCTATGGCCGCTGCCATTTGCGTTCCTTCTTTTTATCATCTTAATCTGCATAAATATTTATGTAGACTATGATGGCAAAAATCAAGGGGAACGTAAATAGCGTAGAGGGTGCTGTTTGTGTCCCTTTTTCATTCACCATTTTAGCCTACGTAAATCTTTACGTAGGCTAAAACGGGGAATCAAAAAGGGACGCAAATGGCGCCTGCTACGCTATTTACGTTCACCTTGATTTTCGCCATCATAGTCTACGTAAATATTTATGTAGATTAAGATGGTAAAAAGAAGGAACGCAAATGGCGGCGGCCATAGCCGCCGTCATTTGCGTACACGTTGTTTGTTTGTTTTTACCCAGAGCCCTCCACGGCCAGAAATCCGGCTGCGGACAGCTCTGGCCTGGCCGGGCAGGGCCCGGCCAGCTGCTCCGTGGAGCTGCTGCGGAGCACAGCCAGCCACTCGAGGATTCCGGGGGGGGAGGAACGGAGCACCTCCCCCCCCCAGGCCAGGATTCCGGGGGGAGGGACGGAACGCCTCCCCCCCCACCATCAACATAATCCGCGAAAGGTAAGTCACTTTCGTACATCCCTAGACAAGACAGAGGTACTGTTAGTGGGTGGTTCGTCTGCCTGCCTAGGTGATATTCAACCTGTTCTGGAGGGGGTTGCACTCCCCCTAAAGGATCAGGTTCGTAGTTTGGGGGTGCTCTTGGATCCAGAACTGTCACTTGAGGCACAGGTGAACTCAGTGGCACGGAGCACTTTTTATCAGCTTAGCCTGGTATACCCACTACGCCCTTATCTGGACAGAGATAGCCTAGCTACAGTTATCCATGCTCTGATAACTCCTCGTCTGGATTACTGCAATGCGTTATACGTGGGGCTGCCTTTGAAAATGGTCCAGAAACTTCAGCTGGTCCAAAATAGGGCAGCAAGATTGTTAACAGGGACTGGCCAGAGAGCTCATATTACGCCAGTACTTTTCCAGCTGCACTGGCTGCCAGTCCATTTCCAGGCCCGATTCAAAGTGCTGGTGTTAACATTCAAAGCCCTTAATGGCTTGGGGCCAGGTTACCTGAAGGATCGCCTCCTCCCATATGCGCCTGCCCAGACCTTAAGATCATCGTCAGCGGCCCTTCTCCGTGAGCCCCTGCCAAAGGAAGTGAGGTGGGTGGCTACTAGGAGGAGGGCTTTTTCTGCTGTGGCACCCCGGCTCTGGAATGAGCTCCCTAGTGAGGTTTGCCTGGCACCTACATTGTATTCCTTTCGGCACCAGGTGAAGACCTTTTTATTTACCCAGGCATTTTAGCATTTTAGCTTTCTAAACTTTTAGCTTTGCTGTTTTAAATTTGTATTTTAAACTCCTGCACTACTGCTAGGTTTATTGTGGTTGTATTGTTATATTGTGGTTTTAATGTTCTATATATTTTAAATTGTTTTATTGTGCGCTATTTGGTTTTAATTTTTGTGAACCGCCCAGAAAGCTTCGGCAATTGGGCGGTATAGAAATAAATAAATAAATAAATAAATAAATAAAAATAATATCCCCTAGTAATATTTGATGAATTAAAAATGATCTTCTGTTTTTGCTATCGCTTCTATTGCAAATTATGAACGCTGTGTGGTTTTTATATTGCATATGTGTGCGCAATACATATACACTCACACATATACATATACAGATAGTCACACACACACACACACACGCACACACTATATCCCACTTAGAGCCCTCACAGGACTGGATTGCATGCAATAACATTGCTTCTTCCTCTACTGGGCATTTAGAGGTATTTTAAAATATGGTCAGCCATATATAAATCTATTAAACAAATGAATAAGTGGCTGCTACTAAGATTGTTTCTTCTCTCAAAGTGGTGTGTGCGTAAACGCGTGCGCATGCACCCACCTCCCCCCCCCCATGTATCTGTATCTATAAATATATATGTAGGACTTGCAACAAAATATTGCAGTCTGTCCTCATCTCCTAAAAGGAATGCTGCTGTTCAGGACTCCAGCCAGCTTGGGACAGATGCTTGGTAGTGCTGTTCAGGCAGTTTCAGGAAAGAACACCCTCCCCCCACCCCCGGCCTTGTCCCACTGTGCTTTAGCAAAAGGGTTTCCAGTCTGGAACCTGTACCCACCAACATCACCTAATAACAGGGCATCAGCTGTTAAATGCAAGTTTCAGGCAGGCTTATATGGGAAGAAGTGGTATTTCAGATGCCCTGTCCCCAAGCAGTTTAGGGCCAGCACCTTGAGTTTGGCTCAGAAACAAACTGGAAGCCCATATAGCTGATTCAGGACCTTGTTCTGTAAAATGCATGCCAGATAATAATCTGACCGCTGTGTTTTGCACTAGCTGATGTTTCTGAACACTCTTCAAGGGCTACCCCATGTACACCACATAAAGTCCTAGAACCTCACAGGTGCTTATTGGGCTTTTCTTATTATTATTCCTTTAATTTTCAAATGTATGTACTTCTGCATACCCAGGGAGCCCTGCCAAGTTATGTAGCAACAATTCCCTTATTTGGGGGTGGTTCTGTTTCACTTCCAAAGTGATTGGCACTCAATCTACCTGAGTTCACTATTAGTGGGGATTATACACACACACACTGAATAATTAAAGCTATAAAACGTATTATTCATTTCCAAATTTGGACAAAACATGCTTAAGACAAGCCCTTTAACATGAGTTTGCTTATCACAATATCAGACTCATGTCGAAGAAAACTAGTGGGATTTATTCACTGGACCAGCTTCCATTGCACAGTAAGTTAAAGGAGTAAATGAAGTCATTGTTAGCAGATTATTTATGCCAGCAGAAAGCAGCTCAGCTTGCCTGCCACCAACGAAGAGTAGCATATGAATAGAATCTGGGATTAATTAGTGGAGTGTGAACTCCTAACTAGATTGGAGAGGGGGCTCTCTAAAATCTCTCCCACCTTTTTTACACAGAAGAGCAGATGTAACAAACTGTCTTATACCCATGACTCATGTAAGGTAGTAATACTGACTGTGAATGACAGGAACTCTGCAGGGTCAATGTTGGCTGAAATTCTTATAATCTGAGGTTGACTGCTGGAACCCTTTGCATTAGACAGCATTTGCTCTACTTTTAAGTAAAGATCCTATATGATATAATCCTGCATTGTGTACACTGGCTGGCAGTGACATTCTAGGTCAAGGAGATCATGTGCATTGAACCTGGGACTAGAGATTGGAGAAGCAGCCATTTTCAAGCTTGCCTAAATTCTCTGGAAGTCACTTTGAAAGTCGTTTCAACTTGCTCCCATTTTCATTTTTGACCTGTTTTTCAGCTCATTTGAATGGAAACAGTGTGCATTTCTCTGCATCTTTTTCAAAGCATGCATTTCCCCCATTCACTGAAGTGTGAAAATGCATATTTCTTGAAAAGTGCACATTTTGAAGTTCACATTTTTTTAAAAAACCTGGATTTTTCGAATGCAATTGCAAATAGGGAATTCGTGATCATTTCCTGTAAAAAAAAAAGGGCTGCTGCTCACATTTGCATTCAGGATTGCGAATGGGACATGTTCGCATGATTTGCAAATAGAATCAAAATTCTCATACATTACTTCCTGGGACCACCTCATGCATGCAAAGTAGATGTGCTACCAATAAGTCGTCTCTCCTCCATCCACACCTACACAAATCAGTTCTTCATGACACCTCTTTCTCCATGCCGCATATCAGATTCTGACATGATTCTGATGTAAAATCACCTCCCCACCCCCCACCCGTAAGGATTTTAAGGCCAGTCTCAGTTTTGAGAACCCCGATGCATTTCAATGGCAGCTGTATACAGGTGGACCCTATCTATTTATTTATTGCATTTATATCCCACCTTTTTTCCTCTTGCAAGGAACCCAAGACGGCTTACATAATCTTCTCCTCCTCTCCATTTTATTCTCACAACAACAACCCTGTGAGGTAGGTTGGGCTGAGAGTCAGTGATGGTCCCAAAGTCACCCAGTGGGCTTCAATGCCGAGTGGGGACTAGAACATGGATCTCCCGGCTCCCAATCCAACATTCTCACCACTACACCACACCGGCTCACTATAACTTAACCTTGTGACTCCTGCTCCAGTAAGAAGAAACAAGTGTGTTCTTTGGGGTTCTCAGGCAACCATTTAATCGTCAGTTGCCTCAGAGGGCTTGGGGACCATGTCCTGCTGGTTGCCTGACAGCCACAAGGTCCTGGTGCTTCCTTGTTCTTGAGTTGGCAAAATGGCTCATCTGGAACTTTGGAACGTGCACTCGCAGTAAGTAGAGATCAGCCTGCCCTTCCCCAATCTGATGTCCTCCAGATGTGTTGGCTGGAATGATGGAAGTTCCAGTCCAACACATCTAGAAAGGACCAAGTTGGAGAAGGCTGATATAAGTGAACCTGACAGTATTCACACCGTTGGGTGGAGGGAAAGGATGGGAAGGGGGAAACCCTAAACAGGGCACTCTGGTCATTTTGAGCAATTATGGTTTGGATGCGATGTTAACTCCAGGAGACAATGATGATGGACTTCTTTGGAGGGGGGGGGGGCATGTCAATTCTCCGGGTCCAACCTTGAAACAAGGCAGATTGAATGAGTTAGGAGAAGGCATATAGAAAATCCATAGGAGGAATTCCATGTTGCAACTCGATTTCCAGTTTTGAAAAGTGGATGTCCCTGGAAACCCTTGCTACCCACAGCCTCTCCCCATCCTCCATTGCATCTCCCCTCCCCCCTTAAATATTGGCCGTGACACCAGAATGGCATCTCCATGGTCAGGGGAGGTATACTTTGGAATATAGATGCTGGGAACAAACAGGGGATGGCTTTTGCCATTGCTTGTGAGCTTCCCAATGACATCACACTGCACTGGTGGAAACAGAATCCTCAGTCAGATGGAACTTTGGTCCAAGCCAGCATGGGCCCTTTGTATGTTCTTATGCCCCCTCCACCATCTAAATATAAATTGCAGTCTCCTTGAGGCAGGGATCTATCTATTGCTACCCTGTAAAGCACTAAAGCACTAGGGATGGACAGACACCCCCCTTCTGGTTTCTCTGGGTGTCCACCCAGCCGCTGCCCCTGCTCACTCGCTCCTGGACCTGATTGTGCCCCCCACACACACTGGCCAAGCTGCCTGCACCTACCTGGAGCCATTTGTGAGTGCCCGTTGTTTCATGGTCTCCATTGTGCAAAGAAAAATGTTGATTCGGGAACTTCCGTAAATTTAATATTGCACACATAGTGGCCATAAAGGCCCCATCTACACAATATTACAGGCATAAATGTGCCTCGGTTTGGGATGGAGGAGGACACAGAATGCCTCAGCCTGAGAGTGTTTGGGGAGGGGCCCAGCCCATGGGCTGGCGCAAGACATCTGCAGCTCAACCCAGCGGGCCTCACTTATCCATTAGCCTCTGCATAAAAGACAAGCCTTAAACCTAGTTCAGGTGCTGGACGCAATTGTTGACGCTCATCCATAGCAGAAAATATTCCTGCCAGCTCCTGGACCCAGCTCTGATTATTCTCAAACCCAGAACGACTCTGACTATTCTTCAGTGTGTCCCTATATCTGGTTTTATTTTGGATTTGGACTGATACTTCTTGGCTTCTTGACCTGGGACTATTTAATGACTAACGCTAGCTGCTGCTTATCACTCAACTCGAGTAATTTACAACAGTAAATGCGCCATTGACACCTGTAATATTGCATAGATGGGGGCTTCATGGCCGTTATGTGTACAGTATTAAATTTACAGAAGTTCCCGAGTTGCTACTTTTTTTGTAAAATGGTGACTGTAGGCAAGATGGGCGCTCACAAATGGCTCAGGGTAGGTGTGGGCAGCTCAGCGAGTGTGGCGGGGGGGGCAGAAGCTTGGTGGGTGCAGCCCAGAGGCACAAGTGGGGGGGGGGTGTCTGTTGGACTCCCAGACTCAGCCAAGCATCCATGCCATCCCTACATATAGAAAAAATAATGACAACAACACAATTTGACTGCTACTTCAGCTTTCAGCAAGTTCCAGTTGCACATCAACTCATTCAACAGTACCTTCTCTTCACACTTCAGTAAAGGCTTTTGCCTATGGTTTTAAAGATTTATTTATTTATTTATTTATTTATTTATATGACTTATACCCCCCTTTCTACCAAAAATGGCACTCATGGCAGCTTACAATCACTAATAAAATTTGCTAAAAGCAATAATAAAACAAATACGTTAAACACAATTAAAAACACAACAACAATAATAAAAGCCTCTAATCCAACAGACTGACTTACATACCAAAGGCCCACTTGAATAAAATGGTCTTTGCTTGCTGGTGGAAGGACAGCAAATCTAGCCTCCCTCTGCAGGAAATACCACAGCCAGGGAGCAACCACCGAGAAGGCCCTCTTTCAGGTTGCCCTAAATGCACCTCTGAAGGTGGTGATCTCGAAAGATGGACCTCTCTAGAAGATCTTAAGAACTGGGCAGGTGGAAGAAGGTGGTCTTTCAGGTAGCCTGGTCCTAAGCTATATGGGACTTTACTGGTCATAACCAGCACTTTGAATTTCTGCCTGTAAACAGACTAGTAGCCAGTGAAGCTGTTGTGACAAGGGAGTCATGTGCTCCCTGTAACCAGCCCCTGTCAATGTTCTGGCTGCAACATTCTAGACCAGCTGAACAGTTTTCTATGGCAGCCCACGTAGAGGGGTTACACTAGTCCAAATGGGATATAATTAATGCATGTATGACCATGGCCCTGATCAGTCGTCTCTAGGAACGGGCACAGTTGGTGCTCTACCCTCAGCAGTGCACACGCCTGGCCACCACAGAACCTTGGCATATTCTTCCCCCACTTCATTTTACACATGATCCTAAAAGACCATCTTTTCCCATATGTACCTGCAAATCTTAAGTGCTTTAGGTTTGAGGGAGGGGCCATAGCTCAGTGCATGCTTTGCATGCAGATGGTCTCAATTCCCCGACATCTCCAGGTAGGGCTGGAAAAACTCTTGCCTGGAACCCCGGAGAGCTGATGCCAGTCAGTGTTGACAACACTTGGCTGGATGGACCCATGGTCTGATTCAGTAGGAGGTGCTTCCTATGTTCTTCAGAAGCCCTGCTCTGAGTCCCCGCCCCCCCCCCCGCCGCCAACTGAGGTAAGGTAGGTGACGGCTAGTGATAGGGATGAATGGATTGTGTAAAATCTGTACCATCTGTGTTTCATGGATTGTCAGGAGCCTTTCTTTCCAATGTCTGCCCATCACTGGAAGCAGATATTTTTGTTACTAAATTTGCACAGATGAGCATCTGAGCAATTTTGCACATGCGGAAATGTGCAAATTCCCCCTGAAATGCGCATTTTCACACTTTAGCCTATGGGGGAAATGCACATTTTTGGTCAGGTTTTTTTTTTGCATTTATTTCTACAATGAAATTTGCAGAAGAACTGGGAATGTTAAAAAACTGGTCCACAAGTCCATGGAATCCATCTGACGGGGAAAAGCCAATATGTTGCAGAATCCCAGGGCCAGATGAATGAAAATCCAAACTCATTTGGTTCCATTGCGGATTTCTCTGACATCCCTAACTAGTGAGAGGTCCTTTTTGGTGGTGGCACCATAGTTATGGAACAGCCTTCCCAGGGAGGTTCATCTGGCATCTGGCATTATGGTGTTTTTAGTGCCAGGTGAAAACCTTTTTGTTCACCCAAGCCTTTAAAATAGTATTAGTCTGAGCCCTCAATTTAAAATTGTGTTTTAATTTTAATAGTTCTTATTGTTTTATACCATTTTATTTATTTATACATTCTGTTGTTATATGTTTTATGGTGTGTTTGTGAGATGCCTAGAAAACTTGTGTTATGGGGCAGCTATACAAGTACAGTACATGCATACATACATGCACACGCACACACATACCAGAGTCCTTAGAAAACGAGCCAAGGTAATTATGCTGCAATTTGGCTCATACATCAATTGCATTTATTCTTCATCTTTTCATATGCAATAAAAGAAGTATGCTATGCATAAGACACTGCTCACTACTCCATTCAGAAATCTGTGCTTAGGGAAAGCTACATGGAGTTGCTGAGTAGAAACACGTGAGGAAAGACCTGGACATCCCTTGGAGCCCACCCAGCCCCCGTGCTCGGTAGATTAAGGGTCCCATCCAAGCTTGCCCGTGAAAAATTGAGCTCAAACAACTGTCGGGATCACAAAAGCCAAGAGACAGATGGAAAACACCATGATGGATGTCACAGGAAATTGTTCCACTCGAACTGGTTGGCAGGTCTCTTGTTTAGACACTGAACGGTGGGTTGTCAGGTAAAGAAAGGAAAACAAAGTGAAGCTGAGGGAGGTCATTCTGGAGCATTTAAAAGCAGCGAGAATGTTTAAAGTACTTGTTAGGGCCATTTCTCACATGTTTCCTCAAACGGATATAAGGCTAAAGCAGCCCATAGAAGAGTTTAAGGTCCTTCTACTTCTGATTGTCAAAAATATGGTGTTGTATGTGTTGAAAGTACTAAAAAGAATTGAGGTGGGTGAAGGCATGAGGATGGATTCAGACTTGGCCCTACTTAGAGTAGACCCACTGAACTCAAAGGAACTTAAGTAAGTTTTATAAGTTGCACTCAACGTAGTAAGGATCAGCATCCCTGTGGTGAGTTTTTCCTGTGCAAACACCACTGGTGGTAGGGATGTATGGATTTTGTTAATTCCATTCCATCTGTTTTGTGGATTGTCAGGCATCTTTCATTCCATTGTCCACTCACTGGGAGAATCAATTTTGTTTTAGGGGTGTACAAGAATTTGATTCCACTTGCGCAAGTGTGCATTAGCGGTAATGTGCATTAGTGCTAGTGCACATTAGCACTGGTGCATATTAGCACTGATGTCCATTAGGGCAAGCACTAATCCACACTAGCACAAGTGTGAATTTGTGTAAAATCCCCCCCCCCCGCAAAGTTAACAAAACCAGTCTGCACGTCTGTGGAATAGTTTTCTGTTCCTTCCAATTCTATGATTCTACAATAACTTGGATAAAGCCAGTCCACTGTGGAATCTGCAAGTCAGATACATAGAACTCTGAACTCATTTGAGTCTGTTGCAGATTTCTCTAACATCTCTAACCGGTGGTATCATTAATGGCCCCACATGAGTTGGAAGTATTATCCCATGAGTTCAGCCACTGCTATCAGAGAATGGCATCATGGTGGCTTCTGAGCAAGAAAACCCATGATGTGATTACGCTGACCCATGTGGTGAATTGTACTAAATAGTACATCCAGGGATGGGGATATCAATCAGTGTGGTAAGTGCAGATCTCAGTACAGAATGAATAGAATTGGCTGTGGGTCAGCAATGGGACAGTTTCAGAAAGGCCTATAATCTGACTGGAACACAGTTGAGCAGGGACAAAACCTGCCCCTATGCTTAGACCCTGAGATCACAGGATCAGCGGGCAAGATTAGCCTACCACTTCAGTGGTTTCTCTAAATGAACCCATTTCCTTTCTCCCCATATACTGAAGAGGGCCAATGCTGCAATAGGAAACAACAACAACAACAACATCCATCCACAACATCCATCCATCTCCAATGACTGGGACCATAGGTCAGGGGTACAATATATGTTTGGGGCAATGGACCACCCCCCACACATACAACACCTGTCACAGTGATGGCATCGTGCGAGTAATCCCTCTAGTAGGGATTTTACAGTGCACACACAGCTTTTACAGTGCACACTCTCTCTCCTTTTGTGGCACACTTTGGTTTGGATTGTGTAAGTTGAACTGAGTAGTGCTGGTGATTGGATGTTCCTGCCCTTGGACTGAAAGTTGAATCAGGTGGCTTTTAAGAATAAAAGAACATAACACAATCTGTGCTGGATCAGATCGAAGGCCTATCTAGTCCAGCATTCTGTTTGCACAACAGATGCCCATGGGAAGCCCACAAGAAGGCATGAGTGGAACAAAACCTTCTGCTCATGTTCGCAGCAACTGGCATGCAGAGGCATATTGCCCCTGATACTGGAGGTAATATATAGTCTTCATGACTAGTAGCCATTCATAGCTGTATCTGCCATGACTTTGTCTAATTCCCTTTTGAAGCTGTCCCCATTGGTGGCCATCACTACAAATTTAATCGTTTTCTGTTCCTTCCAATTCTGTGATTCTAAGATATTACTTCCTTTTTGTGGGAATGACACAACAACAGGTACAATAATGAGACACACACACACCCCAATTTCATACGTACACAGAAACTCTGTCAGGCAATACACAACTTTGGAATCATTATTAGTTTCCAGGGATCAAAACTGTGATTCCAAAATACGTGTTTTTCATGTCTCACTGTGTTTTTAACAAAAGTATATAAGGCATGATCTCCAAAGAGATATTTTCCCTCTTTTACTAGGCCTTCAATTTAGGACTACCTGGAAGCATGTCCATTTGAAAATGTATACCCAACTCGCAACAATATATAGATGCCTGTGTGTTTTGCAATTTTAGACGCTGACATATTCAGAACAGCCAAGACACCAACTGCTAGGCTGACCAGTCTCCTTGTTTCAATAACATCTCCAGAGAACTTGTTTTCTTTCAGAATTTATTCTGAGAATATTGTTATACTTGATACAAATTAAGGGAGATTCACTTCCTGAGCAGGGTATATAGTCATTAGGCTGCCATAGACAAAAGCTAAACACTGCCGGTGATGGGAGGCGACACTATTCTTAATCTTAGCTATTCTTCAGTTTTTAAACCACTATAATATATTTTATTTATTTATTTATTTATTTATTTATTTATTTATTTATTACATTTATTAATCGCCCATCTGGCTGGTCACCCAGCCACTCTGGGTGATGTACAGTAATAGAAACAGTTTAAAACAATAAAATTCCACATTAAAAACATCATATTTTTAAAAATACCCTAACCCACCCCAAATGCCTGCCTGAACAACCACATTTTTAATGCGCGGCGGAAGCTCATTAAAGAGGGGGCATGGCGGAGTTCCCTAGGGAGGGAGTGCCACAGAGTGCGGGAATAATAAAACAGAAAAAAATAAATAAAACACTATAATAAAACAGAAAGACAGCATACTTTAAAGGCATAATTGGATATAAATAAACTAGGCGACAGAATTACAGTGAACAGTCAGAAAATCTAAGAAGCACATCAGTCTAGGAGGAGAATTTGGATTTGAATTGATTTAGCTTCCTCGCACCCCACGGCTCCTCTGTGACTTCTCTCATGTTGCCATGGTAACATCAGGAGCCATGTCAGCAGGTCCTGTTGCTCTTCCTCTACTGCATACTGATTGGGTGGGAAGGACCCACATGATTGGCCCTATCCATATGGTCCTGGCCCCATCCATGTGGTCCTGAGCTTCCAAATATTGTTATGAAGACATGGAAGAGAAAAAGAAAATCCACAGGGAGGCTGCTCACACACCACTAAGATAATAAAATGAAGTAGCTCTGAATCTCATCTAAACGAGATGGATCAAGATGGAGCACTTTGATTTAAATTGATTTATGGCAGACATATATATCCAGTAACAAACAGGGGATACCCAATCCTATGTTTGCTGCCAATGTGCAATGAGGTAGGAGCTGGGGTCATTTGCAGTGGCAAAACAGTGATAGAAGAAGGGTCCCTTAACCCTTCCGATGCTCACTATTTTTCTTCTGCAACCTCACCTCCTAGCCTCTTTCTCAACTGGGGTTCTGTTAGGGATAGTGAGGGCACCTGATTGGGTCCAGGAGTCCAGAAGACTCCTCCCTGCCCATGCTCCTGAGATGTGCCACTGAGTTGTGGCCCCCACGTAACTCCCCCTGCACTTGCTGAACCAACAGCACTCACCCACGACCTGTCCTTAAGAGCCATAATTGCCGGGAGGGCGGGGGGTGGAATGGTGATCGCAAATATGCGCACATCTAGTTATATGCAAAATGGCACTGTGACTCGCCCATATATGCAAGATTACAGGCATAAATGGCCCATTTACACTTGTAATCATGCGTATATGGGCAATTCAGGGCACCATTTTGCATCCAACTAGATGTGTGCATATTCGTGATCACTATTTTGGGGGGCAAAGAAGTGGGTCCCGGATGAGTGCGGGCAGCTCAATGAGTGACAGGAAGCTCGAGCGTGGATCTGGGGGCACGCGAGCGGGGGCAGGGGTCAGCAGGCACAACTCAGAGGTGTGGATGGAGGGGCGCCCTTCCATCCCTAGATTCTGTGGACTGCAGAGGAAAAGCAGGAAGCATTGAGAGGGTTAAGTAACCCCCTTCCTGACTGCTGTTAGGCCCTGGCAAAATGCTTCCATTCCTGTCATTTTGCAGGTCAGTGATAAAAATGGTGCTGGAAATCTCGTGTTTGCTGCTAAACTTGAAGTTCCAGCCTGAGTCCCACTGAAGGCCAACTGGAGTATTTGGGGGTTTGGTTGGTTTGGATTGTTCAGGGGCTCCATCAGTTTACCCCAACTTACCCTTGGAAAAGGAAGAGGTGTCTTACTCAGTGGTAGAGGTCATGCTGGACAGATGTGATCTCCAGTATCCACCCCTGGGATGCAGAGCCCCTTTCAGGCTGAGGGCCAAATTCTGTTTTGGAGAAGCTCTCAGGGGCCACATTCCAATGGTGGGCAGGGCTGAAGGCAAAGGGGGTAGGGCCAAAAAACAAAAAAAACCCAGTATATTTTAGCTTAAAGCTGTTACTGCCAGTAACTGAGCCTTAGAAGCAGGACGCCTACTTTTAAGAATAGTAAAATAAAAGCCAGAAAACCCTTAAATGATTGATAGTTAAGGGAAAGGGGGGGGGGAACCTTGGAGGGCTGGATTTGTGATCCCTAGTGGACCAATTTTGGCCCCCAGACCTGAGGTTCTGCACCCCTGCTCCCAGCAAGGAAACACAGCTGGCGGAGTTGGGGAAGAACTGTACAGATAGGAAGTATCTGGAACCAGTAACCAGGCTGCAGGGAATTGGCCAGAACCTTGGAACTGATGCTAAGAACAATGATGGTCACTTACTTTCAGAATCGGGCTGTCATATTCTGTGTGGGGCCATTAACCTTCTAGCATTGCTGGGCATCCTTCTTGATGTCTCAGCTCTACCTCTGACAGAGTGGACAGATCCCCGCTTTTTCACAGCAGAACAAGCACAGCCTTTGCTAAGATTTAAAGGGGAGGCTCATGGATGCAGACAAGAGGGAAATGGAGCCACAATTAGTCAAGATGACAAGGTGGTTGCTATATCCAGTGCTTCTTGACAGCACACTTCTCAGAGAGGGATGGGGTGCAATTCTCCTGGGCCTCCTGCAAGCCCCATGAGTGCAGCAACAGTAGTGGCAGGAAAACCAGACAGCTTGGGATAAGGCTTTAACATCACGTTCCCAGGATCTCTTTTTTCCCAAGGGAGGAGACCGTTCTATCCAGTCTGGTGAGGAGACAATACCTTCCCTGCCCCCAAATATAGTTATATCCAGGGCTGATTGATGGCACACTTCTGGGGCAGGGGGTTCTATTTCCCCTGGACTCACCTCCAACAGTGGATCACTGACAACAGGTTTTGTCTGTTTGTTAATTGCTTGCTTTTTATTCTTGTATTGCTTTAATCTGTCATAAACTGCTATGGAAATCATTTGATTGAAAGGCAAGCTACTCTAAATTAATTAATTAGTTACTTGAATTAATCAGTGGTTTCCATTGTGTTGACCTACACACGTTTTGGGTAACTGAAGGTCACTAGGCCTTCATAAAGTCTGTTGTAGCAGAATATTCCAGTAGTGAAATCTATGGTAGCAGAATATTCCAGAAAAGAGACATGCGCCACCAAAAAAGAGGACAAAAGAGGACACCTATTTGCATAAAATTTGCCTATGCTGAAAGATTTGAATGCAAATTTAGAAACAATTATTGTAATGTAAATAAAAATACAGTACATCTCACCATAGGATGGAAAAGTGACCAGGTGACCTGTGTGCCTTGCTTAGTCTGCTGTCCAGGTGTGAACTGCAGATGGGCAACTTCAAGGCCCCTGAGCAATCTCTTCTTAAACTGGATGTGGACAGGGCAGCCCTTCAAATAGAGGACTGCGTACTCTGCAAAAGAGGACACATGGCCACATAGGAGGCCTTGATTAATTGATGTCTAGTGGGTTACTGGGTTATAGATCTGTTTTCCATCCAGGTGAATTATGGATGTAACTGGGAGGAGTTCAACCTTCTCCAGTCCTAACTGGCTGTGCAGATGTCAAAAACAAAATGAGCACTACTGTATGTTCACCCTGTTTTTCCCCATCCAAACCCCATCCCTCTTTTGCTTCCATATTGGGGTCTTACCTGCATCTGTTTTTCAACATTTCAATTTAAAAAAATAGCAATAGCTGCAGCAAAATAATCATCTGCAGAAGATTATAAAAACTGTATTCTGTTTCCAAGAAGTTGCAGCTGTTCCGCTCCCTCGGGGGGGGGGGGGAGGGTGTATTGCAGTCTTTCTTTGCCAAGTTTCAGCCCAGATTGCATTTTAATGGCCGAGAGTTGTAAAGCTTTTCAAACAGAATTTCACGCAACAAAGTTCTGTGAAGGTTGTGATCAGGTCTCCTAAAGTAACCTTAGAAGGACTCTGCCCATGTTGTTTCCAAGATGACATGCTCCCATGGAAGATGTCTCAGTCAGATATTACATATCACAGTGCACTTGCTGTACTAAACAACAGATTGTATCAGCTAATGCACCTTGTATTCAATTCATGTAGCACAGTATCTGGTTTCTTACATGAGCCAACAGCTGATGCTTGAGGGAAGGTTCAAAACTTCAACACCAGGCACATGAAAAATAACATGCCCTTAATCAACAGCAGATGCTCTTAATCAACATGCTCTTAATCAACAGCAATTTAAAGAACAGCAGAACCCTATAACACAAGAAATATGGAATAATTGTGTACGAAGTATGCGAATGTCATGGATAGTATGGATGCAAATCAGTAAATTTATAAGAATTAGAAGCAAAGTACAAGAGATTTAACAGAATGGGAAAAACTTATAGAGAATTATCAATTAGGAGAGAAGGGCATAATAACCCAAATATACAAAATTTTGATAAAGCAGGAGATAAGGGGGTAACAACAAAGCAGATATGGGAAAGAGATATTGAAGAGGAGATAGAGGAAGAAGATAGGAAACAACATTTAGATAGATTTCCCTTTCAAACAATATCCACGAAAATAAAAGGTGTACTAAAGTTGGTTCAGAAGTGGTATTTGAAACCAGTGAAGTTAGCCAAAAATGAATAAGAATCTATCACCTGTGGGCTGGAGAGGATGTGGAATTAACGGTACTCAAATACATATATGGTGGGAATGTAGGAGAGTCAGAAAATTCTGGGGCAAGATATTTCAAGAAAGAGAAAGAATTACTGATCAAGAGATTTGTAAAACACCAGAATTAGCTTTATTGAATAGGTTTGTAAAAGAAAATAGAGAGGTTAGAGAAAAAGACATTAACTGGTTTCTTGCTGACAGCTGCGAGGCAATTAATTGCAGGTAACTGGAAGACAGCTCAGATGCTGACAATACCTTTGTGGAAAAAGATAACCTGGGACATAGCAATAAATGAACAATTGACACAGAAGTTAAGAGTGCACAGAGGAACAAAGGAAAGAGACACCTTCAAGAAGGATTGGCGAAAGTATATAGATTTTATGGAAAAAAAGAATCGAATAGAATAACCTTGGTAGAAGCTTATAGAAATTTCTGGGACTCATGAAAAGAAGATGAATATAAAGGAATGAAACAGGATGAATTAATATATTACCCTGGAATAGAGAAAATAAAGGAGGGGAGAAGAAGAAGAATCCTGAAACTGTCCAAACTGGGAGAGGGATTGGGGAGGGATTTTGAATCAATATTTATGTGTTTTTGTAATTTCTTTTGAAAAATAAAATAAATAAATCAACAGCAGAATTCAGCAGAAGTGGTATCTTTTTAAAGTCTCACTGATTTTAGTGAAAGAAAGGTGCAGCTTAATACCTTTTATTTATGTAATGATATTTATGAATAGCTTACTATAAAGACATAACAATGTACAAAAACAAGTCTTCATATAAAGGACAGGATTACCTTCCTGGGAATGCCTGTTGGAAAAGGTATATTTTCAGTAGGTGCCAAAACCCCAGTCTGGGACCTCCAATTTGTAGTTCCAGAGAGTGGGCACTGTGACACTAAAGACCCTGTTAAGAGCCATATTGGACCAGACCTCCAAAATCTTGGGTACCACCAGGAGGGTATCTCCTGATGAGTGCAGCAACCAAGCAGGCCTGGTCCTCTCTCATTATACGAGAACCCAGTGGGGTCATCCCATGAAGCTGATTGGTGGGAGATTCAGGACAGATAAAAGGAAGTCCTTCTTCACACAGTGCATAGTTAAACTATGGCATTTGCAACCACAAGATGTAGTGATGGCCACCAATTTGGATGGCTTTAAAAGGGGGCTAGACAAATTCCTGGAGGAATAGGCTATCAATGGCTTCTAGTCCTGATGGCTATATGCGACCTCCAGTATCAGTGGCAGGATGCGTATGTACACCTATGTCCATGGCTTCCGAAGCGGGCTCAATTTGGCTTGGGCAGATTCAGGGGGCACCCAACCCAACTCAACCCTGAACCTGCTTTGGGTCCCCACCCGATGCCCCCATGCAAACCCCCTTACCTTGCCACTGCCATTGTTATCCTCGCCATCTTCTCCGCCACCTTCGCCGCCGCCATCCTCCCTGCCACCGCCTCCTTCTTGGAGGTTGCCATTTTAAAAATGGTGACTCCCCGTAGTAAGAGTCATTGCACCTGTCCAGGCCTCAGCAGTTCGCTGTGGCGAGGACGGTGGCGGAGAAGGCAGCGAGGACGGTGGCGGTGAGGGCAGCAACAGCAAGGAGAAGGTGGCTCAGGTAAGGACCTGGAGGTGCTGGTGGGGGGCTGGGCCGGGGATGCTGAAGCTCCGAAGCACACCAAGTGCTTCGGAGAGCCCCTGACCCACTCCAGGTTGCTCCATGCCCCCTCCGCTTCTCCTTGGAAGGGGCACAAAGTGACCCAAAGCAGCCCACTTCGACTCAGGGTTTGGGCCTCAGGCCAAAGCGATGCACAGCCCCATTAGATGGACGCTTGGTCTGATCCAGCATGACTCTCCTTATGGTCTGAGTTGTTTAGGGCTTTGTAAACAAGTACCAAAACCTGGACCAAAAGCATATAGAAAGCCAGTACAGTACCCTCAGCATAGTTGTAATGTGCTGGCCATAAGCCGTTGCTGTTACCAACCTGACTGCAGCACTCTGCACTGACTGCATCTTCTGGGCCAGCCTTAAGGACAGCCCCATGTAAAGTGCATTGCAGTAATCTAAATTTGAGGTTAGAAATGCAAAGGACCACAGTGGTTACAAAGGACCACAGTGGTTAAGATATCCCTGTCTGGGAACAGCCATATCTGCCTTACCTGCTGGAGCTGGTAAAAGGCATTCCTGGCCAGTGAAGACACCAGTGCGGATGTACAGATGGTGTAAAATCTTTTCTGTCTGTGTTTTGCAGGTTGTCAGGTGCCTTTCATTCCATTGTCTGCCCAGAGACAGAACTTGATTTTTCTTTTCTTTTCCAAATTTGCACAAAATCGCAGATGCAAAATTGGGCAGATTCCCACAAAGTGTGCAAATCTCCCCCAGAAGTGCATCTTCACACTTTAGCCTATAGAAGACATGTGCATTTTTGGCTGTTTTTTTTTTAAAGTGCATATTTTTCTGTGATGAAATTTGCGCAAAATTCCCTAAGGTTAGAAAAATGGTCTGCATATCTATGGAATCTGCCTGACGGGGGGGAAGCCGGTCTACTGTGGAAACCACAGGTTGGATCCATAAATATCCCAACACATTTGGTCCCGTTGTGTATTTCTCTGACATCCCTACCTTCAGTGACAGTAATGAATCAATGCGGACACATACACACACCCCAGACTACACACCTGTTCCTTCAGGATGAGCGTGTAACCCCACCCAGTTGTCCAGTTGCCCGACATGGGAGCCACTTAGCCACAGAGCCTCTTTCTTGCCAAGATTCAGACTGAGGTTACTGGCCCTTACTAGGGGTGGACGAAAGTCACTTACCTGTCCTCGAAGGACGTTTGCGGTGGGGGGGAGGCGCTTCGCTGGTCCCCCCGCGAAGTTCAGGCCGGGGGGGGAGGCTTCCCGCCTCAGCCCGGCTGAAATTCAGGCCAGGGGGGAGGCTTCCCGCCTCGGCCTGGCCGAAATTCAGGCCGGGGAGAAGGCTTCCCGCCTCGCCCGGCCACGAACGCGAAAGTTTAAAAAAAAAAAAATGCCCCCGATAGGCTACGTGACGATTCACGTAGCCTATCACGGCTAGATCTGCAAAGTCAGCCGTGATAGGCTACGTCAATCGTCACGTAGCCTATCACGGGTGACTTTAAAAAAAAAAAAAAGCGCGTACGCTAATGGCGGCCCCCATAGGGAGCCGCCATTCGCGTTCCTTATTTAGTCGCTGTAGTCTACGTAAATGTTTACGTAGACTACGGCGAAAATAAGGGCAACGCAAATAGCGTTGCCCTTATTTTCGCCGTAGTCTACGTAAATCTTTACGTAGACTACAGCGACCAAATAAAGAACGGGAATGGCGGCTCCCTATGGGGGCCGCCATTATCCGTACACACTTTTTTTTTTTTTAAGTCACCCATGATAGGCTACGTGACGATTGACGTAGCCTATCATGGCTAACTTTGCAAATTTAGCCATGATAGGCTACGTGAATCGTCACGTAGCCTATCAGGGGGCGTTGTTTTTTTTTTCTTTCATTGCAATGGTGGCGGCGGCGGCAGCCGGTCGAAAGACCGGCTGCCGCTCCCGCCCCGCTCGAACACCCGCCAAACCGCCGGCCAGACCCGCCGCCGGGAGGGACATTCGGCGAAGGTAAGTCCCGTCCCGGGGCGGGGGTCGGGGGGGTTCGGAGGATTTCTCCCCGAAACTTGTTCGGGGGGCCGAACACGTTGGCGCTCGGCCCCCCGAAGTTTCGGGGAGAAATTCTCCACCAACCCTACCCTTATCCAGCCACTGGTCCAACCATACCGTACCATACCATACCATACCATACCATGCATACCATGCTGATTTATGTGAACGCATGTCCCACTGGTGCAATAGGGCTTACTTGCTGGTAAGTGTGCATAGTAGGGATTGCAAGCTTAAGCTAGGGATGAATGAATCTGTCTGTATTGCTTTCTCCCACATTCAGATTTTTTTAAATCTCAAATTCCTTTTGTCCCATTTATGGAGAAATGTATGAATTTTTATAAGTTCTTGCATAAAGAATTGAACTGAATGAAATGTTCACACATCTGCACTGGCCCAGTTCAATAGGTGCAGCTATTCTCGACGTGGAAAGGGCCATATTGCACCCATCTGCCATATAGCTGTTAAAGATGAGGAGCCTGTCAGAAAAAAAGAGATGGCGACCCTAATTCAGCACCACATACATGGCTGAATATATACAGGGATGCGAACCCAGGCTTTTAAGAGCCAAGCACTCAGAGCCCTCTGCCTGGATAGTGAAATGGAGACATTCGTCCATGCAGGCAGCGCGGGCTTTAAAAGTGTGAGTTGGAATCCCTGTGTATTCAACCGCATTTGACAGGCTCCTCATATTTAATAGCTCCAAGGTAGGCAGGTACAACATGGCCCTCTCCATGTTGGGAATTGCTAAGGGAAAGCTAAAAGTGAAGAGTTGAATATTTGAATGTGCAGCTGCTCCATGAAAAATATATACCCTTGTTTCTAGTAAAACAAGCTCCCTGCTAGGGATGGCAGAGAATTCCACCACGGATTCCAGTGAGGCCGGATTCTTTAGAATCCGCCCCCCCCCCATGGCAGAACGGCCTCCTGCCCCCCTGCCCCCCCACGGAATCCCCCAGGACAGCACTTACCTGGGGCGGATGCGGCGGATGTGGTAGATGCGGCAGCAGCTCCGGCAACTGGTCTCCTGACTGGCCGTGGCCGGGCTGCTGCGGCCGCCATTGGCGTCTTTGCAGCTGTGATAGGCTACATAAGAATTTATGTGGCCTATCACGGCTAACCCCCTCCCCAAAAAAACCAGTGTACGCAAATGGCGGTGGCTACAGCGGCCACCATTTGCGTTCCCTATTTTTCGCCATTCTAGCCTACGTAAATATTTATGTAGGCTAGAATGGTGAAAAAAAGGGGGACGCAAATGGCCGCCGCCATAGCCACCACCATTTGCGTACACCATTTTTTGTTTGTTTGTTTGTTTGGGCATGCTGTGATAGGCTACGTAAATACTCACGTAGCCTATCATGGCAGCCTAGAAGGACGCAAATGGCGGCCGCTACGGCTGCCACCATTTGCGTCTGCAGCAGCCCATCCATGGCCGGAAGTCCGGCTGCGGACAGCCCTGGCCAGCTGCTTCACGGAGCCACTGCAGAGCAGAGCTGGCTGGGCAGGATTCCGGGGGGGGGGGGAGGACCGGATCGCCTCCCCCTCCATTGAGGATTCCAGGGGGAGGGACAGAGTGCCTCCCCCCCCCAGCGGATGCCCCGACTGGAACCAGGTAAGGGATTCGTACATCCCTACTCCCTGCAGCTGTTCCTTCTCTTGCCAATGTATAGAGTGGCCATGTGTCCTTTTTTTTTTACCGTTCTCTATTTGAAGGCCATTAAAGAACAGTCACCTGTTTTGAAGGCATCCTTTATTTGAAGGGCTGTCCAGTCCAGGGCCAGTATAAAGACCAAGAAGTATCAGAAGGAAGAGCTGGGCCTTGAAGTTGCCTGTCAACAGCACCTGGGCTGAGCAAGCCGCACAGGTCACCTGGTCACAGTATTCCACACTAGAGTAAAATACACTGCACTTCTATTTAGATTATAATGATTATTTCTTAATTTGCACCTATACATGTAAATTACCATAGGCAATATGCAATTTTTAGGCAAATTGGTGTCCTCTTTTGTCCTGTTTTTGTGTGGCGCGTGTCCTCTTTTTGGGCAATTCACAAGTGGCTACCGTAGGCCAGGCTAGTTTCCCCTTTGCCATGATGTTTATCCTGGGAGGCAGGGGAGGGGCGTGTAGCCTCCAGCGGCCTCCAGCGTGTAGACGTTCTGCTGCTGATGGAATGTCCAGGAAACGGTCAGCTGGAGCTGTGCAGTTGCCCCATGGTTCCAAGCAAAACCATGTGGATATTGTTACATCAGCCTTGCCTGGGAGCATCCTGAACACGGCATCACAATGGTCAAAAGCAGTCATATGAGGCTTTGGCCTGCCAACTTGCTTTCATGCGGTCTGGAGAGAAATATGGTCACCGGTTTTATTGCTTAAAAGAAATAATTAAAGGCAAAGCTTGGGAGGCTCCCAAGTTGTCCAGATGCAGCTGTTCTACTGGGAGAATCATGTGTTGCTTGCGTGAATGGAGAATCCTGCCTGTAAGGAATTAGAAACGGTTAAAAAGAACCCACCTTAATTATGTTATATAAAAAGAAGACGAAAGCTTAGAGCCCCACCGTCCCAACTTTTTATTCATCACAGACTGGCGGTTTCTCTTTCCATCAGGAATCTTGCAGGGAGTTGATAAAGGTTTTATTTAGGAAGGGAACAAGGATTCAAATGGAACTGGGTTTGCAGAACCCCAAGTGACTGACACTTTCGATTTCCCTGCTTCTGATAATAAAACAAGACTTCCAGAGGTCATCTCGAGTTCACAGGTCTCAAAGCACATTCAGTCAAAAGCAAAGACTCTTAGTGCATGTCACTCAGATACCTGCATGTTGAAGTTTTGCATCAGCTGTATCATCCACATAGTATCAGGAAGCTTTGACAGCCTTCTGAACAGAAGAACGTAACAGCAGGCCGAGTGAATCAGACCAAAGGACTTAGGGTGGCCGTGTGGCCGAATTCTGTCTTTAAATGGGCCTTAAAGACCTGGATGGTTTGGTCCACTTTTAATTGATGTCGGTCTATTTTCTCTATTTTACATCTTATTTTTATAACTGTCACTGATATTTTCATTTTTGGTTTAGATTGGCATAGGATTTTAAATCTGCTGTTTGATGTAATTGTATTTTATATTGTTTCATGTTTTTATTCTGTGAACCACCTTTAGAAGATTTCTTTCTCTTTTTTTACTTTAAAGGTGGAATAAAGTATTTTAAATAATTGTAAATGATAATAAAAGGGCTAAAGCTCCTATCCCTCCCTCACCAGCATCCTGATCTCGATTCGACCACCACAACTGTTTTTGATATTTAAGGGAGCAATCATATGGCCAGTCTAGAGGGTCATAG
The DNA here is from genome assembly GCF_057233095.1 of Heloderma suspectum. NCBI lineage: Eukaryota > Metazoa > Chordata > Lepidosauria > Squamata > Helodermatidae > Heloderma > Heloderma suspectum. Next base: position 25,336,897 of record NC_139461.1, on the reverse strand, counting down.
GATTTTTTGGTTTCTGGGAACTGAGGTTGGAGCCAGGGCTCTGAATGTGGTTCCAACAAACCGTGCTCCCCTCCCCTCCTCCGCCCCCTTGTAGGGATGGCGGAGAATTCCGCCACAGACTCCAATGAGGAGTCTGTGGCGCCAGAGTCCATGGCAGATTGGACCACTCACCTCCACCACCCCACGAGGTTAGCCCCGGATGGACCCTACCTGCTGCCGGCTGGGTCCAGGTCCGTCCACTGAGTCCGCAGCCATCCGCTGCTGGTCTGCGGACGCAAAAGGCGCCTGGCGTAGCGGACGCCATTTGCATCCCTGCTCTTTTCGTGATAGGCTATGTAAATATTTACATAGCCTATCAAGAAAAGAGCAGGGACGCAAATGGCATCCGCTATGCTGGACGCCATTTGTGTCTGCAGACCGGCAGCGGATGGAAGTCTGGATGTGGACAGACCCAGCCAGCGGCTCCGTGGACTCACCATAGAGCGGACCCTGCCAGGTAGGATTCTGGGGGGAGGAACAAATTGTCTCCCCCCCTGCGGACTCCCAGGCAGACTGGTGAGTTGAGTTAGTACACCCTACCCCCTTGTAGCCAGCATGGTTCTCTCTGTGCTGGCTACATCTCCGTATTCGGAAATAGAGCACAGAGATGGGGGGAAAGGGGTGATTCCGGGGCTGGGAGGGGAGGAGACCACAGAAGCCATGTTATGCAGCTTCCTATGCACTGTGCGGCCTCCCCCCCCCCAACCCGCTCCAATGCTCCCTGGCTAGACAGGCAAAATCACTGGAGGGCCACCTTGCATTGGGTCATCGTCAGCCTCCGAGTTTGGAGGTGGATGACTATCTCCTTAGGATTGTGCTCTAACAAACCTTTCATGCAATTGCTAACTGTATGGATGGGGTCACATTTTGTTTGGCCAGAGACATGTGGGACTGGTAAATGCTCATTCTGTTCTGCCTTTTGTTCCTCTCTTCTAACTGCCTTTTCAACAGGAGGCACCAGTACTAAAAAATTCCCATTAAATACTAGTGTTGGATCCAGGAACCCATGGAAGGAAGGGCTTTGCTCATGGGAGGTGCTTCCACCTGGTTTGGGGGGATTCCCCTTCTGTGTAGCATTTTCAAGGCCCTGGAGGGGAGGAGGAGGCCAGGAAATCCACTTCTGCTAGCCCAGTTGCATGCACCTAAATCCGGATCCTAAATCCAGATCCAATCCAACCCCAGGAGCCTGGCCTTCTCATCTCGCCCATAGAGTGGTGTTGCCTTCCTTCAGGCCTAGATATGAGTACAGTTGCTCATGGCACTGGCTGGATCCTGACAGGAAGTTTGGAAAGAAGGCCCTTTTTTTAACAGGGGCATTCTCCTGGCAGGACAGCTGGTTGATCCAGCTGGGCTTTCGCATGATGGCATCATGCTGTGCTTTCACCAAGCATAGACTAGACTAATCTGTAAACCTCATCCCTACACACGCCGCTCCACAGTGACTCATGCTTGTACGGTTCCTCGTGGGACACCCTTTGCTCCCAATCGCTCCCAGTTACAATCTCAACCTGAATAACCTAAGACATCCAGCCTGTTTGAGGTCTGGCAACTGGAGACTTTCACTGAGAGTTACCGCCTGATCTATCCGATTGCTTCGCAAGGCCCTCTGCACCCACTCTCCTCTTATTCTCCTGAAATGAAAATTCCATACGTTAGGAGCTTGGAGTCAATTTCCTTTATTTTGGAACCATTTACATCTCCTTCTTCAAGTGTTTTATTATTTGATTTCATTGTAATTTATTTTAAAAGTATAGTGTAGCAAACCAGTGCCGGCGCCAGTTTTTTGGGCAAGCCACCCTCAACAGGCGCCAGATCTCAATGAGCCTCTGCACTTTCCACCATTGTCACTAATTGCTGTTGTTCCTCATCCTCTTTTTTTCACCATTGCTACTGCTCGCTTGCTCGCCTCGCAGCCAGAGAGCCAATGATCAAGGACGCAGCGATATCTGCTGCTCCTCCTTCTCACCAACACCATTGTCTGGGCCAGGGCGAGAGGCAGGTGAACGAGCAGGTTGCCATGGCAAAGAGGAGGAGCAAGTCTGGGGGGCTCTTGCCAGTGGGCCCCTACTGGAGCATGGATGCTCAGCAAGTGCCCTACCCTTCCAGCCCTTGGTGCCAGCCCTGTAGGAAGCACAGAGTTTAATCTTGGGCTTGGGCTCAGTCCATAACTTTTGCTTTCAGAGCCAAGTTATGAGAAAAATGCAACAGAAAAAAAGGTGAGGGAAGGAGGTGTCAGCTCCCCTCAGCCATGTGCCCCCACCCCAGTTGAGATGTGAACAGGCAGCCCCTGCACAAACTCTCTTGCCGCCTTAGATGGGAGAGAATGCCACATCGTGCCCCTTCTGTTTACTTCATGGGTAGGCATGGCCGAGCACTTGCTGAGTGTCCACATGGCTGATGTGAGTACCCTGGAGGTACTCCTCCTCTTCACCAGGCTGCTTGATTGAAGTGGGGACTTTTGCGATTTGCTTTTTACTAAATGGCTTGGGACCAGAGTATCTACAGGCACGTCTCCTCCGTCCTCCCGCATACCTGCTTGGAGCCTTAGGTCATCCTCAAAGGCCCTCCTCTGGTGCCCCTGCCAAAGGAAGCTAGGTGGCTGGCCATAAGAGAGAGGCCTTCTCAGTGGTGGCACCCCACTTGAATGAATGCCCCAAAGAGGCTTGTCTACACTGTTATCTTTTCAGTGCCAGGCAAAGACCTTTCTTTTCTCCCAGGCATTTTAAGAGACCTGGTATTAGGTTATTATGGCTGTTTTATTGATTCCTGTGCTGCTTATTGTTTTGCATTACATTGTATTTTAATCTTTTAAATATTGCATTGTTAATATCTTCAATTGTGTTTTCAAAAAGCACTTTAGTTTTTTAACTGGTTGCAATCTACTCAGAGAACATTAGTTACTGGGCGTGTAGTGCTCTGGAGAAAACAGATGAAACAGGTCAAGCTGCATGTCAGTAGGGTCTTTCCCTTGAGTTTAATGGGTTTGGTTCACTGCAGAGATAGGGATGGAAGCTGTGTTCTCCACGCCTATCCCTGGAGATAGCAGCCTTTAGGGCTTGACCCTGAGCTGTTTCCATGCACAGTACCATGTCTGGAGGCCTTCATAAACCCATTGGCCCACACCAGAGGCATTGAAGAAGCATTTTCCTGCCTGAGAAGCATTAACATCTCAACATCACCATTAATTTTACCTTGCAAAGCTCCTTCTCTCTATGTCAGAAAGCGGGGGGAAAACTTCCAAGTCCTCCCTTAGCGGACGAGACAGCCTAAGAGGGGGAAATGTTGTGACTCATCCCCATAGCAACCCCAAACTGATGATGTGAGTGGTGCAAGATGTTACACATGTTTAGCAACAACTGGACAACACGAGTGCATATTCAGTAATCTGAAGAATCCTGGGACAATAATGACTTTCCCACCACTGGTTTTACACTCGCCAAACCACCACAGCTGATTGTATCGTACATCAGACATCCTCAGCATGTCCTCCTTTTGGGAATCAGATATAAGGGGCAGAAACATTTAAAATTCAAACCATGCAGAAGTCAACCTTCACTGGGCGTGTGCTATGCAACGCCTTCTTCGTGCTCCAGCTTAAACCATTAGGATTTTGTGCATTTCACAATTCTGCTCAAGAACAGAAAAGTCACAGAAATTGGTATTGATGTTAAATCACAGCATTCAGCATTCTGAGAACGGCATTTTTCATTTTTAAACAGCAAGCTTCCAATCATCATTCTTTTGGGTCCAGGACAAACTCGCTCCACATCCATATCCCGCACATACAATCTCATGAGTCATGAAAGACAAATTTCTACTTTAATTCTTAAATTACATTTTCTACATTTCTCAAATTCACTGTGGGGCTTTCCTACCATGTTGCTAATCTTGCACCCCCGCCATTTTGCTCTTTTTGTTTAGCATAGCATCCGACCTCAATAAGAGTCTAACAAAGCTTGCTGACTAATTTGTAACACCTTTGTTGGTCCTAACTCCTAACAAAGGCATTATCCTGTTGATGTTTTGATTTTTTATTAGTATAGTGGACCAAAGTGACTGAACATTTTAAAAATAAAGCAATTCACTTTAAAGCTTTATTTGTTTGAACTTTTTCATTGCAAGATCATTTATCTCCCACAAATCAATTTCTCTTGCAAATTCACACTCAATAGACAAAATAATTAGGTGCCATAATTATTCTTGCTCCATGGTAGAACAGTTTATTTATAGCTAGACATGATAGTAGGTTGTGTGTGTTTGTGACTAGACATTCAGGGCACAATCCTAAGCAGCTGTATACAGGAAAAAAAAGTCCTACAAGCCCCAGCATTCTCCAGCCAGCATGATCATATTTTGGGTCAAGTTATGGCTAATTAAGTCCTGTTGATTTCAATAGGTCTACTCTTAAGTATGACTACATCTGGATCCAACCCCATGTCTACTCAGAAGTAAGTCCCATTGAGGTCAACTGGACTTACTCCCATGTAAGTGTGTGTAGGATTGCAGCCTCAATTTTATCCTAAAGCACACCATTTTTAATTTGTGTTTTGGTACACTTTTTGCACCAAGAACTGTACTGCACCATTTGGAGAACTGTGAAATCCAAAGGATAAGTGTGTTCCAATTCACACATGAGGTGAGGATCTGGTCAGTGCATATCAGAATTTGCAAAGACCAAATGTCTCAATGCTTGATAATTTTCCTCTGAATGTGTGAATTGTCTCCATTGCAAAGCATTATGTCTGAGTTGGCTTCAGCTAATCTGAAAGTTCTATCTGTGATGGCTGATTCACATTGGAAGTTGTCACTTGATGCTGTGATCAATGCACAATGAACATGCATGTGTGTAAACTAGCATATACAGGGAGTGGGACCCGCCCACAAAAACACGACTTTTAAAGTAAAATCTATTTAGTTAAATCTCTTAGTATTTCACTTTATTTTCTGAAGTCAGTCTATGGAAGGAAGAACTTACTGGAATGCCCTCACCCAAAGGAATACATGTTGCTAAAACACCCAACTTTAATTATGACTGAATGATGTCTCTGTGATATACAGGCCTATAGGGGAAAGGGAGTGAAAAGCAGGATGACATATGTAACGGGTTAAAATAAGTTGTTTTAGGTGGACTCCCTACAACCTAGGGAGTCTTTTGTCGATGTTTTGACTACAGGGAAGAACATCTGTTGTTATTCAACCCTGTGCTATAGCCGTCTATGCTTCCATGCAGACATGGTCATAAACCTCTGAATAGATACTGTTGCTTGGAGGGTCTGTCAAGAGGCCTTAAAGGGCGGGGGGAGGGGAATCCACCATCTTATTTGTTATTTATGGTACTTCTGGCAAGGACCACCACCTTCTTTCCAGTGGCGGGACCCATTTTGTTAAACCTTGTTCAGTAGCTAAACCAGCAAAGCTCATAGCCTCCAAATTCCAGAATAGTACCTGTTGCAACAAAAACAATAAAGATCTTCGCAACATTGTAGAGATGAGGTTTTGGATCCAGATTTAGTCATACTTAGAGTAGATGCATTGGAATCAGTGGGACTTAGAGTAGATGCATTGGAATCAGTGGGCCACGTTTCCTGGGGCTGATGGATATTGAAGTCCAAACTTGAAAAACGACATAAATCAAGAATAGACATCTTCTATTTTATGGGAGGGGTTTGCTCTATTTTCAAGACAGTAGTTGGGGGCAGGCTGAATGTGTATTTTGACATGCAATCCAACTTTCTCACTGAGGCTCAGGCTGTATAATGACTGTTATATAGATTGATTAAACAATCCTTTCACAAAATAAATAATATATGCAAACTGTAGGCACAAAGGGCTAGTGAACTAATGAAAAAGACTGATATGCTTTAATGCTACTTTACAAGAAGACAACTTGAATGCTATGAGAAAAGAGTGTATTCATGGATCATCATACAACTTGTGGAATTCACATTCAGAATTAACTGCTGCCCATTTTGGCTACAGCTTAGCTCAACTTACACTTAGCTCAACTGCAGCACAATGAATTCCAAGTTTAGATCAAAATACGAATTGTACCACAGATACGGGCTTTTCTTACACTCAGTCTCTTATAATGTGCTGCTCTTCTAGACCCGAAGAACTTATTGGCAAGTTGAAAATGAGCTAATAAAATTCTCCTATCATTCTTAAAAAAAAAAAAAAAACTTTCAGTGAAAACTTTCCAAGGCAGCTTACACTATTTGCATAAATGATGCCAAAAATATTGTTGGCAAGTCATTCAATAAGGAGCTAATGAGCTGAGATTTATTATTATTGTATCTCTTAAAAATTATTCCCTGGCTTTGTTAAAAAACAACAACAACAACATTCAGGGTAGCTTATAATACCTACTAAAACCTAAACCATAAAACACCCTAAAACTCATAATAATGATGATAATACCAGTTACTTACACACTACCATTCGTGTAATGGACCAACGGGATGTCCATTGTTTGAAATTCCGACCCTTTTCGGACTCAGCTGAGTTCTGCAGTGTGCCCAACCTCAGCTTGCATTTGTGAGCTGAACCATGGGTTTTTCCCAGACCCCGGGGACTTTTTCTGTATTTGCGGGCGGGGGGGGGGTGGCCAAGATGTGCATAATTTGCAGCCAAAATTTGCATAATTTGCACAAATTGCATCCGCACTTTGTGCAATTTGCACAACATTCCGCTATAATTTGTACAAATAAAACACAGAAAATCCGCTAACTGGCCTGACTCGCTGCAGACTGAGTCAGGGTAGTTAGTGGAAAATGGACTGAAATCTGGGGCTGCCATCAAGCTCCACCCCACAAATAGATTCCTCCAACATCCCTACAGTGGATTGATTCATGAGAAGGCAGGTCATTATATTCATTGTAATTAGGGCTGGGAGGATTGGCAAGGTTCAAGCTATCCAAGGTTCTTTGAGTTCCACCTCAAAGCTCAGTCCACTTCACTCCTGTTTTCAATTGCAAATTTTTGCAATCTGTTTGTCTTTTCATTTGAACATGGAAACTGCATTTCAGAACACATTTCTCGAGAGGGCACACCCAAATGCACACTTTCCTGCCATAGGCTAAAACATGCAAATGGGTATATATATACATTTAAATCTGCACATTTTTTGAACATAAACACAAGTTCAGGAGTATGCAAACCAGTGAATATGCAATGTTTTGACATTGATTCACACCAGAGTATCTATGAATAAATGCACATACACATAAACGCTTCTTTCCTAGATGCATTCTTGCCTGAAACGAAGTCCTGTTGAATTCAGTAGGACTTACTTCCAAGTAAACACTCATAGGATCAGGCTGGCAATCAGCTCAATAAACAAGCTGGCTTACTACTGATGTTTCATAGGCTTTAGTCATCAAAGAAAAAGAGAATCAAGAAGCACCAAGAAGTATATTTTTTAATGATCATTCAGCCAGAACACAGTAATTACTCTGAGACTTTGATTCCTGCATATGAGTGAAAACCAGCCAAATGTTTGGGAGGACTGAAGCATATGTTAGTGTCTGTAGTCGTTACATTTCTCTTTTAATGTTCCACTTCTTAAAGATGTCATGCTCATGAGCCTTTATCCAGACAAGCAGCCTAAAGCAATGGGTGGGAAGTCTGAGACTCCACCATGGTGTGGAGTATCTAACAAAGTGTGTGACAAATTGAAATGACTGGGTTGATTTGGAGCTTCATGTAAAAAAGTGGAAACTGTTTTACTACCCAAGATCCAGGCAAAGACAAAGATGGAACATGGATCCAAATCAAACAACTCTAAATTAGAACATTTTAATTTCAACTCAGATTTGAACCTCAATCTATGAGATCTTTGAAATTCAAAATAAAAAATTGGCTGAAAATCTAGGAATCCAATCCAACCCTAAAATTTCAAATCTTTGTACACAGTGACAACGATTACATTTTAATGCCTTTCTATTTCCTTATTATGAATGAAAAAGGGGGAAAACACCCAAAGATCTCAGGGGAGATCAAATTTATTTCTTATGCAAAGCATAAGTAAGGGCTATGACTCAAGAACAAAGTCTCTTTATCTAGGGCAGTATACTTCTAATCACCAAATGCTCATGGTAATTACCTTGAAATGGCTGATATCACCATCATGCTCTGCTTGTGAACTTTCCAGGACATCTGGCTGGCCACTGTTAAGAGTTAGGGATCAGATGGACTTTTAGGGTGCAATCCTATGCATGCTTAGGCAGAAAAAAGTCCTACAACTCCCAGCATGCTGACTGGGGAAAGCTGGAAGCTCATACTTAACATGGAAATTCTTATGTTTTACTTTTCTTTGGATTGCACATCAATTAGGCATGTGTGAAACTGGCTGAAGGAACTGAGCTTTAATTTGTGTTTCTTTTGTCTTGACCATCAGGTTTCTCCCAATTCAAATTTCACCACATTCCAGATGTGTATTAATGCACTTGATGGTATTCATTTTTCACTTTAAATAGAGACAGCGTATGGCAGGGGTGGGCAACTTCCAGAGGTCTGGGGGCCATTTTCACACACTATGGGCTGGACCCCCACTATGGGCTGAAGCCCATGGGGCTCCATGCACAGAGGAAAATGTCAAAATCAGCAGTTTGCTGCTGAAAGTTTACAGCAAACTGCTCCATAGCATTGCAGAGTGCTTCAATTGTTAAATTTAGCTTGTTTTGGCTATAAAGCTCCCAAAAGGCCCAATTTAGCTTGCAAACAAGCTAAATATGGCTGTTTGGATGCTCTGTAACTGCTACCAATGCCACTGGGGGGATTGGGGGGCAGTGGGGGGCAGCAGAGGCCACAGTGGGCTGGTGGGGGCTGCATGAACCCCCTACCAGCCCACTGCTCTATGGTTTTGTGCATGCTATATTTTTTTGATTCGGTAGCACCAATTATAGATTCTGTAGTTTTACAGTTTGTGAATATTTGTCCTGAGTATGTATGTTTTTCATGCAAGAACGGTGGTGGCTTGGCATGGACAGGTCAAAGTAATTTGAAAATACAAATGGATTGGTCAAATAGTTTAACACATCACAAGAATCCAGATGTTTTAGTGCAAACTGTTTGCTATATATTGAGATTGCGGCCGGCTGTTGCAAGAATGCATCACACTTACTTCTGTCAGCATGATTCATAACTGAATGCATCAAAACCAGATTTCAAAATGGGCATTCTCTTTTTGGGACCAGGGTTGAGAGGCAATGGAACCATAGTATTTCACATAAATTTTGCTTTCTTCCATGAATTTAAGCAGTGGCTCTAGCTTCAGCAGCAGGGACCCACGTGATGAATGGTGCAGCTGGGCCAGAGCACTGGGATGTAACTTTGCAGGTGGGCCTCAGGGCTGTAGCATATAACACATTTTGAATTAACAGACAAAAATGCCATGCCAGCAGTGCAGCAATGACTGTACAATATTCACGAGAAGGTCAATAATATTGGCGCAAAGGCAACAAACAAAAGCGCATTGAGGCTGGGTTTGTTTTTGTAAGATTATCTCGAATGCAGACTTTCTATGACCGCATCAATTCTTTTGTTTATTTGTGTAACCAAACTTCCCTTGTAAAGCTGCAGCAGATAAAAAAGCAGAGAGCTCTTCCAGATGTGTGAAGAAAGGCAGTTGTTTTGGTCAGACTTTATATATCACAGCGCTTGTGATATACCCTTCAAAAAACAAAAAACAAAAAACCTAGCAATTTTAACTCACTCATCATTGTTGGGAATGTCTGGAGTTCCCTTTGTAAACCAACAGGAAAAGAGATATGGATAAGAGAGAAACCCTCTCTATTATGCAATGTAAACTTTTGTGCCAAATTAATAGGGATGGATGAATCTGTCTATTTCAGTTTGTCCCAGTTTCTCATTTTTCCAACCTTAAGTTTTGTTCATCTTAAACTTGGATAACTTCTCCAGGCCTAGGTTTGGTTCATCCCAGACCTTGATTTATATATATATATATATATATATATATATAGTGTGTGTGTGTGTGTGTGTGTGTGTGTGTATATATATATATATATATATATATATATTTGCAAGAACATTCATAAGTGATATTGTATACGTGTCTTCTAATACATGCATTTCTGTATGCGTTTCCCCAATTTACTTATTAGATTTATATCCCTTCAGGAAACTCAAAGTGGCATGTGTGATTTCCCCCATCACCCCATTTTTATCTTCACAGCAACCCTGTGAGGTAGGTTAGGCAGAGTAATAGTGACTAGGCCAAGGTCACCCAGTGACCTTCATAGTTGAGTGGGGATTTGAACCTGGGTCTCCCTGATCCTACACCAACACTCTAACCCATCCATCTTCAACATGGTGCTTTCCAGAGGTGTTGGACTGCAACTCCCATCATTCTCTGCCAGCAATAGATATGATAGGGATGGTGCAAGCATCCAGTTGGGGCTTGAATCTCAGCAATTTCTCACCAGCTTGGCCCCTGGATGGCAGTCCACAGATCCCCTCGCAAGTGCGCGGCCGCCCCCTCCCTCACTGAGCTGCCATTTTGCATAAAAATGGTGGCTCAGCCTTTTTGGTAAATAACATTTACGCAAATGGTGGCCATGAAGCAGTCATTTATGCAGCATTACAGATGTAAATGGACCATTTATTTATTTATTTACATTATTTATATACTGCTCCACATCAAAGACTTTGGAGCAGTGAACAAGATCAAAGAATAAAGCACCATAATTAAAACAATTAAAACATTTTAAAAGAACAGATTCTGAACTTAATAAACTGCGGCTGGTCACTCAGGGAAGGCCTCCCGAAATAACAGTGTCTTCAGGAGGCACCAAAAGCAACACAAAGTTGGCACCTGCCTGACCTCCAAAGGCAGGGAGTTCCACAGGAAGGGGACCACCATGCTGAAAGCTCTTTTCCTGGTGGACTCCAACCAGGCCACGGGTCTGTGTGGAACCACCAGGGACCTCAATCACCAGGCAGGTTGGTAGAGAAGAAGGTACTCTCTCAGGTATCCTGGTCCCAAGCTGTTTAGGGCTTTGTACACTAGTACTAATACATTAAACCTGGCCCAGTAGCGAATGGGCAGCCAGTGCAGTTCCCTCAACAATGGAGTAGCATGCTGAAAAGGGGGAACTCCTGACAACAGTGGAGCTGCTGCATTCTGCACTAGCTTCAGCTTCCAGACCAGCCTCAAGGGAAGCCCCCCACAGACTGTAAGGCAGTAATCCAGCCTTGATGTTACTAATGCCTACACCACTGTCCAGGAGAGGCTGTAGCTGGCAAACCAACCAAAACTGGTAAAAGGCACTCCAAGCCATCATGACCACTTGGGCCTCCAACAACTGATGGATCTAGGAGTACCCCCAGACTACGAACCTGATCTTTCAGAGGGGGTGAACCACATCCAGGACAGGCAATGAGCCTGTCCCCAGACCCAGGAACCACTCACCCACAGGGCGTCCATCTTGCCAGGATTCAGCTTCAGTTTATTGGGCCACATCCAGCCCATTACTGAGTTTAGGCACTGATCCAGGACTTGCACAGCCTCTCCTGATTCAGATGTCTAATACCGTTGGGTATTAGTGGGCTTCTTCAGGAGTGGCCACGCTACTGCCTCCTTAAGGTCAGCAGGGACCACTACCGCCCAGACACAAATACCCCTTTCTTAGGGAAGGTACTTGAGAGGGTCGTGGTGGAGCAACTGCAGGCACTCTTGGAGGATACTGATTATCTAGACCCATCCCAGTCTGGGTTTTGATCTGGTTATGGGACTGAATCAGCCTTGGTCTCCCTGAACCTTTATCAAGAGTGGGATGGGGGGAGTACAACCCTGTTAATTTTGCTTGACCTCTCATTGGCTTTTGATACCATCAACAATGGTATCTGGCCCTCTAACCTATGTTGGTGTAGCACCGAGAACCCAGGTGGGCAGAGCTGAGTCAAGTCAATCCCACGCTGCTCACCCACCCAAATCTCAGTAAAACACGCCAGGTTGGTGTTCTCATCTACAATTAAATCATGAATGAGTGTGGTCTTAATGCAGACCAGCTTGGCATTAAAAAGCAGCACTGCAAGACAGGAGGGCTCAGTGGATGAGCTACCAGGCATATGAGAGCTAGAGGAGTGGGGTAGAAGGGGAACAGTGTATAAACATCTGTGACCCATTCTACTTTTTATGTAACCACTTATGCCTGCAATGTTGTGTAAATGGCCCCTTTATGGCTTCCATTTGCATAAATGGTTATTTACAAAAAGGCCGAGTCACCATTTTTATTAGGGATGGCGGAGAATTTCTCCCCGAAACTTCGGGGGGCCGAGCGCCAACATGTTCGGCCCCCCAAACAAGTTTCGGGGAGAAATTCTCCGCACCCCCCACCCCCCGCACCCCCCCCGGGACGGGACTTACCTTTGCCGAATGTCCCTCCCGGCGGCGGGTCCAGCCGGCGGTTCGGCGGGTGTTCGTCCGGGGCGGGAGCGGCAGCCGGTCTTTCGACCGGCTGCCGCCCCCGCCATTCCAAGAAAATAAAAAAAAACGCCCCCGTGATAGGCTACGTGATGATTAACGTAGCCTATCATGGCTAGATCTGCAAAGTCAGCCGTGATAGGCTACGTCAATCGTCACGTAGCCTATCAAGGGTGACTTTAAAAAAAAAAAAGCACGTACGGATAATGGCGGCCCCCATAGGGAGCCGCCATTCCCGTTCCTTATTTGGTCGCTGTAGTCTATGTAAGTCTTTATGTAGACTACGGCGAAAATAAGGGCAACGCTATTTGCATTGCCCTTATTTTCGCCGTAGTCTACGTAAATCTTTACGTAGACAACAGCGACCAAATAAGGAACGCGAATGGCGGCTCCCTATGGGGGCCGCCATTAGCGTACGCGCTTTTTCATTTTTTAAGTCACCTGTGATAGGCTAAGTGACGATTAACGTTGCCTATCATGGCTGACTTTGCAGATCTAGCCGTGATAGGCTACGTGAATCGTCACGTAGCCTATCACGGGGGCGTTTTTTTTAAAAAAAAAAACTTTGGAGTTTGCGGCCGGGCAAGGCGAGGCGCCTCCTCCCCGGCCTAAATTTCGGCCGGGCGAGGCGGGAAGCCTCCCCCCCCGGCCTGAACTTCATGGGGGGAGCAGCGAAGCACCTCCCCCCCACCACGAACAAGCTTCGAGGACAGGTAAGTGACTTTCGTCCACCCCTAATTTTTATGCAAAGTGGCAGTGGAGTGCCACTCGTTGGGCACCTGTGGACTGCCCAGGGGCTCACCATGCATGGCAAGCAGGGTTGGGCAACCTTCAGTGATCCGCTGAATGGGACGAAGGGCGAACTTTGGTGAGTTCACCCATCCCTAAGTGTCAGGGGTGTTTCTGAGCTCAGGGAGTGGGATAGCCGTTCAGATTCTGAAGGAGAACTGCCAGACATGGGGGAGGTGTTTTTCCAGGCTAGTCCAGACATGAATGGTCCAGCTTCTCAGGTTACAAATGCCCAGCCCGCTGAGGGTGAGGGTTCCTCTTCACACACCCCTATGAGAGGCAGCGAACAGAAGGAGGGGGGGCTGGAGAATCTGATCTAATAGATGCCAGGTGCAGGCACAAAGCAAAGAGAGAGAAGGCAGGGGCAGAACTTAGATGGTCTACCCGATTGGCCTTGCATGAAAAGCTGCACTCAGAAGCCCCACAAGAGAGAGGGACCTTCCCCCCTTACGTTAGGCTAGTCAGACCGCCTTCCTCTTCAAATGGCGGGCAACTTTTGTAACTTCCTTTTGAATCCCCTGAAGGCATTCCTTTGTAGACTAAGAGTCACTGAGAATTTGCATCTGTATGACCCTGTGAAGTAACGGATTAAAAGCTGTAGACTGAAGCCTCTCATCTGTGTTTGTTTTCAGCGCTGAAATAAAGTGGGGGCTAAAGGAATCCTGACACTAAGCTATGCTGCCTGGGAATGATGGGATTTGCAGTCCAATACATCTGGAGGCCATCAGGTTGGGGAAGTTTCCTCTAACCACTAGACCTTTGTCAATAGCACTAACCCCCCCCCCCCAATTGAGTTTCAGTTTATTGAGCCTCATCCAGTCCATTACAGAGTTCAAGCAATCATTTGCAGATTCAGGGGGCACTGCCAGAACTGACATAGTGTCAGGAATGAGCATGTGGAGATGTCTGGCAGCTCAGATTAGGAATCAGAATGGGAACAGCAAGAACAGAGGGAGGCACCCTCCCTAGCGAGCCCAAATATGGCGAGACTTTCTTCCCCAGGCCTTGACACTAGGGATGTTGGAGAAATCCTCAATGGACCCCAATGAGGCCAGATTCTATTGAATCCAGCCCCTCGAAGTCTGTGGAAGATTGGATCCCCTACCTCCTCCTCTGTTGTGAAGTCCTCGCCGGCGGATCCTGCCTGCTGCCACCCCCAAAGCCCCAGCGATATGGCCACCATTGTCGTATCGCCGGATGGACTGATGAACTGCAGACGCAAATGCCGGCTGGTGTAACGGACACCAATTGCATCCCCTGCTCTTTGATGTGAGAAGCTATGTAAAGACTTACGTTGCCTATCCCGGCAAAGAGCAGGGACACAAATAGCGTCCACTATGCCATTTGCGTCCCTGCTCTTTGCCGTGATAGGCTACGTAAATCTTTACACAGATTATCATGAAAAGAGCAGGGACACAAATGGCATCCGCTACGCTGGACGCCATTTGCATCCGCACACTGGCAGGGCAGTGGATGGAAGTCTAGCTGCAGATGGGCCTGGCCGGCGGCTCCATGGACTCACCGCGGAGCAGAGCTGGCCAGGGAGGATTCTGGGGGGAGGAACAGATCACCTCCCCCATGGGAGGCACAGCCCCCCCAGGTGGATCGATGAGTGGGGTTCATACACCCCTACTTGATATGCAGATGGCCCAGCCTGAATGGCTCCCTCATTCCTCCACCATGAGAACTGAAGTTTTGGTCGTGGTGGTGGTGGTGGTGGTGGTGGAGGAGGAGGAGGAGGAGGAGGAGGAGGAGGAGGAGAGCAAGGGACATGACTTGAGGGATGCTAGGATTCCACCGCAGCGTGAAGTGGGAAAAGCTAGGGGCAGGGCTCAGATGCTCCGCCAGGTTGGCCACTCGTGGAAGCCAACAAAGGAGGGAGCCACCCTAAGGGAGGGGCATCCCTGCGAAGCAAGGCTAGCCGTGAAGTTCATGCCCAGACTGCTGGCAGCTTCTCTAACTTCCACTTCGTCTCCTCTATTGGTATTCATAGATGTGTGGATTAGCTGGTTCTATGCAGTCTGAGAGTTTCCAAGAATCTGTGTTTGTAAAGAAGCTAGTCATTAATAAAGTAGTGTTGGCCTGAAGCTTTGTTTTCTGGAGTGTGTTGACCGCAAAGGGAGAGGACAAAGGAACGTGATGGAGAACAAGGGCTACATATCTTTGGAATACTAATGGCACCGTGCGTCACATGTGTGGATGACCTCACCCAGTGTTTTCATGTAGGTGAGGGGTGTCAAACCCCTTTCAGCCCAAGGGCCAAATTCAGTTCTGGAGAAGCTCTTGGGGGCCATATTCCAGTAGGGGGCAGAGCCGAATGCAACAGGAGACAAGGCCAAAGGGGTGAGGTCAAAATACCCAAAATACTACCATCCCATTATTAAGAGCTCCCTGGATGTGGTCCTCCTCCTCACCATTGCAACCTCTTGCTATGGCCCAGACAATGGTGGTGGCGAGAAGGAGCAGCCGCAGATGCCACGGCCTACTTGCTCCCTGGCTCTCTGCCTGTTAAGGAAGCAAGTGGGAGCAATGGGGAGAAAGAGGAGGAGGAGCAAGCGCAGCTGGGGACAATGGTGGTGAGGAGGTAGACTCCCTGAGGGAGGGGGCCCACTGAAGGAACCTGGCTCAAGGGCCCCCAGAAGCCTGGAGCTGGCACTGATATGGGCACTGCTAACCATTCAGTGGCTGCAGTGCACACCTGCACAGGTGCAGAGACAGCAGCTTCTCCTCCTCTTCCTCCAGCACCAGCGCACAGTGCCCTCTGTCAAGGGCATTGGCTCCCCTTCCCCCAGGCAGCAGTGCTCAGTGGTGACAGCTGGAAGCAGCTGCCAATGCTGCATCAAAGTCCTGTCCATGAAATGCCATGCAAGGGAGCAAAGCGTCATGCTTATTTTCGAAAGGAACAAAAACTGGGCCTGTTTCTAGCAATGACCCTAGAAAGCTGTAAAAATTCAGTACAATAGCCACCTTCTGAGATCCCCAAAGAACTTACTCTTTAGCAGGACATCTGACCAATGCCTATAAGCACTGACCTCTGAGCTTGTAACCCAGGCAGGTTTAAGGCTCTTCTGTGTTGTGTTCCCTTAAGAAAGGCCTTTTCATGCAAGCTTCCTGGGCTCCTCCTTTTCTTCCCCCTCTTTCCTTTGAAGCAATGTTGAATTGACGTGGGCAGGCCCCAGTAGCCCTGAAAGGGCAGTGCCAGGAAACTGTGGATTTAGCAAAAGCTCGCAAGAAACCAAAACAGCTGATGTGGTTGTGCATTTTGCGTCGTTCATTAATGAGTTTTAATGTTTTAAATGGAATTACTTTCATAATCAAACAAAGGCTTTGCAGTCTCGCAGAGTATTGCAACATATTACGGGGAAGAGCACATATTGTTGGAGAGTGAATGTACCACTTCCAATCTTCTGGACATCTTGGGTTTTCAAGGCAGCTACATTTCCAATTTCATTACCTCCTGGATGTGTAACTGGAAATCATCAAAAGATCCTGTCCAACCATTTGCTGGTGTTATTGGAAAATAAGGAGGAAGGGACTTACTGGAGATGCTGGAAATGCCCACAGCATCTGCAATTGAAGAAGAATGTGATGACTTTGCCAACTTCAGGTCCAGCCCATTAACTGTGGTTGGTAATGTTTGCTATATGGGAGAGTTTGCAGTGGTTTCCACTATGGCTTACCTTGCCCTGGTCACAACATGGTAGATCCAATGCTGCCTGCTCACCAGCAGGACACACCACGAATGCGCTGGGGACCTAGCGGTCCTGAAAGCAACTGGAAAATAGCAGAAATGCTTGCTTCCAGAACAGGGCAGGTCAACAGAGCTCACAGAAGGGAGCTCTGTTGCCTTGTCCTGATCTGAAAATTTAAAAATGTATTTATTTATTAATTATATTTCTATACCACTCAATAGCTGAAGCTCTCTTCATTTTCCGCTCATTTCTGAGGTTACTTCTGCAAGTGCTATGCTCCTGATATGCTAGCAGTGGATCCCTCTCATCCAACAGAATGAGCAGGAGCACAGCTGTCGGATTGCTTAGTGCTCTCTATGTCCCCTGTATGTGGGCTAGCGGTGAGAGAGAAATTTGTTTGGTTTGCGTTTTAATACCAACTGACCTAATCTGCACTTCCCAGACAAATACATGACCACGAATGCAATTATCCTTTGGCCTTTGCACTTCTCTGAATTTTGCGATGCATACAAAAATGCCTAAATTAGGGGAAATAGTATACCAAAAAGGGGAAATATTCAGGAAAACATGTGTGTGTGTGTGTGTGTGTGTGTGTGTGTGTATATATATATATATATGTATAATACAAAAAAGCAAGCAGATTTCTGTGCATACAAAAATGTGCATGAAAATTAGGGCTGTGCACCGCCTCGTTACAAAGTCCGAATAATGAGGCGAAGCGAGCTGTTTTGGAGCAAAAGCCTCATGATACGAGGCGGTTCAGAGCAGTACTGAGGTGCCCCGGGGTGAAGCGTGTGCCCCACGAAGCGCCTCCTCTGCCTCGTATATTCAGGGCTCTGCTGAATGCCTCAGCAGTCCAGACAGGCTGTCTCCAAAGTGTATCAACTTCTCAACGCTCACATGGAGGGGCATGAGGAGGAGGAGGAGGGAGGGAGGGGGAAGGCAAGCAGACGCGGGGAGGCAGGAAGGCGAGTGCAGGAGGAGGAGGGACTATGCTTTGGCGAATAGGAACCCTCAGCCAGAACTGACGCTAGCAGTCTCCAATCAGAGAGAGCGTTGGAGGAAGGGGGTATATTAGGGATGTCAGAGAATTCCGTGACGGATCTCGGTGAGACCAAATGCCAGTGCATTCAGCCCCCCGAAATCCATCGCGGAACGGCCTGCCACCCCCCCGCCCCCCGCGGACGAGACTTACCTGGGGCGGATGTTTCGGACAGCAGCGGCTCCAGCGGTGGCTTTGACGGTGGTGGCGGCAGCTGGTCTTCCGACTGGCTGCCGCAACCGCCATTTGCAGTCTGGTCTTTTTCTCCCCCCCCCCCCATAGATGTGATAGGCTACGTAAAGACTTACGTAGCCTATCACGTCTGGGTTTAAAAAAAAAAAAACCGTACGCAAATGGCGGCGGCTACGGCCGCCCCGATTTATAGAATCATAGAATAGTAGGGCTGGAAGGGGCCCACAAGGCCATCGAGTCCAACCCCCTGTTCAATGCAGGAATCCAAGTCAGAGCATCCCTGACAAATGGCTGTCCAGCCTCGTCTTAAAGGCCTCCAGTGTGGGAGAGCCCACCACCTCCCCAGGTAATTGGTTCCATTGTCGTATTGCTCTTACCATCAGGAGGTTTTTCCTGATGTTCAGCCGGAATCTGGCTTCCTGTAACTTGAGCCCATTATTCCGTGTCCTGCACTCTGGGATGATCAAGAAGAGATCCCGGCCTTCTTCTCTGTGACAACCTTTCAAGTACTTGAAGAGTGCTATCATATCTCCCCTCAGTCTTCTCTTCTCAAGGCTAAACATGCCCAGTTCTTTCAGTCTCTCTTCATAGGGCTTTGTTTCCAGTCCCCTGATCATCTTTGTTGCCCTCCTTTGAACCCTCTCCAGTTTGTCTGCATCCTTCTTAAGTGTGGTGCCCAGAACTGGACACAGTACTCCAGATGAGGCCTAACCAGTGCTGAGTAGAGTGGAACTAGTACTTCCCGAATTTGCGTTCCTTATTTTTTGCTGTCTTAGTCTACGTCAATATTTATGTAGCTTAAGACGAAGAAAAGAAAGGGGAACACAAATAGCGCCCACTACGCTATTTGCGTTCCCCTTTCTTTTCTTTGTCTTGGCCTACATAAATATTGACGTAGACTAAGACGGTGAAAAATAAGGAACTCAAATGGCGGCGGCCATAGCCGCCGCCATTTGCATATGCTTTTTTTTTTTTACCCAGAGCCCTCCGCAGCCAGAAATCTGGCTGCAGATGCTCCTGGCCTGGGCCTGGCCAGCTGCTCCGCAGAGCCACCGTGGAGCACAGCTGGCCGTCAAGGATTCCAGGGGGGAGGACCGGATCGCCTCCCCCCCATCGAGGATTCCGGGAGGAGGGATGGAATGCCTCCCCCCCCATGAACAGAATCCGTGAAAAGGTAAGTGACTTTCGTACATCCCTAGGGTATATACTTCGGTGAAAGGCTGCATTCGGTCATTGTTCTAGCTGGGTCTTTGGGAGAGAGGGCTGGTGTGGGTAGATTATCGTTTGTGCATGTGTGTGCACATACATTCCTAGGAGTTGTTCCTTCAGTTCCTTCAATTTTGATCACCATTAGACTTTCCTCGGAATTTAAATTAAAAGGAAACAGCTTGGTTGTACTGGGAGTGTTCCCTTCTTCCATTCCTTGATCGTCTGTCCGCACTGGGACAGTGTCTTTTGCAGCACCTCTTCCAGCTGCTTTCTCCTATATCTTTGAACCTCCAATTCGATTGTTATTTGTATTTGAATAGATTCTATCTCTCCTTTCCATATTTTTTCAAACGAACATAGCTTTTCCTTGCAAATTGCTGCCACGCTCCCCCTCCCCCACCATTCCTGTGTTTGTTTGTTTATCTAGATTTTGGACTCTGGAAAAGGCTGCATTTCTTCTGTAATGTCAACCCTTACTTCTGCTTTCTCTGTTCTCTTTTCTTGTCGTTTTTGTCAGTCAACTGTGTCTTTGTTAGATTTTTACAAACCCACTCTGATTTAGATTTTTTTTAAAAAAATAATTAACTTCTGGGCATGCCCCCCTTTTAAAGTCATATTCAAGCATTCAGTTTTTTCGTTCTTTCTAAATCCTTAAAGAAAGACATTATTATAGCAGCCTATGTGTGGAGTGTTTGTCCCCCCACCCCCGTGCTGAAGTGAACCGTCTGTGTCTTCTCTGTGTTGATCCTCCCAAAACAGAAATTAAAGATTTTTTTAAAAAAAATAGGGTTTGATTTGGCTGTTATCTAATCGCCTGCATTATTGCCCTGTATTTCTTGAAGTTATCCTGCTTTCTATAAAAGAACATGAAATATAAAGCAATAAATTAAAGACACCCGTCATTTGCTTACGTAGTTCTGCTTTTCTTTAACTCTTGTGTGTCTGTGTCCATGTATGTGTGCATGCTAGGTTGAAGTTCCACCAACACTATACATCCAAATTTCAAGGCAGTGTTGAAAAAGCACGAGACACACAGTATTAATATTAATTACCTTCTTATTCCAATAACAGTCCACTGCGTGGCAAAGCAATTCAGCACAATATGAGGCATCTTTGGGGTGTTGGCAGGGGCAGAGGTGGAGAGAAGTTACAGCTCTTTGCTTTGAGAGTTTCCCTGGAAAAAATCAAATTTCACCTGCACCTTGCACACAAGCCAGTGGGCCAAAGTGCCTGGAATTTGGCAAGTGGGATGCCTCAAAGGGCACTGGGAGAGGCCCAGGTTTCACACACATCCATGGAAATAGGGGGAAGTTACAGCTATTGGCTTTGGGAGTTTTCCTGGAAAAAAATCAAATTTCACCAGCACCTAGCACACAAGCCAGTGGGCAAAACTGCCTGGGCTTTCGGGGGTGCGATGCCCTGGAGGGGGGCTGGGAAAGGCCAAGGTGTCACGTGCGTGTGTGGAAATAGGGAGTAGTTACAGCTCTTTGCTTTAAGAGTTTCTGTGGAAAACATCAGATTTCAACTCCACCTAGCACAAAACTGCTGGGCTAAACTGCCTGAACTTTTGTAGGTGGCCTCCTCTCCAGGGGTATGGAGAGGTCCTCAAATTCCATGCATGTATCTTAAAAACTAAAAAAGTTACGACCATTTGTGTTTTCCCATGCAAGTCAATGGGAAAACGCCCAAAACACGCAATCCAGATTTCCGAATCTCGCTTCGGATTTGGATCGAAGTCGGATCGGAAGGGATCCAAATCAGTCCAAGGAAGATCAGGGTTGCTTTGGATGAGCCAAAGCAGCATCCAAAGCGGATTGGGGGGAGGTCCATGCACAGCTAGGATCTTCAAAGGAGATCGTTACATTGTCGTGATGCTGGAGCTTGAACACCTCAATGATGCCATGAACTAAGCCGTGAAGGGACACCCAAGACGGGAAGGTCATGGCAGAGAGGTCAGACTAAATATGATCCCTGGGGAAGGAAACGGCAACCCACCCCAGTATTCTTGCCATGAAAACTAAATGGATCAGTACAACCAGATATATGTCGGTATACCATCGGAAGATGGGACTCCCAGGTCGGAAGATGGTCAAAATGCTACTGGAGAGGAACAGAGAATAAGTTCAACTAGCCCCAGATGTGATGACGCAGCTAG
Organism: Heloderma suspectum; assembly: GCF_057233095.1. Taxonomy (NCBI): domain Eukaryota; kingdom Metazoa; phylum Chordata; class Lepidosauria; order Squamata; family Helodermatidae; genus Heloderma; species Heloderma suspectum. The sequence goes on along the minus strand of NC_139461.1, from coordinate 25,315,337 downwards.
CTCAAAGCCGACAGGATGGCTAGCGGCCGACGGTGCTGGTGGTGAACGACGAATCCGATGTTCTAAAGATCAACACACCATAGGAACCTGGAATGTAAGATCTATGAGCCAGGGCAAATTGGATGTGGTTATTGGGGAGATGTCAAGATTAAATATAGACATTTTGGGTATCAGTGAACTGAAATGGACTGGAATGGGCCACTTCACATCAAATGACCACCAGATCTACTACTGTGGACAAGAGGACCACAGAAGAAATGGAGTAGCCTTCATAATTAATAATAAAGTGGCTAAAGCAGTGCTTGGATACAATCCAAAAAATGACAGAATGATCTCAATTCGAATTCAGGGTAAGCCATTTAACATCACAGTGATCCAAATATACGCCCCAACCACAGATGCTGAAGAAGCAGAAGTAGATCAGTTCTATGAGGATCTGCAGCACCTACTGGATAGTATGCCAAAAAAAGATGTTATTTTCATTACAGGAGACTGGAATGCTAAGGTGGGTAGTCAAACGACACCTGGAATTACAGGCAAGCATGGTCTGGGAGAACAAAATGAAGCAGGACATAGGCTGATAGAATTTTGTCAAGACAAGTCACTGTGCATAACAAACACTCTCTTCCAACAACCTAACAGACAACTTTATACATGGACTTCACCAGATGGTCGGCACCAAAATCAGATTGACTACATCCTTTGTAGCCAATGGTGGCGGACATCTATACAGTTGGTAAAAACAAGACCTGGAGCTGATTGTAGTTCAGATCACGAACTTCTTATTGCACAATTTAGAATCAGACTAAAGAGAATAGGGAAGACCCACAGATCAGTTAGACTGTTGTTGTTGTTGTTGTTGTTCAGTCATTCAGTCGTGTCCGACTCTTCGTGATATGAGCTCACTAATATTTCTAATGAATATGCAGTGGAGGTGAAGAATAGATTTAAGGGACTAGATTTAGTAGATAGGGTCCCGGAAGAAGTATGGACAGAAGTTCACAACATTGTTCAGGAGGTGGCAACAAAAAAGGTCCCAAAGAAAAAGAAGGCAAGATGGCTGTCTGCTGAGACACTGGAAGCAGCCCAAGAAAGAAGGAAAGCAAAAGGCAATAGTGATAGGGGGAGATATGCCCAATTAAATGCAAAATTCCAGAGGTTAGTCAGAAGAGATAAGGAATTATTTTTAAACAAGCAATGCATGGAAGCGGAAGAAGATAATAGAATAGGAAGGACAAGAGACCTCTTCCAGAAAATTAGAAACATCGGAGGTAAATTCCAGGCAAAAATGGGTATGATCAAAAACAAAGATGGCAAGGACCTAACAGAAGCAGAAGAGATCAAGAAAAGGTGGCAAGAATATATGGAAGATCTGTATAGGAAGGATAATAATATCGGGGATAGATTTGACGGTGTGGTCAGTGAGCTAGAGCCAGACATCCTGACGAATGAGGTTGAATGGGCCTTAAGAAGCATTGCTAATAACAAGGCAGCAGGAGATGATGTTATCCCAGCTGAACTGTTTAAAATCTTGCAAGATGATGCTGTCAAGGTGATGCATGCCATATGCCAGCAAATTTGGAAAACACAAGAATGGCCACCAGATTGGAAAAAATCAACTTAGATCCCCTCCCCATACCAAAAAAGGGAAGCACCAAAGAATGTTCAACTATCGAACAGCGGCACTTGTTTCACATGCCAGTAAGGTAATGCTCAAGATCTTGCAAGGTAGACTCCAGCAAGTCATGGAATGAGAATTGCCAGATGTACAAGCTGGGTTTAGAAAAGGCAGAGGAACTAGAGACCAAATTGCCACTATCCGCTGGATAATGGAGAAAGCCAGGGAGTTTCAGAAAAACATCTTTTTCTGTTTTATTGACTATTCTAAAGCCTTTGACTGCGTGGATCATAACAAATTGTGGCAAGTTCTTGGTGGTATGGGGATACCAAGTCATCTTGTCTGCCTGCTGAGGAATCTGTATAATGACCAAGTAGCAACGATAAGAACAGACAACGGACCAACAGACTGGTTTAAGATTGGGAAAGGAGTATGGCAACCTCATGTGACGTGCTGGTAGGGATGGCGGAGAATTTCTCCCCGAAACTTCGGGGGGCCAAGCGCCAATGTGTTCGGACCCCCGAACAAGTTTCGGGGAGAAATCCTCTGCACTCCCCCCGCCCCCCGCACCCCCCCGGGACGGGACTTACCTTCGCCGAATGTCCCTCCCGGCGGCGGGTACGGCTGGCGGTTCGGCGGGTGTTCGAGCGGGGCGGGAGCGGCAGCCGGTCTTTCGACCGGCTGCCACCGCCGCCATTGCAATAAAAGAAAAAAAAAAAAGTCCCCTGATAGGCTACGTGACGATTCACGTAGCCTATCACGGCTAGATTTGCAAAGTCAGCCGTGATAGGCTACGTCAATCGTCACGTAGCCTATCACGGGTGACTTTAAAAAAAAAAAAAAGTGTGTACGGATAATGGCGGCCCCCATAGGGAGCTGCCATTCCCGTTCCTTATTTGGTCGCTGTAGTCTACGTAAATGTTTACGTAGACTACGGCGACTAAATAAGGAACGCGAATGGCGGCTCCCTATGGGGGCCGCCATTAGCGTACGCGCTTTTTTTTTTTAAAGTCACCTGTGATAGGCTACGTGATGATTGACGTAGCCTATCATGGCTGACTTTGCAGATCTAGCCGTGATAGGCTACGTCAATCGTTACGTAGCCTATCAGGGGGCGTTTGTTTGTTTTTTTTAACTTTCGTGTTCGCGGCCGGGCGAGGTGGGAAGCCTCCTCGCCGGCCTGAATTTCGGCCGGGCGAGGTGGGAAGCCTCCCCCCCGGCCTGAATTTCGGCCAGGCGAGGCGGGAAGCCTCCCCCCCCGGCCTGAACTTCGCAGGGGGAGCAGCGAAGCGCCTCCCCCCCACCGCGAACAAGCTTCGAGAAAAGGTAAGTGACTTTCGTCCACCCCTACGTGCTGGGCTTGATGAATCCAAGGCTGGAGTTAAAATCGCTGGAAGAAACATTAACTATCTCAGATATGCAGATAATACCACTTTGATGGCTGAAAGCGAGGAGGAGCTGAGGAACCTCATGACGAAGGTGAAAGAGGAAAGTGCAAAAGCTGGGTTGCAGTTAAACCTCAAAAAAACCAAGATTATGGCAACCAGCTTGATTGATAACTAGTGGCAAATAGAGGGAGAAAACGTGGAGGCAGTGACAGACTTTGTCTTTCTAGGCGCAAAGATTACTGCAGACACTGACTGCAGCCAGGAAATCAGAAGACGTTTACTTCTTGGGAGGACAGCAATGACAAATCTTGATGAAATAGTTAAGAGCAGAGACATCACATTGACAACAAAGGTCTGCATAGTTAAAGCAATGGTATTCCCCGTCGTAACCTATGGCTGCGAGAGCTGGACCATAAGGAAGGCTGAGTGAAGGAAAATAGATGCTTTTGAACTGTGGTGCTGTTCAAAACCAGTCCATACTCCAGGAAATAAAGCCAGACTGCTCACTTGAGAGAAGGATATTAAAGGCAAAACCGAAGTCCTTTGGCCACATAATGAGAAGACAGGATACCCTGGAGAAGATGCTGATGCTAGGGAAAGTGGAAGGCGAAAGGAAGAGGGGCCGACCAAGGGTAAGATGGATGGATGATATTCTGGAGGTGACGGACTAGACCTTGGGGGAGCTGGGGGTGGCGACGGCTGACAGGAAGCTCTGGCGTGGGCTGGTCCATGAAGTCACAAAGAGTCGGAAGCAACTGAATAAACAACAAGCACAGCTAGGAGTGGGCGGATCACTCACCTGCTTCCGTTCCGGGGCATCCGCTGGGGGAGGGGGAGGCGATCTGTCCCTCCCCCTGGAATCCTCACCAGCCAGTTCCGCTCTGCAGCAAGGCCATGGAGTCGCCGGCTGGGCCTGTCCGCAGCCGGACTTCCATCCGCTGCCGGGCTGCGGATGCAAATGGCGTCCAATGTAGCGGACGCCATTTGTGTCCCTGCCTTAGCCGTGATAAGCTATGTAAATACTTACGTAGCCTATCATGGCTAAAGCAGGGATGCAAATGGCGTAGTGGATGCCATTTGCATCCCCACTCTTTGCCGTGATAGGCTATGTAAGTATTTACGTAGCCTATCACGGCTAAAGCAAGGACTCTCCTGCTTTTGCCGCACCGCCACTTTCTCTGTTGCGCTGTCCCCAGGAGACAGCAGCCATTTGCGTCCACAGATGGACCAGCGGACAGCTGCGCACAGACTGGACTGGCCGACGACCGGGTAGGGTCTGTCCCGGGGGGGATTCCGCAGGGTGGTGGTGGGGGTAGTCTGTTCCACCACGGACTCCAGGTGGCTGGATTCTTTAGAATCTGGCCTCATTGGAGTCGGTGGAGGATTTTCTCCACCATCCCGATGCACAGCCCTAATGAAAAGGCATTCAGATTATCACGCAGGCTTTAAAAAAGCATTCACAAACTGCTGCAGAAAAGGGATGGGAAGAACTTGTGCTTGAAAAAAATGCAAACTTTATAGAAAGCAAAACAGACAGGTTTGTTGATCTCTAATGAAGCCACTACCTAGCAGCATACCACCGATTCCCTGATGCCATGGGATAACAGGGGATAGCAATTAGGGATGCCAGAGAAATCCGCTGCGGATTCAAATGAGGCTGGATTCTTTGGAATCCGGCCTCAGGAATCCGCAGCAGATTGGGACCACTTACCTCTTCTCCAGGAGGACTGGAGGTGGTACGGCACTTGGCTGCTTCTTCCAGCCAGAGCCGTTCGCCTCCTCCCTGTCCCTGCTGATTGCTATAAAAAAAAGTCTTTTTTTTATGGCAATCAGATGTGCCCATAGACTTATATGCAAATAGAGTTATGAATCTTGCGTATAAGTCTATGTGTCCATAGGCTTATATGCAAGATTCACGGCTCTGATTTGTGTATAAGTCTATGGGCACATGCGATCAGCAGGATGTGCCCATAGACTTATACACAAAATACAGCGGTGAATCTTGCATATAAGCCTATGGACACATAAATTTATACACAACATTTATGACTCTATTTGCATATAAGTCTATGGGCACATCCTCCTGATTGCCTTTAAAAAAAAAATACATTTTTTAAAAAGGCAATCGGCAGGGACAGAGAGGAGGCGAACGGCTCTGGCTGGCAGGAGGGAAGGTAAGCTCCCCCAAGCCAGTTCCGCGCCCCCTCCCCCAGAATCCGAGTGGAGTGGAACCGCTCTGGAGGATTCCGGGGGGGAGGAATGAATCGCCTCCCCTGCACACAGATTCCCCACCGGAACAGATGGTGGGGAATCCATACACCCCTAACAGCAATTTCCACCATAGTGTCCTTAGGAGCTTCCAGGAGGCACTGAGAAGAAAGGAGGACAACAGGAGACTACAGATGGACGGACTGTGTAAAATCCACTCTGTCTGTGTTTTGCGGATTGTCAGGTGCCTTTTGTTCCATCGTCCCCTCACAGACAGATGTTTTTTGGGGGTTTGTCATGCAGAAAAATGCGCAAATAAATACATAAGAAGTTTCATAAGAATTTACGTAATTTAACTTAGTACGTAACATTTAGTGTATTATCACCCATTCCATTCAACTTTTCCTCAACAGAAACATGTGTATTTTCCTACAAATAAATATGCATAAATTTCAGGAAAGTAAATAAAAATAAAAATCTGAAAGTCCATGGATTCCACATGGCCTGAGGGGGTCACTCCACAGCGGATTCCGCAGGTTGGAGTCTTAAAAATCCAAGCTGATTTTAGTCTGTCTCGAATTTTTCCAGTATCTCTAGGGGAGACATGATAGAGGTATATACAACATTATGCATGGTGTGGAGAATGTGGATAAGGAGACATTTCCTCCCTCTCTCAAAGTATTAGAACCCAGTGGGGTCATCCCATGAAGCTGATTGGTTGGAGATTCAAGACAGATAGAAGAAAGTACTTCTTCACACAGCACATACTTAAAATATAGAATTCACTACCACAGGACATAGTGATTGCCACCAATTTGGATGGCTTTAAAAGGGGATTGGACAAATTCCTGGAAGAAAAGGCTATCTGTGGCTACTAGTCTTGATGGCTATGTGCTACCAACAGTACCAGAGGCAGTGAGCCTATGTACACCAGTTGCTGGTAGGGATGTTAGAGAATTCCACCACGGATCCCAGGGGGACTGAATTCCAGTGAATTCGGCCCGCCGGAATTCGTGGTGGAACAGAGCCCCCCAACCCGCGAAAGCCCCACGAAATGGAGCCTTCCTGGCTGCGGCTGCGGCTCTGGTGGTGGTGGCGGCGGTGACGGCAGCTCCAGCTGTTGCTGGGCTGCTGCGGCTGCAAATGGCGGCCGTCATAGTGGCCGCCATTTGTGTCTCTATGCCGGTGGTCCCCTACGCCATTTGCATTCCCACTTTAGCTGTGATAGACTATGTAAATATTTATGTAGCCTATCACTGCTAAAGCAGGAACACAAATGGCGTAGGGGACGCCATTTGCGTCCCTGCTTTAGTCGTGATAGGCTACGTAAATATTTACGTAGCCTATCATGGGCTTGTGTAGGGATGCAAATGGCGTCCCCTACACAGGACGCCATTTGCATCCGCAGCAGCCTGGCAGCGGCTGGAGGCCCCACTGCAGGTTGGCCCAGCCAGTGGCTCCGCGGCCTGGCCATGGAGCGGAGCCGGCCGGGCAGGATTCTGGGAGGGAGGAATGAATCACCTCCCTCCCATCGAGGATTCCGGGGGGAGGAATGGATCGCCTCCCCCCACCTGCGGAACCCGGCGGAGCCAGGTAAGCGGGGTTTCGTACACCCCTAGTTGCTGGGGAACTTGGGTTGGAGGGTGCTGTTGCGCTTGTGTTCTGCTTGTGGTTTCCTGGTCGACAGGCTGGCCACTGTGTGAACAGAATGCTGGACTAGATGGACCCTTGGTCTGATCCAGCATAGCTCTTCTTATGTTCTTATGTACTAGACGGACTTTTGGTCTGATCCACCAAGGCAGTTCTTATGTTCTGTGTTGAGTTCTGGGCATAAAAAGATAAGAGAAGCCATGCTGGATCAGGCCCTTCTCCATGAATTCATCCAATCCCCCTTGGATTTGTCTAGCCCCCTTTTAAAGCCATCCAAAGTGGTGGCCATCACTACATCTTGCGGGAGCGGATTCCATAGTCTAATTATGCGCTGCCCAAACAATTACTTCCTTTTATCTGTCCTGAGTCTCCCACCAATCAGTTTCCTGGGATGGCCTCAGGTTCTAGTATTACGACTGAGGGAGAAAAACGTTTCCCTATCCACTTTCCCCACACCACGCACCATTTAATTTTGTACACTTCTATCGTATTTCCCCTCACTTGCCTCTTTTCCAGGCTAAACAGTCCCAGACGTTGTAACCTTCTCTCATAGGATAGTTCCTCCAGCAAAAAGTTACTCCCTTACATTTGTGAGTTCACAAACTTTACATGGCCAAATACATAAATGAGGAGGCTGTTCCCTTCACAATCCTTATGTGGTACTTTACTTACTTACTTACTTACTTATTTACTTACTTACTTATATAGGGTGCAATCCCATGCATGTTTTGACAGAAAAACGTCCTACAACTCCCAGTATTCCCCAGCCAGCTATGCTGGCTGGGGAATGCTCGGAATTGTAGGACGTTTTTCTGTCTAAACATACATAGGATTGTGCCCTTACAGGATTTATATACCGCTCTATATCGGACAAGATTTCTGCATAGGGTTGCCAACAAACACTTTCTGTGCTCTGTGACAAACACTCTGTGACAAACAGAAATCCAGCTGTTGGAGCTTTTCCTGCCATGTCGATGCAGCAGTGGGATAAAGCCCCACCTGCTGAATATACCACATAGGACAAGGAGACCTGCTCGAGAAATATTTGGCAACCTTAGTTCCATGAGGCTGTGTTTAAACTTAAATCTGTATAACTGTAGTGCCTTCCCTTAAGGATTCCTGTCTTCAGCATCTCCAAAAAATGTTTGGCATGAAAACTACAATCCCCTGTATTCTTTTGGCAAATCAGCTTGTTTAGGGCTCCATGATCAAATCCCCTGATGTCTTTTTTTAGCTTTAAAATCAATGGCCTTCCAATCTGGACTGGAAAGGGATTCCCCCCACTTTCTTCCTCCATACCCGATTTTTCCTCACCCCACCCCCACCCTTGATGCTTCTGTTAACTGCAGGATTGGGGAAAATACATATGTCTTTTTTCTCCCATTGGAGTTAAAAGCTGTGATCTGCACTGGAGAAATAGCACAGGGGCAATCAAACTCCCCTTCCTCCGTGCTGTGGACCCAAATTAAATCACCCCCCTCCCAGCTATGAAACACTTAAACAAGTTGGGAAACTCACGTGCAGTTTGGTCCTAAAAGCTTGAAATGTTGACATGTCATCAAGGAACATGGTGTGCGATGGAGCCTAAATCTTCTCAATGACTCATTTGTGTTCACACCCTGTGGAAATAATGCATGATCCTATTCAGGTCCTTGCTGTTCTTGGATTGATAAGAGCACTGGGAAAAGTGAAGTCGCTACTGGAGTGAGTGTCTTGCTTTTGTGGCTCACTGCCAGGACGTGAGACGTGTGTGACCATAATTCACAACCATTCGCTCTGGAGCCATTCAGTTAAGCCCAGCATTTAAGGACTATTTAGGATTAAACAAGCCCTGGACTGTGGATTTCTGACTGTGTTACATGTTGGTCCTTCAGTAGAAGACTATATGCACACCAGAAGAAAAGGGCCCAATCCAGCTAGAGGAAGCATACATTCAATTGAAAGCAACTGAACATGTCAGTTGCAACTAATTTTGGCTGGATTAGGGCCAACAAAATGTAGTGCATTGTTCATTCATGCTGGCAACCATTAGGCTTTCAGGAGACCTGCAAAGATTCACAATATGTGTGTTTTTGTGTAATTCATTCTCTGTATCCATTCCTACATTCAGTCTCTCATGTACACCCACCCACACACCCATTCACATTTTGCACACACGGCATTCACATACCATTATGATATCTCTCATGCACACTCACTAGTTTGCCCTACTCACATATCTCATTCACACCCCATTTTCACATACATAAACACCTGTTCATACTGCTCAGGGCAAAACTACAAATCATGTTATTCATTCATTTTTAAAAGTGTGCATTTTAAAAAGAATGAATAAACTGGCCACTTATTATTTATTATTACATTTATATCCTGCCTTTTTTTTCCTCCCAAGGCAGCTTACATGATCCACCTCCTCCTTGTCTCCATTTTATCCTCACAATAACCACGTGAAGTAGGTTAGGCTGAGAGTTGGTGACTGGCCCAAAGTCACCCAGTGAGCTTCGTGGCCTGAGTGGGACCTGAAACCCAAATCTCCCAAGTCCAGCACCCTAACCGCTATGCCACACTGGCTCTTTTTTGAAGAAAACCCAATCCAGAAGACCCCATTTCAGTCTGAGTTTCAACCTGGTTACAGGACCAAACCAGGCTTAGTTACCCTGATGGATGACCTTTATTGAGAGAGGGATGGGGGAGTGCAACCCTGTTAATTCTGCTCGAGCTCTCATTGGCTTTTGATACCACCAACAGTGGTATCTTCTCTGAATCAGCTCCATCATGGGATGGGCACTGGAGGCACTGGTTCCAGTCTGACCTGCAGGGCCGATTTCAAAGAGTAACATTGGGTGACCTTGGCCCCTTGGCAATTGAGCTGTGGGGTTCCGCAGAGTACCATCTTCTCCCCAATGTTGCTTAACATCTATATGAAGCCACTGGGGATAGTCATTAGGGGATTTGGAGCCAAGTGCCGTCAGTATGCTGATGACACACAGCTCTATCTCTCTGTGACATCTGAACCAGGTGAGGCTGTGCAGTGCCTAGACTCAGTAATGGGCTGGATGAGGACCAATGAACTGAAATTGAATCCTGGCAAGGCGGAAGCCCTTTGGGTGAGTGGTTCCCAAGTCTTATTGCCTGTTCTGGATGGGATTGCACTCTCTCTGAAAGATCAGGTTCATAGTCTGGGGGTACTCCTAGATCCATCAGTCACTGGAGGCCTCTCCTGGGCAGGGTACAGGTGCTGGTAACCTCAAGACTGGATTATTGCAACACCCTCTACGTGGGGCTGCCCTTAAGGTTGGAAGCTGGAGCTAGTGCAGAATGCAGCAGCTTGGCTGTTGTCAGGAGCTGCCCCTTTTCAGCATGCAACTCCTTTGCTGAGGGAAGAGCACTGGCTGCCTATTTGCTACTGGGCCAGGTTTTGGCACTTGTGTAAAAGGCCCTAAACAACTTGGGACCAGGATAACTGAGAGAGCACCTTCTCCCTTACCAATCTGCGTGGTCACTGAGGTCATCAGAAGACATGCTCCTGGTGGTTCTACATGGACCTATGGCCCAGCTGGAGTCTACCCAGAGAAGAGCCTTCAGTGTGGTGGACCCCTTCCTATGGAACTCCCTGCCTCTGGAGGTCAGGAGGCGCCAACACTGGGTTGTTTCCAGCACCTCCAGAAAACATCTTTAATCCAGGAAGCCTTCCTTGACTGACCAGCCACAGTTATTGTTACTCTGTTTTTAAAAATAATATTTTAATATGGTGTTTTATTTCTTTCATATTTTTATCATTTTATCTTTTATTGTTCACCACTCCAGAATCTGTTTAGATGTGGAGGGGTATATACATGCTGTAAATGATAAATAGATAGATAGATAGATAGATAGATAGATAGATGATAGATAGATAGATAGATCCAAAATGTGCCCCTGATCTGGATCAGGGCCCCTGCTGGTTTCATGCCAAAAATCACTCCAACATGCTGTTCACCCCAAAAGAGTTTACTGCAAATGGCACCTTTGGGGGCAAATAAAAGTGAGGAAAAGGGAAATTTTGGCAGGAAACTTTGTGTGGAGTACCAGTTCAGATCAGAAGCATATTCTTACTCAGAGTCCCACAGCCTCTTTCAAAGTAAAAGTGACCAGTTTAAGCACATATTTTTAAAAGCATAAATAAAGTAACATGTAGGTTGGACCTCAGTCAAACAGTTTAGTGCTGCCTCCTAATTTCTCTGAATTCCTTCCTGTTCCAAGAAATTGTATTGTGCTGATAGTTTTTTTAAAAAAAAAAAATCTCTTGAGCAGTTGGTATGTTCATACATATTCTAAAACACCTCAGCAACTCAGCCAAAGCCTACAGAGCACACAACATTTCAATGCAGCTAAGCCTGTTTTCAAAAACTGCAACCCATGTTTATCTCCCTTTTTTGCCTCTTGTTGAATATATCTGATGGGGAGGGGGAGCAATTGGGAACCCCCATTTTATTTTGTTGTTGTTCTTGTTTTTACAAATGTACATGTTCTGTGCTTTAATCTGCTACCTCATTTGTCTGTGTTCAATTATAGTTTTCCTCTAGCAGCTTATCCAAAGGTAGCTGTGAGTTCAAAAACAGATATATAGATGGTCATGAAATTTCTAGGGATGTACGAAAGTCACTTACCTTTCATGGATTATGTTTATGGGGGGGGAGGCGTTCCGTCCCTCCCCCCGGAATCCTCGCCGGGGGGGGAGGCGCTCCGTTCCTCCCCCCCCCCAGAATCCTCCACAGCTAGCTGTGCTCCGCAGCAGCTCTGTGGAGCAGCCGGCCAGGCCCAGCCAGGCCAAAGCCATCCGCAGCTGGATTTCCAGCCGCGGAGGGCTCTGGGGGGGAAAAAAAACTGCGTACACAAATGGCGGCGGCTACGGCTGCCGCCATTTGCGTTCCTTAGTTTGGGCCGTCTAGTCTACGTAAATATTTAGTCTACGTAAATATAGTCTATGTAAATATTAGTCTACGTAAATATTTACGTAGACTAAGACGGCGAAAATAAGGGGAACACAAATAGTGTAGCTGATGCTATTTGCATTCCCCTTATTTTTGCCGTCTTAGTCTACGTAAATATTTACGTAGACTAAGATGGCCCAAACTAAGGAACGCAAATGGCGGGGGTTGTAGCTGCCGCCATTTGCACACGCCTTTTTCTTTTTACCCAGTCATTTTAGGCTACGTAAGTTTTTACGTAGCCTAAAACGTCTGGGTAAAAAAAAAAAAAAAAGGCATACGCAAATAGCGGCAGCTACGGCCGCCGCCATTTGCGTACGGCTTCTTCTTCTTTTTTTTTACCCAGATGTTTTAGGCTACGTAAAAACTTACGTAGCCTATCACATCTCTGTAAAACAAAAAAACCTGCAAATGGCGGTGGCGGCAGCCGGTCGGAAGACCAGCCACCGTCGCCAAAGCCGCCGCCGGAGCTGCCGCTGGACCCGCCGCCGCCCGGAAGATCCGCCCCAGGTAAGTCTCGTCCCGGGCAGGATCCGGGGGGGGCAGGGGGCGGAGGGGCAGGCCGTTCCGCCACAGATTTTGGAACGATTTCGGAAAGATTTCGGATTTCGCCACAGTGCATTCGGCCTCACAGTGATCCATGGCGGAATTCTCTGCCATCCTTAGAAATTTCACAATACCGACAGAATGTGTGTGATTAAACTGGGGTGGAGTCCAAAAATGGGGTGGGGGGTCAAACAATGGATTTCTTGGATGCCCCCAGCTCAGTTTAGGATCAGAACCAGATTCCTTTCAAGGGGTGGGCTGATCCATATTTTAAACTGACACATTCAAACCAGCTGCTACCCACAGGTTCCTCCCTGATTCTGCTGTCCCCTTCCACTTCCCAGTTTACCAAGTTGAAGGAGGGGTAGGGTAGGGAAGGCCCCAGAGCAGGCCTGTAACCAGCCTAAAAATTTTTGGGGGGGCTGCCAACAAAGTAGGGGGGGCAATTCATCTGGTTTTCAGGCCTTTTAAAGACAAAATTGTAAACTGTTTTTTAATTATTTGTTTGTAAAAACATTTAGAGGGAGAGAAAATTTAGGGGGCAGGCCCCCTGGCCTCCCATCTACAGCCCCCCTAGTCCCCCCCCAGGCTACAGTCCTGCTCCAGCGGACCTTTGGCCCTAGCTACTTCTATGGCTGTGCACCTACATTTCCCAGCCCCTGAATTCAGCCTCACATACTTACAGCAACGTATAGCGCCTACATCCTGTGGGCTTACTATAGCCTTTGCTAATTGTAGTGTGGCCATGTTTCCTCTTTTATAGAAGACAGTCCTCTATCTGGAGGGCTGCCAGAGGACAGTCCTCTATTTTGAAGGTGACCTCTATTTGAAGGGCTTCGGGACAAAGAACCATCAGAAAGAAGAGCAGGGCCTTGAAGTTGCCCATCAACTCCACCTGGACAGAGGACTGGGCAAGGCACACAGGCCACCTGGCCACAGTCTTCCACACTATGGTGAGATGTACTGCATTTCCATTTAAATTATATAATTATTTCTCAATTTGCAGCTATTCACATAAATCAGCATATGCAAATTTTATGGAAATTTGAACCTTCTTTTTTGGTGATGTATTTCCTTTCTTTTGGTAGTACATAAATGGCCACCCTAATGTAGTGCCTTCTAGATGTTACTCCCACCAGCTCCAGCTAGCATGGCCAGTGGTCAGGGATTATGGGAACTGTATTCCAAAACATCTGGAGGGCACTAGGTCAGGGAAGTCTGCCCCACATCATATATACCATTATTACCAAACAATTTTTTTAACATACGCCTTGATGTCTGTAAAATTCTGGTCGCATACCTGCTATGCAGTGTACCCTTGAACAGTAGGACAGCCGAATGCCTTGAAAAGTAGCCTCTCAGTGTTATTAATCTTCTCTGTGTGGATGAGGTTTCCTCATCTGGCAAGTTGTTTCCACTGGAAAGGAAGAAAGGAAGGAAGGAAGAAAGAGAGAGCGTAATGTAGCCCATATGGCTGCTTCTTAGAAGACCATGTCTATGCCATGGACTTTAAGTTGTGATGCTTTGTGGTTGTAGCTGTGCAGACAATTATGCAAGTGTCTTTCTTTGAAGAAAGAGTTAGAAGAAGGAAAAGGAGGTGCTGGCAGCAAAATGCCCTGGAATGAGCTAGAAATGGTATATGGAGTGACAAAAGGAATGATGTAGTTGGGGCAGATGGCGCTGAATCCTTTGAAGTTGACAAGGATCATGATAGTGGCATACTGTCAGTAGGCAAGGAATAAATGGGATAATATAACAAATATATATCTATATCAATACATGTCAGAGTGGGACCTGCAACAAAAGGCTGCAATGTGCGCACAGCTCCTGCTCAGGACATTCCATTCCCCCTCCGCCCTGGTTTTCCATCCTCCACCCGCCCCAACAATCAGTCAGCATTCTGTAGCTATTGAGCATGCTCAAACTTCATTGAACTATTTGGGGGTTGCACCACACACACACACACACACACACACACACATTCTACTTCTTTGAGGCTTATGGTTTTCCTGATCCCGCTTAACGGCACTCACCTCTGAACATTGGAAATAGAGGGAGTGGGACACCATGCAAATTGTGCTGTATCCACGTTGTTAGATCTCTTCTGAGTAGTGATGGGTAGGTCAATTTAGAACTGATTCAGAAAATTAATTTGGAAAGAAGGGACTCCAAAACAGGGCAGAGAAAAGGGGACCACCAAATTCCAACAAGCAAAGCCAGATGCAGCCTGGATGCATGCCGTCACTAATCCTGAAATGCGTTCATCCATGTTACATGTTTCATCCTCTAGCATTTGATTTCATTATTTAGATCTGTCAGTGCTGACCATTTCCTGTTCCCCAAATCTTGATCTCAGAAGAAATGTTCCTACACAGACATTTCAAAGGCAAAATGACCAGAACAGGAACACCATTGCTTTCAGAAGTCAAAACAATCACACTCTGTGTGTAGTGAAAGCAAATACCCTGCCCAAGAAAATAAGCAAATGGGTCTAAGTACAATGTGGGATCCAAAGGCAGTTGAATCTGCAATGAAGAGTCAAAATCTACCAGACCTCTGCTATAACACAATGCTATGGATCAGTAACAGAGGATCACTACATGTAGCTCTTCATAAGAATGGAGGGATGGAAGTTGAACGCTCTTGGCTGCATGGTGAAGTAAGTATCCAGTTACTGTATCAGGTATCTAGGTTTAAAGATCATTTACTAGTCAAAGGAGATTGCTTAAAGAATTTACAGATGAATTATTAAACTGAGGGACATTAAGAATGGTTATAGATTACCATTCAACTGGTTCAGGCAAAGATGAAATGTTTTTTGTTTCTTTGTTCCATTTTTAACACAGATCAAAAGGCCATAGCCCAAGAAATTGTGATGGTTCTGATTGCATTGGCCCCAGGAGTGTAATCAAGTCACCTGTAGTGTTAGAGGGGCCTAGAGATCCATAATGCTTGCTTAAGTTCATTATTGGTGCAATTCCCTTGCTAGTAAGTCTCCCAGCATGTGAAGATGAGTCAAAGGGCTGATAGCGTGACCTAGCACATTCCATACTAATGAGTGAATCAAGCACTCTGCCTGGGAAGTGAAGTTTGTTTGTCTTAAAGCTGCAGGTGGCTGTGCCAAGAACCAAACGCTATTAGTCCATGCTGGGAATGAACGTTAGGGGGTGCTTCCTGCTGTTATGCTGCCTCATTGCTAACATGTATGGTATAAAACCCATTGTACCCCATGGCTCTGGGTTCAGAGAAGCTGTCTGATCCAACCATTGGGTATGCCTGTGTGCTGTAAGTTACTCAATAAAGTACTCCTTTCTAGTAGTATGATGCTATTGTCCTGCCTCATTCACCAAATTTTAAACAGGGTCTCTACACATAATTGTATTCCACTCGTAAACTTCCTGTGTTTTCCCACTTTCTCTTCTATCTTTTCTTTTACCGCAGAAAATCTGTTAATGAGAAAAAGATGGAATGGCTGCTGGACATCCCTTCCAAAAGGGATGTCCATTGCTGAGAAATCTGGTTCTTTTTTGACTCAACGTGGAGTTCTGTGGCGTGTACGACTCAATTTGTGTTTGCGAGCCAAGTTTCTAGGGCTTTTCCCTAAACTCTGGGAACTTTTTTGCCCATTTGCTTTTGCAGGTTCTGCAGTTTGCACAATTTATGGCCAAATTTGCACAAATTCAGCTGAATGTGCACAATTTGGGCCAAAATTTGCATAGATTTCTCAGCATTTGCACAAGTTGCAGAACCTGCAGGAAAAAAAATATGCAAAAATGCCTGGAAAATTCATGAACTGGCCCAACTTGCTACAGACTGAGTTGGGCATTCTGAGTTTGAATGAAGTCCTAGGTTTGGGGGCCAAATGTAGGAAAACGTGTCAAACTCCACCCCACCCCCCATGGATTTCTCTGAGATCCCTAATTTCTACTTAGTAGTGCTGGGGGTAGGATCCCTCTGTCTGGAAGCAGCCAGTATCTGGATCCCTGTACATTTCCATGAAGGAAGTAAGGTGATGGTGTAATAAAAACCTCATCAGGAAGTACCCCTAGATCGAAGAGATCAGGCTTTCCCAACTTGGTGCTCTCCAGAAGCTGGTGCCATTCCCCATGGCTGGCTGGGGGAGGCTGGAAATTATAGTTCAATGCATCTGGACAGTATCAGGTTTCTGGAGGCTGCAACAGATATTTATGCATTACACTTAAACACAATGCTTCATCTAAGGAGCTCAGAACAGCTCACGTAGGGCAGTGCCAGCTCCAGGTTTTTCGGGGCCCTTGGGCAAGCCATGCTCAGTGGTGTCCCTCCTTCAGTGAGTCTACCTTCTCACCATCATTGTCACTAGCTGCTCTTGCGCCTCCTCCTATTTCTGATCACTGCTACCACTTGCTTGCTTGTCAAGCGAAGAGCCAGAGATCAAGTAGGCCATGGTGTCTGCTGCTCCCCCTTCTCACCACCACCGTTGTCTGCACCCGAGTGAGAGGCAAGGCAACCAGCAGGTTTTAATGACGAAGAGGAGGAGCAACTCCAGGGGGCTCTTGCCAGTGGGCCCCTGCTGGGTTTGGGCCCTTGGCAGGTGCTCAACCATACCTGCCCTTAGCACTGGCCCTGACACAAGGTTCCCAAGGCAGTCTCCCAACCAGGCAATTTAGACTCAAATTTGACTAGGGATGTTGGAGAATTCCGCCACGGACTCCAGTGAGGCCAAATTCTTTAGAATCCGCCCCCCCCCGAGTCCATGACGGAACGGACTACCCCCCCGCCACCCCCCAAAATTCCCCCCGTAACGGACCTACTGCGGCGGCGGCAGCAGCGGCTCCGGGTCGTCTTCCGGCCGCTACTGGTCTGCTGCAGCCGCAAATGGCCACTACGCCATTTGCACCCCTGCTCTTTGCCGTAATAGGCTACATAAGTATTAAATACTTACGTAGCCTATCACTGCCTATTGCAAGGATGTAAATGGCGGCCACTACGATGGCCGCCATTTGCGGCCACAGCAGCCCACTAGCAGCCGGAAGTCCGGCTGCAGCCGGCCCCGGCTGGCAGCTCCACGGCCTTGCCATGGAGCAGAGCTGGCTGGGGAGGATTCCAGGGAGGAGGGACAGATTGCTTCCCCCACACACACAGCAGACCCAGGCAGCAGACTTGGTAAGTGGGATTCGTACACCCCTAAATTTGACATTAGAGGTGACACATGACTTCTGCTGCTGACCCATCTCTCTCACTGCATCACCCCTGCAATATCCCATAAAAGATGACATGTAACACATGGTGTCATCGCACTCATGATTTGCATTTGCTACTTGTTGCAAGAGGGAGGGGAGTTGGAAATCTGAGCCAGAAATTGCACAGCTTCCAACAGCAGAACGGTATTGTGTGTCTCTAGGGCATTTAATAGAGGTCAGCTGTGATGCAAATGTTACCTTTCCAATGTTTAAGCTCATCCATCTTACCTTCCTCCCCCACCCTCTCCCCCCAATCTGCCCATCAACTCCCCCCCACCCCCCGCACACATGTGTCTGTATTCCCTTTCCATATCTCATATTGCACTCTCATTACAACAACCCCTGCTAGGACAGGTTAAAGCTAAATAAAAGGACCCATTCACAGGTACTCTCCCCATGAATATCTATCCAGAGAGAAAGCAGCTGAGAGAAAACAGAATGTGTCTCCAAATCACGATTTCTTTCTTGTTTATCCCTGTGCTGACAAGGCTGGACTATAGACAATGCCATACTATCATTTCTTATGAAACTGTCTCACTCAGTCTCAGTTTCAAAAAAAGAGGGCCTGTAGGAAATATATCTTAACACAGCATTCCCCAACCTCATGCCCTCCGAATGTTTTGGACTTCAACTCCCATCAGCCCCAGCCAGCATGGCCAAGGGTCATGAATGATGGGGCTGTAGTTCAAAACATCTGGAGAGCACCAGGTTGGGGAAGACTGGCTTAAAAGAATCATGAAATATACTTAATTGATATTGATACCCCTCACAAGAAGCAGGACCTGGCTGCCACCTCTTCTGTGAGTGACACAGACACAGAATGACTGAAAACAACAGAATGAAATTTAATAGGGATAAATGCCAAGTTAAATGCACCTAGGATAAATGCACCTAGGAAAAAGAAACCAAATGCACAGTTACAAGATGGGGGAGACTTGGCTCAACAATACTACAAGTGAGAAGGATCTTGGAATTGTTGTCGATCACAAGCTGAAAATGAGCCAACAATGTGATGTGGCTGCAAAAAAGAAAAATGCTATTTTGGGCTGCGTTAATAGAAGCATAGCTTCCAAATCACATGAAGTACTAGTTCCCCTCCACTCAGCACTAGTTAAGCCTCATCTGGAGTACTGTGTCCAGCTCTGGGCACCACACTATAAGAAAGATGCAGACAAACTGGAGAGGGTTCAGAGGACGGCAACAAAGATGATCAGGGGAGGGGACTGGAAACAAAGCCCTATGAAGACAAACTGAAAGAACTGGGCATGTTTAGCCTTGAGAAGAGAAGACTAAGGGGAGATATGATAGCACTCTTCAAGTACTTGAAAGGTTGTCACAGAGAGGAAGGCCAGGACCTCTTCTTAGTCATCCCAGAGTGCAGGACACGGAATCATGGGCTCAAGTTACAGGAAGCCAGATTCCGGCTCAACATCAAGAAAAACGTCCTGACTGTTAGAGCAGAAGCAGATATGACAATGGAACCAACTACTTAGGGAGGTGGTGGGTTCTCCCACACTGGAGGCATTTAAGATGAGGCTGGACAGCCATCTGTCAGAGATGCTTTGTTGACCTAGATACCAGCATTGAGCAGGAGGTTGGACTCAATGACCTTATAGACCCTTTCCAACCCTACTTTTCTATGATTCAATGACCTGGCTGACACCTCCTCTGTGAGTAGGACCTGGCTGCCACCTCCTCCTAACATCCTTTCTTTTTAGCCTCACTCAACATTCTTAGCTGTCATCTCCACTCACTGTACATTTTACCTACACACTTAGTTTACCCCCTTTTTTCTGCACATTTGTTGCTATACTTAGATTGAAACCCTTCTTTATCCCTCTGTTCTTTTTATCTCTTGATTTCCACACAATTTTTCTCCTCTTCCTCTTCCCTCCTCATTTTAAGCCTTTCCCAAACCCCTTATCAGCCTGAAAGTTTTGGTGGAAACGGGATGAGAGATCAGAAGAGCAGGGATCTCTCTCACATGCAAACAAACTCAGGACTTCATCTCTCCCTCCTTCCAAGCTGGCTCCTAGGACATTGGCTGGCTCCTAAACTTTGAAAATATTATTTTTTGCCGCCTGTGCAGCATACTCGTGGAGAATCTAGCCAGTTTAATCCTGATTTATCCTGTTTTGTCTTTTGGTCCTGACTTGTTCTTCTCTTTGGTTCAGACTTCTGACTTGTCCCACAGCTTCGAGTTCCTGGATCCGGGCTCACCTTAGATCGTTGCCTGTTGCCCAGCTCTGACAAAAGGCAGTCTCTGTGGTGAGGCCTGACTTTGGATTTGGAATACTCTTCCCAGGGAGATCCAGTTGGCGCTTTCTGTCATGGCATTTTGGTCAAGGCTGAAAGCCTATTTTGTTCCAACAAGCCTTTGGTCTCTCAGATACACACACAGACACACAGACAGACACACAGACAGACAGAGAAGCAGCTCCAGGTTTCTGAGGAAATGTTACCTCAGAATGTTACCTCAAATATCTTGGGCAAGAGACCTTCAGTGGCCCCCTCCCTCAGTGAGTCTATATTCTCACCACCATTGTCACCAACTGCTATTGCTCCTCATCTTTTTTCTCATCATTGCTTCCACTTGCTTATTTGACAGACAGAGAGCCAGGGACCAAGTAGGCAGTGGTATCCACTGCTCCTCCTTCTCACCACCCCCTTTGTCTGGGCCAGAGCGAGAGGCAGGTGAACAAGCAGGTTGCAATGGTGAAGAGGAGGAGCAAGTCCAGGGGGTTCTTGTCAGTGGGCCCCTGCTGAGGTGTGGGCCCTTGGTAGGTGCCCAACTATGCCTACTATTGACACCAGCCCTTTCATCAAGGGTAGGCATACATGGGTTTGTTGTTGTTTTTAGCAGTTTGCTATTATCCGTTGTGCTCATTGGAAGGACAGATACTGAAGCTGAAGCTCAAATATTTTGGCCACCTAATGCGAAGAGAAAACTCTCTGGAAAAGACCCTGATGCTGGGAAAGGCTGAAGGCAAAAGGAGAAGGGGACGGCAGAGGATGAGATGGCTAGATAGCATCACTGATGCAATGAATATGGACTTGAGCACACTCCGGGAGAGAGCGCAGGACAGGAAGGCCTCGCATGCTATGGTCCATGGGGCCACGAAGAGTCGGACACGACTGAATGACTGAACAACAATTATCCGTTGTTCTCTTTTCTTTTCTTTTACTTTTCATTTCATTTTATTATTTTTGCATCTTTTAATTGATTGGACCTGGTTCTCTGAGTCTGAGCAGAAAGATGGGACTGAAATATTTTTAAGTAGTAAATATTTGAGGTCAAGAAGTAAGAAATCAAACCAATTGAATAGGCCCTGTGTTTGTTTCCATCCCCTCTGTCCTCTGACTGTGGCTGCCTTGGTTTCTAGCAAACTCATCACCAAAGCTTTTGTGTGAGGAAGAACCTGTGGGCTCAAAGGCTTGCAGCATTTTAAACAGCGCATGGCTCTCCCCCCCCCCGCCTCTGACCACATACACATCCCAATTCAATGGGGGCAATATGTGCATGGCAACAGATTGCTTTAGATCAGGGGTGGACAACACTGGGTGGTCTGGGGACCAATTTCCACCCCTTGGACTCCCCCAGGGACTGCACTCCTCTTGCTGCACCACCTGCAGCAGCAAAACAATCAGTGACAAAGCACTATGGAGACTCAAAATGGCTACGTTTAGCTTGAGAACACTTGTTTGTCACTGCCAAATTCCAGCAGTGTTGGAGGCTGCGCTCAAGGCCATGGGGGGCTGCCTGTTGCCCACTGCTCCTTTAGAGCCATGCATGCCAATGTATGTTGGAAAGGGAGTGTCCTAAGACATGTGGGCTGTTGGTTCAAATGGACCCTTGTCTACGACAGTACATGGAGGGTCTCTTAACTGGGGACAGAGTCCTTCGGCGCTGTTTCTCTCTCTCTCTCTCTCTCTCTCTCTCTCTCTCTCTCTTTATTTTTTTTACACCCAGCTGGGAAATGAGCTGGATAAGCTGGGAAACATCTCTTATCTCCTTTGAACTGAAATGAAGAAGGGGCAATATGAGCAACATGAGTAGACCACAGTGGGGATGGGTGTGTTTCTGGGAAACTAACAGAATAATGAGCCCTCTCCAAAGCAGGTTAAAGGCAACTTCAGAGAGGGGAAGACAAAGTGTCTAATCTAAGTTGCGCGAGGCCTTAAAGAGCCCGTGTCTCTCTCCACTCCTTTGTTCTGCGAAATTTCCCATGTAACGATTTGGGTGGGGTGGGATGGTGGGGAACCACTGCTCACTATTTTTTTGTATACACAGAAGCGGCAGAGTTCACCGTCGAGAAAGAGACATTTGAGGAACGAATGACCCTTGTAACAGGATAGCCGAGTGTCGTCCCCACCCCCCACCCCCCAAAAGCAGTGAATTCACTTGGGCAGATGACAGGGAAGCTCTGCATATAGTGGGGGAGGAATTGGTCCAGGAAGCAATTTTGGAGAGAATGCCTGCAATCAGAAGGGGCAAAGGTGAGTCAAAGGCATGGATGCTTCCTGGGCCCACTGCCAATGGCTTTAGCATTCAAATTGCATGACATCAAAGGTGATCCTGGCCCAGCAGCTGATCTACAGCCCAGTAGAGGAGTATGTATCTTTGGCTCACTCAATTGCCACATTTTGGATTTAGTTTTAAACACTGGAGGTGCTGCAATGGAAAGAAAACACACGAGATCCAACAGGCAGATCACTAAAGGACGTAGTGTGGGGATTTAGAGGTGACGTGTATGAGTATGACATGGGGGATGTTGGCACTTTTCCCTTTAATACTTTGGATAAAAGTGCAGTAAAAGGCTGCAATGCAGGGTGGGTTGGCAATCTCTTAGCAGCTATAACTTCTCCGTTCTTCCTGTAATGGAGTAAGTGGGAGGGAGCTTTCTGATTTTGGATGGTGTTACTGTTATCCCATTACACATCCTGTAATGTGTATGATATTGTTCTGTAAATGTGTTACTGTTATGGATTATTATGTTATGTGTTATTATTGTGTAAGGGCACAACCCTACGGGGATAGTTGGCTACCTCTGAACTCAGAGGTGACCAGCTATCCAATGCAGGGTGGGTGGATCACGGATGGGATCTTCTCCATGTTCCAGCCACCCTGCAATTGCAGCTAGATCATGGCCAATTTTGGCTGTCTAGCCAGGGCACCTCAGAGCTGGGGGGGGGGAGGCCAGACAGTGCATAGGAAGCGTTGTGATGTGCTATATGTGTCTCAGTCTTATGTGTTCATGTGTTGTTGTTGTTGTTGTTGTTGTTATCTAAGTGCATTACTGTTATGGGGATGTAACTGCTGTGGGGAATGGTTAAGATTTCAAGCAGCAGGGAAGTGTTTCACTGATGAGATGTCATATGCCCATCCAAGTGAGAGTGGAAGGAATGAGCTCACAAAGAGATATGGGTTGGGGTAGATAGGGGGATTCTATGGGAGGGAGTCAAGGAAGCAGGAAGAATATGGACATAATTGCAGATTTGGAGATGAAGTGAAGCACTGGGAGAGGGGATACTGATTGATTGATTGATTGATTGATTGATTTGAAAAGGTAACAATTCATCTTGTAGTGCAGAGAAAGGCCTTCAAGGCAGCTTCTAAAAAATTATTTTAACCCCCCCAAAAAACCCCAACATAAAAACAGCAAAAACAAAAGCAACACCACATAAAATGATGAAATCTGAGCTAGCCCCATCTATCTAAACCACCACGATTCCAGCAGGGGTGTCCTGAGAGAAGGGCCCACCTGGGCATGGTCCTGGATCTTTTGAGCTGTGCCCCAGATCTTTTGAGCTGTCCTAATTTCCCCCCCCCCTTTTTTTTTTTTTACATATTCCATTGATTTGCACTGGGAAATAAAAACGGCCATAACGTTTTTAGTTTGTAAAATAAATTCATGAAATTTGGAGGCTTGAAAGCCCCCATAGAGATTATTGAATCTGTCAAATTTCAGGCAGTTAGGTCAAGTGGCTTTTGTGCTAGTCACAGGTAAAATTTGCTATTTTCAAGAAAATCTGTCAAAGCAAAGAGCTATAATTTTTTTTTTTTGTGATTCCACATACATGCATGGAATTTGGGGACCTGGCAGCCCCCAAAGAGCTGACTGAGCCTGCCAAATATCAGACAGTTAGGCCTAGGGGCTTTTGAGCTAGCCACAGGTAAAATTCGCTTTTTTCAAGAAAATGTGTCAAAGCAAAGTGCTATAATTTCTTTGTTCTTCCACATAAGTGCATGAAACTGGGAAACCTGGCAGCCCCCATGGAGCTGATGGAACCTGCCAAGTTTCAGGCAGTTATGTCCAGTGACTTTTGGGCTAGTCACAGGTAAATTTTGCTATTTTCAAGAAAATGTGTCAAAGCAAAGAGCTATATTTTATTTGTGCTTCCATATACATGCATGGAATTTGGGGATTTGGCATCCCCTATAGAGATGACTGAGCCTGCCAAAGTTCAGACAGTTAGGTCTAGTGGATTTTGTGCTAGCCACAGGTAAAATTTGCTTTTTCCAAGAAATTCAGTCAAAGTAAAGATTTTATTTTTTTTTTGAGCTTCCACATAAATTCATGGAATTTGGAGACCTAGCAGGCCCTGTGGAACTGACTGAACCTACCAAATTTCAGACAGTTAAGTCTAGTGGTTTTTGCACTAGCCATGCATAAAGTTTCCTTTTCTCAAAGTCTAAAACAAAAAGTAAAAACTGCCAAGTCACCCAGGGGATTACAGCTCCTAATCAGAAGGTGTTTGAGGTGACCATTAGGAGATCACTATCCCTAATCTTTGGTGTAGGGGTTTTTTTGAGGTGCAAAAAAACTCCCCCCACTTTTCTGCTGCTACATGCCCACTGTTGGGAGCTTGCCAGCCTTGCCTGCAATGAAATTTTGAAGAGGGAGAAGGAAGGGAAGAAAGAGCTCCATGTGAAATACTGGTATTTCACACAGCACCTGATTTTATTGCCCCAAACTGGAACCTTTGGATTCTGCAGAAGTTTAGAAGCTTCAGTACAGCAAAGGATACAATCAGCCTCCACAAACTTCTTTCTCCCCCTCTACTTTAGTTTCTCCTAAATACATAAATAGCTGTAGCTAGGGATGTATGAAAGTCACTTACCTTTTCGAAGGGTGACATTTGCGGTAGGGGGGAGGCGCTCCATCCCTCCCCCCGAAATTCTCTCTGGTCAGCTCTGCTCTGTGGAGATTCCGCAGAGCTGCCGGCCAGGGCCACCCACAGCCAAACATCTGGCCGCTGGGCAGCCTGCAGGGACGCAAATGGCAGCTGCCGTAGCCACCGCCATTTGTGTCCCTGTATTTTGCCATGATAGGCTACGTAAATATTTACATAACCTATCACGGCAAAAAACAACAACAACAGCGAAGGCAAATGGTGGCAGCTATGGCGGCCGCCATTTGTGTTCCCTTTTTTTTGCCGTGATAGGTTACGTAAATATTTATTTACGGCAAAAAAAAAGGGAACGCAAATGGCGGCCGCTGTAGCCACCGCCATTTGCGTTCCTTTATTTTTACGTAGCCTATCACGGCTATATGGAAGAAGCGAATGGCGGCCGGAGACGCGGCCGCCATTTGCAATGCAGCGCGGACAGCAGCAGGTAGGTGCTCCGTTCCAGGCCCATTTCGCAGGGCAGGGGGATGGGGGGCTTCATTCCGCCACGGATTTCGGGGGGCCGAATGCACTGGCATTCGGCCTCACCGAGATCTGTGGCGTAATTCTCTGACATCCCTATGTAGGACTCAAATAATCGCAAAGGAAGGGTTAGGACTATGTGGCGTCATGATCGAGAAACTGCTGGGGCTTTGAAATAGGTTCTACAGTTTTAAAAAAAGCTAGAACAAGCCCTCAGCCATCTCACCTCATAAAGCTCATTTAAGTTCGTGCAGTCATTGCAAACCCTGCACATCCTCCTAAATTCCTCTGAAGTACTACCTCTCTGAAACGAGCCACTTGGCTTAGGGAATTCTCTCTACCCCCCCACCCCCGCACACATTTCCAATCACCATTCTTCTTTTCTTCTCCCCTCCCCTCCCCTCCCCTCCCCTCCCCTATCCTGTTCTTTCTTTCTTTCTTTCTTTCTTTCTTTCTTTCTCTTCTTTGCTCCACGCAGAGCATATCTTGAGGAATTCTTAAAGAGGATTCTCTTCAGTGGGCAAGAGAAGTTCTGAACTGTATTTGACTTTATACAAACAGACAAGAGGATTGGTTTTTCTCCTTCTCCTCACTCAAGTCTTTGAGAAGAGTGGGTTCACCTGGTTGCAGAGAAACAAATCTGGGGCTGTTTTGTTTGTCAGTTGCCATTATCCAGCAATAGGAAGGGCTGGAGCTCAGTGATGGAGCACCTGCTTGGCATGCAGAAGGTCCCGGGTTCAATCCCCAGCATCTCCCAGCAGGGCTACGAAAGAATCCTGCCTGGAATTTGGAGAGCTGCTGCTGCCAGTCAGTGTCAACAGTTCTGGGCGAGATGGACCCAGGGTCTGACTCAGTATAAGGCAGCTTCCTATGTTCCTATGAACAGAAAGCTTTAATTAAAAAAAAAAAAGGAGTTTGGGGTTGGTTTTTTAAGTGGAGGGGAGAGAAATATTGCTAATTCATGCAATCCCATGTATGCCTACTGAGAGGTCCCATTATGTTTAATGAGGTTTACCCTCAGGAAAGTGTGCATAGGATTCCAGCACAAGTTACTTTTGCAAGGAGGTTTGCACCTTGATGTTCTGCATGCTTACTCAGAAATAAGTCCTGAGTTGTGAGCATGGTACTGCAAGCTTAATACAGTGCCTACCCAGTTCTCTAATGAACTGACTACCCTTTCAGCTCAGTCCTACGCATTTTTGTCATTGCGGGGGGTTTGTTTCCTTTGTTTGTTTTTTACATGAACTCTAGCTTCAGTGGTAAGGGAAAGGCACTTAGTACATGCTCAGAGTTTCTCCATAACTTAGCCCTAGTTTTGAAAACAGACTCATTGTCTGAATCCTGGTGAAGTCTTGGCACAAATGAAGTTATGGGGAGGAAGATACAATGCGGGCTTGTGCATAACAAGGAGGAGGTAGAGAGCAGTTGCACAAAACAAGACATCTGTTTTTTATGAAGAGTTGCTGGAGGATGGTAGGATGAGGAGGGATGGTTGCATTGAGGGGAATAGGATTGGTAGGGTGAGAATGTAAGTGCCCAGTGGTGAAAGAAAAGCATTCTGGACATGTTCAGAGGCACTCTATATTTAAGAACATAAGAAGAGCTGTGCTGCATCAGACCAAGTTCCATCTAGTCCAGAATTCTGTTCACACAGTGGCCAACCAGATGCCCATAGGAAACCTACAAGCAGGACATGAGTGCAATAGCACCTTCCCACCCATGTTCCCCTGCTGCCAACATTGGTTTAAATGTAAATAAATTCTAGTAATTCTAAATTAGAATGCATGTATATCCTACAGAAACTTTGCACGTTTCTTGCCTGGGGGACACCTCTAATGACCTGTGCATTTTCAAATTTACCCAAAAGCTATTGGGGAAGGTGTGAATGGAAGCGAAAGCAAATCACTCCCTCCCCCAAATTGGAGAACTCCCCTTCCACATGAACTGCTGCACTCATCCTTCTGAAATTTTGCTGGTTTCTTACTTAGGGACAACTATAGGCTGTCTGTAATTTTCAGAACAATGGTCCACAAGGAACATAGGGAGATAAGTATGTCCTTTTTTGGAGACCTCACAATGTCAAGGCCACCCTTACACAAAACTCCTTGTGGCTAGCATTCTGAAATTTGGCAGACAGGATCTCCTCTGATGGGGCAATGTATCCTGAAATTTTTATCCAATTCTTCCAAGGAATTAAAATGTTATTGGCAGTTCCCTTTAAAAGAAAATCAAAATATAAATCCTGCACCTATTTTTCTGACATGAGGCAGGTGTAATCCCCTTCTAGGGGGCTACTATGCCTGAAATTATCATCCATTTCTGACGAACAGACAAAAAGTTACAATTTTTTTCTAATTTCCCATGGTAGTCAACAGGAAGACTCATTTTTTCAAACATTGATTCAGGTTTGGTGCTGAGCTGAAGTGGTCTGACTACAAATTGGCCAGGGTAGAAGCGGGATGTTTTCCAAAATGCTGAATCGGGGTCTGAGTTGAAGTGGGGTGGGGGGTCAGTGCACACTTCATATGTCTGTCTGTCTGTCTGTCTAGATGTGTAATCTATATACATATGCAAGCACACTGCATGTACACAACACACACACACACACACACACATATATATATATATATATATATATATATATATATATATTAGACGTGTGCTTAGATTCGTATATGCAAATTTGTATTATGGGCCTGTGCCCTGGATCTTTTAAGAACCTAGCAATGCCCCTGAATTCCAGAATTGGCCATGCATTGCAAATAACAAAAAGAAGGGTTTTTCAGTCTCCTGAATACAGCCAATGAACAAGTCTGGTGCAAAAAAAAAGACCACCCAAGTGATCTTGGTGTTGGAGCATCCTCTTTACAAGTTAAGGTTAAAATATTTGGGGCTTTCTAATTTAGAAAACAAGACATAGGGCAGGGACACATCATGACAGAGGTTTATAAATTAAGCACAATGTGGAAAAGGTAGATAAGAGATCATTTTTTCTCCCTCTCCAATACTATTACAACTCAGGGTCACCAGGGCCAAAACAGACATTACTATGAATTGCGATCAAGCAGCTACTCCTTTTTCCATTTTTACTCTAAAAAAGGTGCCGGGGTCCCAGTCTGGATCTTAAAAGCCCACCTACCCTGACCCTGCTGAATGCTAGAGCCCTGATCTAGATCATGTTGGGAATATTGCAACCTCGTCTGCAAGTTACATGAAGGGAGCATTGTTGCAGTTAGTTAGGTAATGCATGGGCATGCCTAGCCTTAGGATCTCTATAGCCTACAGTATGATTCCTCCTTCCTGCTCCTCCTCTCACCACTCCCCTTCCTCCATTGCTGGGAGCACATGGCTTGCTCTCTCGCTCTCCTGCAAGTGTTATAGAACACAAAGAAATGGACTGAACAAACACTGTCTGAAACTATATGCTGTACCTGCAACTTTTATGCCAGAATACCTGTGAGTAAACCATTTTACTTTACTTCACTAAAGGAAGAGTGTGGTGTCTATCTCTCTCTTTTTAGGTTTTTGTGTGCATGTCAGACTGGTAAACGCTCATTCTGTTCTGCCTTTTGTTCCTCTCTGCTAACTGCCTTTTTAACAGGAGGCAGCAATACCAAATAATCCCATCAGATCAGGCATCCGGGCACCTTATTCTAGAGTAAACATGAGTTAAAATCTTCTGACATTCACAGGGGGGAATTAAATGTTCCGTAGAAACCCAAGCTTGGGAATCTGGATTTCCATTAAAGATTTGCAAAGCAGCAAAGGAAACACCTGATTTCAAGCCTGTTCCCCTTCCCGCCACCTGCAACTCCTAGCTACTTTCCCCCCATAGCCAGAGACAACAGCTGGGGAGAGGGAATTGCAGGAGAAAAGCACCAGCTAGAAGGGTTAAGCACTCCTCTTCCTCCACCATTTCTCTGTCTCAAATTGTACGCTTCCTCTGCCACTTCGCAGCTGTTTGGCAGAGACCCAGATTCCCATACTGTCTCCCCTGAACATCTATAGTTGCTGTTAGAGAAAAAAAAAAATCTTCAATTGTATGCTCAAAACAAGTTGGCTCTAGCAAACAGAGAGAGAAAAGCCAAGATTTTAATTTATCATAAATGGTTTTTCCTCCCTGTGTGTGTTTTTTTTTCAAATGGCCAGCTTAATGCAAACTTGTAGCAACAATAAGATTTCAGTTAGGCTGATGCACAAAAAACCAGCAGGTCCACATGGAGAAATGTGTTCTGAGCATCCAATTGAAGAGAGGCGTTTTCGAACAGTCCGAAGCGCCGTACACATTTCAAGTTCATGACCCGGTTAATTCCATAGGAAATGTCAAGCAACACTACATAAGGTACGTTTCTCATCCCTAGTCAATTTGTGCACGGGCAGAATGCAAAGCACCATTGATATTGATAGCCAAGGGTATAGCCAGCTGTAGGAGATAAAACTGCAGTTCAGTCTTTGGCTGCACATATACAGCCTAAACAAGCAGATGCCTTCTTTGTATGTTTCAGGGGGTGATTGGCTAACCAGGCTACAAGTTACACATGATGCCAAGCCTTGCAGTCTCAGCTGGCACTAAAATTTTGGCTCTTTAAAAGCCAATATGAAATCAAAGGATAAAGGACCCTTTGCGGGCCTCCTATGGTCCTTTTAGGATGGGGGAGGGCAACATATGGTCCCTGTCACCGCTGCCATCACCAAAATTCACTGTGGTGGCCGCAAAAAAAAAAAAAATCATGGATTTGCCACCAAAAATGGCTGATTTCCCACCAAAAATCAATGGCAAACTATGGCTGTTGCAGCATTTTGTAGCAGTTTGCCACCAAAAACAATAATAATAATAATAATAATAATAATAATAATTATATTATTATATTTATTTATATCCTGCCTTTTTCCCAATACTGGGACACAAGGCGGCGATAACAGATGGAAAAGCACAGACACAGAAGGGGTGGTGACATCAGCAGTGGTAGGCTCTGAGGTTCCACCACTGCCATGCTAGTGTCTGCCAGGCCTGATAAAGACAGAAGTGTGTGAACATTAGGAGCAATGCTCCACAGAGCATATTAGCTCTTGACCAAGGATAGCTAGAAAAAAAAGAAAATGTAATGGTACTTCCCTCTTGCACAAGGGGAGTACTTCTTCCCCACGTGGGATGGGAGTGAGAAAAATATTTTCCCCCTCTTATGTCTAGGCCAGTCGTTTATATTTTTATAACCCCAAATGAAGCAAACACAACTGTTTTCTTTTCCTGACACATCAAAGATGGCTTGTTGTGAAGCTTCCCCGTTGCTGCCATCGTTCCTTTTGTTTTCTTCTCCTGCAGCATTGAAAAGGCCAGCTCTCTTCCTTACTTGACTTAAGGCCAAAGTCATAAATACAGAAATTATTTCTGTGCCGGATGGTAGTAACAAGGATTTTGAAGTTGGCAGGAGGGGAGGGGCATTGGCTGTTGCTCCACAGTGGGTGCTGCTGAACTGGGATGGTCCCCTCCTCCCCTTTGGCAGACTAGTCACTTGTGAGAAGGATGAGAGGAAGTCAGGCTTGTGGTCTAAGACTGTATGCAGATTCTTTGGGCAGAAGAGTCGAGTGACATGACCTACACACCAACTTTCCGGGAAATTCTTAGGGTGCAATCTTCTGCATGTTTAGGCAGGAAAAAGTCCTACAACTCTCAGCCAGCCCCAGCAGCCAGTCATGGCTGGCTAGGGAATGCTAGGAGTTATAGGACTTTTCTTCTGTCTAAATGTGCATAGGATTGCATAGCTGTCTGGGACATGCTGGGAGTTGTAAGACTTTTGTCTGTCTAAACATGCATAAGACCCTTAGGGTGCATTCCTATGGGGATAGGCGGCCGCCTCCAAACGCGGAGGTGACCGCCTATCCAATGCAGGGCAGGAGAAGCATGGAGGGGATCGTCCCCTTCACGCTTCAGCCACCCTGCATTTGCGACTAGACAG
This sequence comes from Heloderma suspectum, assembly GCF_057233095.1. NCBI lineage: Eukaryota > Metazoa > Chordata > Lepidosauria > Squamata > Helodermatidae > Heloderma > Heloderma suspectum. The sequence continues at coordinate 25,284,125 of NC_139461.1, read as the reverse complement.
CCGATTTCAGCTGTTTAGCCACGGGAAGGCAGAGTGGGGGAAGCGGCTGCTGGACGACACATAGGATGTGTCGTACCGGAATTTCTACCTTCCCTGCCCCGGCCGGAACGCCCCCTGGAATGCCCCGTTTTCACCGCTCCGCACTCCTCTTCTGAGCGCGGAGCATGGACCATTCCGAGCTGCCTGCAAGACAGCGTGGGAGGAGGGTAAGGTCGGTTCCCAGAAACCAAAATATCCTATGGCCGTCTAGCCACTGACTAGCGGCCATAGAATTGCTCCCTTAGGTTATTTCTTCAGCCAATGAAAGGAGTGACCTAAAAGTCTGTCCATGTAAATGATAGATGCTGCCAGGTTTAAGAAGCGCTAAAACTCTTTCTCAAGTATGTATGTTAGATCTGTCTATCCATCCATCCATCATCTATCTATCTCTCCAGTGCAGTAATGCATTTGTCGAATCAAACTGTACATTTAATTGAGATTTAGTCTGGTTCTTTTTCAAAAAACCAAGGTAAAGCAAAAATCACTTGCCTTGTTATTTCTTGTGATTTCATTGCTACTTGCGTTTCCTTGCACAGGAAACAGATGTAAATCAAAACGCTTCTTTAGCAGCTGACATGCTGTTTCCCTCCTACCGCCTCCCCCCACCCCAACACAGACACAGTCTTTCTGATGGCTTGTATTTCCAGCTTCCCTGCTGTAATGCCCATATGCTTTTGAGAAAGTTAAAAAACACATTCCTTTGTCTCCAAAATGGCTTTTTTCATTTCAGGTAATCTAGTTGGACACACAGGCATCAGCCAGAAATGTATGCTATGAAAAGTTCCAGGTGTCAAGATTTATTTAATGGGAATACTATCATGTTGGGTCAAGTGGAGAAACTGGTTTTGGTTAAGCAAACAGCCAAAGGTAATGATATTATTCTAATTCTTATTCTTTTTGGCACTAGTTACTGGAAGATGTTTGCTCAATGACTTTTGATGACTGATGGGTAAAAGCTACTAGGAACCCTCCTCCTCCCTACACACAAATACTTGGGTGAGGCAAGACTCTGGAGGGAAACACTTTGGAAATGTTGACTGTATAGCCAGTGAACTAGTGGAGTGTCAAGCACATGCTATGTGCTTTTGTTGAACTGATGCTGCTTAAAGAATAACACAATTTTCTTGGTGTTTCCATGCTAGGGGTGACTAAGGATTTTGTTTGGTCTGCATTTTTAAGTAAACCAACTTGATTAAGGCATCCCAGACTAATACACAGATCAGAATGCAGTTATCCTTTGGATTTGCAATTCTCTGAATTTTGTGACACAATTTGTGGCAAGTGCATATTTGAGGGTAAACTGCTGTCAGAAATCCATAGTTTAGGGTAAAATGCATGCAAAAAGGGTGCAATTTTTGTGCTTTAAAATGCACACACCAGCGATGGAAACAGGACAGAGTAGATTTGTGAATGAATACATGTGAAACTGATATAGGCCAGACAAAGACTGACCCATCCATCCCACTTACATGCTTATCTGCTCCTTCATGTTCACAATATAAAATTGCAAATGAACATATGGTACAAAAACACCATATAAAATTCCAGTATTTTCTCCTCACAAAGAAATGGACCCACCAGTAGGGGCTTTCCCCTGAAACATGGTACTACTTGAAGGGAAGAGGGTAGTGCTATCATATTTTCTTTTTTATTGACAAGGGTGCTTCAGGTTAAAGGTTATGTCCAGAAATGTGGTTGTTTTCCAGAGTCAAATTCCAAGGTGGCTCTAGCCCTATGCAGACTCCAGGGATGTTAGAGAAATCCACCGCGGATTCAAATGAGGCCAGATTCTTTGGAATCCGGCCTCAGAAATCAGTGGTGGATCGGCCCCACTTACCTCCTCTCCTGGAGGATTCCGCATGGGACAGCACGGCTGCTTGTTGCACTGGGAGCCCTTCGCCTCTGCGCCAATCGCCATTTAAAAAAAAAATGGCGATCAGCAGGATGTGCTTATAGACTTATACGCAAAATAGAGCCATGAATCTTGCGTATAAGCCTATGGACACATAGGCTTATACACAAGATTCACGACTCTATTTTGCATGTAAGTCTATGGGGACATCCTGCTGATCGCCTTTAAAAAAAAAAAAATCTATCAGCGCGGAGGCGAAGGGCTCTGGTTGATTCAGGTAAGCGGCCCTCGGCTCTGTGGAATCCTTGCGGAGTGGAGCCACTCCGTGAGGATTCTGGGGGGGGGGGAGGAACGGATCACCTCCCCACTCACAGATTCCCCACCAGGACAGACGGTGGGGAATCCATACATCCCTAGCAGGCCGTGGTTTATCACAGTTTCCAATAATGGGAGCTCTGTAAGCATATTCAGCAAGCGGTGGTCTAACTGATAGCCGGGTGCACAGGGACACTGGGGCTGGTACTTAAGTGTGCACCCACACCCCTCCCCACTTTTTCCCTACACCTGCACAGGCAAACACCTGCACAGGGCTTCTAAAATGGGGTTCTATTTATGAAAATGTTGGATTTTACTTCAGGTGTTCACATGAACAACTGCTGTGCCTTGCTAGTCTACAGGACTGCTTCTGAAGGATTGCTTTCTGGGAAGCTTGACACGTCCTGTTTTTAATGTGCATATCCTAAACTTTAATACGTGCATGTGTAAAAAAAGGTAAAGGTGTCCCCAACCAGTCGTGTCCGACTCTAGGGTGCGGTGCTCATCCCCGTTTCTAAGCCGAAGAGCCAGCGCTGTCCAAAGACGCTTCTGTGGTCATGTGGCCGGCATGACTGAACACCGAGGTGCACGGAACGCTGTTACCTTTCCCGCCGAGGCGGTACCTATTTATCTACTTGCAATTTCTTGCTTTCATACTGCTAGGTTGGCAGAAGCTGGGACTGAAGACGGGAGCTCACTCCGTCACGCAGCACTCGGGTCTCGAACTGCTGACCTGCCGACCTTCCAGTCTGCAGTTCAGCGTCTTAACCACTAAGCCACCGCGGTCCCCGTGCAAGTGTAACCCACTGGTATATTTCCCTTTAAGAATTCTGGAGGGGGAATATCCTTGCATATGCTCAGTTAGTGAGTGTGATAAGGAGTGGCCACTATTATAGGCAGTTACCTCAGTGCAGTTTGGAAGAAGCGTACGTTCTCCTTTCTGTAAGGCCCTGAACCCTTGAGCAGGTTAGTAGTGAGGTGTCCTTTAAAAAATTTAAAGAGCCATGATTTTCCCAAACACTATGAATTCCTTTTCAGCTTATGTTTTTTTATATATATAAAGGACTGTCTGTAAAGTTTGTTCTTGTGTTACTGGACCTGATCCATTTTGAGAAGACTGCTGTGGAGCTGAGGTGAAATGAGAAGAGGCTGGTTTCCCTCTTTACCAGCAAGGGGCGGGGGGAGTCACGCTTCAGGGAGATGTTTTTTATTTTTTATTTTTGTTGTGGACCTGGCCTGGAAGGCAGAACGTTCGGAGGGCTGTGCTCTTTTGCGTTGTGATATGTGATTTGTTATCTATGTAAAAAAAAACCTTATACGTGTATTATTGTTGATAATTAAGAAATCAGAATAATATGTGTTAATTGTTCCTGCATAAGGCCTTTGCTGTGAGTCCCTTTAGAGACCCTGAGGAAAGTGTTACACGTGCATGTTTGTTTTCTGGTGCATGGCTCTGCCACAGAGCTGGGCCATATGGCTCTGGGTTCTTGCCAGTAGTACATATAGTGATAAACACACATTTTATGCCACAGAATATGTGAAGTAGCTGTTATTTTTGGCAGGAAAATAGTAGAAGGCAGTAATGGAAAATGGTTCAGCACCTCCATGGGACCTCCTCTGTGTAGTCCTTCAGGTGTTTAGCTTATCCTCCTGGTTAGCACTTATCTGAGCTGCCGCAAGGCTGTGTAAGTGTCTGGAACAGAGTGCCATGCATATGCATGTAGCGGTCCTGGGTAATCTTCGTTGTTGTATATACTAGGCAAAAATGCAGGTCTTAGGAGAAATGCTCATAAAAATGATGATAATTTTTTATGCAAACTTTAAAAGGGGGGAGGATGAACTGAATTTAAGACTGGAGAAATTCTCAAAGTTTGAGATGAACTGATTTTAAGATTGGGAAAATGAGAGAAATTGAGAGAAACTGAAATTGACACATCCATCCATCCTGAAGCACGAGCCCGTAGAGATGTATAAGCTCTCCCTCCACATATACTCCACCCATCATGATGACAGGCATTTTGGTGCATATAAGTAAAATAAATGGTAAGCATTTCATACCCCCCTTGGGCTATGTTTCACTGCCAATATTAAAGATATAAGTTTTACAAGTACCAAGTTGGGAAAACATGTTCAAATTTCATTTGCTTTGAATGCCAGCCAGCAATGTTTGGCTCCAATTATTTGGAATAAATATTTCTTTACAATGTTGTCCTCCCCCTTAGAAACTGTTATTCTATTTTCCTCTTTGCAATGGTATCATTCACTAGGCCAGAACAGATGTTAAAAAATTAATCACTGTCAGCATCAGGTCTACTGTGAACCACTCTCTGAGACTATGATGAGGTGGATCCATGAAGAACCTGAAAGGCATAACAATTGTCAGGTAGACCTATAACCCAATCCAGCTCTTCTTTTTTCATTTGGGATTGTCTGTTCAATTTTATGGAAGGAATTGCTTCATGCATGCAGAGTAGTGATGGTGGAGCTCCTCCTTGCTCCCTCCATAATGAATCCATTTTTCCATGTTTTCTGGGAGGATTCTTGGGGGGGGGGATCAAGATTTTCCAAGCTTTTGTGGGAAAGCTCAGTTAAACCAGCATGGGTGAGTTCCCATCCAGCCAGCCAAGCCACTTCCTCCACGTCTCAAACTAGCTTACCCTTGTGAATGACAGGACTGGTGGCAAGAAGGATTGGCCAATGATAAGCTTGGACACTCAGGAACATGCATAGGAATCTTAATGAACTGAATTGGGAGGCATAAGAGGGGGAAGAAAGGAAAAACAATGAAATAAACAAAACAATCTTTTCACAATAACCATTCACAATACCATTAATTTAAAAACAAATTTAAATTTAAATCTCTATTGGAAGGGACAGAAAACACTTAAGCTCAATCTACATCTGCAGGGAATGATGCTCCAGAATTAATTTGGTTTACATTTTAATGCAAATTTAACCTTATTTATTTATTTATTTACATCAATTATGTACCGCTCCACATCTAAACAGATTCTGGAGTGGTGAACAATAAAAGATGAAAGAATAAAACACAATATAAAAAAATTGTTATTTTAAAAAAACAATACCAGTAAAAACGCAGCTGGTCAGTCAAGGAAGGCTTCCTGAAATAAAGAGGTTTTCAAGAGGCGCTGAAAACAATACCAATGTTGGTGCCTGCCTGATCTCCAGAGGCAGGGAGTTCCATAAAAAGGGGGCTAATTTCGCACTTTTGAACAGATACATGAACCGAAAGTCAGTTATCCTTTGAAATTTGCACTTCTCTGAATTTTGCAATGGAGTTTTCAATTTATTTATTTGTTTATTTGATTTGTGCAATCAAACAACATGAGCAAAAAATGTGTATATTAGGGAAATGTACACACAAAAATGTGTTTTTCAGTTAAAGTAACATTAAAATGCTTTATGTTAGGAAAATTGCTTGCAAAAATGTGTGTATTAGGCAAACATTGCATGTGAAAGGGCATGTATTCGGAGAAACAGACACAAAAATACATACGAATTTTCTTGTGAACTTTTTTAAAAAAAAAAATCTCAAAGTTTGAGATGAGCCAGACTTAAGATTGTAACAGTGAGAAACTGAGAGAAACCAAAATTGTAAGATTTGTCAATTGCTGAACCATGTATGGTAAGATTAACAATGATATATGAGATGCCCAGCTCCATTGGGAGGTGCATCACCTGTATGATTGCTAACCATGATGTCAGAGCCATATGGGAAGCAATCTTTAGATATTCTCTGACCAGTGTTAGAGGAATTGCAGAAGCAGCAGCAGCAATGATGTCAGCAAGAGAACATCTAAAATTGATCATGGAGCAGGAGTAGGGATGCATGAGAAATTTGTTTCAGTTGGTTTTTGATCAGAATTTACCCAGTTCTCACATTCTGGATTGAACATGGATTTGTACACAATCTGTGGTTGAAGTCCGTACATTTCTGAGCTTGCAATGTGATTTGCAGAGCCCAAATATTTGTGTTCGACAGCATGCATACCTTTGAAGAATGTGCATGAAATAAATGTGTACTTCTGAAAAATGCGCACACATATGCTTTAATCAATGGGAGAAGAATGTGTACATTTCAAAGATTTGCACAATTGATGCATACATTTGGAAAAATGTGCGCAAAAATGCGCACAGATTTTCATGCCAAAACCAAAGCAAAACAAAGCCCACAATCTGATACAGAATCTGATACAGACTTGAGTCGGAATGAGCTTCGAGATGTAATTCAGAGAACATTTTGCTGATTTGCACATGCCTAAGCTGCAGAGAGCTGTTTGCCATATCCTCGAGCGAAGAGTCAAGGGCATGATCTACTGGGAAGTTCTTCTGTGCAAGCCCCTGTGTCCCAAAGCTCCCAGACATATGGAGACAGTTACAGTCCCAATAAAAAGTGAGTCAGGAATTGAGCCACTGGACAGTTCAGCTGCCAGAGAATTCAAACTGCTGGAAGCCTGGGATGCAGCAGTATTGCTGAAACCATCAGGGAATGTTCCCAAGGAGATCACTGTGTCATAGGTTTATGTGGGTTGTTCTTGGTGTGTTTATATGCACAAGGCTTGTCCGTCAAGGCAGAAGCAGAGGCTTGGAGAGAGAAAGCAGGGGAAGCGTCTGTTTGAGCATTACACAAATGGGGATCCTTGTCCCCAAGAAGCATGTCCTTACTAATATAAAATAGACAACTGAAGAAGAAGGGGACATGCTGTTCTCCCTTTGAGGCAGATGAAACACAATACATGGTTTGGCTGTCTTGAGTCGCTCTTGTTAGTGAGCCTCAAGGGATCATTTTGACATCTGCAGGTTATAAAGGACCAAAGAAGGGAGAATCATGCCAGGAGATATCAGTGAGAGAAGGAAGTCATGACCAGGGTTTTGTGTTCACCACGCTCAACAAATTAAAATTCCATGTGGAAGCAATCCAAATTCTGCAGCTGAATTCTGCAACCTGTCAGAATGATGCAAATTGACAAAATAGGTATAATTTCTCCTCGCTTAACATATTCTACAATTTTTGTTCCTTTGCACAATTTATTTCAGTTTTACTAATCGTGGGAGGGGCAAGGATACTCAACACACACACCCCAACTACTGAAAGTATTATTCAGCCACCTTTCTAGCTCTTGAGATCTTGCCAGACATTGCCTACATACGTTCCAAGTATAGCTTTGCAGCTATAAGGGCTAGAAACCTGCATTATAAAAAGTGAAACTAAGACTCTACTTCATTCTGTACCATTTTTGTGCTCTCGCTGAATAGCAGAATACATGAGGTCCTGGGCATAACCTATTTCAGTGTGTTTATTCTTTCATTTAGAAACAAAGTAAATGTAAGGGTCTTGAGGTCAAAGCTTTCATCAACAACAGCTAGATCTTTTAATCTGGAAGTAAGCATTCCCTGTCCCCTCTCACCTGGGTCTGTTCCAGCAAGACCTTTCTTATGTTCTTCCTCTCCTCACAGGAAAATTGACCCATTCAAAAACTTGAATCTCTCTCTTTCTCCTCTCTCTCTCTCCCTCTGTCCAATGGAGGCTGGTGGCTCTGATTTTGGTGGGGCTGTGAATCCATTCTGAGTTTCAATCAGGACCTGCCAGAATCCTAAAGAAGCTATCCAAGATGCTGAACCCTGTCCCAAAAATAGGCTTAGAACCTTGGATAGCTCCTTTAGAGTTCTGGTTGGTCCTGACTGAAACCCAGAATGGATTCACGGCCACACCAAAATCGGAGCCACCAGCCTCCACTGCCTCCCTCCCTCTGTTAAAAAATAATCAGCAGCAGCGACTGAACAAGGCAGACTTCCTTTGGCACATGTTTTCACATCTTTGGGACCACAGCTGAAAGGCTTGGTTACCCAGTCACTTTATCTTTTTATGGTGGGCAAGCACAGACTTCAGAAGAACAGAATTCTCAGGTAGGTTTCTATGGGAAAAAAATAAGCATGTTATTGAAGATCCACTATAGATGCCTTGTCAGTTTTAGTTCATCTATAGGTAGAAGGGATAGGGGAGAAATTCATTTAGTTCACATGTTAATGCGGACTTACCTAGTTTCGCACCTTCAAACCAGTAACGGAACTGAAACTTATGGCGCAATCCTATGCAGATAGGTGGCCACCTCCAAACTCAGAGGCGACCACCAATCCAATGCAGGGCAGGAGAAGGATGGAGGGGATCATTCCCTTCGCACTTCTCCTGCCCTGAAGTTTCAGCTAGATTGTGGCTGTCTAGCCATGGGAGGGCAGAGTGGGGGAGGAGGCTGCTGTACAACACATTGGATGTGTCATAACGGCCCTTGCTGCCCCGGAACACCCTCCAGAAATGCCCCATCTCATCTGCTCCATGCTTCTCTTGAGAGCGCAGAGTATGGGGCTGTTCCACGCTACCTCGGAGGCAGCAAGGAAGTTGGGGGAGGTCGGTTGTCCAGGAACTGACCTGGGAGCACAGGCTCCGTAGTTGGTTCCTGGAAAACCAGATATCCTGTGGCTGTCTAGCTGCTGACTAGCAGCCATAGGATTGCTCCCTCCACCATCCTTTGGAATTCGCATTTCTGCGAATTTTGTGATGAAATTCTCCAGTCAATAGCTATGTACAAAAAGCATGTTGGTGAGGGAAAGCATGCACAAATGTCCGAAACATCATGAACATTGCTTGCAAAACTGTGTATATTAGACAACAGTGCATACAAAAATTCATGCATCAGGAGAAATGCACACAAAAGACCTATACATTTTCAACAACAACAAAAAATCCTCAAAGTTCAGGATGAACCAAACATAAGCTTCAAAAATTCTCAAAGTTTGGAATGAACCAAACTTAAGACTGGAAAAATGATAATCTAAGAGAAACTGAAATTGATAGATTAGTCCATCTGTCAGATAGTTAATGCAAAAATCCAAAATCCCAGATTTTTTCATTTTGGGGGTGGATGGTGGGGTAGAGAGTATATCCCACAAATGTTGGAATACAATCACTGGGGGGGGGGGAAACAATACTTCATTTTGGGAGTGTTTTAACCTGGGAGAAGATGTTGGATCCTCCCCCCATTTTTTGGAGTGCAGCTCTTGTGCCCCCCCTTTCCCTCCCACCCTGATGAGGAAATGGTTGGTTTTCACCAAACTCCACAATGTCAATTGTTCTCAATGTCAGTGTGAATACAAACTCTTTCGAGACTGCTGGCAACACCTGGTTTCTGTAGCAGTAGAAAAGACAGGGCCACCAGGGCGGCTGGTCTAAATGAAATGGATGATTCATGGCCCTTCAACAAGGAGACTTTCATTCCACTCAGCCACACTGCAAATGCATAAAGAAAACGTTTGGCAGAATGAGAATCCAAAAAATCTAAGCTTTATTTCCCACTCCTGCTTCAATTTACATCTATAAGAGCTTTTGAGCTGAACTCTTGGCTAAGCAACCTGGTTCTCCTCATCCCCAATCATGACAAAATCTCTTTGTACAACAGCATTTGCTCATAGAATCATAGAGTTGGAGGAATTCTTGTAGGTCATCAAGCCCAACCCCATGCTCAGTATAGGAAATCCAGTGAGAATATCCCCACCTGATGGCTTCCCAGCCTCCTCTTGAAAGCTTCCAGGCAGTCAGGGAGAGCCTGCCATGCCTCTTGGTAATTGGTTCCACTGTCAAACTGCTCTCATGGTCAAGACTTCCTTCTCATTGTTCAATGGAAATCTACCCTCTTGCAGCTTAAGCCCATTAAATCTAGTCTTGCCCTCTGAGGCAGCAGAGAACTAGAGTGGCCTTGTGTCCTACTTTGCAGAGGACACTCTTCTATTTGACAGGCTCTCAGAGGATCACTCTTTATTTGAAGGCATCCTCTATTTGAAGGGATGTTCAGACCAAGTCTGGTTTAAAGATAAACAACCTTAAGAAGGCAGGACAAAGGTAGGGATGTGTGAGAAATTCACTTGGTTGAGTTTTTAAAAAAATGGATTTACCCAGTTCCGACTTCCTGGATTCAAAGCTGGACCCAACCCAAGTGGGAACCCAAACACAATTTGCAGTCAGAAATCCATACATTTCCCAGTTGATTATGCATTCTTCAAAACAAAAAGTATGTGTTTGACAACATGCGCACCTTTGAACAATGCAAAACAAAAAATGTGCGTATTTCCAAAATGTGCACAAAGAGGCTTTAGTCAATGGGTGCATGCATCCAAAATGTGTACATTTAAAAATGCACACAGAAATGAACACATTGATGCATACATTACAAAAATCTATATGAAATGCTGTACAGAATTTTAAAAAGAAGCTCAAGTGAAATTGTGATGGGATGAGCTTGACCGCAAAAAACTGACAATCTCAGAGAGATTGGGATGGACAAATCTGTCCATCCATGACAGAGCCTTGAAGCTGTCTATCCATAGTTAGCACCTCGACAGCATGCTGAGCATGCACACAGGTCACCTGGTCACAGTCATCCCCACTAGGGTGAGATGTATTGTATTTCTATTCAAACTATAGTAATAAGTTTTAAACATGTATTTATGCACATAAATTAGCATATGCACATTTTACGCATGGGACAGCCTTTAACTAGAAAAGCCAGGGAGTGAACATGCAAAGCATGTGCATTACCACTGAGTTGATCTATTAGGATGGCCAGTTATGCACCACCAGAGAAGAGGAATTGCATCACTGAAAAAGGGGATAAAAGTTATTCACATAAGATTGACATATGCCAATTGATATGCATAGATGCACATTTGGAAATAATTACTGTAATGTAAACAGAAATGCCATACCCTAGTAGGGAAGGCTGTGAGCAGGTGACCTGGTGCCCGCTCAGTCTGCTGTCCAGTTAACACTTAACAGGCCAACTGCAGATGGGCAGCTTCAAGGTCCAGCTCTCCCTTCTTATGGTTCTTCATCTTTAAACTGGGCATGGACCAGGCAGCTCTCTGACAACTCTTCAAATAGAGGACTGTCCTCTCTAAAGGAGGACAGATGACTACCCTAAGTCTATACCAGCCTTTCCCAACCTGGTGCCTTCCAGATGTTTTGGACTACAACTCCCAGCATTCCTAACCATTGGACCTGCTGGCTAGGGCTGATTGGAGTTGAAGTCCAAAACATCTGGGGGGCACCAGGTTGGGGAAAGCTGATCTACACATTGGGCTCTTGGCATCTACGAAAAGGTGGCTGATGGATGAAGCCATTTGCCTTCAGCAAGCACTTGCTGATGCTACAGCTAAGAACTGGCAAAAAGGCTTGTCGTTTTTATGCTTGTCACCTTATGTTTCCCAGTGCCTGAAGCACCCCACCACATAGGAAGTTTCCTTGCAACATGGAGACTCAAATATTGTATGCCTCTTTCATGTTTTCAAACTGCATGGCTTGTTGCCTGGCCTGCTGGAATCAGACAGTAGGCTGGGTAATATTGCAAACTCAAGCCTTTAATCTGAATTCTTATTAACTTTAAAAGCCCCTTAGAAGTTCAAATGTGTCTCAGATACCACTGCAGATACCGACGATAGATGCTGAGCACATTTTCAGATTAGTCATTTTATTTTTAAAAAAAGAAATTTCCAATTGCATATAAAATCAGGCTACTTCCTTATCTGGAACATCAAGCACTGGGGATGTAATTTTCTAAATAAGAAACCACATTATATATAGAAGTTTCTCTTAATAACTTTTGCAGCTGACATGAAGCAACGTTCCAGCTGAACACAGGACCCTGAGCAGAGAGTAAAAAGAAAAGCCTTCTCTCTTTGGCTCAAAATGTTTCAGGCTTTTGAAATGCAGAAGAAGAAGAAGAAGAAGAAGAAGAAGAAGAAGAAGAAGAAGAAGAAGAAGAAGTTTTCCAAATCAAATCAGTTGTTAAAAAAAAAAAGAAAGAAAGAAAGGCCAAACAATGGAATAGTTTCACTGAGTTGGTAGCAGAAGTGGCAGAAAAGGTAGGCCAGACACTTTCATTTATGTCAGTTGAGTGTTAAGATTAAAGCAGTCATGTCAGATTTGCAATCCTTGTGCCAGATCTCAGCATTCTCAGGTTTCGCTCAGAGCTATTGTATGGGCAGAAGGGGAAGTACAGACAGCTTTAGCCTCCTCCTACACTCCTTTCCCAGGGCCGGCCCTATCATTAGCCAGAGTGAGGCAGTCACCTTGGGTGGCAAATGCTGAGAGGTGGCAGCAAGGTGTGTTAGAAGAGAGAGCTGTGGGGGCCATGTGACCTGCTTTGTGCCCCCTAAACTAGTCTCCTGCCTTCAGGTGTGATAGAGGATGCTTCCCTATTGACAGTGCTGAAGAAGGAATCTACTGTCAGTCCAGTTGGCTTCTGTACATGGAATGGGAGTAGCCACCATCTTGTTATTCAGGTCAGGCAGCAAAATGCATTGCCCCTTCCTTACAAAAAGTCTCGCAGCAGTACTACAAGCCATTTCAGCTCATGAAATTTCCTTGGAGACAGCAGCAGACCATGAGGTGGTTCTCTAGTCAGAGACACCAGCCGTTACTGCAAGGCCGGCCAAAGGGGAGTCCTAGAAGTGCTGGATAGTGGTGGTGTGTCATACCTCCCTCAGACTCCTCCTAGGATGAAGGGGAATGGCAGGCTCCAGACCCAGGGGAAGGGACTAGTGCAGAAGGAGCCTGAGCCCCCTCACCTCCTGTGGATGTTCCTTGTCCAGCTGCAGTCTCCCCAAAGGATTCAGAAGGCGAAATGCCACTGACCCCAGCAGAGCAAAGGTGGCTGCATGTAAAAGAACAACGTAGGCAAGCCTCTGTCTGTTTAAGGCAGAGAGGCTCTCAGAGGCAAGAAGACTGATTACATGCAATTGCTTCAGGGCGCTGCAGTTAAAAGCAGGAAGCAGGCAGGGGCAAGGCTGCTGGAAAACAACATCGTTTTCACATGCCAGATCTTATCAGCTTCGCCTCGACCCTGAACCTTAGCCTTAGCCTTGCTTATGTTCCCTTGTGTGTTGGATGTTGGACTAGAAAATGGACTGCTCTTTGCCACATTGCCTTGGATTTGAATGAACTAGCAAAGTTTCCTGCTTCAGCCTCCTTTTCCCTCTCCCAGCCTTGGACAGGTTTACGACCCTGTTATCAGCCAATGAGTTATCACTGCCAGCTGTGGTCAGCTGGCAAGAACTGACTTGGTGGAGGCAAGGGGCACCTTAGCACCATGTAAGTGTGCAGTTGCTGAGTAAACACTCAACCCTGGCATGGGTGCAGGCTGCTGAAATCAGCAAGGGGCAGGGGGGTGATCCAGTTAGCACCTGCATGCCCACAGTGCCAACTGAGTCCCCGCTGCTTGCACTGCCATGTCCCAGGAGTGACAGGCAAAAGCAGGAATTCTCTCCATACTCTGTTGCTCTATAGCAGCAACCGTTGGTTCTGCCTAGCAAACTACTTCACCCATCACAGCAGCAGCTCAACACATATTACCCACTATCCCCAGGGCTGGCACTACCATTAGGCTGCCTCAGGCAGCAGGTGCCAGGGGTGGCAACAGCCTCCCTCTAAGTATGTGCAAATCAGACTTCCGGTTGGAGTCAATGTCGCCCTGGTGGCGTTCTGCGGAGTTTCTGCGGGATGCTATCTCAAACAGCTTTTAAAAGGTTGAAAAACTTTTTCATCTTCCCCTGGAATGAAAGGGGGAAGCAAGAGCAACATCTGGATGAAGGCTTGGAAGGGTAGCTCTTTCTGCGATGCAGCAGAGGGGCTGGCCTCTGAGGCAAATCTGCCAGAGCTTAATCACCGCTCAAAGTTGTTTTGAAAACTCCTATCTAATTAGGAGGAATCAGGGCTGACGTGTTCCAATGTAGTTTTTAGTGTTTATGGACTAAGGAATACCAGCAATATTTGAGGACCTACAAGACTTGTTTAAAAAGAAGGATGGCAACACCAAGGAGGAGAAAAGTGCCATCGACTCCTCCCACACCTCCCTTGGCAAAGGCTTCGAGAAGCAATGAAAATTAGGGGTGGACGAAAGTCACTTACCTGTCCTCGAAGGACGTTCGCGGTGGGGGGGAGGCGCTTCGCTGCTCCCCCCGCGAAGTTCAGGCTGGGGGGGGAGGCTTCCCACCTCGGCCCGGCCGAAATTCAGGCCGGGGGGGAGGCTTCCCGCCTCGCCCCGGCCGAAATTCAGGCCGGAGAGGAGGCTTCCCGCCTCGCCCGGCCGCGAACGCGAAAGTTAAAAAAAAAAAAACGCCCCCTGATAGGCTACGTGACGATTCACGTAGCCTATCATGGCTGACTTTGCAAATCTAGCCGTGATAGGCTACGTGAATCGTCACATAGCCTATCAGGGGGCGTTTTTTTTTTTCTTTCATTGCAATGGCGGCGGCGGCAGCCAGTCAAAAGACCGGCTGCCGCTCCCGCCTCACTCGAACACCCGCCAAACCGCCGGATGGACCAGCCACCGGGAGGGACATGCGGTGAAGGTAAGTCCCGTCCCGGGGGGGGGGAGGGGGGGCGGAGGATTTCTCCCCAAAACTTGTTCGGGGGGCCGAACACGTTGGTGCTCGGCCCCCCCTGAAGTTTCGGGGAGAAATTCTCCGCCAACCCTAATGAAAATACAGAGGAGTTACTTGCTTTGATAAAAACTTTGTCTTTGCAATTTTCTGAACAGGTTAAAAGACTGGATACAATCCAAAATTCCATCACCACCCTGCAAGGGGCTGTGGATTTAATTAACAACTCTTGGCAAAAAATGGAGGCGAAGGTTAACAAGCTGCAAGATTGAGTGGCAGTGCAGTGCAGGAGACTGTCTCAAAAGCTTTTCATAATAATTTTTCTGCAAGAATCTCACAATTGGAAGCTTTCAAACATAGAGCAAACGTGTGTATTATTGGTATCAAAGATCTATCTACTGAAACAAATTTGTTTACTTTTGTAGATAAGGTCCTGCATGAGATACTTCCTTTGTTATCTGATTATGTACTTGACAATGAGCATACATTCCGTGTGCCAAATGCTAAAGGGACTCATTATATGATTATAGTTCAATTTGCAAGAATCTCCACAAAAGATCATATTCTGCACTTGGCAAGACAGAGGGGAAATCTTTTTTGCGGATCAAAACAAGATAGAGTTATGTTATTTCTGGATTACACCAAAGAAGTTGTTGATAAAAGAAGGCTATTAATCTGGCAAAACAAATGAATCTACAATATCATTTAAAATATCCTGCTACATTTTGCAATTTCTCTGAAGGTCAGATGAAGAAGCTTCTAAATCACGAAATGGTGGAGGCGTGGCTAATCGTAAAAACACGCGAAACTTCTGCTCCAGCTCCATGAACTGGAATTTACAAACATGTTTTGTCAATTGGCTATATTTAGTCTGTAAGATTCAGGCTAGGACAGAGATTATGTATATCCGTTCTTTTTCTTTCATCCTTTTCCTTTTTTTCCCCTCTTCTTTTAAAATGGATATGATAGACTGTATTTAAATCTTCTGTGTGAGGGTGTACAGAAATGTGCATACTCATTTATATATTTAGAAAATATATAAAATATAGATAGTATAAAAATATTAGTGATGGTTCTATTTTTTTGTCATTTTTTATCCTTTATAATCTCTTTCTTTTCTTTTTAATTATTATCAATATTATCAATATTATGATACTAGGATGAGTAAATATTTTTGGCTGGTTGTTCTTAAGCTTTATCATTATATAGTAGCTAAAAGGCATGATATGGCCAATGGAAATGAATTCTAAGCTTGCTTCTTTGTTATAAGCCTGAAGATACAATATTGAAATTGATTACTTATGCTGTATTGACCTGTAAGATTGGTATAATCTTTAAGTAGAGTGATATTTGAACTTTATGTGTAATGTGGTTTAAATTTAAGTTTGTTATGTAAACTTCTGTTTATATTTTGCTTTGTTTTCCTCTGTTTTTGTGTTTTTTTTTCTTCTGTTTCCTTCCCCTTTGCCCTTCCCTCCCCCTTTTATATTATCTCCTCTCTTCCTCTTTTGTTCTCTGTTTCATTATTGATGGGTCCTCTTAAACTGTAGAAGATGATTATGTTGTTGGTGTTCTTTGGTTCATTTATAAAGATAAAAATAGAATAAAAAGTATTAGGGGGAAAAATATAAGGATGTGCAAATCAGCACAGCTTGAGTTGCATGAGGTTCTCTGATTTCCATCTTGGAGCTGGCACCATTTTGTGTCCATATTGGAGTGTGAGCTTCATTTTTTTTTTTTGCACAGAAATTCAGGCACGTTTTTCCAAATTTATGCCTCAATTTTGAAAATTCGTCACATCCATTGACTGCAGTGTATTTGTGCGCATTTTTCTGAGCACATTTCTGTAGTGCAAATTGCACTGGAAGTTTGGAAATGTACAGACGTCAGACCACAGATTGCATTTGGGTCCGTGTTCAGCTCCAGGAGGTGCAAACTGGATAACACCTGGTCAAAGATAAACTGAAACAGATTTCTCAACTCCTCAACAGATTTCTTTCTCCCCCCACCATTCCCCCGAGTCCTCTCAGCTGGCCTGCTGCTCTCAGGAATGATGACGGATGTTGTCTCATTGCCACCACTGAGTAAGATTCAACTGCCAGTCCGGTTGGGTTCTATGCATGGAATAGGGGGGAAGCATCTTGTCCTTTGTCTCAGGCAGCAGAATGTTTTGGGCCAGCCCTGATGATCCTTCACATCTACCAAGCTTAAAGGGATGCAGGGTTCCCGTTGTCGTTGTTCGTTCGCTCAGTCGCTTCCGACTCTTCGTGACTTCATGGACCAGCCCACGCCAGAGCTTCCTGTCGGCTGTCACCACCCCCAGCTCCCCCAAGGCCAAGTCCATCACCTCCAGAATATCATCCATCCATCTTGCCCTTTGTCGGCTCTCTTCCTTTGGCCTTCCACTTTCCCTAGCATCAGCATCTTCTCCAGGGTATCGTGACTTCTCATTATGTGGCCAAAGTACGTCAGTTTTGCCTTTAATATTCCCTCAAGTGAGCAGTCTGGCTTTGTTTCCTGGCGGATGGACTGGTTTGATCTTCTTGCAGTCCAAGGCACTCTCAGAATTTTGCTCCAGCACCACAGTTCAAAAGCATCTTAGGGTTCCCACACACACTTTAAAGCCCTCATGAAAACTGAAAACAACCCAGCTTTTGACTAGGGATGTACGAAAGGGACTTACCTTGTCCCGCAGCTTGCTTCGCGGTGGGAGGGAGGCGCTTCGCTTCTCCCCCTGAAATTCAGGCCGGGGGGGGGAGGAGCCCTGCCTTGCCTGGCCGAAATTCAGGCCGGGGGGGGAGGTGCCCCACCTCTCCCGGCCGAAATTCAGGCCGGGGAGAAGCGCCCCATCTCCCCGGCCAGGAAAGAAAAAGTGGGAGAAAAAAAAAAACCGTGATAGGCTACGTAACGATTAACGTAGCCTATCATGGCTAGATTTCCAAAGTCAGCCGTGATAGGCTACATAAATTGTTACGTAGCCTATCATGGCTGACTTTGGAAATCTAGCCATGATAGGCTACGTTAATCGCTACGTAGCCTATCACGGGGTTTTGTGTTTTTTTTAACTTTACTTTGTAATGGCGGCGGCGGCAGCCGGTCAGAAGACCGGCTGCCGCCCCCGCCGAAAAGCCAACAAACCGCCGCCGGGACCCGCCACCGGGAGGGACATTCGCCAAAGGTAAGTCCCATCCCGGGGGGGGCAGGGGGCGGAGAATTTCACCGCCGATTTTGGGGGGCCGAATGCGTTGACACTCGGCCCCCCGAAGATTCGGGGAGAAATTCTCCGCCATCTCTATTTTTGACACTCTGTTTCTTAGGGATGGTGAAGAATTCTGCCACGGACTCCGGGGGACTGGATTCTTAGAATCCCCCTCCCCCAGAGTCTGTGGTGGACCGGACCACCCCACCCCGCCACCCCGTGAAGTCCAACCCGGCCGGCGTCTACCTGGCACTTCTGGGTCCAGGTCCAGCCGGGTCCATCCGCGGCTGGTCTTCAGACACAAATGGTGTCCTTCCCAGCAGATGCAATTTGCGTCCCTTCCCCTTACCGTGATAGGCTAAGTAAATCTTACATAGCCTATCATGGTAAGGGGAAGGGACGCGAATGGCGTCCACTAGGCCAGTCACCATTTGCATCCGAAGACCGGCCACGGCCAGAAGTCCAGCTGTGGCTGGCCCCGGCTGGTTGGTCCGCGGACTTGCGGTGGAGCAAAGCCGGCCGGGGAGGATTCCGGGGAGGGGAGGACCAGATCGCCTCCCCCCCACAGACCCCCCAGCGGACTCCAGGTAAGGGGGTTTTATACACCCCTACTGTTTCTACAGCAGCTCTGCCAGTGGGAAGCATCCCACAATACACATCAATGAATGGATCAGAAAGGAAGCCCTCTTCACACACTCTGCTGCTGCAACTGTTGTCCAGAACTCTCCCTTGCACAGCAAACAACTTCTGGATTGAGCCGAAAGGGAGGACAACAGCCATAAATCAGAGAAAGCCCAGCCCACACATGAGCCATTCAGCACATTTTTCCTCTGTCAATCCTGCTTGCACCTTGCCAGCGATACAAGGAACTGCTACTGTGCTGGCCAAATTAGTGCTGCAATGTGCAGTCCTGAATTCTTGTATATTTTTATATACGAGAGTCCAAAGCTGCTGATACCTTCTTCAGAGGACCTCGATTCTTATGCTTACACAAGAATTATTGCACATCCTGTGTAGCAACTAAATGCCCAACTCAGTCAGATTTCCCACTACAGTTCCGCCGAGCATGCCCTGTAGGCTAATGAGCATGCTCATCAGCAGTAACAGAAGCCCTGCGCCCTTTTTTGCTCACACTTGGAATTAGATTTCACTACAGTATAGAACAGGAATGGGCAGACTTTAGGCTTGAGGGATCCATGTAATTTTTTTTACTGAAAACCTCTGAAATTTTTTACTGAAAAATTTACATATTAACCTATGTAAATATTTACGTATTTACGTAGCCCACTACGCTATTTGCATTCCCCTTTATTTTCCCTGTAATAGTCTACGTAAATATTTACGTAGACTAAGACTGCGAAAAATAAGGAACGCAAATGGCGGCGGCCATAGCCACCGCCATTTGCATACCCGTTTTTGGTTTTTTTTAACCGGGATATGATAGGCTACATAAGTCTTTATGTAGCCTATCACGTCTCTGTAAAAACAAAAACAAAAACGACAAGACTGCAAATGGCAGCGGCGGCGGCCGGTCGGAAGACCAGCTGCTGCTGCCGCCGAAGCCACCACCAGAGCCGCCACCTGGAACATCCGCCCCAGGTAAGTCTGGTCCCGGGGGGGATCCGCGGGGGGGCGGGGGGGCAGGCCGTTCCGCCACAGATTTCGGGGGGCTGAATGCACTGGCATTCGGCCTCACCGAGATCCGTGGCGGAATTCTCTGAGTATAACTGCTATGTGTAGATTAGGGAAGTCAGAGAAATCCACCATGGATTCAAATGAAGCTGGATTCTCTGGAATCCGGCCTCCAGAGTCCACAGTGGAATGGCCTCACTTACCTCCGCTCCAGGAGGATTCTCACCAGAACGGCACTTGGCTGCCTGAGGTTTAACCAGAGCAGTTTGCCTCCGCGCCGATCGCCATTTTTCTTTTTAAAATGGCAATAGGCAGGATGTGCCGATAGACTTATATGCAAAATAGAACCATGAATCTTGCTTATAAGTCTATGTGACAATAGATCATTCCAGTTTCCCCTTCCCATTCCAGGCCAGCTACGTGGGGGCAGCAGCTTGACAGGACTCTTGACTCTTGTGTAAACCACCCAGAGAGCTTCAGCTATTGGACAGTATAGAAATTAAATAAATAAATTAGGAATGTACAAAAGTCACTCACCTTTTCGACGGGGTGATTCGTGGTGGGGGAGAGGCGCTCCGCACCTCCCCCCGAAATTCTAACCCAGCCAGCTCCCCTCCATGGCAACTCCGCAGAGCCGCCAGCCAGGTGCATTCGCAGGCACCGTGTGGAGCCTGCAGACGCAAATGGAAGCGGCTCTGGTGCCATTTGCGTTCCTGTTTTTTGGCCGTGATAGGCTATGTAAATATTTACGTAGCCTATCACAGCAAAAAAAACCAGGGGTGCAAATGGCGTAGCGGCCGCCATTTGCGTTCCTGTCTTTCGCCATGATAGGCTACGTAAGTATATACGTAGCCTATCATGGCAAAAATAGGGAAGCGAATGGCGGCCGCAGACATGGCCGCCATTCGCAAAGCAGCGCAAACAGCAACAGGTAAGTGTCCAGTTTCACTCACCTTTCGCAGGGTGGTGGGGCAGGGGGAATCAAATGAGTTCAGATTTCTATGTACCTGATGCATGGATTCTGCAGCACACCAGCTTTTTTCAAGTTGTGTGGACCTGTGGACCAGGGTTTTTTTAAACTTTTGTAAAATAAAAAACACTGTGCAAAAATGTGCATTTCCCCATAAGCTAAAGCTTGAAAATGTGCAGGGGAGGGATTTGTGAATTTTTGCAAGTGCGAATTTGTGCAAATTCAGGAAATTGGAAAAATTCTGTTTCTGCCAATGAGCAGACAACGGAAGGAAAGGCCCATGACAATCTGCAAAAGACAGAGGGATGTTACAGAATCCATACATCCCTAGTTGCAATCCTCATCACTGAAAGTATTTTCCCTTTAAAAAGTTAAAACTGTCTAGAGAGACAGAATATCGCCATATATGATTACTCCCATCTGAACTCCCGATTTGCATATTAGCACATCCACAGAGAGATTCCAATATTTATTGCTTGCATCCGACAGTGGATCATTCTACTTCTTTTCACTTGCAGTCCTTTCCAAGCATCTGGTAGGATAATGGGTTTGCAAGGGATGTCATCTTTGCTGAGGCTGGCTGCAGCCAGCTGAGTATAAAAATAATAGCCACCATTGTAAAGCAGCATCCTGAGCATACGTTTCCACCCATCTGAAGCAATGATTGTCCCATCGTATACAGTAGGGAAAAAAAGTTGAATCACTGTCTGTCGCATTTGTGTGTGTGCATGCAAAGGAGATTTGGGGTGGGGGGTCAGTAACAAGCTAAGATTTGGTAAATTGTGCTCTGGATGATTCTGACATATTGAGGAAGTGTTTGCAATTCCCAAGTGATGGATCAAGGTGCACTAATGGGATAACAGGAACCTTGTAGACAGATTAACCGGTTTCAGGAAATGAATTCTGGCAACAGTGTAACACAAGTAGCTCAGTGTCTTTCACTTCCAGGACACAGTTTGAAGTCAACCCACAAGTTCCAAAGCTGCTGCCTTAAAACAGTCATTAAGGGTGCAATCCTATGAATGTTCAGATGGAGAAAAGGCCTACAACTCCCAGCATTCCCCAGCCAGCCTTGCTGGGAGGTGTAGGTCTTTTCTCTGTCTAAACATCCATAGGATTGTGCCCTAAGTAGATTTACAATTGCAGTATTTGAAGCATATCCCTCCACATCAAATGTTCAAACGTGACATTTGATTTGAAACTGTTCAAAACTGAGTAAGTCCTAGTCACATAATTGTTCAGCTACACTATAGGCTTCCTTGATTCTCTTATTATATTTGTACCACTCCTTTCCTCCAAGAAACTTACAATCATGTGCATGGGGTTGTTATCCCATTTTATCTTCTCAATGGCTCTGTATGGTAGGTTAGGCTAGGCTGAGAGATGAGGAATGATCCAAAGTCACCCTGGGCCAAAGTACATTAGCATTTTATCCCTATACAGCCTTCCCCAACCTGCAGTCCTCTAGATGGGTTGGACTGCAGCTCCCATAATTCCTAACCCAATTAGGAATGTGAGAAGATGCTGCCTATGTGAACTGACAAAGCCGCTATAAATGGGATATTGAAGGGGGAAATCGCTGTCAGGAGGACCAATGGCCTTGCGAATGGCTCTGTCAGTGGACATGCTGGCTGGGAATTATGGGAGTTGCCATCCAACACATCTGGGAGGTCTCAGGTTGGAGAAGTCTGCAGAAATATCTGGCTCACACATGTGGCACGCAACTCACTTAGCCAACCCCTCGACCTGATGCTATTTCCCCCTTCAACATTCCATTCATAACAGCTTTGTTGGTTCACACAGGCAATATCTTCTCACTTGCCTAACTGGCTGCTGCAACACTCAAATCAAAGCATAAGAAATGTTCCAAGGAAAGGCAGGAGACCTTATCCCAAGAGAGATCCCAGCTCACACAGGAAGAGGGCTGCTTAATCCTGGAAGCATTTGTTTGGTTTTTTAATGGTTTGTGTCCAGCTTTCTCTTTATCACAGATAACTCAAAGTGATGAACGAAGTAAAAAGGAAAAGATTAAACAAAGCATCAAAGCACAACAAAAAGTGATGATCAAATACAAAATACCAGCTGGAAAATTGAACACTTCCTCCTCCTCATCATGAGCCACCTTGAGTGCCATTTTTCTTGTAGAATGGTGGAGTACAACAAATCAAATAATAATAATAATACTTTATTTGAGTTTAAAATAATACTAAATTAATAATTAATAAATATTAAAATAATAATAATAATCCCTTACCTGGAGGGAAAACACCATGGTCACAAACAACACTACAGTCAGAAGAAAGTTCCCATTCTAAAAATAGCAGGATCAAGTTGGCCAAGACCTTGCAAAACAGTCAGGTTTTGGCTAGCATCTAAAAGGGCTCAGGGTGTCACGGCTTGACAAACCTCTCTGGGAAGGGTATTCTACACAAAGTGCAGCTACTGAAAAGTCTGGGAGCACAGGCGGAAGGCCAGGTGTTCTTCCCCAGCAACAAGCTGCCCACACTGAGGGGGCAGTCAGCAGTTGAAGCCGATTGGCCCTTCAAAATCATCTGGCTTTCCAGGCCAGGAGGATTATGAGTGGTTGTGGAAACCTCCCAGTTGGGATGACCTGTAGTCCTATTGGCAGGCTGCTAAGCATAAGAGCCTAGGAGACACCCCATCCTCAAATTGTTTGATATTTTTTTATGTTGCTCTAAGAGGCTTCAGTCTTGCCCCTATGCAGAAGGACAAGCGGGGGGGGGGGCTTGCAATTTCAATTGAAATGGGCAAGAAGATCAAGCAGGCAATTGCCTCATGGGTCACGTACACAGGATAGGATTCAGTGATATAACCTGATTAGCCAGCCACACTAAAATGAATGCTTCACAGTGGAAATGGAGGTGCATCAATCAGGAGTTAGGTGTAAATACACCCAAAGAGTTGCATACCCCCCAAGGTGTTGTATCAATACTATTCTGTGATGGTTTGACAGAGGTTCCCGCCGTTGGACTACAGGAAGTATCCATTCTGATTAGATTTGGCAAAGGAATCCACCCTCTTAAGACGTATTCATCCTGACCAGGGTACTTCCCTTTTTGCTTTGCTTTGTTTAAAAATGTTACATAAGACTGGGGTGCTAGTGTCTGTGGTTCCTGCTGGTTCTCAGCCCCTCACTTCCTCACTGAAACTGCTTTTGCTGAACCTGTTTGGCTGCAGTTGCTATCCGCTGAAATCATGTTCTAAGCCACAGAGCCCAAGGCGTAGTCAGAGAGCCTCACCAACCAATTTCCCCTGAACACCTGGTTCTAGTGGCTTGAGTCCCCCTTCTGCTAAAACAGAGACCCTGAATATAGCAGCTAGAAGAAGCCTTACCTAAGGTCCCTTCCCTTCCCTTCCCTGCTGCAGCTGCAGGAGCTTCTCCACACCCCAGCATCATCTTTAGGATGATCCCTTAGGATCCCTGGAAGGGTATCTTTCTCATTCTGTCCTATCATCTGGAGGTCTTTCCCCTCCAAATTGCAACCTCCATCTCCTTTACCCACTTTTCTTTGGGGATGTCACGGATGTCCAACACAGGGGTGGAGTCTGATGGATTCCAGCCCACTTGGCCTGCCACACTGGGGTCTGCAGACCCTGCTGGACAGGTAGCCCTGCTTGCTGGGCAAGCTGCTGGACTGCCTGATGAGCGCCCAGCAACTGCTGCCCGGCCGCCCAGTCCCTTAGCAAGTCACCATTTTGCATAAAAACGGTGACTTGTTATTCTGCGCAAAAGGCCTTTTATGGAAATGGCAGCCGCCTTTTATGCAAGATTAGAGGTGTGAATGGCGAGGGTTCAGTGAGACCCTGGCAAGTCCGCCCATCCCTACTTTTCCTATTGCGTGGTTGAGTGGGTATGTACACGGACTTTGGCCTGTACCTTTCGCCTGAGCTTTTTTGGTTGGAAGCCTGGCCACATAAGTGCTATCCTTCCTGGGGGTGTTGGTATAAAGGATTGCAGCCAGCCCCCCCCTTTCATTTCCCCCTTTGCTTCTTCCATTTTTTTTGTTCTTACTGAGAGCCTCTAGAGGAGGGGTGCAGAACCTGAGGCCAGGGGGCCTAATCTGGCCTTCTGGGATTCCCCAGATGGCCATGCTCCTTCTACTGACTGGACCCATCCCTTCTCCCAACCACCAATTGTTTGGTGGTTTCCTGGCTGTTGTGCAGTTTTCCCCCCATTCCAAAAGTTTGAAATGCCTCCCCTACGGCTTAGTTACTGGCAGGAAGAGCTTTAACCTAAGATATATTGAATTTTTTTGGTATTTTTGATCCTGCCCCTTTTGCCTTTGGCCCCACCCACCACTGAAATGTGGCCCCTGAGAGCCTATCCAAAATGGAATTTGGCCCTCATGCTGAAAGACGTTCTGCACCCCTGCTCTAAAGGATTTCAAGAAGATAGAAATTATTCAAAATAAAGTTCTGGAAGAAAACAAGGAGGACTAGGTGCATGAAATACCAGGAAGTGTGTGTGTGTGTGCTGAAATTAGCTTTCCCAGTAGTTCTACCTCCCCTTTTTTGTTGCTATCCCCTAGCCACTGTCCCATGCACATGTTTTAAAGCAAACTGCTGCAGAACTCTTTTTTTCACTTGAGCTCATAATTCTTTTTTCCCCAATCTCTCTTTCTCTTTCCCACTTCTGTACCCCCTTTCATGGGACACAAAATTGGGAGGAACATCTTGCCTATTTGGGGGATTGGGGAGAAGAATTTTGGGAGTGACATTTAATGGTGCTCCTGAACCCCCATCATGCTGGTGGCTGTCATGTTAGATTTCCCAGAATACCCTGACTTGACTGTTTATGTTGTTGTGGCCTAGCAGCCACCATTCCCCCACCCCCCAAAATAGCTGTTGGGATGCAGCTAGGGATGTCAGAGGATTCCGCCACGGATCTCAGTGAGGCCGAATGCCAGTGCATTTGGCCCCCCGAAATCCATGCCGGAACGAAGCCCCACCGCCCCACCACCCCGCGAAAGGCGCACGAAACGGAGCACTTACCTGGTGCCGTTCGTGCTGCTTTGTGAATGGCGGCCGCATCTGCGGCCGCCATTCACTTCCCCATTTTTGTAGTGATAGGCTACGTAAATACTTACGTAGCCTATCACGGCTAACGCAGGGATGCCATTTGCATCCCTGCGGAGGCCATGATAGGCTACGTAAATATTTACGTAGCCTATCACAGCAAAAAAAGGGAACGCAAATTCATCCGGCCGGTGGCTCTGTGGGGTTGCCATGGAGTGGACCCAGCTGGGTTAGGATTTCGGGGGAAGGTGCGGAGCGCCTCCTCCCCACCGCGAATCACCCCCTTTGAAAAGGTAAGTGACTTTCGCACATCCCTAGATGCAGCATTCTGAGAAGTCTAACATGGCAGCCTCTAGCTCTTCAAGAGCTCCAGTAAATTTCAGCCAGAAGTACAAGAATTTTGAAGAGGCCCCTGCCCATGCAAAAGGGTGGTGCATAAGGATGTCAGAGAATTTCGCCACGGATCTCGGTGAGGCCGAATGCCAGTGCATTCTGCCCCCTGAACTCCGTGGTGGAACGGCCTGCCACTCCCCACCCCACCCCCACGGATCCCCCCCCGGGACGAGACTTACCTGTGGCAGATCCTCCGGGCAGTGGCGGCAGCGGCGGCTGGTCTTCCGACAGGCTGCCACTGCCTCCATTTCCAGGCTTGTGTAAAAAAAAAAAAAAGACGTGATAGGCTACGTAAAGATTTACGTAGCCTATCATGGCTAGGTTTAAAAAAAAAAACACGACGTGATAGGCTACGTAAATCTTTGCGTAGCCTATCATGGTTGGGTGGGTTTAAAAAACAAAAAAAAACTGTGTACGCAAATGGCGGCGGCTACAGTCGCCGCCATTTGAGTTCCTTCTTTTTGCCGTCTTAATCTACGTAAATATTTATGTAGACTATGATGGCGAAAAGAAAGGGGAATGCAAATAGCATAGCGGGTGCTATTTGCGTCCCCTTTTGATTCGCCGTTTTAGCCTGCGTAAATATTTATGTAGGCTAAAACGGTGAATGAAAAAGGGACGTAAGTAGCGCCCGCTACGCTATTTGCGTTCCCCTTTATTTTCGCCGTCATAGTCTACGTAAATATTTACGTAGATTAAGACGGCAAAAAGAAGGAACGCAAATGGCGGC
Organism: Heloderma suspectum; assembly: GCF_057233095.1. Taxonomy (NCBI): domain Eukaryota; kingdom Metazoa; phylum Chordata; class Lepidosauria; order Squamata; family Helodermatidae; genus Heloderma; species Heloderma suspectum. Next base: position 25,257,508 of record NC_139461.1, on the reverse strand, counting down.
GGCCATAGCCGCCGCCATTTGCGTACGCAGTTTTGTTTTGTTTTGTTTTTTAACCCAGAGCCCTCCACGGCTGGAAATCCAGCTGCGGACGGCTCTGGCCTGGCTGGGCCTGGCCGGCTGCTCCGCAGAGCTGCCGCAGAGCACAGCCAGCTGTTCAAGGATTCCGGTGGGAGGAACGGAGCGCCTCCCCCCCGGCGAGGATTCCGGGGGGAGGGACGGAACACTTCCCCCCCATAAACATAATCCGCAAACAGGTAAGTCACTTTCGTACATCCCTAGTGGTGCATCGGGATGTCAGAGAATTCTGCCACGGACCTCGGTGAGGCCAAATGCCAGTGCATTCGGCCCCCCGAAATCCGTGGCGGAACGAAGCCCCCCGCCCCCCCACCCTGCGAAATGGGCCTGGAATGGAGCACCTACCTGCTGCCGTCCTGGCATGCTCCTGGCTTGTCCTGGCATGGTGGCTTGTCTGCGGCTGCCATTCGCTTCTTCCATGTAGCTGTGATAGGCTACGTAAATACTTACGTAGCCTATCATGGCTAATGCAGGGACGCCATTTGTGTCCCTGCGGAAGCCGTGATAGCCTACGTAAGTATTTACGTAGCCTATCATGGCAAAACTAAAGGAACACAAATGGCGGCGGCTATGGCGGCCGCCATTTGCGTTCCCTATTTTTTGCCATGTGGTAGGCTACGTAAATATTTTATGTAGCCTATTACGACAAAAGAGAGGGGCGCAAATGGCTTAGTGGCTGCCATTTGCGTTCCTTTTTTTTTGCCGTAATAGGCTACATAAATATTTACGTAGCCTATCATGGCAAAAAAAAAGGGAACGCGAATGGTGGCGGCTACAGCAGCCGCCATTTGTGTCCCTGTGCAGGCTGCCCAGCGGATGGATGTCCAGGCAGTGGCTCTCTGGAATCTCCGCGGAGCGGAGCTGGCTGGAGAGAATTTCAGGGGAAGAGACGGAGCGCCTCCCCCCTACCGCAAATGTCACCCTTCGAAAAGGTAAGTCACTTTCATACATCCCTAGTGGTGCAGTTTCAGCCCCTCACATACACATACACACACACACACAGCTCCCTCCAAATTTGGGCTGAATGTTTGAAGTTACAAAAGTTCAACCCAATACTAGTTTGAGCAGCTCCTAAATCTGGGTCTCCGTGTACTCATAACAGTTGATAGTATTTTGTCTGCATTTGATATAGTAGCCTTATAGTAATGGGTTATGAAATCCAGCTGGGAGTGTCCATTCCACATTGATTCTTTCTTTCTTTCTTTCTTTCTTTCTTTCTTTCTTTCTTTCTTTCTTTCTGGTAGTGGACTACCCTCTCCCACTCTCTCTTTCCCAGGACCTCTTCCAATCTCTCCCTGCACAGCACAGCTGAGTTGCGGCTGCACCTGGAATATTGTGCTGAATTCTCTCCACAGAAGAAAGACGGTGTTGAACTGGAGACTGTTCACAGAAGCAAATTAAAACCTGAACTGTGAGGCTGGAGGGAATCAGTTTTTGGCTTGACGACATTCAAGGTGTAGAGATGACAGCGGCCTGCAAATATTTAGAAGGGTGTTAATGCTAAAGAGGGAGTGGAAAACATTCAGCAGAGAGTAGGAGTAGAATGTGAAAAGGATTCTGAACTTGGAAGACCTCCACATAAGTCAGATATACTGGTAGATGGACAGACAGACAGATGAGTATAGAAGTCCCAGGGGAAGCAATGAGAACCTCAGTGGATTTTAATTTATATTTATATATTTTATTTATATCCCACCTTTCCACCAACAATGGCACTCAAGGAGGCTAACAATAATAAAAGCAAGATTAAAACAAAACTTAATTGAAACAATCATCAAAATAAATACATTAAAATACATTAGAGCAATACGACAATGGAACCAATGACCTAGGGAGGTGGTGGGCTCTCCCACACTGGAGGCATCCAAGATGAGACTGGACAGCCATCTGTCAGGGATGCTCTGACTTGGATGCCTGCATTAAGCGGGGGCTTAGACTCGATGGTCTTATAGGCCCTTTCCAACCCTACCATTCTATGATTCAATGATTCTAAAAGCAAAATTAAAAACACCATGCTAAAAGAAACAAACTCCACCCATCCCAGTAGAACCCCCTTCAGCCACAGGCCAGCTTACGTGCCAAAGGCCTGCCTGAGTGAAAATGGCTTTGCCTGCCAGTGGAAGACAACAGAGAAGGAGCCAAGCTAGCTGTGTTCCAGAGCCTGGGAGCAGCTACTTAGAAGCCCTCCCTTGGGTCCCCACAAAACATACTTCTGATGGAGGCAGGACCAAGAGAAGGGCTTCCCCAGAAGGTCTTAAAAACCAGGCTGGCTCCTGTGGGAGAATGTGGTCTTTCAGAGAACCTGGCCCCAAGTCATTTAGGGCTTTATAGGATCATAACAAGCACTTTGAACTTTGCCCAGAAACAGACTGGTAGCCAATGAAGCTATTTTAACAAGGGTGTCACACGCTCCATGTAACTGGTTCTGATCAGCAGTCTGGCCGCAGCAGCCTGGAGCAGCTGAAATTTACAAACACTTGTCAAAGGCAGCCCCATGTGAAGGCCATTACAGTTGTCCAAATGGGATGTAACTAAAGCATGTGTCACTGTGGCCTGATCCAATATCTCCAGGAACAGGTGCAGTTGGTGCAGTAGCCTCAACTGCACAAATGTAGGGATGTCAGAGAATTCCGCCATGGATCTCGGGGAGGCTGAATGCCAGCGCATTCGGCCCCCGAAATCAGTGGCGGAATGGTCTGCCCCCCCCCCCCGGGATGGGACTTACCTTGGGCGGATCTTCCTGGCAGCGGCGGCTCCGGCGGCTGCTCCGGCAGCAGTGTGGCGGCGGCTGCGGCAGCCGGTCTTCCGACCGACTGCCGCCGCTGCCATTTCCAGTTAAAAAAACAACAAACGTGATAGGCTACGTAAATATTTACGTAGCCTATCACGGCTGATTTAAAAGAAAAAAATGCGCGTACGCAAATGGCGGCGCCCATGGGCGCCGCCATTTGCGTTCCTTATTTTGGCACGTCTTAGTCTACGTAAACATTTACGTAGACTAAGACGGCTAAAATAAGGGGAATGCAGATAGCGTAGCCTGAATGCTACTAAACACCTAGTTCAAAACTATTTTTCACTAGCTACAAGATGGACTTCATGACCTGACATGCCTCTTCTACCTTTATTGATGATGGTCTTTCCCCCCAGTTAATAAAACTTTCCATAGTACCATTGGCTCCTTGTGAGAGGATGGGAGATATGGCCATTGGCTCTAAAACACAGGCAGACTAGGGTCCTGCCTGAGGTACCATGTAAGTCCAGGGTACCATAAAGACAGCTAGTCATGACTGCTCTCTTGCACTGAGAATGCAGCCCCTAGAATCCTCAACAATGTTGCAGGTGTTTCTGGGGCACATCCTCATTTCTCACAGGAAATGGGTCATGGGGGAAGCATCACACAAATGGGGATCCTGGAAGTTCTTCTGGCAGAGAGGGTGGTGAGGTCCCCTCCTTTGATGACAGATTTTGGGTGTCCTTAAGGACGGAAGAATGGGACACAGAGAGATTTGAGCCATGGAGCCCAATCGACTGGGAAGCTATTAACTGCTGAGGAAGAGCATAGTCGTGCTCTCCTCCATTCTCTTCATTTCATTCTTATTTATTTATTTATTCAATTTGTACCCTCCCTTTCTACCAGAAAATGGCACTCAAGGTAGCTAACAACAATAAAAGCCAACTTCTAAAATAAAATCATAAATTAAAACCATCATAAAAGAAATAATTGCATTTTAAAATAATTCAAAACACAATTAAAAAACACAACAATAAAAGAATAAAAACAGCACCCAGCCCCATACATCAGCTTACGTTTCCATGGCCTACATGAATAAAAACAACTTTGCCTTTCCTTGAGGCTCATAAAGGAGCATCAGGCTTCCTGCATTGAGCAGGGGGTTGGACTCAATGGTCTTGTAGGTCCCTTCCAACCCTACGATTCTATGATTCTATGATTATTTTTTTTACACTATTTCCCCTAACGTATGCATTCTTCAACACTTTTTGACTGGAAAAAATTGCATCGCAAAATTCAGAGAGGAGCGAATGCTGTTTGATGGATAATTGGGTTCCAGTTCATATATTCAGGAACTCCAATTTAGGCTGGTTCATATCAAAATGCAAACCAAACGTTGCCAATCTGGCATGACTGCATGATGATGTCAGTGAGGATGAGCAAGAGTGAGGGTAAATGAGGGTAAGTTAACATTTTTTTTCAAGGAGTGCTTTAAAAGAAATTAAAGGCGAAGGGGAAGTATTCTTCAGCACTGCCATAAATCTTTGTGGAAAATCTGTGAACACTTTAGGCTTAGTCCTAATCCATTCGTGTTCCGGTTTTGTTCCAGTTTTATACACATAATCAGGCAAACATTAATTATGGCAAATTTACCCTAATCTCTAGAGCAGCCTTTCTCTACCTGGCACTGTCCAAATGTGTTGGACTACAACCCCATCATCCCCAGCCAGCCTGGCTAAGGGCTGTGTTGGCTAGGGATGATGGGAGTTGGAATCCAACATATCTGGAGGTTGCTAAATTGGGAAAGGCTGCGCTAGAAAGTTCTAAAGAACGTCAAAACTTGAAACAGGTGCAAGCCAGGGTCTTGAGCATGATCTGTCTTGAGTATGGTCCCATTCTGTCAACTCCCAGAATATACATGTCAAGAAAGAAAACAAAAACAATGATATTCTCAGGCGTCAGGGGTGGAGATGTATACATAAGCTCCGTATTACTGTATATCCAATATGACTTCTTGATCTTCCTCTACTGTAGCACACTGTTTATCATTACCAGATGGGTTGGCTGCATGCCTTCATTTACCCAGGTTCAATGGTCCAATAAACAAGGGGAGGGGGAAGAAAATGTTGGCAACATACTTGATGCATATAGCTGATGAAATAATGATATGTAAATAAAATAAGGAAGGCCAAAGGAGAATAATCTTAGCCAATGCAGCCCTAGAAGAACATGGAATGGGAGCCAAACATTTTTTTAATGAACTATTATACGGGTGGCCTCAATTTGTAAGCACAATCCAATGGCTACCAGGACAAGCTGTTCTCTACCAATGAACATTGCTCTTCTACGAAATCTGGCTTTGTTTCCAAGAACCCCCTGCCTTAACCAGGGGGCACTTAAGGCAACAGGATGTGACTGATCCAAATGCCCATCCTTCTGGATCCATGCAAGTACCACAATATTTCAGTAGTTTATATTGTTCTGAGGGTAATCCAAGCACTTTTTTTTTTCAAGCAATCATCAGTCTTTAGAAAACAGTCACATCAGGAGTTGAATCATCCACCTGATGGCTTGCATTGCCATTTGGCTAACATAATTATGTTTGTCTGCTTACAGAATTCAGACACTCCTGGTTCACCAGGTCAGTTAGTCACTATATCCAAGGGTCAAGACAGGAAAGACCAAAAGTTGCCGTTATAGAAAACCACTAAAACAACCTTTGCTTGGACTTTGTTATTCCTTGCACTGGTTAGGCCTCATCTGGACTACTGTGTCCAGTTCTGGGCACCATACTTCAAGAAGGATGCAGACAAACTGGAGAGGGTTCAGAGGAGGGCAACAAAGATGATCAGGGGACTGGAAACAAAGCCCTATCAAGAGAGACTGAAAGAACTGGGCATGTTTAGCCTGGAGAAGAGAAGACTGAGGGGAGATATGATAGTGCTCTTCAAGTACTGGAAAGGTTGTCCCAGTGAGGAAGGCCAGGCTCTCTTCTCGATCATGCCAGAGTGCAGGACACGGAATAATAGGCTCAAGTGACAGGAAGCCAGATTCCGGCTGAACATCAGGAGAAACTTCCTGACTGTTAGAGCAATACGACAATGGAACCAATGACCTAGGGAGGTGGTGGGCTCTCCCACGCTGGAGGCGTTCAAGACGAGGCTGGACCGCCATCTGTCGGGGATGCTCTGACTTGGATTCCTGCATTGAGCAGGGGGTTGGACTCGATGGCCTTGTAGGCCCCTTCCAACCCTACTATTCTATGATTCTATGACACACACCATGATTTTAGGTCAGTCCAGTGCATTTGGTCACGTTATGCTTGCATGAAGAAAATGTCAAGGTATAAATGAAGTTGGGACTGCAAAATCTTCAAGTCCATGATAGGGCATTTCCGGCTCTTCCTGTGCTTTCCCCCATCCCCAAGAAGGCTGGACTGAAATTCTTCCATTGCATCATTGCTTATCTCCACTCCACTTTATGGACTGCTTGGTTTAAGATGCTTGGGGTGCTACCCTATGCATGTTTAGACAGAAAAAAGTCCTGCAAATCTCAGCATTCCCCAGCCAAAAACCCTAAGGGCACAATCCCATCGGGATAGGCAGTCACCTCCAAACTCAGAGGCGACCACCTATCCAATGCAGGGCAGGAGCACGCACGGAGGGGATCATCCCCTCCGCGTTTCAGCCACACTGCATTTGTGGCTGGACAGCTGATTTCTGCTGTCTAGTCGCAGGAAGTTGGAGTGGGGGGGCACACTGGACGATGCATAGGAAGCGTCAGAACAGCACTTCCGCCCTCCCCGCCTTGGCACACCCCCCCCAGGAACATCTGGGTTTCTCCGCTCCACACTCTTCTTCCGAGCGCGGAGAGCAGGGCTGTTCCATGCTGCCTACCAGGCTGTGCAGGAAGGGGTGGAGGTTGGTTCCCAGGAACCGACCTATTCTAGGGCCATCTAGCCATTGACTAGCTGCCATAGGATTGCTCCCTAAATGCCTAGTCACAAACACATACAACCTACTACCATGTCTGGGTATAAATATAATGTTCTACTATGGAGCAAGAACCTAAATTCAACTAATGGTGCAATCCTAGCTGGCTGGCTGGGGAATGCTGGGAGTTGTAGGACTTTTTCTGTCTAAACCTGCATAGGATTGCACCTTTAAAGATGCAATGCTATATTTACCTACCTTGAAGTAGTGTTGTGGGAGAAATTAGTTCAGTTAAAATTTTAATGGGAATTTAATTTCACGCTTTTGAAGCACTATGCAAACGGAAATTCAGTTATCCTTTTACATTTGCACTTCTCAAAATTTGGCAATGGAGTTCTCTGACCAAAACATGCATGTATTAGGGAGAATAACATTCAAAATGTATTCTGTTAGAAAAATTGCTTGCAAAAATGTGTATATTAGGCAAAATACATACAAAAATGCATGTATTAGGAGAAATGTGCACAAAGATGCTTATGAATTTTCATGCGAACATTTTTTTAAAAAAAACTCCCAACATTTGGAACAAATCGAACCTGAGCCTGAAGAAATTTTCAAAGTTCAAGATGAACCAAACTTATAATTAGAAAAATTAGTAACTGAAAGAAGCCAAAATGGATACATCTGTCCAACCTTACCTAGAAGTAAGTCCAACTGAAATCAGTGTAATTACTTTTGAATACACAAACATTTGTAGGATTGTACTGTAATTATATTCCTACTTAGTTTATTATCCTGCTTTACAGACAAAAATGGTGGCTCCCAGTAATTAAAATTCAATACACAATGCTGTTGGCAGACACTGGACATAAGAGAAAGGAAGACATCACCTCTGCCCTTGAGTTTACAAACTAAGGGTGCAATCCTATGCATGTTTAGACAGAAAACAGTCCTACAACTCCCACCATTCCTCAGCCAGGCTGGCTGGCTGGGGAATGCAGGGAGTTGTAGGGCATTTTGCTGTCTAAGCATGAATAGGGTTGTGCCTTAAAAGATGAGACACACAAGAGAAAGGGGTGTCCATCAGTTGGTGCTAGATGGTTGAACTTTAATAGTATTGGGCCAGGGTTCACCAGGTTGAAGCACCAGGACATTTTGATCAGGGATGATGACATCAGATACCACTCCCCATCAAGCTTCCCAGTTCTCTCTGAGCTTCACTGCAATCCTCACAGTAACTGATGGGGAAACGGATTTTGCCCACCTTTGGCTTAAAGGATAGCATATAATGTAACTCAAAGTCATTATACAGATGGAATTTTTGCTAAAAGATTGCTCAGTAGTCTGACCCAGATAAGTGCCCTTTTGTCTGACCTGCCTCCATTTAAGAAACAGATAATTGCCAAGAGTCATCAAGGTGGAAAATACTGTGTTTGTAAGTTGCGAGACTGGGTTTGTTGGGCAAACCACACAGAACTCGGGCTAAAATACTATTCATTTGATTGTTTATTTGCTTCTTTAGAGGTTTATACCCCATCCTTGAGGATGAATAATATCAGGGCTGCTAACAGTAAAGCCAATCCAGATTAAAAACATTGTTATTCAGTGTGGCAGATTTAAAAGCAGAGCAGCAGTTAAATTTAGCTGCAGCTAACCTTGTTAAAAGGCCTGGAAAAGTAAGGTATTTGCCTGGTGTTAAAAAGTCACATGTTGGCACCTGAAGAACTTCCCTGTGGACAGCATTCCATAAATGGGGAGACAAGGCTGAAAAGGCCCTTCCCCCAAGTTGCCTAAACTCTGAAGGTGGGGGCACCTAGTGAAGGAGCTCTGTCCATTATCTTAACACATGGATAGGTGGAAGAGTTCCTTGAGGTGCTCTGGTCCTACACTGAAGAGGGCTTTAAATTGGTTAGAGCCAAGAAGACTTAAGTCTTGGTGAGGTACGTTAGTTGATCTCAGTTAGTACTGTAGCTGTGGTATTCTGAACTAACCAAAGATTCTAGGAAGTCCCCAAAGACAGTCCCATGCATGACACATTGCAATAATTGAATGTGAAGGTTGTCTGTCTGTCTATTAGATTTGTATACAGCTCAACTGGCAAATGCCTGTGGGGTGGTTTACATAAAACCAACAACAACAGAAACATCAACAAAAAAGTAATATAAATGCAACAATAAAACTATCAAAATAATATAATATTAAACATGAAAAACATTGAAAAAATATTCAGAACATTGAAAACATTGAGGAGCCAGCAGTAAAATTAATAATCAAGCCACAGATTAAAGATTAAAGATGCAGTCCTATGAATATTTAGACAGAAAAATGCATGGCTGGCTAGGGAATGCTGGGAGTTGTAGGACTTCTTTCTGCCTATGCATGCATAGGATTGTGCCTCAAACATCTGCTTAAATAGGAAGGTCTTAACCTTGCATCTAAATGTACTGTATACAATGAAGATGCTGGGCAGATCACAGAACAGATGGGTGGTGGGCTACAGAGAAGGCTCTTTGTTATCTATTAAACAATGCTATATATTGTTTTAGTTCATAGCTTCACTAGGGATATATTGAGATTCTGACTCTATAAGGTTAAAAGAACTTCTCCTAAGTCTTCCTCTTCTCTAAGCACTCCTGGATCTGTACCAGAGAGTCCAGACCAGACACGCATCCGAAACTCAGACAGAGATAAGGGCTGATGTCATTGTCTCTTGTGATTACAAGATTTCTTTTTTGTCCTCTTCCTAGCAGTACCTGAGTAAATAACCTCCTTCCTCAGCCAGTGCTCTGAACATGGCTTAACTATTTGTAATCTAGTTATCACAGCCTGCTCTTTGTTCTGAAGAGCTCTTGACTAATAGACTTGAATTATCTGCCAGACTCCAGTGGCTTTGTATGCAGACCAAAGCATGCAATCAGGGTCTAAAGGTATAACAAAGCAGATTCTGGTATCTGGTTGGCTTGGCATTGTCCTGGGAATGGGTCACATTTGTGTCACGCCACAGTTCACCCACACAGAAATACATCATGTTAAGTAGACGTTCTCATGAGGTTTGGAAATGAACTGAAGATACAGAGAAGGATATTTATAATAAATAAAATAAATAAATAAATAAATAAATAAATAAATAAAAATAAATAAGGAGGGCAACACCTGGTGAGAATATCTCTCTCTCTCTCTCTCCCCGCCCCCCCCCCATTTCTGCCTTTCTGCCACTCCTTCTCTCTGTGTCTATCTGTTGCCAGAAGTCAGTACCAATTACTTGAAGAGGGCTTTTTAAATTAGGCTGAAGGCCACAAGTTGCCCACCCCTACCTTAACAAAGCTTTCTGTATTCCCCATAAAAAGGAATGGCTGCTATTTATTGTAGGGAAAAGTAACAGTAGCCCTTCCCTCCAGTCTGAAAATGGGTGGTTCTGTCCCCGTAGACAAGTATGTCACAGAGAATAGCAATGTGTCTCTGTAGGCAGAGGGAAGGGACACACTGACTGTGTTTGCACAACAGTCTAGTCCATACATAATGGTTTAGTATGGACTGCTGTTGAACTGTGGGTCGTTTGTTGAAATGTGGGTTAGCATGTTGTCTGAACCCAGGCCATTTTCTGCAGGGTGGTTTGTTAACCATGTAGTGTGGCTTATTTTTCTCGAACAAGCCACCTTGAGAACTCATGGTTTGTTGTTGGGTTGCTCAGGATGGTTCACAAGCCACCCCTGAGGAAAATGTCCTGGGTTCAGACAACATGCTAACCCACAGCTCAACAACAACACACCCTCAACCACTAAGTGTGGGTTAGCCTGTTGTGTAAAAAGTCCCATCGTGTCTCCCAGATGTCTCTGCAACGTACATGCTGTCCCTCCATCACAACCCCATTGGTCTGACATAACATAACGTTGGGCATTTTGATAGTATGTTACTAAGAAAATATCAAGCAAGACATTCATGTTCAAAGCAGATCTATTTAATAAAACCTCTTAGGGAATATTCATGTCTGTTTATGAGAGAAGTAATTGCTATGTAGAAGAAGAACAAACACACATATGCTATTGAATTTAAATAGTATAGACAGAACATACATTTTTTCACTAATGCAATGTTGATTGGATCATGCTCCTAAATAAGGCCACAAAAAAGGAATATGAATTTTACAGGATTCCTGAACAGCTCCTAAGATGCAGTCTTAAATCTTTAGTATGGCTCTCAACTAGATATATGTGCAAGCACACACTACACAAATGGAGTGAATACTCAGCAAAGTTACCAAGATCCATAGAAGGAAATTTATGAATGCTTCTTGCTGTAAAAGAAATTGGATTAATGAAACTGCTTAGGCCACATTGGAACAGATGGAAGTTATTGGCTTACTTAAATATCTTCCTGCTTACTTGGTGTCCTACTAAGGATGTACATGAAGTTCTATGAACGAGGGTTACCAGTAGATCTTTGGCTGTACAGCAGTGGTTTCACTGAGCAGAAGGCTTCATTCTAATTCCATCCTGGTGGTTCAGATGTCATCTAGATATCCTGAATTCAACAGAAGTATAAAACATATTCTAGTAGAATCATAGAATCATAGAATAGTAGGGTTGGAAGGGGCCTACAAGACCATCGAGTCCAACCCCCTGCACAATGCAGGAATCCAAGTCAGAGCATCCCTGACAGATGGCTGTCCAGCCTTGTCTTAAATGCCTCCAGTGTGGGAGAGCCCACTACCACCCTAGGTAATTGGTTCCATTGTCATATTGTCATATAGTACACCCTTCCCATCTCGGTTACTTCCAGATGTGTTGGACTTCAATTCCTATCAACCCTGGACAGCATGGCCAAGGGTCAGAAATGCTGGGAGTTGTAGTCCAAAACATCTGGAGGGTACCAGTTTGGGAAGACTGATCTAACATAATACCATTAACCCAGGCTTTACATTTGACAGCACATTAAAGAACTGCAGTTTGTGGATATGGGGCAGAATAAACATAACAGTGGAAAAATCAGAGCCTGAGGAAAGTCAGCTTGATAGACTCACCTATCTCTAGGGATGGATGGATGCCACCACATCTGTGCTCAGCCAGTGCTCCAGCCACTGCCACTGCCACCAGCCCACTCAGGCCGGATCATGCGAGGGTTCAGCGAGCCTCCCGTTCACATCCAGGCCTGGCTCGTGCGCATCTTTCCTCCACCCATCCTCCTTTGTGGTTGCCGTTTTAATGCAAGATGGGGGCTCTTATTTTCTGTAAGTCTATTGTTGTACACAACGGTGGCCCTGAAGCGTCATTTCTGCAACAATAGACTTTAGGAGGCTCGCTGAAGACGGACGGGCAAGGAAGGACGTGCATGAGCAGATGAGCCCAGGGAGTCTTCCTGCCCTGCCAGCACCTCTGCCACAATGGAAGCCTGGATGGGGGGAGGAAGAAAAGGGAGCACTTCTCGCCTCTCCTCTTCCCCACATCCCGGCTACCGCACCAGCATCGGCGGGGCCGGAGCACGACAAGAGGGGAGCCCCATTGGTGCTGCTGCCCTAGTGGTGCTGCTTCCTCATGTCCCACTGGCATTGCTGCGGTGGTGGTGGCCAAGCTGGGGGGGCAGAAGGGAGCAGCGGCACCAGCAGAGAGGGGCGAGCTGATCCTGGGCGCTGCCAAGCTCTGGAGCGCTCGGCAGCCAGGTCCATCAGCGCCCCACAGCTTAGCAAGCAGGGTCCCAGAGGCCGAGCGCAGGGAAGCCCACCCGCCTCCCGTACCCAGTCGGACACCTATGACAGCCCTACCTATCTCTAATAGCATGCACATGTGCATGCATGCGCGCGCGCGCACACACACACACACACACACATATATATATATATATATATATATATATATATATATATATATCAAGGCTGGCCACATTATTATTTGTATATGTTTATTTAGTAATTGAATATTTATATCCTACCTTTCCTCCAAGGAGCTGAAAGTGGTTTCCATGATTCTTCCCCCATTTTATCCTCGCACTTATCCCTATGAAGTAGGTAAGGCTGAGAGGTCATGTGCGGCCGATGGTCACTAAGTGTCATGGCTGAGGGACGATTCGAATCTGGGTGTCCTGGGTGCTTTTCTGACACCCTAACCACTACATCAGGGGTGGGCAACATCAGGCTCAGGGGCCACATCCAGTCCTCCTGAAGTCCAAAACTGGCCCTCTGGGGTTCCCCAGATGGGCCTGCCTCCTTCCCCTTTCCACTGGCTGCCAATTGTTTTCTGGTTTCCTGGCTTTTGTACACTCCATACATTGGAATGCCTCTCCAGGCTCAGGTACTGGCAATAAGCACTTCAAGCAACAATATGCTGGTGTTTTTGGTATTTTGGCCACGCCCCCTTTGCCTTTGGCCTTGCCCAGCACTGGAATGTGGCCCCCAAGAGCTTCTCCAAAATGCATCCTGGCCGTTGGGCTGAAAGAGGTTCCCCACTGCTATGCTGCCACATACTGGCACCTATCCCTCCCTGGCTGGAAAATATACAATAATAATACATGAGATAGCTAACCGTTTGCTGCCCTTGTTTCATGACACCCAGAATAAGCTGCCAGAGGTAACTGCCTCACTCTGTCTAATGGTAGGACTGGCTCCATGTTCAGAGATGACATGGGTTTGAACACCACAGGCTGGGCAGGGACAAACAACAGTGGGAGGCTGTTGTGACGATGATGATGATAATGATGATGGTGACGACGGTTTATTAGATTTCTTAGACAGTTTTCTTCAACACCCCCCCCCCCGGCCCGGCCTCATGATGACTTACAACAGAATTAAATCTTCCTCCCTTGGGACTTTCCAGGGCTGCTGCCTGCTGAGTGCCTGAAAGCTGAGTGAGGCATTTGTGGTTTTGCTCTGTTGTTATTAAAGAAGAAGAAGAAGAAAGAAGAAGAAGAAGAAGAAGAAGAAGAAGAAGAAGTCCTCTCTCAGTTTTCAGGCCCTCCGCAGGCAGCCACACTGGGAAGCCCCAAGACAGAAAGTCCTGCTGACGTCCTCTAGGGGGGTTTCCAAGGAGCTCAGGCAGCTGGAGAGGCTGCAAGGACAGAACGGGGAGAAATTGTGGGGGATGGGGAAGAGCACACATGGATGCCTCGGCCACCTCCTCACAGTAAGGCAAGCACTGGAGCCCTGAACCCTGAGAAATTTCTCCAAAATTCTCAACATCCTGATGAAAGGAGGCAGAAAAATGACTACCTCTTTCACAGGCAAAGAGGCTGCGAAAGGGCAGGTGGGGTTTTGACACAGCACTAATTAAAACATAGAGTATTTAAAACAACTCAAACAATTATGCACTAAATACATCTACCCCATAAAACAACTAAAGCATCCGTGACAGCCTAGGGATGTACGAAACTCACCTTTTCATGGAATCTTTCGCGGTGGGGGGGGAGGCGTGGGGGGGGAGGCCGGAATCCTCGACGCGGGGGAGGCTATCCGGTCCTCCCCCCCGGAATCCTCGACGGCTGGCCAGGGCCGTCCACAGCCAGGCAGCCGTGATAGGCTACGTAAGAATCTACGTAAGAACCCCTATGACAGCCATAAACAGTTGGACTGATGTATTCAGCAGCCCATCATCTTGCCTTCATGTCCTACCTTGAAGTGTATCAGCAGGACCGGCCAGTGGTCCCATCAGGGGAGGATCATGGGACAGCAGATGTCCAGGGCTCCACTTGTAGAATAAGCATGGGGGGAGGGGAGGCAAATGCAGCAGGGCTGACTTACCACATTTTAAAGTAAGTGAAATATTACATGTGAGGATCTAAAGAACCCCCTCCCCCCAATCAGGCAATTAAGTTCAGAGTCTAAAATTACCAAATTGCACCACTGGAATTGGCATCCATCAGGAGTCGGCCTCATTGGACAGATGCCAATGGCCACACCCCAGGTATGGGACTGGCCCCCTGGCCCTGGTGCTGCACCTACTTTCTGCTACTACCTCCATTATGCCACTGTTGGTGAACCTCCAACATCTGAGATTCCCTTTTCCATTCTTGACTAGGGATGTTGCGGGCGCCCACCATGGGGGCAGAGTTAACAGACTTCCCTCCACTCCCCCCCCACTTGTTCGCACACCATGCGGCACCCACCGGATCTATCCACAAGCACTCGAGGTCTGCGAGTGTCCAACAGCCACCCACTCCTTCCTGGAGCCGCCATTCTGCATAGAAATGGTGGCTTGGGTCTTTCCAGAACAGCAATGTTGCACAGATTGCTGCCATAAGGGGGCAATCTATGCAACATTACCGGTGTGAATGGGCCATTCATGCTTGTAATGTTGCGTAGATCGCCCCCTTACAGCTGCAATCTGTGCAACATTGCTATTCTGGAAAGACGTGAGCTACTTTCTGCTACTACCTCCATTATGCCACTGTTGGCGAACCTCCAACGTCTGAGATTGGTGGCTCAGGAAAGGAGCAGGTGGCCATACTGTGATTGCCAGTCACTCGCTGAGCCATTGAATGAGTGTGGTGTCGTGGTGAGATTGTTGGACTGGGAGCCAGGAGATCTGGGTTCTAGTCCCCACTCAGCCATGGAAGCTCAGTCACAGAGTCTCAGCCCAACCTACCTCACAGGGTTGTTGTTGTGAGGATAAAATGGAGAGGAGGAGGATAATGTAAGCTGCCTTGGGTTCCTTGCAAGAGGAAAAGGCAGGATATAAATGCAATAAATCAATAATAAATAATAAATAATAATAATTGAGGAGTTCATGTGGCACAGCAAGTGGGCTCAGGCAGCTATGGCAGCTTGCCGAGCGACCAGTGACCCTGGACAGAGGTGAGTACATCCATCCCTATTCTCCACTCATTCCATCCCGTCTTGAATTACCATCTTTACTGTATTGTTTCAGGATTAGATGTCCCGTGCAATTGGTCAGTATGCCCATTGTTTTCATTTGCCCTTTTTTTTTTTTAGTTTCTCTTGCTCTTGATTCGTTTGTCCTTTTCCTCCTCCTCCTCTTTCATTCGCTGCTACCAATTACCTCTGGCCCCAGTTGGACATGTAAGTGATAACAAATGCCAAGCAGGTCTCCCTGGAGTTGAATGATTTTTCATGAAGGAACTCTTCCGCAACCTCCTCCTGGATCTTTTCTACCAAGCTACAACTGTACTCTAGGGCTGCTGAGCATTGAATGGTTGTTTTGTTGTGCATGCCTGCGTGGGGGCGGGGAAGTAATACAAATGACAGCAAACTCAAGGAACTCCCCCCTCATCTATGGAGAATTCTCTTTAAGAAAAAAAATGTATGTGGAAATCCTTCCTTTTATTGGTGCTTGCAGTTAACGCCTAGCTGTGCACTCTTAAGAACACTTTCTGGTTAAAATCCAGCATCACAGCTGCTCTGTCACAGAGAAACAGTGGGATATTTTATATTTCTTTTTAGTTTAAGGGAAAAGAGAGAAAGAAATATTAGGATTAACTGCATGGTTTGGATTTCAGATTTTATTTTCTTTCCTGCTCATTTAGGGGGTCATCTTATAAAAGCTCTCTCAGGGTTGAAAGTAGAAAAGAGAACTATTTTCATTTCACCACACAGGGGTGCTGGAACGTGTCTACATGAAAAACAGTCATAAATCTTCAGTCTTTCTTAATGTCCTTCTCTACGAGGAATCCAGCGGATGGTGTCCATGGAACAGTGCAGCGTCCTCAACCACCCTTTTGACTGTATCACAACTCAAAACTAGTGAGGGGAAAACTGATCCCATCATAATTTGTAATCTGCTCACCAAATTATGAATTCAATGTTATAAAATCAGAAAAAAAATATTGTTATTATGAAATTTCAAGTATCGGGGGGGTTGCATGCGCATTACTAAAGTGCAACTTGGGAATGTGGCGTGCATAATACGGTATTCTTTTCCACTCCGGGCATCACAATGTCATGTATCGTGATGCATCCTTTTCTGATTGGCTGCTGCTAACACATGTGCTTTGCTTACAAACCATTGAGAGATGATTGACATGGAGCCTTTTGGCTTGCCATACTTTGCGCTTCTTCCATTCCCCCTTCCCACATCCTCTAAGGCAGTTAATGATCAGCATATACACATGCACATCTAGAGAAGCAACTAAGGAAAATCCACAAATGGGTGCTCTGTTTCCTCTCCTTACCCAAACCATGGCGATCCATCCAACCCAGTCCCCACATCCACTCGTTAGACAAGGAGGATGTGCATTCAAGCAGTACACACAACTGACAACAATTCAGCAACAAGAGAAATAAGAATACATTGCCATATGCAGCAGGAAAGCCCAGGAAACCCAACTTCCAACCCCCATCCACATGCAGTGCCAGCACCACAGTAGCCCTGCAACATGCTCTTGAGTTTACTATGCAAGCTCAGCAACCCACAAGGGAAATGTTTCCTTTCCCATATCCTTTCCAGTTCCATCCAGGCAGCACCCAAGGAAAAACCTTTACTTACCAGAAAAGGGATTTCATGTCCCTGACAATAGAGAGGAATGTCAGCTACAGGTAGGGATGGACTCACCCGCTCCTGGCTCCATCAGGCGCTTGCCAAGCCGCTACCGCCACCCACCCCTGCATGCGGCGTTGCACTAACTTTGTCACAGCCCGGCGAGGGCCTGACAAAATCATGGGGTTGCCTGTCCTTCAAGTGAGCCACCATTGTGTGCAACCATGGCAGTTTGGGCACTTCCCATTAGGTAATGTTGCATAATTGGCGGCCGTAAAGGGCCCATTTACAGAACATTATAGACTCCATTCATGACTGTAATGTTGCATAAATGGGCCCTTTACGGCCGCCAATTATGCAACATTACCTACCCAGAAGTGCCCAAGCTGCCCAAGCTGCCATTGTTGTGCACAATGGCGGCTCGCTAGGAGGACAGGGCAGCTACCGGGTGCTTGCTGAGCCATGGGGCACTCACCAAGTGGGTCTACAAGTGCCCCATAGTTTGGCAATCCTTCCTTTGCAAGGCCAAAGCCATGGAGATCAATAGTGCTCTCACCCTCTCTCTCGCCAGGCACAGAACCAGGAGCTAAGGAGAAGGAATAGGATATGTGTAACCCTGCTTCATCTGGTTGAGGACAAAGGGCCCCTGAACACTGTCCCCACCCACCCCTCCCCCCTACCTACCCCTTCCCTCATACCTACCCCTTCCGTCACACCCGGCCTGTTCTGAGATGTCCATTGCCATGTGCAAACAAATCTATGGTGTGACCACACTTGCAATACTGTGTACAGTTCTGGTCACTACACCTTAAAAAAGATATTGTAGAGTTGGAAAAAGTGCATAAAAGGGCAACAAAAATGATCAAGGGGCTGGAGCAACTCCCCTATGAAGGAAGGTTACAATAGCTGGGATTGTTTAGCTTGGAAAAAAGGAGGGTAAGGGGAGACATGCTAGAGGTCTACAAAATTATGCACGGTGTGGAGAACGAAGATAGGGAGACATTTTTCTCCCTCTCTCAAAATACTAGAACCTGGGGTCATCCTATGAAGCTGATTGGTGGGAGATTCAGGACAGATAAAAGGAAGGACTTATTCATGCAGCGCATAGTTAAACACTGGAATTCACTTCCATAAGATGTAGCGATGGCCATCAATTTAGATGGGTTTCAAACAGGATTGGACAAATTCATGGAGGATAAGGTTCTCAGTGGAAACTAGTCCTGATGGCTGTATGCTACCTCCAGTATCAGAGGCAGTATGCCTATGTACACCACTTGTTGGGGAGCATGGATGGGAGGGTGCTGTTGCGCTCATGCCCTGCTTGTGGGTCCCTGGTAGACAGCTGGTTGGCCACTGTGTGAACAGAATGCTGGACTAGATGGACCCTTGGTCTCATCCATCATGGCTCTTCTTATGTTCTTAAGGGTTTCCTGAAGGTAGAAAATCTGAGTAATGATTGCTTCAAGCCACAGCGAGGAGATGTGCCTCGCCTTCTTTCCTGCTTATGCAACTTACCTAACCAATTTGATTTTGCCAACTATAGTTGACAATTTCCAGTTGTTTTTGTTCTGCATTTACCATCATCCAAAGTACTCAGTGTACTTAAGCCTCAGGGGTGATCTTGAGAGGCACTCACACAATGTACTTCAATTTTTTTTAAACGGAAACCTGAAAAAGGATAGCTTCATTTAGTTCTAAGTGTATATAAGAAAGAAACCAGGCTGGGGCCAGCCAGCCCTACCAGTAATACAACTAGGATTGGCTGACAGAGGCACCTATTCTTGAAGCAACCTGTGTAATACGTTGACAACTCTTAAAATAATGTTGCAGGACGTTATCTTTTCTTTTCAGA